>NC_053155.1:104784722-106179722 GCF_016835505.1 Polypterus senegalus | reverse complement strand
TAGAAGTAAATCTATATATTTACTATATTCCATTTATTTTTGTCATGCAGCATCTTCCAGGGATAAAATGATTATCAGGAACTTCATAACCGAGGTTCATCAAAAGCAGTGTTAAGAAAATCATAAAGCAAGTTTATTACTAGTAGTGGTAGATTGCAACATCCTGCATCTCCAGTACCGAGATACTAGTTATGCCAATGAAACACTGCAATATTGTTATCACTCTTAAAACACCACGTTCATTCTAAGGCCATTAAATGAAAAATAAAATATTCATGATTAAAGTAAACACATGTCACATCACATGTCTTTTGCCACACCACAGAGCCATGATGTCTGATCACTATTCAAGGAGCGGATGTAGAGGTGGTCCACTCCTACAAGTACTTGGGGGGGGGTCCACATTTATGACAGGTTGGAAAGGTGTCAGACTACAGAGGAACTATATAAAAAAGGGAAGAGGAGGCTCTTATTCCTTTAGAGACTACGTTGCTTTAATGTGGGAAGTTCTTCAGTTCTTTAATAACTCTGTAATGGCCACTGCGATCTTCTATGCTGTGATGTGCTGGGCTGGTAACATCACTTCAAGAGAGGCCCACAGAATCAAAAAGCTAATTACAATTGCAGGCTCAGTTATAGGATGTTCTCTGGACGTCATAGCAAAGAAGAGAATTGAAAAAAAAAATACTGACTGCCATTATGAATAATGCCATTCCTCCTCTTTTTGACACAATATTACTGGGCACTTTCAGGCAACGAATTATTCATCGGAAGTGTGTCAAGAAATGCTACTGGAGCTCCTTTATTCCAATAGCAATGTGCCTGCATAATGCCTCACTGTGACTGCCAAATCAGAACTTTTCTTTCTTTTTCTTGCTTTATAGTCATTCTGGTATGTGTTCAGATCAAAGTGTGTGTGTGTATTTATTTATTTATTTTTAACTTATTTATGCATTTATTTATTTAATGAGCTTCTATAAATGACAAATTTCCACCTGGGAACAAAGTTCTGTATACACTACTAAATGGGGTGCATTACCTTCACCAATATGACTCAGACATTAATATCGCAAAAAGGGGTTACGGTAGTGTGCTCACTTAATTGATTGTTTGGTCTGTGTTCACAAAACTCATGCTCCCCTTACTGGTACAATGGATTCACTGAGAAGTCAACCAGGCTATTGACAGCAGAAGATCACTGCTAGTTACACACATATTTGGACACATGAAGTGCATGCTTGAGGCACATATTATAATACATGTGAACATGCCTGAATAACACTACAGATTGTTTATTTACAGCTAATATTTTCTCTGAATCCCATAGGTTGTGCTTAAGAGAAACAATTCTGTTAATTTAACCACAGAATTAGAGTATGCAACAGAACAGCCAAACCTGAGTTTGTAAAGCACAGTCTGCTGTTATGAGTACACATCTAACATGGATTAAATGGAAAGGCCACTTGAAAATTGTTTTTTTTTTTTTTAATTGACTAGCATGGTCAAATCGTCTAAGATCTGTTGGACCCTCGCTATCCCTGTGATTCTCTATATGGGAAGTTTGCTTATATTCATATTTTCATGTTATCTGGGGCCTCTTGCTTGCTGACACAATCTGAAGACATGGTGATAGGTGGATTGCTCCAGTATGAATAAGTACAGGTGTATGCAAGATTGTGATGAACTGGCATCTCATGCTGGGTTATATCTAATAAGCCATGGCACCCAAATCCTCTAGACAAGATTAAGTAGCTTCAAAATGAAAGAATGAGTGTTTCCATTCCACTACAGTCAACAAAGTCATAGGGTAGAATAATTTGTCGGTCCCACCACTGGAAAAATAGTGGGATAGTAACTAGTGCACAATAGCTATGGTTCAGATGACCTAAAACAATTAGCAGTAAAAAAAAAAAAAAATGGCCGATTATCATGTAGGTCTTAAATTTTTTTTTTTACCTTAACTCAAAACACATCCATACTCAAAGGAAAACCCAAAGAAATATTTGTAGCAAACACCTAAAACCAAAACATGTCATTATTAATGCAATTAAACATTGGTGGAAGTCTTAAACTTGGTACTGCTGATACTACTGTAATTCTCTGTGTTTATATAGACACGAGGACAGATATGGTATTGGAAAACCTTTAAGTAAGACATCTTAGATGTAAAAAATTAATAGACCTTGCCAATCTAACAAAGTACAACACCCTAGTACTACTTGCTAGTATGCAAATACTTTGTTTAAAGTAAATATAGATTTGTGCAGTGTGTATAGCACTGCATATTCCAAGACAAACAGCAAGCGTGCTTCTATTTTTGTGCATAGTGTGTTGCTACAATAATCACAATTTAAACTGCATATGTAAAAAAAAAAAGTTCTATATTTATTTGGTATATCTTTGTAAGGAAAAATAACTCCATACCTGTGCCTCAGCACACATTCTGACAAAGATATAAGAGTGTGTAAGGGTCTCATTGATGCAAAGGTTCTACTGTCTACGTATAGTCCGTTGAACCACATAATATAAATCAAAACTTTTACAAAACAACATTTTGACCAGTGAAATTTTTAAACACAATTATTTTGGCACAGTGATTTAAGAGTCATGTGGATACTGCGTAAAATTCTCATCTTCTCCCTGTGTCCACATGACGTTTACCTCCCACCTCTTAGGTAAACTGGTGACAGTAAGTTGGGCTGGCATGAAATTTGTGTATGGGTGTGCTATACTTTATGCAGGTGTCCTGTCAAACAGATGTTACTGCTTCATACCTCAAGCATCCAAGATAGATTTCCTGTAAACTCCTGTAAAACTCCTGAAAAATAATGGACAAATGTCCAAGTCTGAGTTTGGTCTCAAGACAGACTACAGCATTATTGATATAACACAAAGGAAAGTAAGACAAGACAGATTACAAAGTGTAAAGGATGCAAAAAAAAACCAAAGTATAATAAAGTAGTTCCTTTATTGCGCTTCATATCTTTCTCACTCTCCTGTACTCTTCCTTTTTGCCAATGAGCCTTTGTTCCAAATCTCCTTCCATCTTTACAATTATTGGATCTCTGGGTAAAGCTAGCTTCATACAAGGTCATGGATTTAATTCCAGCCAAATCCCAGAATCAGAATCAAAGTCAGTACAGCTTTTCCACAGGATACAATGCTAGAGTTCTCTCTATTGGTTCCTAGTATTCCTGCACCCTTCAAGGGCTAGGATCTTTAAAGGTAGCCTCCATACTCTCAGTTTTTTTATGTTGGACATCTGCTCCAGCTGTGAGCTGGCTACCTCCACCTGAAAGACTGGAGGTATTCGGTCCTCATCCTCTCCCATTCTCTCTTTAAGGAATGGTCAGGCACTCCTCATTTTCTGGTTTTCATCAAGTCTTTCAATTTTATTTCTTATGTTGATGCTTTTCTGTACTTTTGAACTCATCCCAAATTGTACTTGCATAAAATAAAAGAATAAAACTGATAAAAAATATATAGGCTGTAAGATCATTCCAATAAAATAAAGAACTAATTGGGCGATAAATTGTTCTTTACACCCTTGCTTACTGATGGATTTTAGTACAGTATTTTCTCAGCTACACAACTCAGCTACACACAAAAGGTACACATTTGGAAGATATTAATAGAAACATCTCTGGGCCTCTTCTTGCATCTTTTCTCACTGGGCAGTTTCATACTCACTAACAGGTTCATATTGTAGCCTTGTTGTGTCAATAAGAATATCTTTCATCTAGTATAATACCAGCACTATCTTTAAAAACAATATGGGGAAATCCCCCACTAGAAATTTCCAGATATTTACTAATGCAACTGTGTCCGTCTCTCTCTCTCTCACACTGATGAATCTGCACATAACCATTGCATTTACTTGATGTGACCATCATGCAGGTGAGTCAAGGAAAGAGGAACATACATAAAAATGTGGGACTTCCCACTGAATACACTTTGCTGTTGTTTTGTTCTTTTCAATCCAGCTAATCTAAGTTCTCTTTTATGTGAATTTCCATCCTGATTAAATATGTTGACATGCTGTTACCTGAAATGGGGAATAAATGGGGACTTTCTCCAACATCAGATTGTGCAACTTACATTATTTAGGGATGTGACACACACGTGATTAGGGGACAACTAAAAGGCTTGAATAAAAATAATTCCAAGCCTGACTAGGGGGCGGTGAAGTGCACCGATTCTCTCTCTCAATTCCTTGCAGACCATTCTCAGGAAGTCCCACCTGGTTCCAGGGCAACCAATGACGTCACTGCCGGTTCCGGCCCTGATGACATCACGTCCTCTGCTTGCATTTAAAGGCCGCCATTTTAAGGCAACAAGGCAGTTCTGTTTTGTACCCCAGGAAGTATAATACGGGCGGCTGCCCCAAACCTTTCCAATGTCTTTTTTTGTTCTCGTGACAGGGAACATATCTCTGTTTAGGAATACAACAAACAAATTAGGCAGCAATGCTGTTGTTACTATACTGTACAAACAACATAATTTTCTAAAAACAAATTCAATTAAGGGCACAGGGGCCTGGGTGTCAGTCTCTCACACAGCCCACTCATGCAGGCCAACTTGGAATTGGCACTTAGCCTAAAACATAAGTCTTTGAGGATGTCAGAGGAAAATCCATACAGACATTCAGAGAACAAAGTACACAGTGACAATATGCAAATGTGAGATTCAAACCCAGGATGCTGGATCTGTAAAGCAGCAGTACTACTTACCACCGCACTGCCTAAAGCATACAAATTAGAATGTGTTATATTGGGTTAGCCATATAAGAACAATAGTTTTAGGAAGTTATTGTTTATTAAAAAAAAACTTAAAAAATACAGAAAATATCAAGGACAGAGAGAGAGAGATGCTTGTTACTAATCATAGCAATGTGCTAATATTTTCAAAGCAGAGTTCCTTATTGCAGAACAACTGCAGGTGTAAACATGCCAGAAAGGTCATTTTGCCCTGGTATGTCATGTTTGGCAAGCAGTACGGTATATGCTTTACTTTTACAAACTGCTGTGAAATACTTACACCAGCAGAGAATGCAAACAACCAATACTTTTGCTATTATACACACACTGTACCATTTTAGTCAACAATGAATATGGCCTGTATGACAATTGGGATGATGGTGGAAAAATGTAGTACTTGGAGGAAAACCTCAAAGACACAGGGAAACTAGATTTGCCCAGAGGCCCTAGAATCATGAAGCACCAGCACTAACCACCATGCCAACATGATAATCCAATCTATTTTCAATTATGTGTTAATGTGAGAGTGAAAATGAAAGATAAATAATTGGTAGAAGAAACTGAAAATAGGAGAAGAGGAAGTTAATCCAGGGAAAGTTTTTCTTTTTTATGTGCACACAATTCCCACAATCTATTTTTCCCAGAGATTGTCAGTTAGAGACAATCAGCAGTTCTTTGAAAACTGCTTGCAGTAGGAGATGCAGCTTTTGGAAAATGGTCAGAACATAAATAATGTTGGAATATTTTCCTATATAATATAGGAGTACAACTTATGAATGGCAAAGTGATTAGAACTGCTATTCACATATTCAGCATCATGAGTTTTTATTCCATGATGGGTTGCTCTGTGTGTAAAGTTTACATATTCCTATAGGTTTCTCTTCCCATACCCTCAAAGGGATGCATGGTAGGTTCCATGACAAGGTAAACTGGCCCTGCATCTGCACAGACATGGGCAAGTGCATAAGTGGATGCTATGAGTCTCTGGAACCCTGTTCAAGGGAATTCTTCATTTTGTGCCCAATGTTGTCATGATAGTCTCTGCTACCCCAGGACCCTGAGTTGGGTTTAAGGATTTTATGGTTTATTATTTACACAGTTCTGTAAAAGACCATGGACCTTTTCATTTTAGCAACAACACTGAAGCTTAATCCATATAACTTACATACTGTAACTGTATAAGTCCAGGAGCAAAACCCAAAATATCAAAGCTAACTGAACAATGCAGTACAAAAATGTGAATTCTTAAAAGCTTGCATGTTTGACAAAGTCAAAATAATTATCACAACAATGTTTCTAGTCAACCAAGAAATTGCTTTTATTTTCTTAAACTAACAATAAAAAGGTAAATAATTGTTTTGGTGGAAGACCAGTAGAATTCATTTTCAGGTGTCTGTATTCATCTAATTCTTCTGTTGCTTAAAAGCTGGAGCATGTTTTGACCACATCTGGTTTTTTTTTGTGTGTGTTTCTTGTGCCCTTAGCACAGGCCAGCTCGTGGGAGCCTTTGGAACCAACAGTGGAAATCAGCCGTTGTATTTTGGCTTGAATATAGCTACCGAATGAGGTGCTCATAGTATTTGGAGTAAATAGCTTGATAATATGTGAAAATAATTTAAAGCTGAGCTTAGAAACAGCTGTATGACAAACCTATCATATTTGTGTTTTATAAGCCCCACTGTGACCCTTGGATTGAGGCTAATGTTTTTTGAAATATTCACAGCTGTGAAGTACTCATAAAAGCAAAGCTGTGGCTGCGATGAAACATGTTAAGGATTTATTTAGCTAAAATGTTCTGCTGTTGTGTTGATGTACTGTTGAAAAGAAAACCAAATAAAATGGAAATGAAACTGCAACATATAACAGGACTAAACTACATATAATTAAAAGTACCACACTGAGTGGATCAGGTAAGTGCCCTTAATAAAGCACTGAAAAATATTAAAGCCCCAAAAACCCATTATTGGATCTTCTAACCAAGAACTTAAAATGCAGTTTTAACTGGAGTTTCTGGACTATACTGTATCATAAAAATAAAATTGTGTGTTTCTCCTCCAGTTATCATTTTCTAAAGTTTCACTAATCTTCTACAAGACATGAAGGGTATGCTGTAAAATATCAAAGTCTTGAAGTCTGCTTTATTTCCTGGGCTAATTAAAAATTTCTAAGCTTACTTGCCTGCTGAAATTCTGTTATTTCTGAGCTTGGTGCAGAGGGGTGCAACTTAGAGATCCCTGTAGATATGACAGCATGCATCTGGATTATGGTAGGAATACAAATTGCAAAAAGAAATTGTACCTAAAATCAAGTAGAACTGGCAAATTGCACATACAGTAGAAGGTATTTTCTTCCTGGAATTGAATTTGGCGACCAAGTCAAATGAGATAGCACCACTATACACTGTTGGGTGCATTAGAATTTTGGAATATTATTAGATTTTTGAAAATTTAAGATTCTCTTGAGAGTTCCAAAGCAATGCAAATTAAAAGTATGTTCAACCAAGCAGGGACTAAAAGCTGTATAAATGACATTGGGAAAGATTTTCAAGAAATTTAAAACATGTGCCTCTTACATAACAAGTTAATACCATATCATGTCTAAAACATGTATTAAAACAATGATCTTCAGTAACAATTTAAGATTACTTCACAGCACTCTTCAGGTTTCCATACTAGTTGAGATGTTATGACAAAGGTAGAAAATAACTAAATATACATATAATACTATATTCACAAATTACAGTACAATAATCTGATTTTTAATGCATTCTTTGTTTGTGAGAACAGTAGTGGAAGCAGCTATCCTCAAAAGTGTAATCAAAGACTTCATTTGGTTGAGCATGCTTTTGTATGCACTGTATTATTGATCAACTTGGATTCCTCCACCACAGTGTGCTTATACTGTAGCACTATTAAGAGATCAAGTCTATGCAGCACAGACTTCTGCATTTGTCTTATATGCTGTTTTGACTGGACAAATTAATATTTAGGTGCAAAGAAATACTACTTTATTAAAAAATGCCTACATTGTTTTCTATTTATGTGTATACAGTATATTACTGAATATATACAGTACAGTACTCCATTGTTTTGTTCCGGATTGTGCTTTTTTTGCTGAATGTTACAGTTAATATTGTCATATCAATCCATACATTCAGGTTTAAACCACGTATTGTGTGCTGCTCTTTGAGGTAGAAAACTGAAGAGTACTGTCTAAGTATAACACAAACAGAACTCAATTCAATAAATAAAGTGCAGCAAGTAACTGCTGCCTCATTTGTTTCTCTGCTCATATGTTGTTTTTTTGACAAATAATGTCGGGCAAAAGGACATGCAAAAGCCAGGGAATTTTAAATTAATTTAAGTAAATGTGTTGTATCAACAAGAATGTCCTTTAAAGTAACATAGTGCATATAGCCACAATGCTTAAAATGGAAACTGCAGTATTTATTACATTTAGATTGTATTACAAAATCTACACTCCCAAGTTTTTGCAAAAATATTGACAAAAATGTCTTTTGTACAATAAAATGTTAAAGATCAACATTTTGATACTTACAGGAAAGCCAAATGCTGATATAAACATAATTTACAACATTGCTTACATTTTCCAGTACTTGTATGTACTGCTTTGCTTTAGTTTAATTCTTTGATATAATGTAATACTTTTAACAGAACAAGAGTATATCAAATAAGGTATATCAAACTACATGACCAACACATTTCAACATTTTAAGCTCTTTCTTGACTTTCAAGAAACAATTCATGCATGCACCCATACTCAAAATGTGTTTTAAATGGTTAAGACCACTCTCAAACAAGAACATAGATCATAAAAACAGCTGAATATCTGATATGCATATGATAAGAAAGTAAATTAAAGGTTATAATGAGTGTGCATGTTCTTTGCATGTTTGTGTACATTGTCTGTGGTCTGCTATTTCCATCCACTGTCAAAAGACATAAATGGCAAGTAACTGACACATTTGTCCTCGTGTGAATTTGAGAGTATGAGATTGCTTGTACAAGTTCAGAAATACGCTGGTGTCATGTTTAATGCACCCATTAAACAACTGTCTTATACAATTATCTACTATAATGTTCATGCTTTTCTTTTATGATTATTGTATTACACAGTCACCTGATGCTGTAGCCAATCCCTACAACATGATGTCCAAGGCAGGAACAAAAATTAGCTCGCAAAGTTATGTAAATGAATGCATTCAATGTGTATCTACCTTTTGTTTGCTATTTTGATTTTTTCTTTTGCAAAGTACTTTATGATAGCGTCTGCTAGTAAATGTGCCATATACAATAAAGATTTAATGACTGACAATACTTGTGTTTTGCTTAGAGCTTAGCTGCTGTTTAATTATTCACAATTCCTTTATGGTGAATCCTGTCTTTATATTCGAGAACCACTGAGACATGAACAAAAGCTGATACTATACTTATTAAAACACAATTTAGAATGATTTACGAAACATTCATTGTCTAATTACACTGTACAAACTGTAGTTTGTCTAATAAATTACTTTCAAAGCAATTTGGCTTATGCCATAGCACATCTTATTTATGACTTCAGTTTAAGCATAGGCGTTAATAAAGCACATTAATATTCTTAGGCAAAAAACAAACAAACAAATAAATACAAAGAACATTCAAGTAAGAAAATCTATAATAGGAAAGTATTGGTATTTTATTACTGTCACTAATATGATATGCAATTAAGATTGCCAACCAACTATATAAACTTGAAAAAAAGTCTTGTATTAAAATGAAATGAGAGTATAATCAAATCAGAGAAATGAGTTTGATAAGTACTTGCTAAATGGCATAACTCAACATTATCAATTGAGAAGGTTGATTTATAAGAATACATTCAGTTGAATTTTGTAGATAGAGTAGCACGGTAGTTAATTAGTTTGCACTCCAACCTCACAGCTCCAAAGTCCAGTATTCATATTCTCACCTGGGTACTACCTGTGCCGCATATGTACATTCTCCCAATATTCCTGCTTTCTTCAACATCCCAAGAATGTGTGTGTTTGTTAATTGCGACTCTAAATTGTCCCTTACTGTGATCATCTGCTAGTGGGTATGTGTGACTGTCTGTGCCTTCGAATGTGCTGCTATCCCATTCATGATTGCTTTCTGTTTCGTGCTTAGTGTTGCCAGGACAGGATCCAGCTATCTGTGATGCGGACCTGAAAAAGCAGGTTGAAAAATGCATGAACAGATAATGTAGATAAGACAATAGTCTGCCAATCTTTCTAAATTACATATATTATACATTAACTCCACTGGTTATAGTGAAATTCAAACAAAATTACATCTTTTATTGGCTAACTTAAAAGATCACAATATACAAGCTTTCGAGGCAACTCAGGCCCCTTCTTCAGGCAAGATTACTAGACTAAAGCTAAAGCATTTTCAACAGAGTGAACACTGGAAAACCGCTGCAAGCAAAATTCTTGCATTGTTCTGACCCCATTTACACCACAATCGATAACAAGCAACTGTGAACGAAATATTAATGTATTGTTTTGTACAAGCATCAGGACTCTAATAAACAGCAAATGTTATTTCTTTTACTGTATCAGACATATATTTTTATGATCCTTTTCAAACGGCCAATGAAATCAACTAAGGTGTTGATCAGACTTTGGAAAGAATATATGGTAGGTCAAAAAACAATGACACATATAAGGAAAATGAGCATTACAGAATTCTAAATAATATGATAAAAAAAAAGACAGAGGACTGAACATCCTGACATAGACTGGAATCTTTGCATTTTAAAGAAAAAAAATTTGCATAGGCACTGAAGTTAAGTCCAATGAGCTGCAAGACAGATTGAATAGTAAATTAAGTGATGATTCTCACAGGAAAGTGGGTTAAGTATAAAGTAGAGATAAAGCTGTTTCCTCTTCTTTTCTTATCACTGTCATCTTCTTTCAATCTATGCTGAATAAAACCCATCCAAATGTAGTTAATTATGCTTTACATGCTGAAACATGCTTGATTAAATTATGACTCATTCTTTTTTAATACACAGATAAGCCTATCCAGTATTTACTACTGCTAGACATCATGTCTGGCACAGAAAGTGGATGAACTACTTGATTCGTCTGGTTATTATATTATATGGGATGGTAAGCAGAAGTACAAGATGCAGGCCCTAAATTTGTACACAATGACTATGTCATCATTCAGACAACTGACAAATTGACATATGGGGTAACAGGCGGCCCAATTAACTGGAATATATTCAGTAGATCCTCATATGCTTTCTATACAGTATGTATTTGGCAACTGTGCTAGATGGATACAACAACACTCTTTAATATGGTTTACAAGATGATGGTAAAACTTGCTGTGACAGGAGATGCCTCACAATCTGGGTTAAGATTTGGTGACTGGTACATATGGGTTACAGCCCTGTCGTGTTTATCAAGACACCTACTGCACTGTGATTTCGGGAATTGTACTTCTGGAACATTCTGCTACCATCAGGATAGAACTACTTCAGCGCTGAATGAACTAAAACACACAGAGCTGCTGATCATTTAGTGGTGCTTCACCATTTTAGGGGGACCTCTGCCATGTAAGTATAATGTATCTCACAATATAACAGAGGCAAAACATACTGTCACTGTGGAAAACATACTTGTACAATTCTTTTGATATGAGTCATGATTGCAGTTGTCCATTAGTTGAAAATAAGGTGAATGATGAAAAGTTTGGCAAGATTGATTTTTTTTTAGTTCCATAACTCATTAGATTACTGCTTGTGTATTGTTGTAACATGTTACAAACAGAAGTGCCTGTGCCTAGAAAAGCCACCCATCCAAACTCGGTAACCCAACAAGAAGGTGTTCGAAAGAAGCTGCTATGTAACAAGAATTATAGAGATCAGTGTCAAATAGTAAATTAAAAGTATGTCAGTAATATCAAAAACCTAGCATAACATTGGACTGTGTGGCACTGTGGAACATGAGATGCCACAAGAAAAAAAACAATTAGGCAGATGAGACTGAATCAGAGTGCAGCTAAAGTTAAGCATAGCATTGTCGGGATTATAGTATGGAATGGCCTTATTCAACAATTAATAGATGATTCTACTTGACTTGGCATGAGTGGGCATTTTCAAGGACAGGATTTATGAAACAATCTCTACACAAACGTTTAGATATATCACTTGTCTTTGGAAAAATTTTAATATGTCGGTGAACCTTTTCAAGGTACAGTATTTATATAATATAGCATGCTATACACATTTTAAATATAAATGTTTTGTTGATTTTGAAACTAATCCGATTTCATCAGAGTATCCTGAAGTTGAACCCTACTAAAAGTACAATTCTGGATAAAGTCATGATGAATTTGCTGAGTGGCCTGCAAATTCTGAATGGTTTATCTGCTTTGAAATAAGCCTAAGACAAGAGACATATTACAAAATACCTCCTCCAATGGTAACACTACCAGAATTCCTACGATACAACATTGTAAATTCAAATAAAAACTATTAACCGTTAAGCATTTAGTAGTTTTAAGTACTGTATTACTTCAGGACAACTTTAATGTTATGTTCCGGATCACCTCAATTAAAAAAATAAAATAAAAGCAGTGGTATTTTGTTATTTTAAAAGGGATCTCTTCATTATTGTCCAAGGAATATTTTTTCTTGCAATGAGGTACATTTAAATATGCTTATGTTTTGTAAAATGCTGTATTGGGGTTTAAATCACAAACAGGCATTCTTTATAAAAAAATAACCTTTGCACTGTACCAGGACCAGAAAGATAGGAATGGTACTTTATTGAAAAAGAACAAAGGGAAAAAAAAGCTCACAAAGTGTCTTTAATAAAGAAGAAATGCCTCTTATTCATTGAGCATCTTGGCTGTGTTCCTAGATCTTGTCTCTCATGAATCACTAGCAGGCACCATCGAGTCCTCTTGTTTACAAGTTGTTTTCTAGATTTGAATGTCACTGAATTAAGAAACTACTGCTCTATCATGTAGTATTATAAAGTACAGTATATTTTTATGTCTATCTCCCTTTTACGCATTGAACCAATGAGGCTGCCAGTCTTTCATTTACAGGGGCAGATCTTTTTTGCAAATCCCAAAGTGGGTGACATTTGAAAGATCAAGAGAGTTTATGACCTGTCATACTGTACATAAACAAAGTATTGTACTTCTTTATGAATCAGCTGAGAAAATCCACTGAAAAATGGTCAGTTCAAACTGGCAGGTCAAAGTTACTTGAATGCATGTGTGCCAAATGAGTATATTAATTCTAAAGAGTGCAAAGTGTGGGAGGCGGTGGTTACTTATCACACAAGACAAGGGGTTGCTGACGCATATTGCACAACTATGGTTTGTTCAGAAGACTCAATCACAAAGTACACAGAAAAATAGATGACTATATTACAGTGGGCTTGATTAGTTTAAAGGAATAAAGACTCTGGTGAAAAAGCCTAGGGTGACGTGTAGATATTAACAGGAGAGAAAGAATGGGATATAAAACATGGATTGATAAGCAATTACACATTAGGTGACATTTTAAAAATTGAATTTTGTAAGACAGAAAACAAAATAAGAACATTACTTCTACAGACAAGTAGTACAAAAAAAGTACTTCTTATGTATTAGTGCATACAATATTAAGTGTTAGGAGAACCAGATAGGCTAGTGTTCAAACAGTTTACTAGGACATCAAAACGGTAGGCCTCAGAATGGACAAAAGCTAAGGAGCAAACAAAAGTATTGTCAGCTAACCAAAATAAATGTGAATAGTGATTGGGTACTGAGGAGAAAGACGGTGTTTGGAGACTGATGAGAGAAGTACGGACGCTCTGACACAATCTTTGCAAACCAAAGAGAAGTGCAAGGAAGTGTCCAAGAATTTTTGTGTTTTCTGTAATTGAGAACTAATTAAAAAATACATTTTGCTCTTCAAAACTTTGTATTTTGGTTGCTGCTATGGAGAAATGCAAGAATTTTAAAAAACTTTTATTCCCTTTAGAAGAGATTTTTTGCTTTTTTGTTCCCAATCACAAAAGAGCAAAAGTAGCTTAATGTTTGAGAAAGTGGTGGAAAATTTACTTCTTGTTGTTTCGGCTGCTCCAGTTGGGGTCGCCACATCCATATCTTTCTGTCCTCTGCATCTTGTTCTGTTACACCCATCACCTGCATGTCCTCTCTCACCACATTCATAAACCTTCGCTTAGGCCTTCCTCTTTTCCTCTTCCCTGGCAGCTCTATCCTTAGTATCCTTGTCCCAATATACTCAGCATCTCTCCTCTGCACATGTCCAAACCAATGCAATCTTGCCTCTCTGACTGTCTCCCAACCGTCCAACTTGAGCTGACCCTCTAATGTACTCATTTCTAATCCGGTTCATCCTCGTCACGCCTAATGCAAATTTTAGCATCTTTAACTCTGTCTCCTGCTTTCTGGTCAGTGCCACCGTCTCCAACCCATATAACATAGCTGGTCTCACTAATGTCCTGTAGACCTTCCCTTTCACTTTTGCTGATACCCGTCTGTCACAAATTACTCTTCTCCACCAATTTCACCCTGCCTGCACTCTTTTTCTCCTCTCTTCCACAATCCCCATTACTCTGTACTGTTGATCCCAAGTATTTAAACTCATCCACCTTTGCCAACTCTACTCCCTGCATCCTCACTATTCCACTGACCTCCCTCTCATTTACACACATGTATTCTGTCTTGTTCTTACTGACCTTCATTCCTCTCCTCTCTGGAGCATATCTCCACCTCTCCAGGGTCTTCTCAACCTGCTCCCTACTATCGCTACAGATCACAATGTCATCAGGAAACATCATAGTCCACGGGGTCTCCTGTCTAATCTCGTCTGTCAACCTGTCCATCACCATTGCAAATAAGAAAAGGCCCAAAGCTGATCCCTGATATAATCCCACCACCAGCTTGAATGCATCCATCACTCCTACCGCAGACTTCACCACTGTCAAACTTCCCTCGTACATATCCTGTACAACTGTTACGTACTTCTCTGCCACTCCCGACTTCCACATACAATACCACAGCTCCTCTCAAGGCACCCTGTCATATGCTTTCTCCAGGTCCACAACGATGCAATGCAACTCCTTCTGGCCTTCTCTAAACGTCTCCATCAACATCCTTAGAGGAAACATTGCATTTGTGGTGCTCTTTCTTGGCATGAAACCATACTGCTGCTCACTAATCATCACTTCACTTCTTAACCTAGCTTCCACTAGTCTTTCCCACAACTTTATGCTGTGGCTCATCAATTTTATTCCCCTGAAGTTAATGCAGTCCTGCACATCCCCATTATTCATAAATATCGGCACCAGTTCACTTCTTCTCCACGCCTCAGGCATCTTCTCACTTTCCAAGATTCCATTAAACAATCTGGTTAAAAACTCCACTGCCATCTCTCCTAAACACCTCCATGCTCCATGCTTCACTGTCTCCACATCATCCAACCTCTTCCCTCTCTTGTTCTCTTCATTCATCAGTCTTTCAAAGTACTCTTTCCATCTGCTCAACACACTCTCCTCACTTGTAAGTACATTTCCATCTTTATCCTTTATCATCCTAACCTGCTGCACATCTTTCCCAGCTCGGTCCCTCTGTCTAGCAAATCAGTACAGGTCTTCCTTTCTCCCTCCTTAGTGTTCAACTTGTCATACAACTCATCAGACGCCTTTTCTTTAGTCTTCACCACCTTCTCAGTCATCTCTCTCTTCACCTTGCACCTTATCTCCTTGTACTTTCTGCATTTCTCGGAATATCCCACTTCTACTTTGCCATCCTCCTCCTCTGTATACTCTCCTGTATTTCCTTATTCCACCACCAGGTTTCCTTTTCCTCTTTCCATATGTCACGCCAGGCACCCTTCTTGCTGTCACCCTTACTACATCTGCTGTAGTTGCCCAGCTGTCTGGTAACTCTTCACTGCCACCCAGTGCATGTCTCACCTCCTCCCAAAACTCAACCTTGCAGTCTTCCTTTTTCAACTTCCACCATTTGATCCTTGGCTCTGCCCTCACTCTCTTCCTCTTCTTGATCTCCGTCGTCATCCTACAGACCGCCATCCTATGCTGCTTATCTACACTTTCCGTCTTCAATCTCCTTCAGATTAACTCTTCTGCACAGGATGTAATCTAACTGTGTGCATCTTCCTCCACTCTTGTATGTAACCCTATGTTCCTCCCCCTTCATAAAATATGTATTCACTACAGCCATGTCCATCCTTTTGGCAAAATCCACTATTCTCTGACCTTCTTCATTCCTCTCCTTGACAACATACCTACCCATCACCTCTTCGTCTCCACTGTTCCCTTCACCAACATGCCCATTGAAATCCGCTCCAATCACCACTTTCTGTCCCTTGGGTACACTGTTCATCACTTCATCCAACTCACTCCAAAAATCTTCTTTCTCTCCCATTGCACACACAACTTGCGGTGCGCATATGCACTAACAACATTATTCATCACACCTCCAATTTCCAGCTTTGTAATCATTACTCTGTCTGAGACTCTTTTCACCTCCAAAACACTCTTAACAAACTGTTCCTTCAGAATAGCCCCTACTCCATTTCTCCTCCCATCCACATCATGATTGAACAAATTGAATCCACCTTGCCTTACTCCCCTTCCATTTAGTCTCTTGCACGCACAATATATTAACCTTCCTTCTCTCCATCATATCTGCTAACTCTCTCCCCTCACCAGTCATACTGCCAAAATTCAAAGATCCTACCCTCAGTTCCATTGCTTGTACTTGTTATTTGTATTCAAACTAGTGTTGGCTAGGCAGGGCAATAAGCAGCAGTAGCTGACACTGGCATCTGTGTAAGTAAATAACCAGCATTGTAGCGATGAATAGTTATAAGTAACAGAAACAATGATTCATTAGTGGGGGGTAAAAAGGAAGCGGCTGACTTCAAAGCGGTAAAGAGAATGGTGTTGCAGCACATAGGCAGGCAGCTAGCTTTAAGACGCCAATTGGGCAGAAGCAACTGTAGTACTAAACAAGACAGTAAGAAATTAACTAGCAGCGGATAATCAGTAAGTGAGTTGTTCTAGACTGAATGGTTCAAGACAGTTAACAGGGCGACAGTGTAAGGGTTCATTAATATAAAGGAATTCTAACAGTGCAAGTGGAGAGCTTTTAAGTAAGGAATAAGAGGAGAGCAAAGTTAGGAGAGCAGACAAAGAAAAATACAGTTAACCTCATAGAAAGACAAACAGGAGGCATTTGAAGGGGTGTATATAATAGGAGTTTAAGGGGCCAGAAAGTATAAAATAACTGTAGCAATTCTTCAATCAAATTTTTCGACTTCAAGTTTTTTAATTTTAACATTTAAGTTAAATTGTTCAATTTTAATATATAAATAGGTGGCCCTTTTCAGTAAATTAAAATCAAATTTTAATAATGAAGCCAGTGCAAAGCAAGTCCTGTTGGATGTTGGACTTTTTAAAGGATGGCTTGGAGGTGCCTGTCTTCTATGAGGGCTATATCTGCAGGAGATGCCAGCTGATCCAGCATCTCAAGATTAGGGTCACTCAACTAGAGAAGTTGGTTGGCCTGCGCAGTAGTAGAGAATTGGTGGACCTGGCCCAAGTGTGCTTTAGTGACATGGTGTGCACCCCTAAGGTGGCACAAGAGATGATTCCAGACCAGACAGGTGGAGATAGGTAGGTTAGTCACAAGACGCAAGGTAAATGGTGCACATTCTCCAGGGGGCATCAACCTCAGAATCAAAAGTGTAAAACCATTTTCAGGTCCTTGCTGAACAGTGTCTTTGAATATTCTGAGGAGGTAGGCAGGCATTAGACGCACCAACGAGCCACCTTAAAACCAGTTCTCAGAAAAAGAGAGGCAGTGATAGTTGGGGGCTCAATCATTAGGTGGGTTAAAGTGCCAATTTCCTCCAGAGACAGTGAGTATTGCACGATGTGACGCCTTCTGGGTGCACAGATGGGAGACCTCCATGAAAGAGTTGATAGGCTCTTGGCCAGAGTGAGGGCAGATTCCCCAACGTGAGTGTCATGGTCGTTGGAGGAAGCCAAGTCAAGGTCTGGAGGGAGCGGAACCGAAGCATCTAGACCAGAAAGCAGAAGGAAGGCCAGCTGCAGGTAGGGAGAAGCAGGGGAGTCACCAGTTAAAGAATGCACCAGGCTTGTTTTTAAAGAGACTGCTTCATGCCATTGTTATAACCTCATTGTTTTAAAGGATTGTTTATTTTTCTATTGTATTTTTAACCTCCACGATTTCACCTTGTTTTACTGGATTATTTATTTGAAGACTTTGGAATACACTGCACTATTTATTTGAACACTTTGTTTTTGTTTGTTGGTTTAAAATAAAAGCACTTGGCACTTTTGCACCATCCCCTTGTTCCATTTGTTGTGCCTCACTACCTAGCTCATCGGTGACATTACCAACGGTGCTGGGTTCAAGGGCTCCCGGACGGATGATGGAAACATGGAGCAAAACCCACAACGTCACAGTAACACATTAAAAATTGCTTGCTTAATGTTAGAATTATCAAAAATAAAAAAGTGAATCGGAGTTGTAGGTACCGCTGCACAATTATGATATTGTAGCAATAACAGAAACCTGCTTAAATAACAAAGATGGAAATGAACCTAACATAGTGGGATACACATTTTTTAGGTAGTTGTAAAAGTTTATGGTACTTGTAAAAGTTGGCTTTTTTTTCCAGTTTTATTCTTTCAGTTATGTTCACATTAATGCAATATTATTTGAAAACGAACAGCATCAGATTGGGTGTAAATTTATGCTGACGCTGTTAGTTTGGATCTGATCATGAGTGGGTGGGAGGGACAGCATGAACATGACTAAGAGAATAAAGCTGAAAACAAATCTACCTTTTACAAGTACCATAAATTTACACTCGATCTGACACTATTCATTTTAAAATAATATTGCATTTGTGTGATGATATTTTCTGATTGGTACTATTCAGGTCATAAAATGATGTCTTCAAAGTGTTACATATATTTGTCTCTTTCTTTTTTTCCCCAGTGCTGCGTTAACATCATGGACCAGAAGGCGTGAGCTAATTCAGTGCGAGCAGGACATGCAGGTGGCCTATTGCTATGTGCTACAATATGCTTGAACTGGCGGTTGTAGAAGGAAAATTTTTCATTAGCATAAGAGAATAGCAAATTAGCATACAAAGTCATAAAAAGTAATTAAAAGCTTCTAAAACATTAGATTAAGCATAAATTAGAATGTTAAGCAAATAGTTAACTAAAAATCAGTTTTATTGCATTATTTTATAGGCTTACATTAAATTTTCCAAAGTAAAGAAAAGAATAGCTAATTGATGCAGCGAAACCAGTTTTGGACAGGATAAGAGTTTGAGGACACCTGTGATTCAAGGCTAGGAAGAGATAACATGGAAAAGGGGCCTCTAAAAGCAGCTGGATTGATGAATCAGCAGAAAGGCAACAAAAGGCCTTTGCTGCAAGCAAGGTCACACTGTAATGCATGAAGAGAAAATCTTAGCAAATTCAGGCTTTAGCAAACATATTAGAAGAATATATTAGCAATTAACTTTAGTGTAGAAATGAAGACAAATCAAGCATGGCGAGCAATGATCAAATGAAAGCACATACTATACTTCTTTTAATTAAAGCTTAAGCTTCAGGTCACTATAGTAAAAAGTTTGGAAAGCCTAAGAGAGGAAAACCCATATATGGATTAGAAGCCTTGGCCAGTTAGAAAAAATGGGAACAGAATAGAAAGATAACACATTCCACAAGGAGACCAGTCTAAGGAGATAATAAGGGTTCCCATGGAAACTCAAGATTTGGTCGGACGGGAGTAAAAGGGAGTCAGCGGAGGTAAGCAAACAAGCTCATTAGAGCAAGGTTAGAAAAGATAGGAAATTACATCAGAAAAGCCCAAAGATGGAAAGAGGAAGTCTTCCACCAAGTCTTAGACCAATCAGAATAAGCCAAACAGACACCAAGAGGAACAATGGACAGTTAAACCAGGTGCAGAATGAGCTAATTGAATGAGCCAAAATGATAAGAAATTGTTATAAAAGCTTCAATGGCTGTAATGATCGTCGCTCAGCTCAATTTGTCTGTATTGGGTTGAGTCCTTGTTATTTTTTGTGGTTGATTTATTGCAATAAATCCTTAAAACTGTGTCTGTCTATCTCGAGTCCTAATAGTCTTAATTTTTAGGTAAAAAGCCTTCTGATGATGAATTTTTCGCCACAACACGATGATCAATATACATGTACTTTACAAGGCATGCACGGGTCCACTGAGAAGAGTGTTATTTGCTGACCTGGCAGAGGAACTTTGTTGTCACTTCTTACAAGAAAAGGTGATCATAAAAGAAAAATAGGATGCAACATTGACAAGCTTCTGTTCCAAGACCACAGCTTCCCCCAGGAAAGCAAACTCAGTCAGTGATTCTTCAATGTAATAGGAACCACAGTATAGACAGAAGTGTGTACATTGCAACAGGTACACATGTCATAAATGTAGGAAGGTTGGTCCTTGGGTGTATGGGAACTGTTAACATTTAAATTTGATGATTGCATATAGCATGGAACTGACCTCTCTACTATTGCACTATTCTTTCTTCTCCATGTCCTGGAGTACAAAAGAAACACCACCATGCACTACAATCTGGAGACTGGGTAAGATCAAGGGAAAAAAAAAAAAAAAACATGGCCACTAATTACAACCACAAGAAGGTATGCAAATGAATATGAATAATATGAATAATGTTCCATCAGTGCCACAATGTTTTCCGAAATGTACTGTACAGGTTATAAAATGAATAATTCCAAATATCATATATATACCTATGTCTCTGTGTTTTTTTTAATCAGTGCGGCTTTGACATCATGGACCATAAGGTGCATACTAATTCAGGGTGAGCAGGAACACTCAATAAAACTGAAAAAAAAAATTCAAGTGAAAATGATATACCAAGAAGGCATGATTCACCAGCATTTGTGTGTCAGCTTTTATCCCTCCAGATCAGAGAATTTCCAGTTCAAGTGGCTCAAAACACCACTCACACGTACAGTTATTCCCAGTTTCAAATAAAAAGTAGCAGCATCAGATCTGGGGTGGTGGTGGGGGTTGGTTGTATCGTGATCGTGACTGAAAGAATAAAAATCCTAACTTTTACAAAGTACTATGAATTTATACCAGCTATTAGAGACACAAATGTATGTTTTTATTGTATAATATTAACAATACCCCTCCTTGAACCGTCACCTTATCGTGGTGGAGGGGTTTGCGTGTCCCAATGATCCTAGGAGCTATGTTGTCCGGGCTTTATGCCTGGTAGGCCACCCAAGGCAAACTGGTCCTAGGTGAGGGATGAGACAAAAAGCGGTTCAACAAACCTCTGATGAAGAATAAAAACCTTGGACAACGTTTTCCCTTGCCGGACGCTGGTCACGGGCCCCCTCTGGAGCCAGGCCTGGAGGTGGGGCTCGATGGCGGCGCCTGGTGGCGGGCCTGCACCCATGGGGCTCGGCGGGCACAGCCGAAGAGGTAACGTGGGTCCTCCTCCCCATGGGCTCACCACATATGGGAGGGGCCAAGAAGGTTGGGTGCAGTGTGAGTTGGGTGGTGGCCGAAGGCGGGGACCTTGACGGTCTGATCCTCGGCTACAGAAACTGGCTCTTGGGACGTGGAATGTCACCTCTCTGAAGGGAAGGAGCCTGAGCTAGTGCGAGGTGAGAGGTTCCGGCTAGATATAGTCGGACTCGCCTCGACGCACAGCTTGGCCTCTGGAACCAATCTCCTTGAGAGGGGCTGGACTCTCTACCACTCTGGAGTTGCCCCGGTGAGGCGCCGAGCAGGTGTGGGCATACTTATTGCCCCCACTGGAGCCTGTGCATTGGGGTTTACCCGGTGGGAGAGGGTGGCCTCCCTCCGCCGGGTGGGGAAGGGTCCTGACTGTTGTTTGTGCGTATGCGAACAGCAGTTTGGAGTATCCACCCTTTTGGAGTCTCTGGAGGGTTGCTAGAGGGCATACCTTCTGGGGATTCCCTCGTTTTGCTGGGAGACTTCAATGCTCCGTGGGCAATGACAGTGAGACCTGGAAGGGCGTGATTGGGAGGAATGGCCCCGATCTGAACCCGGCGGTGTTTTGTTATTGGACTTCTGTGCTCGTCACGGATTGTCCATAACGAACACCATGTTCAAGCATAAGGGTGTTCATATGTGCACTTGGCACCAGGACACCCTAGGCCTCAGGTCGATGATCGACTTTGTGGTGTGTCGTGGACTTGCGGCCATATGTCTTGGACACTCGGGTGAAGAGAGGGGCGAGCTGTCAACTGATCACCACCTGGTGGTGAGTTGGCTTCGATGGTGGGGAAGATGCGGTCAGACCTGGTAGGCCCAAGCGTGTTGTGAGGGTCTGCTGGGAGCGGCTGGCAGAGTCCCCTGTCAGAAGTAGCTTCAACTCCCACCTCCGGCAGAACTTCAACCCGCCCCGAGGGAGGTGGGGACATTGAGTCGAATGGGCCATGTTCCGTGCCTCTATTGTTGAGGCGGCTGACGGAGCTGTGGCGCAAGGTGGTCGGTGCCTGTCGTGGCGGCAATCCCGAACCCGTTGGTGGACACGGCGGTGAGGGATGCCGTCAAGCTGAAGAAGGAGTCCTATAGGACTTTTTGTCCTGTGGGTCTCTGGAGGCAGCTGATAGGTACCGGCAGGCCAAGCGGAACGGCCGGTTGTTGCTGAGGCAAAACTTCGGGCATGGGAGGAGTTTGAGAGGCCATGGAGAGCGACTTTGGACGGCCGAGGAGATTCTGGTCCACCGTCCGAGGGGAGGGGGAAGCAGTGCAGTGTCAACACCGTATATGGTGGGGATGGTGCGCTGCCGACCTCGACTTCGGGCGTTGTGGGTCGGTGGGAGGAGTACTTGAAGACCTCCTCAATCCCACTAACATGCCTTCCAATGAGGAAGCAGAGCCTGGGGACTCTGAGGTGGGCTCTCCCATCTCTGGGACTGAAGTCACCGAGGTGGTCAAAAACTCCTTGGTGGCAGGGCCCGGGGTGGATGAGATCGCCCGAGTTCCTTAAGGCTCTGGATGTTGTAGGACTGTCTTGGTTGACACGTCTCTGCAACATCGCATGGACATCGGGACAGTGCCTCTGGATTGGCAGACCGGGGTGGTGGTCCCCTCTTTAAAAGGGGACGGAGGGTGTGTTCCAACTATAGAGGGATCACACTCCTCAGCCTCCCTGGAAAAGTCTATTCGGGGGTTCTGGAGAGGAGGGTCCGTCGGATAGTGAACCTCGGATTCAGGAGGAACAGTGTGGTTTTTCCTGGTCGGAACAGTGGACCAGCTCTTCACCCTTAGCAGAGTCCTGGAGGGTGCATGGGAGTTTGCCCGACCGGTCTACATGTGTTTTGTGGACTTGGAAAGGCATTCGACCGTGTCCCTCGGGGAATCCTGTGGGGGTGCTCGGGAGTATGGGGTACGGACCCCTGATAAGAGCTGTTCGGTCTCTGTACAACCGGTGTCAGAGCTTGGTCCGCATTGCGGCAGTAAGTCGAGCCCGTTTCCAGTGAGAGTTGGACTCCGCCAGGGCTGCCCTTTGTCACCGATTCTGTTCATAACTTTTATGGACAGAATTTCTAGCGCAGCCAGGGTGTTGAAGGGGTCGGTTTGGTGGACTCAGGATTGGGTCACTGCTTTTGCAGATGATGTTGTCCTGTTTGCTTCATCAGGCCGTGATCTTCAGCTCTCTCTGGATCGGTTCGCAGCTGAGTGTGAAGCGGCTGGGATGAGAATCAGCACCCCCCAAATCCGAGCATGGTCCTCAGCCGGAAAAGGGTGGAGTGCCCTCTTAGGGTTGGGGGAGAGATCCTGCCCCAAGTGGAGGAGTTCAAGTATCTCGGGGTCTTGTTCACGAGTGAGGGAAGAATGGAGCGCGAGATCGCCAGGCGGATCGGTGCGGCATCCGCAGTGATGCGGGCTCTGCATCGGTCTGTCGTGGTGAAAAAGGATCTGAGCCGTAAGGCAAAGCTCTCAATTTACCAGTCGATCTACGCTCCTACCCTCACCTATGGTCATAAGCTATGGGTAGTGACGAAGAAGCGAGATCGCTAATACAAGCGGCTGAAATGAGTTTCCTCCGCAGGGTGTCTGGGCTTTCCCTTAAAGATAGGGTGAGAAGCTCAGTCATCCGGGAGGGGCTCAGAGTAGAGCCGCTGCTCCTCCGCATCGAGAGGAGTCAGATGAGGTGGCTCGGGCATCTGATCAGGATGCCTCCTGGGCGCCTCCCTGGTGAGGTGTTCGGCACGTCCAACGGGAGGAGGCCCGGGGAAGACCCAGGACACGCTGGAGGGACTATGTCTCCGGCTGGCCTGGGAAGCATGGGATTCTCCCGGAAGAGCTGGAAGAAGTGGCGGGGAGGGAAGTCTGGGCCTCTCTGCTTAAGCTGCTGCCCCCGCGACCCGACCTCGGATAAGCAGAAGAGGATGGATGGATGGATATTAACAATAAGAGCAGCTCACTACTCAAAAAGGTACATTTACAAGGCAACCAGTTTCGAAATAGCGGACATTTGATTACAAGTCTGCAATTCTTACCGCTGCACCAAGGAAGCTGTCATATTATACATTCACCTTTTGTGAAAGTGTTTATTTGATTTTTGAACTTCAGCCTGCACACATTATACCAGGGATCTCCAACCTTTTTTCCCCTGAGAGTAACTTTTACAAAATGAAAATGGCCGGGAATTTTCTAACATTTATTGTCATAGCTTAATTCAACCCAAACAAACTGGAGTAGGGCAGCATGGTGGCGCAGTGGTAGTGCTGCTGCCTCACAGTAAGGAGACCTGGGTTCGCTTCTCGGGTCCTCCCTGCGTGGAGTTTGCATGTTCTCCCCATGTCTGCGTGGGTTTCTTCCGGGTGCTCTGGTTTTCACCCACAGTCCAAAGACATGCAGGTTAGGTGCACTGGCGATCCTATATTGTCCCTAGTGTGTGCTTGGTGTGTCTGTGTATGTACCCTACCTGGTGATTTGTTCCTGCCTTGCACCCTGTGCTGGCTGGGATTGGCTCCAGCAGCCCCCCATGACCTGCAGGAAACAAACCTCGGGCAAGGCGCACACACACACACACACACACACACACACACACACACACACTAGGGGGCGTCGCTCGCCCACTCCCGTGTTTGGTTTACCGGATATACAATTTAAAAAGATTGTTATCTTCATGGGAAATATTACATATGTATTATTTTCACTTTTACTTTAAAAACTGTTGTAAAAACAATACTTGTCCTTTATTTCTGGTCCTGGGCATGGTTACATCTCTTAATCGCAGGATGTATATTGCTGATCACGTTGTGAATGGGGGTGGCTGAACGCAGGCTAAGGAGATGCTGTCATATCATCTACTGTTTATCTGCTGCTGGCGAGCTGCCTGTTCTGCTTGTGGCATGTTGTCATTTTAAGAGCTGGGAGCACAAGATGTGTATCTGCCAAAAGAAATCCAACAACTGCTAGGTTAGATGTCCGTGGACTTGTTTTAAATGATGCCTCACTGCCTTGTCTCGCATGACACTGTAAAAACAATACTTGTCCTTAATTTTCGGCCCCGGTGTGGTTAAATCTGTTTCTCGCAGGACGTATAAAGCTGCTCGCATTGTGAAGGGGGGGCAGCTGTTGTCGCGCTGCCCGTTGATCATTTTAAAGCCTGTACAGACGCTGTCCTTTTTGCCACTTTGTGTCTCTGCTGCTCACGTTGTGAAGAGGGGGTGTTAGGGTGGCTGAACACACGCAAGGAGAAGTGGTCGGATCATCAGCTGCGAGCTGCGTGTTTTTCTTGTCATTGTTTTAAGAGCTGGGAGCAAGTTAAACCGTTACTCAAGGGACTTCAAATTGTCTTCTGAGAAGATCACATCTCGTCTCCCTAGTCTGCCTCCCCAAGATTTTTTTTATAATAGAGATATATGTGTATATGTGTTTATATAATATATATACACAGTGGAACCTCGGTTTGCGAGCATAATTCGTTCCGGAAATGTGCTTGCAATCCAAAGCACTCGTATATCAAAGCGAATTTCCCCATAAGAAATAATGGAAACTCAGATGATTCGTTCCACAATCCAAAACTATTCATATAAAAATGATAAATACAAAATATAAAGTAAAATACATAATACAAATTAACCTGCACTTTACCTTTATAAAGAATCATGGCTGGTATGAGTTTCTAAACTCATGTGGGATTCCACCCAACGGGACAACACGCGGAAGAGTGTCCCAAAGCAATCGCAGTCTCCCAGCGCTGTAGCAGTTAAGCCGTATGAGCGCATCCAAAAAGATCGCAGACATGCTATAAGCGCCTGTCGTCAATGGGTCATACAAGGAACATTATAAAGATCCCGGTACAATAAATAACAGCGCTGTTGCGGTCTCAAGCTGAATAAAGCTGGTGTTAAAGTACTGAGACTCAGCTTCGTGTTTTGGGGAGAAAGACGGGGACTCGCACTTCACAGCGCACACACACACAGTCACAATGTTGTAGTAAACAGATGTGACTATATGAGTGAGGCACACAGACTCAGACGGAGAATAGGAGACGATTGCCAGAAAGAGAGAGAGAGAGAGAGAGAGATGCGCTGGGCAGGCGAGCGAGATAGATAAGGAGAGAGAGAGACAGAGACATGCTGGGCGAGCGAGATGAGAGAGAAAGACGCGCTGGGCGAGCGAGATGAGAGAGAGAGAGAGAGAAAGAGACGCGCAGGGGGAGCGAGATGAGAGAGAGAGAGATGCGCTGGGCGAGCGAGATAAGAAGAAAGAGAAGAACCATCAGCTCAGTTGTGATCACATAACGCTCAGCAGACAAAGTGTATCCATACTACTCGTATTGCAAGACATCGCTCGTTTATCAAGTCAAAATTTATTAAAAATTTTTTGCTTGTCTTGCAAAACACTCGTAAACCGAGGCTCCACTGTATATATATATATATATATATATATATATATATATATATATATATATATATACACACACACACAGTGGGTACGGAAAGTATTCAGGCCCCCTTCAATTTTTCACTCTTTGTTATATTGCAGCCATTTGCTAAAATCATTTAAATAATTTTTTTTCCTCATTAATGTACACATAGCACCCCATATTGACAGACAAAAAAATAATTTTTGAAACTGTTGCAGATTTATTTAAAAAGAAACACTGAAATATCACATGGTCCTAAGTATTCAGACCCTTTGCTCAGTATTTAGCAGAAGCACCCTTTTGAGCTAATACAGCCATGAGTCTTCTTGGGAAAAATGCAACAAGTTTTTCACACCTGGATTTGGGGATCCTCTCCAGTTCTGTCAGGTTGGATGGTCAACGTTGGTGGACAGCCATTTTTAGGTCTCTCCAGAGATGCTCAATTGGATTTAAGTCAGGGCTGTGGCTGGGCCATTCAAGAACAGTCACAGAGTTGTTGTGAAGCCACTCCTTCGTTATTTTAGCTGTGTGCTTAGGGTCATTGTCTTGTTGGAAGGTAAACCTTCGGCCCAGTCTGAGGTCCTTAGCACTCTGAAGAAGGTTTTGTCCAGGATATCCCTGTACTTGGCGCATTCATCTTTCCCTCGATTGCAACCAGTCGTCCTGTCCCTGCAGCTGAAAAACACCCCCACAGCATGATGCTGCCACCGCCATGCTTCACTGTGGGGACTGTATTGGACAAGTGATGAGCAGTGCCTGGTTGTCTCCACACACTGAGGAGAGTCAAGACACATGACAGCCTGCATGGAGTTTGCTAAAAGACACCTGAAGGACTCTGAAATGGTGAGAAATAAGATTCTCTGGTCTGATGATACCAAGATAGAACTTTTTGGCCTTAATTCTAAGCGGTATGTGTGCATATATATATATTATATATATATATATATATATATATATATATATATATAAAAGAGTGAAAAATTGAAGGGGTCTGAATACTTTCCGTACCCACTGTATATGTATTTTATATATATGTACGCACACACATATGTTATTCTTTGCAATTAATGTGGCCTGTGTAATGCAGTAAAAATATTGTCACATCCAAGGCTGGCAACAAGGCAAATGCCTTAGGCCGTGCTTTGGTCAGGGTGGCATTTTCATGTATTTATTTATTTTTAACATTATGAAATGTTACGGCAGCCCTGGTGCAATGGCAGAGAAGAGTTGCAAAGGTAAAGATTATGCAGTCTATTTTTTTTTTGCAATTTCATGTATCTGTAAGATGATCAAATCAAAGTCATATAAGTTATGTTTGAGTGGCACTAAAAGCAACATAAGTCTCTAATACCTCTGTATTTAACTCGCCACTGTGCCAGCCAGCTTACAGTGCGGACCGCCCTAATATATGACAAAACTCTATGAAATATAAGAGTAATGAACATCCCTACCCATGTACAAATTTGAAGTATCTTTGTTAATTTATGTATAACCATCCAAGTAATGCAAGGTGTCAGTTTTTAAGTGAGACAGTAGCCACGGAGAACTTTTTTAGTGTGCAAAGGTGTTGGTAGAGCAGTGTATTCCAACCATTTTTCTGTGGTGACACACTTTTTGTAAACCAGAAAATCCCAAGACACACCACAATTCTATCAACCACAAAAGTATTAAATCTGTACACATGCTAAGCTGTGCTAAGTGTTGGGACATTGGGCGGCAAATAAGGCAGCTCAGAAAATGACGTTCACAGACACAGCACATAGTGAGCACTTTGGATATATTTTCCACCTGCTTCATCCTTTTGCCAGCTCATACAGGCAGTCCTCTCACTGCCTCACTGACTTGGGGACAGAGGCAACTCATATGCCCACTGTCCCTTGCCTCTGCAAGAGTCGCAGGTGAACATGCACACAGGCAGATGAACTCCCAAACATGTTTCCTGGCTGCTGAAGTGCTCTCTAATGCAGTGTCTGCAAAATAGCAACCTGCTGCTTTCATGTCGGCTTCTCCAGGTAATCCAATCTTCCTTGACCGCCTGAGTAGCATGTCTTCCTAGATCAGGACTCAGGGGCAACACACTGGAGCACCAGTTGAAAAACACATGTGTAAAGTATAATTATCAAGTTGTTGATGGTGATGAACTACTGAGGATAATATTTACAAAGTTTTATCACAAGTGTTAATGTATACCCATTTAAGAGATGAGCATTCTTTCAATTAAATCAGTCTTCAGCAGTGTATTCAAAGTCAACAGTCATTTCGATTGTTTAATTTTACTTTGACACATGTGTGTCTCATATGCTGTGCCAATTTGATTATTATTACTTTGGCCTTGTTTTCTTATTGCCTTCTTCTCAACATGCACTTCAGGAAGGCAATCAAATTTAGGTTGTTCTTGCTCAAGTAGTATTTTGTTAGAAGTTCAGGTTTGAGGTCATTGTTTAAGTTTAAAAAAGATGAATGGCATAGTTTAAACTCCTCTGTTTTGATTCTATATTAATTTTGTTATTCAGTGTGTATTTACTTCATGATTTATGTATTCATTTTATGATTACATTTTAATGTTTGTGCTGCTACAGCAGCCTGTGATAATACTGTTAATAGACTGTTTAGTACATTCTTACCCCCACCCCCTATTTAATTAATACATATTAGTATGTCCCTAGCTCCCTTTTTGCTATTAGCGCTGCTTTAGTCTTTGCATTACCTTCCGCCATATTGTATTTTAGGTTAAGGAAATTATCGTCCTTTTACCTTTGAGTTGTCATGGTTTTCATGTCCTAATACTTGTATGATTTCTTGCCAGAAATCTATATTAAAGTATACGGATTCTCAGCCTTGACTTTCTTGGTGAGTAAAACTATCTGTCCACGTTCACTACAACCAGTGGGGCGACGCACACTTCATATGGACTGGGTCTTGGGAGAGAAGCCTCGCTAATACGGCGTTCAGGGACAGAATAATGTTAGTTGCAATTAATCAGGATTAATTACACACATTTATATATAAATACAGTAGTGCCTCGTTCCGGAAATATGCTTGTAATCCAAAGCACTCGTATATCAAAGTGAATTTACTCATAAGAAATAATGGAAACTCAGATGATTCATTCTACAACCCAAAAATATTCATATAAAAATGATTAATACAAAATATAAAGTAAAAATATGTAAAACAAATTAACTTGCACTTTATCTTTGAAAAGAATCGTGGCTGGTGTGAAGGAAACAAGACAGAGGAGAGGAGTAGAAGGGTTATTGAGTAGGTCGACTTTTACTGTAACTAATGGAATCACTGCTATCTGTTGGCTCACTTTTTCTTTTCTTGTGACTTTAATAAGGAACCTATCCAATGAGAGTTGCCTTTGCCTGAAGAGTCACTACACATGGACACAAACGTAAAAAAAAAAAACAAAAAACTTTATTCACTGTAAGGATTCTAAACTCTTTTAGGATTCCCTCCCACGAGTGTGGGAAGAATGGAGCATGAGATGGACTGGCAGATCGGTGCGGCGTCTACAATGATGCGGGCTCTGCATCAGTCTGGTGAAAAGGAGCTGTGCCGTAAGGCAAAGCTCTCAATTTACCAGCTGATCTACGTTCCTACCCTCACCTATGGTCATGAGCTATGGGTAGTAACCGAAAGAACAAGATCGTGAACACAAGCGGCTGAAATGAGTTTCCTTCGCAGGGTGTTTGGGCTTTACCTTAAAGATAGGGTGAGAAGCTCAGTCATCAAGTAGGGCCGCTGCTCTTCCGCATCGAGAGGAGTCAGATGAGGTGGCTCGGGCATCTGATCAGGATGCCTCCTGGACGCCTCCCTGGCAAGGTGTTCCGGGCACGTCCAACTGGAAGGAGTCCCCGGGGAAGACCCAGAACATGCTGGAGGAACTGTCTCCCGGCTGGCCTGGGAACGCCTTGGGATTCCCCCGGAAGAGCTAGAAGAAGTGGCCGGGTAGAGGGAAGTCTGGGCATCTCTGCTCAAGCTGCTGACCCTGTGACCCGACCTCGGATAAGAGGAAGAGGATGGATGGATGAAAACTTTTTTTAATTAAGCCTTGTTTCAGGAAGGTATATTACAGAAGAAATAAATAATATGCCATGTGTAGTTTATTAGTTCAAATATGTATTTTAAGGAAATGTTATTTATTTTAGTATTTTTATGGTCATTGAACAATAAACCATATATAATTTCATTTTCTTAATAAAAAATAAACAGTTAACACCCGTGGTCTATAGTTAAATCATAAAAATACCTAAAGCAAATAGAATATTTTGGTATCGAAATCGGCAGATCATCCATCCATCCATTATCCAACCCGCTATATTCTAACTACAGGGTCACAGGAGTCTGCTGGAGTCAATCCCAGCCAACACAGGACGGAAGACAGGAAACAAATCATGGGCAGGGCGCCAGCCCACCGCACTGTTCGGAGCATCCCTGATTTAATATTTTGTGACAATAGGGATAGAATTGAGAGTGTGAAGGTGATTGAACCACTAGGGTCAAGTGATCATAATATAATACAGTTCTCAGTAGAACATGTACATACCTAAATTTGGAATTAGTATGAAGTTACAAAAAACTACAGTGAGTTAATAAAGAGTTAAAAAAGAAGTTGCAAAGGAAAAAAAACAGCTGTATAAGGTTTATAAGATTAATAACTCCAGTGTGAATCATAGGATGAAAGACAGCATGAGGGCAACAATTAAGGCTATTATGGAGGCTAAAAGGCAGTTAGAGAGGAATATAACAGATAAGATGAATGATGACCCAAAGAGATTGTTTCTTTTCTACTAAAATACTGAAAGAATCAAGGAGGAGAGGAAGTGCACAGTGAAGGGGAATTAAAATAATACAGATAGTGAAACAGCAGTTTCTTTAAACTTGCATGTTTCTGAGGTCTTCATATCTGAGGAAGTAGTTAACCTCCCAGCAGTAAAGGGGTATACTAAGGAGATACTGAGGGATTTGGAAATTGTACAGGGAGAAGTACTGCTTAGATTAAATAGGCTGAAATCAAACAAATCAACAGGAACAGATAATATTTATCCTCGAGTTATTAAGAAATTTAGCAAATACATATAAACCCTCGATGCATATTTTTAGGAAGTCACTATGCACTGGAGAAATTCTGAAGGACTGGAAAATGGCAAATATTATCCTGTTATATAAAAAGGGTAACCATGGCAAATCCAAGCAACTATAGTCTAGTTAACTTAACAGGAAAATTAATGGAAGGAATTATTAAGGATAAGATACATGATAAGAACAGGAATTTACCCAGTCACCATGGGTTCAGAAGAAGGAAGCCATGTTTTACTAACATGCTGAAATTCTTTGAGGAAGCAACAAAAGGATATGATCAAAGTGGAGCATACGATATTATTTATCATGACTTTCAGAAGGCGCCACATAAGAGTTTGGGCATCAAACTGAAAGAATAATAATAATAAATTTTATTTATATACTGTCTTTCCCATTCAGGGTGTTTGTAGATGGGTGCAAAATTTGCTCAGACACAGGAAGCAGAGGGTGATGGTGCGTTGAGCCTTGTCAGAATTGGTCGACTTTAAGAGTGGTATTCCACAGGGGTCAGTGCTAGGGCAGCTGCTATTTTTAATAAATATATAAATGATATGGATAGGAATCTAAGTAACAAGCTGGCTAAGTTTGCAGATGATTGGCAGATCATCTGGAATCTGCTGAGTCATTACAGAGGGACTTGGACTGCATGCAGGCTTGGGTAGATTTCTGGCAGATGACATTTAACATCAGTAAATGTAAAACAGAGGGGACTGGGCAGTCTAATGGTCTAGAATCCCTACAGATTTTATTTTTTTCTCCTGCCATTTGGAGTTTTTTTTGTTTTTGTTTTTTATGTCCACGTTGACCATTGGACCTTACTCTTATTCTATGTTAATTAATGTTGACTTATTTTATTTTCTTACTGTGTCTTTTATTTTTCCATTCTTCATTATGTAAAGCACTTTGAGCTACTTTCTGTATGAAAATGTGCTATATAAATAAATGTTGTTGTTGTAAAAGTAAAGTATTACACATAGGAAGTAAAAATGTTAGGTTTCAATAGACAATGTGAGGTCTGAAAATTGAAAGTACACTTTTTAAGGATTTAGGAGTCATAGTGGACTTGATATTATCAAATGCCAGACAGTGTTTAGAAGTCATTAAGAAGGCTAACAGAATTTTATTTTATATAGCACGATGTGTAAAATAAAAGTCCAAGACAGGTTGTGTTCAATGTTTATAATGCACTGCTGAGGCCTTATCTGGAGTACTGTGTTAAGTTTTGGTCTCCAGGCAAATACAGAACATAGCAGGTCTAGAAAAAGTCAGGAAAAGATGGACTAGGCTGGTTCTAGTTACAGTGGGATGCAAAAGTTTGGGCAACCTTGTTAATAGTCATTATTTTCCTGTATAAATATATCATATAGGAGAAACACACAGTGATGTTTGAGAAGTGAAATGAAGTTTATTGGATTTACAGAAAGTGTGCAATAATTGTTCAAACAAAATCAAGCAGGTGCATAAATTTGGGCACCACAAAAAAGAAATGAAATCAATATTTAGTAGATCCGCCTTTTGCAGAAATTACAGCCTCTAAACGCTTCCTGTAGGTTCCAATGAGAGTCTGGATTGTGGTTGAATGCATTTTGGACCATTCCTCTTTACAAAACATGGACAGCTCTCTTTAACTCACACCACAGATTTTCAATTATATTCAGGTCTGGGGACTGAGATGGCCATTCCAGAACGTTGTACTTGTTCCTCTGCATGAATGCCTTAGTGGATTTTGAGCAGTGTTTCAGGTCGTTGTCTTGTTGAAAGATCCAGCCCCGGCGCAGCTTCAGCTTTGTCACTGATTCCTGGACATTGGTCTCCAGAATCTGCTGATACTGAGTGGAATCCATGCGTCCCTCAACTTTGACAAGATTCCCAGTCCCTGCACTGGCCACACAGCCCCACAGCATGATGGAACCACCTCCATATTTTACTGTAGGTAGCAGGTGTTTTTCTTAGAATGCTGTGTTCGTTTTCATCCATGCATAACGCCCCTTGTTATGCCCAAATAACTCAATTTTAGTTTCATCAGTCCACAGCACCTTATTCCAAAATGAAGCTGGCTTGTCCAAATGTGCTTGAGCATACCTCAAGCGGCTCTGTTTGTGCTGTGGACGGAGAAAAGGCTTCCTCTGCATCACTCTCGCATACAGCATCTCCTTGAGTAAAGTGCGCCGAATGGTTGAACGATGCACAGTGACTCCATCTGCTGCAAGATGATGTTGTAGGTCTTTGGTGCTGGTCTGTGGGTTGACTCTGACTGTTCTCACCATTCGTCGCTTCTGTCTATCTGAAATCTTTCTTGGTCTGCCACTTCGAGCCTTAACTTGAACTGAGCCTGTGGTCTTCCATTTCTTCAATATGTTCATAACTGTGGAAACAGACAGCTTAAATCTCTGGGACAGCTTTCTGTATCCTTCCCCTAAACCATGATGGTGATCAATCTTTGTCTTCAGGTCATTTGAGAGTTGTTTTGTGACCCCCATGTTGCTACTCTTCAGAAAAAATTAAAGGAGGAGGGAAACTTACAATTGACCCCCTTAAATACTCTTTCTCATTATAGGATTCACCTGTGTATGTAGGTCAGGGGTCACTGAGCTTACCAAGCCAATTTGAGTTCCAATAATTAGTTCTAAACGTTTTGGAATCAATAAAATGACAACGGTGCCCAAATTTATGCACCTGCCTGATTTAGTTTGAACAATTATTGCACACTTTCTGTACATCCAATAAACTTAATTTCACTTCTCAAATATCACTGTGTGCGTCTCCTATATGATATATCTAACTGACATTTTTTATCATAACAACCAACGATTTATACAGGAAAATAATGACTATTAACAAGGTTGCCCAAACTTTTGCATCCCACTGTAGATAAAATAGATAGATAGATAGATACAGTGGTGTGAAAAAATATTTGCCCCCCTCCTGATTTCTTATTCTTTTGCATGTTTGTCACACAAAATGTTCCTGATCATCAAACACATTTAACCAGTAGTCAAATATAACACAAGTAAACACAAAATGCAGTTTTTAAATGATGGTTTTTATTATTTAGGGAGAAAAAATCCAAACCAACATGGCCCTGTATGAAAAAGTAATTGCCCCCTGAACCTAATAACTGGTTGGGCCACCCTTAGCAGCAATAACTGCAATCAAGCGTTTGCGATAACTTGCAATCAGTCTTTTACAGCGCTCTGGAGGAATTGTGGCCCACTCATCTTTGCAGAATTGTTGTAATTCAGCTTTATTTGAGGGTTTTCTAGAATGAACCGCCTTTTAAGGTCATGCCATAGCATCTCAATTGGATTCAGGTCAGGACTTTGACTAGGCCACTCCAAAGTCTTCATTTTGTTTTTCTTCAGCCATTCAGAGGTGGATTTGCTGATGTGTTTTGGGTCATTGTCCTGTTGCAGCACCCAAGATCGCTTCAGCTTGAGTTGACGAACAGATGGCCGGGCATTCTCCTTCAAGATTGTTTGGTAGACAGTAGAATTCATGGTTCCATCTATCCCAGTAAGCCTTCCAGGTCCTGAAGCAGCAAAACAACCCCAGACCATCACACTACCACCACCATATTTTACTGTTGGTATGATGTTCTTTTTCTGAAATGCTGTGTTCCTTTTACGCCAGATGTAACGGGACATTTGCCTTCCAAAAAGTTCAGCTTTTGTCTCATCAGCCCACAAGGTATTTTCCCAAAAGTCTTGGCAATCATTGAGATTTTTCTTTGCAAAATTGAGACGAGCCCTAATGTTCTTTTTGCTTAACAGTGGTTTGCGTCTTGGAAATCTGCCATGCAGGCTGTTTTTGCCCAGTCTTTTTCTTATGGTGGAGTCGTGAACACTGACCTTAATTGAGGCAAGTGAGGCCTGCAGTTCTTTAGACGTTGTTCTGGGGTCTTTTGTGATCTCTCGGATGAGTCATCTCTGCGCTCTTGGGGTAATTTTGGTCGGCCGGCCACTCCTGGGAAGGTTCACCACTGTTCCATGTTTTTGCCATTTGTGGATAATGGCTCTCACTGTGGTTCGCTGGAGTCCCAAAGCTTTAGAAATGGCTTTATAACCTTTACCAGACTGATAGATCTCAATTACTTCTGTTCTCATTTGTTCCTGAATTTCTTTGGATCTTGGCATGATGTCTAGCTTTTGAGGTGCTTTTGGTCTACTTCTCTGTGTCAGGCAGCTCCTATTTAAGTGATTTCTTGATTGAAACAGGTATGGCAGTAATCAGGCCTGGGGTGGCTACGGAAATTGAACTCAGGTGTGATACACCACAGTTAGGTTATTTTTTAACAAGGGGGCAATTACTTTTTCACACAGGGCCATGTAGGTTTGGATTTTTGTTCTCCCTAAATAATAAAAACCATCATTTAAAAACTGCATTTTGTGTTTACTTGTGTTATATTTGACTACTGGTTAAATGTGTTTGATGATCAGGAATATTTTGTGTGACAAACATGCAAAAGAATAAGAAATCAGGAGGGGGGCAAATAGTTTTTCACACCACTGTAGATAGATAGATAGATACTTTATTAATCCCAAGGGGAAATTCACAAAATTCACACATTCTAGGATTACAGTGGATGAATTATGTCTAAAGATTAAAAGAGCTGAGCCTTTTCAATTTAAGCAAAATAAGATTAAGAGAAGACATAATAATTGAAGTGTTTAAAATTATGAAGGGAATTAGTACAGAGGATCGAGAACACAGGGACACAGTTTGAAACTTGTTAAGGGTAAATTTTGCACCAACATTAGAAGTTTTTCTTTACACAGAGAACCACAGACACATGGAATAAGCTATCAAGTACTGTGGTAGATGTTTTTTTAGAAGAATTAAATGGATAGAACTGGTGAGCTTTGCTGGGCTAAATGGCTTGTTCTCATCTACAGTAGGTTGTTCTAATGTTCTAATATATACTGAAACACAAAACCAGAAATTCTAGTAAAAATAATTTGCAAAAGGTCATCAAACGAACCAACAATCCTTTTCCTAACTAAAGCTAATCTTCAGTTTTTCTTTGATCCAAATGACAGATAACTTAATACTGGGTGCCACAATCTTTTACAAGTAGAGTAACATGGCACAGCACACAATGTGATTTTCATGTCACATGACGGTAAACGAGCATAATGTCAAAATCAACATGGCCGTGGCCATAAGAGCAGTCTTCCACAATGGAGATGCAGTGATACCCAGAAATGAAGGAAGCAGTTTTTGGAAGTGCCCAATTGAGGATTTATTACACTATGAGAAAAGAGGAGTCAGATGCAACAACTTCAAGAAATTATTTTTCCAAGCAAGTTCTTGGGGCACCAACAGATGTTATGTCTTTATCCACACCTGGCCCAGGTTTCTGCATTCAATTATCGTTCTAAACATTTATGAATATATTACATTATGTGCTCCAAGACCCATTCGTAACCTTTATAAACAGCAGAAATGAAAGAATGTTTTTCAGACTTTACAAGCTGATCACGGATGTGTTCCTTCTAATTAAAAAAAATTAATTAGCCTCTTTTCATATGAAAAAAATTTGAAGAAAAAAAACTGACTAATACGGCTAATACAGTGTATGATGAAATGTTGTGGCAGCTGAAGAAACCACTAATCAATACATTCTGTTTTATAAAAATGTTTTCTTGTTTTGATTTTAATTTATCCATTTCTTTAACCCATCAGTTTCAATAGAGGGTCACAAGGAGATAAGCCTGTTCTAGAAGGGTTTTCTGCATGGCAGAAACCAAGTATTCACTAGACACTCCATTTTAAAGCACAGCCATATGCACCATCTGACTTAATCAGTTATGGGTCAATACAGTTGCCTTAACTTCCATGCTTTTGAAATACAGGAAGAAATTAGAGGACACAGAAAAGAAAAAAAAAGTTAAAGAACAGACAGTGTGCTCAAACTATGAGGACCAGATTTTGTCTTTAAAAAAAAAACAAAACAAAAAAAAAAAACACATACGCACACACAAACACAGACCATCTGACTTAAAATGTGTTTATAAAATAAAATATTTAATTGATCATAGTCATTTAATGCACAAAGCCAGTATTGAAAATTAAGAAAACCTAATCATTCTCAAACCTGCTCAGTCCAATTCAGTGTACGGGATAACTGGAGTCTAGCCTTACAACATCAGAGACAAAATATGAACCCAACCTGGAAAGGACACCAGTCCATAGCAGGACACACTAAACAACATACTCACATGGGTAAATCCAGAATTGCCAATTATGATAATCTACATAACTTTAACAACTTTGGGAAGAAAACTAGTGTGTACATATAGACCATAAAAACTGCTCAGACAGGGACTGGGTACAGGATCTATGCTCAGGTTATTTGACCCATGAGGCAGCAAAAGTAACCAATAAGCCACTGTACTACACCAAGCACTGAAAATTACTTATAATGATTTGTACATGCAAACTATATATTGTCTTTAAAAAGTAAACAGTGAAGGTTGCTATAATCTAACACACAGTTTACAGTAATGCATACAATACTGTAAGAAACACATTCCTCCTGCCATTTTAGTATAAAAAGCTGAAGTGTTCTGTGTTATACTGTATATTAAATTGTCTATTTCCCATTAGACATACTTAAGAGTGTTGTATGAAAACATAATAAAGTTAAAATAAAACTCTGTTATAGATAGATTAATGAGCATAAATAAATAAGTGTCTTGAAATATTTTTTGTTACTTGCTTATTTATTTATTTAAATATTTAATTTTGCCTGTAATATTTCTCCAACCCCATCATGAAATATGGCTTGAAATTAAACTGTCACTTTCACCTGTCAAAGTTGAGTGTGGGCTCTAGCACATACTGTGTTTTGATTGGTTAATCCCATGTAAACCCTGATTCAGGCACTGGTATCCCTCTCGGCGGGACTACTGCAACTGTCTCCTGGCGGGACTTCCATCAGCCTCTATCTGACCTCTCCAGCTCATTTAAAATGTGTGTTAAGGCCTTGACTGGTGTTCTCTGTTCTTAATTTCACTCCTACTTCTCCTCTGCTCTAGTGTCTCTACTGGCTTCCAGTTGGTGCAGTGATCTAGTTGAAAACTCTAGCCTTTGACCTACAGTTCTCTAATTGGGTCTGCTCCTAAGTATCTCCAATCCTTGGTCTTCTCTCCATAGATCCCTCCAAGAAGTTTCTGTTCTGCCTCAACTTGTGTCCTGATCGTCACTCCTCTTACAAGACATGTCAAGACTGGAAAATGTTTCTCTATTCTTGCTCTAAAGCTGTGAAAATATCTCCCTTTACCTATTTTTACTGCATCTAATTTACTTGTGTTTAGGAAACTGCTTTTGGATTAGCTTACCTTCTCTCCTACAGCATAGCTGCTGTTGTACTGACTAGGAAATTTTTGTCTTAGTCTAACTGTAGGTATAATTATGTAGTAGTTCTACTCCCTTGTGCTTGCTTTTTTATCCTGTTCTCAGTTGCTCTGCTTGCACCTTCATTCTTGTATGTACTATAAACTTGCTCTGCAAATCACCTTGGATTAAGGCTTCTGTTAAATACATACAAAAAAAAAAAATACTCTGTCTGCGGGGGACACGTTTACTAAGCTGCACAATCGTTTATACCGACCAAGGCATGCTATCACTTTTGGTTGTATTATACCTAGGGCTTGGGCACTTCCAGTTTGCAAACTGGAGCATAGCATCACATTGCGGTGTGAACACCAAGAAAACTCTTCGGTTCTCTGCAATATTTCATGTATTTTACCAAAAAATGATGACACTACATAACACCTTGCCACAGCATTCTTCGAAGAATATGTAAATAATATATATATATATAAAAGCATGCTTGATTTCGAATGAATATTTTTGAATTCATATGTATTTAATACATCGCGAGGAGTAAGAAAAAGCGACCCAATGATACAACTCGCTCATAACCACAGAACGAGCTTTACAGCACACTTGTTAACCAAGTCTTCATCATTCCATTTTGCTTCTGCTATCAGTCTTCATTTGCATAAAGCAGTGAGCCAATTTTTCTGTGGAATTCCTTATTAGCACTCAGCCAAAAAAGGGTGTGGTTCATTACTACAGCTTACTCACTAGATTATTAGTACTGACAAAAAAAAATACAGACCAGCTTGTTTTCTTTTTTCTATATCAACAACAAATTTCAATCAAATCAGTCAAAGCATTTTTCAGACTTTGAGGAATTACATTTTTCTGTTTTAGGGATTGTTTTCACCCCTACACATTGAAAATTAGAAATATCCTTTCTAAGGGGATACATACTGCCCTGATGCCAAATATCAGCTTTTAACTAAAGGAGAAATAATGTTTTCAAAAATAGGTGACTAGCTGAGTGAATGAGTCAATGTATCTATATAAATGGATTCTTGTTCAACCCAATGAATGCACTATTATTCTGGGTAAGGTGAAACATCATGAGAAGACTGTTTTGATAACGTTGCACATAAACATTTGTAGCTTTGCATATTCTTAAGCCATCCATCCTCTTCCACTTATCCGGGGTTGGGTCGCGGGGGTAGCAGCTTAAGCAGAGAGGCCCAGACTTCCCTCTCCCCAGCCACTTCTTCCAGCTCTTCTGGGAGAATCCCAAGGCATTCCCAGGCCAGCCGGGAGACATAGTCCCTCCAGCGTGTTATGGGTCTTCCCCGGGGCCTCCTCCCGGTTGGATGTGCCCGGAACACCTCACCAGGGAGGTGTCCAGGAGGCATCCTGATCAGATGCCCAAGGCACCTCATCGGACTCCTCTCGATGCGGATATCATGGTGGAGGGGTTTGCGTGTCCCAATGATCCTAGGAGCTATGTTGTCCGGGGCTTTATGCCCCTGGTAGGGCCACCCAAGGCAAACTGGTCCTAGGTGAGGGATGAGACAAAGAGCGGTTCAACTAACCTCCAATGAAGAACAAAAACCTTGGACGACGTTTTCCCTTGCTCGGACGCGGGTCACCGGGGGCCTCCCTCTGGAGCCAGACCTGGAGGTGGGGCTCGATGGCGAGCGTCTGGTGGCCGGGGCTGCACCCATGGGGCTCGGCTGGGCACAGCCCGAAGAGGTAACGTGGGTCCTCCTTCCCATGGGCTCACCACCTATGGGAGGGGCCAAGGAGGTTGGGTGCAGTGTGAGTTGGGTGGTGGCCGAAGGCGGGGACCTTGGCGGTCTGATCCTCGGCTACAGAAACTGGCTCTTCTAATGATGATAATGCATGTAAATGGAATTATAATGTTAAGGTGAGCTGTTGGTGGAAGAGAGGAAAACAGAAGAAAAGTTTATACAGATGGATCAAACAAAATACCCTGTGTGCTACCAAAGTGTTAAAGAAAAGCATGACTCTAGCTGATAGAGGTAACTGGTCAGTAAGTTCTTCCCTGAGCATTCTATAACAAGTACAATGCAGTGTCTTGAATATGATTTTATTGACATTATATGATGAACTGATTGATGCCGTTTCTATCTCTACTGTCCACACTTCCATACTGAATTTTTGCATCACTTGAGGAAATGGATAAAATGTAATAAAAACATAGAAAAGTATACATACATTTAACTAATTTTCTAATTTTTTTTTCAAATATATATTGAAAATTTAATTTTTATTGTATTCTTTCAAGGCTGCTAAAAATAATCTGAATTTTAGGAGAGTTTATTCTCTTCTTTGACAGGGATACCAGATTTGATGGTTAGGACACTTACTTTCCTAAAGCAGTCCCATTAACAGAAACTAAGGCTTCATTTTATGTACAAACAAACATTATTCCTTATATTGTGTACAGTATATATAGGAATATTCAGGAAGACTAATTTGTAATTCACTGTTGATAGTCTTAAACTGAGTTTTTTTCCAGTTTTTTAAATTTGTTTTACAATAACTTTGTAAAACATATAATTATTTCAAAGCCACAGACAATCTGCTGAAGTCATATCATTGAATTGTGTGTATAATTGTTCATCTTTCCCTTGATCTGCTCAGCTTTAATTCAATAAAAGATAACAGTTATGCTTGTGAATGAAAAAAATCAGCACAACCAAAAATATTTATATATTGGAAAAAAAACAGCTATTACCTTAAAAATCAATTAAAATGTTTCCAGCTGCAAAATTTTATATCTATAGGATATAGTAGACATTTTCACTGTGACTTGCATTATCTTGCTCATGTTTCTAGACAGTCATAACAGAATGTCTGGAAAAGTTTCAGGCACTGAAAAAAAAACCATCCAAAGATAATGCCACAAGTCCACCCACTTGTATTTTGAGTAAGTGAAAGCACAGCTTCAAATTCTAGCAGAGGAGTTTTCAGACTTTAAAGCATGTAATAGTAAAAAAATGATTGCTCTATGTGTTTTCATACCAGTTTAATCTGTTTTTAACACGGTTTCAGGAAAATTGGTTTTCACATTAAAACAAACTATAGATACTGTTTAACATTATTTTAATTCTTCTTCCATCCATTTTGTTAGCCCACTTAATTCACTAACTGGGTTAAGGGGAACTGAAGCTTATCCTGACAACATTAGAGGTATGGAGGGGCTGGCCCTGGATGATGTGTAACTACTCCATTAAGCTTAAAAAAGAGACTTCAATAGAAATTGCAGGCACTGGTTAGGTTGAATACAGTTAGAGGTTTTTATACATCCACCCAATAGTGAATCCTAGTTATCCCATCTTTTTGGACGATTTTAGGAAAAAAGGTAGTAGGAATAAAGTAATAGTAATAAAGCAGAAAGGTGCACAAATTCCTGAGGTATTAGGTTAAATCCGAAATTATTTTTTAGATATCCAGCATCTTCATTTTAACCGTCTTCTCGATTCATAAGGTAAATATATAAATTTAATGTGGGTGCCACTTCATGACTAGAGGTTATGCATTATTGGAGTGTAATTATAAATCAGAAAACCAAAAAGCTTAACAGCAACAAAAATAACAAATGTTTTGAACATAATTCAAACAAAAGTTTTTTTATTTTTTTTTTATCCTGATGAATGTATTTGGAAGTCCAAATACAGCATGATTACATAAGTAGTAACAATCTTAACTACATTTTCTAGAATTTTTGGGAAAAAAAAAAATCACTGGCATTATTGACTACTATAGGTTTCAAAACAACTGCTTGGCAGGTTATTACTTGCTGCATCTGTAATATAAAACCATGCTGACAAGCTGAACTTATCTTGTAGATGTCAAGATATTTTGAATGTAATAAAGTATTGTGCTTACAAAGACTAAAAGGATGTCTCAGTCTACATTAATAATTTGAGGCAATTACTTTTGCAGGTCATTATTAGTGATCTAGTCAGTCACAAGGGCTACAAATTGTCTGATGCACTACAAGGTATGCATATGGTTACACAGCACTTCAGCAATAAATCTGGTGAATTAACAGCTAGTTTGGAGAATATGTTGGGTGTAACTAGAGCCCTATATTTTCAGATACACTGAACACTATCCTCAGTAAAAGGTTTCCAAATTGAAGTTAAAGACCAAAGCAAACATAATTATCGTGTTATTTATCATAAGGTCTATGACCAAAGATTCCGAGATTCAAACTAATCTCACCCAGTAAGTAAATGAATGGAAAGGAGTTTTCTGTTGCACAAACAACAACATAGTCTTTGCTATAGTTGCAAATGTTCAATTTCTGAATATTGCACTTCTGTGAACAGTATTGCTGGTTTCTGTCAAGTGACTCAAATGTCAATTATACCTTTGCTTAAGTGAAATAGACGAGTTAGATGAACCATCTAAATCAAACAGCTGTTGAACTCTGCTGAAATATATATTGTGGTCCCCGGCCGGGACGCCCAGGAGGAGCTGAGGAGGGCTTGTGCCTCCTCCAGACCGCAAGGGGGCGTCCGTCCTGGTTCTGTTGGGAGCCACGGGTCGAGGGCATGGAAGCCCTACCCTGTAGGGGCCCGTGGTCACCGCCAGGCGGAACCCCGATGCCGGTTTATCCCGTGTGGACGCCTTAGAGGACCAGAGGAGGGCGTGTGCCTCCTCCAGACCGAGTGGGGGCATCCGTCCTGGTTATGCAGGAGGCCTCGGGTAAAGGGCTTGGAAGCCAGCCCTGTTGGGACCCGTGGCCACCGCCAGGCGGCGCCCCAGTGCCTCATTATTCCAGGGGACCGGCACTTCCGCCACACCAGGAAGTGCCGGGGGGAAGAGGACAGGGGACACCCGGACGGCTTCCGGGTGCGCAGCTGGCACTTCTGCCACACGGGGATGTGTCCGCGGGAGATTGCCGGGAAGCAGCTGGAGCCCATCCGGGTTCCTATAAAGGCCGCCCTCCAGTCATTGACAAGAGTCGGGTGGAAGAGTGGCAACGTCTGGAGGAGGAAGGACCGGCCCGGGACCACTATATATATACATATATCTATATCTATATCTATATATATATATATATATATATATATATATATATATATATATATAGTGACAGAGAGGGGGTGCTATCGCTCACTTTATCCCTCAGACTATACGCCAGACACCAGATAAAAGTGCAAAAGTTGACTATATTAAACAACAGTGCACAAAGCACCCTCCTCTCCACAATTAAATTAAATTAAATACACTACAAATTAAAATAAATACACTACAATCAATAATCAATAATAGTCCACCTCTCCCAGACGCGTTGCCACCATTCCACCCAGCTCTGCTCGTCATCTGAGGTTTTCCCACAATCCTTTATAGTCCGTGGCCCGGAAGTGCTTCTGAACCCGCAGTCCATGTGACTTCCTAGCACTTGCGGGTCAGATCAAAACTCTTCTTTTCTTCGTCAGCCCGGAAGAACTTTATTTCTTCCATTCTCGTGACCTGTAAGTACTTCCGGGCTGTATGTAAACCAAACGTCTCTGTGTCTCCCTGCAGCGTTCCCTGGCAGCCCCGACGTTATCCAGCAGGGCTGTGTATTAAATCTCCATAGTCCATGATGCCCTGCTGGAATTCGGGGCATCTCCACGTTGCTGGGAGGGCTCCATCTGGCGGCTTTGGGGGTCTTGGCTGGGATAAGCTACCGGCCATAGTCCACTATATTATTAAATGTGTTTGATGATCAGAAACATTTTGTGTGACAAACATGCAAAAGAATAAGAAATATATATATATATATATATATATATATATATATATATATAAGCCAAATTCCACTGACTCACTCATCATCAAATCTCCCGAACCATGAGGACTTGAAATTTGGAATGTAGGTTACCCTTGGCCCATAGGCGCTCCTTAAGAAACGGTTTTAAAAATCTTGTGGTTCAAGCGCAAAATTTCTGATAGATTTTTAGACCCGTTTGTATGTCTGTCCGCTTTTTACAAGAGGACTATTTAACGGATTTAGATCTGTTTTTTTTTTCTATAATTTGCTTGAACATTCCGTTGATTTTGCGATGTTCTCATTGTATCATAGTTCGCTTGCGGTACCAATTTATTAGCACAAATCTGAGAGAGACTCATCGGCAGCGGGAAGAAGGCGGGGCCCTCTTCACTCATGCGTCTGTCTCAGGGTGTAACATTAACTCGAACGAGAGAACTACTTAACGGATTTAGATGTTTTTTTCCCTAGAATTTGCTTGAACATTCTGTTTGATTTTTAAACTTCTCTCATTGCACTAAGAATCATAGTTCACTCGCAGGAGCGATATATTCTTGCTAATCCAAAACAGAGGCTGCGGGCCGAGGGGAGGGGGAAGAGTGACGTCAGGAGTAGAGAGCTGGGCCAGGCCCTCCTCACTGTCCTGTTTCACTAATACACAGGTAAAGCCGCGGGGGATGGCTAGTCTTTATATATAAAATGCTACTGTGGCTGTCCGTTTGTCTCTCCAGGATTTTAAATCACCTATAGCTTGCAAACCATTTGACCTATTGACCTGAAATTTGGTACACATGCTACGTGACGTCTACTATCCACTTTAGGGGTGATGATTGACCTCCAATGTTATTCCACTTTTTATTTTTATTTTATTGTATTGTAGAATCAACTCTTGGCAGTGGCCAGCAGGGCGGCCATGCAGCGCATGTGTACGGGCATCGTTTTCATCCCTACCACCTTCACTGTCACTTCCCTTACCTCTTCATATCTTAAATCATTTTTGAGGCAGATTGAAGACTTAAGTGCCAGCTTAAGTGAAAAATTAAGGAAAACATACTAAGTAATTGCAACACAAACACTGACTTTGAAAAGGTGCAGACGAAAGAAGAGAAGAAGTGGGCCACTAGGGTGGAGAAAAGAAGAGCTGCTTAGGAAGCAGCAAGTGCATCAACCTCTAAGCAAATGAATGCTTAACATACAGAGTAAGAGTATGAAAACTATGAATGCTCAAGTCAAGTGCATTCACTGGACATTATCGTGTAATGTGCCGTTACTGGTTGTTAGTAATGAATTTGAACATTAGTTAATTAGGACTTTTAGAGCTGCAAAATGTCATGCATTTTACTAAAAAGTACTGAATAAATAAACAAAAAAAATAAAAATAATAATTGGAACCCCTATACAAGAAGAACATGCATATCAGTCTAAAAATATGTGTGTTTGGATCATTAAAAAGCATTATAAGTAGAAAGATAACTGAACATGCCCTTAAAGTAATGACACTGTAAAAGACTGCATACAGTAAGAAAAAAAAAAGCAAAAAACAAGCTTACTTCATTTGCATTGGTATAATTAATAGGAAATTGAAGTTATGTATGCTATTTAGTGCTATTTAAAAAACAAGTACAGAACATGCATTTGTTGCATGCAAGCATAACCTTTTTTATTTACTGACATGTGCAAACCAGAGCATTACATTAAAACTGGGAAAAAAATTACAGCACTTCCAGAAGGTGAGTGACTTCTTCACACCCATGGCCATAGAAAATAGCAAAACGGTGGAAGTTTCAATTTAAATATGTATATTGATGTAAAATATCACACAAAAGGACAATACAAAGTGGTAAAACAAACAAGCACAGAACAAATCCATGCTGCCTTTCTGGGTTTGTCTTTACAAGTTAATGTCCAGTGAAGGTTTCTTGCCCACAAATCCATTTCTTGAGACCATGTCAAAATCATCTCCCTCCCACCTACTGTTTTTAGTCTGTCTCCCTACTACCTAAGAATAAACCTAGACACTCTTCCTCTCAATTCTAGATGTAAGGCTACAGAGGGCCATGATATCTCTTTATCTGCAACTTCTATGTAGCCTTCAAAAGTGCTTAGTCTCTCAGGCAGCTTCCTTCCTGACTACATTAAAGCCTAAAGCAGTCCTTCTCATCACAGTCAAGGACCAGGTTCTGCCAATTTAAACTTTGAATGGAACCTGCCTGTCCTTCTCAACCTTACTCCAATAAAAGTGTGATTCAAACATTCCAATTTTAATGTTTGTGTTCTCCTATAGCCTTAGAGATCCTCTAATCTGCTGGATGTCCCACACCACATTTTCACTTTCATTATTTTTGAGTCACAGCACAAGCAAGGATTTTTTCTCCTATACTTGCATGTAATGATGCAATCATATTATTAGTGACAGTTCTATTTTCGCTGTTTTCCTTGGTGCCAACTTCACTTCTGCCTACCAACTGTGGACCACACAACCCTTCACACAGTTAAATATTAACTATGTACAATCATACAAGAATGGCTTATTGCAGGAAAGCAAATGGATTCAAAAACAATTTAAACATACTGAAGATTAACACCTGCTAACAAAAATTAAAAACACACACACAAAGAAAATTATATAAAGTCTTTCTGAGGAGTGGAATGAAGAATATACGGCTAATGATTACATCCAATGCTGTTATAATGGCACCTATGAAAAGCAGAATCGGGGAGAGTAAAATATGTTGTACTGCGAAACAAAAAATTGCCAACTCAGTCTCCACCACTAAGCCATTATGTGACCTCGAGCAAGTTATTTAACATGAGCAGGAAGATAACATTTATTTATAACAGAGGAAAGTGCCATTGGTACCATAAAAAGTTGCTATAGAAAATTAAGGCTGTTTGTTGGAAGAAATTGAATTCTTGCGCTGCGTACTGAAGTGCTTGATAAAATTTTGTTAACTGTGATTGCTAATAATTTTGAAATCTAAAAAGCATTACAAATTCTACTTACAGATTTATACAAGGCCCTATAATCATCATTACAAAGTTGACTTCTAATTTGTGTCAGCAATGTGCACCTTTTGTGCTTGGAACATCATAACAGAAAATGCCTCAAAAGTAATTATGACAGTGAATATAAGTTCATTTAAATTTGAACAATCACATTTGCACTTAACACTATATCAAGCACGGAAAGATCAGATTTATGAAATCTCAACTGGTATGATTCCTGACAAATGAATCTTTGGCTAATGTTTCACTAAGGCTTTGGTTGTCAGGCACTGATACCAAACAAACAAATCTGTATTTGACCTTTAACATACACACAAAGAGCCATGTTCCTCAGCAGCGTTTTGTTTACATCACGCTAGGTGCTGTGCACTAATGTTCCACATCCTGGAGGCAGATGTCTCAGTGTATATACTCTTGTATGTCTGTTTACACACGTTATGAAGAACAAACACTGTAGTAACACATGTTCACCAGAATGGCACAAAAGTAATTATGTTAAAGACAACACTAGACAACCAGTCATTTTTCCTTAGTCCTTAGTGTGATCATCTGGATTTATTTGGCACTGTGACGCATACAATATTAGCATCACCCATGATGGAATAAGCATTAGTCACTGCCTGACAGCAACTTACTAATCGCAAACGGATTGTCCAGGAAATGTCAAATGACTACTTCGACTTCTCTAATAACAAAGGCCTTTTGAATGAACTGTCAAAAACAAGAAAAAGTAAATAAGTTGCAGTACCCGAAATGCTGCTAAAGATTGCATTTAACCATTTATTTCAAGCATATACTGCAATACACCTACATGTGTCAAGCAAACTATTTTAAAACCCAAAAATAAATATCTAAATAAAGCAGGTTTAAAAACATCGTATTCCTTCTAGCTGCTAATAAAATGCACATGATCAAAAATGAATTACGCTTTTGCAAACTCAGAAAAAAAAGTTTGTGACATAAAAGAGAAGACGACAGACACTCTTTACATGAAACAAAGGTGCACAATTTAAACTTGCAGTACATTAACTGACATTGTCTCTGGGGCTGGTTTATGGTTTTGCACCCAGAAAAGCCTGTAACTTCTATGAATGACCAGGAAAATACTGCTACTGAAAGCAGAGGACTAGGTGATGCGTTAAACATATCTACAGCCAAAGTCCTGGCTAAGCAGCCATATACAGTATGTAAGAAGCTTAAAGTATTTAACTTGAAGGTAAGAATGTGAACATCCTATTACACTTTTGACAAAATAGAATCTTGTAAAATATGTAACTTTGACTATGATGTTAGAATGCAAATTTTAAAAACACATATCCTTAAAAGATAACAGGTTTTAGACAATACCCATCAAATCAATTAAATAAAATGTATAAAAAAAAGTCAAAGTAGATGTTACAAATGGCTATGAATACTGTGCAACATTCCTTAAAAACAAAACTGCCTCTCATCCAAACATAGACATCATTCATTATCCGTCCATGCATCTATTTTCCATCCCACTGAATCTGAACACAGGGTCACAAGGGGTCTGCTGGAGCCAATCCCAGACAAAACAGGGCACAAGGCAGGAACCAATCCCGGGCAGAGTGCCAACCCACCACAGGACACACACAAACACACCCACACACCAAGCACACACTAGGGTCAATTTAGAATCGCCAGTCCACCTAACCTGAATGTCTGTGGACTGTGGGAGGAAACCCACGCAGACACAGGGAGAACATGCAAACTCCACGCGGGGGGAACCCATCATTCATTATTTCTTAGGAAAATTAGACTTTTCAAAACAAGACCTCTCTCCTACAGATACAGTATTAAAGGGAGTCTATTTTTTCACAGTTAACATCATTTAACAATCTGAACATAAACTATCATGATGGTACAGCGGTTAGCTGTTTTACTGTGCTAAGGCCCTGGGTTCCAAGCCACAGTCTGTTTGGAGTTGGCACATTCTCCCTCTGTCTGCAGTGGGGTCACTATAGGTACTCCTGCTTACCTACCTACCTCAAAGACATGCAAGTTAGGATTTCTGGAAACTGGCACAGTGTGAGTCAATGTGTATGCATGCATGACTGTTCCTCTTAATAAACTAACATTCATTCAAGGAATTATTCCAGCCTTGCTTCCTACACAGGTGGGATAGGTTCTGGCATCCTCAACTGTCATTTACTTCAAACAAGTTCAAAGATGATTACATAACTTAATTTGAAAATCAAATGGTAAAACAGTGTAGATGAGTTGCTGAGTAGTGTAGCTGGGACCATTTGTAAAGTAAAAGCAATTCTTAAGAATATTGAATATCCTCTTTACTTTTAGATTTTTACATTCCCTTTAGTGCTTTAGAATAGAATTGCTAAATAGTATCATGTATTTCTACAGCTGTTTCATTGTGAAATAAATTACATCAATGTGGGAGATTAATCTTTCACATTAATTCAATAGTGTTTCATTAATTTTTGTTAAACTTCAGTTAATTAAATAAACATAGCAATGAAAACAGTAACATTGTTTGTATTGTGTTTTTGTTTATTATTGTTCGAGTTCATCAATGTGTGGCCTTGGTTGTGTGTAATATTTCTCTCTATGGCAAATATAGAAAAGGCATTTCTGATTCTTTTTTTCATGTTTGCAGTTTTTATGTAAATGTATGCAAAAGACAGGCTGACAGATAGAAATACAGAATATGTGTTTAAAAAGTTGTAAGTTTTATTGGTCATTTTTGAAACACCCAAAGACCCAGAGAGTAAAAAGGAGGTGATTCAATATGATTTTGATAAAAGAAAACTCACAATGACTGATCATGAAGTTTAATTTCTTAGTGGGGACCAATAAGCATGAGTAAGCTACATTTATTATAAAATCGCCTTCCTTTCAAAAAACATCTGCATTTAAACTTTACATAAACTTAAGCCTACAAGTTAAAATGCAATTTACTTTTTCAGGATTTAGTATAAGTGCCTGATAGCAGAGTGGTTTGTTGCATTGTTTACCGATTTTTTTAAGCTTTGTCTCAAAATACCTAATGAAAGGACACAAAACTGTACACAAGTAGAGTAAGAAGTAAAGAACTAGGAAGCATGTACTAAATTGGGAAAGCAATACGGTTTGCCGTTCTTTGCCAAGTATGACAACTGTGAGAACTTCCAGTTATGTAAATTTTACTTTTCACTTTTTCATATTAATGAAATTTTCTTTAATGTTTAAATGCATTCATTATGACATACCCCTAATATAACATAATACTGCCAATACTATATTCTTAAAAATTAAGGAAACAGTTCAATTCCATTTATATAGCATATTCACTGTAGAAAATGACATGAGAAATTATATTAGAATCAAAGTTTATATCATTTAGAAGAAGGAAATACCATACACAATGGTGGAGAAAGAAAAACTTAAGTAGCCAAGTCAAACATAAGTTATACAGTATGTGCAGTTAACTTTTTCTAGTTTTCTTCTTTAATGTTAACTGAATTGCTTTTTAAGATTCAGAAACTTAAACTGTTTTTTTTTCCTTAACCAGTCAGTCACTTTCTAATGCACTTAGTCCTGAACAGGGTCACAGGTATTGCTGGAGCCTATCCCAGCAAGCAAAGGGAGCTAGACAGATAAACCCTGGACAGGGCACCAGTCCATCACAGGGTGAAAACGCACGGAACCCCCACACACCACATAAACATTAGGGCCAATTTAATATCACCAATCCACCTATCCAGCATGTCTTTGAACTGTGGGAGAAAACCGGACCACCCAGAGAAAACCCACACAGACATGGGAAGAACATGCAAAGCAAGCTTAAGAGACGACAAGGTGGTCTCAAACTCAAGCTAATTCTTGCTGTTAATGGAACATGTTATTTAGTTCTATCGTTTGTTAAGTGCTCTCATTCTGCTACACCAGACATAATTGATGAGTTAATTTCCCTGATCTGGAAAAATAACGTTAAGACAGTAAACAAGAAAGTGCAACAAGCACTGAGACGGAAAAAACAGACAAAACAGAATTGACAGGTCAGCTCTTCTTTTGTTTGGGATATTTAATGTTTTATTTAAATCGCGCTGCCTCCCAAACACCTCTAAACAACACATGTGAGCACTCTGGCTTTGCAACTAAACATAATGTACAGGTAGTCCCCAGGTTACGGACATCCCATCTATGACTTATGAATGAGGACACAGCTGCACTGCATGCGCCTCAGTAACTGCCTCTCCGTCATCTTTGGCCTGGGGATGCTGCAAGTGGTGGCTGGAGGGGGGGTCAATTTCCCTGCTCGTGCAGTGTAGTGTCCCTCGGGCGGCTCCCGGTGGCAAGCGGTGACCCGTGGTTCATAGTCACCAGGGCCACAGCTATTGCTTGCGTGCAGGACAATGGTTCGCTGGCTGCCCACTATGCTGCCACAGCCACTGCTCCTGACTGGACGCAGGCTGGATGGAGTGGAGGGGGGCGTTTCACTGCCCGTCCAGCTGGTAATGCTGCAAGCAGTGACCCGGTTGTGGCTGAAGGGAGGCCATTGAGGGTGAACGGGGCAGCGGGCGTAGGATTGTAGTGTACCTCAGATGGCTGCCTGTTGAATTAGTGTTGGGTGATTCACTACCCGCCTTTGGTCGCACCATGTTCATTCTCGGTGGGTGGACGCTGCAGGCAGTATGTATATTGTAGTGGAGGTGACTGTGTGGTGGGTGAGTGATGAACCCCCCTTGCCGCCCCCAGTCATTCTCAATAGCAAGCCTGCTTGTACTGTTACACACATAGCAGGAAGTTGTCTCTTGTCAGTACATCAGAAGTGTTGACGGATGCCATCCTGCTGTGATAGTGTGTATAGCGCTGTGTAGAAGAGCTCTTCTTAACCTTTTGTCTTCACCCTTCAAGAATGTCTCTGAAACACAAATCTGATGCAAGTGCTGGTGATGCAGTACAGAAGAGAAAAACCATCACCATTGAAAATAAAGTAGAAATAATAAAAAGGTCAGAGAGGGGTGAAACTCTATCATTCATTGGCAGAGCACTTGGTTACAGTCGGTCAACAAAAGCATTTATTAAAATACTGTACCTGTTTCGACTTATATACAAGTTCAACTTCAGCACAAACCTACAGTCCCTATCTCGTACGTAACCCGGGGTCTGCCTGTATTTCTTTTTCTTCTCAATGTGTTTCTCCTGTTCCATCCTGGCAATTACACACTGTCTCTTTCTTGTTCTAGTTTATCACATTGTCTACTCCTCACTTCCATTCTTCCAACACCTATTCATTTGTTGTGCCTATTTTTAATTCTACAAGACATCACCACAGATTGTCTGACCCATGGAAAAGGTCATTCTAGCAGGCTACTGCACTGCTAATGCAAAAGAGCATTCAGGTCGGCAGTAAACGCACAGTCCCTCCCTAATGATATTATTTACCATTATAAATAAATACAAAAACAGCCATTATACATGAAGTGTCTCACACATGTGCAAGTAGGAGGCAGCTAAAGGGCTCAAACAATTGTAATAACACCTCCGACCAGGGGGCAGCAGGGTGCACTGACCTGTCTTTCTCGGTTCCCTGAAGACCTTTCCCGGGAAATCCTGCAAGGTTCCCGCACCTCCAAAGACATCACTTCCTATACAGGCCTTTAAAACAGCCATCTTACTTACAATGAGTCAGTCCAGTTTTTCCAGTACTTTAAAGGCTTTTTGCAGTCAGGGATATTATACAGGTGGCTGCCCCAAACTTTTTTTATGATGTCTGGACTCAACTATTGTTACAACTGTTAATTTTTTTATCATAATATGTTAAATGTTAGGCTGGAGATTTGCTTTCAAAGTTCGTTTTTTAATAATAAATAATAATACATTTTATATAGCACCTTTCACATGCTCCCTATTCCACTTTAAAACAAATGTCTGGATGTAAAGAATCCATTTAAACATGTTAAGCCATGGTTTTTTGTTCCAAAAGTATTTGTATTTACCAACAAACAAACAAGGCATAAGAAAGCATATAAAGGTGAATTTCAAGTGGCACCTACTTTATAACAACAAAATGCTGTATGCTTTTAATTTCTAGAAAAAAAGCATCTTTTTTTATAGGAAAGACTGCTACATGGAATGTATACAAGCATGCATTCTCTATTTCATCTTGTGGACAGAAAATAAACTGTAAAATAATGCAAACTAGCTTTATAAATACATATATTTTGCATAAATGCTCTAAGGCACAAAAAAAGCTCCAAAGAGCACAAAAGGCACAGCCAGGGATGCCAGAGAAGGCAACAGCAATCCAAGGTACACAGGTCCCAATCAGTAATCCAGAACAAAACGAAGAATAAGGTCAAAAATCCAGCAAATCACAAATAATCTAAGAGCACAGAAAATCACAACAGAAACTCACCACTCTTGGGGAACCACTCAAATGGCACACAGAACTTTGCAAATGAACGAGAAAGACAGTCAAGAGATATATGAACCCCACTCAGGGACATAACCTATGACATCATACCATCCAATACCATGATATAAAACGATGAGGGCTTACAGTGTTAAATTTGGATTCCTTTGCATAATGCAAACTCTTGTGTAGTTCACACTTTATTTTCCTTTTGGTTTAAGACTTTTGCTAATGTCCATTATACCATGCACTTTTGGTGCATGATCATTTTGGACAACGTTTAAAAGATCTTTAGCCTGAATTTTAATGGTCCTTTAATTCAGCCTTTTTATCCCCTGATAATTTTGAGGACAAGTCCTGTATTTTCATTGTACACACAACAGACAATTTAACAGAAGAGTTTTTGTCACAGAACTCAGTGATTTATCAATTACTCGATATTGTAACCTTTGTTGCTTTAGAAAACCTCTTCCATTTCTTAATAATCTGTCTGTGAAAGACATTTCAGTGAGTATAAAAGAGAATAAGACATTCTATATCAGAGAAAAGTACATTTAAGTCTGATGAAAATCGATAATTATGATGCATCGTTAAATGTTTCAGCAGCTATGAGATAGTTACACAATTACATGTGGATATAAGGGGAAGTAAAAGGCCAACACTGATGTTCCTATTAGTTTCCAGTAAAACCATAATATGTAAATACATGAGGCTGTCTAGTGTTGCAGAATATGTTCAAAAAGAGTTAAAAAAATAATTTTGCATATATAAGAGAATATGCCTTAATAAAAGGACATGTGTCTGTTCAAGTGCTATGTCTCTGTCATTCCAAAAAGATGGCACATCACAAACATTAACATGGCATTTACAAATCCCTTAACAAATGGCATATTACTGAGACACATGCAATGCATGGTGCCCTGCAAATTTTAATGAAAAGGTCTATGTTGATTACTTAAATGTAAACGCACCTTAGACAGGTTGCAAAGCCAGTATAATACATCAGGATATTACAAAATCTATGGAACCATCCTTGCATGGTGTCAATAATACATGTTAGTATTGTTCGTTCAACAGTGTAGTTTGTGTTTTAATGTCACACTTAAGGTGTTTTGATATGAAAACAGTAACATTTCAGTGCTAGAGGGTAATCTGAAAATTGTTGCCAATCAGGAGTAGCCTTTCATGACAACAATGAAAGCAACTGCAAATTGAACTCTTCAACTGGATAATGTTGCATGCCACAAGCCTATGAAAAGCTTGGAAAGGATCAATGAATGTGAAAGTAAATTCAGTTTAGTGCAGTAGCTGCTAATCTTTGAATTTTAAATCTGTCACTCTCTCTCTCTCTCTCTACTTATATACCATATATACTTATGTATAAATCGGGTCCTGAAACCCAAAAAATCAATCATAAAATCAGATACGGACTTATACACCAGTTCAAAAATACATTTTTTTTTTTTTTTTTACATCTTCTTGCCTCCTCCAATCTTGCATCAGTTTCTCAGATGTATCGAATTTCATTGCAACGGTGGTGTTACCAATTTTTTTCACTACTTCAACGACGTTTAATCTAAAACTTGATTCATATTTTCTTCTGACCGAACGTTCCATCGTAGATAAGGGATGCTCTTACAATAAAGGTGCATGAGGGTGTCAGATACAAAAAACACAAATCAGTGCAAACATTGCTTCGGAATAGTTCGGATATTGCCGTGTGGTCTTCGTAGGCACAACACATAGAAAAAAAAAAGGCAGTGTGCTCTATGTTTCCTCTCTCAGGAGGGTATTAGCATATCATAATCACTTGGACCAATAGCGTGAGTTTTCCACATTCAACTTATATGACTGACATTATAAAATACCAGAAATTATATGGTTAAATAAAGTCCCAACCTATCCGCGAGTATATACGATCTATGTATCTTCTCCGGGTGTCCCTGCTCCTCTTCCCCCCAGCACTTCCTGGTGTGGCGGAAGTGCCGAGGTCCAGGGCTCCCAAGGCATCGGGGCGCCCCCTGGTGGTGACCACAGGCCCCTACAGGGTTGGGCTTCCAAGCCCTCTACCCGTGGCCCCCAACACAACCAGGGCGGTCGCCCCCTCATGGTCTGGAGGAGACGGAAGCCCTCCTCCAGTCTTTCTGGGCGTCCCGGCTGGGTACCACCCCCAGCCATCCACCACAATATATATATATCTTGCAGCTCTTATTTTCCTTTTCACCTTTTCAGAATTCATTCTTATTTGGTGGGAGCATCTGGCTGAAGAAATAAGTAAATTAAAAATATTGAAATTGTGTGTGAACTTGAACAAAAGAAAAATACATATTTTTTAAATTTTTGAAAAATGCACAGACAGCTAATATGAACCTTTCTTATTTCTTTCATATTTCTAAATATTTCTTTAATACCACCTCTGAGTCTCCACTTGCTAAGGATGAAAACATTAAGATCCTTCAGTCATAACCTTGCAGTATAGCAATATGTCTAGAAACTATTCTTAGGCTTTCTCTAACGCTATTACCGTTTTGTACTTGTTAAAACAATGGACCACAAAAAGTGTACACCATTCTATAGAAGATGTATCCCCATAAATGTATACAGCTGGCACATATCCTATCTTGAACTGTACTTCAAACACAAGTAAATTATAAGTGTCCAGGCTCCCATTAGCTTTTTTAATATTGCTATGATACCTTAAATTAAAACTCACACAATAACAAAACAAAACTGTATAATGTTAAAAGCTTTGTGCAATATATAATATAAACAGTATTTCACTGACAGGCATCAAGAAACATTTTAAAAATACTTCTGTGATTGATATAGATGCACATTTGCAAAAATCAAAAATGCATGTTTTAAAAAGCTACTGTAATAGCACCCTTATGAGGCTAAATGTTTTCATTTTAACATAAAGAATACAAAATTCCAATGACCAGAAAAACCAGAAAGCTGAAAGAAGAAACCAACAGCCTACCTCATCTGTGTTACTCTATTTCCATGGATACAGTATAAATATTTTCAATTCATTTCTTAATTATTAGGAAAGCTTTCACTTTGATATATAAATCTACTCTACTTCTGGCAATCTGTAATGTAATTGGCACCCTTAATCTTGAAAAGTAAGGTATAACATGAGTGCTAAGGTTTCCTTTTCAACTGTGCACTTTGTATGAAGTCAGAATGGTTTCTGAACACTGATTACTGTTCTGTTTTAACACTTTTGCATGTGATTAGAATTAAATGTAATGAATTAAGGTTCACAGGGCAAATTGGAACATGATTTTAATTGAAGGACAAAGCCACTCAACTCTGTCTGTAGAGGGCCATAGCAGCTGCTAGTCTTCACTGTAATTATTCTGTTAATCAGAAGCTGACTAGCAGCCCTACATCTAAAGTTCTATAGTATACATATTTTTAAGCAAAAATGTTATTTCGGTTTTCACAGTCATCATTAATATATTAAGTGGCTGCTTGCATGTACTTGTAAAATAAAAATATGCTATGCGTTATAATCTGTAACCCATTTAACAGGCTTATGATTTCAGCCCCTTTCAATCAAAGGCATCAAATGTACAGGCCACTGGACCTTCCAGCATCTAGTGGTAAAGGTGGTACACAGCTTCCTTATTCCATTTTGGTTACTTCACGTTTTGTCATTTCAATATGGAGTTCTCCTGGACAATCTCACAATGTACTTAAATCATGATAATGCAGGGAGGCAGCATAATGTCCAAAACTAAGAACAAGTTCTTTATAGTTTTTTAGCATGGCTTAATAACTGTTTTCTAGGAAATGTGAAACCACTGATCTAATTCATTATTTTCTGTTATCAACCCTGAATCCATAAATTAAAATTTTAACTTTCAAATCATGGCTGCGGTTTAAATCTGGTTCTACAGTACTACTGTATATACGAAATCCTGCTTTTGACTAGACATTTCCATTATAGAGGAAATATAACATTTAGCTAAGTGTATTTATTTTGTAAATGGTTTTAGATTAGATTAAATTAGATTAACTTTACTAATCCAAAGGGGAAATTTAGCGACATATAGAAGCAGAAATATAAAACAAAGAAAAGACTCACAGGACAAATAGTACAACCAATCAATCAATAAATAAATTTTATACCAGACTTTAGTAAAATACATTTTGTTATGAGAGTCCACTCAACAATTATGCTCTATAAATACTGAGCAGTTTAAGCATAAACTCACTTGACACATAGTCTAGACCTGATATATAACACAGAATCCTGTATTATCATTTTGGACTTTGTAACAGCTCATGGTTTTAGCCTCCTGCCAGTATTTAACTAAGAATACATCTATTTATATTGAATTTCATTTGCTTCATATACACACACCTGACCTTTGTAAAAAATTCATCCGTATGTATTTTATTCACATTATATTATTATTATACATTACATTCTAACTAATCCAGTTCAGCAATACATGTACACTTAAATAACTTGTTTGTTACATTTGTATCTACATACAAACTGAAAAAAAAATTAAATTCAGCAATATAGCTCCACTTCTGATACGATCTAATTCAGAAAAAGATCCTCATACCTCAAACCCATAACCCATATCTACATTTTCCTGTTGCTGCAGTTCAATACTAATGTGACTCTACAATCCACAAAGGTTAGATTTGGTTCTTTATAAATGGATATTCAAAGTTTTCCCTGTTGCTATGGCAGTTCCTCTTAAGCTCAGTTTTTTACATTGTTATGAAGTGGTTTATTCTTGTGAACTTTTAGATTAGAGGTTGGGGGTTGTGGTGAGTATAAGAGACAAAACTGGCCACCAGTATCAAGAGTTGACCACATTAGGCAAAACTGGCTATATCAAGATCACATCAGTAGAACACTGTAATATTACCACATATTTATAAACTCATTACAATATAATATACACTATCTATATATATAATTCACTAAGGCAAGACAACCATGGAAAGCATGCCGGAAGAGGTGTGGATTCACTAAGCTGCCTACAAGTGAGACACCTCACTCAAAGAGCCACGCCCACCAACTCCAAGACCATTGGATATGACGACAACTCGCAGGGCCACGCCCACCAACTCAGACGCGACGACACAGAAAAAATGGCGTCATTTATATTCGTCTGTCGTAGAGGCCACATGCAGTGCAGGTCAGGTTAATGTCATGTGCATTGACTGTTCATAGAGGCATGTTTCTCGGAGGTGAATCGCCATATGCAGCGTGTGAAAACGGTTTGCGAGGGGTATCCCATGGGATCCTTAAAACAATCCTTTACAACTGAGGTTGAAGCACAATCAAGTAAGCAGTCTTTAAAAACCAACTTTTCGGTTATGATGCATGACCGCGTGCACCATAGCAAACTGTTTTACACGCTACATACAGCTATTCGCTTCCGCGACAAACATGCGTCTTCTTAGATGTTCCTGCAGGAACACGGAAGACGTTTTCCTGCCCACCAACGCTCCTTTTACACCGGCCGGCGTCTACCCTCACTCTCTAGGAATTCACACTGCCTGCCCATTTGCCCGGACGCAAAAACTCACCGACGACCCAGTTAGTCCCTTTCGTCTGTGGTAAGAGTCCACATGTACGTCTGAGCCACGCGGTGTTTGTTATGCCACGGGTTCACTATTGTGTTGTATTTTGCTCTCTCCAGAGTTCCATCTTTTCATTCACTTACTGTTGTATTCTCACACCAACCCGTTTTAGACATTAGTGTCTTTCCAAGAGTGTTTAGCATTCAATAAATAATTATGCATGACATTGACCGTGTGTCTACCCAGCGCAGAGAGACGTGGATAAGCCGCTGAACCCCATTCGGGCTGCAAGCCGTGGAATTCCCACTAAATGTGACTCATACGCTCCCACTCATTACGTCCCTACCCTTTGTGCACACCCCCTCCTACCGTGGTCGGGTATCTTGGTGGATTATATATAGAAAAGCAGCCAAAACCGAGGGGTATCCCATGGGGTCCTTAAAACATTCCTTTACAACTGAGGTTAAACCACAATGAAGTAGGCAGTCTTTAAAAACTGAGTTTTCGGTTACGACACACGACCGTGTGCACCATAGCAAACTGTTTTACACGCTACATACAGCAATTCGCAACCGCAAACAAACATGCGTCTTCTTAGATGCTCCTGCACTTTGTTCACACCCCCCTCCCACCTCGCTACTACCGTGATCTGGTGTCTTGGTGGATTATATATACAAAGGCAGCCAAAACCGCAATGCAAAGTTCCATTTTTTCATTCTCATTCTGTTGTATCCTCAAACTCTCCCTTTTTAGACAACTGTATCTTTCCAGAAGTGTTCAACCATCATTAAATAGTTATGCGGCGTTTGTTATGCCGCGGGTTCACTATTGTGTTATATTTTGCTCTCTCCAGAGTTCCATCTTTTCATTCGCTTACTGTTGTATTCTCACACCAACCCATTTTAGACTACCGTGTCTTTCCAGAAGTGTTTAGCATTCAATAAATAGTTATGCATGACATTGAGCGTCTGTCGACCTGGCGTGGGTAAGCCGTTGAACCCCATTCGGGCTGAAAACTAAGTCCCACTAAGTGCGACTCCTACGCTCCTACTGGTTGTGTCCCAACCCTTTCTACACACCCCCCTCCCACCTTGCTAATACTGTGGTCGGGTGTCTTGGTGGATTATATATAGAAAAGCAGCCAGATCCGCACAGAGCAATGAAAAGTCTACGTCACTCACAGGTACATTTGGACTATGTAAAGACGGCGACTTGACGAGTTGGAGGTGGGCACATGTGCGGGCAGTGCATACTGAACGAGAAATCAGCAGACTAGCATGACGGACGGAGCTGAATGGACGTCATTCTCCTTTCCTCCCGTTCCACACTCCGCGCCGTGCACCCCCATCCCTCCGTCTGGCAGGAGAAGGTGCGAGGACGGTGCGCCAGTTTTCAGTCACTTCAGACGATTGTGTGTTGGTTCGTTCCGTGCATTGTTACAATGTTGCTTTTCTTGCTGATTTATTACATTACCGATTTTTCAAATGTTAATTTTCTCCCTGTGCTTAAAAATCATTAAAAAAACGGCCTGATTATGCGGCGTGCGGGTTGGCTAGTATACTATATTTGCTCAACATAGATCTGTACAACACAAACAACACTGCATATAGATCTATGAATACATGGAGGACAGGGAGCTTGCTGCTGTATTTGGAAATCTTTGAAGCTTTGATAACTATTGGTGTTGGAATCCCTTTAAACATCAAGGCCAATAAAGATGCATTTTAGTGGAGACTGAGATAAGTTGCATCAATTAAAGAATTGAAAATATAGTCTACTATTTGCCATGAAAAATGTCTGTTTCAGTAAAACTGATGTAGCACATGTTGTAGCTACCAAACTTTCAATTGCCATGAAGTTAAATTGGTGGAATGTCAATCAGTTTTGGACAGGATCAAGAAGGATCTTTTGTAATGGCACCTCTTCTTGGATTCCTTTAGGTGTCACATAAACAGTGGATGTACTAAATGTGACACATTTTACATTCCTCTTTCAGCCTTTTCTTTTCCACACAAAAAGACATTAAAACAGGTTACTGGAGTATCTGGTTTCACAAATCCTTTGTGGTACTGTGCAAAGTACAAATCTGTAGCTATCTTAAAATTTCTCTTTGTCACTATGTAGTGTGCACTTCAGTAGTTAATTACTTCTGACAGCCAAGGACTTTATATCTTGCTATTTGAGTAGTCCTGGAAAATACAAGATGGTGCATACAAACAGTATGGAGAATTAAACAATAGTTTGCCTAAAAACAGGACAGAACAGCACTGACAACAGCATGAGCTCATCTGAATTTCAACAGATTTCACTGTATCATATTGTTTAAAAGTTGAAAATCACACACTATAAATAGCATCACAAGTTCAAGAAAATCATTTGATCTACAGGTGGTCAATATAATGTAAATTAGTGTTCTTTTAACTAGGGTGTAAACTATAGTGATGTATTTGGGGAAGCACCTTCCTGATTATTTTTTGGTGGGGAGAGGGGGCAGCCTAGGAGTCAAAAACACATTATCCACTTACTTTTATCACCCATATCATATCTTACACGAGTAATTAGACAAGCATGACCATGTACTATGCTTTCATCAACAGCAATGCTGATTTTTGATTCTACATAATTTTTTGATTCAAACCAATCACAAACTTTTGTTGCAAAATCATTCATAATTTTAGCACAAAATGGTAAAGTTTACAAACTGATTACTTTTCCACCATTTATTTTAAGCAGGATTATTAAATAAGTGACCTTTTATATTAGAAAAAGTCAAATTTGAAAGAAACTGCCATTTCTTGAAACAAACCAGTATTAATATCAGGAAACTCCTTTTTATTAATCTTTTCGATCTCAAAAGCCCTTTTATGTGATATGAATTGGCAATGCTAATAATTGATTCTTTTACTCTGGTTTTTTTTAACATTTTCATATTAGATGAAGAGACATGGGCCATGTTCCCTCCACTACTAGGATGTCAGTTTGTATAATTTTTGTATAAAAGGAAAAAAATGTGTATGCTAATATGTAATGGGGAAGCAGCTGCCATTACATAAATGGAAATATAAATTACACTGAAAATGTATGGCCAAAACAGTCATTTTTAAAATACAGCTTTATTTTTGATTATGCTCCATAATATCAGTGTCTCTGTATCAGTGTGTCTGTCTAGTTGCTAGGGTTAGGAAAAAAAAATCAAAAACAGGCAAAACATGTAGAACAAATTGAAAAAAAAATAAAAAATTATAATAATAAAACCACCAAAAAAAGGGCTTAAAAATAAGAAACCATTGGTCTTATCGGCCAGCAACAGCAGCGTGGTAGTGACTTTCTTGCACCCGCTTGAGTCACGTGAACGAGGTTTACAGCTATAATGCTAATGACTTATTTATAAGCATATAAATCAAAGCAGACTTTGGAAAACCAAAACTCCATCACATCCAGGCTAGAGTTGGTAAACCAGACCAATGTGGTAGCAACCACTGGCACATTTTCCCAGCTAAACACATCTACTATAAGAGTGGTCAATTTGATGAGCAATGCCAAGAGAAAGCAGTAAAAATGGGCAGATCTATTCAAAAAGGAAAAGGCCACTGTGAAGGGAAGGGATCGGGTCCATGTTATTATTCCAGACCAAAAGGACAACTCAAGTATCACATAAAAAACGTGAGGTCCAAGTAGATTTCAACCCATCTTAGAATGGTAGCACAGCTAGTTTTCATGGTTTGCTTTTATTTAACAGACCCCCAAAATTTCAAGAATGATCCTTGGAAGGGAGCTCATGTCTCATTCAGTTATTCCCAGCTACCTCAAAATTTTGTTTTTTGTTTTGAAAAAGATCAATAAGAGACACATCTTCCAATGAGAGGTGCAGAAAGAGTTTGCTCATCTCTCAAATTTGAAGTACCAAGGGACACCAAATGCTCTACCTTTAATCAATGTTCTCAGTAAGATACACAGATATTTCAACAGAATTTACAAGCACACCTCTTTTCAAAAGATGTGCAATGCTTCGCTTTCACCCACAATATTCAGACTTAGTAAACAAGGTCAAATTCACAAAAAATAATTAACCATTCTGCTATAAGTGATAACAAGCTAAGGACACTTCAGTGCTTACTATGCATACCATCAGTCTTGGAAAAATGTACAGTAATAAAATTACTTCAACTCTCCAGCCCAGCATGCCCCAGAATTACTATAAATTTTGTTAGTTTGAGAATGTTATGTTAGCCGGTCTTTATAATTCACTAGCAAAATACCCGCGCTTCGCAGCGGAGAAGTAGTGTGTTAAAGAAGCAATGAAAAGAAAAGGAAACATTTTGAAAATAACGTAACCTGATTGTCAATGTAATTGTTTTGTCACTGTTGTGAGTGATGAGTGTTGTTGTCAAATATATATATATATATATATATATTTACACACACACAAACATATATATATATACATATACACATATATACATACATATATATATCTACATATATACACACACATATATACACACATATACATACATACACACACATATATACACACAAATACATATATATATATATATATACATACATACATACATACACACACACATATATAAACATATATATACATATACATACATATCTACATATATACACACACAGCTATTTCGTATCAGTGCAATACGCTGTTTGTTAAAACGGTTGACTCCGCCTTACGTGCAATAACAAATCAAATCATTCAGTTGTCTTTGCTCATATGTCATTTTAGAGCTGGACGCCTGGCATCTTTTTTTGGCCACAAGTTCGTTTCTGTTTGGTGTGAGGTTCTGTGTTGTGGAGATTCTCAGGATGGATTGCAGTTGCTCATCAGTGAGGCGACTCCTGTGTGCTGTTTTGTTAGTCTTTATCACTGAGAAGAGCTTCTCACACAGATATGTGCTACCAAACATGCACAAGGTTCGAGCCGCATGTAGACGGACTTTTTTTGTTCTTCAAAGTCACCAAAGCGCCGTGCAAACTCAGTGCGCAATAACTCTAGTAAGCGGTAATTGTTCGGCAAGGCAGCTGAAGCGCTGCATTATGGGATCTGTAGTTTATTGTGTTACCAGCGCTTCATATACCCGGGCTTTAATAACAATAATACAGTATATAAAATGATCTCGGGCCGGATATAATTACACGCTGGCCGGATGTGGCCCTGGCCCTTGAGTTTGACACATATGGACTAAATAGAACTTGAAAAGATATATTTTTTCAAATGTGATCGCGCAATTCAGATAGAGTTGACGCGACTACAGCCTGCATGCCTCAATGAGTCATCCTCCTCGCTCTTACTTTTTACCGCTCATCTAATGAATACACTGAGTATGGCTTTACCAAAACAATCATTGATGGCTAATAAAGTATCCATTATTCGAGTATGTAGATCGGTATATATATATACATATATATATACCCGCGATCGCAGCGGAGAAGTAGTGTGTTAAAAAGGTAGAAAAGAAAAGGGAACATTTTAAAAATAACGTAACATGACTGTCAATATACAGTATTTGTTTTGTGAGTGTTACTGAGTGTTGCTGTCATCAAGGATTTGATTATCATTATTTCTTTCAATCAGGTTCGTATTTGTAGGATGTGTTGTGTTCAAGTTACATTCCGTGTTTGTCAATCGCTGTAAAGATGACAGGTTTCATTCATCGATTCGCTTCTTACTGCATCAATAAACAGCTCGCCTTCTTCTTTATCTGAGACCTGACACACTGCATGCACGGGTTTTTTACACTGTCTTCCTTTAGCGGACATTGACTTTTTCCACCGTGTGCTTTGTTTCCACAGTAGCTGCATTTATGAATATGCTTATCAGACGCTTCATATTTTTGCTGCCTTTTCAATTGTGTAATTCGGTTTTGTTCAGCTTTTGGAACTGTTGCTTTTATCTGTGCACCGCGCCAGTTCACGTGAGCCACTCGTGTACTTGCATCGAAGGTTCCCAGCTGTGCTGGTGCCATCTCGCTATGTCCATAGCTTTATTTAATGTTACCTTAGTCCTGGCACTTAAAACTTTCTCTCGCAGTTTCGCTGAGTTTGTGTCAAACACCACCCTGACCATCTCATCTTCCTCTCCATAAGCACAGTCCTTCACCCATGAATATTTACCCGTGGCAGTTTGCTATTGATTGCCGCTGACGGACGGCCTTATATGGGCAGGCACTAAATTACAAACGCCAGCGGCAGCCTGTCTATGAACTTAATTTAAAGTGTAGGTTTACATCGTGCTTTGTTTCCGAAGTAGCAGAACTCATGAATATGGTTGTATATGTCACTCGCTCGCTTCTTATTGTTTCGCTGCCTTCTCAATTATATAATGCATGTTTTCTTGAGCGCTTTTTGAGGTCTTCCTGGTTTTCTATGTACTGCGTGATTACGTGGGAGGCGTGATGATGTCACACGAAACTCCCCCACGGCGTTGAAGCTCATCTCCATTACAGTAAATGGAGAAAAACTGCTTCCAGTTATGACCATTACGCGTAGAATTTCGATATAAAACCTGCCCAACTTTTGTAAGGAAGCTGTAAGGAATGAACCTGCCAAATTTCAGCCTTCCACCCACACGGGAAGTTGGAGAATTAGTGATGAGTGAGTGAGTGAGTGAGGGCTTTGCCTTTTATTAGTATAGATTACAAAGCTGAAGGCAATAAATAAAACACACGTAAACAGGCCTAACCATGTAAATTTCATATTGCAGACACCTCAGCAAAGAACTCAATTCTAAGTGCAAATGGTAATGCTACTAATTACCACATTGTTAATAAAAGAATCAATTGTTTAAGAAAACACCAGTTCAACAGACCATTAAATATGTTATCATCCTATTGACCTTCTACCCCTGTTAATCCCAGTTGTAAATTATCCCAGCACAAAAACAGGAGAGGTGATCAGATCATTTTAGCAGGCACAGAAATACAATTACTTTACCACTGATTGATGCCAATCAACAATTAAGCATGGAATTTAATTTTATTAAGTCTGTAAAAGAAGTTATCACAAACAGCAACAAAAATGGAAAGAACCATCAATTACAGTTTACAGAAATGTATTGCATTAATTTTCTGCATTACTCTTTCAGTATTGAAGAAAAAGGTACAAATGCCTATCCTTATGAACATGTGCCCCATGCCATAACGTGAAAATGTTATATTTACACAAACAGCTCCGCTTTATTCTTCAAATTCTAAACAGTATGCATATCATGGCAAACAAAATGTATAAATTAGTTATGTTGAGTTATATTTTTGTAAGCGTATGACAATTAAAATATATTCAATACACAGGCTATCCTTGTAACCTACACACAGCAGATGTTACAGTTGCCATGCTAGACCATTAATAACTTTGCCCCAAGCAATCATCTCTTTTCATTTGTCTACTCTGTCCTACAGCTGACATTCAAAACGTGAGAAGTGAAACTGAGAAGACAGTAGAGGATCTTCAAAGAGTTTGTAAATGTTCAGTGAACTGGATCATGAAAAGAGAAAGTCATACCATGAAATATTATGGAACAAATTCACTAAGACTGGTAGGTAGGGAGGTGCAAAATGTAAGCACTGACCAATCTACCAATCATGAAAGACTTTTATCACTAGTTTAAAAATCAGAGCCATTACCACTTAAAACAGATGATCAGAAGTATGCTGATCAACTAGGGTGTATTTCATTACTTCATTCATTCTCCTGTCATGGGCCTGCAGCTCTAGTTACTTGACAATAAAGTCATTTACAGTAAGTTCCATGATGTTGCACTGCATTAGGGAAGCACATTTTCAGTGGTTTTGGAACGTCCCTCTTCATTTCAGTTTTCTGACTCGGTCTGCTAATATTTATGTTTGGAGAGTGTCTTTCATTCCAACAAAGTGTACTTCTGCAATGATGTTTTTATGATCTTGAGAAGTGGGAATTTTAATGTACTGTGAGCCTGACCAAAATTCTCCAAGGTTTCTATTTTGACAAAATAAACATCAAAATGTCTAAAAAATATTTTCTGTTTCAGCCAACAAAAAATGGTGGAGAAATTATTAAAGAAAATAAAGAGACATTAATATTGTTATGTTGTTGTCTGTTCCTACAACAGTGATGGAACCCGAATTTTGGTGTAAGTTGAAATACACCCTAGCCTAAGTCACTTACCTATCTTAACACATTTGAAAAATCATAATCTAGAACATATAAACACAACTAAGCCACACAAAAAGGAAAAGGACATAAATATACTGTACTGTACACTGTACTGTAGTAACAGAGTGTAAAAAAATATCCTTACCTTTATTCCTTCTCATGTCTCAATTTTTTTCAAGTTTTTATGGGAGTGAGCGTTGTAAACTCGAAACGTTGTATATCGAGACATTGTAACCCAAGGACCCACTGTATTGTTTCAACATGCTATGAATTATCAACATTTTAGGCTTTAATTCTTCATCATATTTCTCTCAGAGTTCTGTTGTAGTAATAAGGCTAGCAGATTGCAGCTGGCATTTAGTGAAGCCTCCACTTCAAATAAGAACCTACACTTTACAAAGGATGCATGGCCTCTAAATTCATCAAACATATGGAATAACATTAACACCATGATTTTAATAACATTGGATCTTAAGAAATAAAATCCATCCATTCATCCACTCATTTTCCATTCTCGCTCAAGAGTAGGCCAGTCATAGGGTAGCTGGAGCCTACCTCACCAATTACTAGGCCCAAGTCAGGAACAACACCTGGATAGAGTACCCATCAAGGTGAACAAACATACACACAAACACTCTATGTTCAATTAATTAAAATAAAGAAACAAATCATTGGAGTCTATGTGTCTAGTAGAAAATGCAAAATACAATAACACTTTAGGTACTGCAAAAATGCATCTGTTACTCATTTACTATTATGTAAAAAGACCTTAACAAATACTTCTTTGGATCTTCATAAAAAGTGCAAAGCATCGATAAAGTGCATTTTTTTGCAGTACCTAAGCTAAATTATTATCCAAAATACTTCTTGAATCAAATATAGCTTTAAATAGGTCCTCATTTCCTGATTAATAGTTAGTTAGGAATATAGTAGAAACAGATTGAAAAACTGATCATTCATTAATTCCATTAAAAATGTAAGTAATGCAAAATGTAAATAGAATATATACATTGTAGCATTTTTAAATGACAACTTCTTACATTAGTTTAACATCCATCCATCCATCCTCTTCCGCTTATCTGGGGTCGGGTCGCAGGGGCAGCAGCTTAAGCAGAGTCCCCAGACTTCCCTCTCCCCGGCTACTTCTTCCAGCTCTTCCGGGAGAATCCCAAGGCGTTCCCAGGCCAGCCGGGAGACATAGACCCTCCAGCGTGTCCTGGGTCTTCCCCTGGGCCTCCTCCCGGTTGGACGTGCCCGGAACACCTCACCAGGGAGGCATCCTGATCAGATGCCCGAGACACCTCATCTGACTCCTCTCGATGCGGAGGAGTAGCGACTCTACTCTGAGCCCCTCCCGGATGACTGAGCTTCTCACCCTATCTTTAAGGGTTTAGGGTTAAGGTTAAAATTTTACAGAAAACATTGTGCTCACTTACTACCAAACCTTTTTTCCCTTAACTATGTGGACTGCATAATATTTTACTTCTATCCGCAGAAAATGCAACACCCTAATGGAATTATTTTCACTCCTATATAATTTTTAAAATAATGAATAAAAAGCTGGTTGTGTTTTTAGTGTTAAAAGTATTTGTAAAAATGTTCATCTTTTTATTTCTTCAGTAAACACTTTAATCTGTCTGGCTTCATTCACAAAAACAAGTAACTGCAAGATAGGAACCAATTCTAGATCAGATACAAGTCTACTTTACTTACTTGTACCAATATTATATTTTTCTAGTAACACTAGGTACTACACGCTAAAGGATGCTAAAGGAGGCATTATTAGTACAATTGATAACATCAAATATAAACACTAGATATTTGTGTGCACATGTGGATGATGAGATATTGTTACAGTAATTATTCTTTATGACCTCCATGCTTTCCCAATCTGTCTACTGACTTCACAGGAAGAGTCACCAGAAACATGAATGTCACTGCTAAGGTAAGTAAACCTTTCAACAAGTTCAACACTCACTCCGCAAACAGACACACTGCTAATGGCTGTGCCCATGAAATCATTAAAGGCCTGGATCTTGGTTTTTATCCAGGACACTTGCAAGCCCAGACACTCAGACTCCTCACTCAGTCTCTTGAGCGCCCTGATCAGAGCCTCCATTGACTCCGTGAAGATCACAGCATCGTCAGCAAAGTCAAGATCTGTGAATCTTTCTTCACTAACAGATGCCCCACAGCCACTGAACCCTACGACCTTGCCCAACACCCAGTCCATACAAGCATTAAACAGAGCAGGAGCAAGAACACACCCCTGACAAACCCCAGAATCAACTGGGGAAAACGCAGAGGTCCTGTCTCCACTATACACAGCACTCACAGCACCAGTGTACAGGACAGCCATGATATTCAGCAACCCTCAGAATGCTCCACATGGCAGCTTAATCAACTGAGTCAAATGCTTTGTGAAAATCGACAAAGGCTGCAAAGAAACACTGCCGATATTCGCGTTTACACTTCATGAGAACCCTCAGTGCCAGGATGTGGTCGATGGCAGACTTCTTAGGCGTAAAACCACTGGTTACAGGTCGCTGAAAAGGGGTGTTTAGTGCTCCCGATATCTATGCAAAAGGATGAAGGTCAAAGTCTTTAGAGTCCTGGTGATTCCTGTCTTGCTATATGGTTGCGAGACATGGACGCTATCCAGTGACGAAGACAGGACACCTTTGGTACTATGTCTCTCCGGAAAATCCTTGGGTACCGTTGGTTTGAATTTGTGTCGAATAAGCGGTTGCTCACGGAATCCCGAATGAGGCACATTATCTGCATTATGACGGAGTGTCAGTTACGGCACTATGGCCATGTGATGCGTTTCCCCGAGGGTGATCCGGCTCGTAAGATCCTTATTGTTGGGGACCCAAGTGGCTGGACCAGGCCAAGGGGTCACCCATGTAACACAGGGTCATTTCCGGAGGGTGGGACTAGACCGCGTGTCTACCTGGAGGGTTGCAAACCGGGATCCCAAGTTGTTTCGCCGTGTAGTGAGTGCAACAATCCACTGTACCAGTGCATGCTCCCCAACTTGACTTGACTTGATTGTTCTTTATATTGTATTGTTATACTCTATTTTGCTTTTTTGTCTGTATTATTTTGCTAAACGCAATTTCCATTTTTCCAGCTTTTTTGTTACGGTGTTGGCAAAACTTTTTCTCGTTATGGATTACAGTTTCCAAGTCTTTTCAAAACTGTTATCCCCACAACATGCTATTACATGAGCAATTCAATTTAGAGGAAAAGGTTAGTATCAAACAAAGCAAAAGTAATTCAAACAATTTAAGCAAGCAATCTAACAATTATTAATCTGCAGTCCTGTTGCCTGCATGCTAATATAGGGTAAAACAAAACACTAACCACTACTTTATGAAGGACTTGTTTCTGGTGGCACATGTTCTACATGATGTACAGAGCATCAAATTCTGTGTAAATTAAGGAGGATCCAAGCTGGTTTCTGGAGCAACTTAAAAACCATGTAACCTGATCAACCAAAGACAATTAACATACAATATGAAGGTGGCACAAAACCATAGTGGCAAAAGAAAATCCATATAGACAGAGGGAGACTATGCTTCCCAACATCTATGGCTTTATTACAGTAAGGGATAATTAAATATGGGAATTTCAAAAATTAACAAAAACAAAATTATTTGGTCTGCATATTCTTGCTGGTCGCTGCATTTTATGTGAAAACAGTCTATCAATGAATGGCTAGACAATTTAATAAACTTTTCATCCTTCTGTTTATACTGAAAAACAAAAATTAATAATAAAAAAATGCTAATAAATATTATCTGAACATTTTTATAAACAGTAACTGTTCTTTCTAAATCATTTCTTTGAAAACGTCCTTTTCCACCAGTACTGTCACCCTTCTTTGTATGTTACCATATCATGTCATGAAGAGTAACTCTGACACTACAATTCATCTTCCAGCTTTATCTAATAGACACACCTCCTTCTTTGTAGTGGGAAGTCTGTTGTTCACCGGTAATAACCCTGTCCACCCTCATTCCTGCCCAATATAGCTACTATATTCAACAGCTCTCTTATAAACGGCAGATATGTAAATACTATATACACTCTTTATTAAAAAAGACCACTTTGCAAAGCTTGCTGAAGTACTACATCAGATAGCATCATACAGTATTTATGCCAAATGTAAGTAAACGTGTATATAAATCAAGTGCTATACAGGGGCAGCATTAAAAAATATCTAATTTCATAGAAAGAAACTACATTATACAAATTAAATAAAATGAAAAGAGCGTATGACAGTGAGATTGCTGATCCCTAAAAGGAGAGCAGCACGTTATCTTGCAATAACCTGTATACTACATGCAGTAAGTACTCTTATGCAACCTGCAGCAGTTCATTAAATTATTAAAGCTCTTATTTTCATCAATCCTAATTTTGCTGTGCAATAATGTTTTGTTATAAGCAGTGGCTCACAAAATACATCTGACTTTATAATGAGCAAACCTGGAAATAAATTGAATCATTCCTTTTGACACAATTCTGATAAATCTGATTGGGAGATTATATTGTCAATTTTTTTTTTTAACTGCTACTAATGCTAAATTACAAATCTCCACAAAAATCATAAAATAGAAAAATAAATGTGCAAAATTCTAACTCAGATAAGGTTAAGGTTAAGACTTAGTTGTTTAATTCTAGGTCCTTTTATGTATAATAATTTAAAAGGGTTAAGTTGCAGAAGGTTGTAGTCCGCTCCCATGCAAAATGCACTTCCAGATATCAAGTTTGTTTGCCTGAAAGTCAGACCTCTATTTAGGAAGAATAAAATGTGAACATTGGGAGCTTAAAGCCACCTACAGTGGTGTGAAAAACTATTTGCCCCCTTCCTGATTTCTTATTCTTTTGCATGTTTGTCACACAAAATGTTTCTGATCATCAAACACATTTAACCATTAGTCAAATATAACACAAGTAAACACAAAATGCAGTTTTTAAAGGATGGTTTTTATTATTTAGGGAGAAAAAAAATCCAAACCTACATGGCCCTGTGTGAAAAAGTAATTGCCCCCTTGTTAAAAAAATAACCTAACTGTGGTGTATCACACCTGAGTTCAATTTCCGTAGCCACCCCCAGGCCTGATTACTGCCACACCTGTTTCAATCAAGAAATCACTTAAATAGGAGCTGCCTGACACAGAGAAGTAGATCAAAAGCACCTCAAAAGCTAGACATCATGCCAAGATCCAAAGAAATTCAGGAACAAATGAGAACAGAAGTAATTGAGATCTATCAGTCTGGTAAAGGTTATAAAGCCATTTCTAAAGCTTTGGGACTCCAGTGAACCACAGTGAGAGCCATTATCCACAAATGGCAAAAACATGGATGAGTGGTGAACCTTCCCAGGAGTGGCCGGCCTACCAAAATTACCCCAAGAGCGCAGAGACGACTCATCCGAGAGGTCACAAAAGACCCCAGGACAACGTCTAGAACTGCAGGCCTCACTTGCCTCAATTAAGGTCAGTGTTCACAACTCCACCATAAGAAAGAGACTGGGCAAAAACGGCCTGCATGGCAGATTTCCAAGACGCAAACCACTGTTAAGCAAAAGAACACTAGGGCTCGTCTCATTTTTGCTAAGAAACATCTCAATGATTGCCAAGACTTTTGGGATAATACCTTGTGGACTGATGAGACAAAAGTTGAACTTTTTGGAAGGCAAATGTCCCGTTACATCTGGCGTAAAAGGAACACAGCATTTCAGAAAAAGAACATCATACCAACAGTAAAATATGGTGGTGGTAGTGTGACGGTCTGGGGTTGTTTTGCTGCTTCAGGACTTGGAAGGCTTGCTGTGATAGATGGAACCATGAATTCTACGGTCTACCAAAAAATCCTGAAGGAGAATGTCCGGCCATCTGTTCGTCAACTCAAGCTGAAGCGATCTTGGGTGCTGCAACAGGACAATGACCCAAAACACACCAGCAAATCCACCTCTGAATGGCTGAAGAAAAACAAAATGAAGACTTTGGAGTGGCCTAGTCAAAGTCCTGATCTGAATCCAATTGAGATGCTATGGCATGACCTTAAAAAGGCGGTTCATGCTAGAAAACCCTCAAATGAAGCTGAATTACAACAATTCTGCAAAGATGAGTGGGCCACAATTCTTCCAGAGCGCTGTAAAAGACTCATTGCAAGTTATCGCAAACGCTTGATTGCAGTTATTGCTGCTAAGGGTGGCCCAACCAGTTATTAGGTTCAGGGGGCAATTACTTTTTCACACAGGGCCATGTAGGTTTGGATTTTTTCTCCCTAAATAATAAAAACCATCATTTAAAAACTGCATTTTGTGTTTACTTTGTGTTATATTTGACTAATGGTTAAATGTGTTTGATGATCAGAAACATTTTGTGTGACAAACATGCAAAAGAATAAGAAATCAGGAAGGGGGCAAATAGTTTTTCACACCACTGTATGTGCACAATTGTGTCATGCCACACACACAGAGATACTACATATTTAAGTGAGTAGGACAAGAAGGATTAATTTAGCATGGCAACAATGGAAAGGACTTCTTTTCCACACTGATCAATCCTTCTTCATCTTGATATTTCTTCGCCTACGATTGGGTGACTCTCATTACTATCAATCTTGTTAACATTTAGATGCTATATACTGTATATGAATTTCAAACCTGTGTGCTTGAGCAATTCACCGCTAAGCTTTAAGTTTAGGATTAAGCTATCTTAACATTTCCTAGCTACTATGAAGTTTCGCTTCATGGTGTAGCATTATGATGGCTATATAAATGACATAGCAGCCCTTAATAACTGTATTGACACAGTCCTAAATGTATACTGAATAAACACCTAATACACAAACACAAAATCCTTCTGCTGGACTGGACTTGTTTCCTCTCAATGAGAACGTAATGCATTGTAAAACATTCAGCACCATATACAGTATTTCCAACTGTCACAGTTCACACATAGCAGAATGATTTTTTTAATAGTAGTATAAGGAAGCCATTCTTGCCGTGGGGGATAAAAATCAATTGCTTTGCTTGTTTATGTCTGTGCATTGCAATACATTATAGAGTAACTCTGGCATATATATAATTTTCTAAAGATTTCAATTGCAAGGAAAAAAGTTATACTAGCCCACTAGTAAAGATGACTTTTAATATGAAAATAAGTAGTTTCACAAATGAGAGAAGGCCATTTAGTCAACTGAGCTCTTTTTAGTCAGCTCATAGCTAAGTTATAGAAATACCCAGATATGTTATACTGTATAAACTGTCATTGTTACAAGTTTTACTGCATGACTTCATAGTTTTCTCCAGATTCCCAAAGCCCTTTAGTTAACGAAGTCCTTCCTGGATTCCAACTTTAATTTAAAATATTGAATCCGGTGTATTTAAGAAATCTTTGATATTAACTTTGTCAATGCTTCTGAGAATTCTAACAACTTGGATTACTTCTCCTTACAGGAATCTTTCCTCACAACTGAAGAAGCTGAATTCCCCTTAGGCTGACAGACTAAGGCATGCCTTTAGCCCAGGGATGCCCAGATTCTAATGGTACTATTTCTTTTTAGGTTATTATGAGATGGTAATAACTGCATATACTTCTACTGATGAAATGTAAGTAGTGCATTACAGAGTCTAAATTTAATGTGCCATTGACCTATACACTTTATGGAAAACAAATTCAGATTCTACTTATAAAGCAGGTCTCTGCTTGATTTAGTAAAATAGAAATTGTTAACATTTTAATATTGTATTTACTATTATGATCTTCAATGACTGAAATAAGAACACCCTTCTTCACCCACTAAACAATCAGACAGACTGAAGGGAACCAGTAAAACTGGGTTAGTCAGTCAATCAGTCATTGTCCAACCTGCTATATCCAGTCAAAAGTTATAATTTATGACACAATTAGAATAAAACACAGAATGGACATCAATACTGGCCTCACGGGAATCATGTCTGCAGTTTTAATACCAGTAAGGGCAAACTATGTCAGCTACTAAAGGATTAAGACACAACATGCTCAAATAAACAGCCTTTTATCATTGTAATTATCTACCCTGCAACAGGTTTAAACAGCATATGGCAACTTTTTAAAGCCTTCATGTTAAGAGCTAAAACAAGATCTAGAATACATCAGTCTTCTTTGAGCAGGGCAACATATTATTTTTATCAAAATGGTGTCTAATTTGTTATGGGTTCTATCATAGTTTATTTATAATTTACAGTTTATATCAAATCTGGAAGCAGATAAGATTTATGAAAAGGCAGGAACAAAGATATATTTATGTTTAGTAACTGGTTTGTAAAAAGGCATGTTACATCTAAACTGAAGTTCTACTGTATATTAAAATGATAACTGTATGAAAAATGTGTGATGAGGTACAGTAGTTCTGTAGCATCGAATACACTCACATACAGATGTAAAGTCAACCTAAAGGGTAATAAAAATAAAAATTTAAGCATAAAAATATATCAAGTGGTTTCCCAGAAATACTCCTAGCAAAGACAATGATACATGCTAACAGCTAGGAAGACCATATATATTAACATGTTAAGAATAAAACTGCAAATTTTATTACTTTAGAAAGACCTACTGAATTATTATGTTAGCAACACTGCTGATGCCCTACTGGTTAGTGAGGGTTAGTGATTGTGTTATATTGGAGATAGTAATGCAAACTGCATGGAACCAGAATTTAGTCAAGTCAAGTAAAGCAGCTTTATCATAACACTCATACACAGTACTGCAGCATACAGTGGCAAGAAATAGGATTCTCCAGCACCTTGGTGCAACATATAAATACAGGACAAGTGCAAGACAAGTTATATATACTATACTATACAATACAATAAATAAATAAGTGAGTAAACAGTAATAATTTTAAATAAATAGCAATACACAAATAATAAAAACAACTAATAATAAAGGGGTTAGTGCTGAAGAATGGATTAGTGTACACTGACAATACAGCTGTAGACAGGAAAAATACAGTATATTGAAAAGCACATAATGAAAAAGCCACTATAAAGTGGTACACTGGTTAAAAAAAATGACATGCTTTATGCACCTTTGGTCTGATTGTAATTTGGTTAATATTTTCATTGGTATCTCAGCTGACAAAAAGAAAAAGCTCAATATTTAAAATGTTTGTATTCACATTACTAGTTATACTTAAATATATTTTTTCTAAGTAAAGCATTTTCAACAGTTATCTAGTTTGAAGACAAAAACCTCTGAGGTAATAAAAGAAAGTGGTTAGTATCTATCCCACCACCCACTACATGGTCAAGTTTTTTCAAATCAGTAAAATGTCCACCGACATGAGTACACCATGGCAAAGCAATAATCTTGTGTGGTGATTCTTTCTTAAAACAGATAAAGATAAGGTGCTCTGCAAACTCTAATAGCTTAAATTGTTAGCAGAGGGCCAATGCTTAATCATCCAAAATAGAAACACTATGCAGAATTATGGCAAGAGCTGCTCCAGCTCACAAGAGCAAATGCTAAACAGCTTTACATAGCGAAGATGAGACAGAACACAAAACAGAAATGAATAACATTTTGTCATCAACTGAGAGACCACACCAATCTAAAAATTAATTTTTGTAGTGCCAGCCAGGTCGCCTCCTTTAATATCTGTGGCAGCAAGTCAAAATAAAAAGGCATGTGCTGGTTCAAACAAGAACAAAAAGAAGAATAAAGAGACTGCAGAGCCTCAAAAGCAGGGTAAGGTAGGAGCTATTGGGTTAGGTAGGAGCTCCGTCCAGCAGTCTGCTCTTTCCCATATGTGGCACCACCTTTCTGGGAGCCTCTTAGTCTTATAGTCCTCGGACCAGAAGGGCCCAAGTCATTTTCCCTCAATGGGTGCCTTCTTGGAACTGTGGCTGGAAAAAAGAGATAATGTCTTCAGCAACAGCGTTCCCTCATGTACTGTAGTAATAGTGCTTACTTCAAACAAGCCCAGAATGTGACCTTCTTAAGCTCATGCATGAAATTTCTCTGCCATGTGGGCAAGAAATCATTGTATGATTTGAACTAGAGAGCCCTTGCAGCCATCCTTCTCAGTTCCCCGTACAGACCAGAGCTGACATCAAGCTATGCGCTGCAACTCCTCTTAATGATATCCAAAGTGCCCTGTAAGATGAAAACCCCTTCTGGGAACACTGGTAACACTAACATAAAGGTTCTGAGGGCAGATAAAAAGGTGTTTGTTAGATGAACCTGTGAGCAAATGACACACCATTTGTGGTCTAGTGATCCACGTTCTGCTTACAGAGGAATCGAAGCATTACGCACATCCAAGTATGTTCTTTGGAGAGCTGCAGTCAGGGCGGCTGATGGAACAGTCATTACGGATGACACTACTGTTGTGACCCGCTGGTCTGGATACTTTGAGCAGCTGTTTAAAGCTGATCCTCCAGCTAGGACATTGGATATACTGTATATGGATCCATGATTCTTCAGGCTGATCCTCAAATTAGCTGTGTTCCACCCAGTCTCACTGAGATTGCACAGATGGTGAACCAGCTGAGTATAGGGAAAGCTGCAGGGATCTGTGGTATTTGGAGCGAACTTCTCCAAACTGTTGTTGCCCTGGCATTGCAAGCAATTTATGCTTCCATTTGGGAAATGGACACCATCCCAACTGATTGGGAAATGGGACTTGTCATTACTACTGTATCTGGAAGGGTGATCACCTGGAGCGCGGCAACTACAACGGGATAACACTGCTCTTGGTGCCAGGTAAGGGCCTTGCTAGGGTCATCTCCAATGGGTCTGTGATCACTTGCCGAGGGGGGCTGATGAGCGCCATTGAGATTCGGTAAGAAAATAAGAAAGAGTTAGGGTGTGGAGTGAGGCTGAATGGCACAGCAGTGGCTATCATTTAGGAAGGATTAAAGCTACTATTTAACCAGCCAAGGATCCGTGTTTTTGTAGCTGTGGCAGAGTCATTGTCCATGAATGTGTTTTATAGTAGGGTAAAAACCACAATAATATTTTTTTGTACGATAATCACCTTTTTCCTTCTTCTCCAACCTACTCAGTGTTTCCATTACAGAAAACACTAGAGATTAAGACACTAAGAGAGCTTTATATAGACAACATAACATAACTTTCCAGCTATACATTTTTTCCTACAGGGTGGTCCAGATCTAATTATGCAGATCCAGATCGTCTGGATGACTTTGATTTATGCTGGGACAATTCTAGTTCTGTGCGAAGATAATTCTTCATGTCGTCAGTTTGCACACTTCTCGATGGTCCGGGAGTGTTTGGGTGATTTTCTTTGTAAAAAAAACTTAAGTTATAGCGTAATGAAAATTGCATAATTAGATTTGGACCACCCTATATATGCAAATTAGAAATTTAACTGAAAGAAACTTAGCCATGTTTCCAAATTTCATAACCTTATCAATCCACGTGGTCATACTGGTTATTCTTGATGAAGACTCGTCGCATTTCAGCAACATAAAAAAAAAAACCCAAAAGAACTTACCCTTTAAAGATGCTAGAGAATAATGGGAAAAAGGCCTTTCAATTGGCATTTCAGGAATTCGGCCATACTTAGAATATACTCTAGGTCTATGAGTATATGCACCAAGCATTTCATAATTCAACTAAAAGCCTTTCATTGATCAGTTTATCTTGTATATATAGGTCTAAAATGTACCTAGGGTAAGATCTAACATGCAAGTGCTGTCATCTAGCTCCAGCAACACCAGGCCATATGTTTTTGGAATGCACTAAATTACTGTAATTTTGGACAAAAATCTTAACATACTTGTCAAATAGCCTTGGTGTTACAATCACTTCTAATTCATTAACAGTGATATTCTGTGTACTTCCAGGTGGCATTAAAGTGAAAAGTCTATACCACAACTATTAGCATGCAAACTTACCTTGCTCAACTTAAAGAATCTAAACCAACCTTCCATAACTCAAGTGGGTAAGCAAAGGTCTATATCAGGGGTGCCCAAAATGCCGATTGCAACCAACCGGTAGATCGGAAAGTTAGTGCAAGTAGATCGCGTTGCATTAAAAAAACGGCCAGTCTGAGATCTCTTTTCTTCTAACACACTGGTCATACCGCACACACGATCAAGCACATGAGCTTCTGCAAAACTCCGGCTATCTAAGTGATCTAGATAGCCTTCCAATTTAAATCGACTAAAGAAGTGTCATGAAAAAAAATTGATGGGGCTGGACATGTGGAATTGGAAGAGGAATTTTTTCTCACAATGTCACAATCGAAGTGCATTTGTCTGATCTGTCAATCTATCATTGCTATTCCAAAGAAGGAAAATGTGAAAAGGCACTTTCGAACAGTTCATAAAAACTACGAAACTGACTTCCTTCTGAAAAGCGATCTAAGAAAGAGAAAGGAGAGGGAACTAAAATCGCAGTTAATCGGACAGCCGTCATTTTTCACTCGGCTGAATTCAAAAGCAAAGGCAGACACCAAAGCATTGTTCCAGGTGAGTCACTCGATTGTTAAGCATAAGAAGTCCTTTAAAGATGGAGAGATGATATAAGAGGCCTTCGTTGAGGCAGATGGCTAGGGAGAAATTCCTGGTGAGATTTCAAGACCCCTGGCCGGAGAAAAAGGAGATTCTGCTTGTCATTAAACATGCAGAATACAAGCAACTTAATAATGATCAATGGCCGCTAGACTTTTTTTACCGATCTGACCAACATGTTGAATGAGCTTAATTTACAGCTGCAAGGAAAAGAGAAAACCATGGTCAATATGATTACCTTAGTTAATGCTTTCAAATGAAAAATGCAACATCTGTCCTCAAAGCTGCAGCACCTTGATTTGGGGAACATCCAAAACCTTGCGTGCTGGAGGTGCAACTTGACTTCATACGCTACACAGAGCAGATTGAAATTTGTCAGTCAGACTTTGACAGACAGTTTCAAGACTTTGCTTTACTTGAGCCAATCACTACATTTAAGTGCTATCCATTTAGTGAAGATGTTGAGGGTGATTCACTTGCATCAGAAATTGCAACACTGTTTCACCTAAAACTCCTCTACAGTGGAGGATGAGATTTTGACACTACAGGCTGACATTCATCTGAAGTCTGGGGCTCTTGGACAGTTTTGGAACTTACTCACAGAGGAAAAGTACCCAAACATGAGGAAATGAGCTACCTCCTTGACTGCATTATTCAGCTGTATTTATTTAAGCGAGTCAGCCCTTTCCTTCCTTATATATATATATATATATATATATATATATATATATATATATATACTCTAATAAAAGGCAAAGCCCTCACTGACTGACTGACTGACTGACTCACTCATTACTAATTCTCCAACTTCCCGTGTAGGTAGAAGGCTGACCCCATCTTCACGAAATTTGGTAGGTGGCTTCCCTGCACTAACCAAAACCGATGTACGTACTTATTTTGGTGGTATGACGCCACTGTCGACCGCCATATTGAATTTTCCAAACTTCACTAATTCTCCAACTTCCCGTGTAGGTAGAAGGCTGAAATTTCACAGGCTCATTCCTTACAGCTTACTTACAAAAGTTAAGCAGGTTTCATTTCGAAATTTTACGCATAACGGTCATAACAGTCAACAACGTCCGCCATGTTGAACTTTCTTATTTATGGCCCCATCTTCACAAAATTTGGTAGGCATATTATCTATATATATATATGTATATATGTATATGTGTATATATATATATATATATATATATATATATATATATATATATATATATATATATATATATATATATATATATATATATACACTGCTCACAAAAAATAAAGGAACACTTTAAAGAAACACATTAGATACATCAGATCTCAATATGAAGTTGGATATCTATACAAATAACGACAGGGCAATGTCTTAGGAACAAAAGGATGCCAAGTCTTTTAATGGAAATAAAAGTTTTCTGCCTACAGAGGGCTCAATTGTGTAGACACCCTAAAATCAGAGTGAAATGAAGATGTGGCAGGCTAGTCCATTTTTCAAAAACTTAATTTCTGCTACTCAAAATGCTTTTCAGTATCTTGTGTGGCCCCCACGAGCTTGTATGCATGCTTGACAATGTCGTGGCATGCTCCTAATGAGACGACGGATGGTGTCTTGTGGCATTTCCTCCTAGATCTGTATGAGGGCATCCCTGAGCTGTTGTACAGTCTAAGGAGCAACCTGCCGGCGCCTAATGGACCGAAACATAATGTCCCACAGATGTTCTATTGGGTTTAAGTCAGGGGATCGTGAAGGCCATTCAATTGTTTCAATTCCTTCATCCTCCAGGTACTGCCTGCATACTCTTGCCACATGAGGCTGGGCATTGTTGTGCATTAGGAGGAAACCAGGACCTACTGCACCAGCGTAGGGTCTGACAATGGGTCCAAGGATTTCATCCTGATACCTAATGGCAGTCAAGGTGTCTTTGTCTAGCTTGTAGAAGTCTGTGCGTCCCCCCATGGATATGCCTCCCCAGACCATCACTGATCCACCATCAAACTGGTCATGCGAATGATGTTACAGACAGCATAACATTCTCCATGGCTTCTGCAGACCCTTCAACGTCTGTCACATGTACTCAGGGTGAACCTGCTCTCATCTGTGAAAAACACAGGGTGCCATTGGTGAACCTGATAATTCTGGTATTCTATGGTAAATGCCGATCGAGCTCCACTGCGCTGGGTTGTGAGCACAGGGCCCACTAGAGGACGTTGGGCCCTCAGACCACCCTCAAGAAGTCTGTTTCTGATTGTTTGGTCAGAGACATTCACACCAGTGGCCTGCTGGAGGTCATTTTGTAGCGCTCTGGAACTGCTCATACTGTTTGTCCTTGTCCAAAGGAGCAGATACCAGTCCTGCTGATGGGTTAAGGACCTTCTATGGTCCTGTCCAGCTCTTCTAGACTAACTGCCTGTCTCCTGGAATCTCCTCCATGCCCTTGAGACAGTGCTGGGAGACACTGCAAACCTTCTGGCAATGACACGCATTGATGTGCCATCCAGGAGAAGTTGGATTTCCTGTGCAACCTCTGTAGGGTCCAGGTTTCACCTCATGCTACCAGTAGTTACACTGACCATAGCAAAATGCAAAACTAGTGAAAAAAACAGTCAGAAAAGATGAGGAGGGAAAAATGTCAAAAAGGATGTGGCATCCTTTCGTTCCTAACACATTACCCAGTCTATATCAGTATAGATATCCAGGAGGGTTTCTTTTTCCCATTGAGATCTGATGTGTTTTCAAAGTGTTCCTTTAATTTTTTTGAGCAGTTTATATATATATATATATATATATATATATATATATATATATATATATATATATATATATATATATTACTTTTGAGAATACAACGTATAGTTTTGTCCAGGAGGAAAGCAATGTTGCCTCAAATCAATGGCAACCTTTTGTAGGGTGTGTCCCGGAGACTTATTGTCATCGCGAAGCAGAGCCTTACTGGAAATTTGAGGCATTTCAATTGAAATGGGAGATGAGGGGGTATAACGGTGATGCCAGGAATACATTCAGAGTGTGGCGCTCTGTTGTTTTTTTGTGTAGTTGCCTTCACACAGCTTCTCCGCTGCTTTATAAACTAACGTCATATAAAGCCATCACCTTGTCAATTGTGTAATACGTTTTTTGAACAGGTTTGATGCATGGAAGTGATCACTCGTACTGCGTTCAGTAAGTTCACATGAGCTGCTCTCTTGTGTGATGTTGCGATGTCCACGACTTAATTTAATGTTAAGTAAGACCCAGCACTTAAAAGTTTCTGGCTGCACTTCGGTTGTAATATGACGAAACTGCGCGAGGTCACTTTTGATAATGCAAGTATAGTTTTCCAGGAGAAAAGCAATTTTGCCTGAAATCAATGGCATCATTTTGTAGGGTTTGTCCCTGAGACTTATTACTTGTCATCGCGCAGCAGAGCCTTACTGGAAATTGGAGGCATCTGAATTGAAATAGGAGATCAGAGGGTATAAAGTGGACGCGAGGAACACATTGAGTGTGGAGAAACTCTAGAGACAGGGTGTGTATTAACTTGTGGATTTTTCTGTGAGTATTTGGTGGTAGTGTGACGAAGTTGCTTCGGAAGACGGCGTTAGCCGCGGAGCTCAGCTCAGAGCAAAATGAGGTGAATGGGAGGAGAGTTGATGACGTGACTCTCCAACCCGCCTTAACTGTCAATCCCCCACAAACACAGTCTCTCGGAATTTGCATAAGCACAGCCCTTCACCTGCAATTTTAACTTAGTTACAAAGTGATCAAAACTCTCGTTTATATCCTGCGTCCTCTCATTAAACTTGTATCCCGCATTACCCGTGGGCATGACAAACACCAGCGGCAGCCTGTCTATGAACTTAATTTAAACTTTAAGTTTACACCGTGCTTTGTTTCCGAAGTAGCAGCACTCATGAATATGGTTGTAAATGTTAGTCGCCGCTTCTTATTGTTTCGCTGCTTTCTCAATTATATAATGCATGTTTTCTTCAGCGTTTTTTGGAGCTCTTCCTGGTTTTCTACGTACTGCGTTGATAGTCAGTTCACGTGATTACGTGGGAGGCGTGATGAGGTCACGAAACTCCGCCCCCCACGGCCATCCAGCTCAACTCCATTACAGTATATGGAGAAAAATAGCTTCCAGTTATGACCATTACTTGTAAATTTTCGAAATGAAACCTGCCCAACTTTTGTAAGTAAACTGTAAGGAATGAGTCTGCCAAATTTCAGCCTTCTACCTACACGGGAACTTGGAGAATTAGTGATGAGTCAGTCAGTCAGTCAGTGAGGGCTTTACCTTTTATTAGTATAGATGCAGAAAAAGCATTCGACATGATTGAATGGAAATACCTTTTTACTACATTGGAGAAGTTTGGGTTTGGCCCAAACATTTGTGCATGGATTAAATAACTGTATACTAACCCAGAAGCTTCAGTTTGCATCAACAACATTTGCTAAGACTATTTTAAACTAGAACGTGGCACTAGACAAGGATTCCCCTTGTCACCGCTGCTGTTTGCGATTGCCACTGAACCACTGGCAATACATTGTTGAAATACTGATCAGATAAAGGGGATTAGCAGAGAAGGACTGGAATGGAAAATCTCATTATATGCAGATGATATGGTACTTTATATATCGGACCCAGAAATTTCTGTGCCTGCAGTCTTAACAGCACTCACAGAATTTCAAAAGATCTCTGGTCTCAGAATTAATCTGAATAAAAGTGTACTCTTTCCAGTGAACTCTCAAGCATATAATATTAGATACCCTATTAGTATATATATATATATATATATATATATATATTTATTAATGTAGGTAGATCATTTTGACCTGGTCATTTTAAAAGTAGCTTACAAGCCGAAAAAGTGTGGGCACACTGGTCTATATAATCTGAAATTACAAATAATATAATTCTCACTCAAAATATTTTTAAAACATGTCAAGAATGAATTATTATTATTTAAGAATAAGCATGACCGACCCTCTTGTGCTAGTAACTGTTTCGTCACATTCGAAAGGTTAGATTTTTTTTTGTTCATGTCTCTCTCACTCTTGGGAGGGAGATGAATCTTGTTTTTGTTTCTTTGTATTTCTATTTTTTCTTTGTTTTCTTTGTATTCAATTTGAAGTAAATGGTTATTATTATATATTTGATTAAGTAATACGTATGCTATTGTAATGTCCTATATAAAATAAAATAAACTAAAAAAAAAAAAAAAAGAGTTCAATATCTGTTAGGTGGGAAGGCTAGGCAAAAACAAGAAAACAACTCACACTACATCTCCTATTTAACATCTTCAATGAAGGTTACTTTTGAAGCAATACAAGCTATGGCAGATGGAGTTAAGCAAAGTGGTACAGATCATTTTTAAGAGAATGACAGAGTAAGTTCCAAAAGTACACAAAAAAACAAGCTGTATTTTTTAATTCTGTATAACTATTTGGATGAAATGAAAATATTTTACTAAAGGTCACTTTTAGATGCATAGAAACATGTATTTAGTGTTTGTTGAAACAAACAAGTGCCTTAAAGGAAGAATCTAACAAGCACTTCCTTATGTCAGGAATTCACAAGAACGTGATAAAATAAAATTACTGGAAACTGTCACATTCGTAATCATTGCTACGGCAGTTTGCAGATATTACACTGTGTTCTCTCCACAGCAGCTAACCACTATTTCCTCTGGTATGTTGAAACAGTTGTGTTACTCAAATATACTTCAACAAGCAGAAGTTGGAATTTATTTCTTGCAAAAATTAGGTAATGTTTTAATAAGGCTTATTTTTTTTTTTTACTACAAACAACACTATAACTACACGTATGTTAAGGATTTATAGTACAGTCCAATTGCAAACAAGGACTCTGAAACTAAATTTAATGGTAATTTTTCAAGCTACATTTACTGTATACTTCCTACAGGAAATTAGGCCAAAGAGGTTGGTGTCAGTAATGCCACAACAAGATAAGGAAATATTTTCTTTTTACTCAGAACATCTAAAAATGGCTCAGACGCTTGCGTCCTTCCTCAAAAAAGGTAACAGTGATAAATTCCTTTTAAATACAGAAAGCACTAGAATTTAACTTATAATCTTTTAAATCATAAAGAAATGTTCAAGCCAAGCAATGTGGTAAAGTATTATAAAAATCTTAACACACATAACAGAAACCAATCATTAAACTTAGATGTAGCAACTTATATAAAATAAAATCTAGCATATTATTTAGCTTGACTGTGAATGTTATTGCAGAGAAAGTGAATGTGGGCTTAAAGATACAAAATGTTATATTTGTTGTAGAGGTATTTAAAGTGTATGCAATGGATGATATTTCAAATGTTTTTAAAAGAACAGAAATGAATTGATCATCATTCTAGGAATACACAACATATAAAGATATAAATGGTGAAACGTAGCTGCAAATGAAAAAAAAAAAATTTTACTTCTTTGGGGAGTACAATTAATGCATGTACAGTACGTTTTGCCAGCTGGTCTCTACATAATCAAAATGATGCAGGTTTAGACTACAGGAGTAGTCTGTCTTATTACTAATTGTATCAACTGCTGGCTGCTAATCATCTAAGTCATTAAGTGTAACAGCTGGTAGTTTAACAAAAAGGAAACAGGATGTCATAAGCTTCAAAGGGAATAAGAAGGTTTTCAAGGTTGAAGGCATCATGTCTGTAAATGTAACTCTTTTTCATTGAGAATGACCTTGTGTGAACCACATAACAATGCAAAAAACTGACACCAGGAAGAGTTAAAAATTAAGTTGCAGAAAATTACCAATAATAAAAAACAAGCTAGATGTACAATTATGACTATCAGACTGTTAAGGATAGAATTAAAGCCTATAAAGCTACACATAGTGGAGCACACAAGCAGGAATTTCATGTTGGCTCAACTATTTATTTGTTCATGTATTATTCAACTTTCTTTTCACTTATTTAATATCTTCAACTTAATAAAACATGAAAACAAAAATATATTTCTTGTATAGCCCAAAATCACACAAGGAAAACCTCAACAGCCCTGTTTTGTGACAGTCCCTCATCACTGACTCTAAAAGATAAAACTTCCTAAACAATGCAGAAGGAAAAAAACAGAGCTAGATCGCAAATCTGTCATTGTCACCTAAGAAATACAGTACAATAATACAAAATACTTTGTTCTTGAATAGCACTCCTCACCAAGTGCAAGCGCAGAGAACAGGAAAAACATATTTTAAATGATAGTGCTATGATCTACGGATTAGTGCTGCTTCCGCAAAGCTCAAAGGTTTGATTCATAGCCCAGTCATTGTCTAGGTGTATGTCTCCTCATATTCAAAATAATTTTTTTCTACATTCTTGTACTGTTTTTTCCCCCAGATCTCAAAGATGTGCATATTAGATTAAATAGGAACAATAATTTGTCTCAAAGTGTGTTAAATGTTGTATTGTGTGATAGGTTGGCATACAATCTAAAGCTTATCCTGCATCGAATACAGAAATTTTGTTTTTAAGACCCCTCAGAAATGCATTTCTGGTGTTGTATCCTTTAGGCTGTAATGGAAGCAAATCTAGCAACCTTCCAGATGATACAGGTGGACAACTCTCCAAAACTGAATGCCTGGTCTCTGTAGATTCAATAATTGCAGGCTAAAAAATTATTTTTAATTTTTATAATAAAATTATAAATTTTTTATTTTTAATTATTATAAAAAAAGACTAAGGGCTAAATGCTTAACTGTCCTGACAAAATAGATCAAAATAAACATGTGATTCTGTTTTCAACATAGGACAAGTAACATGAATGCTACTATAATGACCCTGGCTTAGGTCACTTATTGCTTATGCATCAAGCTACCTGGAGTAACCAAGTAGGGCAGATGCTAACTGGTAGTGAAGAAGAAAGATCAGAGAAAATCTGAATCAACTGTGGACATTCAGAGAAACTGGTGTGAAAATAAGGAAGTAATCCCATCTAATTTCTAGGGTAAGCACATACAATCATATCTAACAGGGAAGAAAAGCTTTTTTGGACTCCTGTTCTTTCGATAATACAGATCTTGTATTGTTGCCTATACCCTTGATTTTAAAAATGCTTTCAGTATTTCCAGAGCTATTTATCATTTTAATTTATGCAGGAGCACCTTCAAGGTGGCAGTCCCATCTTCCAAGCCTAGGTCATAGGTTTTTGGCAGATTGCATCTTATTTTCTTCCAGGGTTTTAATGTTCTTATTACATCATCTTGCCTTCTACTTGCACTAGCGTTCTACACCCTAACAATAAAAAGAATTCCACCTTGCATCTACTAAAATACTCAAAGAGAGGAGAGTAGTGGTATTGGGAGAATATGCAGTTTTTCACATGTTTTAGAAACTTTTTAATATCTGGTTGGTTTTAAAAATTCCTATCCCAGATTTGCCTTCAGTGTTGAATTTTCTTTATGACATAGTTTTTTTAAGGAGCTTTACTAAACAACTTTGGACTTTCGATTCATGCTAAAAGTGCATTTAACCTGAACTCAAGTGAAATAACTAATTAGCATATAGGTGTAAACAAATAAAATACTGATGATAGGTCTAAAAAAGATTAAGTTCCAACAGAAACTACTTGGAGGGCTGCACAAGACTGGGGTTTGCGCCTTGGGTGTTCCCTGCATGGAGTTTATATGTTCTCCCTGTGTTATTTCTACCAGTTATCTCCCACAGTCCAAAGGCATGACTTGGCATTGCCAAATGGACACTGTGTGTGTGTTTGCAGTTCGAAGGATGTTGTTCCTGCTTTGCATCATATGATTGCTATGATTGCTTCCCCACAACCCTCCCCTTTATAAGTTAGTTTGGAGAATTGATGGATGAATGGAAAGATGGACTATTTAGATGTGACAAACTTATACTTATAGAATGTTAATTTTTTTTTGTACATATAGTATATATCAGTTTTAGCATTGACCCACGGCAAAAAGTAAATACATTTAAATTCTGTGCTATAATACAATTCAATATAAAAAGTAGAATGGGATGGTGAATAATTTTTTTAAAGCCAGTGTATCTGCAACTTATTTGTGGCTACTTTTCTTGTAAACAAATGCACAGTTTTCACCATCTAAGCTTATGACTGCATGGTTTAATTTTACTATAGAAGTACACACACACACACAAAAACCTCATTATACACCAGTATATTTAATGCATCAGCTTAATTCTCTTAATTAACATTTAGACATAAAGCAAGTTCCACTCATTGGGTCACAGTGATAGATGTTTACATTTCAAATTAAAGTCACTCCCTATCTGAATTACTTTCAATAAGAGAGGTTATGGCAGAGTATAGACAAGTTAATTACCTTAAAGGCCGCTTGGGAAAGTTCACCTGAGCTAAATATAGCCTGCAGAAATCAATTCAATTAATGTTTTCATAAGATGAATCTGTCTTATTCAAAAAGCTGGATAATTCAGATAAAACATTGTGTATATTTTTTTCTTTTTTGGTAATGGTTAATGTGTGTTTATAGGCCAGTATTATAAAGCTTGATTTAAATATAAATCGACTTTTATCTGTTTTTAATCTTGTACTTTCGAATCACTGAAATTGCAGGAATGTATAATAAAATACTGTAATACTAATTTTTGTGAGTGTCTGTTCAATAAATAATATAATAAATGTTATAATAAAATCTAAATAGCTCATATTCACAAATGATGCTGGATGTAGTATTGGTATCCTTAATAAACCTAGAATGTGGGTATGTACAAAATTTCAAATAAGCATGCAAATATTAAGATATTAACTCAGAAATCATTTTAAGAATATATTCATTGATTATCACTAACAGTGTGTTATAAGAACTGGCATCTGCCCATGACTCTGCCCTGGATTAGCAGGTTAGGAAACTGGATGGATAGATAGATAGATAAACAATTTATCTATTTTGAGGTAACTTTAAGGTAATTGAAGTTATCCAGGCGCCACTAGTCAAAAGTCAACAATCATCACTAGAAGAGTTGCCAGTGTATCAGAGGGTATATATTTTTGAAGAAACCAGTCAGGATGCAAGAAATGTTGGTTCTGTAGCTCAGGAGAATGACGGTTACTTTTAACTTGTTCTTCACATGAATAAACATTGTATTCAAGATTTACAATTTTGAGAATTATGTCTAACTAGAGGGAACGTTCATACTGGTCGTTATTATGATATTATGATGTCATAGTTACTACGATATTTTAAATAAAATCAAGGCATCAGGCAAGCATAAAGCAATGTAGCCTCTTAATATATTTCCACATAAAAGACTCCCGCAGTATGTTATACAGGTAAAATATGACACTGCCAGACAAAGATTTCCAGACCTTGTTTATTTAAATGACAGCTCCCATTGTACATACTTTTGTGTTTGTGTTATTTCATTGATCATAAAATTTCCTTATAATGTGTTACACTACATATACTAGTTCTTGGGGTTAATATTGATTTTCATAAAAATTTACTCTTCATCTTATACTTAACCTTAATCTGATGGATAATCATCTCAGTTGCTGTATTCTGATTATGCACAGTGGACAATGTTTTTCAGAGTGATAATATGCACAGAAGCTAATGGCAGTCTAGGTTTGTTTAACTCCATTTCAAATGCAGAAATTTCAGAAAGAGATTCATGTAGTGCAATAGGTTGAAGAAATTTACAAAGATGACCTTTGGGAGGAAGAAGAACCCAACTGAGGACCTATAAGACATTTGTTTCTCAAACTACAGACTGTGATGTACTTATCTGTTAATGCAGTTCTATATATGTGTTTTCTGCTTTTTTTTCTGTTCTGGTTAGATCTAGTTTGCAGTAATTCGACACCTTTTGTATGAAATCTTCAGTTTCTTGGCAATCTGTCATATCGAATAACCTTTATTTTGCAAAAAAGGTAGGAATGCTAGTACCTTGCAACCCAAGTGCACAGAATAAGAGATTTCAGCAGTACTAACGCAATTAACAAAGGTTTCTCAAATAACCAATTAACATTTGTATATGACTAAGGATGAGCTATGGGAGTTTACTATTAGAATACTAAAATGAATGACAGCTGAAAATGGGACTTTGTAATTACTGTATATGTGAGTAATTAATTAAAATCAGTCATTTCTACTTTTAAATCAATGTGCATCTTGATAAAAAAGGTTGAATTTTTATCAAAAATATCGGGGAGTGTCCACACTTTTGACTGGCACTATTATATATATATATATATATATATATATATATATATATATATATATATATATATATATATATATATATATATATATATATATATATATATATATATATATATATATATATGTGTGTGTGTGTGTGTGTGTATACACACACACACACATATATACAGTGCATCCGGAAAGTATTCACAGAGCATCACTCTTTCCACATTTTGTTATGTTACAGCCTTATTCCAAAATTCATTTTTTCCCTCAGAATTCTACACACAACACCCCATAATGACAATGTGAAAAAAGTTTACTTGAGGTTTTTGCAAATTTATTAAAATTAAAAAAACTGAGAAATCACATGTACATAAGTAGTCACAGCCTTTGCTCAATACGATGCACCTTTGGCAGCAATTACAGCCTCAAGTCTTTTTGAATACGATGCCACAAGCTTGGCACACCTATCCTTGGCCATTTTCTCCCATTCCTCTTTGCAGCACCTCTCAAGCTCCATCAGGTTGGATGGGAAGCGTCGGTGCACAGCCATTTTAAGATCTCTCCAGAGATGTTCAATCGGATTCAAGTCTGGGCTCTGGCTGGACCACTCAAGGACATTCACAGAGTTGTCCTGAAGCCACTCCTTTGATATCTTGGCTGTGTCCTTAGGGTCGTTGTCCTGCTGAAAGACGAACCGTCGACCCAGTCTGAGGTCAAGAGCGCTCTGCAGCAGGTTTTCATCCAGGATATCTCTGTACATTACTGCAGTCATCTTTCTCTTTATCCTGACTAGGCTCCCAGTTCCTGCCACTGAAAAACATCCCCACAGCATGATGCTGCCACCACCATGCTTCACTGTAGGGATGGTATTGGCCTGGTGATGAGCGGTGTCTGGTTTCCTCCTAACGTGATGCCTGGCATTCACACCAAAGAGTTCAATCTTTGTCTCATCAGACCAGAGAATTTTGTTTCTCCTGGTAAGAGAGTCCATCAGGTGCCTTTTGGCAAACTCCAGGAGGGGCTGCTATGTGCCTTTTACTAAGGAGTGGCTTCCGTCTGGCCACTCTACCATACAGGCCTGACTGGTGGATTGCTGCAGAAATGGTTGTCCTTCTGGAAGGTTCTCCTCTCTCCACAGAGGAACCATCGGGTTCTTGGTCACCTCCCTGACTAAGGCCCTTCTCCCCCGATCGCTCAGTTTAGATGGCTGGCCAGCTCTAGGAAGAGTTCTAGAGTTCTTCCACTTACGGATGATGGAGGCCACTGTGCTCATTGGGACCTTCAAAGCAGCAGAAATTTTTCTGTAACCTTCCCCAGATTTGTGCCTCGAGACAATCCTGTCTCGGAGGTCTACTGACAATTCCTTTGGACTTCATGCTTGGTTTCTGCTCTGACATGAACTGTTAACTGTGGGACCTTATATAGACAGGTGTGTGCCTTTCCAAATCATGTCCAATCAACTGAATTGACCACAGGTCGACTCCAATTAAGCTGCAGAAACATCACAAGGATGATCAGGGGAAACAGGATGCTCCTGAGCTCAATTTTGAGCTCTATGGCAAAGGCTGTGAATACTTATGTACATGTAATTTCTCAGTTTTTATTTTTAATAAATTTGCAAAAATCTCAAGTAAACTTTTTTCACATTGTCATTATGGGGTGTTGTGTGTAGAATTCTGAGGAAAAAATGAATTTAATACATTTTGGAATAAGGCTGTAACATAATAAAATGTGAAAAACTGATGGGCTGTGAATGCTTTCCAGATGAACTGTATATATACAGTATATATAAAAAAGAGGGAGACATCCTACATTTACTTGTTCTTTTCATACTTGAGTAAACCTAATATTTGATACTTTAAAGCTTCTACTTTAGTTTTCTCATGTGTTAGTTTTTCTAATTTTACTTGAGTCACTTCTAGAAAAGTAACTCTACTTTTACTCAAATACGGATGCTTTGGAGTACTTTACAGAGCACTGATGGTAATACTGGAGCTCTTGTACACCCAAATTATACAGCTTTTGAAACATAATAACACACAGTGCCCTTCTTTATTTAAAAGAGACAGTCTGTGTCTAGTACCCTACCCTTAAACATGAATTAGATCAAAAAGAAACAATAATGGATTGAGAGTAACACTATTTGAAGCAACTACTAGCTAAGGCTTTTAAAAATCTTATATACTCAAACTGTAATGCACAATTCAGTATATTTGAAGGCTGAATACTTGTCACCCTCAGCACATATTCCAGTGGATTGTTATATGATTCAGCTGAGCCAAGAAAAAAAAAAGAACATTTTCTCGGCCGATGCAGTGATGAAGTACCTTAGGTACTTAATAAAATCATGGTCAAATAACAAGTAAGGTTTTATAACCAGAAAATCAATTATACCCAAATACTTAATAGGGAAGCAGGCAGAATTCAAGGTCAAGAAAAGAATGGGTAAAACTAGAACCATAGGCGAAATTGTACCGCATCTTAATCAAGGAAGGTTCTAAGGTCAGGGCCAGTTTTTATAAATTACACAGATAAACTAATGCCATGTAGCATGCTGCCAGATAGAACTAAACAAGAAAGCTGTCAATTGCTGTTGTGTGAATGGTTAGACAGAAAAGAAAATGGGCAGCCACCACCTAGAAAAGGAATCACTGGCTGCGCAAACAAGACAGAAATCAGGTAGGCACCATTTAGGGGATGATCTGCTGGTATCACAGGGGAAAACGGCCTTCAGCAAGTGGGTCGGTTCAGTATACACAAGAAATCTTCCTCCTCACAGATGGCTAACTTACCAGAGAAAGCACAGCCATCACTATGCTGAGTATGCCAACTGTATCTACAGAAATGACATGTGTGACATTACATGACAGTGCGCATGTGCATATGCTTAGCAGGGGATTAAGTATGGCACAATGAACAACATCATCACTACAAAATGCCACAAACACCAAAACAAAGAATACAAAGAACATTCACCTCAAATAAAACAAATAAATATTGAAAAATTTAAGTAATCACTTGAAAACGCACACAGCCCCCAAATATTTAAATACAGACAGCAGTATTTAAATGTAACATAAAAATTGATTGTTATTATAGGCAGTGTACTTTCATAAAATGTACACACAAACGTATCCATATTTTCAGTCTACCAAAAGCAGAGCAGGTAATAAGCATCCACAAATCACTTGTGAAATGGAGTAATGTGATCCTTATTATTTCAGTGGAACCAGGCTACGCTAAGAGCTGCACTTGAACAATGTTTATTAACTAAAGACTGCATATTAGTCTACTGAATGCTACAACATAATAAAAAGTTTTAACAAGAAAAATTTACAAATGCACTATTTATATTGTACAAAGGAACTCCAAAAAGGTAGTCAGTCCAAATTCTATCCTGCATTGAAAATTCACTAAACCCATTTTCATTCCCATCTCACATTTTATTATTTGACACATTATCTTCAGAAGCCACAGTGTTCTCTGTACTTTGAGACCTCAGGAATGAAATTCAAATTCTTAAAAGACACTAAAGAAAATAAACGATAGTCAATTACACAAGTGCCAAACATTTTGAGTCCAGTGAAGTCTGTACCATTTTTTGTATCAACTCTGCCACGCTAAATAAGAACAGATACCTACAATTTTCTAATAATAACTTGCCATCATTAAAACCAAATAACTGGTTATTGACTTTTACTACAATAAACAGATTTATACCACTGGCAGTCACTATTCAGGTAGTGGAAGTCGAGGTGGTACACTGCTACAAGTACTTTGTCATTGATGTGGATCACCAAGCTGGACTAGTCTAGAAACTACAAAAAAAGGCAAAAACAGACCCTTTTTTCACACAAGAGAATGCATTCCTTTACTGTGGGTATTGATATCCGTTAAGCATTTGAGAACTCTGTAATAGCAAGTATAATGTTCTATTCTGTACTGTGCTGGGCCAGGAATATCACTTCAGGAGAAACCCACTGAATCCACAAGCTGATTAAGAAGGCAGGCTTAATTATGGGATATATTGGCAACCCACTGACGGTAGTAGAGGAGGACAGAATGAAGAGAATGCTGCAACATCCCCTCTCTGACATATTATCATTTGCTACTTTTAGCTAACAAATTGTTCAACAGAAGTGGACCAAAATGCTATTTGGGTTCCTTCATGCCTTTGACAATATGCCTTTAAAATTTGGTAAGCGATTGCTCTGTTATCATTAGGCAAGTTTTTTTCCCTTCCTTTTTTTGTAATTCTTGTGTGTGTATGTTTGGAGGAGTTTTGTCATTTGTTATAATATTTGTATATTTTCTGAGATTCTGCAAAATTCCCCCTTGGAACAAATAAAAAGTACACCTGAAGATTTCTGTCAGTTTAGAAACTGAAAGTCTGATCAATTCAAAACAAAAACAACTCTGTACAGTTTCTGACAAATCAGAAACAGGGAGTTGCCGATAACTGCCAGTGACTCCCTGGGGCACAGACTTCCCATAGACCCTTGCAAAGCAAAACAAGACTGTGAGCTGATTCAAAAGAAATACACAATCTGTTGTAACTTTATAGGGCTTGTACAACGTCACATCTCTCTTAGCTTTTGGCACTGCAGTAGCACAGTATGAGCAGCTGTCTATTCTTAGACACTTGCTGTCTGGAATACCATTCTACTTTGCATTACCTTAAATATTTGGCAAATGAAGTCACTCATCAAATTCATTTTCTGTTTGCTACATCCAATGTTGACAACAATGGGGAATGCTTTCTTCTCTCTTCAGAAGTCACTGCACATCATAGTAAATCTCAAATATCAAATCTCATCCTTATTTTACAGCACCATAAAATAAATAAAGGAAAGGCCACAGTAGACATAAAAATATAGATATGTTGCTTGGCTGGCCTAGCCATCTTAAAATGGTAGGCAAAAACTATATAGAGAGTAAAAGAAAATATGAAGTTGTTTTTGAATAGATACATTTATTTTAAAGTTTTAGTTCTTGAGATGGTTTTCTTCCAACTAGAAACAGTATTAGTGATCACCTGTTTCTCCATTTAATACATGAAGCACATTTATTTTGGAATTACATAATGCTCAGAATTAGTAAAGGTGGGATTTACAGATACAATATACTGTTCATATAAACAGAATTATAATAAAAAAAAAAAAAAGAAAAACTCAACCATCCCTGATAACACAAGTGGCATCAGGAAAAAAAATACAATTTATGATTATAATTAAAAAGCATATGATTTAGTCTCATGGTGGCGCAGTGGTAGCACTGCTGCCTCGCAGTTAGAAGACCCGGGTTCACTTCCCGGGTCCTCCCTGCGTGGAGTCTGCACAGGTTTCCTCTGGGTACTCCGGTTTCTTCGCACAATCCACAGACATACAGGTTAGGTGCACTAGCGATTCTAAATTGTCCCTAGTGTGTGTGTGTGTGTGTGTGTGCCCCCTGTGGTGGGCCTGCCCGGGGTTTGCTTCCTGCTTTGCACCCTTTGTCAGCTGGGATTGGCTCCAGCAGACCCCCATGACCCTGTAATTTAGGATATAGTGGGTTGGATAATGGATGATTTAGTCTACACTTGCAAAGTCTATCACAATACCAACAAACACAAGATAAGCCCTACGACCTGGATGTAAATTCAGCCAATCCATTTAATGTCAAATCTTTGCACTGGGATTAAAACTAGATACCGTGCAAAAACTCAAAACTTCCAAACATCAGAATAGAACACACACTGTACTTGTGTTTCTCTAGACTGAAAAATATATTCAATAAATGTATTAAAAAAGAAAATGAAAAAACTTATTGCACACAAATCTGTCCAAGTTTTAAATCTTTAGTTTTGGTAGAAAGGTATATGGTAGCCCATATATATATACACATATGTATATGTATATGTTTATGTATCTCATCTGCATATCATCTGAAAATCCCCTTTATCTCTGATGCATTTTGAAAGTAAACAGCCAATGGCTCAATGCCAATTCCAAATAGCATTGGTGACAAGGGGCATCCTTGTCTAGTACTGCGTTCAGTTTGAAGTAGTCTGAAATAATGTTGTTAATACAAAATGAAGCTTCTGGACTGTAGTTTGATCCATGCACATATGTTTGGGCCACACCCAAATTTATGCAAAGTGATAAAGAGGTAATCCCATTCAACCATATCAAATGCTTTTTCTGCATTTTCTGTAAAAACACTATCTTGACATTTAGACCTGTAAGGTGAGAGAATACTTTATTCCTCTTTACTTCATAATTGAGACCTTTGACATTCCAGGTCATAAAGTTTACTGTTTGGTCATAGAGACATTGCTTCTGAACTTTTGTTGTCATTCTATAAACTTAAATTAAGGTTTTACATTGTTACATATGATACTTTTAATCTTCATTACCAATATTGCAGGAAGTTATGAATATGAAGCCTATTGTTGTATTGGCACTTACAATTGTGGGGATGAAAAGGATAGATCAGAAATAGCTTGCTCTCTTTCTCTCCTCCCCCAAACCCCCCACCCACCCATTTTGTCTCCTCAATTGAGGCAAGACCACACTTCACAAAGTTCCCGTCCTCTGACGTGCCTAGAGACAGAGTCCATCCAGAACAAAACTAGCCCCTAAACAGCGGTATAGAAGGAATAAAGTAGAGCTAAAGTACAGTCCAAATACTATAAGCCTAGAATATGATCTTAAACAGTCTTGAAAGAATAAACCCAGGGTATGATGTTAAACAGTACCCATGCAGATAATGTATTACAGTGGAACCTCGGTTCACAAATGTCTCTGAACACGTACTAATCGGGTTACGACCAAAAACTTCACCAAACTTTTGCATCTGTTCACAACCACACACTCGGCTGACGAACAAGCAAGTTTCCCTTCCAGTTCGTACACGCTGATGATTTCCACACGTGTCAGTCTCTCCCTGTGAATTCGCTGTGAACTCTTTGTGCTCTATTTCGTTCCCCTTCCGGTTTGTACACGCCGATGATTTCTGCATGTGTTTAGTCTCTCCCTGTACTGTACATTGTTCTTGGTGCATCACGCAGAGGAACTCTCCCTCAAAACTGTAACCTCCTCTCAACCTAGCTTCCTCCTGTGGTATAGCGGGTCCACAGCTCCAGTGTAAAAGGCCAGTTTTAATAAATAATCACCACACTTGAGGCTTAGCAAGGGGGCGTGGTGGTGTGTGGCCGAAGCGGTTCCTGAGGAGTTTGTGATGTGGGCGTTTCTCACCTAAGTGCACAGATGAGAAGCAGTCCGCATCCGTAATTGTTCCCAGGAGCTGCTGATTTCCATGACTACCACACCTCTTCATAAATAGAAGCACGAGTCAGCTAAAGGGAAAAAGAAGGGAACAGGAAATAATGGAAGGTTGCAGGAGAAGGCAGGAAGCAGGAGGAGAAAGCCGTAACTGGAGAGAGAGAGAGAGAGAGAGCGTGCGAGAGAGAGAAAGTGAGAGCACGAGAGAGAGAGAGCGAGCGAGCGCAGGCTTGCGTTAAGCAGAGAGCGAGCGAGCAAGCTGCTGAGCAGGGAGCCTGGGTGTTTGTCTCAGTGTTATTTTTACATTTAGTTTACTATTACACTGTGCATTCTATGGTATAATTAACTATTTTTGTGCTTAAAGATCTTTAAAGAAAATATATTTCCATACAGTTCGTACGGTCTGGAACGGATTAACTGTATTTACATACAGTCCTATGGGGGAATTACTTCGGGTCATGACCAAATTGGGTTACGACCAGAGTTTTGGAACGAATTATGGTTGTGACCTGTGGTTCCACTGTATAGTACACTCTTAATACAATAAACCAAGGGTGTGATGTTACTGTTCCATTTGGGGAAAGAAAAAAAATTCTTACACACACACACACACACACATTATATATATATATATATATATATATATATATATATATATATATATATATATATATATATACACACACACACAGTGGTGTGAAAAACTATTTGCCCCCTTGCTGATATTCTTTTGCATGTTTGTCACACAAAATGTTTCTGATCATCACACGCATTTAACCATTAGTCAAATATAACACAAGTAAACACAAAATGCAGTTTTTAAATGATGGTTTTTATTATTTAGGAGAAAAAAATCCAAACCTACATGGCCCTGTGTGAAAAAGTAATTGCCCCCTGAACCTAATAACTGGTTGGGCCACCCTTAGCAGCAATAACTGCAATCAAGCGTTTGCGATAACTTGCAATGAGTCTTATACAGCTCTGGAGGAATTTTGACCCACTCATCTTTGCAGAATTGTTGTAATTCAGCTTTATTTGAGGGTTTTCTAGCATGAACCGCCTTTTTAAGGTCATGCCATAGCATCTCAATTGGATTCAGGTCAGGACTTTGACTAGGCCACTCCAAAGTCTTCATTTTGTTTTTCGTCAGCCATTCAGAGGTGGATTTGCTGGTGTGTTTTGGGTCATTGTCCTGTTGCAGCACCCAAGATCGCTTCAGCTTGAGTTGACGAACAGATGGCCGGACATTCTCCTTCAGGATTTTTTGGTAGACAGTACAATTCATGGTTCCATCTATCACAGCAAGCCTTCCAGGTCCTGAAGCAGCAAAACAACCCCAGACCATCACACTACCACCACAATATTTTACTGTTGGTATGATGTTCTTTTTCTGAAATGCTGTGTTCCTTTTACGCCAGATGTAACGGGACATTTGCCTTCCAAAAAGTTCAACTTTTGTCTCATCAGTCCACAAGGTATTTTCCCAAAAGTCTTGGCAATCATTGAGCTGTTTCTCAGCAAAATTGAAACGAGCCCTAATGTTCTTTTTGCTTAACAGTGGTTTGCGTCTTGGAAATCTGCCATGCAGGCCATTTTTGCCCAGTCTCTTTCTTATGGTGGAGTCGTGAACACTGACCTTAATTGAGGCAAGTGAGACTTCAGTTCTTTAGACGTTGTCCTGGGGTCTTTTGTGACTTCTCGGATGAGTTGTCTCTGCGCTCTTGGGGTAATTTTGGTCGGCTGGCCACTCCTGGGAAGGTTCACCACTGTTCCATGTTTTTGCCATTTGTGGATAATGGCTCTCACTGTGGTTCGCTGGAGTCCCATAGCTTTAGAAATGGCTTTATAACCTTTACCAGACTGATAGATCTCAATTACTTCTGTTCTCATTTGTTCCTGAATTTCTTTGGATCTTGGTATGATGTCTAGCTTTTAAGGTGCTTTTGGTCTACTTCTCTGTGTCAGGCAGCTCCTATTTAAGTGATTTCTTGATTGAAACAGGTGTGGCAGTAATCAGGCCTGGGGGTGGCTACGGAAATTGAACTCAGGTGTGATACACCACAGTTAGGTTATTTTTAACAAGGGGCAATTACTTTTCACACAGGGCCATGTAGGTTTGGATTTTTTTCTCCCTAAATAATAAAAACCATCATTTAAAAACTGCATTTTGTGTTTACTTGTGTTATATTTGACTAATGGTTAAATATGTTTGATGATCAGAAACATTTTGTGTGACAAACATGCAAAAGAATAAGAAATCAGGAAAGGGGCAAATAGTTTTTCACTCCACTGTATATACACACATACACACGCAAAAATGCATAAACACCCATACATATTCAATTTAAATTGTAATTAAAATGTTAAAGTAGCAGGAAAGGAAAAAAAATCTGTGATAAAATGTATGAAATGTATAATTACGACAAAAGTCTTACTGCAAATAGGCCAAATTGCCGGTAAAGTCTTCTTTGCCTTGCCAGGACACGATGTGATTCACAATTGTATTTCAAAAAGTGTCGGGATTAGTTTTTTTTACCTCTTTTTCTGCTTCACCCGGAGAACTAAAAATGTAAAACTTGTCTTGAATATCCACTCTCAGTTTAAAAGGATAGACAAGGCTGTATCTGATTTTGGCTTTGAGTAAACACTGCTTAATGCTGTAAAATGCGGGAAAACCAGGGAAAATGAGAATGTAGTTATTTTCAAATATAATCTCGTTTCAGTCTGAGAAGTGACATCAGATTAATCTTTGATTGTAATTCATTGAAGCGTAAAAAAAGTTTCTAGGTTTTGAGGCGTTCGATCCACATATGCAGTAAGCTGCTGATATCTCAGTGTCTGATTATTGTTCTTTCATTTTCATAGTAATAACGTCAAAGAGAATTATTCTTCAAGTACCATGTAGTAATAAATCTTAGTCCATTTTATTTCATAACTAGCAACTGGGAGACCGATCGAATCGGGCTACAAATTTGTTTGTGAAATCCATACTTTCTCTGCAAAGAATTGTTTTGCTAAGTCCTTCAAATGATTTTGTTATCATGGCACCGATTTGTGGTTAAAATAGACCTTTTCGGCCGCCACAAGGCATAAGCTGCTGGATTTCTTTCAACCCATGCTGCATTTGCGGCTGTTCGAGCTTCTTCAGTCGCTTGTGAAACGGCTGGCACGATGTCTGTCAGCATTAGTAGCATTCTGTAGCGCATGTTCTTCATCTGTCCTTTGTGTCTGATTTGCACGATTTCTTTCAGCGTTAGTAGCATTTGTAGCCATATGCTGCGTGTGGTTGCATTAGCAAGTCTACATTCAGCGTCAGTCATGTGACTTCGTTTCCTATGCATCCTTCCCGCAGCCGCTGCTCTTGTGGCTGCTCGAGGTATTTCTGCGAACACCATACATATGGATAGTATCAAATTATATACAAGGATATTCAAGGAATTTGAAACCTATAAAATTAAAAAGAAAATCAATGAGCATGGTACAACTCTTATTTTGTTGCATTGTTCACAAAAAAAAACTGAAAGAACAAGTAAGACTTTTCATCTTCTCTCCTTAATTACTTTGACTATGTTTACTAGATTATATGTGCTAAATGGCCCCAAAACCTTGATCTCCTTTGGATAAATCTGATGTCTTGGGGACATTTTTCCATGGTTATGCTGTATCTGCATTTATAGTTTGATGAATTATTTACAATATATTTCCCTTCTTTAAAGTGTTCCAATTCTTCCTCTTATTTGGTATTGTTTGAATTTTTACTTTTGGTTTCCACATTCTTTTCAGCATTTGTGCTGTTTTATTTGGGTTCACTCGTTTGGAGCAAGTTAATTAGGCAGGTGCTTCCACAAACATTTCAGAGTTAGAAAACTGGACTCAGTCTTCACCCACCTGACGCAAGACTTCTGTGTATTTCTGCTATTCCGTTTAGCAGCATGGTCCATTAGTGGTGTTACAGCATGTGCTGATATCTGATGCATTTTCTTTTCTGTGGCTGGAACTTAGAAGACCCAGCAGAATTTTTGATTTTGATGAACTACTTTGATTTGTTCCATGCCTGATTAGCTTTAACAAAGCAGTAGAAGGAAGCATCTCCAATGAAAAACTGTAAATAAGTGTCAAATTATGTAAAATGAATGAATGCACCACAAATACGTATACAGTATTTATTCCACTAGTACCACTGTGTCTTTGAGATGTAATATGCAATTTTCACCATGCAAATACTTTCAAAATATTTTTTGAACACAAATTAAAAAGTAAAATTATCAGTATAAAATGCAAACACAAAAGTAAAGCAGAGATGATAAATGAAAATAAAGTATTAGCATAACAGTTTTTTTTTCTGTGAAATAAAGCCTTCAGCAATTTAAAACTAACAGTACTTATCTATACTAATAAAAGGCAAAGCCCTTACTGACTCACTCATCACTAATTCTCCAACTGCCCGTGTAGGTAGAAGACTGAAATTTGGCAGGCTCATCCCTTACAGCTTACTTACAAATGTTGGGCAGGTTTCATTTCAAAATTGTACGCGTAATGGTCATAACTGGAACCTATTTTTTCGTCCATATACTATAATAGACTTCTGCTTGATGCCCGTGGGAGGCGGAGTTACGCCTCCCACGTAATTTAGTGCCTGCCCATATAAGGCCGTCCGTCAGCGGCAATCCAATAGAAACACTGCCGCTAAATATTCACGGGTGAAGGACTGTGCTTATGCAGAGGAAGATGAGATGGTCAGGGTGGTGTATGGCATAAACTCAGCGAAACTGCGAGAGAAACTTTTAAGTGCCGGGTCTTAGCTAACATTAAATACAGCCGTGGGGTGGAAAAAGTCAATGTCCCGCTAAAGGAAGACAGCGTAAAAAAACCCGTGCATGCAGTGTGTCACGTCTCAGATAAAGAGGAAGACGAGCTGTTTATTGATGCAGTAAGAAACGAATCGATGAATGAAACCTGTTATCTTTACAACAATTGACAAACACGGAATGTAACTTGAACACAACACATCCTACAAATACGAACCTGATTGAAAGAAATAATGATAATCAAATCCTTGATGACAGCAACACTCATAACACTCACAAAACAATTACTGTATATTGACAATCATGTTACGTTATTTTTAAAATGTTCCCTTTTCTTTTTCATAACTTCTTTAACACACTACTTCTACGCTGCGAAGCGCGGGTATATGTATATATACCCGATCTACATTCTTTCAAATAGACAAACCACACGCCGTGGCGCAATGGTAGAGGCTTCGCCTCTAGCGCCGACGTCCGAAGTTCAATTCCCGAGAGGGGGTGCACTGAGTATGTATGTGCGCTTCCCGATTTATTTTACCCTCGCATCCCCTTGGTTTGAGACGTATGAAAAAATATGCGGTTAACGCAGAAAGACAGATCACCAATTAAAGCTTTATGAATAATGAATACTTTATTCGCCATCAATGATTGTTTTGGTAAAGCCATACTCAGTGTATTCATTAGATGAACAGTAAAAAAGTAAGAGCGAGGGGAGGGTAACTTATTAAGGCACGCAGGCAAAACCACAATAGCACGCAGGCTCGAAGCTTCGGTGCACGTCAACTCGATCTGAATTGCGTGATCACATTCGAAAAAATATATATTTTCAAGTTCTATTTAGTCAACACAAATATCTTTGGTTGGAATGTAAGGCGAATTTACTCTTTACATTTGTATGGTAAAGAAAAATGTATGCAATGATGCCTACATATAACTTACATTCCTACCAAAGATATTTCTGTCGACTAATAATAATATCCACGCAGACTTGCACGTAAGAGCGGGAGTCATCCGTTTTAACAAACAGCGTATTGCACAGATACGAAATAGCCTGCCCATTTAATTATTTAGGAACAGATAAATAAATTAAGATTTTGTACAAATAATGTTTTTCATTTTTCTTCCTTGATGGATTCTGGCACCCCCAGCAACAGTTGCTCGCACCCCAAACAGTAACAATTACATTGACAATCATGTTGCGTTATTTTCAAAATGTTTCCTTTTCTTTTTCATTACTTCTTTAACACACTACTTCTCCGCTGTGAAGTGCGGGTATCTTGCTAGTTTTTACTATATATGAGAATATTATTTGTATTAGTGTTTGCTCACCTTGTACTTTATGCCTTTGCTGAATTGGACTAGCAGCTTTGGAAAATGAAAGGAAGGATGGTTTTCCCCAAGAAACTTAAATCATAATGTAGTTGGATGACAACATCACCAACACGCTATAAAGGCTGTAAGTGCAAATATGTAAAAGAAGGACATAACATATTTACGTATTTCATATTTAGGATATAAATTCAGTCATTTATAAAGAGAAAGGCAATTATCTAAAATGTACTGTATGTGGCAAGGTGCTGCCTTTCACTGTAAGCGTTCTTTACCCCACCATACATTTCCAAATGCAAAATAAATTATCAGATATGTATTAACCACATATCAAGCTGTCCTCACAACAAGGTTGTCAAAGAATGGCTCAGAAAAGTTCCTTGAAGTTCAAATTTAAAGCAATAAACTAAAATAAATCAGGAAACTATTATCTTTATTAAAAGTACCAGACATTCAGCACTAAAGAATCATAGCATTCTGAAAGGTGTGACAGGCAACTTTCCTCCATCTTAGACAGGAGATATGATATTTAAACTAAGGTAATTTAAAAGACAAATTAACTTTACTCTCGCATGTTAAGTGAACATTTTACTAGTAGGGAAAGAGTGAAAGGAGAGAAAACATTCATGACAATTATGTGCATGGTACAATTCAAAAATTGCAAAAAATAATATCTAAAAAACTATTAAACAAGTATTATAAACAAAATCAAGAATAATAATGCACACAAAATGCAAAGGTTCAGCTGTCTAAAATGACTAGCTTTTGGAAGGTGTCCTGTCTGATTAAATAATGGGAGTTGTGGATTATTGTATTTCTGTACTCTAAAATCAAGGACAGGCAGATTATTGACTGTCTTTTGAAACTAAAAAAATCTGAAAATATAAAACTGAAAATATAGTCTATTCTATTTTACATATAGAATGAGTATGGAAATACTGTAATTAAGACATTTAGAGATGGGAATGAGAGAACTATAGTATTTTTCATTAAGATATTTGTTAACTGATACACTTATGACAAATAGCTCTGCATTAATGGCAACATTTTCAGTGATCCATTTGTGCATAAAATCAAAATATTTTATTGGTACTTGCATAAAAATATGCATTTCTTCAGCAATCCAACAGACGGCTTACTGCAAATGTTTGCACTACTGTAGAGATTCCTTAGGGTTAAGCACTAACGTTTAAATATGGTTGTTTATTTTTGGTTGCCAAAACTAAAAATATGGTTGCCATTTTTATATATTTCTGTTTGCTGCTACTTTAAAGCATTTCAATCTGAAATGATCTCAATTAACATTTCAGAACTGTGGGTCTCCACACACCCATTCCTCGTGCCATGTGCTTTGTTCAAACCCAGCCTTTGAGGATTGGGGTTGTATAATTCAGTTTATTGAGCAATTGTGAAAAAAAGTTTTCACAGGTAAAACACTTCTTAGTTAGCAGTTTAAATTTAAAGTGCAAGATGGATAATTTCAAAAGACTTACAGCAAGATGCCACAGAATACATCATTCATTTACTTAAAGTGCAATGAACAGGATTGCAATCTTGCAATCAGCTTTGTAATCTTGCTTTAATTAAATACTCCACACGAGCAAAAGAAAATGAACTGCATAAGCAAGCCTAAACTTTCAGAAGTTGGTTTCAGTAAGCCAGCCCTGAACCTAACAAAATGAAAAAGTCTTCCTACTTTTGGCATAAATCCTCATATCGTAATAGTCAGGGCAGAGTTTGTAAGGAGGAGGCCCTGGGTTTGAGTTATTGCCCGCCATCCCAATAGGTGATCTGAAGAAACCACCGAAAAACTAAAATATGTCAATGCATAGGATTCACCTAAACTTGAATAGCCACCACACAATAACAGCATGTAATGCGAAACAAGTGTAGGGCTGGCGTGCTTAATCAATGTAAATTTTAATTGAATTATATTTTCTTAGTTATCTACCCTTACTGTTTAGAGTAGGCTAATCATGGCAGCTACTGCACCACATTCTTCAGAAGAAGGTTCCTACAACTATCAGGCAAAATTCTCCTCTGTGTTGAAGTATGTCACCTGAAAATATGGGAACATGATTATTGATTGTGTTGAAGAAAAATAAAAATTACGGCGTTCCATGACAGCACTAGCTCAAAGCATGAACACCTGAAGAGGAAGTATGCCAATGTATAGCAACAGACAAGTATCGTAAGTAACACATTTACACTTAAATTGAGTAATTTAGTTTGTGACTAGCATTGGGATGAAAGTTTACAACCATGGTACATTTGGGTAGAACAGAAAAATTGTCTGGTAAAGGCACTTGCCTGTTTTATTTCAAGTACAGTTATATTTTTATCCGTCAACCTGTAGCTCTTTAACTGTCACCTCATGGAATTGAAAGAAAATTACTTATCAGCGGTTGTCAAAACTGAGCAACAATAACATCCTATATAAACATAGGTCAACTTTATGAAGTAATTTTGGGTATTTTCTCCATTCATTAAACTGTAGACAAATCACTTTCAATAAACAATTCAGTAATATGTATTATTTTGAATCCAGCGCAGTTGACATAGTTGATCCAAACTGAAAAGAGTTTGTAGAATAGCAACAAGCAGCTGTTCCTAAGCAGTAGAGCGACTGCTGGAAGTGTTTTTTTTTTAAAAACAAACACACTTTCTACTGTAGTTTAGATATGCAGATCGTACAGCTCAGCAAAATCCTGGTTTTAACATTAAAAAGTGTAGGCACATCTTTTAAGTATATATGGTTCTAGGCTCTTCCCAAGTTCACTCTAATAATGATGCAGATAGCCTGATGACTGTCCTGCTGCCCTCGTTTCACCAGAAAGGAGCACTCCGGAGGAGTTATACTAAAACGCAGCCTATGAAGTGTTCTTCAGTGTAAACAGTTCCTTCCAATACCCTTCATGACCAATGTCTGAGACAATTTACAAAGAGTATTTTTTTCAGCAGAAAAACTGTTCTGGGAGAACTCATTTTTGTATTGCATTGAACCTTTTGCACAGGATTTATGACGGATCATTAATGCTGCTTTGTGGCTGCAAAAATATGGTATATTGGTTTTAACTCAGTCTCCTCTTCAAGAGTTACAAATTGTACATCTCCTGCAAAAAATTTCAGTTTATATGAACATCATTAAGATGCTTTATGCTAAATATGCCTAGCAGCTATATTGACAATGTTTATGAAGAGCATGCATCTCAATTTAAGATGGATTTTTTTAAAATAACCCTAAAATAAATATTAGAATAGATTAATTGTAACAATAAAGTTCAAAAGAACCCAAAAGCCTTTTTTATTTGGTCTTGTTTCAAGGCATGTTAACAAGTCCATTATTAATCAAAAATATATTTTTTTACTTTTAGACTTTTTTGACTTAAATGTTAATGATTAACAGTGTGGTGTTTTGTAGTCCTCTTACTGGAGTTTAGTTGTGGTTTTTCATATCCTGATGTTTTCAAATTCTATATATAAAAATATTTAATATCTAAAAACAGCACACATTCATGTGCTTACTTGAATTTTATTACAGTAACATTAATTCTTTACAAAATAATAATTTGTGGGAGCCCTAAACAGGTGCATAGGTAGCAGCAAAAAGCACAGAAAGAGCATCTCAGATTATGAGTAATACAGAAAGAGGGACAGAGTATGCAATGGCAAAGCTTATTAATATACGTTATGGCCATATGAAAAGAGAGCCTGATCTATTTACTATCTATTGTGTGAAAGAAAGAGAAACAGCAACAAGGAAAGAGGGATGAAAAATATTTAAAAACATTATTCTGGCCCCTGTTTATTTTCACAATATCAGGTATTTTTAGCTGTGAAGATAAAACTAAGAACAAAAAGTTGTTCAGTCTAACACCACAAACATAATTACAAATTGTATAACTGATCACAACTTATCAGACCCCTGGAGGTTTTTAAACCCAAATTCAAGAACTTATTCTTTCTACTCACCAGTACATCATTGCTACTCAAGGATCGATTACTTCTTTATAGACAATAACTTCTTGCCTAAGATTAAATCTTGCTATTGTTATTTCTGACCATGCACCTATGATCTTGGAGCTAAAGTTACTAAGCCCCATACACTCACCCCGCAGATGGCGCAACAACCCGCTTCTATTAGCTGACGAGAATTGTACTGAATTTATATCCAAACAAATCAAATTCTTTCTAAAGACAAATACATCCCCCGAGATCTCTGCAGGAATACTCTGGGAAACTCTTAAGGCCTTCTTAAGAGGACAGATTATCTCATATCTTTCCCACAGAAATAAATCCAATAAAGGCCAATAAAGTAGCAGAGATAAAAAGCGAAATTATTAAAATAGATGAAGAACACGCCAGACTACCAAGCGAGACTCTACATATGAGAAGGCAAACTCTACATTCGGAATTAAACCTCTTGACAACTAAAGAAACTGAACAACTAATCTACAAATCCAGACATCATTACTATGAACATGGGGAGAAAGCTAATAAGCTTTTAGCTCAACAAATTCACAAGCAAGAAGTGCGCAACGCAATCTCGGTAATCACTAACACGAACGGAGATAAAATCGTCGAACACAAAAATATAATGCACACTTTTAGAGACTACTATAAATCCCTATATACTACTGAGTTTAAGGAAGACAATACACAATCTAATTAGATAGATTACAGATGCCACAAACAGACGCTGCTAGTGTGGAGGAACTTGATAAACTTCTGTCATTATCAGAATTACTAGATGCTATAAAGTCACTCCAAGGCGGGAAAGCAGCAGGCCCTGATGGCTACCCTGTAGAATTTTACAAGAAATTCTCCGCTCAGCTAACTCCCCTCCTATTAGCAACATTTACAGAAGCCAGAGATAACCAATCTCTTCCACAAACCTTTTGCCAAGCACTAATCACTGTCTTTCCAAAACAAAATAAGGACTTATTACAATGTGCATCATACAGACCAATTTCACTTCTGAATAACGACATTAAAATACTCTCTAAAATCTTAGCCAAAAGAATGGAGAAAGTGCTCCCCTCGGTAATATCACAAGACCAAACTGGATTTATTAGGGGCTGGCACTTATCTTCAAATCTTCAATGCCTGTTTAATGTAATATACTCACCAACTAAATCAAACACCCCAGAAATATTATTATCATTGGACTAGCAAAATACCCGCGATTCGCAGCGGTGAAGTACTGCCTTAAAATTTTTATTAAGAAGAAAATTAAACCTTTTTAAACTGAGGGAAATATGCCATAAATAATTATTTGTTAAGGATCTCTTTGTGTACCACATTGTGAGTTCGGCCCTCCGGTTGTAATATGACCAAGCTGTGTGCTCTTGAGCATGCAACGTACAGTTGGCCATGTGAACAGTAATCTTGTATAAAATCTCACAGCTTGGATTGCTGCTGTCATAATCGGTTTGAGTTTCATGGTTTGTTTCAATTACGACAGTATTTGTAGGACTTGTGTTGAAGAGACATTCGGCATCTGTCAAGCATTGTAAGTATACAATCGTTTTCATCGATAACTTTACATCCAGCTTTTGAGAGTTTAAACATTCATAAATATCAAAGTGTCCACTACTGAAATCGACACCTGTGAATCTAAGATGTTTAAGAGGCATTGGAGTTTGTCAAAAGGTGTAAAATATTTGGCCATTTCGGTACACTTGAAAGTGACAACCGAACAATTCAGCGGCAGCCATCAACTCACATGCAGAACCATAGGTGAAGGGCTTAAGCATTTCACTCTTCTAGTGCTCCTGTGTAGTCTAATTATCTCCTGTACCGTCATCAGTCCACAATTTCAACCTGTCCCAGTCATTCAATACATAAGACACAATGTTCCTCCGGATATCAAGAGTGAGCCTGATATGGCTGTGCAATATATAACAAAGAGAATGGAAAAGGTAGGTGCCAACTTCGGGCATGGAAACCACTCGGTAAGTGACAGTTCTTTGATCGATGGCGATCACCTCGATAGACATGTCAATGGGGGTTACGGTTGAAATGATAAAGGAAATGGGTACCTGAACAATGTAAAGTAAGTCTAAAATACCTACACAATAACTATAATCGTAATAAACAAACAATAAAACAGCGGCGAAGCCGTGGATTAAATAAAAAGGCTGCAGTTATCAGCAGGGAGACGTGAATCCTGTGGCAAAGCAAGCAAGAAAGGGAATGTAGAGACCGGAGCAACGGACGGCCTTATACAGGCAGGCAGCCAACAACGTGGGAGGCGTTGGGATGCGGGACCCAACGCCACCTCACACGGTGACCGAGCTGCAGGCTATGGACGTATATATGTACGTAAGTAGGATTCAGTTAGCGTTGGGAACCCGCGTACCAAATTTCTTGAAGATGGGCCCATAAATAAGAAAGACTGTTGAAAAGTTCAATATGGTGGCCGACAGTGGCATCATACCACCGAAATAAGTACGTACATTGGTTTTGGTTAGCCCATGGAAGCCACCTACCAAATTTCGTGAAGATGGGGCCGTAAATAAGAAAGTTCAACATGGCGGACGTTGTCGACCGTTATGACCGTTACGTCTAGAATTTCTAAATGAAACCTGCTAAACTTTTGTAAGTAAGCTGTAAGGAATGAGCCCGCCAAATTTCAGCCTTCTACCTACACATGAAGTTGGAGAATTAGTGACGTTGGAAAGTTCAATATGGCGGCCGACAGTGGTATCATACCACCGAAATAAGTACGTACATTGGTTTCGGTTAGTGCAGGGAAGCCGACTACCAAATTTTGTGAAGATGGGGCCATGAATAAGAAAGTTCAATATGGCGGACGTTGCTGACTGTTACGCGTAGAATTTCGAAATGAAACCTGCTTAACTTTTGTAAGTAAGCTGTAAGGGATGGGCCTGCCAAATTTCAGCCTTCTACTTACACGGGAAGTTGGAGAATTAGTGATGTTTGGAAAATTCAATATGGCGGCCGACAGTGGCGTCATACCACCGAAATAAGAACATACATCGGTTTTGGTTAGCGCAGGGAAGCCGCCTACCAAATTTCGTGAAGATAGGGCCATAAATAAGAAAGTTCAACATGGCGGACGTTGTCGACCGTTATCGACCGCTATGACCGTTACGTGTAGAATTCCGAAACGAAACCTGCTTAACTTTTGTAAGTAAGCTGTAAGGAATAAGCCTGCCAAATTTCAGCTTGCTACCTAAATGGGAAGTTGGAGAATTAGTGATGAGTCAGTCAGTCAGTCAGTGAGGGCTTTACCTTTTATTAGTATAGATGCAGAAAAAGCATTCGACATGATTGAATGGAAATACCTTTTTACTACATTGGAGAAGTTTGGGTTTGGCCCAAACATTTGTGCATGGATTAAATTACTGTATACTAACCCAGAAGCTTCAGTTTGCATCAACAACATTTGCTCAGACTACTTTAAACTAGAACGTGGCACTAGACAAGGATGCCCCTTGTCACCGCTGCTGTTTGCGATTGCCATTGAACCACTGGCAATACATTGTTGAAATACTGATCAGATAAAGGGGATTAGCAGAGAAGGACTGGAACAGAAAATCTCATTATATGCAGATGATATGGTACTGTATATATCGGACCCAGAAAATTCTGTGCCTGCAGTCTTAGCAGCACTCACAGAATTTCAAAAGATCTCTGGTCTCAGAATTAATCTGAATAAAAGTGTACTCTTTCCAGTGAATTCTCAAGCATATAATATTAGATTAGATACCCTACCTTTTATCATTGCAGAACAGTTTAAATACCTCGGGGTAAACATCACAAGTAAACATAAAGCTCTTTATCAACAAAATTTAAACGTCTGCATGGAAAAAATTAAACAAGACTTGCATAGATGGTCAACCCTTCATCTCACACTAGCTGGAAGAATTAACACTGTTAAGATGAATATTCTTCCTAAGCTCCTTTTTTTATTTCAAAACATCCCAATATACATTAATAAATCATTCTTTAGCAATTAGATTCAACAATAACCTCATTTATTTGGAATTCAAAACATCCACGCATCAAAAGAGCGACCCTACAAAGACAAAAGGCAGAAGGCGGCATGGCTCTACCTAACTTCCAGTTTTATTACTGGGCAGCAAATATACAGGCGATAAGAACCTGGACACAAATAGAAGAACATACACAGGCTTGGACCGCAATAGAAGTAAAATCCTGCAGTACTTCTTTGTATTCCTTGCTCCGTGCTCCAATAAACACACGCTATCGGCAATATACAAATAACCCAATTGTGCTCCACTCACTTAGAATCTGGAACCAATGTAGAAAGCATTTTAAGATGGAGAATCTTCTATCTTTCAACCTTCACAAACATATGCAGTTTTTAATATCTGGAAGAAATTTGGAATTAACTTGCTTAGAGATCTTTATATAGACAACGTCTTTGCATCCTATGAACAATTACATTCCAAATTTAACATTCCAGCTACACATTTCTTTCACTATCTTCAAATCAGGAACTTTGTTAAACAGAACCTTCCAGATTTTCCTCATCTTGCACCCTCATCCATGCTGGAAAAAATATTGCTCAATCTCAAGGACTTAGACTCCATCTCTACAATATATAAAATCATTTTACAATCCCTCCCTTTCAAAGATCCAAGAGGACACTGGGAAAAATTAATATATCAGAAAAGGAGTGGAATGTAGCAATGCAGAGAATTCACTCAAGCTCCATATGCGCAAAGCATACAATTATACAACTAAAATTATATATCGAGCACATCTGTCTCGACTAAAACTCTCCAAAATGTTTCCAGGGCATGATCCAATCTGCGAACGTTGCAACCAAGTCCCAGCCTCACTAGGTCACATGTTCTGGGCCTGCACCAAATTAACATTATTCTGGACAAAAATTTTTAATTACCTTCAGACAGCCTTGGACTCACAATCCCTCCTAACCCATTAACAGCTGTGTTTGGGGTTCTTCCAGAGGGCTTAAAGTGGAGAAAGACAAACAAATTGTGATTGCATTCACTACACTTTTGGCACGCAGACTTATTCTAATAAACTGGAAGAACCAAAACTCTCCTCTTTTAAGTCAGTGGGAAACCGATGTGTTATATTATTTGAAGTTGGAAAAAAACAAATACTCAGTTAGAGGATCCGTACAGACTTTTTTCAAAACATGGCAGGATCTAATCAGTAATATTTTAAAATAAGCTCAAAGCACAGAGAATTTATTAATTTAGGTATGTTTACAAGCCTTAAATTTCACACCGTTTGGCTTGCTCTCTCTCGCAGGGGTGGGGATCGATCTGTTCTTAACTCAATTTTTCTTTTTGTAAAAACTTGATTGCTTTGTATGGATAGTAATAAAATTAATAAAAATAAAATAAAAAAAAAAAAGTTGTTCAGTCTGCAGAAACAGGGCCAACTGAGTAATAGTACGAGGTCCAGTTTATGGCTTGTCAACAATATTCTGCTCAGGTATATAAAGTGTATAGAAGGTTTTTAATTTCAAAAGGGATTTATCATTGCTGTGCAAAGTGAAAGATAAGTTGAGTGCAAAATTCAAACCCCTGACATTGTAAGCTGAAACGTTTTTCACTCATGATCCACATTCAGGAAGGACTGTAAGGGGTTCTCAGTAAAGGATTTGTTGATTAACACATTTCAATGCCACACTTTTGAATTATTACATACAATAAGCATAATTAAACCAGCAGCTTGTCCTAACTGACATCTGACCAAATTATCACCCTGTAATTTTGTTTCTTTTTGTGGTGCTGAATAAGTTTCTTTGCTGGTGTGTTGGGCTCAGTTAAAATTACATCTAACTACTGTCATTTATGAACAGATTGAATATCTCTATGGGATCATCAATACATGATATATCTGCCCTGGACATCTGTGAAAGGCAGCTTTGCACAGCACTGTTACCACAGTGCTTGCACAATAAGAAGTTGCATCAGAATTTACCGTTTATACAAAATCACCACCTTCAAATGCTTCACTATTACTAGAACTATAATCTACAGTATAATACTGTCACTAGTATAGTTGAAGAATGTCACCATAATAGAACAAATCCCTTTCTTCTTCATGCGGTTTACATTCCAACAGCACTTATTCAGTTCTCCTGCTGCCATAAATGCAGTCCAACAGCTGCCCTCCTTCAATGCAGTTTACTGGAGATGTATAAACAGTGGGATAACGGTGTTCTTGCAACTAAAAGTGGACGAGTTAACTCATGGGTAATGTAAAAGGGGTACTAGAAAAAGAGTACAGGATCAGACAGTCTAGAAAGTAAAAGAATTTCTTTAAAAAATATATATATATATTTCCTAAAATATTCAGGTACATTTCTCTTACTTGTTCTTTTACGTCTTATCAAATTTGTACTGACAAATGTCTTCATTTTAGTTCCGTCATAGATGACTTAATCCTGGTACATGCTGTAGCTTGTGATTATCTTTCATCTTCACCCACTTTGTAACGAACTTCCACACAACAGATTGTAACAGGCGTTGGTACTGTGGGAATTTTCAGCTTTTTGTCGATCTAAGCTAAAGCAGTCTTTTATCATTGCTGTTACATTAACTCTGTGGCAGATTGTTACATTGTTTTGAACTTGCCATGAAGTGTAGTGCATATGAGCACAGTTTACATTTTAGCTTAACAGTAAAAACAACTAGTGATTGGCTAGTTATATGCCAATCGGCTAATTACGCATAATTAACAAAAAACAGCCATTTCTGATCCACTGCTGCAAAACTGGTGAATCACTAAGTCGGTTGACATTTTCAGCAACCAAGGGCCAAACAGTGGTTGTTAACTACCGATAGCAACCTGGCAACTGTTAACATTGAGCACTGGATTCCTTTAAAAAAATATTCATATTTAAGTCAAACATTTGAGTTCTTACTGGTACAGAGAAAATGAGCATAATGTGAAACATGCAACTTGCAAGCAATGTCAAATTAAAAACCAAGTACTATGGAACACTGCAAGGTAAGGCTATCTCTCCAACTCCAGCACTTGAGTGTTTGAAGCCTTTTAATTGACTTTTTCGTACACAAGCTAATGTTCTCAAAGTGAAAGTGCAGATGAAAAAAAACTGCTTTTCACATTCAGTTGGAATGTTTGCAAGTGTCTGAGAACTCTTCATTCCTCCTATCCGGACTGTTTAATGGACTGCAACAAAGCCCCATGTGTCCATTTTAAAAAATAAATATTTGGTTGCGCTCGCACTAGGGAGAGCAGCTTGTGCAAGTGATTTGTGTGCTGTGAAGATGCCTTGTCTCCAGGTTGGTGCGAGGCGGTAGGCCGGACACGTGTTGCCTTGCCAACACATACAGGTGGGTCTGAATGTCTCAGTATCAACCCAGGGTGGCAGTCAGGCAATCGCACCTGCAACCACTCCCCAGCATATAAAAGGGGACCGCAGCAACTGAGACAAAAGAAAAAGGAAAAGGAAGAAGAAGAGAGAAATGGAGGTTTAAGAAAGGAAGAAGAGGAGGCAGGAGTGTAAGAGTCAGAGAGAACCAATGCAAGGAGAGGAAGCAGGCAGAGCCCCAGGAAGGAGCGAGTGGCCATCACTCAGGAGGGGGCTGTGGATTGCACCTTTGCACCATCCCCTTGCTTTGTGTGTGTTTGTCCTCATTTGACAAGCTGTTCTGGTTACGGTAGCAATAACAATACCATCAAAAATCATATTAAACAATATAAAAAATGAAACAGATGTCAGAAGACACCTTTGTAGAAGAAGTAAACCAGCAATGCACTTTTGCTGGAACACACAATGAGGTATGATATGGTATAGGCCTGGTTTATTGTTAAACTGAGTTTACAAGTTCCCTTTTGTTCATAGGGCATCTACACTAAGGAGTCAACAGGTTTTACTTTTATAATTTATATTTTAAGTAAGGGATATGTTTTCTGTGTTATAAATATTCAATAGAAAACTGACTTGCACCTGTTCAGTAAACCTTTTTTTTAATGAGACAATATTGAAATTAAAGACAAATTATAAAGACTTCCACATTTCTATATGGCCTATCCAAGTAATTTTCTATTCACTTTCTTGGCAGTATCAGGTGAATTAAAAAAATAATAATACCTAAAAAACCTACCGCAGGTTTGTTTCCAAAGTTAACTCTGGAACATTTAAATAGCAGTTCATCATGGACTCCCCTACAGTCAGCCCATGCCAGAAGAATCAGATAGACAAATAAGGTCCATTTAAATCTGCCAAAACATAACCATTGTACAAGTTAAATTTCTCTGTTCAGTAAAATGTAGTAGCATAATCCTGGGTAGAAACATTGAGTTGAGAGTGTCAAGTCACCAGTGGAAGTCTAATTGAGTCTCAATAAAACAAAGTATTTCTGGAATTCACTTGGTTATCCAGTCTACTTACTGAATAAAAAAAAACACCCAATGTAGGCCATGTGTTTCTTTCCTCTTTTTGCACTTGATGCTGAAGGTATCTTTAGTTTGTTCTTGTGAAGATTATTATTAGACGGGCGAAGAGACAGATAATTAATTTGAAAATGTTATCTAACTTCAACTTTATTATCATATATACTCAGTACAATGAAAATCTTATTCTTAAGTCCTCCAGCCAAGAATACACAACAACAAGAATATATAACAATTAACTAAAAACAGAAGAAGTAACAGTGCACTTGCAAATAAATAAATAAATGATTCAATGCCAGCTCTGCAGGTATATGGCCTCATGATAGCCTTCCATCCTCCAGACATGAGCTAGCCTGCAGTGCTGAGGGAAGGGGCAGTGGATGGGTTTGTTTTACAAGCCTGATGGCATATGGGACAAAACTGCCTTTTAGCCTTGATGTTCTAGCTGCTATACATAGTGTCTCCCTGATGGTAGCAGTATGAACAATTTATGTTGTGGGCGGGTTGTGTCCTTAATAATGTCATGGGTCCTCCTGAGAACTCTGGTGTTATGGATGTCTTCTAGTGCAGGGAGTGATGTTCCCATGATAATTTGTGCTGATTTTCCCACCTGCTGTAAAGCCTTGTGGTCCCGTGCTGTACTGTTCCCAAACCAGGCTCTGATGGAGTAGATGAGGATACTCTCGATTGTACATCTGTAGAAATTGCTAAGGATAGTGTTTGACATGCCAAACTTCCTCAGTCATATCAGAAAATACAAACACTGCCAGGCTTTCCAGGTCTGTGACATGGTAGGTCCAAGTGAGATCCCCAGAGATGTTAAAGCCAAGAAATTTATATATGGCCCCTCTCTTCACCTCAATCTCTCCAATGTACAGTGGTGGGTGCTGACCTCTCTTCATCTGTGTATTAATGATCATCTCTATTATTTTGTTGGTGTTAAGAATGAGATTACAGTCCTGACACCACTTCACAAGGTCAGCCAACCCTCTCCTATACACTGACTTGTTATCCCCTGAAATCAGTCCAATAACGATGATATCATCTGTAAATTTAATAATACTGGTGTTATGCTGAGAAGCAACACAGTCATGGGTAAACAGTGTGTACAGCATGGGACTTAATTTTCATAAATACAGGAACCCCACAAAGATATGTTTTATTTTTGGAAAGAATTGTTTCACAGCTAGACTGACAGGAGTCTGGAGTCAGTTGAAGACTGTATTTCTTCCTGGTTTCTCTATTAGCTCTGCATAGATTGTATCTGGATTTTTTGCACTCACTGGCATAGCCTGAGGCATATGCTTTGGAGCGAGCATGAAGTGCGGAGAGGACCTCTGAATTAATTCATGGTTTATTGCTTAGATATGCCCAGACACATTTGAAGGGCACAATAAAATCAGTGCATGTGCAAATGAGCTAGAAGCTACTACTGTATTCCTCCTATTAAACAGTGCCGTCATCATTCATAGCAGCTGCCTTAAAAACATGCCACTGAGTGCACTGAAAGCAGTCCTGAAGCCCCTGTTCAGATTCCGTCACTGAATAATTGTTTTCTGTCTTTCAAATCTTCTTTTTCTTGATTTGTTTCTAAAGGAAATTATGCTTAATCCAGTAGAACTCATGCAGCAATAAAGGGAGTCTATTCTGTCATACTGTCCATATTATAAAACAAAATTAATGTAACAAAACAAAAACATATGTCAAACAAGTGCTAAACAGAATAAAGATTTCATTACACGGTTCTGCAATTGTTATAATAATACATCATATATAATGAAAACTATTAGAACAGTTTGACTAAAATGAGGGTGGCTTGAATTTGAACTACATTATGTGACTATGTTCATGAGTAATTCAATTCCCATGACGTATTTAGTAGATATGGCATATGCAGAGCATGCTCTTTGTAATTTTCATGCGGTATAACAGTCATCCACTGCTCAATTCTTTGTTACCTGCAAACTAAATTACTGTCTTTCTTTAAACTTTAAGCTTTCAGAAGTGGAAACCTGCCAAGTGCATCAACTTTAAACTCCAGTGGCAAGAATTGCATTGTTTCAGTTTTTTTACTGCATAAAAACAATAATTTGGCAATGTTTTATTAGATTCCTTTCAGCCGTTGGACTCAATCAGTTATTATATATACTATAATGTGCAAGCTCTGATTAATAAAAAAAAAAAAAATCTTGCCTTAATACAACTTTACCATCAGCAACACACATCAAACACTAAAAATATATGTACGTATATACATTGCATTAATTCATAATAATGATTTTACTTGAAAGGCTCTCTTAAAAAGCACTTGTGAAATTCAAAATTAATTGAAAGTTATGTTTTTTGTTCTTAATTCTACCATTGAACTTGAGACACAGAGAATACTGGGTCACACAGAAAGCTCATTCTACCTTACACCTTTCGAATACTGTATTACTATTAACTTTAATCGAAGCATTACATTTGATAGCACATGTATGGAAATATTTTAGTGTAAATATCAAACAGGCATACTGTATATGGTGTTTGACACAAACAACATCAGATCCACTTCAAGTACAACATAGTAATTTTTCAGTCTGTTTTGCATGTATTAAAAATCTGCCCCTAAAGCTGCAACTGAAACAGAGGAATCAGTGTGCAGATATCCTAAAAACTGCAATATGAATTCTGCAGGGAAAAAATGCAACAGACGCAAAAATAAAATCTGTAATGCTTTTAACTGTACTGAAAATATACAGCAGTCTAAAGAGAATACAATATTAGTAAGTAACCTTTGCTGCACTGCATGTGTATTTTTGTTTTCATAAAACCTTTATATCATAAGTTTATATTTTTGTGTACACATTATCATCGCCCAGGTTGAATTACAGCTTTATTAACTAAATATTTTTATAATAACTTGGTTTAATAACTGGTTTAAGTTATAAATCGGGCTTAGCATCGATTTTAACAATATAACAACTGGTTTATTTGTTGTGAGATTTTTTCAATTGATGTTGGCAAACAGAATTCAAGTGCAGATATTCAACAGTTACCAGAATCATTTAAATTCTGTGGTTGTTATAACTGGTGACAAAAGAAGTTCAGACAGTGCTAATGAAATTAATTAATTTGACTGTGAAGCTGCTCTGCTCCAAGTAAACAAGAATTTACTTATGTTATCAGACTCTAAGCAAATCAGCTTATTAATTCTGTGAGACCTTAGTGTGGCACAGCTTCTGGGTATCTCTGGTACTGCTCTGCAATAGTTCAAGTCCTATTTAACAGACAGGCAAGAATCTTTTAGTCAGTAAAATCAGATCAAGCTTGGTGCCAGTCACACAAAGACTTCCTCAAGGATATTGTCTTTGGTCCTCTGCTTCCACGTAGTTATATTATGCTTGGCCCTCAGGCTAAATTATATTTTTTGAAGATCATAATCAGATCTATTACAATGTTAAAACTGGATGTTCATCAGATATTTTATGCCTCATGACTGGAAAAAATGTAATGCTGGATGGAGCACAACTCTGTAAGATAAACCTGCAACAATACACAAACAACATAATTTGTTTCTTTAAATCTAGGTGATGATACTATCATAACTTTATGTTATGCATGGAATCTTGGTGTCATCTTCGGATTTCTTGCATTTTATTCAACTCACATAAATCCCTTACAGGAAGTTTCTTATTTCCACAACACATTTCATTTACACTTCTTCCAATCTTTTTCTGATACTGAGAAGTTTGTTCATGCTTTCATCATATGCCACACTGACTACTGCAAATTTCCGTAAGCAGGTTCCAATTCTCGTCATTTATTTCAGCCCCAGCAGTTTGTAAACACTGTTGCACGAGCCTTTACTCAGTCCCACACCATTCATCAAATAACGCTTACTATACTCTATCCTTACTGATCCCCTGTGCCTAACAGGAATGGCTACAAAATATTTTAAGCGCTATTGTTTTATAAAACCTTTGTAAAGCTTTAAATAGCCTTTCACCAGATCACATTATTACACTCACTTGCATCCACTCTGGCTCACTGATGCTGGTAATCTTGTTGTATCCCAAACTAACATGTGCTCTATTAATGACAGAGTCTTTATCTCTGTTATGCTTAGACTTTCAAATTACCTCTCTATAAAGTAATTAGATCTGATGACCCATGTATCTAGAAAGCAAATAACTTAAGCTGACATTCTTACAATTTCTCTCAGTTCATTCTCTCTGTTGAGGTCTTTATAATGTTCCTATGTATCACAAACTATGTAATGTGTTTGTTATGTAGGCAGTAAATTCTCTTATTTAATTCATTGCTTAATTTGCTAAAAAGAATTTATCAGCTCTTCTCACCTGGATCTGCATAAAATGTGTATTGTTTCATGTCTGATATTCCATATAAATATCGGTATATGGACACTTTGATGATCAGTTTCCTTGTGAGACTTCAAGAGTCACAAAGAATATGAAATGAACTGCAGAGAATTCTAATATATCTGGTAAACAAATACTTCTAAATTATATTTGTGCAATTTTTAAATTCAGTGTAGTCAGGCTTTCCAAAATACAGATACAGTAGTGTTATTAAATTAAAATGGAACACAATGCACAACGGATTCTGAGAACATAATTGACAAAAAAAGTAGTTTCTGACCATTTCCATTATATATGAATGGAAAACAACTACTATTTGTATGTTTTTTATTCAATTATTTTATACTTCCCAAACATTCATTTATTTTTCATCCTATAGTTTTATCAGTTGCTGTGTAAAGAACCATGTGATTAAGTTTAATATAAAGGCACTGTGCAAAACAGAAATTAACAGGCTGTATGGGTTTATCTTTTCCTTTCAAGGTAATCAGTAAAAGCTGCATAAAAAATAAGTAATAATGAATTTTAATTGTAAAGAATGCCCTTGATATTAGATCAAACTAAAGAGCTAAAGATAAATAAAAATTTTTTTATGACAAATACCATCTAAAAGCTTACTGTCAGATACACATCCTTACAATCGGAGAACAAAAACAGTGACTTGCCTGACATCATACATGAAAGCTAGGAGTGGAACCAAAGTCTTGACTAATCTACAAGATCTAGTCTCTAGCCACATATATATACTGTACTTACCTGCCCCACAATTTATAAGTATTCACATAGCCTATTTTTAGTATTTTAACTACACTACAATCAAGTGTTCACTTACTTAAAATTAAAAATAAAATGACCTGAAGTATATTTTGAGATGTTATTGTTTAGCAAAGTAATCTATAGTATGTTTAATACTACACAAACTATTTTTTCTGTCCCATAAATCACCTGAAATCTTTCTTCAAACTAATATAAACAGGCAAACATTAATTATGGCCACATTTAGACTTGCATTTGTAACCACTGCAGAGAAAGAAAAAAAAAATCATTTACGAAATGTGCATCCATTGCATTCAGGTTTCCCTTGGGATCACTACACAGCTTTCTAATTTCCACTTTGCCCCTTAATCCTCACTCAGACACCCTGCTGAAGCATATAAAAGTGTTTTCAGAGTAGCTCAATATGAACATCTTCAGGAAAGTGAGAGATCCTGAGAGCATTCCAAAGGGGGATTTACTGCTTGTCCAGGCTCTTAAAATAAGACCTTTACAAAAAGACTGGATTTAGAAAAGAAACAAATGACTTAATTCAGGAGATAAAACAATCCTGGCAAATGTTATCCTGGTATACAGTGCTAAAGGAATTACTGGGTTTTTGATGAAAATCTTACAGAAATGGTTGTTGATAATAAAATATTTTCAGAAGGATACAAAGCTGTTAAATAACTGCAAAAGTTTTAATATTCAGTAATGTATCAGCTGTATTTATGTATACTTAAATACTATCAATTTACCCATTGTCATACACAATTAAATCAGCAAATTAAGAACATTTGGCATTGCTCATTTCAAGACTTCCATTCTTTTTCTAAATTCACTTCATTCAAAATGCTATTAAAAAGAGTAAGAATCAATCATGATGAGCATTAGGCACAAGGCAGGACACAATATTGGGCCAAGACTCACTATTACATGGTCAGCTTTGATATGATTTTCCTTAAGACATTTTGTTTCCTAAAAAATATGCTGGAAAAAATTCTAAAGAGAATGTAATTAAATATGGTTTCTTAGTTGACTTTTCTCGGAATATCTAGGGTTATTATTAGAAGACAGGCCAGAGACATTTTCTGCTGGTATCCAATTTCATATAGACTGAATTTTAGTGCAACCTCCTGGGAGCATATTCATAGCATTCCTTATCAGTTTTAGCCTAGATCATTCTTTTAATGGGGGAGTTTGTGTCAATGTGGTAGCCAGTTGTTCTCTGCTCTGTAAGGTAGTGAAGGAGGACTGCTGAGAACAGTACAAAATGTACATTTAAAGGTGAAAAATCTACAGGGATTTTATTGGGCAATACAAAAAAATAACTATGGGGCTTTTAACAGTAAATTGTATAATAGAAAAAATGATTTGCAAATCTTTCAGCAAAAAATCATATTGTGGTTTAATTACATTTTTAAAAGCTGTTGTTGGTAAACAACTGGTGAATACAGTACAGTACATTGTTGCACAGTATACACCCAACACATTGGCAATCAACAGAAATATGCCTCTTGAGATTTTTAATTGTAGGTGTATAAGTAAGACATTGTGTGGAGTGGAGAGATATTAATAGACCTGTAGAAGCAACTACTGATGGTGAATAAATGGATGGTTTGCTTTGCTAAGACAAATGTTGATCACTTCTGGAGTCCAGTAATGTAATGGAAATAAATAGTTATGTGTAACACCATATTTCCAAAATGTTGGTGGTGTTGAAAGAATGACAGTGTATACAAATCAGAGATGAGAAGTCATGGAAATATTGTAAATTAAAGGACCACCATAATACAAGGTGTAGTGGAATACCAATACATTGAAGACATTTAAGGTGAAACTGTGAATTCAGGACTAGAAAACCAATAAATATGATGGGGTAATTATGAGGGAGAACAAAGCAAAAATACTGTAGAGACAGGATGCTCTAGATATGACCCTTGAAAAATATGACAACTACAAAACAGACCTGGAAAACTTATTAAATGAGGAAGCGTAATGGGATAATGATGCCAATTGTAATAAAAAAATAAATAAATAAATTAAAAAAAAAAAAAAAGAGAAATAAAAAAATTTCTCATCCCAATGTACAAAGTAAAGGGCGATACATTACTCTGATAATCTTATGTTAATAAAGATGTGCGACTAATAAGGAACCTCTTGAGTGGACCCAGAACTCAAAACAATGAGTCAGGGAGGCTAAATAATAATAATAAAATAAATAAATAAAAAGTTATTTAGTCCTACAAGAGAAGGTGACCAAAAGGTACATGTATTCAGAATACACAATATACTTAACGATAATGAAATAACAAAATCCCAAACTACTCTGGACCTACACACACACACACACACACATTATATATATATATATATATATATATATATATATAAAAACACATATATTATACATATACACACAAATAGTCTGTCCGCTTCCTTTCATAGCTTTTCTGATGGATGTGCTGCTTCCAGGCATGTATTTTCGTATTAAAGCATTTAACCAATCACATTTCAGTCATCATTTGTTGCCAGGCAGAGAGGCCTTCACAATCCGTTGTGCAGGCACTCTAACACAGAATAAATGTCAATTAACCTGTTGCTTCAACCAATCAGATTTTGAGTTGGTGTCAGTGGGGCCCTCTAGCAGGCGTACGGCAACGTCACCATATTCAGACCCATTGATTGAATAGAAGCCGATATGAGGAACTCTACGAGGCCACTGAACGCACCGCAAGCGCTCCGAGCGCAAGATCCTCGCGCGCACTACAGCCAACTCCGTGGCAGGATTCTGGACAATATTATTTGCCAGACACAGACCACATTTCAAGACCACGAAAACCTGATGTTTGTCACGCTCCTTGAGCCCCAGAAGTTTCGGGAATACAAGAAATATTTCACGCATGCAGCCTTCTCCAGTTTAACACAAGAGCCACGGAGCAGTTTTTGATCTGTCTATGCTAAAAACAGAACTGATTGTAATGTATGCCATGGATGATTTTGCAGGAAAATCTCCCACTGATCTCCTTGACTTCCTTCATCAGAAAAATCTGAATGAGAGCATGGGGCAGCTGTTCACATTGGTATATTTGGCGGTGACCATTCCCGTGTACACTGCTTCTGTCGAGCGGACATTTTCAGCCTTATGGCAGAACACTTATGGCAGAAATACGACAGGGCAGGTTCGACTTTCAGCATTAGCTTCGACGGCGATAGAAAGGGACTTTTTGATGGAACTGAAGCGCACGGATAATCCGTACGACAGAGTAATTGAACTGTTTTTGAGGAAAGAGAGGAGGATGGATTTTGTTTACAAATAATCCAAATTTTTGGTGAGTAAAATGTTGCAATTTTCCTAAATAATATTGCAAGTTTGTGAGTTATTAATGTTTTTTATGTGTGTCGCGGCTGTGGCTGCAGTAGAAAGGAACTTGTTCACCCCTGGTTTGTCTATTCAATAAAGGCATTTATTGTGGCTACAGGAGTTATCTATCTGCGATGCAGCGGCTCTTTATACTGTATTTCTGCATATTAAGATGGTTTTTATAACCATAAATTAGTTTTTGAGGGGCGGGTTGATTCAGACAGAGCACTACTGAAGGCCTAGGTGTGAGATGCACGGTCCGCCAATGGACCAGATGATACGGAAATTTGATGAACATTACAACCCGAAAATAAACAAAACTGTAGAGAGGTTCACATTATACTTCTCCCAGTGCGTCTCTCTCTAAATCCTCTGTGCGAGAACATTATCATAAGTCTTAACAATCTTATTGTTACACCTTCTACGTGCACCGAACTGTCCTTATTACAAAGTCTTCCTTGCTTTACCGCTGGCTGCTTCTTTCTATTCACCTTCCCAGCTCTTTATTTAAACAGTTTTTCTTCTCACTTTTCCGCTCGTTCGCTGTCTTCTCCCTTTTCGTTTAAAATACGCGCCTCCTTGCCTTTAGAGATTTGGGTAGTGAACACTTTGATGAATGAAACCTGTTATCTTGACAAACACGGAATGTAACTTGAACACAACACGTCCTCCAAATACGAACCTGATTGAAAGAAATAATGATAATCAAATCCTTGATGACAGCAACACTCATAACAGTCACAAAACAATTACATTGACAATCAGGTTATGTTATTTTTAAAATGTTTCCTTTTCTTTTTCATAACTTCTTTAACACACTACTTCTTCGCTGGGAAGCGCGGGTATTTTCGTTATATATATATACACACATATAAACACACATACTGTATATATATGTGGAAGCGAAGGTCTGTGATACGGTTTGCATATTAGCAGCTGGAGATCCACAAAGGACGAAAAAATGAATCACATATCATAAAGCAGTTTTTATTCCTCAGTTTTCAGCCCCTACCAGGAGCCTTCATCATAGGATAATACTTAGACATACAAGAAATACAAGAATCAAAGGCAATATACTGTATAGCATAATTAGGTGGGGGGAGCTAAGGATCATTGCTATTTATTTATTATGAATACGTTCTTCTTAAGTTTGCATATGCTGGGTTTATGTCCAAATGTCTGTTAATGCCGTTTTTGTCTGATAGCCAAGATTCAGCTAGTTCTCTGGCACTTTTAGTACTGGCCTTAAATCTTACTTGTACATTGTCCCAGTTAAATGTATGTCCTGTTGATTTTGTATACGTATAGATCCGTGATCATGAGTGCTTCCTTCTAATGGCGTTGTGATGTTCCTGTATACATGCTGCAATTCTTTTTGATGTTTGTCCTATGTATACCTCTGGGCAAGAACTGCATGGAATGCTATAAACTGTGTTTCGTGTTTATGCTGTCGATTTCTTGTTTTTTGCATTGAAAAGGACAGTGCGCAGAATGTTTGCAAGCTTGTGTGCTATTCTGATGCCTGATTTGGCCAGGATGTGTGCTGCACCTTCCCACACACTGTGTTGATACGGAAGTGTGTACCAGGTGGGATGGGGGGTCTGGTTCAGGTCAATTGTTTGCGGAGTTTTTTGGCATCTTCTGTGTAGGCATTGTTTAATGAATGTCTTTTGAGTATCCATACTCCCCCCAATTTTTTGATATATATAATATTTTATTATATCTTTTCATGAGACAACACTGAAGATATGACACTTTGATACAATGTAAAAGTAGTCAGTGTATACCTTGTATAACTGTAAATTTGCTGTCCCCTCAAAATAACTCCACACACACCCATTAATTTCTAAACCGCTGGCAACAAAAGTGAATAAACCCCTAAGTGAAAAATGTCCAAATTGTGCCCAATTAGCCATTTTCCCACCCCGGTGTCATGTGACTCGTTAGTGTTACAAGGTCTCAGGTGTGAATGGGGAGCAGGTGTGTTAAATTTGGTGTTATCGCTCTCACACTCTCTCATACTGGTCACTGGAAGTTCAACATGGCACCTCATGGCAAAGAACTCTCTAAGGGTCTGAAAAAAAGAATTTTTGCTCTACATAAAGATGGCCTAGGCTATAAGATTGCCAACAACCTGAAACTGAGCTGCAGCACAGTGGCCAAGACAATACAGCGATTAAACAGGACAGGTTCCACTCACAACAGTCCTCGCCACGGTTGACCAAAGAAGTTGAGTGCACATGCTTAAGTGTCATATCCAGAGGTTGTCTTTTGATAATAGACATACGAGTGCTGCCAGCATTGCTGCAGAGGTTGAAGGGGTGGGGCATCAGCCTGTCAGTGCTCAGACCATACGCCACACACTGCTTCAAATTGGTTTGCATGGCTGTTGTCCCAGAAGGAAGCCTCTTCTAAAGATGATGCACAAGAAAGCTCACAAACAGTTTGCCGAAGACAAGCAGACTAAGGACGTGGAATACTGGAGCCATGTTCTGTGGTCTGATGAGACCAAGATAAACTTATTTGATTCAGATGTTGTCAAGTATGTGTGGTGGCAACCAGTTGATGAGTACAAAAACAAGTGTGTCTTGCCTACAGCCAATCATGGTGGTGGGAGTGTCATGTTTTGTGGCTGTATGAGTGCTTCATTGATGGAACTATGAATGCCAACATGTACTGTGACATACTGAAGCAGAGCATGATCCCGTCCCTTCGGAAACTGGGCCGCAGGGCAGTATTCCAACATGATAATGAGCATCTGTGGGGCATCCTCAAACGGAAGGTGGAGGAACACAAGGTCTCTAACATTCACCAGCTCCGTGATGTCATTATGGAGAAGTAGAAGAAGATTCCAGTGGCAACCTGTGAAGCTCTACTGAACTCCATTCCCAAGAGAGTTAAGGCAATGCTGGAAAATAATGGTGGCCACACAAAATATTGACACTTTGGGCAAAATTTGTTTGACATTTTTCACTTAGGGGTGTACTCACTTGTTGCCAGCGGTGTGTTGAGTTATTTTGAGGGGACAGCAAATTTACACTGTTATACAAGCTGTACATTGACTATTTTACATTGTATCAAAGTGTCATATCTTCAGTGTTGCCTCATGAAAACATATAATAAAATATTTACAAAAATGTGGGGGTGTACTCACTTTTGTGATAGATAGATATATATATATATATATATATATATACACATAAACATACACATACACACACACCCAACCCCTGTGTTGGCTGGGTTTGGCTCCAGCAGACCCCCCGTGACCCTGTAGTTAGGATATAGCAGGTTGGATGATGGATAAATGGAAGGATGGATATCAGCCTGTCCAGTTAGGAAGCATAACAGATTGTGTATCAACTTCACCTGCTTTGGTACAAATGAAAGTGATAACAGTAATACCTTTCTTTTAAGCCAAATGATATTTCTCTGATGTTGTCCTTAATTAGATATGTTAGTGAGTTAAAGGAGTGGATGGATGAGCACAACTTGTCTTTGAACATAGACAAAACATACATGTTAATCATTGGAGGGAATGATGCTGACATTTTGTCATTATTTAGTTTCACTGAATCAGCCAGCAATCTATGCATTATCCTTGACTCTAGCATGTCACTTAAAGCACACATTACAAAATTGTCCAAAGCATGTTTTTTCATCTTAAAAATGTTGGAAAATGATGGTGCTTTCTAAATATGCAAGATACTGAGAACTTAACTCATGCATTTATTTCTAGTAGGACTGACTACTACAATGCTCTGTTCACTGCCTATTCAAATTGTTCTTTATACAGCTTTCAGTTCTTAATTCCCTACACTGGCTTCCAGTTAAGTTTAGGACAAATTTCAAAATCCTCCTTTTAACATATAAAGCCTTAAATGGTCCTGCTTACTTATCTGAGAGCACATTGAGATTTCAAGATGCTGGTCTGCTTATCATTCTAAGGATTCATAAAACAACAGTGGGAGGTCAAGATTTTAGTTACAGGGCCCCAAAGCCATGGAATGGTCTGCTTCCTAATAAAAGAGATGCCCCTTCAGTCTCAGTTTTTAAATCCCAGCTGAAGACTCACTACTTCAGTTTGGCAGTGGAGCCGCTAATTAGCTGTGCATACTGCATCTCTGTTTTTAATCATTAATAATAAAATAAGTAAAATTATATTTATAAATGGTCACTAATGCTCTCACTACTCTGTTTCACTTCTTAGTACTCGCATGTGGCATGTGGGGTTCATGGCAGCTTGTTGGCAGAGATCCCCAGGACTCTGAACAAATCTGTATCCTCATACTGTATACAAGGATTCTGTATTTAGTGAATGATATAATCTAATCTTGCATTTTGTATTGTAATTTGTATTATTACTATTGTACAGTACCACTGTATTGTATTCTTGAGGTGACAATGATAGGCTGGCTATCTAGCTGTGTGAAGAGAATTACTTGCTTTTTTTTTTGTGTATTGCATTTACCCAATTTTTTGACACCCACTGCATGCCCAACCTACCTGGAAAAGGGTCTCTCACTCTCTCTGCCTTTCCCAAGATTTCTTGCCTTTTTTTCTCTACAAGGGGATTTTTGTGATCACTTTTTTCCTTTTCTTCTTTGGGGGGACTGTCCAAAAACAGGGCCTGTTAAAGCCCATTGCGGCATTCCACGTGTGATTTTGGGCTATTCAAGAATTAAATTATTGTTGTATTGTTATCACTGTCACTAGTCTATGGGAGATTTGCAAGAAAACTTTCATTGTACTGTTTACTTAAGACATTCAGCTTGAACTTAATTTCTCATACAACCTATGATCAAAAAACAGTTATACCTAGAGCTAGTAGTGGTTTACTTAATATTATACTCAATACAAAATGATTGCAAATGAAGGAACAATTAGAAAACCAAGGAATGATTTATTGATCCAGAATTGGGCTGCACTTGTGGGCTCATGTACTAATCCGGGAAGATAATTGTCCACAGACTGTGTGAAATGGTCTGAACTGTAGTTAGGGTCTTAAAATGTCCCCACACCTGCCTTGTCATGAGTTATGAGTAAAGTTTCGGCCAGCATCTAATAAAGACAAAGGCACACCCATTTTCTTTACATAATCTTCAGCCCTGTCAGCCCCTTTATAAAACAAGCTGCATGTACAACCTGATTCGACCATTGTAAATGGATCTTGGTCATTTTCACTATGGTACAGAATTCATTAACGCATGCCCTTTAATCATGACACACATTCTAAGATGGATATTACCCCGCCTATATATTAGATTTTGTTGTGGCAACTGGGGTACTTTGTAACAGTGTATCTCTTTGCATAGTTAACAAAACAAATTTGAAAACGTTTAACAGAACTGGTCTCTCCAGTACCTTAATACAGCAAACATAATTCGCACTGCCCTGAAGAGGCAAACACCTTCTGGCACTTTCATTTGAGGAGGTTTTTCTCTTTCACTGTTGGAAAGTTAGGACAAAGTTCACCCACGTATGAGACCAGAAATTTTTATAACAGTAGAATAAAAAACAAACAAACAATATGTTGAAAAACACTTGCCACACAAGCTAACTCTTGCGCTTGCAAACTTCAAAATATGCCTTAAGGCAGGTATTAATCATGCCTGTACTATGCTGAATGAGGAGTAAATAAATGGTGGAATGTCACCTTCCCTACCAACAGAAAAACTGTACATAAAACATGCTCCAGCATAGTGTTAACTTACAGAATGCTTCAAATTATTAAAAGCAACACTTATTAATTCAAAATCAAAAACATGGTAAGCTCACAAGAAAAGATTGTACTTGCTTTGATCACAGCAAGCACCTGCAGAGTAAAAAAATAAACAAAATCATGTCATCAACTTGGCCAAGCAGCTGGCTTTAATACTGCTTAAATAGCAAAATTAAAGTTAAAGTTACCTATTGTTTAAGTCATTTCTTTTGAAATGTAACATTATTATCCTCAACTGATAAAGGAAGAGCAAACAAACAGCAGCTTTGGTAATTTCCATGGTAACTTTAAACAAACCAAAGTCTTTCTCTTTATCATGTACTTAACTGCTGGCAGCCTTCTGTGCAAACAGAATAACGAGGGTGCCATCCCCCAAACATTTACAGCTGCCTCTTCTGCCTAGTCACAGTTACTTCAAATAGAAAAGTAATGGGAATGTGCATATTCATGTGATCTATAAAATAGACAATAATTTTTAAAAAATGACAAGATTAAGCCAATTGTGTAAATAAATGGTGCGTTTGATATTCATGGCATATAAACAAAATAAAAGCAAGATATTTAGATACAGAACAGCCTGAAGCTAGAAGACATTGCCTTCACATATCATACGAAAATCACATATTTCCATCATTGAATGTTGTAGATGTGAAATATGATTTTATGTTTTGAAATTTAAGAAAAAATACAAAATGTCACGTAATGTTAAGATTTTCCAGATGACCTTTTCTAATGTTAAGCATCATCCGCATGAAACACAATTATTATTATCTGTCTTCAGATACTATCATCATGAATTCAGGGGTCATTCACTGCTCAGCATTATCCTTTCCCCTAATTTCCTTCCTTCCTTCATCATGCCATTGCCTCACAATATGTGTTCAATCCAAAGTTGCTTCCTCTTCATGAGAATATGTTCCACTTCCACCAGGGAGAAAATTTCTTTGTTTACTTATTCTTTCCGTAAGTTTCCAGTCTTTAACTGTCTTCCTTTCACATGCTCCCCAATTCATCCTCTCACACAAACAATCTTATTAATAATAAGAGTATTTTATTTTTTTAGAATATTTTTAAAGAATTCATTGCTTATATGCATCTACTGTATAATATGTTCTTGCCTATGAGATGTCTGGTTGTGAATTATTCAGAATATAATCCATTTAATGCCACAGATCCATCACACCATTTTAGTTGTTTCTCCATCTATAATATACAGCTACATCCACCTAGAACAGGAAAGCATTACTGTAATTTTCACCTATATGAGCAGAAAAAAAAAAAACTTGATGCTTGTACTGTATGAAATCCTTAGAGTAAAATGTGTCTCACAAAAACACAGCTGAGGATATAGAGTACTGGTAAGGATGGCTACAAAGTATTTGAAAACAGTGAGAAGACAGAGATGAAGATTAGATTTCAAAAATAACAACATTTTAGAAAACTTTAAGAAAAAAAAAAAGGATGAAGGACAGGCCAACAATTACACTAAGGAGATATTCCAATGGGAAAAGATGTCTTCATACTTGTCAAAGTTAAAAAAAAAAAATACTAAAAGAAAATACTAAAAAAGCTCCGGACTTTTTCAACATTCATGTCCAAATGAAATTGTCTACTTATGACAAAAATTACATAAGAAACGGTGTGTGAGTGGAATTAGGATAAGATTATTGCAGAAAGCCACTGCCATTACTTATCATTTTGGGTAGACAGAAAACCATTGTACAGGTGCATCTCAATAAAATAGAATATCATCGAAAAAAGTTACTTTATTTCAGTAATGCAATTAAAAAATTGAAACTCATAAATTATATAGATTCATTACACACAGAGTGAGACATTTTAAGAGTTAATTTCTTTTCATTTTGCCGATTATGGCCTACAAGTAATATAAACTCAAAATTCAGTATCTCAGAAAATTAGAATATTACAGAAGACCAATACAAAAAATGATTTTTAATACAGAAATATTGGCCTACTGAAAAGTATGTCCATGTACACACTCAATACTTGGTCAGGGCTCCTTCTGCATGAGTTACTGCATCAATGCGGCATGGAATGGAGGCGATCAGCCTGTGGCACTGCTGAGGTGTTATGGAAGCCCAGGATGCTTTGATAGTGCCCTTCAGCTCGTCTGCATTATTGGATCTGCTATCTCTCATCTTCCTCTTGACAATACCCCACAGATTCTCTATGGGGTTTAGGTGAGGCGAGTTTGCTAGCCAATCAAGCACAGCGATACCACAGTCTATAAACCAGGTATTGGTATTTTTGGCAGTGTGGGCAGGTGCCAAGTCCTGGTGGAAAATGAAATCAGCATCTCCATAAAGCTTGTCAGCAGTGGGAAGCATGAAGTGCTCTAAAATTTCCTGGTAGATGGCTGTGATGACTTTGGACTTAATAAAACACAGTGGACCAACACCAGCAGATGACATGGCTCCCGAAATCATCACTGACTGTGGAAACTTCAAACTGGACCTCAAGCAACTTGGAATTGGCGTCTCTTGACACTTCCTTTACACTATGGGACCTTGATTTCCAAATGAAATGCAACATTTATTTTTATCTGAAAAGAGGAATTTGGACCAATGAGCAACAGTCCAGTCTGTTTTCTCCTTAGCCCAGGCAAAATGCTTCTAACGTGGTCTCTGGTTCAGGAGTGGCTTGACATAAGGAATGTGACAGTTGTAGCCCATGTCGTGGACACTTTTGCTTCACAATCCTCTCAAGTCTGCGGTTATCCCTGTTACTTGTGCACAACCTTCCACAGACACGGCAATCGCACTTCTGGACCCACTTTGTTGTGTCATCCCATGGGGGCGAACGTCTGTGATATGTTTTGCACATTTGTAACTGGAAATCCACAAATGGAGCAAATGAATCACACATCTTAAAATAGTTTTTTATTCCTAAGCTTTCAGTTCCTACTAGAAATCATCATTACAGGAAAATGATTAGACTTATAGGATCCCAACGCAATATATAGCAAACATATATATAGCAATATATAGCAAACAAGGAGGGGAGGATAGGTGGATTTACTTGCACCCAACTGAAATGTATGTCCAGTCAAACTCGTATGTGTGTAAATCAGAGATTGTGGGTGCTTTTTTCTAACTGCATTGTAATGTTTTTGTATATGTGTGTGAAGTGTTTTTGATGTTTGCCCCATGTATACAGCTTGATTCACATTATATGGTTTATAGCATACCATGTAAATCTAAATAGATCTATCATATATACATACACACACACATATATATATATCCATTTTCTAACCCGCTGAATCCGAACACTGGGTCACAGGGGTCTGCTGGAGCCAATCCCAGCCAACACAGGGTACAAGGCAGGAACCAATCCTGGGCAGGGTGCCAACCCACCGCAGGACACACACAAACACACCCACACACCAAGCACACACTAGGGCCAATTTAGAATCACCAATCCACCTAACCTGCATGTCTTTGGACTGTGGGAGGAAACAGGAGCACCGGGAGGAAACCCACGCAGACACGGGGAGAACATGCAAACTGCACGCAGGGAGGACCCAGGAAGCGAACCCGGGTCTCCTAACTGCGAGGCAGCAGCGCTACCACTGCACCACCATGCCGCCCTGTATAACAAATAAATATATATATATATATATATATATATATATATATATATATATATATATATATCTCTATCTAAACTAATAAAAGGCAAAGCCCTAACTGACTGACTGATTCACTGATTCATCACTAATTCTCCAACTTCCCGTGTAGGTAGAAGGCTGAAATTTGGCAGGCTCATTCCTTATAGCTTACTTACAAAAGTAAGCAACGGTCATAACTGGAACCTACTTACATACATATATAGCCTGCAGCTCGATCGCCGTGTGAGGCGGAGTTGCATCCCTCGTCGTCGCACCTCCCACGTAATTGAGTGCCTGCCCATATAAGGCCATCCGTCTGCAGCAATCCAATAGACAAGCTGCTACTAAATATTCGCGGGTGAAGGACTGTGCTTATGCAAACGAAGATGAGATGGTCAGGGATAGACTAGTGTTTGGCACAAACTCAGCAAAAGTGCGAGAGAAACTTTTAAGTGCCGTGTCTGAGCTAACATTAAATAAAGCCGTGGACATCGCAAGATCGCACAAGATAGCACAACCACAGCTGAGAACCTTCGATGCATTTACTCCATGCGGCTCACGTGAACTGACTGTGAACGCAGTATGCACACAAAAAGCAAGAGCTCCAAAGAGCGCTGAACAAAAAACACATTACACAATTGAGAAGGCAGCAAAAGAATATTAAGCATGTGACGCATACAAGCATATTCATAAGTGCAGGTACTGCGGAAACAAAGCACACGGTGGAAAAAGTCAATGTCCAGCTAAAGGAAGACAGTGTAAAAAATGCGGTAAATTGAACAACTTCGCTAAAGTTTGCAGAACTGGGAAAGGTAAACCCGTGCGTGCACTGTGTGATGTCTCAGATAAAGAGGAAGACGAGCTGTTTATTGATGCAGTAAGAAAGGAATAACCCTCTGAATTTCAACAAGCCTTTGTAGACATATCAATAGGAAAGCAAGGAGTAAAGCTTAAGTTTAAATTAAGTTCATAGACACGCTGCCGCTAAATATTCGCAGGCAAATCCACAACTTAATACTGGGAATGCCTGTTAAACATCTTAGAGTCACGAGTACCGATTTGGGTAGTGAACACTTTCATGAATGAAACCTGTTACCTTTACAACGGTTGACAAACACGGAATATAACTTGAACAGAACACATCCTCCAAATACGAACCTGATTGAAAGAAATAATGATAATCAAGTCCTTGATGACAGCAACACTCACAAAACAATTACATTGACAATCATGTTACGTTATTTTTAAAATGTTTCCTTTTCTTTTTCATAACTTCTTTAACACACTACTTCTCCGCTGCTCATACATACATACAGACACTAGGGGGCTTTGCCCTCTACTCGCTTTGCTGGCCCACCTCTCCAACCTCTCTCTCCGGGAGCACTCTTCACACTGGCCACTTTGTGTCTCTACCTCTCGCGTTGTGAAGGAAGAGGTCTGAACGCACACTAAGGAGATGCGGACGAATCAGCTGCTGGCTTGCAGCTGCTGCTACTGAGCTGCATGAGCTGCATGTCGCGCTGCACGACGATCATTTAAAAGCCTGCACAGCAGCTGCTGCTACCAAGCTGCGTTTTCTGTATATCGCGCTGCATGACAATCATTTAAAAGCCTGTACAGCAGCTGCTACAACCAAGCTGCGTGTTCGGCATGTCGCGCTACGTGACGATCATTTAAAAGTCTGTACAGCAGCTGTCCTTTTGTCTCACTTCCTTGTCTCCCGGGACGTTAAGTGTCTCCAAGAAATTGTTTGTAAGTAGGGTGTGACGTGCAACTAGTCTCGCAGGACTTCAAAGTGTCTCCCCTAGATGATCATGTTTTGATCCAAATTATTTTTTATATAATAGATATTCATTCATCACTAAATTTAAACCCCAAGTCCTAGAATTTTGAAATTTGGCATGATGGTTATTTTTGGTCTAGGTGAGAGATAGGAAAGGATTTTAGGATACTGCTAGCTTATGGAGGTGAAACTACCACTTAATATTAAAATATTTTATATCTCAAAAATGGTTAATTTTCCTCAGAAATGCCAAAATACATTAGTTTTATTTTGATTTATACTATTTTTTGCCTTTTTTATGAAGGTTTTATCTTTATACAGGGTAGTCTAAAAAAAAGGAACCACTCTATTTTTTTTTAATTTTCTTGCAAAATTTCAGGAAAATATTTCTGAAATTCAATATCACAGAAGAAACTGAGATGTACTGGTTTTGAAAATTCGGTTCACACTACAATATTATGGCACCTAACAGTATTCACCACACCAAAACATTCTTCCAGATAAAGTTTGACATTTCTTTACTGTGAAAGTACGTGATGTTGCCAGTTGGAGTGAATTGAACTATTTAAAATACACTGACTGATATTTTTACGACATTGCCAGTCAGTGACATTCCGTATCTTGGCTATGGGAACGAGCTATATTAACACCTACAAATGACAAAGCTACAGAAATCAATAACTGTCTTTTATCAAGGCTGAATACACACGAGATGAGATATGACTCAATTGATCCAGTGGAGTTCTTCCATACGCTATGTCCTCCAGGTATTTCTCTGCACAAACTTATTTTGAAGAAAGGAGACTAAGATATGCTTTTGTGAAACTTAAATCCATCTAAACTATGCAATGGCACAAGATTGCAAATACATGCTTCAATTACATTGTGTGTAAATCTTTTATCTTTAATGTCTTTGGTCAGGGAGAAACTGTCTGTATACTGCGTATTCCTCTTATACGATCGGACTTTCCTTTTCAATTCAAACACCTGCAATTTCCAATTAAAGTTTGTTTTACAACGACTATGAATAAAGCACAAGGTCAGTCTCTAAAAGATGCGGGAGTAAATTTGAGGGATTATTGGTTCTCATGGCCACTTTATGAGGTGTGCTCTAGATTGAGTTCATTCACTCTCTATTCATTCCGAAACATGGGGGTGCTACATCTTAACATTGTATACAGATAAGTATTGTAGTTTCTTGCTCAACATAGTCACTCCTTTTGTTTGATTTTCGTATACAACGCAGACTTGGTACATGATCAAAACCTGAAATAAAACTGTGTTTGTATTTTTATGTCAATGGGGGGAAAAAAAAAATCAGGCTAGATATCTATACTGATATGGACTGGGTAATGTGCTAGGATCAAAAGGATGCCACATTGTTTGATGAAAATGAAAAGTATCAACCTACAGACAGCAGAACTCAAAGAAACCCAGAAAAGTGAAAAACTGATGCGGCAGGCTAGCACATTTATATACTTCTATAAATAGATTTTGAGATGAAATTTGCTTTATAAAATAAATATGGAATTAATGGATGATAGTGTACTTGTTATTATCCATCTGAAAAATTAGACACAAAGAAAAACTTCACTAAAAAAGCAACAACGAAAGTTGCAAATACAATGTACAGTATGACGAATACTGAAAATTAAATAATGTATATGCCTTGGATAAAAAACTAAAATTATATTTGAATGCCCCATTCCCAAAAAAACATTATTTGTAATTTCCAGTCTGAAAATTAATATATATTTTATCAGCAAATAATCTAGGTTTAATGGCAGAGAAATATGAAAGAAGCAGGAATGCTGCATATTTTAAGTTATCAGTACCACGATCATCTCAGCGGTAGTACCAACCATTTATTCACTTGCCACAGTATATCTGACTGCTTACCATAAAATATGTTAATTTTCTACCTACATATACAACAAAATTTATTATGTGCCAAAGTATTAATAAGGTAAACACAGCTGTACAGTGGCTAGTGCTACTGTCTTACTGCTATAGCGAATATGAGTCACTGAGTTTGAGTTGATACACAATCTCCCTTGCCAGGATCAATTTTCCCTGGCTACTCCAGGTTTCTTTCACTTCCAAAAAAACAAATGAGTTAGGTTAACCAGTAACTCTAAGCTGTGTGTGAGTGTGATTTGTGACACATTGGCACCTTTCTGGAGTTGATTACTGCCTTGCACACATTGATGGTGGGATAAGCTCCAGCTTCTCACATACTCATAAAGGAAAAGATGAGTTCAGAAAGAAAAGAGATGGAATTATATTATTTCTTAATCAAAGTAGTCTATAAAAAGAACAAGAAGAAGAGAAAGAATAACAAAATTTTAAATGAAATGCCAACGTGCCTAAATTTCAAATTAAAGCACAGTATTTTGAGCAAAATAATGCAATTCAAAAAGTTATCTCCAAATTAGGGCAGTAATACTTTCCAAATTTAAAGTAGCTTCTGTAAAAAGCTACTACTAATAACTTTTGTCTTTGCTTAGTGACTTCTTTGTCTGCAGTTAGTCAAAACCAGCAGAACACTAATAACAGTCCACAAAGCATCCCTTGAAATTTACCAAGGACATGCAACCAAGAAGTAGGAATTTTAGAAGACAAACCTGCTCAGCGTTGTTTCAAAAATCAAGTGTAACTTGCTCACTCTTCTCTATATAAAAATTATTTGTTAAAGCTGTTGAAATTATTTAATTTATTAATAACAAAAATAATCTTGAAAAAAAAATCTTTCTTTTCATATTATCCTGGTATATTTCTGCTTTAAAACAAAACAACTCAAATATAAAAACATCCACTAACTCACACACACACAATATTTATTTCCATATAAGCTTCAACATCCAGAAGGATAATTGAACTATTTTGGTATTCTCAAACTAATATCTGTCCTCTATACCTGACTCCCTGGAGGGACATGGGGACTATGTTAGTAATAAACCTCTAGCCTATAACTTTTACCCATAATGCTATTCATTACATTAGACTGAAAATTGTGATAAATAAGGATACAAACAAGACCACAGACTTTATACGAAGCAATTTAAATAACCTGACTTCATTTTGTCATATGACGAGTCAGCTGAGGACAAGGTGAAAGCTTCTCATTGTACCCCAAGCAAACCTAATTAAGCCATTAAGTAAAATAGATTATTGTTTACCCCCAGCCCAGTCCTGCTTAACGTATGCCATTAACAAATGAATTCGGAGGGAAGTGCAGAAGATCAACAACTCCCAGTATTTACCATACAGAAAATATTCAAATATTGCTTACATAGGAAAGAACAGACAAAATTGTCAAAATCTTACTCCTGTATTTTTTTTTTTTTTGCTTCTCACCACATCTATAATAGCTGACACGGTACAACAACCTAGTACTATATTCCCTACACCTATACAAAAAAATGCAGCATACAGTAATAAAGTTATCCAGGTATCTGATAAACAACTTCCTTGTCTATTTGTGTTGCTAAAACTTTAAAGAATTGACCTTATACTGACATTGACATATGCGATTTAATTTTGGCAATCAAAGGATCAAACAGCAGGCTACTGCTGTAAGTAATCTTCAGCCTATTGTCTGTAGTGACAGGACAACAGGGATCAAACAGGGTGTGGACAAAACACACAGATAAGGAACTGGCTATCAAAGCAGCACTGAACACAATTAGTGATTACCACTGACAGACAGTGTTCCTTGGCGGCTATAGAGCTGGACAGTAAACAACAAGGGTGTCCTTTCATTTCCCCACCCCTGACTAGTTGATCCTGAGTGAATCACTTCACTTGCATTTACTTGAACTACAAATGTAAACAACTATAGCATACAGAAACTCTGGGCCTTACAATGCTTTTTGTTATAGACAAATGCTATATACTGTAGAATGAAACATGTTTGTGGGATTGAGGTTGTTAGTTATGAAAAGACAGAATTTAGTTTTATACTGCTTTGTTATTCTAAAAATAATAATGTAGTGCAAAGTTACCTTTGATTACTAGTGACTGCAGACATTCTAGTTCAAGTGTCGGGAAAGAAATAAATCAACAAAGACAGACAAAATATTGAGGTCACCTTTATTTTCAACCAAATAAAGATATACATTATGCAATGAAAGGTCATGTTATAAATTATATGCAACTCTGGATGCTGTGATGCAGCAGAGCTAGTCACTGCACCACCCATTTCTCCCCCAGTGATGATATCTGAATAAGAAAGAATTTCAGGAAACAAGAAGGTAATCTTAATACAAGTAATTCCTTTCACTGTATAATGAACACAAACTTAAAGTAGGTGGTATGATGGAGCGCCAGTTTGAGCTGCTATTTCACAGCTCCAGTCAAGATCAAATCCTGACCTGTGGGAAGTCTGCATTTTCTCCCTACACCTGGGTGGGTTTCATCTCTAGCTTCTTGTGCACTTTTCCTACATCTGATTAATATGTATATTTGCCCAAAACTGGCCCAGTGAGTGTGCTCTGCAATGGATTCACTCTCCATCTCCATACAGAATTTCTTACTGCCTTGTGCCAACCCTACATGACTGTATGATTAAGAAATTTTCAAAGCTTTGAAAATAGATAGACAAATGGACAATCCCACAGTGCTCCAAAGACAGACATACTTAATTCTGCAATTGCAGTGCAACCATTTTACACTGCACAATCAAAAGTGGGACTGTTTATGATCTTGTGGTCTCAAGTCCAGCTAGGCCACACAGTATGGTCTTTAGTATAAATGTGTCATGTCTTCCCAGTGTACGTATGTCTTCTCCATATACAACTTTACCTTTCCATATCATGCACATAGGAACCAGATATGTTGGAATGGGAGTATAGTGGTTAAGAATTTGGACTTTAAACCCTGAGGCTGGGTGTTCAAATCCTGTTACCGACACAGTGTGACCATACCTATGTTCCAACTGGAAAACCAAAACAGAAATGTAACCAATTGTATCATAAATGTTATAAGTCACAATGAATAAATGCATCAAATAAGTAAATGTAAATGCCATGAAGTGCAAATCTACTTTTTAAACAAGAGGCCTTTTGCAGTTGTCATTAACCACACAAAATGGTTTTCATAAGCCTACTCCCACTGACCGTTTAGGGCTTCAGGAAAACTTCAAGCCTTGCTTTAAAGCACAGCAAGTGCTGTCAGGACACTCATACTTCAGCAGATGTGCAATTTCAATAGACTACAATGTCTTAAATACTGGCATTAGTTAAAAGCAAAGCATCCAGGCAGGATGTCCGACCAAACTGTCATCCAACAACCAAAAAAAAAAAAAAAAAGAAACAGCAATGAAGAGGCCCAAGATCAGTCCTGAATCAATTTCAGACAGGAACGTTTGAAAGCAGAGACTGGAGACTGAGTGCAAATCAAAGACAGCAACAGTACACAAGAGGGACTGACTTCCCTGTTACACTTGCAAAATCACAAGGTGTTACATAATGAAGCAGGGCATGAAAAAAGTCTTAAATGCAGAAGCCACACAAAACAAAGACTTGGCGCGCTCTTTGGTAAATATCAAGCATCAAAACTTCATATAGTCTTGGGGCCAAGAGAGAGATGCCACCTGCAGAAATCACTAAAAAAGTGATGACAAGTAAAAGAGAAAAAGCACAAAAGTCATTAACATCTAAAATTCTGCCAGTAATCCTGGCACACACACTCACACAATCCTTTAGCACAGGTGGTGGGTGAGCCCAAGACAGCACCTTCCTGTCACCTGCCAGCACTTTTCTCCCAATAACATGGTAAAAGAAGTTCTACAAATGAAGAAGTGCACAACAACAATGAATGAGCCTTAAAAGAGGTAAGAATGGTAAGTAAAGGTAAATGCAACCTTAGTTCTAAAACTTTCCTGATTCTTACTTTTCGGAGAAAGAACCTGAGACAAAACTAACGTAGAACTGATTTTCAGGTATTTTAGAGCACATTAAAAAAAAAAGGACATTCCTACATTCCACACAGCTAGTCTCTATAACATAATGTATAAAACATATGCATACTGTATTCTGATGCTGAAATATGCAAAATTTCATATATTGTAAGAAGATATTTTAAAATACTTGGACACTTTCACCATCTAGAGTACATATTCAAAAATTTGTAAGAATGAATGTATTTCATATACTAAAGCAAAATAAACATTTATATGCAGACAGAAATATACAACTATTAGAAGATACACATGTGTATAAATATTTAGACAAACATGTTTATTTCTGTACATGTAGTATCAACTCACAGTTTGATACACACATCCCTATCTATGCATAAGAAAATGTTTACTTACTGTACATAAACATTTGAGCATACATATGCACAGTTACACATGTATATATATATATATATATACACACATATATTATATATATAAATGTATGTACAAGTATACTGCATAAATAAATAATAATAATAATTATTATTATTAATATAGCACCTTTCCCATGTTCATGGGAAATAACTAAATAACTGATGTGGGCTAAAATTCCTTTACTAAAACTGTGTGACAATAAACAAGGCAATTTACCTGCCTGTGCTCCCACTGGAAAAACAAAAAGAAATGTAACCAGTTCTATCTCAAATGTAAGGCAACTTGTACAAATTTGTTCAACAAATAATAATAATTTGCGCATTTGCCCTTGGACATATTCACTGATCCTACATCAGTTAGTCTAGCATACGGTTTGTTTACTGGAGTTGCTTAAGAACTTCTTGCCTCTCCGATTCTTAGACATACGTATAAAAAAAAAAATGATTACAATAATTATTAGAATTATTGGCTCTTCCTCTTTTTGGTATCCTGCTGTGGCGCCTGGTGCTTGACTGTGTCTGACTTTGTATTACAACTGGCCATGGACCCTCCAGATGCTGATTTTCTCCAGGGATGCTGTTGAGTGGAGTTTTTGTTTTCCTCTCCTAAACTATCGACTGGCCATATCTCAATGATAATACTAATGGACATATATCAGTAGGAGGCTTTTATGTTAATTAGTTTGAATCTTTTTGGTTAGTGTGTGTGTTTAAATATTTTTAAGTGTGTGCCTTTTGTAATTTGTACAGTTTGTAATTATATTTTACCTGTGAACATGTTACTGCATTACAAGTCAATACTATGTGAACAATAAATTGTGATTGGGCAAAATGGCTGAAACAGGCCTTAGATGGGAGACAGTCCATCACAGGGTACACTCAAGCATATCCACATACATATAAATTCAAGATTATGTATACATGTACCACACAAACAATGTACATAAAGAGAAATACATTTTATATGCAGAGACCCATTAACACAAGAAATGCATGTTCAAAGTAATATATATATATGGATAAAACATCAAAATATTACTGCACATTGTGTAAGCACTTACACATAAATATAGTACATACGCAAACACCAATATATACAGATACATATAAAATAACACAATAGTATATACAGTAAATAACGGCTTTTATTCAGAGTTCTGCACATGTTATTAACTCTGTACACCAGCGATTTACACATCCATGTTCAAACGGCATGACATATGCACAAGCACAATCACGGGTCAGCGAATTCCTAGTCTCCTCCCATCTGATCTAACCCTACTGTATTCTATACAGGTGCGATTCAATGCAGACCACATCACACAATAAGCACACACAACCAGTGCACTCGCAAAATGAACGATAACCAGGAGTGGCCGGACAATGAAGTCGAAACATTCTTTAGGGGTTATGATAAAATGTCCTCTCAAGGACCACGACAATTTGACTAATTAGTACTCTGCTATCAGGTTCTTCCCTGAAACACAGTTTTTCGGACCAGCTGAGCCAGTAACATGCGCAACACGTCCAGCCCTCTTTGCTCGCCCCCATAGATGCCTCTTTAGCATCTTTTAAAAGTATTATCTACAAGCACGCAGAAAATCGACAAAAGTGTTTACTTACGTAGCGTCTCAATTTCTTCTCCGGTGGAGACTTTCTCAGCCAACCTTCATGAATGATTTCTCCTCCGCTCATCTTCACTGCACTTTTCCCAGTATCAATAATTTCCTCGAATTTCGGCTACAACATTCAAAGCAATTTACAGCCACCCTTCCTTTTTCTGAACATTTAACTTGACTTTACTTCATGCTTGGATGGAAAACTGAGAAGAGCAGTCCTGTCAGTGACCGATCCTATCTGCTCAAACCGGTTCCCGAAGACGACAATAAAAGGCAGGACGTTAAAAGCCAAGTGTCCCGCAGGGCAGGTGGCCCGGTCCGAGAGCGGTTGCGGCCCCTCAGAGAGCGGCAGCGAGCTGACAGTTGGTGCCGCACGAAGCACGCAGTGACACCGCGTTGTGGTGAGAAGGGACCCAGCTGTTTGTTAGAGACACCACGCCCACTCGTAACAAAGGGTGGGTTTAGAGCACAGACAAGGGGCCGGCGCCTTCTCGGGGAGCTTTCTAAAATGTTTGCTGAGCTCGACGCCCGGATTCAAGTTGCACGCTCTGTCAAAAAGAGCAGAAATGCGATGTCCGTGTGGATAGCGAAGGACACCTGGCCGTCGAACATGGGAGGCAAAGCTGTAATGATTTGTCACGGAAAGACATAATCAACTTTGTCGTCGAGGTCGGATGCTGAACGATTTGATTTTATTCTCTCTGAAATTTAGTTAAGCTGAGCAATTAAACTATTGTTACAAATCCTGCGCGCTGATGGCATATGCGATTTTAGCAGTATCGCATAATTTGACTGTATTTTTTCTCAAAATATAACAATCAGAAATATGTTAAAACTGACGATCTCAGAAAAGAATAGCCTGTGCTGGGATTACGAATCCTGTTCTTTGATGTGCAACACTACATTATAAACACCAGGTGATGTTTTTTTCGATATTTATTTAAACTGAAAAATATAAGGTAATTGTAAACCGTGAGTTACACCCAAAATACGACTCTTCCCCAAAATCAATTTTGCTGAATGAAAATTAATTCGTGCCAAACTGCGCCGCCTACTGGACAATGCATCGAACAGTATTGCTAAAGTTACGGTAACCGTTTGCTTGAAATCTCATTAAGTGTGGGCGTGAAGCAGGATTCAGCCCATCGCCAGCTATGTAGGTGTGACTTATTCCCAGTAGAAGATTAGTTTTCTTAAATTTATTTATTTTTCAAACTGTCAGTCTTTATTTTATATATTGCCACTGACATAATGAACTATCAACTTCCTTCACATATGGTATCATAATACATTAGCAAACTGACCAACTTAGATGATGGATAAAATTGAAGCCACATTACTAAAAGAACAAATCAGTCAAGATTTACATAATACAGAACCTTTAACATTTTCCACTTTTACAAATTATTATATTCTTTAAAGAAGATTACAATTAAAGTGGCACAATTGCAAGTGCAATACGTTTATTTCAAATAGCTCCAGTAATAGTATGGAGGCATATCTCACACAAAATTCAATAAAAGTGCAAATTAATAAATATATTTTGAAATGTGACAATAAATAAAAACACAATGATAATATGAGCATAAATGTTTTATTTATTTACACTTATTTCTGTATGTTCTTGTTTCATTATTTCATTTTCATACTCCTTCATATAGCATCTTTAAGACTATAATACAAAAAGACCACTCACTCTTCATTTTATTTACTGAAGTTAACAATATCCACTGTCATAAGGTGTTGTATAATATCAACAAAACTGGCAGGCCATCTCAATACTGCCTAATAACACAACAGAAGCTGCGGAAATTCTAATTTAAGCATCCAAGTCTGTTTAGTGCTGAATGGAACAAATGAACAAGCAAAAGTTATCATTTGAGAATATTTAAATGAAGACACCTACAGCTTATCTGACAATTGTATAAACACAATGGTTAATGAAAACTGGCTTACACATTTAGTCAAAAGTGGGGAATGTTATGTTTGACGTATTCAAGTTGAGTACAGAAACACATATTTGTAGGCACTATAAGAGGGTTGTATATTTGACAGAAATCAGGATACACCTATAATACAGAGAAGGGAATGGTGGTTTTTGAAAACAGTCAAGTTCCTGAAACAGAGGCTCTGATGTATATGTATTGTGGCCTGTTGACAAAACATTTGGACTCTGAATTACCAGGTAGCCTTCCTCAGTCTTCAGCACTAATTCACCATGCAACTGTGGGCAAGTCAAACATCCTTCAGATGTAAAAAATATATGCAAACACCAGAAATATAACTATAAAGCATCCAGGAGCATTTTTCACATGAATATATTGGTAGAGCTGTAATGGAATTTTGATTACTGCATGCAGACTTCTCCAACCTTATTTAACATTAACTAACGTGACTAATAATATCTGTCTCTCTGTTATTAATGACACAACAATGTCACAAAAATCAAAGAATGGTTTATCCTGATCCCATTGTATCAACTGACAAAAGATACATGACCTCTTCTGATATTATCATTATCTGACAATATATAGCATTACAGAAAAATTAAGTAAATTGAGATCCTAGCAGCACAGGACAAAATTACAGATGATTTAACACAAGGTTCAACTTCTTATCACAATCATACATTGCAGGTAACTTTTAAAATGACCACTGATTACTACTTAATCACATTTCATTTGTTCCAGTCCTCAAAAATACAATCACAGTTTAAAGCAAGAATTGTAAAACATTTAAACTGCAATACTTCATCAAAATTTGTAGATATTGTTAGAAACTTCATTTTGAAGAATAATATAGTTAAGATGACATATAAGTATTATGCTTCTTTGAAAAAGACTCAGTAGCCCCACAGTTGGAGCAAAAAAAAAAAAACTTCTGCATGTACCATAAACCTATCATACCTTTATGCAAATCTGTATGGTTTAATACATAGGACGTAAAATGATATTACTACACAATGAGAGTTTTATATTTGCACATGCACATTATATTATAGGCATTAGAGGCTTAATTGACTCGTCACTGTTTACAACCAAGCAATGTGTAAAAAATAGTAAGGTTAATAGGATGTTGTATGCCATGTGAAATCATCTAGAACACTTTGATCTCACACATATAAAAAGGAGAATGATATTGGCAAGCTATCATGTATTTTCCAATGTTGGAGAAGAATACTCCTTCAAAGATTTATTCTCTGCCAGTCAACATTCAAGTGGACCAGTCGCTTGCGACGAATCGTGCTGTGCTTTTGGATAAACAAGAATATCAACTCTGTCTTTGATATCTCCATCTTTCAAAACTATTACCGCTGAAGATTTGTCACATGTTGGCTTATTATATATGTGTTTTGTCTTGGTAGAGTAATATATTACTCTACTTTCCCATTTTGTATTATTCATTTGTAGCCTTTGTCAGAACAGCTCAAATTTCCCAGATTTACCATTGTTTATAAGGCACTGTACCATATAACTTCTCCCCACCTTCCCTTCTACATATATAACCTCAGGCAATTAGGTGTAGTAAAAGACAAGCAGGAGTTAAGTTACAATTTAAATAATGTATTATTGATAATATTCATAAATAATAATATACAAAGTACATTTGAATATTGGCAACCACACAACCTGATAAATGGTGATGTGTAGTTTCAGGCGGCACACAGACTTGTTATTTACTTAAAATGTCTCTAGTTAAGGCATCATTTGTGGTCAGCTTTCTTCAGAACAGACTGCATGCCTGTCTCAATATGGCTGCCGAGCTGTGCTCTTCATTGTGTTGTCCTTTTCAGTTCATGGTGTGTGATGGTCTTTCATCAGTTTGGTAAGAGAGAGAGAGTGAGGTAAAGCAAGCAAATTTATAGGTTTTCTGTCCAACCCCTAGAGTCAATACAGCGTCGTGGTACTTAAAGGCTTTTGATACAAGCCAGTTCCAATCAGCCATACTTCAGAACAATGGGGGAATAGAACACCTTCACACCTGCCCTCCAAACCTTATGTTAAGGTAAAGCTTGGCAGTTAGGCAGCCTGGCTTTCTGTGAGGGTTGACTGAGAGACTTTACCAGAGAAACACTTACCAAACTTGTTTGAGGCACTTCCCCCAACCCTGTCATAAAATTACCCTGAAAGGGGGGGGGAAGGGGTTCTTAAACCATCAAACCATTGCTGTTAATATCTATAATGTAACACTAATATTACATTGCTATGCCTAAGTTACAAATAAAGACACGCAAAATATTTATCAACTTTATGCAAAATTTCACATCACAATATGTAAGCGTGATCTTTCGGACTCATATAGAAATCCAAGAAAACTTCTTTGTCCGTGTTTTTCAGCTACATTTCGTGTAAAGTGCGATACTTTTGGATGTATGGATTTGTATGCATTATTGGCTATAGAATTTGTAATACGTCCGATCGTTATAACTCTTTCAATTCCATGTTGCATCGCTTCTCCATGATTTTAAGTATAAACCTGACCGAATTGTGGTTTCTTTGAAATTAAACTTGTAGTAGTTCTGTCATATCACCTATGCCCATATATTCAATCTCCTTTCGCTGTTCCGTTATTTCACAGAGTAATAATTTCTATTTGTTAGCGCTAATGCAATCTTTACTATCAGTTTTTTGTTACTTTTCGAATTTTAGTACTTTCATAACCTCTAACCTGCTCTGCATGTGTGTCACGCTTATGTTTTTGAACCCTCTTTACGACATTCTGCTTTGTCTTCTACTCTTTTGTCTTTTTTCTTCTACTGTTTGTTTTTTATTTCTGCCCCCACTTGAACCTCAGTTTTCAATTTATCTCTTGGTACAAAGTCTTGTCTCACGAGACATGAAATTCTCTCTCTGAAAAAGTCTTCTCATCTCTCTGAAAAAGTCTCATCTCATCCCAAGATTTTTTTATAAAAGAAAGATTTTCATAAGGACTTTGCTGAAAAATAATACTTGTTTAAATAATCCTTACATGTAAGACTGAAAAATGTTTTAAGTACGTCTTGTAGATCAATAACAAAATGTTTTAAGAACATTATAAATAATAGGCTTGAATTTAAAGTTTGTTACAATACTAAAAGCTAGGGATGCTGCTAACAGAATCTTGACTTAAAACAAATATTATACAACTAAAAATTAATGAAAATATTTCATTAGGATGTTTTTATGTTAATTAGTTTGGCATTTCTTTGTATAGTGTATGTTTAAACTAAATATATTTTTAAGTGTGTGCCTTTTGTAATTTGTGAAGTTTGTAATTCTATTTTTACCTGTGAACTTGTTGCAGTGTTCTGACCCAATACTATGTGAAAGATAAACTGGAATCAGGCAAAAGGCAGAAACAGACCTTAGGTGGGGTGTCAGTCCATCACTTGGTAGACTTGAGCAAATCCAGTGCTCCAATCATAATGTACATTTGCTTCAAGCCAGATAACCAAACAGCTTCTAAACTCTGCCACTGATTTATGATGCTCTTTGCTTCGATACTCCAAAAAGCTGCTCAAATATTTCACTACTTTACTTTCTTAAATTCTACACCAAATGCTAAAACTGAACGGATACATACATTTTTCTTTAAAACAAAAAGTTGTATGTGTGGCCAACCTGGCTTTACACCTGGAATAGGATCAAGTCTAACCCTGAACTGGACTCAACCAACTTGATAATGCATAGTTATGAAACACAAGCAAAAATAACGTATACTATCTTATCTCTCCAAGTGTAGAATCAACATACATGATTTTGTTTTTTGTAACAAATTATTACATAGCAGAATAGAAGTACAGTAATCCAAGTTTAATTTACCCAAAATACTTAACAATAAAAACAGTTTTTGTACAGTAAAGCATTATATTTATGCTGTAAAATACAAAAATAATTCTGATGAAAATGTTACATTAAGAAGTGACTGTTGGTTGTAGGTGGTCTACCATATCTTTGTCTATTGCAAAAAGGATCTTGGTTCAAAACATGTATGCAGCCTATTTACTCATATGCCACATGTAGTATATAAAGATTCCAAATTAAGCACTGGGTGGAGCATGATACAACTACTGAGTAAAATCTTCAATGCGAACTTACCCAACTGTAGAGTTTAATCAAAATATTTAAATACGGTCCATATTAAAAAAATCTGAAATAAGATTCATTGCAACCTGTGCTAAATTCTTAATCATAAGAAAACAATTGAAATTCAAAGTGAATTTGTATTTCTTAGAATAAATGTATGAAAACTTTTAGTCAACCATACTTTCCTGGAAAGTCAAAATTTAGATTATGTTGCATTTTGATGTCAGAATTAATGAAGACAATAAAAAAAATAAACTAAATTTAAGAAACCAGGAAATAACTATAAATGCACTGCCTACTTTGATAAAATATATGATAATAAAGGCAGCATTCTGATAATGGTACAATATTCATTTGCTTATGAAATGTTTTGTTTAATTCAAGTACATGGTTTATATTTAATACATTTTATAGATCATAAATAAAGTCCAAAACCATGCAGCAAAAAATATTTACTTTATGTGCTTGTAATGGTAAAGCACATGTACATAAGGCAAACTGCGCTCTTAGTGTCTGGAAAGTCATGGGAACAAATTATATATTGTACAAAGTATGTCAACAAACAATCACTTGTTTTTTTTAAGGCCACGCCCTCTAAACATATCCATGTTTATTTGTTCATAGAAAAGATGAGACAGCTTGCTATACAATTATACAAATAATTATGACACCAAAAAAACTGGTTTTTCAAAGACACAGAGATGAAGTTCCAGTAAAATCATAGCAGAAGGTGACCACTAATTACGAAACATTACCTGTGGTCTGTTTTGAAATAGCCTGATGTAATCAGGTTTAATTTAATTGATGCAGCATGGCTCTCACGGCTATGTTGCAATTTAATTACTACAAGCTAGCAGATCAGTAAAATTACCTTCATTTTAACTAGATGAAACCCAGATGGGGCTAAAGGTCTTTTCTGTATCAAGAATACTTGGATATTCTTAGGTAAAAGTGGGAGGCTGAAAAATTATGCAGTACATTACATATATACCTGTATGTAGTCAGAAGGTTGAGATGCAAGGACAGTGCAACATGGCTATTATGACTTACTTAGATACTTAAAAAACTAATAATTAACCATTTTTAATAAATACAGAGGCCATGATTCAATTTTAAAAGGCAAATATCTTGTATTTTATATGAAAATTGTATTTTTCCTGGGCAGCTACAGCAAATATGATACAAACATACAACAGAATACCTGAAGAATAAAATAGTTTTCACACTTGCAGCTATAGCCAAAAGTAAAATAAACTGAAAATATGTTTGTACATCCTAGATTATTTCTTGCTTTAATATAGGGTATATTATTTTGCAGTACAATGTTGAATGTTTCAGTCCATACATTTCCTTCATCCTCTTAATTCAATAAGAAAATTATAAACATGTAAAATGAAGAGTCAAGACTTTATGGTATAAGTGGTTACTTTTCAAGGCACTATTCTCTGATTTTGTTGGGCCACACTATCCCAATACTTTAATATATTGCATACACAAAAGAAAGAAGACAGTAACACTGTCATGTCTAGTACATAATATATTGACAAATATGAAAAAAACATTAATTAGGTGTCTTGAAAACTAATTTAGGCATTTATGTCTAAGAATTTTCTTGTTCCATTTTGGGAAGTAGCCAACAAATGAGTCAAACACCACATGCATTGAGCAGAATTAGGAACTAGGAATTGCCTCATGTTGTTGTCATTTTCCATGCCACATAAATATAAACAGTGAAAAAAATCCTCTTTTCTCAAAAAAAAATTCTATGTTAAGTATAAGGCTACTGCAAGCAGCCTGCACTGCAGAAAAATGTTTGGCATGTGTCCCAGTTTCTCCTAATAATCATTTGCCACTCCTGCCAATTTTACTAAATACTTATGCAGCACTTTACTTCAACTATTTTGTCTTGACATTTAAAAAGGTGCCCTTGAATATTTGTTCACCTGTCTTAATACTTACAGGAAAGTAATATTCTTCACCTCACCCAGTGACAAGTAGTTGCCTTTACGTAACACTAGACGTTGAGAAAATAAATATTAATACTATAATTTTATTTTTAAAAGCAGAGCTGTTTGGTATTATAATCTGCATAAATAAATATTAAAATCTTAAATATGTAATACAAAATGCAAATATTATAAGTACAGTACCTATGTCACACTTCTACATTCCTATTGTACCACTCATGTTTTAGGCTAAAAATGTCTTGACAGCTACACACAGTATTTAAATTAAATTATTACCAAAATGTTAACCACACTGGCAGTCCTAACCCATGTTTTTTTCCCCCTGTCAATTCAGGTAGTGTAACTTGCAGACTTACCAAACTACAAACATATTTAAAATTTAAATCAAACTGCACACTAAAATTTATTTGGTAACACCAGGCTATCAGGACATCAGAGCTTAACTGAAACCCTTTTAAAACACTTTCATACTATCTCTTACATTATTAAAAGTACATTTTTTACTTGGATGGCATGGTAGTGCAGTGGTAGCTCTGCTCCTCGTAGTAAGGAGACTAGGCTTCACGTTCTGGGTCCTCACTGCATGGAGTTTACATGTTCTCCCTGTGTCTGCATGCATCTTCTCTGGGTGCTCCAGTTCCCCTTCCACAGTCCAAAGACATGCAGGTTCGGTGAAATGGCGATCTAAACTGGCCCTACTGTGTTTGGGGTGGATGTGTGTGTGTTCACCATGTGATGGACTGGTGCCCTGTCCAGGGTTTGTTCCTGCCTTGCGCTCTATGCTAGCTGGGATTGTCTTTAGCAGATTCCAGCATGACTGACTTTTTACTTAATTTTCAAAAGCATTTAAGTATTTTAATAGAGATACAAAACTGTTCAATTATATATATGTTACGACCAAAACCCGAAATCGGCCAAAGTGGGAAGTGTCCGGCCAAATCGGAAAATGGCCAATGTCATTGTAAATTGACCGGCAAATGTCCAATCTTTTCCTTGATTTTGGGATTTGGCCAGCCAGTTTGCAAAATGGCATGGGTCGATTGGCCAAAGTCAGAAGAAAAAAGGCATGAGCAGAGATTTGTTTTGCACTTAGTAGTACAACTGCATCAAGTGCAGCCTTGCCAGCTCTTGTTCAGAATGAGGACACCACTTAGTTGTTTCACAATAATTAAGATTAGGTATATAAGTAGGTTTCACATTTCTTTTATCATTTTAGCCCTAAAATAGTGACTTAACATCAGGGACCTATTTTATTGACCTTAAGGTTAGTGTTTGAGTGAGAGGAAGGCCATCTCCAGTGGCGTCTGCCTCCTGAACAAGACCTGCCTTAAGCAGTTTCTCATGCAGAATGGAAAACTCAATTATGAATCTGCATCTGAAATTTTTAAGCATCTTTGCACTTTGAGCTGACAGTCTTACATCAGCGCATCGAATTTTGGCCAGGGAGTTCTCGCCACTTCGCAAAATGGCTGGCCAAAGTAACATATACACTGGTCATTTCTAGTAATTTGGACTTTGGCCACACCTCTTGGCCAAAATTCGGGTTTTGGCCGTAAAACACACATATATTTTTTACAGAATTAGGAAAAAATAACAAAAATAGCAAAATATTACTGGAAAAATATTTCTGCAACACAGCAAAAGTAGGTTTTCATTTTTATATTTATACCACCTTATAAGGAAATTAAGGCTGGCACCAATTATTTCTATGTAGTTGAGGAAGTCACAATTACCTCCTAGTTGTTATTTTATTATGTGACAAAGGTATAATTTATTTAAGTTTCTTTTGTAACCCAGGTAATCATACCTTTCAGCAAATGAAAAACTTAATTTGAATAGGCAGCTTTGTTTTTTTTAATTGCAAAGAAATCCAAAATAAATTTACCTGCACACAAACACCATGCAAATAATATGAAAGAATGATTTTTTTATTTAGAATTGGACTTAAAGCAGGTACTGGCCATGTAATGTAGAATTACAAGAGGCATGAATAAGAAAACCTTGGGAAAGGAATTGTATCTTTAATATTGTCAGCTCCTAAAATGCACTGAAGATAACGCTCAAATCCCATTCCAAATCCTCCATGAGGAACGGAGCCAAACTGACGCAACTCCAAGTACCTATGAAAATAATAACAATTAGATAATCACCTTAATGATTGGTGGTGTTTCATAATTATACTTATAAAACTGTTCTTAAATTAAAAATAAAAAAAATTATAACATTTAAATAATTAATAAAATGTTATGTTCCAATGATTTGCAAATAAAGGTAGTCAACAAACAAAACATTTTCTGTGTTCAAATGAAGGCAGCAGTAACATTGACCACTACAAATTAAGAAACACTGTACAATTATACTTGAAATATGAGAACTTTTAGACAGATATATCATCTGTCCCAAGGGGGGAATTTATTTTTTAAGGAATCTTAAGGAATACAGAAATATTATAACAAACAACAACACCACCCTCAAACATACACAAGTATTACAAAAAAAAAAAAGCAAAAGAAAAACTTCTGACTTGGATCACTGATCCTTCTGCTCTCAGCTCTCAATCAAACGGAGAATGTACAACACCACCAAAGTCCAATATCCATTTGTAGATAGATAGATAGATAGATAGATAGATAGATAGATAGATAGATAGATAGATAGATAGATAGATAGATAAACTAATTTGTCCCAAGCGCAGAAATTTAGCTTTTTACAGAAACTCAAGAAATACTATAAACAAACAATAACAACTTCCTTCAAAATCTAAAACATCTGATTTGACTTATGATAAGAGACTTCAGCATTTGCATCATGCTTTTGTGTCATTTTACGTGCATTTGCATAAAATGCGAAATACAGCTATTCCAATAGCTCATGTCTGTTTGTCTGTCTGTCTGTCTGTCTGTCTGTCCATTTGTCCATCAAACAATTTGTCTGAAATGTAGCATACTTACTTTTCAAGGATATTTGTCAAAATGGTTCAATATTAGTTGAGATATCTTGAACAGATCAAGATATACAAAGTTCTGAAATTCCAAAATCTACCATTGAAAAGCATTAGTGTATATGCAAACTTCCCTATTTTAAAACAGATAAACATTCTTTACAATATCAACTACAAATTGCTTTACTGATTCAGCGTTACCTTGACTTGTATAGTTTGCATATTTTCACCTCCAATAGTTGCTACTGATTTAAAACAGATCCCTAATACAAGTTAATGAAACAATAGCAGACAGCGGTTACAGGTAGAAAAGCTACTCGCACATGTCAACTGGCAGGCAATCTTCTGTTGGAAAGTCCAGCTGGCCGCATGCGGAAATCTCTACATCAGCAAGCTGTTTCTGCTTTATAAAATCTTCTGTAATGTTTGAGCACTAACAGAAGAGAACCAGGACATTCAGAATTTCACTTTTTCCAATGCTTTAATTTGTAATGAAATGTAAAATGCAAGCAAGGTTATCTAGACATGAAGCATCCTGTGGTGTGTAAGCTGTTTTATGCAAAGTAAATAAACTTAATATTAACCCGACACTAAACTAACCTCACAGATCCATTACCTGCAGTTTATAATTCCAGTATAAGCAACAGACCTGATTTCAGACAAGAAATCCTAATAAATAACTGAAGAATAACAGAATGACCATCTAATAAGGTTTTTTAGCGATGCAAAAATTTCTTTGCCGAAAAATACATTGTCACAATATTTTACAACAGCGTACACAAAACCCCACAGGGGAGCTGCACTTGTTAACAACTTGTCTTTATTTCGAACAGCATTGTGAGGAGGAATGAGACGCACACAAAAACAAAGAGTACCAGCATTTATTTGTCCCACTGTGTGGAAACATAATGTGTTTATTTATGAAAGTGTTTTTTTTTCCTGGTTGTGATCCCTCTGTGATGATGAAGAGTTAAATCAGGCATTAAACAAAAGAGGATGGTATTTATATGTGGGTGTACATGCTACACAATTGTCCTGGTTTGGAACTTTTAAAAATCTGGTCACCATAAAATGTATCATCGGAGTGATACATTCACCTGAAATCAGTAATTACCACTTGCTGTAGTAAAGTTTTCTTTTCCCTAACATTTGTCATACTGCCAGACATGCTCAAGCAAAGGAAGGAATTATTTACAAGTTTATTTATTTAGATTATATTAATTGATAATTTCATATTGTCACTGTATATGAATATGGGGTGTGTGTGTATGTGTGACTAAAAGTGACCCCGTGATGGATTAGAGTCCTGCCCAAGTCTGTTTCAGCCTTCTGCTCAGTCCTAGTGGGGTAGGCCTCTGGCCCCACAACCATGAAATAGAGGTTTTACAACCAAAACCTAGCTATTGAACTAGGTTGAGGGCTTCACTGCCTGCACAGCTGTTGAACGCACCGGAACGTTATGGCATGCGTAAATTTTCTAACTTGTTTTCTTTGCAAAGCCATTCCCATTGCTTTCACACACTGGATCAGTCCTGTGGCGGCTTTAAACTGTCATACCACCTATTACATTCATGTACCTGTTATATTGGAGTATATTCAATCCTCATTTCATAATGTTTACCCTCTTTTTTTCTAAAATACTTTGGGACAGTTTTAAATTCTCATTTTATTTATTCTCATCCATAACATTTTTTACTGGAATACTCATTGCAATGCAAAACAGTATAAAGATTAATAAAAGGGCCTAAATGGAATTACAAAACACTTAAAATCATATAAACATACCAGACTTACAAATATCAGAATAACAAACTACAGTTAAAAATATTCTATTCTATGATGCTCTACAGAGTCAATCCTTGATTTATCTCATAGCTGAATGCAGTTTCCTATGACATTTTGGATAGCTGGCTTTCACTATATTTTAGATTCTGTCACCTGTGAACTAACAGCTTTCGTTTAGTTCACAAATGATGATTCACATCCAGTTCAACTCGAACAACAGTATGTAAAGCAGGGGTCCCCAACTGTAGTCCTGGAAGGCCCCAGTGGCTGCAGGTTTTCATTCTAACCCATTTCTTAATTAGTGACCTGTTTTTGCTCCTAATTAACTTATTTTGAATTAATTTTATTTGACTTGCTCTTGATGACTCAGACCCCTTAATTGTTTCTTCTTCCTTAATTAGCAGCCAAACAATAACAAGAAACATGTCCAGAAAACTATAAAATGTATGCTATTGTACAATGACCATAGCAACAAGCCATGGAATTAAAGAAAGAGTTTAATTACCAACAAGAATCAAGAAACAAGATATTTTTTTTTTTTTTAAAGGAAAAAATTACCAAGAAGAAATGTATGGTCTTGTATAAAGACAAGCTGGTCCTTATTGTGGCTGAAGTCAAAGCTGCTGTCTTAGAAATGACATAAATGATAACAGCATCAAGTAGCGATTATGTAACTCAGGAGTTAACTATCCCTTTACACATTCAACAAGGCTGAAAGTAATGATTAATATACTGTGTATGTTTATTAATATTAGGAACATAAGTAGACCTTATGAAGGACTGTCCCTATTTCAGTTAACACCAGTGACACTATTAACACAATATTATAATACTGTATTAATCTTAATATTAAAAATTAAGCTAGGCCTGTACTATTTATCTGTATTATTTTACTTTTGTTTGTCTGTATTGATATCACTTCAGTTAACAATACAGAATCTACTAATGCTATGCTGATATTACAAATATACTGTATATTGAATATATTACACAGCTCTTGCTGTGTATTTCATAACTCTCAGAATATTATTATTTCTTAACACTCCTAGACATATTGAACAAACTTTTTAAGTTTTCAGTTTCTAGGCTGAAAAAATTAACTATTATTAGTAACAAATACTCAAAAATTCTACAACATCCTCTTTTTCTTTCTTTTAAAATGGGGAAACCCACAAGTTTCATTTGCGTTAGGAATTTCAACAATATTTTGATTAAATGAAAAAAGGATAGCTGGGGTTAAACATTAAATTTTATGATTTGGAATGTGGGACAGCATGGTGGCACAATATTAGTGTGGCTGTCTCACAACAAGGACATGGTTTGCATCCCTGCAAGCTATCTCCCTGTGTTCTCATGGGTTTCCTCCAGGTGCTCCAGTTCAAAGACATGCAGGTTAGGTTAACTGGCATTCCAAAACTGTGTGAGGATGTGTGTGTTCACCCTGCAATAGACTTGCTCCCTGTCATGGGATTGTTCCTGCCTTGTTAGCAACGCTAGCTCAGGATACATGGGTTTGGAAAATGGATGAAAGGATTTGGAACATCAAGTTTCTTGTTTAAAAAATGAAAAGAAAAAGGTGTCATCACATCTTACCTCACTGAAGTCTTCTTACATATTAGGCTCATTTAATTATTAAGAAAGTAGGTTAAATATAAAAAGGAATTAGTTTCACAGTATTTCATTCTAATAAAATAAATGTAGACAAATACGATAACTTACTTATAGAGTAACACCTTCTGTGTATTCAAAAGTATGTTTTATTATACTACAGATAAATTGTATAAAACTAATCCTGGCTAACAAATACATAAATTGGAAAATCAGTCATTTACAGCTGATATCCTTTCTGCAGGCCTCAAAATATTTAATCCCAAACTTACAATGGCAGAAGATTTAATGGTATAATAAATCCTGCATTAGATCACTCCTCTTCATCCACATTATCTAAAACATTTCCCAAAAAAGTCTGATGTAGTCAGTACATGACTTTCAATAATAAACTCATGTTTTCAAAGTTCACCATGTCACAATACTTTCTCTGTAAATACAGGTATACACATGATGTATGAAGTTATCTCTGTAGAGCAAAATCTACTGTAGTGATTCTACTAAAGCTCAAAGGCTTGTAACTAGATAGATGTAACGATTTACCTTTGAGTTACCCTATACAAAAACTCATTTGTAGTGCCAAAGCACATATGATACAAACCTTAAAAAGTTGTACAGTCCTATTCATGAACCCTAAGTATAACACAATTATTTCTTTTTCCTGCTTTCTAGCAAAAAACAGAGAACCATTTTCACAGGTACCACTAGATTCAGAGGCAAATTTTATCATCCGGTATTTATCCGCAAATTTCATTATAACTGCCCAACAGCTGCTCATAATGACAACTGCATTCAGGCACCGCATAATACTTTTATACTTTTCGAGTGAGGCTGTATTAATGTATAGTGCTGTATTCTTTGCTTGTTGTTTGTATTATACTACTATCATTAATCTGTAGGATTAGTAAGAAGTAAGAATCTCATTGTACACAAAGTGGTCAAATCTTTTTCTGGGATGCCTAAAGTCATAGTCAATCATAAGAATTCACATATTGCGTGTACTTGTTTATTTATTTGTTTTATATTGCATTATTCTGAGAAGACATGCAAGTAAAAAATTTATTGTACTATGTATACATGACAATAGACTTTGAAGTTACTTAAAAGTATATAACTCAACAGAAGATTGCAAGTGGGCTATTTAATGTCCATTCACTCACCGGTAAGGGGCCTATACTCTACAATCTGTTAGTGGACCATAAGTTAGATTTTTTTTTTTTTGCTTAACTGAGACCCGGCAGCAACCCAGTGATTTTTCGCAGCCTAATCAAGCTGTTCCCTGACTTTGTTTACATTTGCCAAGCACATGCCTGTAGTAGTTTTGGAGGTCTCATGATAATCTACTGCGTGGAGCCGAAAGTATGCTCTAAAACTGTGCCTCAGTATGCCTCGTTTGAATCCACTGTCTTGCAAATCAATGGATTGACTCCCACTATTTATCGACTGCCCAAGTTGAATAAGGACTTTTTAAATGAACTGTCTGAGTTTCAAAATTCCCTTTGTTCTATGTCCCATAATGTTTTTTGTTGGGTGATTTTAATGTACATATGGTCACTGTTACTGAAAATCTTACAAGGGATTTTACATCTTGCCTCGATAGTATTGGTCTGCAGCAATTTACAGACGTTCCTACTCAATCTAAAGGCCATATTCTTGATCTTATTTGTTGCTCTGGTGTTACTCCTTATAACTGTACAGCATCTGACCTGTCGATATCCGATCACAAACTGGTGTCTTTTATTATAGAGTTAATATTATCTAAAACAAATCTTTTTCATTCTGTCTTATTTTGCAATATTAAGAATATTGATTTAATTGCTTCCTTCAATGGAGTTGACAGTCTGCCCATGTTGTGACAATTTATTTACCACAGATGAACTGGTTTCCCATTATAAAAATGGACTATGCAGCCTTTTAGACAATCTTTCTCCTCTGAAAACCAGGAATGTCTTTTTCATTCACTCTGCTCCCTGGTTCAACACGGAACTTCGCCAACTTAAACATCAGGGCCGACATTTGGAACGCCTTTATAAAAAGTCTGGCTTTGATGTCCATGACAATATGTATTATGAACACGTGTCTATAAAGATGCTTTGTCTGCAGCAAAAAACTACATACTATGCAACACTAATTGGGTCAGCTGAAGGGAATACTAGGGCTTTATTCTCAACTGTAAACAAAATCCTCTGGCCACCTGACAGTCATCCTTCTCAGTTTTTTTGTACTGACCAAAGTAACTCTTTTATGACCTTTTTTTTAATATGAAAATTGGAAATATCCACCAGTAGTTGACTAGTATTAAAAATTCCGTACATGGAGTATTTTATGATCCCCCTTCTTCTTTTCTTGCCAGTTTTTAACTCCCAACTGTGGAGAAAATACTTGGTATTATTAGAAAATCCAAGCACTCTACCTGTCAGCTGGATCCAATTGCTACTTACTTTGTTAAATTCTGTTTGTCTTCACTTTCCTTTCTAATAACTAACATCATGCATTCTTCCTTTATGTCTGGACTTGTTCCATTATCTTTTAATACAGCTGTGATAACTCCAATTCTCAAGAAATCTGGTGCAAAACCCTACAACCTAAATAAATATCATCCAATCTCAAATTTATCTTTCCTTTCAAAAACACTTAAAAAAACTGTTGCTGAGCAGGTTCCCACTTACCTTACTGACAATCATTTGTATGAACAGCTTCAGTCTGGCTTTCGTCCATTTCACAGTACAGAGAGAGCCCTGGTTAAAATCATCAATGCCCTGCTGATGGCAGCTAACTCCGGGCTGTTAACCATACTTGTGCTCCTTGATCTGAGCTCTGCCTTCGATACAATGTCTCATGATATTCTTCTTGAGAAATTAAAATTGATTGGTATTATTGGCACTTCACATGCCTGGTTTAAATCATATTTCTCTGATCGTACACAGTTTGTACAGTTAAAAAATTTCAGATCACAAGTTTACCCAGTTTTTAGTGGTGTTCCCCAGGGCTGTGACTTGGGTCTCCTTCTATTTATTATTTATCTTCTGCCCCTTGGTCATATGTTTAGGAAATGTAGTATTAATTTTCACTTTTATGCTGATGACACCCAGCTCTATCTGTCTACTAAGCCTGATTCCACTCTTCCACCTTCTTCCCTCTCTGACTGTCTGGAGGAAGTTAAATCATGGCTGTCTGCTAACTTTCTTAAAAAGTGATAAAACAGAGGTTCTTCTGGTAGGTACTAAATATGTTTTAGATAAATGTGATAGTATTTTATTGAGTATTGATAATTCTCTAATCTCTTTTTCCTCTCAGGTTAGGAGCTTAGGTGTTATTCTCAGTAGTACCTTAAAATTCGAGGCACATATTAATAATGTCACTCGGTCTACATATTTCCATCTACATAATATCAGCCGTTTACATCCATCCCTTCAGCTACCAGCACTGCTATTCTTGTTCATGCTCTGGTTACATTTCGTATTGATTATTGTAATTCTGTCCATTCTGGTCTTCCTCACAAACTCCTTTACAAACTCCAATTGGTTCAGAATGCTGCAGCTCGTATTATTACCAGAACCCCTTCCATAGAACACATTATTCCTGTCCTTGAACAACTTCACTGGCTCCCTATTAAATATCACATTGATTTTAAGATTCTGCTTATTACTTACAAGACCCTTCATAATCTGGCACCTCCTTGTCTTTCTGATCTTCTTCACATCTCCATTCCTTCTCGTATCCTTCTTACACTATCAATCTTATTATACCTTCTGCTCATTTGCCCCTCACCTCTGGAACTCTCTCCCACAAGACACCCGTAATATCGACTCTCTTCCTACCTTTAAATCTCATCCTAAAACACATCTTTTTAAACTGGCTTATTCTGGTAATTTTAGCTGATAAATTTAAATTTAATTGTATTATTATATTTATTCTGGTTTTATTGTACTATAGTATTTTATTAATGTTATGCTGTGACTGTTGTTATTAATGTGCTCTGTAACGTGTCCTTGTGTGCCTTGAAAGGCGTCTATAAATAAAATATTATTATCATATCATATTATTATCATTAAGTCAAAATTTTAACAGCAGGAAAACACTTTCTCTATAGATGATATACTGTTTCATACTGAAAGTAAAATCATAAACTGTGACAGCCATGGAGGTTTCTCCAACTATATTCAAGACATTATCATATTTTTACAGTGCATCATAGTAAGCCACCAATAATTTTTATACATCAATTTCTTTAAACCAATAAGAAAAGTAAACACCTTTTAGAATAACAGACAGTTAAATGGTGATATTAAGATTCTGGCAAAAATTCTCACAAACAGAAACAAGGAAGTGCTTCATTGTGTTATTTTTCAAGTTCAAACAAAATATGTTAAAGGCAGACAATAATTATTGAATTTTCAAAGTATGTTCAGCCACAATGGGACTTCCTGAGATCTTGTTATCACCAAGTTTAGAAAAATCCTGTTATTTATTCATCACATTATGCAAACTTGGATTTATAATGTTATAATACAGCACAGACACACTGGTTAATCTAAAGAATATAAACTCTGCTTTTTTTTTTTTTTAAACATGGAATCAGAAAGAAGTGTCTTTTATCACAGATTAAATGCCTCTGAACTCATGTGTAAACATACTAACATTCAGGGAATTGTAAAAGTCTTAAACAAAAGGCATCTGTTCATGAAGATGACATTGTTCTTAATACTACTGATCCATATTCATCATTCCCGTATGTACTGAATGTATAGGAGAAATAAAACAGCTAAAGTTGTTTAGACCAAAAACTGATTACTTCCAAGGAATAATGTTTAAATTTGAATTTGACCAGCTTTTTTAACGGACTCACTGCATATTCAGGAATTATTATTATACAATAATCTAAAACATATTCAAATGCATTTTTTTGGCATACTACACTAATTGAATGTGTTAAGATGTTACCAGCTGGTTATATCTTCATCTTATGTGGGAGAACTAATATTGTTAAAATGAAGATGTTCCCAAAATTGTTATACTTTTTAGCTACATTCCAATCTATATATATAAAAGTCAATGTGTGTATGTATGTATGTATGTATATATGTATGTTCCAGCATCACTTCCGAACGGCAGGAGCAATTTTCATGAAACTTGGTACACATGTTTCTCATTGCTTGACTAAAAATAATGTAGGGTGAAATCAACCCTAACCCACCCCCTTCTGGATAAGGTGGGGGTGATCTATGCTGTCTTGTATGCATGTTATCATCCAGTTGACACTCGGAACAACCACCAGAAGGCAAACTGGAGGTGACTGCCAGCATTCTTTATGTCTGAGCACCACCATGCCCCTGTTGCTTCTGAAATTAAATAGAGTTGGCCGGTTCCGAGCGTCAACTGGATGATAACATACATACAAGAACATAAGACAAGCACATTAGTGAGTCTTCATTGTTTGTTAACTTATTTTTATTTTTGAAGTTGTGGGTTTTTTTAAATTATATTTTTCTCAAACAATTAAAAAAAAACACTTTATTTTCCTCCCGGGCAACACTGGGTATTTCAGCTAGTATATAATAACAAATTCTTTTTTCAAAAAATTGTAACTTAGTTTGTTTAGAATACATAGGGCCCATAGATTAGGGCAGAAATAAAACATGAGAAATCTGAAGCAGAGATGAGCAAGGCACTTGCTTTTAAAGGTGCAAATATACTAGTAGGTTGCAAATACACATATGAGGCCATAAAAGAAAATAAAAAAGTAATGTATTTGTAACATCGTCATTAATCATGAACAGGAAATCCTGCACTAACTCCTCCATGCATGTCTAACTCTTTAACCAAAAACTGTTAATTAACAGCAACTACTCTGAAATCCAGTTCTTCAACTTTATTTTTATGATTATGACATACTGAATGATTATGTTACTGTCAGTTGCACCAGTACAAGACGATCACATACAGCGGATCTATTATATGAAAATATAACTGAAAGGTCCTGTTACTAATGCTGTTATGGACTACTACATTATCTATACTTCAGTTTTTTTTATTTTTAATAACTTTGCAAAAAATTCTAAAATCCTATTGTTGCTTTGTCATTTTTGGGTATTGATTGTTGCTGGGTATGGGGAAAAAATATGATTTTAGCACAAGACTACAACATAACAACGTGAAAAAAGTCAAGGGTTCTGAGTAATTTCTGAATCTACTTTTTTTCAGCCATCTGTAAAGCAAACAATATTTAACATATGAAGTATGCCTGGCACAGAAATCATTAGAGATTTTAATTCTGACAATGAATGGGCATCTATTGAACTACTGCGCCTCAAATATTACCTTTCATCAAAACATTTGCTATGTTTACATATAACTTTGACAATAAAAAATAAATTTTCCTAACCTTCCATCTGTTGGGGAAATGAAGCTTTCTAGATGCAATGAAAATATATGTAGAATGGTCAAGCTACACTAGTGTTTTTAACATCTAGATAAATTGCAGAAGCCTCAGTAACAGGGCCACTGAATTACATTTTCAGATAATGAATGGAAGTCAGCCCTCAATAAAAAAATTGTGCAAAACATGCCTTCAAATAATAATGTGAAACTAATTTAAAATTGTTCAATGCCCATATTTCCCAACCTAGACTATACAAACTGTAACCAGGTCAAGACTCCAAATGTTAACAATGTAATAAGGAACCTGTTCTGTTGGTTCACATGTTTTGAGACTATTCCCTGCTGAGTCCTTACTTAATTTTTTAAGCAATTCCCTGCCCTAATATATATATATATATATATACACACACACAGTGGAACCTCGGTTCACGAACGTTTCGGTACACGTACAACTCGGTTTACGGCCAAAAAGTTTGGCAAACTTTGGCCTCAGCTCACGACCACACACTCGGTATACGAACAAGCCAGTTTCCCTTTCGGTTTGTGCATGCTGATGATTTCTGCACGTGTGGCAGACATGCGTGCATGCTTTCGCTGTGAACTCTTTGTGCTCTATTTCATTTCCCTTCCGGTTTGTACACGCCGATTACTGTATTTAAGCACGTGTTGAGCTGCTTCCTGTTCATTGCTCTCAGTCAGACGTGCGTGCTTTATCTGTGATCTGTTTGTACTCTACTGTATTTCGTGTACTTTTGCAGTTAGCCATGGCTTCTAAGCAAGTGAAGAGTGGTGAGAAGAAAGTTTTGCAGAAAATTGAAATCGAAGTAAAGAAAGAAATTATTGAAAAGTATTGGGCGTGGCATTCGTGTTACTGATCTTGCCGCCAAGTACAAGAAGTCAAAACCTATGATTTCGACTATTCTAAAGCAGATAGAATCTATTAAAGCAGCTGATGTTGCAAAAGGAGTTACAGTGTTAACCAGGCAGAGACCTCAAGTGCTGGAAGACGTGGAAAAACTGTTTACCAGTTTATTCATTTACCAATTTGAGAACCCTCGTGCTTTCAAGCAGCACAATGTAAACAAAGCCAGACTGTCAGTGATATGGAGGTCAAACATGAAGGGTTGGGTCACAAGGACTTTGTTTTTGGAATGGCTGCATGAGGCTTTCGCTCCAACCAGCTAAACAGCTAAAAACACCAGAAACCCAAGAAATCACACAACAGAAAACACCTGAAGGAAAACATCCCTCCATCGCGGAGCCACACTCCCTTAAAACTGTAACCTCCTCTCCACCAAGTTCCTCCTTACTTCATGCCAGAACTCGACTCATGCAAGGTTAGTTTTTTTGGTGGTTTATGGTTAGTTTTTGTATTACGGATTTTTCAAAAGTTAATTTTTTGGTTTGTAGCGTGAATTGTTGCAGTGTTACTTTTCACTTTTTTAAATGTTCATTTTTTTTTCCCGTTCTTAAAAAAAAAGTGTTTATACAGCGATCGGTTCCAAGGCTATAGCGCAAACACCTGTAATGTTATTTTGTTGGTTGCTTGTGGTTGGTTTTTAAATAAAGTTCGGATTTGTTCAAATGTTCCTTCCCACCCGTGCTTAAAACTCATTAAAATAAGGTGTTTATACAGCAATCGGCTTGCAAGGCTATAGCGCAAACTGCTGCAATGTTACAGCGAGGGGGAGAGAGAGAGCGTGCTGCTGAGAGAGAGAGAGAGAGAGAGAGGGTGTGTGCTGCTGAGAGAGACAGAGAGAGAGAGAGAGAGAGAGAGAGTGACAGGGTGCGTGCTGCTGAGAGAGAGAGAGGGGGCGCCTGCTGCTGAGAGAGAACGAACCTGTGCGTGCAGCTGAGCAGGGAGCCTAGGTGTTTTGTGTCAGTGTTATTCATAGTTTTTACATTAGTTTACTATTACACTGTGCATTCGATGGTGTAATTAACTACATTTGTGCTTAATCTTTAAAAAAATTATATATTTACATACAGTTCGTACGGTCTGGAATGGATTAATTGTATTTACATACAATCCTATGGGGGAAATTGATTCGGTTCTCGATCAAATCAGTTTACGACCAGAGGTTTGGAACGAATTATGGTCGTGAACCGAGGTTCCACTGTATGCTGAGTTGACCAAGTGGAGGTAATTACCCACCAGGCCAGGTGGGGCGGGGTGCTCTAAACCTACTTCTGTTATCTCTGCAGACCAAATATAGGGAAATCTTCCTGATTTAACGTCACTTCCTGTTCCAGCACCCAGACTGACATCACTTCCTGTTCCAGTGCCCAAACTGACATCCTTTCCTGTTCCGGTCAAATGACATCAAAACCTCCATCTTTCCAAACCAGTTCAGTACAATCTGGAAACTCAAACAAAGACCATCCTCTTGTTTTCTTTAAACCTTTTGCAGCCAGGGACAATATACAGATGGCTGCCCCAAACCTTTCCAGTGTGTTGAGACTCATTCTTTCACTATATATATATATATATATATATATATATATATATATATATACACAGTGGTACCTCGGTATCGTCTGCTTTGGAATAAGTCCAACTTGGTATCGTCCTGTTTAGAGGCAAAATATTTTGCTTGGTATACGACCTTTGTTTGGAATATGACTCGTGTGCTAGAACAACACGTGTGGTATACGGTAGCGCCTTCAAAAAAAAAGTTTTAACCTGTACAGTAATCCCTCACTATATCGCGCTTCGACTTTCGTAGCTTCACTCTATTGTGGATTTTATATGAAAGCATAACTAAATATATAACGTGGATTTTTCGCTGCTTCGCGGGTTCTGTGGTCAATGTGTCTTTTTACTTCCTGTACATACTTTCTCAGTTGGTTTGCCCAGTTGATTTCATATAAGGGACGCTATTGGCGGATGACTGAGAAGCTAACCAATCAGAGAAGGCAGTTAAGTTCCTGCGTGCTGAATGCAGTGTTAACCAGGAAGTCTCGTCTCGCTCATTCAGCATCAACATGTTTCGCTGTGTAAAGAGTTAACTTTTGTGCTCTTTTGTGTTTATCTTTGTGCATAATCAAGCCCTTCATTATGGCTCCAAAACGATCTGCTACTGCTTCAGGGGCCGTGCCCAAGTGCAAATGGAAGATGTTAATGATTGCCGAAAAGGTAAACGTTTTGGACTTGTTGAAGGCTATGATTCTTTTTATTTAAAAAGTAGGAAAGGAATATAAGATCTACGGCCGCAGTGTCCTTTTAACCAGGGTGCAAAACGAGTTGTAAGTGGATGCAATAAGGCAGTAGTCTGGATGGAATCTGCTTTAGGGATTTGGATTGAAGACTGCCAGAAGAAGAAGAACGGCAGTGCTTCACATTTGCCTGAAGTGGCGCCTTTGGAAGAGCTGTAACGCTCTCCTTTGTTGTGCAGTAAAATTAAACTCATTGTTATCGGACAAGTCATTTTCATTTATTTCATCTAATTGCTTTTGTATTTATGTATTTTAGTATTAGGCAGTGTTTAATTTATTTTATACAACCCCATCAATGTATAATATGCCAATAACAATAGGATTTTTTTTTCATGGGAACGAATTAATCATTTTCCCATTATTTCTTATGGGAAAAATTCGTTTGGTATAAGTCCTGTAAGGTACCACTGTATGTGTGTGCATATATATATATATATATATATACACATACATATTGTCACGCTTGGGTCACAGATTTGCACAGAGACACAGGAGGTCGTAGAAACAAGAAGGATTTTTATTCAAACACTGCAAACACATGAGCTTAAATGTGCTCCATGACAAGTCAGAGATGACAGTTCCGCTAGGAGCAGAGAGATAAAAGCAAACAATCAATTCCAAAACTGACAGGCGCAAGGCTTATAAGTCGGCGGAGTACCGCGCGAGGCTTGTATTACGCGTTATAGTGCAAGGATAAGGAGCAATGTGAGGGTAGTCAGTGTTTCAGGGTTTGTGGTTTTCCCAGGGGCGTCTGTATCTATTTGGGGTGCGATCAGCCCTCCAGCTCACACCCTCCCCCTCAGCTTTATTCACATTCCTGTGAATCAAGCGACTCTCTGTACCAGGTTCATTTAGTCGTGATAATACGTCTGCGTTGATGTGTTCAGAACCTGGTCGGTGCTTTACTGTGAAACTATAAGGTTGTAAACCCAGAAACCATCTCATTAGACGAGAGTTTGTATCTTTCTGTCGGTACAACCACTGAAGTGGAGCATGATCAGTTACCAAAGTGAAGTTTCGTCCCCACAAGTAATAGCGAAGCGCTTCCACAGCCCACCTAATTGCCAAGCATTCTTTCTCAATTGTAGAATAATTGCGTTCCCTAGGAAGTAATTTCCTACTCAAATATGTGATTGGATGTTCTTCTCCATCAAAAATTTGTGACAGGACTGCCCACACCAAATGCACTCGCGTCTGTTTGCAAGATAAAATCTTTTGTGAAATCCGGGTTCCTTAGAACTGGGTAAGAAGACAATGCTTTTTTTAAATCGTTGAAAGAACGTTCGCAATTTTCTGTCCACGAGATTTTCTGCCTCTAGTTAGTTCTGTAAGAGGAGCAGCTCTATGTGCAAAATTTGGAATGAATTTTCTGTAGTAACCAGCGAGCCCAGAAAGCGCGTACTTGTTTCTGTGTCTCAGGTCTCGGGTAAACAAGCATTTCTTCTATTTTCCTTAATTGTGGCCTAAGTAAACCCTTGCCCATAGAATAGCCTAAGTAATGAGTCTCGGACATGCCTAGTTTACATTTCTTAGGGTTAGCAGTAAGGCCAGCCTGTCTCAAGCTTTCAAGAACGGCTTGAAGCCGCTCTAAGTGTGTTTTCCAATCATTGCTAAAAATCACACCGTCAAGGTATGCCCCCGAATATTCAGAATGAGGACGTAGGATCTGATCCATCATACGCTGAAAAGTTAGAGGTGCCCGTGAAGACCAAACGGAGTCTTGTAAATTCATAGAGTCCGTCAGGAGTCGCAAATGCCGTTTTCTCACAACTGCTAGCCTCTAAAGGCACCTGCCAATAGCCTTTCGTGAGATCTAGCGTGGAGATATAGCTCGCCTGACCCAGTTTTTCCAACAGTTCATCGACACGGGGCATGGGATAAGCATCGAATTTAGAGACCTTATTCAAGCGTCTGAAATCGATACAGAACCGAACCGAACCGTCTTGCTTTGGGACTAATATGACTGGGCTGCACCAGTCACTTCTACTTTCACGAATTACACCCAGTGCCAGCATCTTTTTACCTCTTCGCACAATATTTGCCGCTTCGGTATCCGAACGGCCGCATCTGTCTGTGAACATCAGGTGCAGTGGTAATTTTATGTTTTGTAATGTTAGTCTTGCCTGGTAAATCTGAAAAGACATCAGTGTTCCGTTCTATCAAAGATAACAGTTCTGTCTTTTGCGTGTCAGTAAGATCGTTACCAATGGTAACATCGGTCTGAGAAACAGCAGCCAAGGAAGTGTTAACCTCTTGTCGGTCGTGCCATTCCTTCAAGAGGTTAATGTGTAAAATCTGGAATGGTTTGCGCCGCCTGGTATTCTAACCTTGTAATTTACGGACTCATACGCTCCTCAATAATGGCGGGCCCTGCCATTTAGCTAAGAATTTGTGTGGATCCGAGGGAACCAGTACCAAAACACGATCGCCAGGTTTGAACTCACGGAGCTTGATGCAGCTATCGTAAAGACGCTTCTGAGTTTCCTGTTCTCGTTGTTGGTGTTCCACAGCAATAGAGGAAAGCATAGAAATTCTGTCTTGCAACGAAATTAGTCGATCTGCAAAGCTTCGACCTTGAACTGCTCTCTCGTTTCCTATCCATTCCTCACGCACCACATCCAGGATGCCCGCGCGCCTGCCGAATAACAACTCGAAGGGACTCAAGCCAGTGGCCTGTGGTGATTCTCGCACGCGCACAAAACAAAAGGTAGGACAGTGTTCCATGTTGTGGGATCATTATGAGCAACTCGCCTGATCATCTGTTTCAATGTTTTGTTAAATCGCCGGTTAAACCATTCGTTTGAGGATGGTAAACAGTAGTACTCAATTTCTTAATAGCAAAGCTGTCACACAATTGTTTCATCACGCGAGAAGTGAAAGGTGTGCCTTGATCAGTTAAGATTTCTCTAGGGATACCAATACGAGTAAAAGTTTCACATAGTGCTTTGGCTACAGCGAAGAGTTGGCCTTTTCAGCAATCATTTCTGGATATCGTGTCACATAATCAACCAACACCAGCAAATATTGGTACCCATCCTTAGTCTTAGGTAATGGTCCCACAATATCTAATCCCACACGCTGAAAGGGAACTTCCAATATGGGCATAGGACAAAGGGGAGCCCGAGGAGGCTTATAAGCAGAGACGATCTGGTAGTTTGGACATGAAGTACAAAATCGTTCAACATCTTTTCCGATATTAAGCCAATAAAATCTAGTTTTGTCGGCACCGAGGGTCCCCCCAAGATGTGTGAATGTGCCAGATGCAAAACAGTTTCCCTATGTGCTTCAGGTACCACCAGTTGTTCAATAAATTCCCCCTCCAAATGATCTGAGATCACTCTGAAAAGGCAACCGTCCTTTTCTATAAAGTGTGGGGTTTTCACACCCCCGGAATTACGCTCTTGGTAATAAGAGTCATTAGCAGGGCGAGCCTGTTTAAATGCATATTCTAATGAGCTATCAGTATGCTGCAAACGCACAAAATCTGATTGTTCGTTAACGCTCGGTTTGTGTTCGAGGCGTTTGCAATCTGGGAAGATGTAGAAGGACCAGCCCATTCTGGAAGATTGTCGGGGGTGACCTCCTCCGTCTCGCTGGAGAGATCGGGTTCAATATCTAAGTTGGGCTCTAGATTTTACCCGGCCGCTACCAGTTCTTCGTCTTGTTTCTTCTTCTTCTCCCCCACTAAGTTCATTAGTGGACTGGACTACTGGTCCCTTACATTTATTAATCAGTTTCGAAAAAGGGCATTTCTCCGTCCTATGAGTAATGGCCAACAGGCACGAGTCTGAAACGGCAGACCAAACCTTAAAGTGGCGACCCCTATAAGTTAAAGGAAGAAGTAAAGTCTGATAATCTTTAACATCACCATGTACACAGCGTATTTTTACAGTCTCACAGTCTCTAAGGCATTGTTCATTAAGACAGTCTCGTCTCACAATACAAAGGTCACTTCCGAGTCTAACAATGCTGAGATTTCTCTGTCCCCCAATTTCACCGGGATCAACAAGCCATCTTTTCCATCCGGATATGTAATAGTTGAGCAACAAATCTCGGCCAGTCCAATCTCCATTGAATGAGCTGGAGACAAGCGACATTCTCTTGCCAAATGGCCGAGTTGATCACACCGGAAACATCTACAGTCGGCTCCGTTTCGAAATATCCTCTGACGCCCACGTCGACGTGCTTTGTAGTGTCCATGGTTTTCTCGGCCCGCTGTCTCCCCAGAAACAGGCGTCTCATCTACGACTGGATTTCCCGGGGTCCTACCTGACCCCATTAGATTTTCAGGTCCTGCAGCTTGTCGATCGAAGCGACGAGAATGTCCTGGACGTTCGTTCACAGGTTGCGAAGCACGAAATCCACCGCTCTTTCTCCAAGCGGACTGTGAACCCTCTAATCGTCTGGACATAATCATTAATGATTTAATATCATGACGTAGAAATTCATCTCGAAGAACTTCAGGTATGCCGGCCAGTAATATATTCACGACAACTGTTTCCATCACGTCTCCTTCAAACCAGCAGTGCACTTTATGTATCAAATCTTGAATTTGCGCGGATTGGGTCATCCATGTTTAGTTTCCAGTCTTTAAGTGCATAAGTTTTAGACCTCTGAAATAAGTCTTGGCGGCATCCATCTGTGCAACCACTCCTGGTACCACTTGTCACGCTTGGGTCACAGATTTGCACAGAGACACAGGAGGTCGTAGAAACAAGAAGGATTTTTATTCAAACACTGCAAACACATGAGCTTAAATGTGCTCCATGACAAGTCAGAGATGACAGTTCCGCTAGGAGCAGAGAGAGATAAAAGCAAACAATCAATTCCAAAACTAACAGGCTGCAAGGCTTATAAGTTGACGGAGTACCGCGCGAGGCTTGTATTACGCTTTATAGTGCAAGGATAAGGAACAGTGTGAGGGTGGTAGTCAGTGTTTCAGGGTTTGTGGTTTTCCCAGGGGTGTCTGTATCTATTTGGGGTGCGATTAACCCTCCAGCTCACAATATATATATATATATATATATATATATATATACATACACATATATATATATATACATACATATATATATATATATATATATATACATACATATATATATATATATATACACACATACACACATACATATATATATACACACATACATACATACACACATACATACATATATATATATATATATATATATATATATATATACACACACACACATGCATACTGTTGGTAAAATGGTTAGATACTAAAGTAAAGTAAAAAAAATAAAGGTATACTGTTGCAGTAGGAAAATGCTTTGCAAATAAAGTACCAAACATTTACAACAATAAGATAACATTTTCGAACACTTCTTTATGCTTACCAGTGGTAGACATCTGACAAACCAGCCCTGCAAAGAACAATATAAAGTTAGAAAAACAGTAATACTTTAATTTTATCAGTGAATATGAGGTTTTATATTTTTATATGACAAATAATACTCTACTGTACATTTGCCATATCATACTTAGATCAATGAATGCCACAGGGGCTGCAGATTTCAGTTCCAGCAGCTTTCTTCATTAGTAACCAATTACTGCTGCTAACAGAACAGACATCTTTTGGCTTATTTTTATTTGACATGCCTTTTAAGATCCAGAATGCTTGTTTTATTTTTCTTTAACCAGCAGCCAAATAATTATGAGATGCAAAGCGAGCCAATAGATGATTATCCTACAATATTGGTTTCAATATTCAAAAGGAAAAAGTCAATGTCTGAAAAAATATTGATGTGCTCTGCTCTACAAATTATTTGGATGGTACCTTAGAAAAGATATATATATTGCATTTTGTGTATGGTATTTTCATCTATGTGTGTGTCTTTCTGCTGATATCACTGGCACTATTACTAGACATTCAAGTAAGTATTTCATTGTACTACGTACAGACTTAACTTACAATCTGACTTACTTACAGATTAAACTGAACCTGCACTTTTTGAGTTCTTCAATTTTTTACACGTGTGCATGGTCAGGGGGAAACATTACTAAGACTTGTGTTGTGGTAGCCTGCAATAGCACAAGGGGCATGTTGGTCATGCAAATTAGACACTGATATTCTACCCTCTGAAGTGCAAGCAACAGAAGAAATATAAGAAAGGTGTGCAAAGAAACACATTTCTACTGTCCTGATTACAACACTGGGCTGTGTATTGGTGACTGTCTCAAAATATATCACACAAAGGACATGCACTAAATCTGCACAAGTACAGCAGTGTACACTAGACATAGCTTTTCTACTGTTTTTGTGTTTACTTTTGTTATTTACATATTTCTTTTATACATAACATTTTTTCTTGTTGAAAAAAGGATCAAAGTTTTTGGCTCATTTTTCCTGGGGTAAACAAAATGCTAAGGGGGTCAAACATGAGAAATAATTCAACAAGACATGTAAAGGAAAGCTGAACAAAGTTCTTTGAGTTTCTGGTTTAGAAGAGAAAGATATTAAAATTAATGGAACTTTCTGGAAATTACTTGAAACTGGCTGTAAAAAGCACCAGTTAGAATGGAGGTCACATTTCATCAGAATTTTTAATCAAGAGTCAAATCTGTCAGGGATGCCAGGTCAAATATAGCATGCATAGTGGTGATTGAGTGAGTGAGTGAGTCAGTCAGGGCTTTGCCTTTTATTAGTATAGATTATATTTATAAGCACTCCATAGAACTGTCATATAATACTGACGACATACATACAGTAGAACAACTATTTTTTAAGTACACCTGCTTTTCTACCTGATTGAGTCATCAACAACTACACATATACAGATAATGCTATGTAAAGAACATACACAAGAAATAAACAACTGCATGGTTCTGCATCTCAAAATATACAATTGTACAATAAAGAATAATTATAGGGTTTTAAATAAAGCATACTAGAATGTGTGTATCAAGAACAGTAACCCTACTGTCATTTGTGTACTGGAATGGTTCAACCGATCATAAAGTTGCCTTTTGAAGGAGGTATTGTGATTGGAAATAAAACATTGATGAAAGGGGCTAAAAAAGGCTGGAACAACTTGTGCAGAATAACTGCCAGGCAACATGCAGCTAAGTATAGCAGTGGTGTTAAAAGAAGGAGGAATATCAGAATGTAAGAGTCATCACACATCCGGTAGCAGCTGCCCCATGGTGTGGTTATGTTGAAGTAGAAAAACTGGATAAGGAAACAAATATTGCCTGGTCACATAAATATCTCTTCTTGCTGATTTGCTAAGATGGTAGGACCAGAATATGTTGAAAACAACAAAGGTTCCACCTTGACAGATATAAAAAGTCAAGACTAGTAGTGGTGGTGGTGGTGGTGGTGATGGAATGGTGTGGGTATGTTTTTATGGTACCTACAAGGTTTCTAGATATATTATAAGCAGAGCAACATTTCAAAGAAACAAGATATCTGACAACCAGGTACATCCCTTCAATGCAGCAGTGTGCCCTTCTCTTAATGGACATTTATAGTAGGATAATGTCAATTGCCACATAGACAGAAACAAGTTAGAATATTCCAGGAATGTGGTAGCTGAAATCAGTTCTCAAGTGGCAGGACCAGGCCAAGGGAATGCCCACGTAATACCTGGCTGCGGCAGATAGAGGGTCATTCAGAAGGCTGGTGTCCTCCAACATCTGCAATAAGATGCTGCAGATGTTCTATCAGACAGTTGTGGCGAGAGCACTCTTCTATGCGGTGGTCTGCTGGGGAGGCAGAATAAAGAAGAGGGACGCCTCACGCCTGGACAAACTGGTGAGGAAAGCATGCTCTACAGTAGGCAGAGCGATGGGTACTTAGCAAGCTCATGTCAATCATGGAGAATCTACTGCATCCACTGAACAGTATTATCTCCAGACAGAGGAGCAGCTTAAGCGACAGACTGCTGTTACTGTCCTACTCCACTGACAGACTGAGGAGATCGTTCCTCCCCCACACTATGTGACTCTTCAGTTCCACCCCTCGGTTTGGGTAAACGTTAACACTACACAAGATTATAGACTGTTATACCAGCCTCGCATTCTCTCCTTGCATTTTTTTTAACTTGCATTGTGTTTTTATCACTCTTCAATTAATATTGTTTTTATAAGTATGCTGCTGCTGGAGTATGTGAATTTCCCCTTGGGGGTTAATAAAGCATGTATCTATCTATCTATCTATCTATCTATTTGTGGAGAGTGGAACTGGACCACGTATCTGCCTGGGGGGTTGCCAAACAGGATCCCAATCTGTTTCATCATGTGGTGGGTGAGGCAATGTGCTGTACCAGTGAATGCTCCCCAACCTGACCTGACCTTCCCCAGTTGCCAGATCTTGATCCAATGAAGCATCAATAAGATGAGACAGAACAAGTTGTTTAGATCAGTGGTACTCCACCATCCAGATTCCTGATAAAACAAGCAAACTAACAGAGTTGGACAAGTAGTTCTTTATGTGCTGTATAAAAGACATCTTATTTGATGAAACACAAAAAGTACTTACTATATAACAAAGAGGAAGAGAAACTTAGCTCAGTGATCTATTAGGCAACAGCAATTACAATATAGGTTCAATACACTTTTCAAAATATACAAATGTGTGCCAAAATAACTAAATACTTTTTAAAAACAATATACATAAAAACAAGGTAATGACAAAATAATATCATATTTAAAGAACATTTTCATTATTATCCAAACTAAAAATATCTGACACAATTCTTCAAGCTACACATTAAAAGTACCTTATATAAAAAAACTAAGAAGTGCATCGTCACAGAAAAGGTATCAGCAGTAATTTATTCAACAATACAAGTTAAAATGTTTACCTTACCTTATTTTAGAACAAAATGGGTGAAATTGGGTCAGCTTTACTTAACAGCTAACCAAACTAATCATACAGACTAAAGTGGATTTGAAATTTTCTTATGTTTATAATTTATACTGCAGTCATCACTGGAGAGATAAATCCCACTGTTCTAAACTAAAAGCTAATATTCAGACTAACAGTGACAAAATATATTGTTGAATGTTTGTGGGTTTAACTTTTTGCTTTATGCATATGGACACTGTAAAAGCAAAGACAACATAAGTTGTTAAAAGATGCCTTTTTGCCCCAAAGACTTTCACACATTAATATTTTGACTTAAAATGTTCAGTCTACACAGACCTAAAGCTCAATGTGACTTATTTTAAACAGTAAACCCCCACCACTACGCAATAACCTACCTGGGGGAATACCATTTTTTATTCGTGTTTTATAGCATATGAGTAGATAATGACTCAATTTAAAATATAATGGTCTAGTCTTTTTCATACTTAATGCCTTTTCAGATACAGGCAAGAAATTTTGTTTATTTTTGTATATAGTCAGTATGATGCCCCTCAATTTCCCAAGACCACTAAAATCATTCAGTAATTTATGAATTTCATTGCTGAAATAAACATATAATTCATGAAGTACATGAGCATAAGGTATTACAGTTAAATACATGTTTTTGCAAAAAAAGTTCTGAGAGATTGTAAATTGATTCAGTATTTCTTTTTTCAGATTTACTATCTATTTTTTTTTTGGCTATGACAGATAGTTTTGCAGAATTTCTGCTGCCTTATTTTAGTATTGATTGTCGGTTTTACTAGATGAAAACACAAAGGGAGAAGCATTAATGTAATCTGTTTCTCAAAAAAAAAACAAACACACATAGACACACACAAAGTGAGTCACAGGTTAAGCAGGTGCAGCTGATTATACAGTTAAAAGATTACATCTTTATTTTTTACGTAACCTGCACACCTGCTGCTTTAGGAAACCCAGCAAACAGCAGGTGGAGTACTGGAACTAACAGGGCTAGAACCTATTAAAAAAAAGAATCAGGATTTTACCATATGCCATACAGAGCTGAATTAATACAATGATTACTCCAGGATTTATACTACTACATGTTATATTAGACAGACATATATATTGCAGACATATTTTTATTTCAAGTGGCGGAAAACTGATCAGATATTAATTTTGTTATTTTCTAGGATATTATAAAGAAAGAAAACGAGGAAGAAAATTTTATTGTAAACAATATTTAAATATGGTTAAAAACATTCATCCTGAAGCTGTTACTTAAATCTTTATGGGTATTTTTTTCAAATGAAAGCAATCAAATTGCACTAAATTCAGGCAGACAATGTTCCTTCTAGCTTATATTTTATATTATAAAAGAGAAAAATATCCCAAACATAGATATTTCCACTGTATGTTATTTATAGAAGTGCAAGAATGCAATTCAAAGAAGGCAACTTATGATGGTAATATATGTTAGTAAACCCAATTATTATGCTTTCGTTAGCAAATGCAAAAAACAAAACAAAATAAAAAATCCATTGTTTTGTCAAAAAGTTGAGTAATAAAAAATTTCACAGGGCCTTTTCTTACATTTCTAAACGGGATTGTAGCAAGGAAAGACGGTCTTCCCTTAGGCTTCCGCCGCAGAGCTCTCCAATTCCAGGAACAAGTAGATCAACAGCCGCTACCTGAAGCAGAACCATAACTATTTTTTATTAAGTAACACTTGATTTAAAAAAAAAACATTAATGTAAAATTATTTAATACCTAATAGTTATTCTTAAAAAAGATAACACTTTCATATATTATAAACTATCAAAATGTAATAAAACATTTTAAATTCAAAATGGAAATAATTAAAAAGAAGACCAAAGTACTCTTAAGCCAGAACAACCAAAAGGGTTGCTCCAAGAGTTAAAAAGTTTAATTAATTAAAAGGAAGTATTTTGGCATACACATTTGCAATATACAGTATACTGTATTGTAAACTCACATGCAAACCTAAGAACAACAAAAAAAAAACTCTTAGAACATCACATCTTTGTACAAAGTGTGTTTTGATAATAATTTTGAAAATATAAAAATACTAGCAGAATACCCGCGCTTCGCAGCGGAGAAGTAGTGTGTTAAAGAAGTTATGAAAAAGAAAAGCAAACATTTTAAAAATAACGCAAGATGATTGTTAATGTAATTGTTTTGTCATTGATATGAGTGTTGTTGTCATATCTATCTATTTATATATATATATATATATATATAGCAAAATAGCTGCGATTGGCAGCGAGAAGTAAAAAGAAAAGGAAACATTTTAATAATAGCGTAACATGATTGACAATGTAATTGTTTTGTAATTGTCATGAGTGTTGCTGGCATATATATATATATATATATATATATATATATATATATATATATATACACACACACAGACACATATATAAACATATATATACATATAAACATATATATATATATATATATATACACATATATATATACAGTTATATATATATACATACTAGCAAAATACCCGCGCTTCGCAGCGGAGAAGTAGTGTGTTAAAGAAGTTATGAAAATGAAAAGCAAACATTTTAAAAATAACGTAAGATGATTGTTAATGTAATTGTTTTGTCATTGATATTGAGTGTTGTTGTCATATCTATCTATTTATATATATATATATATATTTATATATATCTGTATATATCTGTATATATATATATATATATATATATATATATATATATATATATATATAGCAAAATACCTACGATTGGCAGCGAGAAGTAAAAAGAAAAGGAAACATTTTAATAATAACGTAACATGATTGACAATGTAATTGTTTTGTCATTGTCATGAGTGTTGCTGGCATATATATATAAATATATATATATATATACATCTATACACATATATATACACAGTTATATATATATACATATACACACATACATATATACATACTGTATATACACATATACATATCTACATATATACTGTATATACACATTTATATATACAAATCTACATATATATATCCACATATATATATATATTAGGTGGGACTCGATTAAAAAATTAATCCAATTAATTAGAGGCTGTGTAAGAATTAATCTTGATTAATCGTATGTAATCGCACGTAAATTTGCCCGAAATCATAAATGTTTTTTTTTAATTTAAAAGTGTTTTAGTGGGCGACAGAATCAAATAATAGACATGTACATGAATATTGTAAACTGAAGCCGTTTTAATTTCTGAAAAAAAAAAGCCTTTAAACTGCATTTGAATTCAAAACAGAAACAAAAATATCATCCCTGGTTAAAATTGGGCAGACTTAAAAATAAAGTGGTAGTTTAAGTACTTTAAGTAGATTTTCAGAATAGTATTGTCTTTAAATAATAATAACCAAAATTTCAACATAAAGTGCAGTTTTCTTCTTAAAAAAATAAGTCAGAAACATAAAAGGTAATTTGACCAGCTTCACCTTTAAACTCTGAGTAATCTTAGCCAAAATTATTTTGTACATTAGGCTAAAACAGTGTGATCATTGAACATTTTGTAATTAGATGTAATTAGAATTACTAACGGTCACGGAAGTCCAATGATCCCCAGTAAGAGCCACAAAGTCTGCTTTCTGTAATGCATCTAATTTTGCTTGCTTTTCATTGTGCACAAAACCATGCTTTTATCAAGGCTTTCGGAAGTCGAAATGATCAGTCGTAGGAAGCGCTTTATTCCGACTCTAACATTTTGTAGCTGTGATGTGTGCATCAGTGTAATGGATGTACCAGGAAATGATGCATTGACAAAAGTTCCCGTTGCTTGGAATTGAAAGTGTGATTAAATGCGTTATTTTTAAGCGTTATGGAGTACATGCATCGAAGCTTCTCAGCTGTGCTTGTGCTAATAAAGGGAAACATTTTAAAAATAACGTAACATGATTCTGCGTTAACCTAATATTTTTTCATACGTCCCAAACCAAGGAGATGCGAAGGTAAAATGAATCAGTAGCGCATACATACTCAGTGCATCAACTCTCGGGAATCGAACCTCGAATGTCGGCATTAGAGGCGAAGACTCTACAATTGAGCCACAGCATGTGACTTGTCTATGCAAGAGTATGTACTGTAGATAGGGGTATATATATACATTTAAATATATACCCGCGTATCGCAGTGGAGAAGTAGAAGTTATGAAAAAGAAAAGGGAACATTTTAAAATAGCGTAACATGATTGTCAATATACAGTAATTGTTTTGTGAGTGTTATTGAATGTTGCTGTCATCAAGGATTTGATTATCATTATTTGTTTCAATCAGGGTCGTATTTATGCGATGTGTTGTGTTCAAGTTACATTCCGTGTTTGTCAATCGTTGTAAAGATGACAGGTTTCATTCATCGATTCGTTTCTTACTGCATCAATAAACAGCTCGTCTTTTTCTTTATCTGAGACCTGACACACTGCATGCACGGGTTTTTTTTACACTGTCTTCCTTTAGCGGGACATTGACTTTTTCCACCGTGTGCTTTGTTTCCACAGTAGCTGCATTTATGAATATGCTTATCAGACGCTTCATATTTTTGCTGCCTTTTCAACTGTGTAATTCGGTTTTGTTCAGCGCTTTTGGAACTGTTGCTTTTATCTGTGCACTGCGTCAGTTCACGTGAGCCACTCGGTGTACTTGCATCGAAGGTTCCCAGCTGTGCTGGTGCCATCTCGTGCTATGTCCATAGCTTTATTTAATGTTACCTTAGTCCTGGCACTTAAAACTTTCTCTCGCAGTTTCGCTAAGTTTGTGTCAAACACCACCGTGACCATCTCATCTTCCTCTCCATAAGCACAGTCCTTCACCCGTGAATATTTACCCGTGGCAGTTTGCTATTGGATTGCCGCTGACGGACGGCCTTCTATGGGCAGGCACTAAATTACAACGCCAGCGGCAGCCTGTCTATGAACTTAATTTAAAGTGTAGGTTTACATCGTGCTTTGTTTCCGAAGTAGCAGAACTCGCTTCTTATTGTTTCGCTGCCTTCTCAATTATATAATGCATGCTTTCTTGAGCGCTTTTGAGGTCTTCCTGGTTTTCTATGTACTGCGTGATTACGTGGGAGGCGTGATGATGTCACACGAAACTCCGCCCCCACGGCGTTGAAGCTCATCTCCATTACAGTAAATGTAGAAAAACTGCTTCCAGTTATGACCATTACGCGTAGAATTTCGATATAAAACCTGCCCAACTTTTGTAAGGAAGCTGTAAGGAATCAACCTGCCAAATTTCAGCCTTCCACCCACACGGGAAGTTGGAGAATTAGTGATGAGTCAGTGAGTGAGTGAGTGAGTCAGTGAGTGAGTGAGTGAGTGAGGGCTTTGCCTTTTATTAGTATAGATATCTTAATGTTAGGGCAAAAATTAATTGACAAGTGACTGTGGAAGGAGAACAATGAAACTATATTCTGAGAAGAAGAGGACTCCTATCAGTTCTAATATGAAAATAATCTGTTGGTGAAAATAAACCATATTAAAAGTGTTTCTTGAAAATATTGCAAATAAAATGGAAAAAAGTAACAACAACCTAGTCAGGTAGGCAAAGATAGGTCTGAAGTCTTTGCAAACAAACACCCTCAAAACAATGAAGGGAGAAAAAATTTAAAAATGTGAATAGAACAAAATATTTACAATTATTGTCTTTATTATGTTAAAATCTGAAATAAAACAAAGTACTTCTAAACTATCTCAGGGTTTTTCCAAAAACAATTTACCATTAACACTAAAAACATACCGTAGATCCCGGCATATAAGCCGACTCAGTATATTAGCCGACCACCTTCTCTACCTACTAAATTACATGTATTTGCCGATGACCGGTATTTAAGCCGACCCCCTTCTCCAAGCAAAATTTTCTAAATTTCCTTAAAAGTGTCTCTTCAGGTATATTTATCATGTTTATCAGCGAGAACTGGAGACTGCCAGCATTTTTTATGGAAACCAGGAAGTGATTGCGGAGAAGTTTGGTAAAATGAAACCTTTGTGTTGAAACTATATACGCAAATACAGTACATCGGCGGGTGGATTTCCGGAGACTCGTTATAAATTTGATCAACTTAAATACACAATACTGTGGACCCTTGACTTACGAACTTAATTCGTTCGCGAAGGCTAACCCATAATGCGTTCCGAACCTCCCACTGCAACACTTACTTAACCTTTTCATAATAAAAAAGGGTTGTATAATGTGCATAATTTACCAAAACACCAATAATTTTTTTAATGTGCTAACCAAAAAGTGCCTAGCCTACTTCAAGCTAGGAGCATGGCGGCGCACATGGTCGCAGAGGCTCAGGGCTCTCCTTTTCAGTGCACTTTTTTGTTGTTTTTGTACTTTTTTTTTTCCTTGTTTGTGCACGATTGGTTCGGCGAACATCCGCTACACCCGTCAGAACCTTATAGACATCGGTGTCCAGAGCCAGACATCTGTTTCGAGTGTTTTTCATCACACGCACAACATCCCAGACAACATAGCGGGCTCTCTGTGGATTGTTGTCGGGTCTAGGAGACGACACAGACGGAGGAGGGAAAGAAAGCAGAAGTGGGACCGCAGATCCGCCGTTATGCTAAGGCTAAAAAAACAACCATACAAGCCCTATAAAGAACTTTTTTTCTGCACTGAAGGAGCTGCTTTTAATCTCATTGTAGATGTGTATAGGGACAATAAAAGGCATTCTATTCTAGAAACAACAATTTCATACTGTACTCACCATTTAATTTGACATCTTTGGGCTGCAGGAAGGGAGGAGGAGGAGAATGAAACGGAAGGTGGTTATTGTTTAGAAGGAGCCTCCTTATGCAAATCTTTTCTCTGTAAAATTGTCGAGATGGTGGATTTCGACATGCTGTACATATTAGCAAGATCGGTCACATGAACAGCACTCTCATATTTCCACACAATTTCCATCTTCGTTTCGATTGTGATCGCTTTCTTTACCTTCTCTTCCTTCCTTAGCAATTATGTGTCTTGCTTGCATGGTCTTAATGAATTATATATATATATAGGTAAATCACTGCAATGACTGAAATTACATCCACAAGCACATGTATCTGGGCTCCGACTGACGCTACTAACGCTCTCAGTTGTTTGTTTACAATCGTGCAAGCGGATACACGTGACCGCATCCGGGTCGTAATAGCAAGATGTTGGTCGTAAATCAAAACAACAATTTTTATTTTAAACTTCCCGATAATTTATTATAAATTTTATTAATAAAATCAACTCAAACACTTTTTTGAATAAATTCTTTATTTAATTTAAAGTACCGGCATACAAAGTTACTTCTTCATCTGAAAGATGGCTCTGTGGTTTCGTCATCGGAAAAACCGCCATTGCGCTGGAAATCTTGAATCTGAAACGATACTCGTTGTATAAACTGACCCCCAAACTCCAAGCCAAAAATCTAGGACGAAATTCTCGGTTTATATAACGGGATCTACGGTAAGTACTGTATAAAATATGGAAAAATAATGACAGCTTTACAGATGTGTACTTTTGAAACAATGAGTAGAGAGATCACAGTATATTTACATAATGATCACAGGTTTAGTGATCAAATCTTTCTCTTAACTCACCATTTGTTTTCCTTTCACTCTGTGACACTCCATGCATCCATCTGGTAATTGGCATCTCTGTTCTTTCCGGTCATGCTTCAAATTCCAATTTTACTGGCCATGTTTCACTTTCATACATCATACTACTCCACAGTCAACTTTCATAAACTTTATTCTTTAATGTCACAGAGACTCCTTTAGAAGTCAGAATTGGGATAGCTCCTGAAATGACTTCCATGCACTGCTCTGTCTGCAACTTCATTTGCACTCAACAGGTTACCTACTGTACAGTAGTAGCAGAACTTAAATACTTACACCAAAACAACTCCATTCCCCATATCTAAATGTACAATTACTGCATCAATTTATGCACACCTTTCACACACTTTCCACAAACAAAAGTGTCACTTGCCAACTGCAGACTACCCTTCAAACAACTATATCTTTTATGGACCCATTTCCAAAAAACTAGGCTGAGTTTCTTGTAACACTTTTACCATACATGTTGCACAGGCTAGGCATTCACCTCTTCTATGCCTTCTGCCTCATTTATAAATTTCAGGAAAATAAACTTTACTTAGATCTAGATACACTATAGCCATTATATTTTCCAGTATGGTCATATTATTAGGAGGAATTCTCTTGCAGTGTTGAATAGTCACAGACTTAATAAATAAATACATATATTCATTCTTACATATTGTATGCATACAAGTCAGGAATAATTAAAAGATTGAGTAGTAAATCATTAAAATAGTCAAATAAGAATTTTAAATAATTTTAAGCACAATACACATGTATATTTAAAACTGAATATTCACAATAATAAACCTATTTTTTAATTTATTACATCCATTATAAAAAACATTTAAAAGTCCCATGAGACAAGGCAGTGAGACCTGCTGTACAGGTTTTTAAATGATCAACATGCAGCGCGACAAGCAGAACACGCAGCTCGGCAGCAGCAGCAAGCCAGCAGATGATCTGACCACATCTCCTTAACGTGCGTTTAACCCCCCCTTTCACAATGCGAGTGGCAGAGACATGAAATGGGGGGGATGAGGGGGTGGGCAAAGCCCCCTAGTCAATAATTAAATACATAGTCTTGGCTAAAGAAAACACAGACAACAGATTCAACTTTGAAACCCTTCCTTGATTCACAGGAGTGGATACCCTAATTCAAATGTTGTTTTACAACATGTGCAAAACAAAATGCCACCTGGTCTTCTAGAGTCATATAGCACAATCCCATTTGTTTTAAAATTTAAAACGCAATTTAAGGTTGCTGAGTTCTGTTAACTTAGTATTTAACTTGTCTTTTTTTTATTTTAAAACGAATCTCTTCGTTTTCTGGTCTCTGCTAGTAAAACTATATTAAGAAGATTTGAAGAAGTAAAATAATTAATTTTATACCAGAAACATTTTATTTTGAGACATCTGTATTGCTAAGAATTTTTTTCATTTTACATGTTCCAAATAAATAATTAAATTCAACAAATGAGATTAATATTTGAAGGTACTAATTCGCTTAACCAGGTATGAAAGTTATAGATAAGACAAGTAAATGTTGTAGACTCCATGAACATAAATGAAATGTACAAATGACACTAAGAAAGGTCTGTTTTTCCTCTTCTTGAAACAAACATCACAAGGTATCGAATTAAATTGATTAAACCTTTTCTTAAGCAAGCAAAACACTTACGGTATGATTAGGGTGGTCTTCATTATCTCTGGCATAGAACGGCTTCAGGTTATAAGGGTAGTTGGTAACAAACAGTGGAACATTTCCACAATGCTGAACTAGATACTTTTCATGTTCACTCTGAAGATCACTTCCCCACTAAAAGTAAACAATCAAGATTAAAGCAAGCAACAATAAATTAGCTGAATACAAATATACAACTGACAACTGCATATTTAAAACTATCGTTCATACAACTGAAGTGTAGATAGTGTATACTACAGTATAGATACTATAAGCAAAAAATCCCCAACACTCAGATTCCATTTCTTTTTATTGTAGCCACTTGAAATGAAGTATAAAACATTAACTTCAATGAACTGCCAACTGTAGTACATCATTCAATTAATAAGACTGAAGATAAAGCAACCGTAACAAAACTTTAAAGGTAATATTAGACTCTGTTTAATTCAGTTGTAATACAGCATTGCCTTAAATGATTCAGAGAGAAAAATAGACTAAAATATTTCAATAAGAAATTTATTTCAATAAATTGTCACAGGCGGCTGGGGGTGGAGCTCTGCCGTGATGCCCGAGAGGGAACCGGAGGAGAGCTGGTGCCTCCTCCCGACCACGAGGGGGCAACTGCCTTGGTTTTGTTGGTGGCCTAGGGTTAGGGGCTTGGAAGCCCAAACCTGTAGGGGGCCAAGGCCACTGCCAGGCGGCGCCCTGGTGCCTGAAGAAACCTGGAGCCCAGCACTTCCGCCACACCAGGAAGTGCTGGGGGGAAGAAGACAGGAGACACCCGGAGGGCTTAGCGGGTGCGCAGCTGGCACTTCCGCCACACTGGGGCGTGTCCGCGGAGGAATGCCAGGAAGCAGCTGGAGCCCATCCGGGGTGTGATAAAAGGGGCCGCCTCCCTGCATTCGAGGGCGGAAGTCGGGTGGAAGAGGATGGAGCTAGAGAGAGGATTGGAGGCGGCCTGAAGGACGGCATTAAAGGGATTGTGAAAGGCCCGGACTTTGGGGGGTCGGTGCTGGAGGCACTGGGTTTGTGCACTGACTTTTTGTAAATATTGTACATAATAAACGTGTGTTGGGTGGTCAAACGATGTCCGTCTGTCTGTGTCCAGGTCCCCTTCACATAAATGCATTTTAATATGCTTCAGCATACAAAGCATTACAACAAAAAATAAAAAAAATACTAGTTTTTCACAAGTGTAATGCATAGCCCAAAATGTCACTTTAAATTACACAGAAATAAAAAGCATATTGAGCTGTGAGCACCAATAGCCTATCCTGTCAGCTATACTGCTATACGTATTTTTAATAATGGAATCAGGATCTAGAGTGAAGTCAGGAAAAGCAAGCTAAAGTTGCAGCCAAGTGAGAAAGAATATGATAAATTAATCTTAGAACACTCTGACAAAAATTGAGGCAAGAGATGGAAGGGAGGACAATCGACAGCCACAACAATGCACGCAACTGGGCAAAAACAAGAGACATACCCAGTTTCAGTTTCTTGTTAAACGCATCCAGGTTTAAATTTAAAATCTGATATATAATGAAGTCCATGATAACATGGACCCAAACAAGGTTTTCGGAGCCTTTACAAGGGAAAAAAATACTTGCAACACCACAGAACATCCACCATAGTTGACGGTGGAGATTAAGTTCTTTTCTGTTTAGCAATCATTCTTTTTATCTCGAACTCACCTTGACTGTTTGTAGTCAAAAAGCTCAATTTTTGTTTAATCTGACCATAAAGCATGGTTCCAAACAAAGATCCAGTAGTGTTTAGCAGACTCCAGGCATTGATATTTTTAGGTAAATGACAGAAAAGGCTTTTATATGGCATGACTCCCAAATAATCTGTTAGCATGGAGATGGCATCTGATGGCAGTTATGGTGGCTTAGTGATCTCAAGATGCTACGTTTTCTGTATTTTCACAAACAGTGAGTTTCTATTGGCTCTAAGGTCACCACTGACTACTGATCTCTTAACTACAAGCCAGGAAAAAAGAGATGGATAACTTGGATGTTTTTCATAGCCAGAATCTAAACAGTACTAAAGCAACCCTATAGCTCCTGAAATCTTGCTTGGAAACCCAGACTGCTTACTCTCTGTAAGAATATAGTACTTTCACCATCTGCCGTTGCATAGTTCTCTATTTTCGTTCTAAAAATTTGTAGGGTAGGTTAGGTTCATTTGTGGCTCTAAATTGGAATGGTGTAAGCAAGTATAGGAATATATGTGAGTTTGCACTATAAAGGCAAGGCACTCATAGTTTTGGTAATTATCTTCTGCTAATTGCTACCAAGCTTGACCAAGAAACTTCAGTCTTTACATATTGTCACAGATGACTTCTGGAGGGGTACTTAAAAAAATATGGTTTTTGATTGCACTTGGTGAGTGCTGCACCTATTTCGAATATAAATTAATTTGGAAGAAGTGTGAATATCTCAAGAAATTTGTACGAATAGAGGTTCCTGTTACATAAAAACACCCTTCAGCCTCTGTACTGAGAATTGGTACCAAGTCAATCTGGTTCTCCATAACCATAAATTGGATAAGGCAAGTTCAAAAAATGAATGGATGTAATTTTCCAGAAGGTTTCAAAAGCAGCATACAGTACATTTAATACTTAAAACAATTTCACAATTTGCGAATCTAAAGTTACAGACTTCATTATGTGACATATGTCTGTTTGTGCTCTCTAAAAAATAGGTAATGTGTAAAGCCTGCATATATTTAGGAAAATCTACACATGCCCAAAAAAAAAATGTACACACACAAATACATATATTATGTATACAGTAAACCCCCGCAAAAACGCAGTTCAGGGTTCGCGGCCTCAGTCGTTCGCGGATTTTTCCTTAGAACTTAACTAATAATTGTTAGTGGAAACCGCAAATATCCTCCACAGTTTTTTATGTTTTTTTTCGTAGCAATACTGCACTTTAGACAGAAAAGGAAGCAACCGTAGAGAAAAACGTGGCTTGGGATGGTTAAAGTAGCAAATCCGAGAGCGTTGTACTCTACTAGAATTTGAAACTTTAACTCCCAGCAGTGGCTCTGATTGGTCTTCTGCTGAGGGTGCAGGGGCTGTTGGGGTCAAAGGCGGCTTTTAAAAAGGGGGCCTGTGACCAAAAGAAAAAAAAAGTTTTTGTAATTTGTGTTTACAGTTCCTGTCTCTCTGCCTGCTTTCTGCTGGGTTACCTGTGCTTATTCGTTTGGTCCAGGATCGTTTCGTGGTTAGGGTTTGGATTGTCTGCTGTCTGCCTGTGTACATGAGGACTGTAAGGGCTCATTTATACTTCACGCTCAGAACGCGTACGCGCCCGCATCATGGCTGCCAAGCGTTCCCAGCATTCATTTCACGCGTCCTCTGAGCAGGTCCTCAGAAATTAACGCGACCCGTGCGCAAGTTGCAGTACCAGCAAAAGTCGGGCGCAGTGTGCTAAAAGTCGGAACGTGACGTCAGAGTCTCTGTTTACTATCTACATGTCACAGCAAGCCTCTATGGAGATCCTTCGGGGATTGATGTGCGCACTTTGCTGTTTAAAGAGTGGCTCAAATAAAGCGCTATACATCATGTAGCTGATGTGAAGTTGCAAAAAAAAAAAAAAAAATAGATGGCACAAAAGATGCTATGTGAGACTTTTAAAATGTATCGTGTCATTTATATATGTCTTTTTTACTTCTTAATTTTTGCAACTTAACAACAGCAACATAATGTATAGTGTTATATTTGAGCCACTGAGAAAAAAATAAAGGACACGGTGAAAACGTGTATTTTGTGATTAAAGTGGAAATTTCGGCTTTAATCTCGAAATGTCCACTTTAACCTCGTAGTTTACTTTATCATTAAAGCAGACGGTCATAAACCGTCATCCCAGTTTTAATCGCTCTGAGCTTCTTGGACCTGACAGCAGGTAAAGTAAAACAATAAAAAATAGATGGCACAAAAGATGGTATGTGAGACTTTTAAAATGTATCGTGTCATTACGATCGGGAATATGCGACGCTTGAATATAAAAGCACCACAAATGCATCTGTATTTCGGCATTTTGCTACAGCAGCGGAAAGCAGCAATAGATCGCCAAACAGAACAAATTAAATGTATGATATTCCAACTCTCTGCACATTTAGAATCTTTAGATTTATACTTGATATCACTTTCATGATGAAATGCATTAAAATGTGTATGTTACATTTTACATATAATTTCGTTTAAATAATGAATACTGTTAATAAATACACACATGGGGGAATAATTACACACAGGGGGTGTCACGGTGGCGGAGCGATAGCACTGCTGTCTCGCAGGGAGTTATGTTGCTGGTATTTCCTGCTTGTATTCCACACTGTGCTCCGGTTTCCTTCCAAAGATATGCAGATTTGGGGATTTGGTGCCGCTAAAATGATGCTAGTGTATGTGTGTGCTTGTATTCACCTTGTGATGAGCTGAGGCCCCGTCAAAGGACTGTTTCTCACTCGTGCCCAATGCTTCCTGGAATGGACACATACATCCCTGGATTTATGGATTTAATCAATAAACATACTTTTCAGAGATATTGTGGTAAGGTGTCATCAGAATTTAATAGGTGTTTTAGGCAATTCACAACACAGAGAAGCCGAACATGTTCTCACCGCGATAATATCTCGCACTGCCACCTGGTGGATTCCTCCAGATTTATGTAAAGTACACGCGCAAGTATAAACACTACAACACTTGCGTAGCAGGAGCATCCGCTGCAGCATGCGTCGTGTGAAGTATAACTCCGGCCTTATGTAAGTAGATTCATTGCTATCCTGCAAAGAAAGAAGCGCTTCTAAACCCGTCCACCTGTCTTCACCATTTCAGGAACTACCAGTAGGACTATCTTTACATTCCCATTCAACGTGCGGATCTCTGGACTATCTATTTTCATCATTACATTTCATCCGTTGACGTTTTTAACGGACTTTACTGTGTGTGTTTTGTTGGTGCTTTGATGTATTTAATGTATAATCGCCATAAAGGGAACAGGGGTGGTATAGTTGTTTTCATTACATTCTTTATTTGCTGTTTGATACTAGTTTGCTTTTTTTTTGTCTCTGTTTGTGAGTGCGTGTGGGTTGGGTCAAGGCTGGATGAGTCCCTGGAATCTCCACCACAAATAAATAAATCACCGTCATTTTGACAGTGTGAATCTTAGCGGCACCAGACTGCTACAGCGTTATTCATTTCTCCTTGCTGCTGATTGACTGCTGACCTGTGACGCATCTCCACCTGAGTGTTCTCATATTTTCCATTTTGCTCTTCTTAATCCTTAAACCGCCACAACCGGCTATAGTCGTTTCCCAGTGCCATTTGCCAGAACGTAGGAGCCAAGTATATTCGGCGACGTATATTCATTGAACGCTGCAACGAGCTATTGTCGGTTCCCAGTGCAATTTACCAGGACGCCGGAGCTGATCAGTCAGTGCCGTACATTCGTTGAGCAGCAAGCTAATGACTGCTGCCGCCCCCTGCAGCACTGCAGCCTCACTGTCTCTGGGATTGAGCCGCTGCACTAGACTAGCCTGCAATCATCAGCGTTTACCTCTGTGTGCTTGCATGCAGCCAGTGCGAGCGTAGTTGGCTCAGTGATTTACTGAATTTCATCAATGGCATCAGTTGCACCTTGTACATATTGTTCCAGTAGTTTTTTAAATAGTTTTTACAGTTCATTGGCAGTGTGTAAAATGATCAATGTTGCAGTAATTGTGATGCTCTTTCCATGAAAAAAAGTTTTCCATTAAAATTTCACTTTTTCTTTGTGAATTGTGATGTTTACTTAAAAAGTACAGCAATAAAGTATTTCGTGTCCAGGGATGCATTAAACCCCAAGTGTGTGACAGTTTAAGGGTTATAACCCTAAGATGCTGTTGAAACGCCCTGCACCTTCTAAGGCTTCTGGCAATGAAAACACGCTTGAATTACAGTACATACAGAGGTAACATCAGTATTTTAAATTTTAGCACTGCGGGCGACATGTCAGTACAGTACTGTACAGTGTACAGGTTTACCTTTACATGCTTTTTTTAGGTAATGTATTAAGCTGAGGTTGAAATGAAATTAAAGTGTTTTGGGGGCATAATTAGGGTTTAAACTATAAAAATAGGCATTTTTTTTTAACCACATCCATAATTCGCATTGTATCACAATTCGCGGGTGCTCTAGGAACGTAACCCCCGCAAATTTTCGGGGTGTACTGTATAAACCGTATATATGGTTAGCAAACAAAGGTGTTCTTTTCTTTGGTGATAAATAACTGTAAATAGATCCATAAAACATACTTACCTCTGGTTTGAAAGCAAAAGAATGAGAACAGGATTTCAAAATATGTACTGCCTCTGTATAAGTAATTCTACAAAAAAAGCAAAACATAAAATTGAGATTTGTGTAACTGACAAAGATTTTGCTTAGGATGTTTAAAGTCAGTACTTACACTTTAAAGTCATTCTGTAGCATTCTGTCTAACTTCTCCTTTAAAATTAAACCAAAAACAAGATTATTACTAACTCATATTACTCTCATTACATAAAAAAAATAAATAAATAAAAAGCAATGAAGTATTTTCCCCACCTTGTGTCCAGGAGAAACATGTTTGTGAAAAAGTGCTACATCCTCAGGACACTGGGACAGGACACTATCAGTAACAGTTTTGAAGAGAGACTGCATAACCTAAAACCAGACAACATTTTGTGAAATTGCCATTCATCCATTATCAAACACATTTAATCTCTTTCAAAATCAGGGGGACAATTGCTCATCCTGGCAGCATGGCTGTAATGTAAGAACTAACCTTGGATGGGACATAATCTGTATAAAGCATGACGTGAAACAAACTATCTAGAGAAATTTACTACTGTACGTCAAACTGTGCATTGTGAATACTGCTATGGTTTTATGGTACACCAGGCCTGTTAAGAAAGCAGATTTAACAGAGGTATAAGCATCCAGCTGCACAAAACTCCCACTTGCATTCCAAACTAAATGACTGACCTCCACCTTGTGTCAGGATCTGAATCGACTTCATCTGATAACTAAGGTGTAAATCAGAGTTGCGCTAAAATCTCTCCAAAAGCCCCTCTGCAAGCTTCTTGTGCTAGAAGTCACAAAACTGAGTCAAGGAAGGACAAAAACCTATAATTCATGGGGTGATAACTAAGATGAAAAGAAGAACCCACCATTAGAAGTTACTGATTTTGTAACTGGAAGTGACTTTAATCCAATCAGGAGAAAGTTCAACTATCCTTTAAAACCACATGTACCCCACCTTTCCAGGTGGAAGAAGACTCTCTCTCTGGGATATTTACTGGAAACTCTCTGAACTCTCCATTGTGAACTCTCCAAAATGACTGAAAACATCTAAATCCTGATCTCAAACTAAAAGCTATGAGGCTATTACTTAGCTGAAGCCAATAAACCTTTCTATTTGTGGTCCTGAAAGCCAAGATCCTGCCTGCCAAAGTAAGTACTGAGCCCTATCTGCTTAGGAGTAGGCACTACTTCAAGAAGGGAACTTCAGGATCTAAACTGTTTAGCCATAATTAGTGATGCCTTTTTCCTATGAAGTGGCAAAAGACAGTAGAAGGCAACATGAGGAAGAAGCAGCACTGCATTGACAAGGATCATGCAGCAAAGAGAAAGGGTGCACTGGAACCAAGTGCAACAACAAAGCAACAATTTCAAACAACACTGGACATCATCCATAAAGATCTGGTATCACAAATATATATATATATATATATATATATATATATATATATATATATATATATACAGTATGCAGTTATGACATTTCTATACTTCTTATGTTCATCATATTGATAAACATATCATTATTTTTATCAGTTACCTTGATACAAGTCTAAAGGCCAAAGATCCATTTTCTACAACAGAGAAAGGTAAGGTAAAGAAAGTAGGAGCCTTGACAAATTATTAGATTAATACCACAATATTATGGCATCTTCCTAAGTGGCTATTATTAATCAGCAAAATTTCTACACTACAATTTTGCCAAAACACATTAAATGAATATATACAATTTCCTGCAATAAAATAACAACAGCTGTTTTTCTTCTTCCTGTGTGTTCAAAAAACCTATACCTTTGTGCATTCTTCAAGTAGTTGCCTTTCTGTCTTTTAAATGTAATATAGACTTGTAATATATGTATATATGTGTAATATATGTAATATATGAGAATTAAATAAGAAGATAACTTTCACAAATGAGAAGGAATCCCAAATTTGTCCATCACACCTTTCTGGTTAGGTAACTGCTAAATTGTCCCAATATCCCATCCAGAATTTTAAAACCTCATCAAGGTTTCTGCTTCAACAGCATTCCTCAATATTATTTCTTCAAGGTTCTCAGGATTATTTATGTGAAGTAGTGTATCCGGGCTTCATTTTTAAACACACTCCTCTTTAACTTCCACTGGTGCCCTCCACTACATGACTCACTAGTTAATGAAAAGAATTCTGAAAGATCAATTCCATGAACACTTTTGAGAATTTGTTCTGAATTAGGCCTGCACATAGCCTTTTCTGTACAAAACTAAACAAGAAACCTGTATTTCAATTCTTTATTGTCATGTGTACAAGTACAAGTACAATGAAATGCTTGCTTGCATGTGCCCCTACAGACAGTGAACACAGACAAAAAAAAACACACACACAATAAATAAATAAATATAAATAAGTAAATAAATAAAACCAGAATCCTAGGAATAAATAGAGACGGCCGCAGAAGTGTATGTGCAGGTAGCAGTGGAGGTGACACAAGGTTACTGATTGTTCATGAGACTGATTGCATTTGGGTAGAAACTGTTCCTGAACCTGGAGGTGCGCATCTGAATGGACTTTAGTCACTTCCCAGATGGGAAGAGGGTGAAAAGTGACAGTGGCTGGGTTCCCGCCTGATACGGTTCACTTTCCTGAGACAGCGTGTAGTGTGGATGTCATGGATTGCAGGGAGCTGTGTGCCCGTGATCTGCTGTGCTATGTTCACCACACGCTGCAGAGCTCTGAGGTCCTGAACTGAGCAGTTGCTGTACCAGGATGTGATGCATCCTATCAGGATAGATTCCACAGTACACCTGTAGAATCTGCACAAGGTTGTGGGGGACATCCGGGCTTTACTCAGTCTCCTGAAGAAGTAGAGGCATTGTTGGGCTTTCTTGACTACTGCTGCAGTGTGACTTGACCATTTAAGGTCATCAGTGAGGGTGACTCCAAGGAACCTAAAGCTGCTGACCTGCTCCACAGTCTCACCTCGGATGTAGATGGAGCTGTGCTCTGTTGCCTGTTTGTGGAAATCCACAATCATCTCCTTAGTTTTGCTAACGTTGAGGGGGAGGTTGTTGTCCTGACACCATTCTGCCAGGAGTCTGACCTCCTCCCTGTAGGCTGTCTCATCGTCCTCGCTGATCAGATCTATTACAGTGGTATAGTCAGCAAACTTGAGGATGGTGTTAGAGCTGTACTTAGCTACACAATCATGAGTGTAGAGGGAGTAAAGCAGGGGGCTCAGCACGCTGCCCTGTGGGGTGCCAATGTTGATGGTGATGATGGAGGAGGTTTTTCCACCTATATGCACTTGCTGAGGTCTGCCAGTGAGGAAGTCCAATACCCAGTTGCACAGTGAAGAGCTAAGCCCCAGATCCAGGAGTTTATATATGAGCACGACACAGCCTAGGATGTACTTGGTTGCTCCTTACTGCACAACTGTTAAAGCTGGAATGTCTTTTTTTTGTACTTCAATTAGAATGCATATGGCAAAATATTAAAGCAAAGGTTTTATAACATTAAGCACATTTTTACAATTTACATATTTTGACTAAACCACAGACAGATCTTATGCCACAAAAAGGGAGAATTAAGAGAATGCTAATGTAGTAGAGTGTCTAGTTTCATTTAACATTATTTCATGGGCCTTACAGTTCTCATTTTTAAAAAACAATACTTAAAAAACACTTTCAGTTTCTACTGATTTTATGTCTCAGTGTTTTAATTATTATCTAAATGTATATTGCAAAGCAATTACAGATGATGTAATATGATTACACTAAAACAATAAAATATTACTAGCAATGTTGTTTTTGCATATTAGAAAAGCGTATAGGAAAAAAAGGATTTTTAAGCTTATCCCAGTAAGGCAGCATCATCTTGTTTTTAATAACAGAGATATTTATATTTAGTTCCAGGTATGCAGATCTACAATGTGTAAGTATTCATTGCAAACAGTTTCTTAACTAGGGAACAATCCTGTAGATTCATCCTGTACAATATCTGCAAGAACGGACCATATCTAACACATCATGCAGCACAACTCCTGGTCCATGCCCTGGTTTTGTCACAGCTGGACTACTGAAACTCTCTGCTGGCACGAGAATCAACATGTGTCACCAAGCTACAGCATGCCTGGTGTTCAACCTGGCACATGTCACTTCTCTCTTCACATAATTACACTATCTTTCTATAGTGGGACATATTAAGTTTGAATCCTTGATGCTTGCCTACAGATTAGTCAGTGGGTCTACAAGTATACTGTATATAAGGAGACACTTGTTAGATCCTATGCTCATTCTTGACCACACAGATCTGCTGATGAATGGCATCCGTTGATGCCACCTGTGTGTGGTATCAAATCTAATCCTGACTCATTTCATGTGTAGCTCCTGGCTGGTGGAATGAGTTGCTCATCTCCATTCGAAACTCTGACTCCCTCAGTATGTTTAAAAAGCTTTTGAGGACTCTCTTATTTGATGAAGTTCTGTCTAGGTTATAGCTGTTAGGTTTTGTAAATAAAGAAATTGTATCTAGTTTATATTTTGTTTTGAACTTTTTACTTGCAGAAATCAATTTTGTTCCCTTGTTTCATAACACATTTTTCTAAAGAATCCACAGACTGATGTTACTCGATTACGTTGATCTCTTTTCTAAATCGATTTGGATAAAAGTGTTTGCTAAGCAAATAAATGTAAATGTGAACATAAAAAGAAAGTTCTGTACAAAACAGAATATGTATTGCTAATGTCTTTATACTGCTTGTGTGTAAACCTTATACTTTGCATTTTTTAAACAAATTACATTTAAAAGGCCTATCAATTTTTTAATAATACAGTAATTTGCAAATCATGTTGCATTGGGTAAAGAATTGCAAAATATTTTGTTTACTGTTCACTGGAAAGCCTCCATGAAGTTCTTGGGAGTAAAATTCAAATTGTGCTCAAGATATTTCATGAAAATCATTCCATACATGCTGCATTACATTCAGAGTATATATAAACAACAATTATAATAAAAAGATAAAAACTGATTTTCAAAATAAAACTTTACTAAAGACTAGAAACCAGAAGCGACTGTTTGTGAAAGCCATACCTTCATTACATCTTCCAGTCCCTCAGTGAAGGACATTTCTGCTTCCACCATGTAAAACTCTGCAAGATGTCTTCTGCTTTGAGAATTCTCAGCCCGAAATGTGGGTCCAAATGTGTATACCTGAGAGAATGCCCTTAAAATCAAATAAAAGATGTTAAAGTTTTAAGGATAATAATCATCATTTGATTGCAACAATCATACTTTCAAACTAAGTACTCCATAATATGTGAAAATTTCTATAGGCTTTAAAAAAGCTAAATGATGCAAGGCCAAAATAATAAAGTTTTAAGAACGAATTCCCCCTTTTAAGGGGCTGATAGGCAGTAGTCCCATGAAGGAGCAATTGGTCTTCTACCTCTTAAATACGATTAGTTTTTCATTTTTGTGCAGTTCAATCATTGGTGCATCATTATTAAGTAATTGTACATACAATACAATGTAGATTAATGCCCTAAAACATACATTCTAAGAAAAAGGAACAAAAGTGTGAAATAAAGTATAGACTGGTGAGCCCAGGGGGCCACCTGAACTATTTTCAGTATTAAGTGATGTGCCAGTGTTCCAGCAAAATTGGGCCTGAAGGGAAATTTAGAATTTTGCTTTGCAAAAAGAATCACTAATCAATGCCACTTTTGGACCAGTGGAGTTCACGCAACTGATCATGGAAGAAAGGCAATTCCAATGTGGGGACTACAGTTCCCATCATTTCCTTAAGCAGAAGGAGTGAGCTGCGGCGGACGATTTGAATAGCACCCATAAAGTTAATTAAATAGGAGTACTGGCAAAATCTGATGTCATCAAAGGTAGTAGCTACTGTGTCCCCCGCACTTGGGATAAATATTTCATTGCCTCCGTGGATTACAGACTTATTTTACAGTATGTCTTTTTGTTTCATTGTGGACTATGTTTAGACACTTTTCCCCTGTTTATTATAATCTGAACCATGTTCTGAGAAATGTATGGGTCCAAAAGGGATTTATGCATTGCTGCCAAAATCTTAGAAAGCAATTCTCCATTCTTTCTGTCATCCCCCCAAAAAAAAACTTTAAAAAGTCCAAATCACTTTTTTTTAAATGAATTTCACCAATGCAAAATGGCAACTTATTCGAAAGGAAATTCAGCTGTTTAACTTACAATAACCTAATGTGTCGCTATATTTGACATAATCAACAAAGCAAGATTTGGGTTGCAAGTTGGTGATGGTCAAGCATGTATTTCATTTTACTGTGTACACCACATGTGGTAATAAGTTTGAAATGAACCGATTACACTACATTTATTTATCAATGAATAGCCTTGGTTTTAAAAAAAATCAAATAAAATTAGCAATAACAACCAATAATCAGTGATAACAGCTTTTTTGAAGTAAAATAGAGTAAATAAAAAAAATAACAAAAAGGAGCAGTATATGGTGATTTCAGTTTTTTTTATTATTATTATTTCCCTTTTCAAGTCCTGCTATTCTGACTTTTTGAATAGAGAGGTAGCCAGAAACTGTGTTTTGTGTTGTTGCCTAACTTATTTAGTCTGCCTTCATTACCTTTTCTGTACTTTATTCAATTTGTAATACTCATTTATTTTAGAATATTGAATGTTTTTTTAAAGGAAAGTTAAATAAAAAAATATTTACAAACACACACTTAAATGCAATAAAGTATTAAAAAAATAAAAAGCGTTATGTAGAAAAATAAATTACAATGATCCTCTTCTCCTTGCTATCTTATAGCAGACCCCAAAATGAGGTTTAAACGGCACACGTAGATTTTTCCTTACTTATAAAAAGACAGTCAGACACAAAGGATCAGCTCATTGTCTCCACTGTCATCATCACTATCACCATCAGTTTAACAGCTATTTTCCTGTTTTACCCAGGTTAGCTGGTTGCCCCTAAATATTTCCCCTACAATTTTTATGGTCCTGAGCATCCTTTGAGATGATTTCATATCATTCAACACTACCTCTAATCACAACTGTTTCAGCCACCCTCATCACCTGCACCAATTGATGAACAAAATATCATCCTTAGCTTTTGCTATACATGCGTAAACCACTTCATTATACTTCCCCTCAGCAGAATGCCTCTCTCTCCATACCAAGTCTTTCATTTAATTCAGCATTCATCTTCCTCTTACTCTGTTCATTCAAGGTATTCTTCATATTCCATTGGACATGTCTCACTCCCGAAGAGCACACTACTCCTCACACAACTTTCTTAAACGTTTCCCTTTAATACCAGAAATACAGCTTTAGAAGACATAATGGTAACAGATTCTGAAACCTCACCACCACCACCACTGTGCCTGCACCTCTGTCTGTACTCAATATATCACTTAAGAAGCATAGTCTTACTTTATATAAAACAATTCTATTGCCAATATCTAAATTTATACTTACAATACTGCATCAGCTTTTTACACCCCCTCACAAACATTCTACAAATAAAAGTCATACTCACTGCTGCAGGGTATCTATCACAGCACTATATCTTTTAAATACTCCCTTCTGAATACCCATATATTGAATTAAGTTTCTCCAAATAACTTTACTGCACACATTCCATGACCATGCACTCACCTCTTCCATGCCTCATCTCTCTTTGCCTCCAACAATGACGTCTATCTGTTCTGCATTTACCTCAAAGTTGTCTTGCTATCTTCTCCCTCAATTCTGTTTCACTTTTTGTCATCAATACAACATCTTCAGTGTACAGAGTAATAAGAAACTAGACAATCAGACCTCCTAAAGATTTACAGGTGGTGGTCATAAAATTAGAATATCATGACAAAGTTGATTTATTTTAGTAATTACATTCAAAAAGTGAAACTTGTATATTAGATTCATTCATTACACACAGACTGATGTATTTCAAATGTTTATTTCTTTTAATTTTGATGAAGTGTTTTGAGACCCAAATTCGGTATCTTGGAAAATTAGAATATCAATTAAGACCAATGCAAAAAAAGGATTTTTAGAAATGTTGGCCAACTGAAAGGTATGAACATGAAAAGTATGAGCATGTACAGCACTCAATATTTAGTTGGGGCTCCTTTGGCCTGAATTACTGCAGCAATGCGGCGTGGCATGGAGTCAATCAGTCTGTGGCACTGCTCAGGTGTTATGAGAGCCTGATAGTTGCTCTGATAGTGGCCTTCAGCTCTTCTGAATTGTGGGGTCTGGCGAATTGCATCTTCCTCTTCACAATACCCCATAGATTTTCTATGGGGTTAAGGTCAGGCGAATTTGCTGGCCAATCAAGAACAGGGACACCATGGTCCTTAAACCAGGTACTGGTAGCTTTGGCACTGTGTGCAGGTGCCAGGTCCTGTTGGAAAATGAAATCTACATCTTCATAAAGTTCATCAGCAGCAGGAAGCATGAAGTGCACTAAAACTTCCTGGTAGACTGCTGCGTTGACCTTGGACCTCAGAAAACACAATGGACCAGCACCAGCAGATGACATGGCACCCCAAACCATCACTGACTGTGGAAACTTTACACTGGACCTCAAGCAACGTGGATTCTTGGTCTCTCCTCTCTTCCTCCACACTCTGGGACCTTGATTTCCAAAGGAAATGCAAAATTTACTTTCATCAGAGAACATAACTCAGCAGCAGTACAGTCCTTTTTGTCTTTAGACCAGGCGAGACGCTTCTGATGCTGTCTCTTGTTCAAGAGTGGCTTGACACAAGGAATGCGACAGCTGAAACCCATGTCTTGCATACGTCTCTGCGTGGTGGTCCTTGAAGCACTGATTCCAGCTGCAGTCCACTCTTTGTGAATCTCCCCCACAGTTTTGAATGGGTTTTGTTTCACAATCCTCTCCAGGGTGCGGTTATCCCTATTGCTTGTACACTTTTTTCTACCACATCCTTGTCCTTCCTTTCGCCTCTCTATTAATGTGCTTGGACACAGAGCTCTGTGAACAGCCAGCCTCTTTAGCAATGACCTTTTGTGTCTTGCCCTCCTTGTGCAAGGTGTCAGTGGTCGTCTTTTGGACAACTGTCAAGTCAGCAGTCTTCCCCATGATTGTGTAGCCTACAGAACTAGACTGAGAGACCATTTAAAGGCTTTTGCAGGTGTTTTGAGTTAATTAGCTGATTAGAGTGTGGCACCAGGTGTCTTCAATATTGAACCTTTTCACAATATTCTAATTTTCCGAGATACTGAATTTGGGTCTTTCATTAGTTGTCAGTTATAATCATCAAAATTAAAGAAATAAACATTTGAAATACATCAATCTGTGTGTAATGAATGAATCTAATATGCAAGTTTCACTTTTTGAATGTAATTACTAAAATAAATCAACTTTGTCATGATATTCTAATTTTATGACCAGCACCTGTATACTGCTAATCTGCACTCTTCTCTTGCAACTACAATTCAAACTTTCAGAGAGTAACAGGCACAATTATAAATGCTGCCCTCTAATTTAGATGAGATAATGGCAAAGCTTTTGTGGTACTGACAGATTTTTCTGAATCATCAGAAATTAATTACTTTCTGCATTTTGAGTAAAACTTTATCCAACCATCCATTCATTATGCATCTGTAACAATGCATAGTTAGTGTGCAAACATCGTTTAAAATAATATACTGTACATTTGTTTTACCAATGGTAATTTAAAATTCATTTAGTAATGTGTTTGAGTATACTAATAATTGTATTGTTTTCACTAATTGCAAAAATGTTGCTGGGCAGCATTTATAATTTGCTTGGGTAAATTATGTTTTCGTCATTTTAGTTCAATATCTACATCTACTTAATTATTTTGAAGAGTATCCCTCTTAATTCAACATCAACATAATAAAGAGCATTAATGAATTGTGAGCCCTTTCTATGTAACTGACTATGCAGTCAGTACATTCATTGTGCTCTACATGTAGACAATGCTATTTAAAAATATAAGTACAATAGGATCATACGTACTGTATGTATAGTGGAGGGACAAAATGGGCAATGTTAAATAGTTTGAATTAATCAATATAATGGGACTAAGACATGTAGGCACAGTTTTACCAGGAACAGTAAACTTGATATGAAAGTGTCACCACCCTAAAATAACACCCAGCCAAAAGTGGGTTGTGGTTAGTAAGATAGTGCTTAATGCTATTATGCTAGGTAACCTTTCTTGTGCATTGCTGAAATGATAAAGATACTTGCCCAGACAGATAAGAAAGTTATGAAGCACAGTAAACATGATAAAATAATGACAATGGGTATCATAGTTATAACTATTAAAAAAAAAAAACTGCGCACAAGGCAATAGTGATAATTACAAAATAAAAAGCATAAAATTAAATAAGGTGATTAAAAGTGATCCTAAACATTGAAATTAACATATTAATTTCTTTAACATCAATATGCTAAAATACTTTATTGTAGTATCACTAAAAGCTAAACAAAGTCTAAAGAAAACAAACACAATCTAATAAAAGACTGAAAAACCTTAACTCTGTGCTGTTTCCTGTAATAGGATGAGCAACTTCAGATTTTTTTTTCTTAGGGAGCAGTGAAACTAAATGCTGAGTTACCATTTAAGTTTTAACAAATTGTTTAAGAAAGAACAAAGAAAAAACTCTTTTTTAAACTATACAGGAAGAAGCCCTGTCCAACCTCTTTAATTAGGTTTCTTTATATTACAAATATATGGGTACTGATTCCTTGGCCATGGATACTAAGAAGGTCTCTAAAATGGCATCAATTGCATCAATGGCATCACCTATTAATGAACCTTGAGGATCCCTGCAATGTCTTTCCTGATATCACAACATCTCTCCCATTATGCAATTTTTAAAATGTTCACTTGGTTGTCAAGCTTACATCAGCTTTTGGCATCTCTGAGATTATACTTCACCATTGAATTAGTTGTAGTGTGCCAAAACAGATTAGTTGAACCTGCAATATTACATTTAAAAGGTCTGGGGAGTAACTAAAGAAGACCACAACTCATTTTCAAGCGAATTTTGACAATGTTTATTGTGTTAACACACAAGGAGTCCAAAAATCTATATATACAATTGCAGCTTTGTTATTAAAAGCTTAAAATTAGAATGTAAAAATTAAATTAGAAATTAAAATTGATATTCATTGGAATGCTATATCATGCTTATGGGATAGTAGAACTACCATCAGCAAAATCGATTAGGCAGGAAATACTAATAAACAATCGCACCTATGAAACAATAATGTACAAAGTCACACCAACCATTTTTTAGCAATTTTTAAACAGAATGAGTAATAGATTATAAAGCAAGAACCTGAAAACTGGTATAGGATATTTGATAAGAGTAAATTTTAAATAGAACACACTAAAGCTACTCTACAATTTCCTCATCATGTTACTCTAAAAGAACATTTAAAGTGAATTAGAGCACTTTATGTCCCTACTGAAGACATTACACCTGTGTCTGGGCTGGTTTCTTCATATAATCCAAAAGACATACATGCTAGGCTAACTGTAAACTTTAAACTGAAACGGTGTGAGTGAATGTGGCAATGTACACAAGGGTACAATGTGATGGACTACCAATACATCTAGGGCTAGTAAATATCCTAGTTCCACAAAACCCTGAAAGAAGAATGAGCAGATTATGACACTATGTGCAAAGATTAACAATTATAATACTGTACATTCATAACAAAACCGAGAATCTAATGGCACAAAAACATACTATATCTTCTTTTTACAAAAATGATAAACACAATTTTTAAAAAATCCATTCAGTCACAAGACAATGAGGATATTTATTTTTTACATCCTCATAATAAACTTGACAAAGTACAATGCTAGCAAGTGGATAAAACACGCATCTTCAATATACAGCTGAAAAGTCCACTCAGTTTGATGTGACTGTGTTTAGGATACATTTTCAAAGAACAGCAGCCCATCCAATGATTTTGTACACCTGCTTTTATAGTACAATGCTGTGGAAAAAAAGATTTTTGAAGCAGGTGTGAATTGGATGCTATGTCATCAGATTATACTGCACCAAACCTAATGAAACAGGTTTTTAATAAAATACACCAGTATATTTGGACAAAAACTATAAAATAAAAACACATGTCCAAATGCTACCTCTGGACAATAAAAAGGTTTCTGTATTGGAATGAAAATTATTAAGGCAATGTTTTGATAATAATGTAGCTATTGTGACAAGACAACATTTAGAAGAGCATTAATATTAATCTATTTACCCGGCAATGGCTTCCAAATGTAGCTGGCCAGAAACTGTGAGAAAGGCTGGGACAGAGAAGAAATGGCTTCTTTCATCATTTTGCTTTTTTTCTTTATGAGCCAGCTGAAAAAGAAAAAGTATAAATTTTATTTTTATGTTTCTTATGTTATACTAGCTTCTTCTCCATTCACTAGTAAACTTTCAGAGGGGCTGTAAGATGAATGAAAATAATCATAAAACAACAGCAAAATATTAAAATCGCTAAAAATCAAGCTACTGCAGAGGTGTCAAACTTATCTTTTTAAAGTGGACCATATCCTAAATATCACACGAATACAGCATGGCAGTTGTGAGACACTTGAATCTGATGAGGGAGGCGGAGAGCACTATGGAGAGCTACTTGTCATGTAAATCAGGAAAATAAAAAGAATGATAATGGGAGGAAATAAAAGAAATGGCACCTTGATCTTATGAAATAAAAAAGGATGGGCTAGGCTGGAGTGGGAGGCTTTTCTTATGGAAAGGTTTGCAGGTGCAGAGGTAAGCTCATTAGCCAGAATGAAATGGCTTGCATCCTGGTGATTTTTGTCTGTGGGTAAAAAAAACAAAATGTCAGGGTTGCGTGCGACTGTGCGGTGATGTGGTTTTCTCAAAGACACCCTTTAATGTTTATTAGACATATACAAACAAAACAGACTGTGTGTGTCTGTGTATAACGCAGTCCACTCTGTTCACGTTCAACCACATCCACAGGAATCGGTGTGAATTCTATGGAAGATGTAGAAGCTTATACAATTGTGACTTGCACTTCGTGATATGAAGCTTGCATGAACCTCACTTCTCATTCAACCCAAGCAGACAAACTCAGCATTATGGTACATGCACACTGTACGCTCACACAACGAGCCAGTGCCCTACACAAAGCTTTAGTCTTTTCCACGAACATGATTGTTATATGTGGAGAGAAAACTTAACAAGTAATACTTAAACAAAAATGAGTAGAGAGCAGTTTTTCTTCTTATCAAAAACTAGCTGAAATACCCAGCATTTCCCTGGAGGAAAATGGAAAGTGTTTATTTAATGTTTGAGAAAAATACAATTTAAAAAAACACAACTTTAAAAATAAAGATAAATTAACAAACAATGAAGACTCACTAATGTGCTTGTCTTGCGGTCTTGTGTGTATGTTATCATCCAGTTAATGCTCGGAATTGGCCAGCTCTATTTAATTTCACAAGCAACAGGTGCTCAGACATAAAGAACGCTGCCAGTCACCTCCAGTTTGCCCTTTGGTGGTTATTCTAAGTGTTAACTGGATGATAACATGCATAGAAGACCGCAAGACCACCCACCACTTTTACCCAGAGTAAAATAGCACTGGCAACAAATTTTGTTTAATTTTGTTAATAAATGTAAGTTCAAAAACAAGCACTTTTGTGAAGACTCAATAAAAAGTAAAAGTGGGGAAAATTATGTAGGTTGCCTTATATATTGATGAGTTAAACTATTGGACCCTTTAGAAATAAGGGCTGAGGATCACGTCTATATAGCATTCTACAACTAAAAACACATTCTTGTGGAAAGCCAACAAGCAGATGGGTTTTAAGTGTATGAAAGACATTAATCAAGGACATAAATTCAACAGCATTGCCCACACAACAGAAAATGACCCTAGCACCAACATATTATGGGGCATATAAACATGAAACATGCAAAGACGAGGTGTATTTAACATGGTGGAAACATGCATCATAGTAACATTACATTTTCAAACAAACTCAATTTATTAAAGGACTAGCAAAATACCCGCACTTCGCAGAAGTAGTGTGTTAAAGAAGTTATGAAAAAGAAAAGGAAACATTTTAAAAATAACGCAACATGATTGTTAATGTAATTGTTTTGTGACTGTTATGAGCGTTGCTGTCATCAAGGATTTGATTATCATTATTTCTTTCAATCAGGTTCGTATTTGGAGGATGTGTTGTGTTCAAGTTATATTCCGTGTTTGTCAACCGTTGTAAAGATAAGTTTCATTCATCGAAGTGTTCACTACCCAAATCGGTACTCGTGAATCTAATATGTTTAACAGGCATTCCCGGCACTAAGTTGTGGATTTGCCTGCGAATATTAAGCTTTACACCTTGCTTTCTTATTCGTTTGCATAAGCACAGTCCTTCACCAGCAATTTTAACTCTGTTACAAAGTGATCAAAAATCTCATTTATACTCTGCGTCTTCTCATTAAACTTGTATCTCGCGAATATCGTATTCGTCGTTGCTGCTGACAGACGGCCTTATATGGGCAGGCACTCAATTACGTGGGAGGCGTGACGATGAGGGACACACCTCCGCCTCACACGGCGACCGAGCTGCAGGCTATGGCCGTATATATGTACGTAAGTAGGTTCTAGTTATGTCCGTTACGCGTAGAATTTCGAAATGAAACCTGCCTAACTTTTGTAAGCTGTAAGGGATGAGCCTGCCAAATTCAGCCTTCTACCTACACGAGAAGTTGGAGAATTAGTGATGAGTCAGTCAGTCAGTGAGGGCTTTGCCTTTTATTAGTATAGATCATGGAGGTGTGAGGCTTTTCCATACATTATCAAGCACAAGCCTGTTTAGAGTTAAGAATTCACGTGGACATGTTTGGGAGGAAATGCATAACATGATCTAACAAATGCTGCATTCTCCCATTTCTTTTAGCTTTGATAAGAAGTCATCTCAGAATTCAGATCCTAAAAGTACACGCTTAATGCTGTGTTAGTTGCTTTTGGAACTTTTTGAATTTATATTGTTTCTGTTAAAGGCTGTTAAACACATTTTCAGGTTATCAGTTTATTTCAATCATGCTGTTCACATACACTGTATAGCGTGTACAAGAATATCTTGCATCATACTGTATATTTCATAGAAACTTTTCTCATCACAGCCAATCAATAAGCAGTATGTGATTCAAAAGCAGTTGACAAAAGTGGGGCACGAAGGGTGTTGCAGCACTCTGAACCATTGTCTCCTTTATACCAATAGCAATATGTCTGCACAGAGCCTCATCACTGTGATTGCGAGCTATCTAAATTACATAGTTAAATAGTATGCATATACAGAATGTGATTCAGTACGTTGTTTGGTTCACAATTAATGTGAAAAATGCATATTTATATTTCAGAAACACATGTTATAAATTGTGTTGTGAATTTACTTTTTGGTTTGATTTAGATTTTACCTGTGTTGTAGCTCTGGATTACATGTGTCTTAAGGCTAAACATATGCTGAAACCTCTCTGTCTCTGTGCATATTTCCATAAGGAATAATAATAATAATAATAACTTTATTTATATAGCCCCTTATCATATATTTACATGCAACTCATAGTGCTTTCTACAGATTAATCAACAAAACAAAGATATACCACATTTACTTGGATTATTATCATTAATTAATACAATGATAATTTCTAATAAATGTACGTACACTAAATACAAAATCAACCAGGTATTGTTAAGCAACATTTAACCACTGAAGTGCAAAACTTTAACTTTTTATCAGGAAAAAACATTTTCGAAGTAAAATATTTATACATTAAGGTAGACAATAGAACAACCGGATATAATTAATATGTATAAAAATAAATATATATAGCATATATCTACATTGTACCTAGGCGTATGTACATGGCAACAATGTGATGATGCAGGTTCTGGCTCCACACTCCCATTGCTATTTGGAAGCCTTTGAACCCAACACCGTTGGTAATGTCACCGATGAGCTAGTCAGTGTAGGCAATAAGTAAGCAAGGGGATGGTAAACAAGGTGAAACAGTGCTTTTATTACAACAGTCAACAAAACAGTGTTCAAATAAAGTGCAGTGCCAAAGTTCTTCAACAAATAAATAATCCGTAAAAGAAAAACGTGGAGGTAAAAACAATAAATAGAAAAAACAACAATCCTTTAAAACGAAGTTAAAACATTCAGATAAATAGGAAGCAGTCTTTAAAAACAAATGACAAACCCGGTGCCTTCGTTTAAAACTAGCGTCTCTCCTGCTTCACCCATCAGGGCCCCGCAACAAGGGAGACGCTCTCTCTGCAGCTGACCTTCTTTACAACTGCTACTGCTGTCAGTTGCCTCACCGATCCTTTGCTCCGGTCAGCTCCTCCGGACAGTGACTTGGGAATCCCTTAATGGCCAAGGCTCTCACGTTAGGGACACTGCGTCCCAAGTCCCGACTCCCGCTACCTTCCACGGAGAGTCCTGCACCTTCCCGTTCACTACCGCCCTACAAAACAAACCTCTGTGGGGTAACCTCAACCACTTCTCCCAGGTGTTGGCCAAACACCCAGGCTGCCTTCAGCTGCCTGCGAGCACTCACCCGCTTCGTACTGCACCGATTTGCTCGCCTGCTTCCTGCTCCCAACCTCCGTTTCCTTCTCTGATCTTTGTTTTTTGTTCATTATCTCTGATCTTTCTTTTTTTTCCCCCCTTAACCGACTCGCGCTTCTTTTAAAGAACGAGGGGCCATAGCAGCTGTAGCAAATTAGCCACGGAACAATCACGGATGTAGGCAGTTCCTCACCTGTACACTCGGTGAGAAACGCCCACACCGCAGATCGACCAGTGGCTTGCTATGGCCCAACGCCCCCTCGCAAAGCCGCCGTGAGAGCGGTGATTATTTATTTAAAATGGCCTTTAGTAAGCAAGCTGTGGACCCGCTATACCACAAACCCATTGAGCAGAAACAGCTTGATGTTATTAAAGTTAATGAAAAGATGCAAAAGTAAATAAACAGCCCAGAGTGGTTTCCATTGATTTAGGATGTAGATGAAGTTCTTGAATCCTGAATGTTATTGTTTGACCAGCTGACATGAAGGAGAGGAAAACAAAAAAGCTCCTACAAATATGTACAACTGGCCATAATCAAAGCAGAAATACAATATTAAAAACTTATGTGAATAGCACGGGATCTAGAGCAGAAATCAAATCTGAAAGGTCTTGTATATCCCTCAATAGAGTCACATGTAGTGTTGCTAAAACTTTTTCTCACCCAGCACCTACCGTGGGACTGTGCCCTAGGGCTCAGCCAATGGTCAATAATATCATCCATTACTGATTGGCTGAACACATCGTTGATGTAAATAAAAATTGTCGATTGGCTGCAAACATTTCAAGAAATTTTCTCAAGAAATGTTGAATACATAGCTAAAACAGAAACTTTTTTAATGTTATAGTACTAATGACAACATTTTCAAATGAAATGTATAATGTGTGAAGGCTGAAGTCCAAATATCAAATAAACACTTTTACAAAAGGTACCAATATAACAAAACAAGTGTGCTTTTATTCAACAATATAACCGAAAAAAAAGAAATTGGGTAGGGTACAATGCTGACATGACTGCTTGGCTGGTGCAGAGGTAAGAACTGCTGATTCATAATCAAGAGGTTGTTGGTTCAATTCCGGATTCTTCTAAGATTTACAATTTTGAGTTGTTTGCTGCTATTACAGAATAAAAACATATATTTGATTTTAGTCTGTAACAACCCTTGTAAATTTTTGGTACTTGCAAAGGTAAGCATTTTTTTTTTTATATTCAGGTTTATTCTCTCAGTCCCATTCACACTCCCCCCAATCTGACACTGCTGTTTTCAAATAAAGAAGTGCTATAACAGAGGTGAACTCAGATGAGGATGAAAGTTCTACATCGGAGAAAGAGAACAGAAGCCCTCCCTGCACGAAACATTCACTCACACATAAGAACAATGCAGCTGCACAAGGTGTAAAGGCAACAGATGGCACCATGTGGATGCAGCAACAGGTTGTTATAGCTATGTGTTCAACATTTCTTGTCTCGTATTTCCTGTCATCCTACTATTACCCAAATTGTTGTAGACACGGAACCCACATGAAATGCATGTGTTCCAAATAACGATATAATATTTACCCTATATAACTCCATGCACACCTAGATAAACAAACTTCAGCTCGGAGAAGATTTTGTTCGATTTGAGCTGCAACAGTGGGGAGATGGGATAGCAGGCTCCTTGCTACTTGTGCTGATTGACACATTTGCATATCAAAAGAAGATAATGGAGAGGTGCGAAGGAACTCAAGGTGGCCCGGGATTATGGCTTTTTTCATTGGCTTCAGGGATTCTAGCCGTTAATGCAATTTGTCAGCAATGTTACAATATTTATCATTCACCATCTGTTTTCCTAATCCACTTATCCTGGGCAGGGCCACAGGGCAGCTAGAGCAAAACCTTACAGTATGGTATATTTTACATAACCAATGCAATGAGATTTGGGCACCTGACAAGGAAAGTGGAGGCACAGTGGTGATTGTCTAGTTTTGCAGGCATTGCTTGAAGTGGGCCAGTACCACCAGTGCTTGTAGATTTAAAAGGACCAGATATCATGTACAGTACTAATATACATGCTGTCTGAATTCCAATGGGGAGCCCCGACTTCACCAAGTAAAAGTAATAATGAGTTGAGAGGAGGAACAAGCCACTGATTAAACAGAGTACTGCAAGTAATTTGGTTGTAATTCAAGCACTTCCTTCGAGAAAATAGAAATATAATTGTACTGTGCACAAAAGATAAAAAATTTGAAATAAACTTATTACACTATATATTAAAGTAGGGCCTTGTATTTTTTTTTAAAAAGCCAATGTTATTTTTCACTTGTATGCACATCATACATTGCAAGCTTGCAATACCAATTAACACCCAGTATTATGTGCTTTTAGCAGCATGTCATTTTCATGCATGATAAGAAAAGGCAAAATACGTGCTATGGCCAAACCATGAGGAAACACAACAAAATATGATTTTGTTCTGTAACATTATGTGTGCTGAGTTGCAGCAACTTGTGAGACAATATAACTCCTACATCTCCAGCTAAAACATCTGTGCACCATACCCCTGTCATCCCCTGCAGCCCAGTTTAGATGTTTTTCACGGTACGTGGGTAAAGCATCTAATTATTCGTAATCCACAACCATCTCTCTATCTCACCAACCCTGAGGCAATAGTATTGTACATCATCAATGATTTGAAATGATGATATTTTAAGTCATCATACAGCCTTACTTGTGCATCCAAAATCATGTTCTAGGGCCCCTTCTGGGGATGTGCTGTGAATGGAGTGAGACCTGAGCAAAGTTAACTCAGTTAAACACACACAAACACACATACACCCAAATTTTTCCATCCATTTTCTTAACCTGCTTATCTGGATGAGTTTGCAGAGAAGCTATAGCTTATCCCAGCAAGCATCAAGTGAAAGGCAGAAATAATCCCAGGGCAGGATGTCAGTCCAGCGTAGTGTGGACACACACACAAACAAACAGAGGCCAATTTAACAACATCAGTCCATCTAACCTGTTTGTCTGTACTTTAACAGAACAGGCATTAGCTTCATTATGGAATTCCAACACAATGTTACTCACTTAATGGCCAAATGCTAAACAAAGAACAAAATAATCTAACTATGATACAAAGCCTCTAATACTATGTCCAAGCTTTTTCCCAAAGGAAGCAAAAATCACTTCCTTGTTTTCCTCCAGAAGGAAATTGTATATCCGACTCTTCCTTCTACAAAGAGTTGTGTTGTAAATACAAACTATAAAAAACTTGAATATTTTGACTTTCTGAGATACTATTATTCCTGAACTGTTAGTATTTATTTCAATAATGAAATTCCTATTTCAAAGGTTTAACTTGTTAAAGAATCAACTTAAATTAAAATGTGCTCTTACACATAACTTTATTGAAACAGATTATTAGTTCCAGAAAAATATACTTATAGTATTGAACTATAAATGCCATTTATAATTGTCATTTACTTTGATAATTAACATATTTCTCAATGGATAACCTTAGTAAATGCATTCATTTTTAATTTCATTATTCATTTTTAATGTTAATTTTCAATATTTAATGGTATTAAGGTATGCCCAATGGAAAACAAAGTCTCCTGTGGGCAAACAGAAAATGGTAAAGAAGTAACAATAATTTCAGCAAAGGTTATTGCCAAAGGGGAAACATATTTATACCTGGATAGGTCCTAATCTTCATCAATTATGATGCATAACAGAACACATTAACAAATAACAGGTGACATATGTAGGTTAAGAAAAACCATGTTGGTTTGCTGTCCACTTGTGTTTCACTGGTGCTGTAATTGGTGAAAGACATCTATAAGGCAACATAATACAATAACTTAATAATGCTTAGATTTAGGGGCACTTGCTATAAGTAACTGAACAGTCCACTCAACATAATGAGATTTTCAAACCACTGTTCTGTATCAAATCCCTTCACATCCTGCTCACACCAATCCTTGCGCCTTTGTGATGGTCACAGGTTTCTACGTAGATACTAGTTATCCACTTTTCTTACATTTTCTACAACTCTTTCTTGCTTTTATGAGCTGAGGAATTTGCAGACATTCTGCACTGAAAACAAGGTTAGATAGTGTAACAGAGAGCACACACTTTTGGTGTTCATGGGAGTCTAATAAGCCACATTTGTCTGTGTGTTTATTTCTATTAATAAGTAACTTTCTCATATTGGCTATAAATCACTCACAAAATTAAACCAATAAAACAAGGCATGCTATGTAAGATAATTTCTACTATCAGCCGTCTGCCTCTATAATGAGTCACACCTTGGCCATGTGCAATATACTGTGCCAATGACTATACTGTACTGTACAAGCTGCAACTTATAACTACGTTCAATTTTAATCACTTTACACTCATTGAATACTACACTCCCTTAATTTACTAAATTGATAATTCTTATTGTAGGGGTATTTGTACCTTGTTAGCATACTTAAGATTATTATAACTCTTACTATATGTATATTTGTGTCTGCTGCTGAAATCCTACAATTTTCTACTTACTATCTATCTATCCATCTATCCATCCATCCATCCATCCATGAATCCAAGCAAATAATGTAAATAAAATTTTGAATGCATCAAAGTGCACATACTTTTTCTTTGGTTCCTCACAACCTTTTAAATGAGCTATGTGCTAAATGAAATGCAAAAGGGCCCTTGCTAACAAACTTTTCAACTAAGCCAAATTAACTCCTTCAATGTATGCAAAGAGTGCATTAGTGAGCATGGTTATATTTTTGGAGAATGCAAGCTGAGATGCAGAAAACTCTTTCATACAGAGCAGTGCTTCAGTGTCAAGGTTAAAACAGTGGTACAATATAAACTGTTATACTGGACCATTTTACAGTTGTAAATTAACCATATGGGTAGGTCTCTGGGATGTGGAATGCATACAGATACTGACAGAGCTGAGAAATGCAACCAGATTACTTCAATAATGAGACAGGCATCCAAACTGCTGAACCACCATGCCATATAGGCTTAAATTAATTTGTCAAAACTGGTATTAAAAATTTGAGCTTTCATAAAAAACAATGGTCAACTCAGATAAGTAAATTACATTATTTTTAAATGAGCTGGCCTATTCTTAACAGTTTAACTAATAAACCTATATAGTCTGTGTCTGCTCCTTATGATGGATGTCATGTCTAAAATATAACTAAAAGGGTTATATGGTCCTAAAGACATTCGAAAACATCAAAATTACAATAACTGTGTTAGAAGTAAAAGCTTTGTCAGCTTGTGTGAACTTTCTCTGTGTCTATGTAAAGTACCTTTTTCAAAATACCTCAAAATGATTATTTCAAATTAATTACTTGGTTAAACATAACAGGTGAAATAGCATTAAAATGAGAGGATGCATCATATTTTTTTTAAAAAGCTTGGCAATGGGTCACTACTGCTTATTGATGATATTGAAAACATTATTACATTTCTGATTAAAACAGAAACACAAGATTCAAACACTATCTTGTACTTAAGAAAGAAAATTATATGATTAAGCACAAAGTGTACCAGCAAGTACTCAATTCTATTAAAAATTATATTTTCTGTACTATCTTCCTCAAAAGAAGCACTGTATCTTGGCTGAATATATACCGTCTATCAACAGATATAGGACAGAAGATAATGTAGATAAGAATCAGTTGGCACATCTTTTTTTGTTAATGATCCATCCATGCAGATCATTTGTACTTTTTTCTTCCACCAAAAAGAAAGAAACATCTTATAAATTGTAAAAAAATCTTTCAATATTAATATTATTATTATTATACCTTTATAGTTTAGTTTGATTAGGTGTTGCACAGCATGGCTAATTGTGTGTCCATTTGGCCCAATCCCTTTTCATTTATATGGATCTGGTGCATGGCAAGTTGATCACCAAGTCTCAGAGGCTGGTTTGTGCTACTTTATACTATCACTTCTCCGTTTGAGCTTTGGAGTACTGAAAAATAATATATGCATACCAGTGCATATCTTCACACCCAGGGAGTGATCAATATTATATACTGAGGGGCTTCTGCCTGTAAGTACCAAATCTGTGCTGCATAGCGAGAAGCATAATATGGTTATTCAAGTTCAAGTAATGAAAACAATAAAAGCACAATGAATCTATGCAAAACCACCAAGTATTTTTTATATTGTCAGCTAATGTACCCCTAAAATGGAAATACTGCAAGTTTTTTTTGTTTTTTAATACATGCAGGGTTTATGTCCAGCTTAAATAGTGACATCACGCATTCATGAAGAACATCAGGCAGTGACACAAATGACAGTTGAAATATGCTTACAGTATGAACGCCTGCTACAGCTCTTGTGATGTAATTATGGCCTTGCGAAGTATCATGGGGTGCTGGGAAAAATAAATGTTTAAGTCAGCCACACCATGGATTTCCAGGAAAATATTCAGTGAACACAGCATATTTGCTGCCAAAACACTTTGGTGAAATTCACTGATCAGCACTACTTATTACCCTTATTAATGTATTTGACATAATGCTCCTAACATACTTAATCCAGTTCAGACCTGCTGAGGGTCAGAGCCTATTTTGACACCACTGAGCATTTGGCAGTTCATCACAGGGCCAACTCACACATACAGCACAACACTCATTTAAAACAGTCCAGTTTAAAATCACTAGTTAAGCACACATGTATGTTTTTTGTACAGAAAATATCCATACATGCAAGGGGAGAAACTGCAGCCTCCACAAAGACAGCAGCTGGGCTGTAGACTTGAAACTTTAGGTGGTGAAATCTGTGAAGAAGTACTGACTATTATACTACCTTTTAATTTATTTATATAATGTGAAATAAGTGTAAAGTTCCATATGATTTAATTTAGCCATTATTTAATATTTTGCAAAAGTTAAAATAAAACTGTAAACCTCTTTAAGTATCTCTATTATAAATACAGACTTGATAATAGTTTCTGCTTTTAAAAACTAAAACTAAATATAATCTGTTTAAACTCAGTTCCACACAGTCTTTAATATGCTGAACACTGTTTTATTTGTAATGTACATGAATATGAAAGGATAGTTCGGGATGAAACATTAATCACAGATTGAGCTACCTTACCCCAAGCAGTATTGCGGTTGTATGCTCTTTTTACAAACAAAAATAGTTTACATCATTTATCCATCATACATTAATTGCAGCACACACATTTTTAATGTAATTAAAAGTGAAAGCGAAAAAAAGCATAATATATGGGCAGCATAAAAAAGTAATTAGTTTTATAAGAATATAAGATCACTTAAAGAAAAAGTGATATTATGAATTAATATTCAATTTTAAGATTACAATAGATTAAGAAATACCTATAAACAACATACTGCATATGTTTCACATAAGCACTTTTATGAGCTTGGCTTTTACTAGAACATAGCTGTAACAGACACAGAACTTGTTTGATAATTTCTAGGTAAATAAAAGTTTATGAAATTACTTCAGTCATAATAATTCTTGTCCAACTTACTTCAACTTGGAAAAGTTCACCAGCTCCTTCACAGTCATTTGATGTGATGATTGGGGTGTGAATCTGTAGGAAACCATTATCCTGCAAAATAAATTGAAAGGACAAGGGAAAAAAGTAAGCAGAAGAGTAAAATGTGCTTAGAACAAGCTAATAATTATATAAAAAATTAGGATGAATCCAAGTCTATGATGGGTACCAGAACCTGAGTCAATACTTAATCAATAGGATGTGTTTTTATTTTCCTGAAAATAAGTCAACTCAGTTCAGCAATTATATAATCTGAACATATTGTCTCCCGTTGCGGGAGATGGACGTCTGAAGCAGAGCTCCATTAGTAGCAGTGTTATTTTTTCTATTATTTCTTATTATCCCAAGGTATCCTGTATTTACTCAACCCTAGGAGGTTCTATTAGAGTATATGCAAGCATATATAAACATGGGCAGTAAAGGGGGCTCAGAAATGGATAGGAAACCTAAAGTTAAATCCAAGCCTAAACAGGCAAGTCCAAGTTCAAGGTACAGCCTTTTAGAGACTGACCTGGAACAGACAGGCGAAAGCCTAGACTTCTTGGGACCACAGTCCGCTGCATCGTCTCCAGTTGAGAGCAAAAATGGGAGCCATTGTGCAAGTGATGCAAGTCATGATAGCTCCTGATTCCAGAAGATCACTTGAAACTGGAAAAGGCCTTGCAGTCTGCGGTTTCATCTACTCCTTTCGAGCCAGGAGCATCAGCTGTTATAGACTCGCCGCTTCACCTACGGTGCACGAAAGCAGAAATGATATGTCCAAACTGAAGGTAATGATCGCTGAGCTCAAGCAAGAGATAAAGAAAGAAATAAATGGTATGCTCAAGACAAGCGAGAAGCTGCGTCAGGATAATAAAGACTTGGAGAAACGTGTATATAATCGCTTTGAGACAGCATTTAAAGGTATGCTGGAAAAAATTGAGGAGCACATTCTGGAAAATGCGCCTAAACTGAGAGCACTTGCCGATCACTTGGAAGACATTGAGCAGACATTCACGACTCAAATTGAAACAGCCGAAAATTTAGCATCCACCGCTGATGGAAAAGCAACAGCTGCGAATTCCGAATGCAAAAAAGGAGACAGACTTGCTGCTCTGGAAGATAGATGCAGAAGGAATAATATTAGAATCGAAGGTCTACCTGAGAATCGTGAAAGTCCAAACCCAGTAAAATTTGTAGCTGAAATAATCTCCAAAATAATTGGAGAGGACTTTAAATCAGACAATGCGATAGCAGCAGCTATCTCATTCGTATTTTCCCTGATATCTCACCCTCAACAGCTGCTAAACGTGCCTCTTTTTATAATATTAAACAGCACTTACGGAAAGCCGATATCACATACAGCCTCTTGTATCCTGCCAAACTGAAAGTGGATATTCAAGGCAAACATTACATCTTTACCACTATGGAGGAAGCAGACAAAGAGTTAAGAAAGCTGATCCCAACACTTTCCTGAAATATGATCATGAGTCGTACCCTGTCATGGCATCACAAAGAAGATATCACCGGGTGTCTGATCCACTTGCATTGATACTGGTACCGTAATTATACAGTACATCCTTTTCCATTGTCGGTCACTTTCTGCTTATGTTTTAATTACAATTATACACGTTTATGTATGTATGTGCGGAAGAAATAAAATTAGTAACTTTTTTTTTCTTTTTACTATTCTAAAATAGACTGTTAAACATCATACCCGTGGTTTATTGTTGTTGATTTTATTGTATTAGAGTTTACTATGCTTATCCAGGGTCACTTTTTAACACCATTCCCTGGGTCTACTATCTTAATATTTCAAGACTGTTGAAGATTATATTTTATGCTTATAGTATTTAGACAGCATTGGCAATAGATATCTCAATTTTAATCCTCATACTCCACTGCTGGGGGGGGCTTGTTCTGTTTTGGACATGTTCTGTCTCTAGTTATGTCAGAGGACTGGGACTTTGTGAAGTGGGGTCAAAATGGGGGCTGGGGTGAGAGAAAGACAGCAAGCTCTCTCTAATCTATCCTTTTAATCCATATAATTATAATTACCAACATAACAATAGACTATTGCATGGCAATAACCCATGGGAAAATTGGAAATTAAGGTCAAAGGTGTCTCACTTTCGGTTAAGACTACAAAATGACATCAAAAATTCAGAATCAATGAATCCAAGATGGGACAGTTAAATTTGTGAGCTGGAATGTTAAAGGCCTGAATCACATATTAACAAGAAAGAAAGTATTCTATCACCAAACAGGTCTAAACGTTAAAACAGTATTTTTCCAGGAGACCCACTTATTAAGCAAGGATCAATTCCGGCTGCAAAAAGACTGGACTGGCCAAATGTTCCATTCCAGCTTTACAAAAAAAAAAAAAAAATAGAGGTGTGGGAATTCTTATCCATAGAACAGTCTCATTTGTAGTATCAGATGTTGTATCTGATCCTGAAGGGAGATACATGATTGTCATGGGTAATTTATTTAATTGTAAAGTGATGTTTATGCACCCAATGTGGATGATAGGGACTTCATTCAAAATGTATTTCCATTCATTCCCAATGTCAAGTCAACTCAAGTTGGGGAGCATGCACTGGTACAGTGCGTTGCTGCACCCACTACACAACGAAAATACTCGGGATCCCGGTTTGCAACCCCCCCAGGCAGACACGCGGTCCAGTCCCACCCTCCGAAAATGACTCTCTTTCTGCCGCAGACAGGTGTTACATGGGCGACCCCTTGGCCTGGTCCAGCCACTCGGGCCCCCAACAATGAGGATCTTAGGAGCCGGATCACCCTTGGAGAAAAGCGCCACATGGCCGTAGTGCCGTAACTGATACTCCCTCACAATGCAGGTGACCTCATTTGGGACTCCATGACCAACCACTCATTAGACACAAAGTCAAACCAACAGTACCCACGGATTTTCCGGAGAGACACAGTACCAAAGGAGTCCAGTCTTTGTCTCAGGTCACTGGATAGCGTCCATGTCTCACAACCATATAGCAAGACAGGAAGCACCAGGACTCAAAAGACCCCCCATTCTCTTCCAATCTGTCTACTGACTTCATAGGGACATGAACGTCACTGCCAAATATAAGTAAACCTCTCAACAAGGTCAACACTTTCTCTCCGCAAACAGACACACTGCTGATGGCTGTGCCCAAGAGGTCATTAAAAGCCTGGATCTTGGTTTTTATCCAGGACACTTGCAAGCCCAGACACTCAGACTCCTCGCTCAGTCTCTCAAATGCCCCGATCAGAGCCCCCATTGACACCGCGAAGATCACAGTATCGTCAGAAAAGTCAAGATCCGTGAATCTTTCTTCACCATCAGACGCCCCACAGCCACTGGACACCATGACCTTGCCTAACACCCAGTCCATACAAGCATTGAACAGAGTAGGAGCAAGAACACACCCCTGATGAACCCGAGAAGGACGTCCTGCCTCCACTCTTCACAGCACCCACAGTACCAGTGTACAGGCCGGCCGTGATATCCAGCTAACTTCGAGGGGATCCTGCAAACTCTCAGGATGTCCCACAAGGCAGCTCGATCAACTAAGTTGAACGCTTTGTGAAAATCGACAAAGGCTGCAAAGAAACTCTGGCGATATTCGCGTTTGCGCTCCAAGACAACCCTCAGTGCAAGGATGCAGTCGATGGCAGACTTCTTAGGCGTAAAACCAGATTCCCAATGTGAACACTCATAAAATTATAATGGCTGGGGATTTTAATGTGTTTTAAATCCAGATAGGTCTCTTGCGACAGGGGTGATGGCATCTAACACTGCAAAGACAATTACACAGTTTGTAACTGACCACAACTTATCAGATCATTGGAGATTTCTAAACCCAAACTGAAGAATATATTCCTTCTACTCAAGAGTGCATCATTGCTACTCAAGAATCAAATATTTCTTTGTAGATAACCATTTCTTGTCTACGATTAAATCCTGCAAGTACAACGCTATTGTTATTTCTGACCATGCCCCTCTGATCTTGGAGCTAAAATCATTATGCCCCACATACTCATCTCGCAGATGGCGTCTTTAACCCAATTTTATTAGCAGACGAGAACTGTACAGAATCTATATCAAAACAAATCAGTTTTTTTCTAGTGACAAATACATCATCAGAGGACACTGCAGGAATACTCTGGGAAACCGTGAGGACAGATTATCTCATATCTTTCCCACAGAAATAAATTGGAAACCAAGAAGGTATCAAAGCTAACCAGCGAAATTACTAGAATAGATCAAAAAATGGCAGGTGTCCAAGTGAGGCTCTTCGTAGGAAAAGGCAGGTTCTGCATTCAGAACTCAACCTCTTGACAACTAAAGAAACTGAACAACTCATTTTTAAATCAAGACATCATTACTATGAACATGGAGAGAAAGCTAATAAGCTCTTAGCTCAACAAATCCACAAGCAAGAAGTCTGCAATGAAATCACAGCAATCACCAACACAAATGGAGACAAAATCATTGACCATAAAAATATAATGCACAGATTTAGAGAGTACTATAAATCCTTATATTCTACTGAGTTTGAAGAAGACAAGACACAATCTAATGCATTTCTGGTTGCATTACAGATACCACAAATAGATGCTCTTAGTACAGAGGAATAGGATAAACCGTTGGCACTATCAGAATTACTAGATGCTATGAGGTCACTTCAGAGTGGGAAAGCAGCAGGCCCCGATGGCTATCCTGCCAAATTTTATAAGAAGTTCTCCACTCAGCTAGCTCCCCTTTTATTAGCAACATTCACAGAAGCTAGAGACAATGAAAATCTACCTCAAACTTTTCGCCAATCATTAATCACCATCTTTCCTAAACAAAATAAGGACGTATTACAATGTGCATCATATAGATCAATTTCACTTCTGAATAATGATGTTAAGATACTCCCCAAAGTCCTAACTAGAAGGATGGAGAAAGTGCTTCCTTCGGTAATATCACAAGATCAAACTGGATTTATTAAAGGCCGACACTTAGTGTCCAATCTTTAACGTCTGTTTAATGTAATATATTCACCCACAAAGTCAAACATCCCAGAGATATTATTATCCTTGGATGCAGAAAAAGCATTTGATACGATTGAATGGAACTACCTTTTCACTACATTGGAGAAATTTGGGTTTGGCCCGAACATTTGTGCATGGATCAAACTACTGTATACCAATCCAGAAGCTTCAGTTTGGATTAACAACATTAATTCAGACTACTTTAAACTAGAACATGGTACCAGACAAGGATGCCCCTTGTCATCACTAATTTTTGCAATCACCACTGAGCCACTGTCAGTTCACTGTCGAAATGCTTATGAGATAAAGGGGATTATCAGAGAAGGACTTGAAGAGAAGATTTCTCTATATGCAGATGATATGGTGCTGTATATATCAGACTCACAAAATACTTCCGATATTCAATGTTAGTGGCCAATAAACAGACCCTACCTTACTCCAAAAAAAAAAATTCAATACAAAATATTAAAATGTTTTACATTTTATAACAAAATATGCATACAAATTATATAATTTTAACTATGTACAAAAAGTGTCATACAACAGTAACCCAGAAAAATAAATATCCATCAAAATTAATAACAGTATATATAATAATTACAATTTAACTGAATTAAACGAGATCACTATAATTAAGACAATATTCAAAATTTATAAACAAATAAAACAAATACAAAACAATTAAACAATAATACTCAATTACTGTAAAGAGCAGTTAATATGAGTAACTTCATCAATGTAATAATCTCATTCCAGTAAAGAGAGGTTATAATGAAGGAAACATAGCTTTCCTGCCTTTACACCATGGGCAAAGCTCCTCTTATTCTCATAAACAATAAAAAATAATAAAATGTCATATGTCATAATCATATTCTGTTTTTATTTACCACTTTACATAACATCCCAACTTTTTGTAAAAAGGGTTGTAACTATGTTAAGCATTCACTGTAGCCAATAAAAACTAGTTTCCTTTCTTATTAAACATCATTGAAAACAACTGCCATTTTTCATTCATTATTATTATAACAGGTTTAAAGTCACCATTTTTAAGAGCAATTTTCAGTGTTAGGAAAGCATATTTGGCTACCTTTGAGGCACATTGCGATTGCAGAGCAGAGGCATGGAGGAGAAGCAGGTTGCAGAGGCTTAAATGAGTGCATTTATTGTGTTTAGGTAATTATGAGCATTTTTTTTATAAGACTCATATGCATTACAGGCATGTGAAGTGCCACTTTTCTCTCTTACTGTGTCACTTTCCGTGTACAAAAAATTAAATTCATGTGAAGTGTTGTGTTCTTTAAGTAGCACTACATGCTCTGGAGATGCACTGTGAGCAAAAAGGCAAAAATATTAATAATAAAAAGACAAAGAAAAGCATGTAAAGTACAAACTTACAGGTAGTAGCACTTAACTTACTGTACATTCAAATATATTAGAACATTTAGTTATTTTTAATATGAGTATTCAAACTCAAATTTTGGGATAATTTGACAGTAATATCGTTTACAATTTCTGTATTAACAGTGTCTCTAAACAAATATATATGAACACTAACCCCAAAATGAAGCCATCTACCGGCCACATTCAGAATAACATCAGTAGACTATAGTCTCTGCATAGTCACAGATCAGTTTATACTGTGACTGTCTGCCTTACAAAAGTTGTAACGATAATGACCATTTACTGTGTCATATGGTAAATGTGTCATGCAAAAAGGATAGCTATTTAAATATAGAGTGCTGTACTTATAACATTTTTAATCAACTTTGACAAAAAATGCACATTATTTATATACTCTGTGCAATTTGTTTAAAAAAACTGCTTGAGATACACTAACACAGAATACAGGCATAGAACTACACTATGATGAGATCTTTTCTTAATTGGAAAGAGCACATGCAAAGGTAAAGTCACATATAATCTAAACATTTATGTTCATTATCTAGGGCGTATATGCGTTTGAAATGGAAGAGTAGGATTACTATTATTGTTAAAAAGGTCAATTTAAACTTGTGTTCCCCTATAAATGCTAAAGGGAAGTACAGTACAACAGCTTTTTGGGTTTCAATTCACTGCTGGAAAGTGTTGTGTGATTGGGTATGGTCATGTCACCATATGTACACATGAGTGCTCTTGCTATAAAGTTTTTTGTAGGCTTTTTAACATCTCTTTCTTTGTTTAAAAGTTTAAGGAAGGACATCATTTTTTGCATTCTAATCAGATACCCTGTGGTGATTGTTTAAATAACATTAAGTCAAATGGAAAATAAATAAGAATAAATAACCAGCCCATAAGTACAATTATCATGTACTAATAAAGTAACATTTGTTGGCTAATGTGAAATAAAACAGATTTTGGTTAAGCTTAGAAAACAATCTTTGATACTTGAATTGCACACAGTATGTACACAATGTATATACAATATGTATTCCCCATGAACAAATGAGGCTTACTTACAATATATCACAGATTTAAAAGTTACTGGACTTGAGGTAGGGTTATCTCTTTATAACTGAAAACGAGAAATAGTCATGGTGTGTTTATAATTAAAATTCCAAAGTGCTCATACAATTAGTTTCTGTTACTGTGTCAAACATTTTATAGATTAATTACTTTTTCTAGCCACTTGTACTTTGACATCTGGGTTTGAAGTATCAAAAATCAACTGAATTTTAAGCAAAAAAGGATCAAAATTGGTTCCATGGTTTTGAAATGCACTGCTTTTCCATTCATATTTTGAAAGATGCTCATTTTCTGCACTCTAACCCATAACAGTTCAGCAATGATACTGCAATTTGCCTCAGTCATACTGATCTCAGTTTATTTGTTAAATACTACAAACCGGATTCCAAAAAAGTTGGGACACTATACAAATCGTGAATAAAAACTGAATGCAATGATGTGGAGGTGCCAACTTCTAATATTTTATTCAGAATAGAACATAAATCACAGAACAAAAGTTTAAACTGAGAAAATGTATCATTTTAAGGGAAAAATATGTTGATTCAGAATTTCATGGTGTCAACAAATCCCAAAAAAGTTGGGACAAGGCCATTTTCACCACTGTGTGGCATCTCCCCTTCTTACAACACTCAACAGACGTCTGGGGACCGAGGAGACCAGTTTCTCAAGTTTAGAAATAGGAATGCTCTCCCATTCTTGTCTAATACAGGCCTCTAACTGTTCAATCGTCTTGGGCCTTCTTTGTCGCACCTTCCTCTTTATGATGCGCCAAATGTTTTCTATAGGTGAAAGATCTGGACTGCAGACTGGCCATTTCAGTACCCGGATCCTTCTCCTATGCAGCCATGATGTTGTGATTGATGCAGAATGTGGTCTGGCATTATCTTGTTGAAAAATGCAGGGTCTTCCCTGAAAGAGATGACGTCTGGATGGGAGCATATGTTGTTCTAGAACCTGAATATATTTTTCTGCATTGATGGTGCCTTTCCAGACATGCAAGCTGCCCATGCCACACACACTCATGCAACCCCATACCATCAGAGATGCAGGCTTCTGAACTGAGCGTTGATAACAACTTGGGTTGTCCTTGTCCTCTTTGGTCCGGATGACATGGCGTCCCAGATTTCCAAAAAGAACTTGAATCGTGACTCGTCTGACCACAGAACAGTCTTCCATTTTGCCACACTCCATTTTAAATGATCCCTGGCCCAGTGACAACGCCTGAGCTTGTGGATCTTGCTTAGAAATGGCTTCTTCTTTGCACTGTAGAGTTTCAGCTGGCAACGGCGGATGGCACGGTGGATTGTGTTCACTGACAATGGTTTCTGGAAGTATTCCTGAGCCCATTCTGTGATTTCCTTTACAGTAGCATTCCTGTTTGTGGTGCAGTGTCGTTTAAGGGCCGGAGATCACGGGCATCCAGTATGGTTTTACGGCCTTGACCCTTACGCACAGAGATTGTTCCAGATTCTCTGAATCTTCGGATGATGTTATGCACAGTTGATGATGATAGATGCAAAGTCTTTGCAATTTTTCGCTGGGTAACACCTTTCTGATATTGCTCCACTATCTTTCTGTGCAACATTGAGGGAATTGGTGATCCTCTACCCATCTTGGCTTCTGAGAGACACTGCCACTCTGAGAAGCTCTTTTTATACCCAATCATGTTGCCAATTGACCTAATTAGTGTTTATTGGTCTTCCAGCTCTTCGTTATGCTCAAATTTACTTTTTCCAGCTTCTTATTGCTACTTGTCCCAACTTTTTTGGGATTTGTTGACACCGTGAAATTTTGAATCAACATATTTTTCCTTTAAAATGATACATTTACTCGGATTAAACGTTTGATCTGTCATCTACGTTCTATTACAAATAAAATATTGACATTTGCCATCTCCACATCATTGCATTCAGTTTTTATTTACAATTTGTTTAGTGTCCCAACTTTTTTGGAATCCGGTTTGTAAAATAAATCACCAAGAGAAAAGTAAAGCATAAGAACTAGGACCACTATCAAAGTGAGACTGTCAGTTTAGATTTCAGGATATAAACAGAGTAGTAAACCAAGCTCTATGAAGGAGACTTTAGTCAACTAGTGTTAGTCTTATAACAATGAATATACTGTACATATGACAAAAAGTACCAAATAATTAATTAGACCTGAAATTGATGTTTAATAACAATTTCTAATTGCAAGAGCACAAGTACCAAATAATTGATCAGACCTGAAATAGATGTTTAATAATAATTTCTAATTGCAAGATATAATAATTAGTGGCACTGATTTAACAAAGAATCATGGTATATTACCACAAGATTTTAATGTTTACTATATCAGAATGCCTGACATTACAAGGATTTTTTCTGCCCAAAAATATAAAACTTTCAAAAGTTGTTTGCTCTCACATTTCCAATGCAATACAGTGATTGTTAAGAAGTTTTGATCTGTGAAATTCCCTAAAGCACTTTTTCACAGCCAAATATTTTCCTGGAAATTCAAACAGAGTGATAGCACAGAGCTGTAGCAGTCATGTGCAGAACTTTCATCCGTGCTTACTATCAGCTCATTGTCTATCTGCATCACACACGACCAGATCAGTACCACAGCTGGATTTCCATCCTGCATACTTTAAAAAAAAAAAAAAAGAAAAAGAAAATAACTGTAGTATTTTCATTTGAGGGGAACATTAGCTGACCAAATTGAGTACTGCCACCAGATATATATACTGATCCCTGTGCACTAAAAGCTATGTAAATTAGCCAAGTGCCCAGTTAAGGTCTCAAAAGGAACATTAAAGGAGCCCTCCCTCTCCCTTTCCTCTCAAAATGAGACCCCTTTGTAAATTACAGGTCTAGGTATGCCACTGTTTGGAGAGCTTACATCAAAACAACATTATCAAGGAATCACATTCACTTTTGAAATTTTCAAAGCATTTCCCAAAAAAAAAGATAAGTGATTATTTTACCTAACATTACCTACCAGTAACATCCAAGTCAATAGTGAAGAACTGTTGAATAAGGACTAATTAATGTACTAAGTCATTTATGTTTTATTATTTATGAAATGTCTGTTGTAGAAGCTATCATACATGTGTTATACTGTATATGTTTTTGTCATTCACTTATGGCAAGCACAAAAAATAATTCTGCTGTAAAATAAATAATAGAGCAGTTTAAGCCACAAGGCTGACTGACTGCATGTAACATTGGTGCCATCTGGTGGTAAACTAGAATATAAACTTTTGTAAAACAAATGTACAACTAGAAAGTTCAGAATGAACAGCCCAGTTTTTACAGCTATCTTAATAATGCATTAAAAAATAGATCTTCAAGCTAAATTAGAATGTACAAATCCAACCATTCAAAAATTAAAATTCTGAAAAATGTTTTACACTAATAAACTATGAGTTTATTAAGAATTGTTCAGTAAAATTTGTAACTAGAAGATGACCCCAGAGAAACACAGTAGATTCAGTGGTTTATATGAGGCAAATATTCTAAGTAATTCAGACTTTTCTGTTGTGTTTTTTCTCTTTTTTCAGTGTCAGGAGCACTAAGTGTTCTCTTGTGTAAATGTTATGCAAGTTGTTTGCTTCACACAATTGTTAAAGCTGTACTAGATAGATAGATAGATAGATAGATAGATAGATAGATAGATAGATAGATAGATAGATAGATAGATAGATAGATAGATATTTTTTAAATAGAAAATCCCCCCCATTTAATTTTTATCAGAATTTAGCAAAACAAATAATACAACAGGAATATCCCAAAATTTGAGAAACAATTGTCTGAACTTCTATTAATCTTAAATATTAAAGCAGGGGTGCCCAATGTGTCAATTACGATCGACCAGTAGATCGGAAAATTTTTTTTTTAAATGTTAGTCTATATATCCTCCCTATGGCATTTGCCACTTGATTGACACACAGGGCGGCCAGTCCGAGATCTCTTTTCTTCTAACACACTGGTCATCCCGCACAGACGATCAAACATGCGAGCTACTGCAAAACTCCGGCTAGCTAAATGATCTAGTTAGCCTTCCAATTTATATCAACTAAAGAGGGGATTTAAAAAAAATTTCTTGTTTATGGGCTGGATGTGGAATTGGAAGAGGATTTTTCTCTCTCACAAAGTCACAATCGAAGTGTGTTTGTCTGATCTGTCAATCTATCATTGCTATTCCAAAGAAGGAAAATGTGGAAAGGCACTTTCAAACTGTTCATACAAACTACAAAACTGATTTCCTTCCAAAAAGTGATCTGGGAACTAAAATCACAGCTAATCGGACAGCTGTCATTTTTCACTCGGCTGAATTCAAATGCAAAGGCAGACAAACCGAAGCATCGGTCCAGGTGAGTCGCTCGATCATTAAGCATAAGAAGTCCTTCCAAGATGGAGAGATGATAAAAGATGCCTTCATTGAGGCAGATGGCTAGGGAGAAATTCCTGCTGAGATTTCAAGACCCCTGGCCGGAGTTTCTCCTTTTCATTAAACATGCAGAATACAAGCAACTTAATAACAATCAATGGCCGCTAGACTTGGCATTTTTTTTCCAATCTGACCAACATGTTGAATGAGCTTAACTTACAGATGCAATGAAAAGAGAAAACCATGGCCAATATGATTAGCTCAGTTAATGCTTTCAAAAAAAAATGTAACATCTGTCCTCAAAGCTGCAGCGCCTTGATTTGGGGAACATCCAAAACCTCATGTCAGAGCTGGAGACACAATGGAAGCCGTGTGCGCAACTTGACTGCATACGCTACAGAGCAGATTGAAAATTGTCTGTCATACTTTATCTAATGGAAAAAAAAGTAACGATTCGAGTGTTGCCCAATGTAGCGGAAGAAGAGTAGCGTTTATTCTTCACAAATGTACTCAAGTAAAGGTAAAAAGTATGGTGCAGTAAAAGTACTCTTAGAAGTACAATTTTTTTAAAAGGTTACTTGAATAAATGTAACTCGTTACTACCCACCTGTGATACTCAGTATATATAATTTTTAATGTAGGTAGATCATTTTGACCTGGTCATTTTAAAAGTAGCTCGCAAGCCGAAAAAATGTGGGCACCCCTGTATTAAAGCATATTAAAATACACATTCAAATTTAATCTGCTTTTGTTAACAGGACAAATACCAATTTTTGACAATGGCTGCTACATGTAATTTAATTTGGGGAAGCTAAAAATAAAACAATACAAGTGCCAAAAATAGGGATATCAGCTGTAATCAGACCCCAACAGAGTCTAAATTACCTAGTTAAGAAAACTTGCCATTCGTTAAATTAATGCAAAAAACCTGTACATTAATTTGTTAAACTAATGCATCTGCCAGCATGACCATAATTACCATCAAGAAATTTATTCTTGATAGGCCTAAGCCATCTACCAAATGGATGGTGAGAAAACATAAGATGGGTAGAGTATGATAGGTCACATTAGAAGTTTAAATGTAGACTGAAACAGTAGATCCATACGGTGAGGATTATTTCCTAGTTATTTAACATTGCAACATCTAGAAGTAAATTCTGTTGTAGACACATTGAAAATGTGGAAGACAGATGTATGATATATGATGTACTATAGATGTATTAATTTTGTGTTACTTAGCTGAGTGTAATTAGGGTGCTTCTAGCTTGCTGATGGCATACAAGACTTTATTGCAGTCTCCTCTGAATTATGGATTTATAATCCAGAAGATAATACAATTATAATTTACGATGAAGCAGTTTGTTCAGTATTAAATTGGTTCAAAGGTGTGCAGGCCAGAGAATTTGTTGTTGAGCATCCTGGACTACTCCAGTGGCGGTATTAGGGGTTGAGCTGGGAGAAATGTCTTTAAACTTTGTAACGTGGATGTACTTTTTATCAGAGGTCGGGTTTTGAAAGAGGTAGGAGGGAGGATTTAGTTTTGAATGAGGAATGATGGAGTTTTGCCAGATGCAAAGAAATTTTAAATTGTAACGCTATCGAAAATATATTCTCGCTCATGTAGAAATGACTGACAGGAGAGAGATATAGCAGGGAGGAGGGAGGATGGCGCTTTACTGGATGGTGGAATGCAAACACAGCTTTTGATTCCATTTTGAAAAAGGTAGAAGGATGGTGGAATTATTGTTGGAGGACAAATAATGTTTTGTAAGAGGCAGGAGGAAGAATAGAGTAGTGAATGATGAAGTTTTGTCAGAGGGAGAAGGATGTCCAAAAATGGACACAATACGAAGGATCGTCTGTCAAACACTTCATCGTGAAGTGTGACAAGTCTGTTGGTGGAATGGCCCTGCCTGATTTGGTGTTATATCATTCAATCAGTCTGGGAACATGATCTATCACTGTCTGCTTCTTTTGATTGGGATCTGATTTTTATGAATATCACTTTTACCTCTAGAAATCCCAATCATCAGCATACACAATTCACAGCATGGGATGGGTGTTTATTTTGTATTGACATTTTCATGGTTGTTTGATTTATTTAACTTGCATTAGCATACAGTATATACTTAATAAACATTTGATAACAAAAAATACCCCAATCATAAAACACGTCCCTCAAAAATTACTATTATACAAATATCTTTCCAGCATCTTTAACCTTTTTAACTCTCATGAAGCCTTGTCTAGCTTTTACATTTTTTTGTCCAAATCCATTCTCCTTACCCTGATCCACACTTATAAAGAGTCCTCTCCTTCACCATCTTGGTCCCTGTAAAGGATTTTCAGACATTTTAACTACTCTTGTTATTTTATTACTGAAAGGCACTGACTGCTGTCTCAAACTGTTCTGCCAGGCATAAAGGAATCCCTCTTCTCTTGGCCCTCTCTACTCTGTTTTTCCATTCCTAATGAGCTATTATTAAAATTAATATTGTTCCTCATTTTAATTTTGTCAGTGCCATTATTTCTTCTTTCATTTCCAGTCAAATACCAGTTCAAGGTAAGGTCTTCTTTCTCACTTTCTATGGAATGCAAAAAGACCCTCTGAACAAGTACAGTATTCATAGCAGGATGTGTGGATATATTTATCAGGCTCAGAATTATATATCACATTATTGTACTTGGTCTGTTTCCAGCTCACCCCTTTTCAAGGTGTATTGTAAGGGGTGGATGCAATGCAATGCTAGGGACAGACAGAAAAGAAAGTAAAAGAGTAAGTGCAAAAATAACTTTTTTAAATGTTACTTCTTATATTTTCTCTTAATGCAGTTACAATTAATGTAACTAGTGAAATGATTAAAAGAGGGCATCAAATTTAAACAGATTCATTTTTTAGTCAAAAAAAATAAGATTCTAGGAACTCTGTTTCCATTTATTTAATCTATCATACATTATAATGGTAAAATAGCACCGTTACAAATAAACATGTCAGACTTTAAAAGTAGATTCTTCTTATTGTACTATTTATATAAGGAGACACCAAGAAATCTGTGTGGGTGATACAATAAGAGCAGTCCAACTATCCTACCTTAAAAAAAGCATGAATTGCCAAAGTAGCCTCACTCCGAACCCTCAACAGAGACGCAGCTGTGTTTGTCCGACAGCGAAGATGAGGAAATTGCCTTGTATATTCCACTGGATGTCTTTCTTTTATTTTAAAAGGAAATTTCTGCAAAACAAGCAATTTTCCACCATTAAGTTCTAGTCAGTGATCAAGGTAAGTACTGCATATGAATATTACCTTAATTGTATGTAGCGTATACAAATTGGAAACTAACCTATAACAAAACCAAACAAACCTAGATTGAATATAATGCATAACCCCGTTTTTATGGTACAGTAAAAGATTTTCAGCAGTAGGTATATAAGAGCAGTTAAGCATAAAATAAATTTTATTAACATCTTCATAGTTACCGTAAGCATAATAGATGGATAGATAGATACTTTATTAATCTCAAGGGGAAATTCACAAACTAGTAAAAGTAAATTGTGTACAAGGTTTTTTAAGTGTTTAATGTATAGCTGCCTTTTATAATTTACCTTAATGATTATTTGAAAGTCATAAAATTATAATTACTGTAGATAAAGCTTAAGTTTGAATTTTAAAAATAAATACTGAATAACATGGTTAATTTAATAAATTAATATAGTACATTAAACCTTTATTTTTGCTTCTACCTCAGATGAGAACACTGCAGTAAAAATACTCCACAAAACAAACTGAACATTGCCAGTGGCATGAGAACCAGAGAATACACTCTTCAAGAGATTTTCCTAGGAGTTTCTCTATTGAAAATTTCTGAATGTATAACCCAATGCCTAAAGACAGAATCCTTCAGATAAATTACTTCACTATGGCAAAAAAAGTACATGTCCATGGATACCTGGCCTTACAATACTTAATTACCTGTGCAAACCACTTGCTCATCATTCTCTTTTCTTTGCCTCTATTTTTGTTTGTCTTGTAAAGAAGGAGGGAAATATATACCAGGGGGCTTCGCTCGCCAACCCCCCTGCCTGCGCTACGTACTAGCCACTTCGCATCTCTGCTGCTCGTGTATGTGGATTTCATTTTCACCAAACAACAAATCCAAAATCCGAGAAAACTACTTAGTCCGTGTTTTGCAGAAACATTTTTTGTAAAGTTCAATACTTTTGGATGTATGGATTTGTATCCATTATTGGCTGTAAAATTTCTAATACGTCCAATCATTCAACTCTTTCGATTCTATGTTGCATCGCTTCTCTGTGATCATAAATATAAACCTGACCAAATTGTGGTTTCTTTGAGATTAAACTTGTAGTAGCTTTAATTGTTGCGGGACCACAGATTCTCATTGCATATGGTCCTGAATCGTGTAAATCTATGTTCTGTGCATTGAATGGTGCGAACATGAACAGATTATTGTAGATTCGAATATTTTGCCTGTAGTGTTTGTGGATTTCATTTTCACCAAACAACCAATCTTTTAATTCTCGTGGACATGCCTCTTCATTGGAAAGAAACACTACTTTTCCCTGATGGCAACACGAATTAGATGATCTGCTGAACAATATCTACATACTTCTGAAATCACCTATGTACATATATTCAAACTCTTTTCACCAAGTAATAATTTCCGTTTCTTAGCGCTCATGCGATCTTTAATAATTTTTTTTGAGACTTTCGAATTTTAGTACTTTCATAATCTCTAACCTGCTCTACATGTGTATCGCGCATTTTTGAACTTCTTTACAACATTCTACTTTGTTTTCTCTTTGTCTTTTATTTGTGACACCGATTTGAACTTGCTAGGTTTTTAGTTTCATTTGTTCCAGAATGATTAATACTTTCCTTATTTTCCGAATTTGCACTAAAGATTGTTATTTTTTTTAATTCTGTTTTCTGCAATGCTTTTGGGCCTCTTTTCAACACACTGATCTTTCTTCTTCATTTAGTCATCTTGAATGTGTAAAATTATTGTCCATAAAAGGACCACATCGAAGGAAACAAATAGATTGTTTGTCTAAAAATACTGTCCAGAAAAGCTTCTTTAAAGGATGAAACTGAGTACATTTCATAAACAAATATACAGTGGTGTGAAAAACTATTTGCCCCCTTCCTGATTTCTTATTCTTTTGCATGTTTGTCACACAAAATGTTTCTGATCATCAAACACATTTAACCATTAGTCAAATATAGCACAAGTAAACATAAAATGCAGTTTTTAAATGATGGTTTTTATTATTTATCCATCCATCCTCTTCTGCTTATCCGAGGTCGGGTCGCGGGGGCAGCAGCTTAAGCAGAGAGGCCCAGACTTCCCTCTCCCGCCACTTCTTCCAGCTCTTCCGGGAGAATCCCAAGGCGTTCCCAGGCCAGCCGGGAGACATAGTCCCTCCAGCGTGTCCTGGGTCTGCCCCGGGGCCTCCTCCCGGTTGGACGTGCCCGGAACAACTCCCCAGGGAGGCGTCCAGGAGGCATCCTGATCAGATGCCCAAGCCACCTCATCTGACTCCTCTCGATGCGGAGGAGCAGCGGCTCTACTCTGAGCCCCTCCCGGATGACTGAGCTTCTCACCCTATCTTTAAGGGAAAGCCCAGACACCCTGCGGAGGAAACTCATTTCAGCCGCTTGTATTCGCGATCTCGTTCTTTTGGTCACTACCCATAGCTCATGACCATAGGTGAGGATAGGAGCGTAGATCGACTGGTAAATTGAGAGCTTTGCCTTACGGCTCAGCTCCTTTTTCACCACGACAGACCGATGCAGAGCCCGCATCACTGCGGACGCCGCACCGATCCGCCTGTCGATCTCACGCTCCATTCTTCCCTCACTCGTGAACAAGACCCCGAGATACTTGAACTCCTCCACTTGGGGCAGGATCTCTCCCCCAAAACTGAGAGGGCACTCCACCCTTTTCCGGCTGAGGACCATGCTCTGGATTTGGAGGTGCTGATTCTCATCCCAGCCGCTTCACACTCAGCTGCGAACCGATCCAGAGAGAGCTGAAGATCACGGCCTGATGAAGCAAACAGGACAACATCATCTGCAAAAAGCAGTGACCCAATCCTGAGTCCACCAAACCGGACCCCTTCAACACCCTGGCTGCGCCTAGAAATTCTGTCCATAAAAGTTATGAACAGAATCGGTGACAAAGGGCAGCCCTTTTTTTATTATTTAGGGAGAAAAAAAATCCAAACATACATGGGCCCTGTGTGAAAAGGTAATTGCCCCCTTGTTAAAAAATAACCTAACTGTGGTGTATCACACCTGAGTTCAATTTCCGTAGCCACCCCCAGGCCTGATTACTGCCACACCTGTTTCAATCAAGAAATCACTTAAATAGGAGCTGCCTGACACAGAAAAGTAGACCAAAAGCACCTCAAAAGCTAGACATCATGCCAAGGTCCAAAGAAATTCAGGAACAAATGAGAACAGAAGTAATTGAGATCTATCAGTCTGGTAAAGGTTATAAAGCCATTTCTAAAGCTTTGGGACTCCAGCGAACCACAGTGAGAGCCATTATCCACAAATGGCAAAAACATGGAACAGTGGTGAATCTTCCCAGGAGTGGCCGGCCGACCAAAATTACCCCAAGAGCGCAGAGACGACTCATCCGAGAGGTCAAAAAGACCCCAGGACAACGTCTAAAGAACTGCAGGCCTCACTTGCCTCAATTAAGGTCAGTGTTCACGACTCCACCATAAGAAACAGACTGGGCAAAAACGGCCTGCATGGCAGATTTCCAAGACGCAAACCACTGTTAAGCATAAAGAACATTAGGGCTCGTCTCAATTTTGCTAAGAAACATCTCAATGACTGCCAAGACTTTTGGGAAAATACCTTGTGGACTGATGAGACAAAAGTTGAACTTTTTGGAAGGCAAATGTCCCGTTACATCTGGCGTAAAAGGAACACAGCATTTCAGAAAAAGAACATCATACTAGCAGTAAAATATGGTGGTGGTAGTGTGAGGGTCTGAGGTTGTTTTGCTGCTTCAGGACCTGGAAGGCTTGCTGTGATAGATGGAACCATGAATTCTACTGTCTACCAAAAATCCTGAAGGAGAATGTCCGCCATCTGTTCGTCAACTCAAGCTGAAGCGATCTTGGGTGCTGCAACAGGACAATGACCCAAAACACACCAGCAAATCCACCTCTGAATGGCTGAAGAAAAACAAAATGAAGACTTTGGAGTGGCCTAGTCAAAGTCCTGACCTGAATCCAATTGAGATGCTATGGCATGACCTTAAAAGGCGGTTCATGCTAAAAAACCCTCAAATAAAGCTGAATTACAACAATTCTGCAAAGATGAGTCGGCCACAATTCCTCCAGAGCGCTGTAAAGGACTCATTGCAAGTTATCACAAACGCTTGATTGCAGTTATTGCTGCTAAGGGTGGCCCAACCAGTTATTAGGTTCAGGGGGCAATTACTTTTTCACACAGGGCCATGTAGGTTTGGATTTTTTTTTCTCCCTAAATAATAAAAAACATCATTTAAAAACTGCATTTTGTGTTTACTTGTGTTATATTTGACTAATGGTTAAATGTGTTTGATGATCAGAAACATTTTGTGTGACAAACATGCAAAAGAATAAGAAATCAGGAAGGGGCTAATAGTTTTTCACACCACTGTAAATGTGTAAAACATAAAAATTTAAAGGAACTGAGAGCACATGAACTGTGTCAGATAATACACACGAATGAGAAAATGATTGTACCGTTTGCATGGTTGTAAATGTTTGAGAGAAGGGCAAGACTTTTCAAAATCTTGTCTCGCGGAACTTTAAATTATCTCAGAGAATGTCTTGTCACAGAATTTTCTTTTATAATAGAAAGATTTGTTTTTTTGTTAAAATATGCAGAAGTAAAACAAACTATGCTAGCACTTTGCCAGAACAGAAATACATTTTACTGATGTTGAAATATTTAGATCTGTAGAATTAGCACTTAAAACCAATAGAACATTGGGTAAAGTTATAAAGCAATAGGAGGAGAAATTAAAGTCAATTATAAAAATTAATAACTGATTAATTAATAATTAAAAGCCCTAATATTTTATTCATTCGTCATTACAGAATTACACTGAGTTGCATACCTATTTGAGAAGTACTGGGAGAAGGGAGTATGTCCATTTTATAACACATTCATATTAAATAGAAAACAAGCATAAACATCAGAAGAATGTTTAAAGACCTCATAAAAAGTGATTGGAAAAAGAATTTGAAACCAAGTTTTTGTAGTTGTGATGTAGCAGTACAAAAGTGATGATTATTTTAACAAAGAAATATAAACTGAAGTTAGAGCTATACAACATATTTGATGTAGATGATGTTCTTAAGAAAAAACAATTTTCAATTATCAGTAAAACTCCTTAAATTATAAATATTCATTACACAACGGAAGAAGAAATAAAATTATTCATATGGTGCAGAGCTAAACTACTAAAATAATTTTTAATGCTCATATAGTAGTATTTGGAAACCTGAAACCGTGTTCTCATAATGCATTGGCAGAAATCAGCTTTTCCTGCTTCCTAACACCTAAATATGTTATTATTACAAAATTGATGTGTTAGGTAAAGCTACAGATTAATCTTTAAACACCAAAGTCCTTTTACTGTATATCAGAGTAAAGCAAGAAAGAAAGCAATAACAGGGAGTCATCCTAAACATAGCAATTTTTCCTTAAAACCACTTGGAGAGTAATCCTCATAGAGTTTTCTACATAGGTGCGTCCAATTTTACTTATTACTAGCTGTCCCCTGCGGCTATGCCCATGTAGTAGTGAAACAGGACAAACTTTAATAATCAATAAAAAAAATTTAAAAAAAAAAATGAAATTTATATTAAGAAGAATTTATGTTGATAGTTTTCGCATCCAAGAGCCTCTTGATATACAATATTTTTGGTTTTGCTATAAGGGGTGAGAATGTAGCTGTGATCTCTTTGCCAAAAATGTAAAACGTTGGCAAGGTATCTCTGGCCAAGCGGAAGGTAGGGATGCTCCAATGTCAAACATTGCCACTGTATCTGTTCATGTTCAGCTCCGATGGGATAGCCCCCCCACCATGTGAGGAGAAGAGCACTTGGCCATGATATCTCTGCCAATGAGCAGGTACCGTATAAAACACATGTAGCTGTGATCTCTCTCTCAAAAACGTCAAACTTTACTCTTTAACAATCTCTAAATGATAAAGTCTGGGATCAATGGCTAAGCAGAGGATAGGTACGCTCCAACACATAGCGAGAGGTACAGCGAATCGAATGGAGTCTGGCACGTGAGTAAGGATGGCCCCTCCCGGCTCCCCCTTCCCTCGGCCCACAGCATGTCTCTCAGATTTGCGTGAATAAATCAGTGCCACAGCCGAGCTATAATATTTAGCGTGATGAAAGAAAAAGTCACAAAATCAACCAGAATGTTCAAGCAAATTACAGAAAAAAAAACAGATCAAAATCCATTAAGTAGTTCTCTCATGAAAAGTGGACAGACATACAGACAGACAAATGTTGGATTTTATATATACAGAGATTAAGGTTTTGTATAGAGTAACTTTAAACAAAAAAGACAACAGATTTTACACCAGTGACAAAGGACAATATGGCAGCTTTTATGCTTCATGTTTTTTCATTTTCACCCTAACAATTCTAGTATTTGTTTCTGTTAAGACGGCACCTCTGTAAGCTACTATAACACAGAACAAAACAGCTCCAAAATCCAAAATGTATACAGATTATTGGTTAAGAAAAGTAAAAAGATACCATGGAGGTTATGACCAAAGGGTGAGAAAAATTTATAAAATGAAAACAATCAAACCAGTCCCTTTGAGCTGGACTACACAAAAATTGCATGAAAACATTAACACGCTAAAGCACTCACCTCTGTCTCAGTTTTTCCACAATCTTAACACACTTCTTTAGTCACTCTTCCACTCTAAGAAAATAGATTTGCCCCGTATCTCTCCTAGCTTGAAGCTTTTCTTTTCTTAAGTCAATAGGTTAGGGCAGCATTTACCAGATTTCTAGATTTGGAACATGTCAAATTTGACAACTACAGTTGCTGAATCTCAACATTTGAGGGAGTCAAATGATATTAAGGATTACTTGGGCTGAGTGATTGCACAATTTCCCCATGATTTGGTATCAAAAGTTGTGGTGTGCCCTGAAAATACTGCAATGTCAAAATAATTATGGCAACCAATCAACACTGAACACACACAATAAACCACAATCTCCTTCAATTTTTTCTTTTTTTATCCACTTTGCCATCATATGGCAAATAGGAAACAATGAACAGACTGTTCTAGCTCTAAAGTTCATCAAACCTCTCCTGCACTTGCACAGTCCAAAACATTTTCTTCCTTTCTTTCCTTACTATGGCCAATGTTTGTCATTGTTTTATACATTATACCTGACTGGTTGTTAACTCTGAAAGACACAAGACCCAACTACAATTACTAACAACTCTGATAAAATCAAACCAGTTTAATTTTTTGTAGCAAGTTCCAGACTGTTACAACTAAATCACTGAGCAGTGTTACACTACACAAAAGACAGTAATGGGCATGTTTTCTGACTGTCCAAATTTGCTATAATCATTTCAAGATTATGTAAATGAAAGAATAAGATTGAAAGACCTTTGAATTGTGGTAGAGTTTGGCATCAAGTGCTTCGTAACAAGGAGTCCACAGTTCACCCCCAGGTTGTTCTCTGCATTTTGCAGATTAGGTGAATTGGCATGGCTAAATTGGGGCTGATCTATATCCTGGGATTGTTGACACCTTATACCTGATGCTTGCTGGGACAGTCTACAGCTTAATTAGGACCCTGCTCCAGAGAGGTAGGTTTAGAAAATGGGCGAATGGACGGGTTTTCTGCTAACAAACTAAAGCACAATTTTGGATCAGCTGAAATACCAAAGATACTTCTTAAAGAGCAAACTAAACTAGCCGCAGGAGATGAATAAACCAGTGTGTTTCTTCGTGTCAGTCCCAAGCCCAGATAAATGGGGAGGGCTATGTCAGGAAGGGCATCCGGTGTAAATTTTTCCCAGATCACAATTGGTTGAGGCCTGGGTTAACAATGGCCACCAACAGTACTTAGCCAACAGGGTGCTGGCAGAAATTGGGCTACTGTTGGCCAAAGAAGGAGAAGAAGAAGGGGAAGGCGTGTCCAGAGGCAGGAGGGGAGAAGGAAGGTAAAGATAGTGGAAGTGAGGAATGCAGAAGGTCAGATGGTAGTGAATTTTGTGAAAAGAAAGGGCATGGCTGCAGTAAATATATATATTTTAAATAGAGAGAAGAAAATAGGGTGACGTACAAGAGCAGAGGAAGATGCACACAGGTAGATTATATTCTACTAGACATTAAGCCCATTACAATAACGGGGGCTTGAACAGTAGTGCATAAACATTAGTAGGAACAGTCTATATCAAATGGCAAGGGACCTTGACCTCATTCTGTTTCTTGTCTTAATTTTTTTTTGTCAGAAATATTTTTTCAAGAAGCCTAAAGTAAAATAATAATAAAAATAAAATAGAAACATATCTGAAGATATTTTTTATTGTTTTTACCTCATGTAATTTTTCTATAAAGTGCCTTTAATTTTCTCTCGCAGTAATACTGGTTTGCATTTCTGTAAAATGCCTGTAATTTTCTCGGACAGTAATACTGGCTTTGATGTCTGTAATATGCCTTTAATTTTCTGTCACAACAGTAGGCAATCAGCAGAGTCTCACCAGCAACTGATGTAATGTGTGGCGTGCAGCTGATAATCGTGCCTGTGGCGTGTCCCCAGCAAGTAATTTAATGCGTGGCTTGCAGCAGCTGATGTAGCCTGTGACGTCTCCCCAGCAAGTAGTGTTCAGCTTCCCAGCAAGTATTTGAATCCGTGCTGGTATGCAACTGATTACTATATATCTTGTCTCCCCAGCAACGGATTTTATGTTTGCGGCCGCGACTACCCAATCAGCACTCTCCCCAGCAATGATGTCCTTTATTTGCTTATCATGTGCAGCCGCGGCTAGGCCATTCACTGTGTGCCCAGCTTCCAGTGTGTGTGTACGTCCACGGCACGGGGCACGGTGTGATGCACAGCCCCGCACATTAGCACTTCACCAGAAGACACACACACACACACACTGACACCCCTGACCCCTGGACGCACACAGGGGTTTTATTAAAGAGGATGCAGGAGGGTCAGTCTAAAGCAGACTGCAAAGTGGTGGCAAGGAAAAGCGTAGTTAGGCAGCATAGGATGGTGGTCTGTAGGAAGACGTTGAAGATCAAGAACAGAAAAAGAGTGAGGGCAGAGTCAGGGATCAAACTGTGAATGTTGAAAAAGGAAGACCGCAAAGCTGAGTTCAGGGGGGAGGGAAGACAGGTATAGGGTGTTAGTGAAGACTTACCAGACAGCTTGGCAACTACAGCAGAATTAGCAAGGGTGACAGCAAGAAGGGTGCTTGGCATGACAACTGGATAGAGGAAAGAGGAAAAGGAATCCTGCTGGTGGAATGAGGAAGTACAGGAGAGTATACAGAGGAAGAGGTTGGAGAAGAAGTGGATAGTCAGAGAGATGCAGAAAGTAGACAGGAACACACGGACATAAGGTGTAAGGTGAAGAGAGAGGAGGTGAAGATTAAAGAAAAGGCATATGATGATCTGTATGAAAGTTTGGACACTAAGAAAGGAGAGAAAGACCTGTACTAATTGACTAGACAGAGGTACAGAGCTGGGAAAGATGTGCAACAGGTTAGGGTGATAAAGGATAAAGTAGAAACATATTCACAAGCGAGGAGTGTGTGTTGAGCAGATGGAAAGAGTAGTTTGAGAGGCTGATGAATGAAGAGAATGAGAGAGAAGATTAGATAATGCGGAGATAGTGAATCAGGAAGTGCAACGGATTAGCATGGAGGAAGTAAGCAGAGCTATGAAGAGGATGAAGAATGGAAAGGCCGCTGGTCCAGATGACATATCTGTGGAAGCATGACGGTATTTAGGAGAGATGGCAGAGGAGCTTTTAACCAGATTCTTTAATGCAATCTTAGAAAGTGAGAGGAGAAGTGTACTAGTACCAATTTTTAAGAATAAGGGGGGTATGCAGAGCTGTAGTAACTACAGAGGAATAAAACTGATGAGCCACAGCTTTATAGGAAATAATAGTGTAAGCTAGGTTAAGAAGGATGATAATTGGCGAACAGCAGTAAGGTTTCATGCCAGGAAAGAGTAGTAACATACAGATGTAATGTTTGTTCCGTGGGTGTTGATGGAGAAGTATAAAGTAGGGCAGAAGGATTTGCACTGTGTCTTTGTGGAGTCAGAGAAAGCATATGACAGGGTGCCTGGAGTCGTGGTATTGTATGAGGACGTTGGGAGTGGCAGAGAAGTATGTAAGAGTGGTACAGGATATATACAAGGGAAGTGTGACAATAGTGAGGTCTGAGATAGCATTTACGGAAGGATTCAAGGTATAGGTGGGATTACATCAGGGATCAGCTCTGAACTGTTTCCTATCCGCAATGATGATGGACAGGTTGACAAAAAAGATTAGACAGCAGTCCCCATTGACTATGTCATTTGTGGATGACATTGTTAAATATAGCTAGAATAGGGAGGAGGTCGAGGAAACCCTGTTGAAGTGGAGATATGCTCTAGAGAGGAGAGGAATGGTCAGTAGGAACAAGAGAGGATGCTTGTAATTGAATGAGAGGGAAGTCAAAGGAATAGTAAGGATACTGGGAGTAGAGCTGGCAAAGGTGGAGAAGTTTAAATACTTGGGATCAACAGTACAGAATAAAGGGGAGTGTGGAAGACATGCGAAGAAGAGAGTGCCGGCAGGGTGGAGTGGGTGGAGAAGAGTGTCAGGAGTGATTTGTGATAGACGGGTACGATTAAGAATGAAAGGGAAGATCTACAAGACGGTAGTGAGACCAGCTATATTATATGGGTTGGAGACGGTGGCCATGTCCAAAAAACAGGAGACAAAGCTGGTGGTGGCAGAGTTCAATCTGTTAAAATTTGCATTGGGTGTGACAAGGATGGACAGGATTAGAAATGAGTACATTAGAGGGTCAGCTCAGGTTGGGCGGTTGAGAAGCAAGATTTCATTGGTTTGGACATGAGCAGAGCAGAGATGCTAGGTATACTTGGAGAAGGATGGTAAGGATCGAGCTACCAGGTAAGAAGACAACAGGAAGGCCTAAGAGGAGGTTTATGGATGTGGTGAGAGGGGACATGCAGGTGGTGGGTGTAAGAGAGCAAGATGTAGAGGACAGGAGGATATGGAAAAAGATGAACCATAACGGGAGAAGTCAAAAACGTCTTAAAGAGCAAACTGAAATTTACTATTCATCTTTTATCAAACCCAATTAGTCCACTTCAGGGTCTCATGATATCAGCATTACAATATGTGCAAGATGACAGGAGCCAGTCTTGGTTGAACCACCCAGACTATCACATTTACTCCACTCACACATACAAACATACTCATTCTTGCAGTATAATTTAGATTAGCCAATTATTCTAACACACATTTTTGAACTGTGGAGGAAAACTGGAATACCTGGAGAAAAATCAATGCAGACACAATAAGAATGTTCAATCTCAACATAGGTAGTGTCCAGGCAGAGTTCTGATACCTCAAGCTATGAGACAGCAGCTTCTTCCACCACTGCATTAGGAATTGTAAACAAACTGATCACAGGATTACATTTTGTACATATCACTAAACAATGTTAAAGCATGGCTACTCTAATATAAAATAAACTGAGGTTCACACAGTTCCATTTCTCTGTTCACCCCACAAACCTCAATTGAAAATGTTGACTGCTTAGAGGTCCATTCTGGTGACTAAGAAGGCCTATGGCCAGCTGATACACAAAGTGTATCTTTTAACTCCTAAAAGTAAATTTGTGTTGAAAGCAACTGGTTTTGATTTGGGTTGTAAAGTATGATGTCCATTGTTAGTTAAGACCTAGTGCAGGTTGCCTTTATATTTATTGGGCTCAGTTTGTATTCTTGTAGTTATATAATTAAACAGGACAGACACAATAAATTGATATGCATCAGCATATGGCTTATCTTAAAGTCACTTCCAAGAAAAGTAAACAGCAAATTGAAAGCAAATGGAAGCCTTTGCTGACTTTTGAGTGAGATGGTTTAGGAGCCATTTCTTTGCTTTGATTCATGTTATTGGGCATTGCTATGATTAACTGTTAATCAGAAGATAGAGGTTAAACCTGTTAAAAGATTGCATAATAAATTTCTTTTTGTTGAAATATCCCAAAAACCTTTCAAAATCTGATACCTAGTTTTCCTCTTTTTTTGGATAGGCTCTGCCTGCTGTTTTTTTGGTCTTTACCATTGTGGAAAAAAATGATACAAGGTGCGGCATATACTGTATATCCACAGTAAATGTGTAGTGATGATATATTTTTACACGTCACTTATTTTCCAGTACACAACATATAAGTAAAATACAGCAAACATTAGATACGGAAGTTACTAAAAGACAATAGATGTTTTTGAGTTATGTTTTTCTGTGATAAGAAGAAGAAAAAACAGATTTTCAAAATTAATCTAGAAATGTGAGTTGTTCTTATCTTATATTAAATCAAATTCCTTTGTTAGACAGTATGTCAGTTTGACAAACATACAGACCAACCCATTCAGTGCAGTATAATACAAAAATCTATCATCCCAAGGTATAGGAAAATACGGTAATCTGGGAGTGGTGCCTTCTTATTTGTACACTGCTGTGCTGGTGTAAAAGAAACAGGTAATGTTGCAAATGCTATGAATTAAAGAAAAGAAAACCCGTTCATGAATAAAAATATGAAAACAACTGATTGCATTATGTCAGGAAAATTGTGATAATTAATACACTGAATGTTTGAAAATTCAATCCATCATCCAACCTGCTATATCCTAACTACAGGGTCACAGGGTCTACTGTAGCCAATCCTAGCCAACACAGGGCACAAGGCAGGAAACAAACCCCGGGCAGGGTGCCAGCTCACCGCAGATGTTTAAAAATTGGCATTCTGAATTTATTTCATTTATTATGAAGAGAGGTTAGACAAGGTGTTATTTGCCTACAACATCATGCCCTAAAGGTAAAGTTGGAGAAGTATTGTTTTTTTTTTTTTGAAGAAAGGAATTGACAAGTGTAAATCATTTTCCCAGCAGGAGTTCCACAGGAAATCTCTGCTGTGGTCAGTTATGGGTATCCAAAGAATGTCCAAGACATGTGGCTCAATATTACCACCTACTACAAGAGGTTTATTTATGGTTTTATTCAATTAGTAGCCCATCTCCATATGTTAATAGTGAAGTTGCAAGGAGCACAGGAAACAAGGTTCTGGAAGACTACTGGTAGAAGCTTATACTTAAGAATGTGAATCAAAGCTGGCAATAGCCCGTGTTTAAGCATACATTTTTTTTATAATCAATTGTAATAGAGTTTAGTGGAAGGCAGTGCTATTGAAATGTTCCTTTTGTTGAAGTGTGATGGAAAACTGAACTAAGTTGCTAATGTTAATTAGTGGGGTTAGGGAAGTACTTAGAATTTGAGGCACCTATGTGCAATATTAAAGCAATATAAACCTGCTGTAAGCAATGACAAATGAGATACAATAGTCCCTGGAAACCTTTTACTTGAGGAACATGTGAGACTTCTTGAAAGTATTTAACAAAAAATGGTAAGAAAATTTGCAATTGCTGTTTTTCCAGACTATTCAAGGATGTTTCAATTTAACTGTAAACATCTGATCCTATGAAGTTTTTCACAGGAAAGAAAATCTGATTTGAAGGAAACAGTCATCATTCAGACTAGTTACAGAGCTGGTTTACTAATGGGACCAATTTATTCAAAAAGATGAAACCATACATTTACTGCATTTATTCACTTCATGATGAGGAAAACAATAAATAAAGTTTTCAGACAATGATATGGAGACCATGGTAAAAAATAAGAATAAATACAGTACATTTAATGCAGATACAACACAATACTGATTATTATTTTTATAGTGCTCTTCACCGATTGCAGGTATAGAACACTGTGAACAATTCTCAGTTAAAATACAAGAATGAATTATACCAATTACTAAATACAAAACTGGTACACTTATAAATGCAGATTTGTTAAAAAACACAAAGAAAAAAGTAGAACTGATTAAAAATAAATTGAAACCAACAATATCTGTCCAATAACAATTTAATGAACTATGGCCAGTTGACATTGGTAGAGAATAAAATCATGCAAGAGAATGTCAAAAATAAAGTCACAGTCGTGGGGACCTCAGCCAACTGGCAACCCACCCATTGTTCTGGGTTTTCTATAGTGGAGTGTGCTGGCTGTCCAACCTGATACAGACGCTATTAGTCATGATTAAATATATAACATTAAGCAATAGTGCCCAAAAAATTGCAAAACACATTTACAGTATGTTGCATTGCATATTCAGACTATGTGTTGGTCATTAAAATACAAAACTGCAATTTCATTTTTTTAATAAATGTCACAGGATAACTTGATGTATAAGAGATACGGATTTGATATGCAGGAGGAAAACCAAAGCACAGAAAAACTCACATCATGCCTACAATAAATTATATCTATCTATAAAAAATGTCCAGGGGCATCATCAATTTACCTTCACATCACATAAACTGCCTTCTATAGACAAGGACAAGTAAGTAGCAGCCTTACTCTGAACTCCTTCTGGATCGTTAAGCTCCTCATACTTAGCAGACCAGTGCAAGATCAACATACAGGCAACCTGTACCCACTAAAGATGTGCATAGGAACTCATACATTCAAATGTGCCAGTGCAAAACAAACATGATTTTAATTTTTTCAGCAGCATTAGACAGGCTGGAGAAGAAACTACTTAGTGCCAAAATAATTCCACTGCTACTTATTGCTAAAAATATTGGAACATTTCAAACAGCAGACCACAAAAATCAGAGCCAATTAGAATTTTTGACCTGATAACCCCTGAACCTAAGTGATACTGAATCCAATGAAACTTTAAAAATTAATACAATAAAATTAACATGAAAAGTTTGTCTGCATATTATGACTGTTTACTATTCATGCACTGCCGCTTGGTAAATTCAGTCTTTCAATCTTTTACAAGCAGCTCAAAGACAGCAATCATTAATCAACACACTATGATGTTTTCCTACATTCTAAAATAGCTCCTTTTAGGAATCAAAGACTCAAGGTGCAACAATTTTGGTAAATGAGATACTGATTAGACAGCAGACAACAGTCAGAAGCTGTGAGCAAGTAAGGTTTAACTACTACTGACAAATCACATGTCATTTTGTTTGGGCATTAATCCCCCTAATTTTTTAACAAACACAAAGCATCTTGCTTGGAATTCTTGTAACAAAACCCCCTCATCTACAATGATAAAGCCACTCTTTTTGATGATGGAAAAAGTTAGAAAATGTACAGTGCATCCGGAAAGTATTCACAGCGCATCACTTTTTCCACATCTTGTTATGTTACAGCCTGCACACAACACCCCATAATGACAATGTGAAAAAAGTTTACTTGAGGTATTTGCAAATTTATTAAAAATAAAAAAACTGAGAAATCACATGCACATAAGTATTCACAGCCTTTGTTCAATACGATGCACCTTTGGCAGCAATTACAGCCTCAAGTCTTTTTGAATACGATGCCACAAAGCTTGGCACACCTATCCTTGCCCAGTTTCACCCATTCCTTTTTGCAGCACCTCTCAAGCTCCATCAGGTTGGATGGGAAGCGTCGGTGCACAGCCATTTCAAGATCTCTCCAGAGATGTTCAATCGGATTCAAGTCTGGGCTCTGGCTGGGTCACTCAAGGACATTCACAGAGTTGTTCTGAAGCCACTCCTTTGATATCTTGGCTGTGTGCTTAGGGTCATTGTCCTGCTGAAAGATGAACCGTCACCCCAGTCTGAGATCAAGAGCGCTCTGGAGCAGGTTTTCATTCAGAATTTCTCTGTACATTGCTGCAGTCATCTTTCCCTTTATCCTGACTAGTCTCCCAGTTCCTGCCGCTGAAAAACATCGCCACAGCATGATGCTGCCACCACCATGCTTCACTGTAGGGATGGTATTGGCATGGAGATGAGCGGTGCCTGGTTTCCTCCAAACGTGACGCCTGGCATTCACACCAAAGAGTTCAATCTTTGTCTCATCAGACCAGAGAATTTTGTTTCTCATGGTCTGAGAGTCCTTCAGGTGCCTTTTGGCAAACTCCAGGTGGGCTGCCATGTGCCTTTTACTAAGAAGTGGCTTCCGTCTGGCCACTCTACCATACAGACCTGATTGGTGGATTGCTGCAGAGATGGTTGTCCTTCTGGAAGGTTCTCCTCTCTCCACAGAGGACCTCTGGAGCTCTGACAGATGACCATCGGGTTCTTGGTCACCTCCCTTCTCCCACGATTGCTCAGCTTAGATGACCGGCCAGCTCTAGGAAAAGTCCTGGTGGTCTTGAACTTCTTCCATTTACGGATGATGGAAGCCACTGTGCTCATTGGGACCTTCAAAGTAGTAGAAATTTTTCTGTTACCTTCCCCAGATTTGTGCCTTCAGACAATCCTGTCTTGGAGGTCTACAGACAATTCCTTTGACTTCATGCTTGGTTTGTGCTCTGACATGAACTGTCAACTGTGGGACCTTATATAGACAGGTGTGTGCCTTTCCAAATCATGTCCAATCAACTGAATTTACCACAGGTGGGCTCCAATTAAGCTGCAGAAACACCTCAAGGATGATCAGAGGAAACAGGATGTACCTGAGCTCAATTTTGAGCTTCATGGCAAAGGCTGTGCTTTCTCAGTTTTTTTATTTTTAATAAATTTGCAAAAATCTCAAGTAAACTTTTTTCACGTTCTCATTATGGGGTGTTGTGTGTAGAATTCTGAGGAAAAAAATAATTTAATCCATTTTGGAATAAGGCTGTAACATAACAAAATGTGGAAAAAGTGATGCGCTGTGAATACTTTCCGGATGCTCTGTATGTACAGTAACATGTGCTCAGGGAGCTACTTAGCAGTTCTGGAGCAATTTAAATTTTTGTTTATTTACTTTATCAAAGAGACAGATATTATAATCTAGTTTATTAAATTATTTCCATAACAACACAAGATAGCTGAAAATAACAGTGATAATTTAATGTTATTCTCTGCATTTGTTGTGTTCATAAAATACATTTATTTTAATAGCATATTATAATATCATGCAGTTGAAAACTGAGTTCATAACATGCCATTTCATGTTATATTAAAAAAATGCACATTTTGCCCTATTATTAGTTGTGGTGTGGCAGAAGGCTAATAGTTTGTATTTCTTAAAAAATATATTTTTTTAAAGATATAGCCAATGAAAAGTTAAAAATGTTGAAGTTTCAAAATAAAATTGTTGGCTACTATATATCACAATGGGTAGCAAGACATTCTGACACTTTATCAATAACATAACAGGAAAAAATGAATCTTGTAATTTGCACATACTGTAATGCAGCCCGAGAAGTTGTATTTAGTGTAACATAAGCACTGAATACATGTTTATTCACAGTATGCATAATGTCTTAAGCCAAGCTTGAAGAGTTCTTTTCCTCTCCCATTATTTTCTAGAAAAGTTGTTTGACTTTTTGCTTTCTTTTTTTATGTTTACAGTTGCAATAACTAAAGAAGGAGGAATTTGTTTTTGTTGAAGAGGTTTGTTTAAATCACTGACATAAGTATGAGTTTTCACCTGCAGTACAGGCCAAACGTTTGGACACACCTCCTCATTCAATGTGTTTTCTTTATTTTCATGACCATTTACATTGGTAGATTCTCACTGAAGGCATCAAAACTATGAATGAACACATGTGGAGTTATGTACTTAACAAAAATGGTGAAATAACTGAAAACATGTTTTATATTCTAGTTTCTTCAAAATAGCCACCCTTTGCTCTGATTACTGCTTTGCACACTCTTGGCATTCTCTCGATGAGCTTCAACAGGTAGTCACCTGAAATGGTTTTCACTTCACAGGTGTGCCTTATCAGGGTTATTTAGTGGAATTTCTTGCTTTATCAATGGGGTTGGGACCAGCAGTTGTGTTGTGCAGAAGTCAGGTTAGTTGGACGATTATTTATTTTTCAACAGGAAAATGACCCCAAACACACCTCCAGGCTGTGTAAGGGATATTTGACCAAGAAGGAGAGTGATGGAGTGCTGTAAATGGTCATGAAAATAAAGAAAACACATTGAATGAGGAGGTGTGTCCAAACTTTTGGCCTGTACTGTATGTTACTGACTCTGCTGGCAATTGAATAACTTGCATTAAGGATTTATTTTACTCTTTGGGTAGAAAGTATAGAAAATATACAAGTTGAAATAACCTCCCTCAAGGTAAATTTGAAACGGTAAGTTAGTCAGTAATGGAGGTTGCAAAGAATGTTCATTTGTTTCAAGACAGACAATTTAAAAACTCATCAATGATTTTCAAATTAGAGTTTTTCAAATTTAAAAAAATGTGTATAGCACTCTTTATGCAAAGTATCTCAAAAACTTAACTTTACAAATTTCCTTCAAGAAACTGTATTCCAAATTTCAGCAAAATAAGTCCAGTGGCAGCCAAGTTCTTTCAAGTGGACAGTCAAAATCAAATCAAATCAAATAGCCTTTTATTGTCAATTCACTATAAGTGCAGAACACACAGGAGAATCGAAATACTGTTTCTCTCTCAACTTCGTAAAACAATAAAATATAAAAAAGTATAAAAGTATAACATATAAGATAAATAACATTAGAACTTGTAATGTAGACCTGTGTACAATGTGCAATAGTCATTAGTGCAAAATCCAATTACAGTAAAAAATGAGAAGGTACATTACAGAATAGCTTATGAGATGTACAAAAAGACAAACAATTAGCAGCAGATGTAATATTGAGTCCTTATATAATACCAGCTGAGGCAGGGTACTTGGTAGATAGTGACATTTGTTACGGTCCAGGGGCAAGGAGGAAAGGTAATGGACAGAGTTCAGCATCCTGACAGCTTAGTTAGACAGTCTTGTGGAGCAGGCACAGAGGATCCAGTACCTTTTCTCTGAGGGAAGGAGGCTAAAAAGAGAGTGAAAGGGGTGGGAGGAGTTACCAGCAATGCTGATGGCTCTACGGGTGAGACGGGTGTTGAAAATGTCCTTGAGGGAGGGCAGGGGGGCACCAATGATCTTACTGGCAGCATCCACTATGCATTCCTACAGGAGGCAGTGCAGCGTCCATAACACACAGAGATGTAGCTATTGAGGATGCTCTCGATTGTGCCCTTGTAGAAAGAGCACATGATGGGGGGTGGACCTTGTGTTCTCCTCAGTTTGCATAGAAAGTAGAGGCGGGAATGTGCTTTCTTGGCCAGTGATGTGGTGTTATTGAACCAGGAGAGGTCCTCAGAGATGTATGTCCCCAGGAACTTGGTGCTACTCACCCTTTCCACAGATGCACCGTGGATGGTCAGTGGGGGGTGATGTGAATGACCTCTCCTGAAATCGACCACAATCTCTTTGGTCTTTCCCACGTTCAGCAATAGACAGACATAGGTGATAATGACAGGAGATTGTTTTAGCACCTAAAACTGACCTCAGATTTGAAAGAGTTCGTTCTCAGCATCTCACACATCTGTAAGTTACTACAATAGTGAGCAGGCCAGAGAGCAAAAAATTCTGCATCCTATGTTTCCAAATGATACTTTTCCAGAAGTGATTAAGTTTATATAATATTTAAAAAAAATAAACAACAGGGGTGACAAGATGTTCTAAACATAAATACTGCCATTCATAAGATACCATGAAATAAATGATCATAAACAATTTCCAAGTAAATAAAACACCTGTAGAAATGTTTAACAAACTTCCATAACCCTAAAATATCAATGCAAAGACAAATTTATGATCTACAGTTACAGAGGCAAGATGGAATCTACATTGTTCCCCTGAGAACAAGACGCTCAGCTACTCTGTCTTGTCTCACCTTTTCACCTTCTATGCAACAAAATGAGTTTCTGTCTTAGTATCTCAGGATTATCTAATGACCAACACTCAGATCTGCAAATATCAAATTACTGTCTCCGCCTCCCCCACAAATCTTTAGCGCTGCATTAACTAAGACACTCAGTTCAACAGCTACCAGCTAAAATGGAGAATAAAATCAACTAAGCAATTTTTCAATCCTGCTTATCCTAGACATGGATGTGGGGCAGCTGGAGCCTATCCAAGCAATTACTGGGTGCCAGATGGGCACCAATCCACTTGCAGGAAGAATAAAAAATATGGTGTAATTTTGAGAAAAATAAGCAATGTTTAAAGAAGTATTAAAATTCTGACACAGGCACTAAAACACATATAATTATTATAAGTTTGCAGTAAATGAACCACATTTTTAGCAAAAATGTTATAGTTTAGGAGAAAATGTTCAGGTTAAATTAATACACAACTTTACTGATCATATAGTCGTTTTTCATTTTACCTACTTGATTAGACATTTAAGTGAAACAGGTCAATTGTGAATAACAAAATGACTACATGAAAGTGTAAGATACTTATGTAGTAGAATAGCAGCCAAATAATAAAAGGATTTATGCAAACAGCGAAGCATCCAAGTTAATTTAACAATTCTGAAACAAAGTGTTCAAAGTGAAAAATGATGCACACTTTAAGATAAAGAACTAATAATAGCATATAAAAACTTACTTGTCTTGCACTAGATGGTCTCTTTAGCATAAAAATTTAGCATTTTTGTTTCCACAAAGTGTTTGCATTGAAAAGATCAAATTACTCAAACTTTGAGTCAGAAGTGGTACCAGCCTGACTCTTTATGATATATTAAATTTTGACACTAAGTTCTAGTTTGAGCTTGCAAAAAGAACTCGGATGGGATGGATAGCGTCAATATGACTCAAAAACAGTAGTCGTTGCCACTTAATTCAGCCAGATTCTGCACCAAATTCTTAACAGTAATATACTTCCATTTAACTGTACGAACCATCTGACCATGAAATAAGTTCATCAAAATGAGGAGGTTATCTGGTAGTGATGGGAATTTATTTGAACCCAAAAGCTTATTAATGCACTATTATTTACCAAAATAAATTTTAATTTACCTATCACTTGTACACAGCATGTATGTAATGTCCAGGTAAGTAAGATTCATTTAACAACCATGGTCAGCTGTGCTCCTCAGTGTGCCAACATTACTTAAAACTTGTGATGCTAAGTTCTAGATTATCCTTACCAAACTGTAAATCTGCAAATGGAAGCTATGCATTATAGCTGAGATATAGGATATTAGAAAAATTGTTAAAATCTCATAAAAAGAAGAAAATACCCACAATTAAAAAATCCTGATCTCCTTAGTATATGTATGAGTATATGAGCAGGTTTTTGAATGTCTGCAACCCTGGCTCTCTGTATAGACATTATAGTACTCTTAATTTTTGAAAGGGCTATTCTAAAAATTGAGTAAAGTAATACCGCATGTCTTCATTAATTAGAAGGTAATGTAAAAGTTAATTATGAATATTTTAACTGAACCATGTCAATTGTTATAACTTTTTTGCTACAATATGAAATATTGATTATTTAATTTCCATATTATTTATATGCCAACCCAAGTGAAAATAAACCCAACAAAGGTTTTCTCTTGAAACACATACCAAGGGATCACAAGAACCAATGATCCTTATGTCAGATGCACGGAGTTCCACATTCTGTCCTTTGTGAAGGCTGTTAACCAGGGCACCAGAGATCTGAACAGCACTTCCAAATGTAAGTTTCCTTTAAGAAAATTGAACCACACAGTTAATCTGCATTTTTAATGAAAGGGGAACCAAAATATTGCTTTATTTGATGAATGTCTAGCCAGATAATTAAACTCTTGTGTAATCAGCAGTACTTCTTTGGGCTAGCAATTATGGACAATATCAAAATCCATGACACAATAGTGTTACATTTTCTCAACTAACACCAAAACAAAATACAAATCTACTGGTACAATTTAGTTTAACAGAGAACTGCTTCTCAGGTACAAGTGTATATATGTGTATCCTGAAGCAAAAGGAAGGCAATGACAAAGAAATAGCAAATAGAGAATTACACCAAAAAAAAAAAACTATCCATTATAAAAATAATAATAATAATAATATAAATAAAAAATCTCGAATGAACAGAAAATCCAAGTGAACCTGTTTATTTCACTCCGCCTTCAAATACAAACACATATTATTTCTAAAAATAAATCTGAATATGTGAAATGAAGAAAAGTATTTATTATACTGCATACTGGGATTGAAGAGCATATAGTCAACACTTTATGTAAGGAGAAGATAATATATATACAACAAATAAAAATTCTGACTTTACTGTTAATGGCCATGGCTCCCTACGAATCATATACCATTCCCCTTACATGATGATATAGTTAGTTACTTGATATGCTATCTGTATAAGAACAAAAAGAGTTTGATATTCAAATGTGTCAAAGAATTGCCATTTCCAGATTAATACGGTCTGGTTTATTTATATTTTTGCTGTATTGTGTTCCTTGGAGGGTAAATTAGTTCAACAAGAATTTTCCACAGCATGTATAATAATCACATCAACTTTCTGTGTTGCCTTGTTTTAAAAGGCAACTGCATCAGGGGACACAGTTAAGAAAAAAAAGATCAAAATAAAACACTTTATGAATGGTAATGTATTGAAACAATACAGTCTTTTTGCAAGGATTTTTATAATCCAATAAATACTTTTTAAAAGTTTTACAATTTGAATGATAAAAACAATTTAATAATCAAAAGAAACTATTCAGTTAAGTTGATTCATATTAATGAAACACTAAATTCAGCAAAAGTAAAAGTTCAAACTCTATTGGAACACGCATTTACTATATGTTTACAGCTCTGCTTCTGGCATGCAATAAAATAAAATGCAGACGCAATAATTCAAAGCCTAGCATACTGGCTTTTCTCCATACAGTGTGTACAAACAATGGTATTTTCACAAAATATATATGGATTCCAGCACTGGTGGTGTATTCTAAAGTGGAGTACACACTTTGGTTTTCTAAACTGGTTATGAAGAAATGCTGCTCATTTACCAAAAAAAAAAAAAAAATCACAGAAGCAAGTTTTAGTATAAAAGACAAGGCAATGCAATGCTCAACTCATTAAAAATTTGATTGCACCTTGGTCCAGGTTAATAAATTTCACTTGATCTTAAACAAGTATCATGTAATCATTTTGTAAAAGCAACAAAAATGTTATGCCCTGAAAGCATGTTAAAGTGCTTAGATGGATCACTTTTTAAATCTCAGTGCCAAAATGTGCAAGGAATTCCTAAAAAATCCAAAGAAGACTAAAGTAATAAAATAATATATTCTCATATCTGGGACTGAAATCTTCGCTAATACCATTCAGTCATCCCTGTTAAGGGATACGCTCAAAGATATGCAAGCGGATGATCCTAAGATATCCAGAATAATGGACTATCTGACTGGCAGACTGTAGTTTGTGAGCCTCAAGGACTGTGTCTCTGATATGGAGGTGAGCAATGCTGGAACACCATAAGGAACAGTCCCATCTCCTTTTCTCTTTACTATGAACACTTTAGACTATACATGTAAAAAACAAGTCATGTCACTTGCAGAAATTCTCAGATGATTCTGTACTTACTGTGTGCATCAAGGGGGATAAGTGAATGTAAATGAGTCAGATGGAGAACTGTTTCTTGTTGCAAAAAGAGCGGTCTGTAACTTAATATCAGGAAAACCGAGGAACTAGATATAGAAATAGTGCACTACTAATTGGTGGTCCACTTCAATGACAGGTTGGATTGGTCTTGTAGCACAGATGAACTATATAAGAAAGTGCAAAACAGGGTCTTTTTCCTTGGAAGACTGCATTCCTTCACATCTTCTACAACTCTGTGATGGCCAGTGTAATTTTCTATACTGTGGTGTGCTGGGCTGGTAAAATCAATTCAAGAAGGGCCCACCAAATCAAAAAAATAATTAAAAGGGCACGCTCAGCTATGGAATACACTGTGGACCATCTTCAGGTAGTAGCAAAGGAGAGAATTAAAACGTAACTAAGTGAAATTATGAACAATGCTGCATATCCTCTCTGTGACACACTAACGCAGAGTACAAATTATTTATTAGACATGTGTCAAGAAACACTACTGGGGTTCCTTCATACCAACAGCAAAACACCTGCATAATGCCTTCCTGTGACTGACTGTCAAGTCAGAGGTTTTTATTTCTTTTTAATTTTCTTTCTTTTTAGTCATTCTGGTGTATGTTCAGAACATAGTGTTTGTGTGTGTATTTATTTATCTATTTTTTATTTAATGAGCTTCTGTAAAAAGCCAAATGAAAAACAACAAAGTATGTGTTTTTCTATAATGCATGCCGAGTTCCTTTTTTCATTCAGGAGATGGCAGAAAGAGAACAACTGAAGATACAGAATTTGAGTAATTAATTCTGTTAGACCTCAGTGCAGCATTTGACACTGATAAACATGGCATTTTACAGTCCAGAATGGAAAACATTCTGGATATCTCTGGCACTGTCCTCCTATCTGACTGACAGGCAAGAGTTTTTTAGTCAAGGAGTCCCTCTGTCCTCAGCCCTCTGCTCTTCTGTATCTGTATGTGTCTCCTTGGCCATATTATTCGTAGCTTTAGAGTGGGTTATAATTTTTATGTAGATGATACTCAACTCTACTTCAATGTTAAAAGCAAAACTTCATCAGAGGTTTCTCAGCTCACAACTTGCCTCAGTGAAATTAAAACCTGGATGTAGCATGACTCTTTAAAATGAAACTGCAACAAAACTGAACTCCTGCAAATTGGCACTAAAGTGCAACTTTAGAAAAATCAGCTCCTTTTCAATCACTTCTGCCAGTGATCTCATCACACCTTCTTCTAATGCAAGGAATCTTGATGTCATTTTTGATTCCACCCACATAAACCACATTAGGAACCTTTCTTACTTTCACCACCATAATATATCATATATTATTCCTCTGCTTTTCTAATGCTGAGAAACTAAGCCAAAATAAGCAAAATTAAAGCAGTCTCTAGATTGACACATTTGGTGTGTCCCCCATGAGGGACTAATTTCCCATGCAAAGTTAAGGTCCATTTTATATACAGTAAACAAAAGTCTGGTGTGCATCTTTAGCATGGAAACACTTCTGTATGGGAGATAACTTTTGTCAGATTTCAGGTGATAGGCCTTAAGTTTGAAAGTCTTTTCAAGTTGAACAGGTGTGCCATCTAACCTAGAAAGCTGAGAAACAAATAAGGATTCATAGTATTTCACTTAGCCATAAAGTGCTGCCTTTGATTTCCATGGGAAAATAACCTTGACTTTGTGATAATGTTTCAATATCATTTTCTTTGAGTTCTGAGAAAACAGTAAGCACTCTTCTAACAAAGAAAAAAACAAGTAAGCCAGGTGTCTCATGCATATAAGAATGGAGGGGAAGAGTTGCTGCCTTTAATTATCCTTTTATAAAAACAGTTCTTTTAGATCATTTGCTGCTTTTTACACTTTCATAGAGCTTTTCATTAAGTAGCTGTATTTTTTAACAATTTTGTAAAGAGTTTAGATCTGTTGCCAAAATAGATACTTGCAAGGATACTCTTCACTAAAATTGACACTTTCATGGCGCTGTCTATCCATTGCTGATGCAGACTCATTTTGAGATTAAGGACATACAATTTGAATTTAAAGAAAACAGTCCATCTGGGAATTGTTGTCTGGGACTAAAATCAGCTTCTTATTGTTTTGGTAGTGCAGACCATGTAATGAACAGTAATGCATCAGCTGCAATATTTTCACTTAAGTACATTTTAGGCTTTGGAGCTTTTTGTATTTAATAATCCTTGATTTGAAAACTAAATTCCCTAACTGATGAACATAACAGTAAATATTTCTACTGTTAAACAAATATACTTTCATGTAGGATCCATTCAATAACATTTGTTTTTAAAAATAACTGGGATAAGAAAGATTTTATTGTTCTTACGTGTATACAGTACTATTTAACCTGCATTTGCGCTTAAAAATAACTTGTGACAAATAGTGTTTCAGTGCTCTTATTCTTATTCAGTACAATTTAACCTAACAATTCAAAATGTTATTAAGCTGCCCCAGATTGAATAAACTGTAATAGTTATAATAGGTCAATCTACAGAACATTAAAATCTTTTACCAATTTCTCTTTTTCTCAAAGTAATATTGGAAATGCTAGCTGTGTGTTTGTAAATGTATGCAGCCAAATTAAATATTTTTTTACATCATCAAAAAGAAAATATAGTAAAACATATCAAACCTGTCATGAAGACTGGGATCAGCTACAACTTGCAGGTTTTGTAAGCAGCTTCCATCGTTTACATGTAGAAATAAAACTTCTTTCTGTGAACGTATAGACCTAACCCAGCCCTGGAGTTAAAAAAATAAAAATCAGGACAGACCTAATCCTGCCACGATTAAACAAAAAAAATCTGCATGTATATAACAGGCATTTACATTTCACAGTCATAAAGAGATTCCAATTGATAAATAAAATCTGGTACAAAATGAGTTCCAAAATCTTTCAGAATTTGATAAATTGTGACTAGAGCATTAGGGACATATGTTCAAGTTTAAACAGTGCAAAATAAAGAGAAAATTCAAGTAATGACATTACTACAAAAAGGGCTCATGTTCCGCAATGAATGTTCTTCTTCTTTCGGCTGCTCCCGTTAGGGGTCGTCACAGTGGATCATCTTCTTCCATATCTTTCTGTCCTCTCCATCTTGTTCTGTTACACCCATCACCTGCATGTCCTCTCTCACTACATCCATAAACATTCGCTTAGGCTTTCCTCTTTTGCTCTTGCCTGGCAGCTCTATCCTTAGCATCTCTCCTCCGCACATGTCCAAACCAAGGCAATCTCGCACCTCCGACTTTGTCTCTCAACCGTCCAACTTGAGCTGACCCTCTAATGTACTCATTTCTAATCCTATCCATCCTCGTCACACTCAGTGCAAATCTTAACATCTTTAACTCTGCCACCTCCAGCTCTGTTTCCTGCTTTCTGGCCAGTAAGTAATGTACACTGTTCGTTTTTCAGTCTCAACTGAGTAAAATATACTAAATAATATACACTGCCAAATACATACACACCTTCCTCCAACGTCTTACCCTGTATTCGTGGATGCTAAAGAAAACTAATTTGCTCAGTAATGAAAAGCATTTGCTTTGGGATAAAAACAGTTATAACTGAAAAAAAATAAGGCGAATAATTATTTTTCGCAGAGACTTCAGGAAACTAAAGACAAATCAAGTATAATTTACTGTACCTGGATCTTTAACTGATCTCCTACTTTCTGAGAATTAATCGCATCCCGAATTCGAATGGTATTCGCCGAATAAAACCGACATACGATAGTACTGGCGACAGCATGACAACGAAATATTACAAAACGCCACTGGGTGAACATTCTGTCATTTGTCAATAATCCGCCGTAGACACGAGTATGTAGTACTTCATGAGGATATGGCTAAAGGTACGGAGTACGTTACTCAAAAATTTGTACAGTATAATGTACACTGTTAAAAGAATGTCCAAGACAATGCGTTATACATATGATGGACTTGCAACGTTCAGCTGAATACGTTAATCTTTAATATTCGTTTTTAAGCAGAAGTAGTGAAAACATGGACTTCTAGATGTCACCTTTCAGCATGGTTCCTGTTATTAAAGCTACTTCCCATTCCTGCCAACAGTCATTGGTCAAATTTTATTGATTGACGTGTAAGGTGGCAAATGAAAGATTGAGGCAATAGAGCGCGCCGATAAGTGCTTCTGGGAACTGTAGTATTCAATCGTGCCCATGCCTATAATAGGCGATAGCAAGCATTTTGTAATTTACAGCATAATGTTAAATTTCTGCAACGTAACATATAAAATAGCATAATACAACATATTCTAGGATAGTGTAGTGTCTAGACTCATTTTTTGCATCATCCAGACTGCGTGGTAGAATGTTTTCTTTCAAATAAAATTTTTACTAATGATTTAACACTGCATATTTTCACCTCTTTGGTTAACTAACCAACCGTTTCCTTAGCGTTTTAAATATTGAAGTGATTAAATTGGTTTGCCATAATTTTACAGGCACTTTTTAAATTTAATTTTAATTCTCTTTAATTCACTTTTTTCAGTAGTGTGTTCTCTTAAAGAGTACCAAAATGGTGACAATTAATAGATAATCCCTGAATATTGGTTGTAGCTGGTTGGTTAATATGATAATAATCAAGACAATACATTATTATTATTATTGATCTGACCATCTTACTGCCACCTACAAGCCTGTGATTGAAGGCAGGAGCTTTCTTTTTCAAGCCAGAAGATTTTATGTGTGGGTATTTTCTTTATAATATTTATAATTTTCTTGAACATCTACAACTAAGGATTTCACAACGATTTGCACTATATGTATAATTGTATGAGATAAATAAAATTTGATTTGATTATGATTATTATTATTTAAATATATCTGTGACTGTGTGTTGGTCTAGTGAAAAGATTATTTATTATCCATTGCAAAATAAGTGAAATTAGGAATAAGAGAGGAGAGGGCAACATATACTGCACATGAACTGCATGAGAATAATTGAAAATAAAATTGTTAGTGATCAGTTTCAATATGGAAACTAAATTATCTAATATATATAATATGATTAATACTAGTGATCAAAACAATTTGCATTAAATTGAATTTGAAGCAAAACTCAGAGTTTCACATTGCAAAGAAATCACTAAACAAATGGTGTTTAATAATCAGTGAAATCTGTGTAGAGGAAAAAAGGTGCTTAGTTCCTGTCTGGAAGTTTTTTCCCAGGTTAATTCCATATGCCTGATTGTCATTTAGAGTTTAAATAAAATGTTTACTGGAAAAGAAAGTACTGGATTCACTTCCTGTTATGTTTAGATATTTTGTTGAGTAATGAGATGTGTGTTGAGGTTGTTGTGGTAGTACAATGCCCACTTTTACATAAAATAGAATTAAATGGTGTGCAGTAGATTACTTGCTTCACAAAGCTTAGTAAAAAATGCTGGTAAATACAATCATGTGAAGTTTTCTGAAGCAGTTTTCTTCATTTTTCATTCCAAAAAAACAAAAAAAAGACAGTTTTTAATTAGTTTTGTATATTGTGGTTACAAATTACATACAATATTAGTGTTAGCATCAGTGTTGTATTAGTAAGATGCACAAAAATTGAAACCTGGTTGTTTTGCTTATCATCACAAAAAATGGATAGCCCAAAAATGATCAAGTTCTACTTCTCTGAATCTAGTTTTAAAGACATTTAAATGTTTCAATGGAATAACTGAAAAGAAGATAAAAGAAACAATTTATATACCATTGAATCACTCATTATTTTGTGAGTGGTACATGGCACCTGGAAATGAACCTTTTGCATTTTTTGTGCAGAATACCAAAAATGTTAGACAAAAAGGTGTCCAGTATCGTCATTGCAAGGTCTCTCATTCTAAAGATCTTAGCAGAAGACAACAGTCTGAAGGCAAAATAATAAGAAAAAGAAAAACAATATGAATTAACAAAGGGAGTAAGGCAAAACTTGTGTTTCAAAAACAAAATGCCAAAGCACCAAGCCAAACAAAACATAAAACCAAAACACAAATGAAGGTCTAGGAATGAAGCCAAACACACGTTGCAAAATGTTTCTTGCCACTAACAACTAGATATATAGAAGGAATGCAGTCTAGATATATTAATATTTCTAGAGTGCTTTAGGCCAAAGCCAGGACACTGTGCAGTGGATAAGAACAATTTATATAGGAAAAGGAAAAACAAATAGGTGCCAAATTGCACAAATGATTCCTGTAAATAAAAACAAATCAGGTCACTCCTATATTCTGGGAAGCCACAGATTTTGCTGTTTACTGATCTAATAAAAATCCATCACTTAAATTTGCAGAACAAAGAAGTGTTCAGTCATCCACTGTCCTGATAAACCAATGTTGTGTTGTAATAAGTTGAATATTCTACACTGTGCTCCTTTAGAAATACTATAGAACGATACTGCTGGGAATTTCATGATTACCCAATTTGATTTACAATTTTGTCAATGGTTTCTTTTATAATTTCAGACTATCTGACAATTTAATGCATATGATAGTCTGCTGAATGATAGTGTTACAAATTCATTGTGGGATACTTAGTGGTCATATGTGAGTCAATATTTATGTCTTTTCCAATGATAGCAGGTCCTCAGTTTGTAAAAAGGAGTTAACTTTAGTCAGATTTAATCCATTTAAAAAAAACCCTGATGCTAAAAAACATTTTTCCTCCTGTTGTATTTCAAAGGTAAGTAATTTCTATCTAAAAAACCTGAAGGAAAAATGTCAGACAAAACAAAGGAATGGACAATAACTATTACATCAATAGATTTATTACTGACAAGCGAGAAGTGATCATGGTTTTGAGGTCACATAACAATTTGGAGTTGCTGTCATGATAGATTACTTCCATCTGTCTCTTGTTCAACATGGTTGACAAAGTCATCCTTGTTTTTGTCTCCTGTACTCACTAATCTACATCAAAAAATTTCTTTCTCTTTATAGCTACAGTATATACCAAAATTACAAAAATATAATGTCTACAGTACCTTTCAAAGCAGCAGCTTCAGTTGAAGTGAGGCTCAAATTATTATCTCATGTTTAGATTCAGCACTTGCATGTGTTGATAATTGATACAATGAAAATATAGTCATATGACCATTTTGAACTAAATTTTTGTTCACATTTGCTGATAATTCTTTTTTAGATTTGCTGGTGGGCTAAATGCAGCAATCATTTTTTATCTGGCTAATAAATGGCACTGTTTGTTATTCTTCTATGCTTATCAGTACTGATACATTGATAATGTGTTGGCATAGATCTGTGCACATATTTGGTTCAGTATTTTGACTTAATATACTTCTAGTGTCATTTAAGTTCTACTCACAGGTTGTGTTTCAGCCATGGGCTACCAGTTAAATATTGTTTCTGTAACAGTGTCTTAATTATGAACCTCTTAAATATTGTGTTAAAGGGTTAGTCCAAGTTATAATTTTAGTGAGTACCCATTGTTTAATTAGTTTGATGATTTTTTTCAGGAAAAGTATGAAGGGGTTACCTTGCCAGCATTGCTGTATTTTTCTATATGGACTTTCGCTGGTAATTTTGAGTTCCTGTTTTTGGGGTACTCAGAATGTTGCTGCATCCTTTAAAAGACAGACTTAGTTCTGTTTTGCCACCTGCAACCTTCCTTGTCAACTTGTTTGTCCAAAACCAGTGTCAAATTGTTCTGTAGGTCTGAATTCACTGAACCATTAATCACAGTGCATGATGTGTGAAACCATATCCTTTCTATGTCCCCCTAACATTTTGTATTCAGGCAAGCATGTATTTGCAGTAACTGTAGCCAAGGGTCAGTCTGGAGTAATTATCACTGTCTCCAAATAAAATACTGTATACCCAAAACCAACCCTTTCAGAAGAAACTACAAAACTGAACTAACTTAATAAAGCTTTAGCTGTAGTTTTTCTTGAAATGCACATAACATATCAAACTTATTTTTGTAGTCAGATATTCTATACTCAGCATCATGAAGCATGTATGCTACAACTGGAACAATGAGCAAAGATAAAATGGTCATCCCAGGTCAGATGTAAAACACTGTCAGGGATCACTACCTCTACTTTCAGTAGCTAATAACCTTTTAAGATTTTTTGCTACTCCTCAGTTATAATCTTAAGTGTTGCCCTTTTGACTGCATCCTGTTGGAAAATGTTCCATTACAGTTTTACAGGACCTATAACTATAACCCTACAAGGATTTGATATACTGTACTTTGATAAAAAGAGTGTGAGGTGACAATGACTGCAATCTAAATCTATGCTTGTCACTCATCCTGCATGTTATATACTTCTGCACCACAAGCTATTTCAAACCTGCCAATGCCAGTACTGCCATTCAAACAGGACATGATGTTTTGCCACAAACAACATCATTTGGCAAATCAAATGATTTCTTTGTCACATTTTATGCAGTGACAATGAATCCACATGACATAGCAGAGTAGATGTCTCCTTGTCTATGACATTTTGATTCAGCTTTGCTTTGCCCTTATTATGTCATCTGTACCATCTCCAAATATTATGTGACAGCTGAGCTGACATTATTTGTGAATTAGTATGTTCAGCATTGGCAATGCAAGTAATGTGTTAAGGGGAAAACACACCTTTACTGCATTCAAATGAAAAGACTAAGCCTGTTAAAAATGTTGTTACTATAAGATTGTAACATATACTGGGGAGAAATTATAATTAATTACAATAAAGTGTTTACAATACAATTTTCACATACTGCCAACACTTTACAACTACAGTATATTATAATTAGATTTGTGCTACAATGTATATTTTCTCAGGACTAATAATTATAATCAAATCAAACACTGTAAATAAAAGAAATCTATCTCTTTGCCCATTTTCTGTCCTGCTTATCAATTTCTGGGTTTGGATGTGTTAGAAATTACCCTGGCAGCATTAGGAGAAAGGCAGGAACAAACCCCTGAAGGAGTATCAATCATAAGTGACCTACTCGTATATACTGGGACAATTTACAGGGTCTAATCCTAACACTTATATTTTTTGAATGTGCAAGCAAAACACACACAGATGCACAGAGGATGCACAAGCTCCACACAAGCTGCGCCCAGCCAAGGATATGAAGATGGAATCTTAGTAATCAATTTTCCTTTAGAAATGAATAATTATGAGAAAGAAAATAATACATGAAAATGTGTTACATAATGTACAGTTCAAGTTAAAACATAATCAAGCCTAGCTACCCAACACATACCATGAATGGCCACAGTACGTGCAGATTGAACAATGAAAGAGCCCTGCACTGCAGCACTTCCGGGGGCCCTTACAGCACTTCTGCCACACCCGGAAGTACTACCAGAAGATGATTGGAGAGCACCTGGAACACTTCCAGGCGCAGTATAAAAGAGGCCGCCTCGCTCCATTTGGGGAGCCAGAGTTGGGAGGTGAAGGACAAAACCTGCTGGGAGAGGAGTGGAGGCAGCAGAGGAGAAAGAAGGAAGAATCCGAGAGAGGGAAAAAAGGGACTGAGCAGTAGTGTTGTGCTTGCTAACTGTGTACTGTGCTCTGAAGTGGGGAGCAGGAAATAGAGCTGCCCCATGAGAAATAAACAGTGTTATTTTGCACTTGTGTATGTCTGTGCCTGTCTGTGTTCGGGTGTGGGGAGCTGCACATCCCCGTATATATATATATATTGTCACGCACGCGCGAGTAGGAGGCCGCGGATTGATTCGATAGCACCTGGGAAACCACTCCGCCAGGGAATGGTGGGGTATTAACTTTCTCCCTCTGCTTCCTCATAGAAAGAAAGACCTTCCTGCACCATAGGCCTGGATTGACCGCAGTGCGATACTTCCGCCCTTCCTCCGCCATCTTGCCCTGACGTCATCCTTCCCATCCTCCCTTGCGGTCCTTCCCGGCATCCCTCCACTTCCGGCTCCTCCCCAATAAAATGGCATTATGAACTGTTTTGTTTATAATTTTGACCAGTTTTTGTTTGTGTTTACAATATACGGGGCCGGAAAACCCCAACCCTTGCTACTGTCTCCTCGGTCCTTTACAAGTGGCGTAGTCGGCAGGATAGAGAGATCCCGGAATGACGGAGGGACAGGACCTCAACACGGTGCTGCAGGCCATGAACGACCAGCTCCAGGCGCTGCAGCTTGCGCAAGCCGCCACCACCCGGGAGCTGGAGGCCACGAAGGCCAGGTTAGTGGAAGCCCAACGGGCGAGACCAGACCCGCCCAGGCAGCCGCCTCCTCCTATGGTACCGATGGGCCCTTCGAGGACGCCGATGCCTACCTGGGCATGTTTGAGAGGACGGCCACCGGAACGAGTGGCAGCGGTCCAGTGGGCGCCCATCTTGGCGCCATACCTGAAGGGACGCGCTGCGGCCTATTATGACCTCCCTGAGGAGGAGGCCGCTAATTACGACCTCCTCAAGCCCGAAATATTGGCCCGCTACGGCATTAGCCCGGCCAGCAGGCGGCGAATGGCGGAACTGGGTCTTTGACCCGTGCCGCCCTTCGCGCCCAGGCGCTCGAAGTTCTGGGGCAAGATGGGCCGCTGGCTACGGCCAGAGAGCCCCGACGGGCGGAAAGTGGTCGAGCGGGTGGCCTGTGAAGGCCTGGTCAATGCGATGCCCAGTTCCCTCGCCCAGCAGGTCCGGGGACACGCCTATCAGAACATGTCGGGCCTCCTCGACGTCCTGGAGCGCCAGTTGGCGGTCCTCCGACTTGGGGGTCAGAAAAGCCTGCTCGCTGGAACCGCAGGGACGGGCGGCCACCCCGAGCCCCTCGACGCTGCAGAAGCGCCAGCCAGAGCCAGAGAGAGGCCGGGTCCGCCGCGCTGTTTTAAGTGTGGCGAGACCGGTCACCTGCTGCCAAACTGCCCCCATCACATCGCCCGAGCCTATGGACTGCAGCTGGACATCATCGGAGAGGTATTGTACCCGCCGCATCCCTTGGCGAGTCCGAATACGGGAGTGGTGTTGCTAAATGGGCACGCCGTGGTGGCTTTGTTTGATTCCGGCAGCAACATTACCATTGTTGCTCGCCGTTTTGTCTTACCGCAACAGTGGTTAAAACAGCATTTGTTGGTCACCTGTGTGCATGGGGGACTAGGTCATATCGTTCGCGCCACTGCTATGTCACCTGGAAGGGGAACCAATCCAAATGACGGTCGCTGTGTTACCTGACCCCCTTCCCAGTGATTCTGGGACAAGACTGGTCTAAAAGAATCAGCGGTAAGCCATTCGCGCTCCCGGGCCTCGTTGGATCTTGTTATGAGGGGAAAAGGCACCCCTCCCGCGCCTCCACGCCGTGCACAAGGGCAGGCCCTATGGGCGCTGGTGTCTCGGGGACCTTTCCGTGGCTACGGACCTTGACCCGAAGATTCCGCGGAGAAGGGACTAGCCAGGAACTCTTCCCGGCCCAGGCCCCAAGACCCTCTCGGCCTGGACCATCAATTTCGGTCCACGCCGCCTCCTTTAAGAGGGAGCAGTGGAATGATGACTCCCGCGCTTTGCCCGAATGCGATCGTTCTGCCTAACAGCTCACAGCGGACGGATCCACACCGCGGGAACCCTTCTTTGTCCTTGAGAATGATCTGTTGTACCGAAAGTGGCTACCCATGAGGGCGAGGTGCGGAAGTTGTTGCTAATTCAGCGCACCTTCCGGCGGGAGATATGCGAGTTGGCACATGCTCACCTCCTAGGAGGCCACCTCGGGCCAAAAACACTGGAGAGGATTAAGCCCGCTTTTACTGGCCTGGGATCAATGAGGAGGTCCGGCGGTTCTGTCAATCCTGTCCGAGTGCCAGACCCGCCAGATTCCTAGGAGGGACCGTGCTCCTCTAGTCCCTATTCCCTCGTGGACATCCCCTTTGAAAGGATAGGGGTCGATTTGGTGGGACCCTGGAGCCCTCAACCCGTGGCCACAAGTATATCCTAGTCATGGTGGACTATGCCACCCGGTACCCAGAGGCGGGTCCCCTCCGCCCGCTAATACTAAAAGCATCGCACGGAACTGGTTAATTTGTTTTCACGCTGGGCATACCCAAGGAGGTCCTCACGGACCAGGGTACGCCCTTCACTTCGGATACGTTCAAGGAGGTAGCCAAATTACTGCAGATAAAGCACCTGAAAGCGTCAGTCTATCACCCGCAAACTGACGGGTTGGTGAACGATTTAATCAGACGCTTAAGCAGATGCTCCGCAAGGTAGTCAGCGCGACGGCAGGAACTGGGACCAGCTCCTCCCGCCGTGCTTTTGCCTACCGGGAGGTACCCCAGGCCTCTACAGGCTTCTCCCCTTTGAATTACTATACGGGCGACAACCCCGGGGAATCCTCGACATCCTAAAAGAAGGCTGGGAGGCCGAGGCTCTTCCCTCCTCTAACATTTTGGAGTACGCGCAACTGCGCGACCGACTCACAAAGATCAGGCCCCTCCTAAAAGAGCACGTGACTCGTGCGCAAGCAGCGCAGGCCCGGTGTTACAACCGCAACTCCGTCCTCAGGGAGTTCCGCCCGGGGGACCGAAGTTATGGTGCTCGCCCCGACCTCCCACTCGAAGCTGCTCGCCACTGGCAAGGGCCTTACGAGGTTAAGGAGAGAAAGGACTCGCCGACTATTTGGTGAAACAGCCCAATCGTCGACCGAAAGTGAGAGGATCTATCATGTCAACCTGTTAAAGCCCTGAGAGATAGAGAGGAGCTCCCAGCTCCGTAGGTCACTCTCCCTTTCGCAAGCACAACTGCCCTTAACCTCGGCGAAGAGCTGACCCCAAGCAGCGGCAGGAGTTAGCCCAAACACTCCGAGCCATCCCGAGGTAGTGAGCGAGTCACCCGGCCGGACGCGCTGATTGAGCACGATATAGTCACGGAGCCCGGGTAATCGTCCGGAGAGGCCCTACCGACTCCGGAGGCAAAACGCGCAGAGGTCGAACTGGAGGTGAAACGTATGTTGGACATGGACATAATTGAAGAGAGCCATAGTCCCTGGTCCAGCCCTATTGTCCTCGTCTCCAAGCCAGACGGCTCCTGGAGGTTCTGTAATGACTTTAGACGCCTGAATCAGATCTCCAAGTTCGATGCCTACCCCATGCCCCGCATTGACGACCTCCTTGAGCGGCTGGGTACGGCTCGATATCTGACTACCCTTGACATGACAAAAGGGTATTGGCAAATTCCTTTAACGGCATCCGCAAAGGAGAAAACGGCCTTTAGCACCCCTAGCGGGCACTGGCAGTACAAGGTCCTCCCATTTGGGCTGCACGGGCCCGGCGACCTTCCAACGCCTGGTAGATAGAGTGCTGAAGCCCCACCAGTCCTATAGCGCCGCCTACCTGGATGACGTTGTCATCTATTCCGCACCTGGGAGGAGCATCTACTGCAGGTCGCAGCTGTCCTCCTAACACTGGCTAAAGCCGCCTCCGCATAAACCCCGGAAGTGTTTTTGGATTAAAGGAGGCCAAATATTTAGGCTACCTCGTGGGACAAGGACAGGTGCGCCACAGAGCTCCAAAGTTAAAGACATCTTAGAATGGCCCGTCCGAGTACCAAGAAACAGGTGCAGGCTTTCTTGGGGCTTGCGGGTTACTACCGCCGGTTTGTTCCCGTTTCTCGAAGAGCAGCACCCTTGACTGACCTGACAAAAGGGCGCCCCTATACGTGGTGTGGACCGACAAAGCAGAACACGCGCTCAGTGACCTAAAGAAGGCCCTAACGCCGGCACCTGTGTTACGGACGCCCGATTTTGGGCTCCCGCTTATTCTCCAGACCGACGCCGGACACAGGCCTGGGTGCCGTGCTGAGCCAAAGCGCCGATGGGGTCGAGCACCCTGTGATGTACCCTAGCCGGAAACTGATGGACCGGAGACCCGCACGCGGCAGTGGAGAGGGAGGCCTTGGCCATTAAGTGGGCAGTGACCCACCTCCGTACTACCTGCTGGGTCGCGAATTCGCTCTGGTGACTGATCACGCTGCACTTCAGTGGATGTCCCTACACAAAGAGTCGAATCCGCGGGTCACCAGGTGGTTCCTGGACTTACAGCCGTATAAGTTCACTGTCACTTATCGGCGGGCACCCTTCAGGCCAATGCCGATGCCCTCTCTCGTATTCACGACCTCTCGGTTAGGTCCGCCCGACCTGACGGTCCTGGGCTAAGGGGGGGATCGTGTCACGCACGCGCGAGTAGGAGGCGCGGATTGATTCGATAGCACCTGGGAAACCACTCGCCGCCAGGGAATGGTGGGGTATTAACTTTCTCCCTCTGCTTCCTCATAGAAAGAAAGACCTTCCTGCACCATAGGCCTGGATTGACCGCAGTCGCGATACTTCCGCCCTTCCTCCGCCATCTTGCCCTGACGTCATCCTTCCCATCCTCCCTTGCGGTCCTTCCCGCATCCTCCACTTCCGCTCCTCCCCAATAAAATGGCGACGCCAGGAGTCGGCGTCGCGCATATGAACTTTTGTTTATAATTTTGACCAGTTTTTGTTTGTGTTTACAATATACGGGGCGGAAAACCCCAACCCTTGCTACTGTCTCCTCGGTCCTTTACATATATATATATATATATATATATATATATATATATATATATATATATATATATATATATATATATATATGACGTGTGAGCCCCTGTCTTGTACCACAATACACAAGACTAAGTCTCGGTACATTAACAAAACCAACTTTATCCCATTTGGAACAGGAACAACACGGTTATTAATTGTAGCGTGATCTACCATTCTCCTATACACAGACACAGCAGTCAGGCAGGGTCTTCCACAGATGTGGCAATCATGCTTCGGGATGCTCTTCGGCATGTTGTCCCGTTGGGGGGAGTCCCTAAAGAGTTCAGAAACCTTACTATATATATTTATATATAATAATATATAAATATATGTATAATAATATATATATACAGGTGCCGGTCATAAAATTAGAATATCATGACAAAGTTGATTTATTTCAATAATTCCATTCAAAAAGTGAAACTTGTATATTAGATTCATTCATTACACACAGACTGGTGTATTTCAAATGTTTATTTCTTTTAATTTTGATGATTATAACTGACAACTAATGAAAGTCCCAAATTCAGTATCTCGGAAAATTAGAATATCAATTAAGACCAATGCAAAAAAAGGATTTTTAGAAATGTTGGCCAACTGAAAGGTATGAACATAAAAAGTATGAGCATGTACAGCACTCAATATTTAGTTGGGGATCCTTTGGCCTGGATTACTGCAGCAATGCGGTGTGGCATGGAGTCGATCAGTCTGTGGCACTGCTCAGGTGTTATGAGAGCCCATGTTGCTCTGATAGTGGCCTTCAGCTCTTCTGAATTGTTGGGTCTGGCGTATTTCATCTTCCTCTTCACAATACCCCATAGATTTTCTATGGGGTTAAGGTCAAGCGAGTTTGCTGGCCAATCAAGAACAGGGATACCATGGTCCTTAAACAAGGTACTGGTAGCTTTGGTGCAGGTGCCAGGTCCTGTTGGAAAATGAAATCTGCATCTCCATAAAGTTTGTCAGCAGCAGGAAGCATGAAGTGCTCTAAAACTTTCTGGTAGACGGCTGTGTTGACCTTGGACCTCAGAAAACACAATGGACCAACACCAGCAGATGACATCGCACCCCAAACCATCACTGACTGTGGAAACTTTTCACTTGACCTCAAGCAACGTGGATTCTGTGCCTCTCCTCTTTTCCTCCAGACTCTGGGACCTTGATTTCCAAAGGAAATGCAAAATTTACTTTCATCAGAGAACATAACTTTGGACCACTTAGCAGCAGTTTTGTCTTCAGCCCAGGCGAGACACTTCTGACGCTGTCTCTTGTTCAAGAGTGGCTTGACACAAGGAATGCGACAGCTGAAACCTATGTCTTGCATACGTCTGTGCATGGTGGTCCTTGAAGCACTGACTCCAGCTGCAGTCCACTCTTTGTGAATCTCCCCCACAGTTTTGAATGGGTTTTGTTTCACAATCCTCTCCAGGGTGCGGTTATCCCTATTGCTTGTAAACTTTTTTCTACCACATCTTGTCCTTCCCTTTGCCTCTCTATTAGTGTGCTTGGACACAGAGCTCTGTGAACAGTCAGCCTCTTTAGCAATGACCTTTTGTGTCTTGCCCTCCTTGTGCAAGGTGTCAATGGTCGCCTTTTGGATAACTGTCAAGTCAGCAGTCTTCCCCATGATTGTGTAGCCTACAGAACTAGACTGAGAGACCGTTTAAAGGCTTTTGCAGGTGTTTTGAGTTAATTAACTGATTAGAGTGTGGCACCAGCTATCTTCAATAGAGAACCTTTTCATAATATTCTAATTTTCCGAGATACTGAATTTGGGACTTTCATTAGTTGTTAGTTCATTAGTAGTTTCACATTTTGAATGGAATTACTGAAATAAATCAACGTTGTCATGATATTCTAATTTTATGACCGGCACCTGTATATATATATATATATATATATATATATATATATATATATATATATATATATATAGAAATGAAACTGTTTCCAGTAGGAAATAAAGATATGGATAAGTGATAGACAGAGAGTTCCATTTGGTAACAAAACATAGGTCTCACCTTTGCAAATTTTGTAAATTATTTTAACAACCAAGGATTTCAAAAATAAATGATTTTCTTTAAAATTACTTTTACTTCTGCCTCATGGATAAAACTTAAAAGCTTAAAACTTTATTCATTTTTCTTGTCAAGCTCCTTATTATATACATAAGAAACAGCCTTTCTCTTTCTGTCTTTTATAACTATGGGGCAGTTTTCTTGACATCACATCATAGTTGCTTTTCACTACAGAAGACAATTTAAAACCATTTTGCAATGTAAAATGAATTTCTTAAAGATTGTCTCATTCAAATACCACAAAGGAATGCAACATTACTACATATATTTACATCAATTTGCAATGTAATTTTTTTAGTAAGAGAAAACATTTTTATGATGCACATTAAAAATAAAAGTTAGGTGAAAATGATACAATACAGTAGAAGTAGTAACCATGACAACTATTTTTACAGGTATCTGGATAAGTCATTGAGACAATTTTCACCTACAAGCTAACCAAACGAGCTTTGTGAATGGAATGGTTTGTTCTTTATAGAATTTCTTATGTTCTTACCTTTTTAGCATTCCCTCCTACATGTTAGGATGGCAGTCAACTCTGAATTGGCCCAATTTTAATAAGTTTTGTAAGTTTGCATGACTGTGTCCTGAAATGCCTACAGTTGCTGTCTGCCTGTCTACTTTCTACTGTCCTGAAGTAGTTTACAGGATGAGCAGATTCAGGAACTTACACCCTAAGACATAAAGAAGTTACTTACTTACTTCTATATATTTCCCATTTTCATTGCACATTTTTAAAAGATTCATCTATGCTCCCAGTGTAAATTATTAACTTATTATCTGCAATCAAATGTGAACACAATTCTGTAAATAAGTAATAAGTGATTTATAAGCTGATTCAGTATGTAGTGCTTAGTAGTCTGGGCAAAACAATGACCAACAGTTACAGAAGAGCAAAACATCCAGTTTGCTTTGAAAATATAATTTGAATTTCCTATTAATTATAACATCTATAATTTGAGTCTTTACCTGACATTCTGAGATGGTCAGATTTCAGTTATTTTTGTAACTATTTGGTAATTTTTTAACAGAAAATTTTATTCAGCTTGCTCCTTGCTATATAGTACATTTTCCAATAAACCATAATTAAGAGTTTTAAAAGTACAATGAAGATCAATGAGGCCTACATTATTTTAAAGAACACATTTACTATGAAGAAAACTGAAGTTTTTTTCTTTTAAATAATGCACACCATAATTTTCTTGAGCTTCTTAAAGCTTACTACACCTTAATAGATCTTGAAGCAACCACAGTCTTCTTGTTGCTCTTATCCAGGCTGCATTGACAGGACATGAGGTCAGGTGGGCATGAAATAGCATATTGATGCTTTTTTTTTTGTTCATTATATATTAGGTATTGAAATCCTAGACATTTGTTTCTATAAACTGGCATACTATATGTGTGCCATGCACCCGCATATATTCAGGAAATATTTCAAGAAAATATTAATGAAATGTAAGCAATTATTTCATAACAGGTTGAGGACAAATGATTAGGAATTAGAAAATAAATATAAATATCTGTCTTCTGGTGTATTGTCATGTTCCCATAAGTAAGAACTTGATGTATGATTAGTCAAGTCACATCAAGTTTATTGTCATGTGTACATAGTACAGTGAATTTCTTACATGTATGTCTCCTCAGAAGTGTTGATAAAAATAAAACACTTTAAAAAAATAGAAAAAAAACGTGTCTATCCCATTAGCATCAGACAGGAATCAGCCCTAGATCGATCTATACCAGGACAATTTAGAGTTCCCACCCAGTAAACCCCTGAACGTTGTAACAATGTTTTAAGAACATTTTATGTATTTTACAATAACGTCATCTTTTAATGTTAATGTAACTGTAGGATGTGGAGTTTCCACTGAGTTCTTAGAATGCTATTTATGTATGTTACATAATAATATTACTGAAACATTATATACTTTAACTCTTTAAACTCAGCCCAACTGTTTTGGACCTGCCAGTGGGATTGAAGAATAAGGCAAAATTCTTAAAAAAATTAATAAAACCATTAATATTTTCGTTTCTATAATTAAAAAACAGTGTTTTGCCATTAAAATGCCATATTGCATACCCCAATAACATGTTGCAATGTGTTTCTTTCTACTTTCAACAATGCCCCAATTTCTGTATCACAGCAACAACTACTCCCAAGCCCCATCTAATGGCCTTCTTGAGTGTCTTGATTCAATTGCGTGCAATTGCATGAAAAGACTATTATGTACTAAATGAGAGAGGTGTTTCAACTTTCAGATGACGCCATATTCCACTTTCTGTTTCTTCCACTGTGTATATTACAGAATTTGTTTTTGTTTTGTGAAATGAATAGCCTTGATACCCGAAAAAGGTATGGGGCAGCCACCCGTATATATTTAACTCCTGGCTGCAAAAGGAAAATATGAAGTACAGCTGTATACAGAGTTGAGTCTAAAACAGAACTGAGTTAATGCAGGAAGTTGTCTGGCAGTTCGGCTGAAGCAATGTCATGGGGGCTGAAACTGGAAAGTGCCGCCTTCGGGACTGGGACCGGAAGTGCTGCCATGTGGGCTGGAAAACAGAAGTGGCATCTTTGGGATCAGAACCAGAAGTGATGTAGTGGTAACTGGAACCGAAAGTAGCATCTTCGGGACTGGAACCGGAGGTGATGTAGTGGAAGTGACGTGTTCGGAATCAGGCAGAATTTCCTGTGTCTGGTCTGCAAGGATAAAAGAGAAAGGTTTATTGCACCCCCTGGCCTTGCGTTGAATTACCTGCTTTTGGTCCTTCTAGCTGCCTCTCAAGCACATGTGTGACAGTTTGTAAAGATGTTTTTGAATCTTGACACTATTGGTGTTGTAATCTGGATACACAGCATAATTGTTTTACCAACTATATATATATATATACTCTGACAGAGTAAGATCTGCCCTTTAAAATGATACAAAATAATGTGTAACCCATGGGTTTTCAATAATAGATTTGTATGGTATGGATATTTATTTGAAAACAGTGAAAAAAATAATCCCAATTTCTGTACTGCTTCAAGACAGAAAACAATGAAATATTACTTGTAGATATTTCATAACAAATTTGGGTTGCTCATGTCACCACATTCTGAATGCTTGGTCTTTTGGAGTTTCTGGAATGCAATAAAAAATACATGTAGATAGGAGTATTTCTGAAACACCAACATTCAAACATGAAATCTTTTGTTATTTATTACCTTCCTAATGTAAAACCCAGAGCTGCATCTGCGAATGTACTTGGACTTGGAATCTACAATCCCAAAAAGGTACAAGTTCAGGAACTCTCCAAGGTCTTTGTTTATATCTTCCCTAATTATTTTTTGTAGGCCGTTAAGCATTCTTCTGTAATTATAACAATTAAAGCTTTACATCTTGAAAATCATTTCATTAACTTGTGAAACTTTTCAATGAAAATAATTAAACAGTGATGAATTAAAATAAGGCACACTTACTAAAAATTACTTTATAAATGGCCATCAACTTTAAAAGAACTTTATCTTTTATCCCATGAACATTGAACAACTCCCAAAGATTGTACTCTGCGGCATTTCTCATTATACTCCTTATCTATCAGAAATGTCATGTTCACTAATGGCACTCAATTTCTGAAACCTGATCATATGAATGAATTAATCCAATCAGGCAATTATATTATATAAATATTCAATACAGTTTCTGTTTAAATTTACAAAGGCTGCTGCCATATTATCACTAAAATGTCTCCTTCCCACATCACTCTCTCATTATTAGGAATAACACTAATCCCAAGTTCAAATTGTATCCAAAAACAGTGCTTAAACATATGTTTGTTTTTAGATGATACTTAGGTTGGTATTTTGGAAACTGTATATCCTGTACTGATGACATTTCTACCTTCATGCAGGCTGGAATCTTTTCTGGAGCCATGTGTATTGGTCAGACAGTACAAAAACTTTCTCAAATATTAGGAGAGACCATTACATATTGGTTTGTTGATAACTTCAGGTAAAATGTTCCAAAAAAATGTTGCAAAAACCTTATTTTTTAATAGAATCATGGAAAATGAACATTAGTTTTATGTTAGTTGTTATGTGGGCACTTAACCTACCCAGCATATCTTTAGGGAAACAGATGAGGAAATAATGTGCAAACTCCATGCAAACAGTGACTGGACAGGTATTTGTGTCCTGAATCTATCTGCACTGCTTACCACTCTGCCACTGGTACTCTGCCACTCTAAGATTATGTTACATAGGATACAATGTTTATTCAGCCACTTATTCTTTGCTTTGTGTGGCATTTAGGAGTTTTTTGGTATTTAAGGACTAATAAAGATTAATCCCACTGGGTGATACTTATGGGTCTCTTCACAAAAAAATTTTAGGACAGCAAAATTCTTTGGAATTATGTCTACTATTCTTTTTCCAACGTATTCTCTTTCTCTTTTCTTTTCTGGAACAAAGTCTGCACAGTGTGCTTGTCAATTAATTTTTATTGCCCAGAAGTGAATGCCAGAATAATTAATACATTTCTTTAATAATTTTGTGCAAAAATCACATCCCAGGAATTTTAACTTGTGTTTAATGTACATTTTGTCTGATCCTTGTAATTTAAAATCCAGAAAAGTGGAGCTACTTTTTACTACAGTTTTTGGTGGGTTTCTTGTTTTATAAGCACTTTAATATTTATTTGAAGTTTTCAGTCATTCTACTTTTTTATTCTTCTGTGTCTTTTAGGCTTTCTACACAGTGTATTACTGTAGTTTTATTTTACTTATTTGTTTTTCGCTATAGTAATAAGTTTTTGATGGTTTTTGTACATGCCATTACAGTTAATTTATTAGTGTTACTCAAAAATTCAAATATACTTTCTTGCTATACTCTTTTGTTTCAATTGTATATAGTATAGGGTGGTCCAGATCTAATTATGCAATTTTCATTACGCAATAACTTATTAAGTTTATTACATAGAAAATTACCCGAAAAATCCCGGACCATTGAGAAGTGTGTGAACTGATAACATGAAGAATCGTCTTCACACCGAACTGGAATCGTCCCCACAGAAATCAATGTCATCCAGATGATCTGGATGTGCATAATTAGATCTGGACCACCCTGTATAATGCCTTCATTCATCCACATTGTCCAAACTGCTATGTTCGTAAACAAAATATTTTAGAAAATCAGAAAGTAACACATCCATAAATAATAAACAACCTTTCCCATATGGTGCAGTCATTCAACTATAAGGATAAAAAATAAAATTAACTTTGATCTTTTAGACATACACTGAATGATGGAAATTATTCGTAAAGCCTAAAATCCTTTAAGTCAAGCCAGGGTTAAAAAACAGCAACTCAATTTCACTAAATCATCTAAACCAGCGGGCAAATCAGAATGCAAATAAAAACATGCCAATGTCAATGGCAAAAGAGCCAATGATGTGGGCACTGTCACATATCATAAGTAAGACAGATGAAGCCAAAAAACAAAAAAAAAAAACATGAAATATTTCTGAGACTCCATCTTAGATATAGAATAGGCATGACTTATTAGTGTGGCTGCTGCATATGATGACATTAATGTGCAATAATATGAGCATCAGGAAGTAAAACAGAGAAATACAATCAAACATTAAAAAGATTTTAGAGCACTCAAAACAGTGTGTAAGTCCTTTCAAATAACCCCAGATCCTAACATGAGGGAGAAATCAGTTTTCATAGTCAGTGGTTCAGACTGAAGTTAAATAACAAAAAATAGGACCCAAGCAAACAAAAATAGTAAAAATTACACAAAAACATATTTCTTATCCATGAAATATACATTTTTGTTTTGTTGACAGTAAAGGAAATGTCTTTGGGGAAGTGGTTCTGAAAAACACAATAAGTGCTCTTTGTAACACCAATTACAGATTATCCGATAAACAACTAGTGATCCTCTTCCGTGGTACTGGCAGAATCTCAAACAGAATACGTGAATTTGATTTTGCCTTGAATTAATTTCTAGGTGGATGGCACGGTGGCACAGTCCTAGCGCTGCTGCCTCGCAGTTAGGAGAACCGGGTTCACTTCCTGGGTCCTCCCTGCGTGGAGTTTGCATGTTCTCCCTGTGTCTGCGTGGGTTTCCTCCCACAGTCCAAAGACATGCAGGTTAGGTGGATTGGTGATTCTAAATTGGCCCTTGTGTGTGCTTGGTGTGTTTGTGTGTGTCCTGCGGTGGGTTGGCACCCTGCCCGGGATTGGTTCCTGCCTTGTGCCCTGTGTTGGCTGGGATTGGCTCCAGCAGACCCCTGTGACCCTGTGTTTGGATTCAGTGGGTTGGAGAATGGATGGATTAATTTCTAGGTTTCTGAAATGTTCCTTTGTTATAGACACTCTTCTGCAGATATCATTATTTCCAACATAAACTATATAATATTTCCAATATATCCAGACTAGAAGGAGCTCATTGGTTAGAGGAAGACTTGGAGGAACTCTTCTGGGTCAAAGTCCTCCAAGCTGTGGAGGAAATAGACAAACAGTCATGATATGATGCAACCTCAATGCAATTCCTGTTGTCCTCTTTAAATAAGCCTCCATAAGGCTTGCCATATTCCCATATACATACCATTAGTTATAGTGTAACGTGCATGATATGCTATTTCTTATAATGCTGTGGTGATAGTGTTTTGATATGGAATCACTCCATGAGCCATCCCAGTTCACACATTTGCATTGCAGTAATTGCCAGTTGTCAACCCTCAACATCTCGCTCAGAAGCAGTTCCTTACAATAATAACTAATAGAAGATCTCTCATATTCATGCAAGCAGGAAGCACTTCCAGGTGATGTCAGCCAAGCTTCTCTAACTCAGCTCCCACCCTCTGTGCAGGCCCGCCATACAAGTGGTGTCAAATATTGCATATTGTGTTTTCTATTTTTGTTACATTTATGACCTAGCAATTATATACAGTGCAGTGTGTTTTTAAGACAGAATGAGGAAATGGAAAGACTGAATCAGAAACCTTTAAATTTGTAAAGATCAGAAGGAAGGAAAGACCAAATGAACCAGAATACAAAAGCCCAAAACTTTAATCAAATTCAAAGTCAAAATTCTTAGTGAAAAAAAATTGTAACCCTAAAATCTTAGAAAAAATGTTAGTTATCACCACAAAAGATTTATTTAAAAATACAGAATCTTGGATTCCAGGAAGAACGCATTACTGCCTTAATTACTTTCCAGTTTAGGTGTTAGGCAGAAAATGGCCACTGGTACAAAAAAGAAATCCATAAAATGGCAGTTATTATGATAAACACTTCAAAAGATAAGAAATAAAAATGTCTTTCAAATGAAAACAAAATTCCACAAAACAAAAATAAAGTTGAAAACTCCATAAACCAAAAACAAATAAAAACATATTCCAAACTATTCAAAATGTATTCAACAAGAAAATAATATTAATCAAATTTACAGCCTAGCCTGTGAGCATTATGACACAATACTGCTGGTAATAAAGCTTAATTTTATTCATCTTCCTTGGTATTATTTTCATTATATTTTAATTAGAATTTTTGTTTTAAATAATATCTTATGGACCTCTTTCTACAGAGAGCAATGAGAAAATGATACATGGTAAAATGAACTTTTTCAAATTTCGGAATTGTTTAACTTTTAAATATGCTTGTTTTAACATTTTTCTTCATGATCATGTATGAATATAAATTTAACACCAGTCCTGGATTATTTCTATGAGCATCACTTTCACCCTAGAAGCCATAAATACTTGGATGGCACATATACTTTGCAAGAAGACATTACACTTTGCTTCCAGAAGCCATGGCAAGCAGTGTGACTTAGGAGAAAAAATTAAAGCTATTGGCAGTTTTGGGCCTGTGACAACTTCAAGTTTAAAATAGAAAGAGAAATACTTTTATTTAAAGATATATGGTGAAATCTTAAAAGTTAGGAATAAAAAAACAAGAATTGAATATAAGAGACAGGTGGTGTCAAAATTATGATTGTGAAATATTACAGGTTTTTAAAATACACTCTTCTGGCTTCTATAAACCATAATTTAATGAAAATGAAAAAACATTGAGACAAAAACAAATATATTTTAGGCTGTTTGTTTGATAACTTTGTGTTTCCTTAGAAAATGCTTGCTGTCTGGTTTAATGTGATTTCCACTTGGTAATAGTGGATTTCAATGTGTAAATTGCTGTACTCCCAAACTTAACCGAAACAGATATTTTTAAAGTAAGCAACTGTGCAGCATGACAATTCTTCTGTGTTTATGGGGATTTAGGGGATAGTGTTTAAGGTGACACTGAAAGCCACATATCTGTTTCATTTCTACAGTCAGGAAGTGGCCAACCCAAAAGAAATTTCATGACCCCAGCCTAGACCCACACATTATCCCGCATCTGTTGCCCACCTGAGTATAAAACACTTTACATTTGCATCCCCATGAATAAATTCCATTAAATGTAGATTTTCCCACTTTTGACCCTGAACGTCAGTACCGTCTCTGCCTGTTCTTTCCAAAAAACCCAATGGTAATAATACATATTTTTTGGACATTAGCTAAGATGAACATCTATGTATTTTAGGAGACAGCTGAAGTGATGAAAAGAGTACTCATTGCAGCATTGTGCCACACCAAAAATGCCATCCTCCTCTCCATCCATCAATTTTCAAACTGGATTAATCTATTTCCAGGTTCATGGTGTAACTCTGCCTCATTACGTAAAATGGCAGGAACCAACTCTGAATAGAGCACCAGGCTATTGTAAGACTCACTCACACACATACACAATCACTTAACTTACTCTCACATGGATCCAAATACGACTCACCAATGATCTTTACCTGCATGTCTTTGAGGTTTGGGAATAAAACCAGAGAACTGGAGAAAAAAGTCTAAGGTCATGATTTTCAGCCAGAAAATGGTGGACAGTCCTCTCCAGGTGGGGGATAAGGTGCTGCCTCAAGTGGAAGAGTTTAAGTATCTTGGGGTCTTGTTCATGAGTGCGTGAAGAAGGGAGTGAGAGGTTGATGGGTAGACTGGAGCAGCATTCACAGTCATACTGACATTGTACTGGTCAGTCGTGGAGAAGACAGAATTAAGTTGAAAGACAAGACTTTCGATTTACTGGTCAATCTACATTTCGACCTTCACCCATGGCCACAAACTTTGAGTATTGACCGAAACAGCTAGATTGCAGATACAAGCAGCAGAAATGAGCTCACTTCGCGGGGTGTCTGGGCAGACACACAGAGTGCAGACATTCAGGAGGAGCTCAAAGTAGAACTGCTTCTCTCCTACTTTAAAAGGAGTCTGTTAGGCTGGTTCAGATGCCTCATGAACGCCTCCCTAGGAAGGTGTTCTGAGCATATCCAACCAGTAGGAGACCTCAGGCAGATCCAGGGCATGCTGGAGAGATTAGATCTTTTGGATGACCCAGGAAATTCTCTGTATTCCCCGAGAGAGATTGGAGGAGGTGGCAAGGAAAAAGGAACGTTTCAGCATCTTTACTCAGACTGCTGCCCTCATGACCTGGGCCTAGGTAAATGACAGAAAATGGATGGATGGATGGAAGGATGGATGCTGGAGAAAAGTCTGTGCAGAAACAAGGATAGAATGTAAACTCAATGAAAAGAGTGACCAAACCAGAATTTTTACCCAGCCTCCTGATGCTAGAAGGTAACAGCATTGACCATTGATGTACAAAATTGACCTTGGATATTTCATAAAGTATACAGATCAATAAATAGTTTAACATGTCAATCGGAACTTTATGAATATAAATGTTGTCACCATTGGTAGGGACCTTTTAGTGTTTACTAATTTTATCAAACCTCCTGGACAAATGTTCATGTATCCATTTTGTTATTATAGTAGTCAGATGAATAATCATTCACCTTACGGACCAACTGGCTTTAAAAATATTACTACAAACAAATACCATTATACAGTATCTTGCATGCTGGTAGTCTTACGTTTACAATAGAAACCAGATTTTCATTGGATGCAAACCAAGTATAAGGCATTCTCATCCACACATTTACAGTTGCTATCTGACTAAACAAACTGGTCAGATGGATATATCATGGCAGATGAGATCTCAAAGCACAATTCTTTATACAGAAAAACAGGTGAGGCACAGGATCTGTAGATTCAATAACTAGTTTTTGTGTTCACAGTATCTCAGTGATGAAGAAAGAAGTTATGGTCACAGAATTGTTTATAGGTATCTGCTAATAAATACAAAATATGGATTAAAATTTACATTGAATTCAAAAGGAAATAAATGTTCAATTTTTACAATAATCAAAGAAAAAATTTCATAAAATAAAGGTTTTATTCAGTATGGTGAAGACTTGCAAATGATTCTGGTCTTTGGCCACTAGATGGGGAACTTATACTAGAAATGTGGCGGTATTATTTTTCTTTTTTTTTTCCAGGTGTTTTAACATTAAGTACTGTTAGGCTCTAACAGCCTCACCTATAGCCTTACTCTGAACATGGTTTAAATGACCTCAGAACCTAAAAGCTGCTGTATTTTTTCATGTAAATTAGAATTCAAAAAAACTCCTTTTTTAGTACAAATGGCAATTGAGGAATGACTCATTACATTATGATTGTAACCCCTGAGAGCTGCTAGCAGCTTGCATGTCTGAAAATAACAGCAATTTACGAACACAGCCCTGTTAATCAGCTATGGTTTAGTCAGATCTACACATGCAATAAGTACTTAACGTTAGCTTAATCATCTGAAACACTTTGGAAATGAGTCATTTTTCACTTTTAATTTTCATGAATGCTATATTAAAATAAATTACTTTATCAATGAAGCAGGTCATAATAAGCAAAGAAAAAACCTAAACTAGACAAACATCTACCCTCTGTAAACACCATCAGCAACTTTATAGAAAGCTACCAAAGGAGTGACAAACACAAGTAAGACTGGCTGTATATTCTGAAAGAACTGCAATTGAGAGCAAGTCATCTGCACTTCAGTAATGCAAGGAGAGAAGTAAGGCATGAAACACAGTGCTCAGCACATCTTCTTCATAAATTCTGAATCCTGTGTTGAAATCTGGCTCCTGGGCACTTACTGGAAGACGGCTGCATGGGTTTTTTCTTCCACATCCCCAAATACTTGTGTTAAATTAACTAGCAATTCTAAATTTGTCCTTTGAGGGTGAGTAAGTGTGTGGACTGTGCAGTGTCCAGTATTAGTGCCAGCTCTGGCTCTCTGTGACCCTGAATGTGATTAAACAGGTTTCAGCATTTAAGGTTACATATTGTATGTGTTACCCCAAAACAGAAAACCCCTGAACTCCATATAAATAACAGTGCCTGTGCCAAAATAAATACATCTTAAATCATTTTAAATACATCTTACCAAGCTAACAATGGTGCTTCTTTTTCCTTTACTGTATATAACTTCATATGAAATATATAAGTACAGTCTGAATACACTTAGATTTTTTTTACTATAGTACTTAATATCTTTGTACTGTTGCAGAAACAATGTGTTATTTCAAGCCTTTTAGCACATTTTCTCATTTCAATTTGAAACATAAGTGAAATGGTGGCTTCATGAATTAAGTATAGTCATTGCTATGTCCTAAATCTGAATGTTTTGATAAGAACAGGCTGTTCATTCCAAAATAGCTTCTCAGAAAATCCTCATACTGAGATATGAAGTTTCTGAAGGTGCTACTTTTAATTACTCTACTACGCAAGTAATTTCTTGCATCCACGCTAATACATTTTCATTTAAAAGCATACATATTAGTCTTCATTTTTGCCTTTGTCCACACTACCCTGGCATTTTTAACCCCATAAGGTGGGGATTTTTTAAAACACTCTTCAAGAAACTTATACTTCTAAAAATGCTACCTCAGTTTTACAATATGGGTGAGTGAAAATGCAGACTCTAATTATGCTCTAGTTTGTTCAGGTTTACTACATAGGAGACACAGAAGAGTTGCTTTCAATGGTGCTTTTCTGTGTTGCTTACCTGTATGCATCTAAATTGCGTTTTGCATAGTTTGAATTCTGCATACGTGAGCAAAAAGTAATTAATTTACCAGTCACTACAGTTCTGAGCTAAATGCAATAGCCTGCAACATTACTATCCCTTCAAGGATTTTTCCACTCAGGGGCACATGCTCAGTCAAACGAATGTCTATGTCATACAGTATGCATTTTTGGACATTTGGTGTGAACTAAGATATGTTCGTAAACAATGTGAAAACGCTAGGGTGAGTGGACACTGTTTTTGTTAACAAAGTCCTTTTTTTAAATAAATATATAGTAGTGTGTACATAGCCAATAATTTTCAAATAGTCCGCAGTGCATTTTTTTCTTTTTACCAACATGTAGCTCAGATTTTTCAATGGTCTTTCTTACCACTTTCTTAATGAGCACATCAGGGATATGCAGAGCATTTATGCATAACAACACCTTCTCTGTGCAGAAATGTACCAAAATTAATTTACAGACCATGTCAGTATTAATAACTGTATTTGGTTGTACACCAAACATCTTTCACTTCAGGACTTGTTCTTTTCCTCTGGTCACATGTTTCTCGACTTCATTAGACCCTTTCATAGATCCCCTTGCTACTGATAAGTGCCGTCTTAGCCCTATGGTTTTCAGTATCCTTGCATTTTAGTCGTGATACAGTCCAAGTATTCAATTTAGCCTGTCTTGGAATCATCAAGTTTAAGACTAGATGCATTATTTCTTCATTAAAAAGTTTGAAGCCTAGAATTACTTTGATTGTTGTTCCCATTATTGCAATCATCATCTTACTGGTTTGCCAACCAACAAGGCATGGTAAAACATAATGCTGGAGAAAGAAAAAAATATTAATTAATATCGTGGAAGAAACAGAAAAGCATCACCAGGAAGTGAAAAAAAATTATTGACAGAAATGCCAGTCTATTAAGTGTCTGAGAGTAGGAGCAACTGGGAATAAAATATAATAATGTATACCTGAGAAAAGGTTTCAGGCTGAGAAGACTTTCACATTCAGTATTCTTGAAATAAAGGTATACAAAGATAAAAAAGAACTTAATGGGAGTTTTAATTCACGACTCTCGTGCCTAAATATTTATTTGAAAAGCTTTAACTTTTACTTCTAGAAGATATCTTTGTAATTTGAATGTGTAGTATTAGAGTGGTCCACAAACCAATGCAAAGAATCTATGTTTGTAGAACTGCTTTTTCACAAGGCTTATTTTTGTCCATTAGGGAGAGCTTGCATACCTATGAAATTTTGGCCTGATTGTGAAACATTTAGGGGTCGCTACATTCTGAATATTTTATCTGTATTGTTACTACATAAATACTTTTGCACAGGGTTCTTTAACTGGCTAATTGATTAGTAAACAATAAAAAAAGAAACGGAAAACATTGTAGTACTAAGATGGAGTTCCCAGAACATGAAAGTAGTAAGTGGAAACTTCCAGAACATTCTAGCTGTACGTAGGAGTTTCAAAAATATTCTAGTATCAAGCAGGAATTTCTATTTTAGCCCTTTTTGATGACAGAGTCTCAGCTGAAACAAAAGAAAAGATGGTGCAAAGCCTGTAGAAGCCACTGTTCCCAGACATTCTTCGATATCTTGGACTGTCAAATGAATCTAAATAAATGACATTGGAAGATCTAGTATCAGATAGAACAGCATCCTTCTTTGATGTCTTTATGGAAAAAGGCAAGAAGGTCTCAGTCGTTTCTCAATAAACCACCAGAACAGCAGACAGATGATTCAATCTTCAATGAAATTTTGTGAAGTGTCAGCATGCATGTCAGTAGTGACTGATGCAGCTGAAAGAGGAATAGTTCTCACCAAAAAGTACAATGAAATACAGTACTGAGAAAAAGACAAGAAACAGAAACAGTTTATTCTTTAACTAGTCGAAGACCAGCACAGAAATTTTCCATCTTCACCAAAAACAGTGGCAATGCTGTAGACCTACAAGTGTGGAATAGTTGTCTGTTGTTCAGTTCAGATGACATAAAAATTGCCAAATGACCTCTAATTATTTTCATTAAAATTCTGTGTGTTTGTTATATACGTATATATATGATGAAGAATAAAACTAGCCTTGTGAAGAACTTAAATCTGTTAGTTGTTTTGTTTGGAACTGCCCTAGCATGGCATTTTGATACTGTACAGTATCTAGTCAGTAGTTATCCAGAAAGTTAGTTTAAGTACATTTTGATGCAGTGTATACAGTGTGTGAAATTTACTATACAGTAACAGCTAAGTACATTCTTGTCACCTTTACTTCACAGTCAGTGGACTCAAATTTAAATAGGAGGCTCTGCCATCATTTAGTTTACACATTAAATGGACTGTGTAACTATACTGTAATAACGGACTGATCATAAAGTTAATTGTTTTTCATTTTTATCAGTCAACATATACTTGGTTTATTCATCATTTCTAAAGCCCATCAGATAAGAATAGCAGATGTGAGCCATAGAACCCAAGAGGAGGAAGATGCTAAGCCCAGATGGACACAATCTGGGCAAATCTGGCATGATCTTCAGCAGTTGCTCAATTTAAATAAAGCAAGTTTTCTTTATTTTGTTAATACTGCTATGTTTTTGAGGCTGAATCTCTTGGAAGCATCTCTTTCTATCTACACTACATGAGTAATTTTGGCAGTCCCTGCTTGGAAACTGCTACTTGAGAAGAGCTGCTAGCAGCTACCAGACTATTTAGTATTTAAATTAAGGTTTAAGGCTATATTGTTAGGCAATCTAAATAGGTAAGTAGACAAGGAAAACGGAACGAAACTGAACATTTTAATTCAGTCAATAAATACAGTACATCTGTTGATTGATGTGAAAGAAACCAAATGTTTTCCTATAGTTACTAACTGGTCTCTCAAATCTGCTATAAAAAATGTTGTCCATTCTTCCATGAAAAAAAAAACTGCTTCAGCTACTCCAAACTCAAAACTGTTTCCTGTCTTGCACGAGCAGCCTGTGACATCTTCATTGATAGGACATAATGTCATTTTTGTAACAATTAGTATTAAATATTCAAGAAATAGAGTGTTTTGCAGTGAATAAATAAACAAATAACAGACTTAGACATCCTATAAACTGTGTTGTAAAAATCGTAATGATCATATGTGTAGGTTTTTGAAATGTAAATGGTTTTTCCTGGCTCCATACATTTAGTCCTGTGGTTCCTCTTGGCACTCTGTCATTTGAAGTATCTTTAGACTACATTATTGTGAATTACATTTATTTGTACAAATACATACAGATTAAGTAAGCTTCTTACCTTATAACAGTAAAGAGTCTATGATGATGATCCTGGTGTATGGCTCTTCCATGAATAAATCTGACCTGATGAGAAACGTATGTGTGCACTGGAGATCTCTGTTGGGAACTTGATAATCATTAGACAGACTGAAATTTTGATAGATAGTTAATTGATTTAGTTGATTTAGTACCTACCAATTCAAGACACACTGTGTTCAAAGCATGGCTAAAAACAACACCACCAATCTGATTACACAATGATCACCTTACGATCAAAGTGAGACTTTAAACTAACCAAATTCAGACCTTCAACAGTTACTCAACACTGAGGGTTCCATTTTAGAATGTTAGAATTATGTAGGTACAACATAAACCAAAATTACAAGTAAAATGGCTACTCACTTGAGTTGGAATGGCCACCATTAAGGTTCACTGACCTATTTTATAGATGATGTAGTTCTACCTTGTTTCTGCATGTCAAGACTATTATTTTTTATTCAGCAAACATAAGTATTGAAAAGTAGCTTCATATGTTGCCCTAATTCAGGGTGTTCATTGTAAGTATAATGATTTACTTCATTACCTGGAAGTACAAAATAATCAAAAAGAGCTGTGTTAGATATTTGAAATATTAAAATGTGTGCTGCAATGTAGATGTTTAAAGTCTAAATATTCTCAATTGTAATAGAAATTTGTCATTTTTCATCATCTGATAGTGGTCCATAGAGAGTCATGTCCATACCAAAGGATCAAAAATAACATCACATTCATAATAACTGACCTTGAAATAGTCTACACCAATGCCCCACATTTTTATATTTGAAATACTGTATGTCATTTTTAACTTACTGGGAGTGGCTTTTAGAAGGTCTTGGGTTCTCTGTAAAGAATCAAATATCAAAAATATTTTTGTGATTTGCAACCTCAAAATAGCATAAAATGACATTCCACATACCTATATTAACAATACCCATTTTTTTCTACGTTTTGTGAAAAGTTCTAACTTTGATCCATCATATACCATTATGGGATAAACACCTGGGGTTGGTTGATGTGGTATGCACAACTTCCAGTCCTTCTAATCATTTTTGCTGAAGACACCTATTGGTTTACTTTTTATCACAAGGGTGTAATTTCCTGCACAAAAGTGGTCTCAAATAACCTAAAAATTAGGGCTGTTTGGGTCTAGAGTGCCAAAAATAAGGGGGAACACCAAAAAGCTCGACATTTTGCATAACTAGACATCAAGATGAGTCGAATGGATTATCATATATGGATATTTTCCCCATACCAGTGAGTAAGCAGCTCAAAAACTGAATGATTTTAAATTATTTGCAAGTAATTCTCATGAATAAAAAGAAAGAAAATGGAGTTTAATTATTTTTGCATCTTTACCAAAAAATTACAATACACTAGCTGTGTTACTTGGCTTTGACTGGGAAATTTTGTAAGACAATTGGCCTCCAGTGCCGTCAGTTAATCGAAAGTACAGAAGTTTCTGTATGCAATATTAATAGATTTTTTACCATTGGCAGACAGTGTGATGTAGTGGTTAAGACTTTGGACTTCATACTCTGAGGTTGTGGATTCAGACTCTGCTATTGACACTGTGTGACCCTGAGCAAGTTACCTGACCTGCCTACGCACCAATTGGAAAAACAAAAGACATGTAACCAATTGTACTTGGAATATTTTAAATCACCTTGGATAAAGCCACTCAAATAATTGGTAATAATAAATAATAATAATAATAGGTCACTACAGCTGCTTTCTCTTGAACGTGCTATACACAATTGTCCATGAGTAAAATATTCCTGCATTAGATAAATTTCCTAATGATCTGGCTTTTGTTGATGGTCACTGCAAAATGCAATTTTATAGGAAAATGTATTCTTTTACATTGAAATGGGTAATCAGTAGGAATAATGTGAAAGTTAAGTAGATAGATAGATAGATAGATAGATAGATAGATAGATAGATAGATAGATAGATAGATAGATAGATAGATAATGTAAATATAAACAATTTTGGAGGTTGAAGGAGGAGGTTCCCTTTTCAAAGTCCATAGATATGAATGTACAATAGAGTAGTTAAGTGTAAACATGGACACAGTTTCATTCACTGCTTCTCTCTAGTGAAGCAACACCTACACTCACAGCCACAGAGTCTGGAGTGATCACTGGGGATGTATAGTGCAATTGCTAACCACTGAGCTTCGCCAAGCTTTGCACTTCAATTCACATCTGACTGTAAACTCCAAACATGATCATATCTCTTTATTCTAGTCCAGGACACTGACCCTTGTTCAGTCATCTCTCCACCCTGTTGGTTATTGTTGCTGCTCATTTGGTCCGTCTACTGCTTCTCCTTTTCATTTGCATAAAGACCCTTCTCAGTGCAGCATACAGCATGTATGTTTGCAGAATATTAATAAATATTGACAAAAAAAAATGGAGCAGCTAATTTTCTTTTCTATGTGACCAAATTTCAATCAAATCATTCAATGCATTTTTCAGATTTTGGGCTGTTTATTTTTTTTATTGCAGGGGAGGGTTTTACCCCAAAATATTGCCCTAACCTATTGTTAGCAATGTTAGTAATGTAGTATGCATCTATAAGTTTAGTATTTGTAAAAAAAACTAGGCTGTAGATTTGTGTTATTACATTTTGTCTGCATTTGTTTCTGCTTCTAGATACTTACTGACTATCAGCCTTAACTCCAATACAGAAACACTGTGAAAGTTAGTTTAAGAAAATCAAAATCAAGTATTATAATATAAAAACAATAACCAGCCTACAGAGATAACAAACTTAAAATCAATTTCACATAATCTATCAATTTTTATGCAAAAAAAAAAATCTAAATATAAAAAAGTCAATCTCAGCTTTTTAATGTGCTGTTTGCTAAATATCCAGTTATTAAGAAATATCACTTTTCAGGTTAGAGATTTAACTAAGCTAGAAGTATAATCTTGTCTAGTTAGTGAAATTTGTTAATCAGATCTTAATCAGATCATAAATCAAGATAAAATGAAGAAAGAGACTTGGAATGGTTTTTATTGGGGAACTGTATAAAAACTTCATAAAAAAATTGGATGATGTTTATATCCTTTGAAGTGCTTATATGAGATGTCAAGACAGAATTAAGAATAATTGTATTAATAATTTCGAGACCTTCAGAGCAGTAATCCAGTGTATATTAGCTGCTGAATTTAAAATGACACTGAAAAGTGAAAATAGTTTGGAGATTCTACAGGGTGTTCTACTGATTCTGGTTGCTTGATGATGCTGGTATAGATTCTGACCTCCATGACCCTGAATTATATAAACACATATTGTAAATAGTTTGATGGATGGATGATAAATACATGAAAAGCAAGTGATACTTCATTCCAGGTGTGTGGTGAATGGAGATTTTAGATAAATAGACAGATAGATAGTACAAGAAGATCAATAAAGATTGGAGATGCTAATTGGACATCCCAATTCTTTAAAGACAAGTTTTCCCTTTCACTGGTAAGAAAATAGTCAGATATGTTAAACATCTGGCCAGAAACTCTGTGTTCCCATGAAATCATTCTCAATGTTATGTTTCAGCCAGGATTTCTCCACTGGCAGGTGTTCAAATTCTTATTTTATGTGTACTTTCCTCATGTTTGATTTATTTGTTTGTGTTACTATTGTTATTTTTGTTAATTAATTGCAGTTTTCTGTGTATTTTATTTGAAGGGGTAATGTCTCCAAAATAGACCATTAATGCAGTCAAAACCTTCACTGTCGTGTCCAGAAGAGGTTTACTCCAATCAAGGTAATTCCACAACTACTACCTGCCGGCTTCTGGCCTAGCAGGTCTCAAAATACAGAAACTTGTTTTGAAAGTTCAGTATAATTCCTAACTGTTTTAAGAAGGAGAAACTGCTAAAACTCCATCTTGTGGCCAAAAGGCAATGAGGACTCTTTTATTAAAAAACTAAAATAATCACAAAAGGTGCTCAAAAGAGCACCAAGGAGTTGCCATCACAATGCATAATTCAATAAACAGAACAAAATGATCAAAAAGCCAGAAAAATGTAAATACAGAAAACAATACCCTAACACCTTCCACAAACTTCAATGAACTGTTGCTTGAGGTCCTGTTTCTCTGGTTGAAATATCCACAGGTAGGCTGTGGTGTCTCTTGAGTAATCACCGACAAATGACATGGAACATAGGCAAACTTAAAGGGACAGTACATAATTAACTGATAATAAACAAAAACAGAAATAAAATAAAAATATGAAAGATAATACTTAAAAACTAACTAAAACAACAATAAAACACACATGAATTCAAACTGTTGCCCAATAGTTATCATTCATTGGTGAGCTTCTCCTTGCCATGAACTTGTCAGTCAACTTTATACAAAATTCACTAATCACAATTTAATTTGAGTTGTTTTCCTCACTATAATACACATTTTACTCTTTACCAATTGTGTGAAATTATTTATTAGTGCATTCCTTTGAATGTTTTACTGGTCCTTTCTGTTTTTCAGTATATTCTGTAACAAAATCATTTTATTAACAGACTCACCATGGCACACAAAGTCAAAGTCAAAGTGAACTTTATTGTCACCTCAACCATATACAAGTATACAGAGAGACGAAATTGTGAAGCTCAGGGTCCACAGTGTAACATGACATGCAAATAATAAATTAAAAATAGAATTAAAATTAAAATTTTAAATTAAAACACAAAACAAGACAAGACATTGTGCAAAGACAAGATAAAGAAGTAGCAGCAATATTGACGTGTAGTAAGCAATATGAACATTGATGCAATGTATGGTATTTGCAATCTAGATGCACAAATATAGTCAATAGATATGTAATAAAATAAATAAATAATAAATAATAGATATAGATAATGTATAAATTATCAGTGTATGATAATAGTTGTTCAAGATATGTGTAAACAATGACAGGTCAGAATGTTTCACAGCAGAAGGATATCAAGAGTGTCAAAATACTTAAAGGTCAGTATGAGATTTTCAGTTATTTTCTACATGCACACTACTCTTTGCAGGAAAGTGTTTTTACAGGTGGTTGAGGCAGTGTGGAAGATCCTAGGGGGCAGCATGGTGTTAAGGAGTCTGACAGCTTGGGGGTAAAAACTCTCCTGCAGCCTCGCAGATTTGGCTTTGATGCTGCAGTATCTTCTCTTGGATGGCAGAAGTGTGAAAAGTCCATGTGAGGGGTGTAAGGGGTCCTGCACAATGCTACAGGCCTTGCGGACACTGCGTTTGTAAAATATGTCCTGTAGTGAAGGGAGAGGCACCCCAATAATGTTCTCTTCTGTCTTCACTATCCTTTGCTAGCGCTTGCAGTCGGATATGTTGCAGTTGCCATACCAGGCAGTGATGCAGCTAGCCAGAACACTCTCAACATGGTGAGGATGGAAGGCCCGCTTCAGCCACCTCAGGAAGTGTAGTTTCTGCTGGGTTTTCTTGATTAGTGATGAGGTGTTATGTGTCCACGTAAGTTCCTCAGTTATGTGCACACCAAGGAACTTGGTACTCTTAACAGTCTCCACATCTAAACCGTTGATGATGAGTGGGATGTGGGCAGAATGTGATTTTCTGAAGTCCACGATTATCTCTTTTGTCTTGTCAACAATGAGAGATAGATTGTTGCCTTCACACCATGTAGACAGACGTTCCACCTCATCTCTGTATGCTGTTTCATCATCCCTGCTTATCAGTCCCAGCACCGTTGTATTATCCGCAAACTTGATGATGTGGTTGGTGTTGTGCGTGGCTTTGCAGTCATGAGTCAGCAGGGTGAAGAGCAGTGAACTAAGCATGCAGCTCTGCGGCACTCCTATGCTCAATGTGATGATGCTGGAAGTGTTGCAGCCCATCTGAACTGACTGGGGCCTCTCTGTTAAAAACTCCAGGATCCAATTGCAAAGAGTGATGTTCAGGCTGAACCTGCTCAGTTTAACAACCAACTTTTGTGGGATGATTGTGTTGAAGGCAAAATGGCAGCCACTGACTATAACAACACAGGTAACAAAGAAGTGACCGTACTTATCTGTGGAGCATCTCCTGAATTAACATCATTAAACATTTTTTATTAGAACTAAGTGTTTTTTTCATTTTGAAATTTAAAATATGATTATTCGTCCTCTTAATTAAGCAATGTTTCATCATTATTTAATTACATTTGACCTTCACCTGCCCCTGACAACAGATATACAGGTTAAACCCAAAATTTCTGCCATATTGATTATAACAATAAATCAATACTCATTGACACAGAAAGGACCCATAACCTTATTCTTGAGAACAATATAAATCAGATGACATATGACTTCCGCTAGTCTTTGAAACAGGCTTTATATATAGTAACTCCTACAAAATCTAAAGAAATTAAAGTCAAAATGAAGCTCACCATGCTTAAATGTAGCATAAGAAAGCCAAAATCTAAAGTATGGAGTGAGAACAACTTAAATATACCATAAACCATATAGGTGTATCAAACAGCATGTGCTGAATGTGTTAAAAATGTAAGAAAGCTCTTTATCTGGTCCACTATTGCAGATTACAGACTTAAATAGAAACAGTCCTTGTGTACTATTTAGTACATTTTACAACTGAGAAATGGAAAATTTCTTTCTACATTAGTAGTGTAGAATTTGTGATATTTTAACACTATCTGCATGAAAGGACAGGCTGAAATATCTGCTCCAAAGTGCATTCAAGCTCTACCAATAATTTGTAAAATAAAATTTGCCACCTCTCCCTTAGTTCCAGACGTAAACTTAGTACAATAGACAAAAACGTGATTACGGTTGTTCACCCATCCTTACTATTACCAATACAGTCTACCCAAACTGGCACTCCTGCTTATATGCTACTGGTGTCCAATATAGGACATTTATTGAACAAATTAGATGCAAACATAAATAATAATTAATTATTCTAAACAAATTTTAAACATAGCTTTTCTTTCTTAGGTCCTTAAAAACAGCAGCTTCACAACTTCACCTTATAAACAGTTCTTATTATTCTATCTACACATGCAAGTGCTACATGGTGGCACAGTGGTGAGCCTCATAGTTGCATCATCCTGGATTCAAATCACATCCCAGGTTGTTATCTCTGAGGAATTTACATATACAGGTATTCTCCAGGTACTCAATTTGTTCTCCAGTATTAGGGATTCTAAAATGTAAGTGTGTGTGTGCAAGTGGTCTCTGTAGTAGTAACATCAGTGGTAGTTTTGTCATGGGTAAAAAGTACACTGAAATTCTTGCTTGCATGTCTAGCCAACATACAACATGGCATCACTGTCCTGTCCTATGATAAACTAAAGTGTATTCAAATACAGAACTTCATTTTATTAAGTCAGTATTTATCCAAAGGGTTGGTAACTGTTTTGTACCTGATTTTGCCAGAATAGCCTCATAGCCTTTAGCACTCTGAACTGAATATAGCAGTTTTGAAAGTGCTATATTATCCATGAATATGCTAATATTGTTTAAATTATTCTTTTCCCCTCATTAAACAACACTCAATAACCCAGAAACACAAAGCGAAAACAAGACTTTAGGAATTTTTGCAAATTTATTAAAAATAAAGAATAACTGAAAGATCATATTGATATCAGTATTCAGACTCATGGCAATGACAATTGAAATTTAGCTTGGGTTAATCCCATTTTACTGATCAATATTAGGCCGATTCTACACCTTGTTTGGAGTCCACCTGCGGTCAATTCAATTTATTGGACAATTAGTAAAGGTAAACACCTGTCTATAGAAGGTCCAACAGCTGCCAATGTGTAACAGAGCAAAACCTGACCAAAGCCATGAGGTTGAAAGAATTGATAAGATTGTGTCAAGGCACAGACCTGGACCTACATAATTCTTAAATGTAAGAAGTTTAGAACAACCACAACCCTTCCTAGAGCCACCTTCCCAGGTAAACTGAGCAACTGGGGGATTAAACCCTTGTTAAGAGAGGTGACCAAGAACCCAAAGTTATTCTGTCCTAGATGTGTGGAGATGTGAGAAACCTGAAGAAGGATAACCACCAATGCAACACTCCACTAATCTGGCGTAATGGCAGTGTCCAGACAACACATGAAAGCCTGATGAAATCAAGATTGAACTGTTTACCCTTAGTTCTAAGCATCATGTCTGGAGGAAACCAGGAACTGTTCACCACAATTTCAATGCTGAAGAATGATTGTGGTAGCATTATGCTGTGGGGCTGTTTTTGAAGTAGCAGGGACTGGAAGAATAGTCAGGGTTGAAAGAAAGATGAATGCAGCAAAGTACAAATACAGTGATATTCTTAATAAAACCCTACTCCAGAGCTCTCTGGACCTTAGATTGGGCTGAATGTTCACCTTCCAGCAAGACAATAACCCTAAACATAAGGCAAAGACAACACAGGAGAGGCGTAGGAACAACTCTGATTGTTTTTAAATGGCTCTGCCAGAGCCCAGACATAAACTCAACTCTGGGAAGACCTGAAAATAGCCAAAATCCTTATCCAACCTCAAAGGGTTTTAAAGAATATGCAAAGAGGAATGCCAAAAAATTCCCAAAACTCTCACATCAAATCCAAGAAAATGCTGTAATGTTCTGAAGTACTGAGTAAACAGACTGAATACTTACATTTATTTATTTGGCTGGTGCCTTTATCCAAAGTGACTTACATCATTTGAGATACAATTGGTTACATTCCTTTTCTTTTTCCAATTAGAGCACAGGCAAGTGAAGTGACTTGCTCATGGATTTGAACCCACAACTCACGGTTTAAAGTCCAAAACCTTAACCACCACCACAATAATGGGATATTTCAGCTTTTTATTTTTAATAAATTTGCAAACATTTTTTAAATCTTGTTTTCATTTTAAAAAATAAAGTTATTCTAGGGACATTGAGTGTTGCTGGATGAGGGACAAAATGAAATTTTTAATAGATTTTTGTCTTCAAAAAGTCTTCAAAATAGCAAAACATGAAAAAAATGAAAGGGGAGGAACACTTTCTGAGGGCACTGTATATAACTATTCCAAGAAATGTTCTTCTACACGTGTCAAATGTTAGTAAAAAGAAAAAAGATAATTTTAGTTTTATTCTAAATTGCTATTCATTTCTTATTAAGAATGCAAAATAAAGGAAAAAAAGAAAAATCTTTTTATTTCATTTTTCTATAAATTATAGTTCTGTGTGCATTGTTTTTTCTGTTTACAAAGATGGAGATTTAAGATCATTATAGGCTGGTATCAATTGTCATGCATGATGTAAACACATCTCACCTTCTTTTATTAAACATGTGAGGTAGAAATAATTTTTACAGGCATCCTTGAATATCTCCATCATCATATCATAATCATTTTTTTAATTGCACATGTTATATGTATTTGCCTATTCAATCCTGTTATATTTCAAATTCTAGACAGTACATATTGATTGGTACTGTACTTCTTTGATCACATCAGCTGACTTGCATTACCCTGTAGAGACATTTACTTTCTTTTTTTCTGATTAGCACTGGATCTCTATAACATTTCTACACTGCCCATAAATGTATTTTAATATATTATTTCTGTTCAACAATTTGTATTTGTAACATTCGAACATTTTGAGATTATTACATTTTTGATAATTATATACAGTTACGTATATAGTAACAATAAACAGTTATTGTTCATCTGTCCTCATTTGTGCCAACATTTTTATTATTTCTCATAAGGAAGTTGCATCTGCTGGGGAGAACAAATCATAACAAGGTACAATATTTAATAGGATGTCTAGCCCTACTAAACAAGACAACCAAATTCCTTTCCACAGTGTCCATAATAAGGCAGCATCAGAGGAATTCCTTGTCACATTTTGCTTTTTCTCAGCCTCAATATTTTTTTTGATGGCAGGATTTGTTTGAAGGTTCCCTTAATCAGCCATTTATCAACATACTGTATATTTCAAGTATTCTAGTCATGCTTTTGACTTCCTTTTGTTACCTTGTGGGCCGTTTGCTACTATTTTAGAGAAAGAATTTCAGCTCCCGCAGTCTCTAAAGTCAACTCAGCTGAAACAACAAAGTTCAGCACAATTCTGATTTTTTAAAGCAATTCTTTCCCGAACTGCTCTAAAAACACTTTGAAACAGGGTAATAGGTTTGCTTGGTTTGTTAACTAACCAGACATCTTTTTTATCAGATTTTTCTTTTTGTTAAGATATTAAAGTAGAAGAAATATTTCATTACCCACTTAATTGTTTCACTTTCTAACTAGCATTTGATTCCTACCTCCCTGTTATATCTACATATAAAATAAAACTACACATCCTTGGATTTGAGAGCAACACAGCAGCTCCATAAAATCTAAATCCTATAGCATGATTGGTAATAAAACGGATTTCTACACAGAAATTTTGTCTCAATTTTTAAACTAACAGCAATGTATTCTGTCCATCAAAGACTGACCTTCTAGGCATTACCTGATTGTAAAGTGAGAATGGCACTTCTGATAAAACTGGAAATGTATCTTATCTTCAGCATCACTTATCAGACCTTCTGATTTACTGCGCCAGAGGCTGCTTTCATTTTTCTTCATTCTGCCAGCTTTTCTTTACTTGAAAGTGCTTGCTTATTTAGTCTTATATATTATGCATTGGGGCAGCAAGGTGGCACAGTGGTAGCGCTGCTGCCTCACAGTTAGGAGACCGGGTTCGCTTCCCAGGTCCTCCCTGCAAGGAGTTTGCATGTTCTCCCTGTGTCTGTGTGGGTTAACTCCCACAGTCCAAAGACATGCAGGTTAGGTGCATTGGCGATTCTAAATTGTCCATAGTGTGTGCTTGGTGTGTGTGTCCGTCCTGTGGTGAGTTGGCGCCATGCCCGGGGTTTATTTCCTGCCTTACACCCTCTGTTCACTGGGATTGGCTCCCGTGACCCTGTAGTTAGGATATAGTGGGTTGGATAATGGATGGATGGATATTATGCATTGACAAGGCTTAAGCAAACAGTAATTAAATGTAATAGGTTGTGCTTTACATGTCAATTTAAAAAATACTCCACCTTTTGTTTTGTCAGTTGTTTTTTTAGTAATATTTCTTTGTGACACCTTAAATACTCAAAAATGGCATAACATAAGAAAATGAAGCAATTGAACATCGGGTTAACTTTTATATTCTCTGTATGACATGAAGAAAAAACGAAACAAAATGTTAATTTGAACAGTTTTTAGATGCAATGTGTGGTTTCATGCAGTACTCTGCATATATTGTAATGGTGTGGAACATTAACCCTGAACTAAAGCATTTCAAAGACATTGAGCTATATTAACAGTTGTGTTTAATGAAAGGAAAACAAAAGGGAGGATTGATTATAGGAAGAATTCACAACTGTCAAATTAAGGGTAAAGACATGCATGCTATGCTGATTGTTGACTCTAAAACTGGCTCTGTATGAGTAAATGTGAACGGCGCCTGTGATGGACTGGCACCCCACCAGATGCTGGCTCTTGCTTTGCAACGGCTGCTACCCGAACTTAGGTACATTCAATAATGCATGGATTTATGGTATTAAGGAGAAAAATCTACAACAGGATTAGCTGTAACACATTCCATTTGTAACTATCAGGCATGCTACCTTGCCCAATCATCTGCTTCAGATACAGTGCTTGAAGTATACATTCAGTTTATTCACCTCTGGTTTTAGCTACCTTTTTGTTTTCTCTGGTTGCACTACCATTCTGTCAATCAAGTATTTTCCTCACCTCACTGCCTGGCATCTCACAGAGTACTGAAACCCTGCTCAAACATAATTTCTAGAGCAATCCCTGGTATCAGTAACCTATGAGAAGGTCAGGGTTTGTCTCCTTCAGCTCCTTCATGGTTCCCAGTCCATCCTACTACATGCTCAGTAGGATCTGTCTGTTTCACACAGGACCTGTCTGCTGATACCTGTGTGATTGGGGCCTTCCATGACCTCTACCACACTTTGTTTGTCATGTCATTCATATGTCTAACTCTAAGACTAATTACAGTATTTAAATTAATAGGACATACCACTTCCCACCAGCCGACTCACACTGACACTTGGAGGTGATCTCTGATTCTGTAGTTTTAAAATAGAGACTATGGCAAGTCGGTTTTCTGCCCTGTGCCACATTGACTGCTGTACAATATGTGATAAATCAGACCAAATGCAACATTTAAGTTCTAGCACAACATAAGGCCATTAAAATGTTCACAAAAATTTTGTGTTTACCGTAGAGCCAAAGAGTGGTGATGTGTTGTTGCATATTGTTTGAACATTCAAGTAAGAATTTCATTGCAATCTATAAACATGACAATGCTACTACTACCATGTCTAACATTCACTCATTCAAAATTCATTAACATTAATTTTCACTTTTAACATTTGTAGATTATTGACAATTTTCAACTTGATTTTGCATAAGTTTATAAACACGTCTTTAAAAAATTAGTGCAAGCTAAATTTAAACCAGAAAAACAGTATTCTATACCTGTTGTCACGCATGCACGACTAGGAGGCTGCGGAAGGACCTTAAAACACATCGAGAGACGTTCGCCGGCGGGGAATGGCGGGGTACTAACCTTTTCTCTTTGTTTTCCAGAAGTAAAGACGCTCCGCCATGAGCCACTGTACCGCAGTGCGGCTACTTCCGCCCTTCCTCCGCCATCTTCCCTGACGTCACCAGTCCCGGCATCCCTCACGCCTCCTTCCCAGCATTCCTCCACTTCCGGCTCCTCCCATATAAAATGGCCGCCGACGCCTAGTATGGCGTCGCGCAGATGCAATTGTTTTTGTTTTTCTGTCAGACCGTTTTTTTGTTTGGGAACTGGATTGTAGACAATATACGGGGCCGGAAAACCCCAAACCTTTCTTCTGTTTGGCTCTAAGCTTGTTACATTGGCGTAGTCGGCAGGATACTTGTCCGAAGGAGATGACGGAAGGACAGGACCTGAATTCTGTACTCCAGGGAATGAATGCCCAAATCGTCGCCCTGCAACAGGCCCAGGCCGCTACTAACAGGGAGCTGGAGCAAACCAAGACCCAGTTGGCCGAGGCTCGGAGACTAAGACCTGATCCGCCTCTTGCAACGGCCCAGCCCCTGGTGCCTATGACGGAGGCCGACGATGTGGAGTCATACCTCGGAATTTTTGAACGGACGGCCACCCGGAATGAGTGGCAGCGGTCCGAGTGGGCGTCCATTCTTGCGCCCCACCTGAAGGGACCCGCGCAGCGCGCTTATTACGACCTCCCCGAGGAGGAGGCCGCACAGTATGACCTCCTGAAACAGGAGATCCTGGCATGTTACAGCATAACGCCGGGCCAGCAGGCAGCAGAGTGGAGAACCTGGCAGTTTGACCCGGATAAGCCGGCCCGAGCGCAGGCCTTCAAGTTCTGGGGAAAACTGGGGTGATGGCTACGGCCCGAAGGTCCCCAAGCCAGGAAGGTCGTAGAAACGGTGGCCTGTGAGGGCCCTGTGAGGGCCCTACCTAGCTCCCTTGCCCAGCAGGTCCGGCGCCACCCTTATAAGGATATGTCGGGACTCCTGGAAGTCCTGAAACGTCAGCTCGTGGCCTACCAAGCCAGGGGGTCCGAAAGGCAAGCGCGCGGGAACTGGCAGGGACGTTTGGCCCACCCCGAGCCCACTCGACACGCTGCGGAAGCGCCATCGAAACCTAAAGAAAAACCGGCCTCTCCTCGCTGTTACAAGTGCGGAGAGACCGGACATCTACTACCGACCTGTCCCCTCAACACCGCAATGGAGCCGATGGACTGCACTTGGGCCTCCAAGGAAAGGTATTGTACTCCGTTGCACCTGCTGGCAACTCCAAACATGGGAGTGGTGTTGTTGAATGGGCACTCGGTGATGGCTTTGTTTGACTCCGGCAGCAACATCACCATTGTTGCTCGCCGTTATGTGTTACCGCGACAATGGCTTAAACAGCACTTACAAGTCACATGTGTGCACGGAGAGACCAGGGGCCTCATGTATAAACGGTGCGTACGCACAGAAATGTTGCGTAAGAACTTTTCCACGTTCAAATCGCGATGTATAAAACCTACACTTGGCGTAAAGCCACGCACTTTTCCACGGTATCTCATGGCTTGTCGTACGCAAGTTCTCCACTCGGTTTTGCAGACTGGTGGCACCCAGCGTCAAAGCAGTGCTACTGTTTCTGTGTGGTTACTCCTTATTTTCCTGGCGCGGCTTTATAAATACACTGAAACTAACCGCATATTGTTTATTAGTGTAAGGCATCTGATTGTAATTAACTTGTACCAATATAATGGTCCAGGGAATAGCCATAGTATTCCAAATACCATAACTGCTTTAGCGTTGTTACTCTCACTTCTCCTTCTTCTTCTTCTTCTTCTTCTTCTTTCAGCTCCTCCTGTTAGGAGTTGCCACAGTGGATCATCTTTTTCCATATTTCTCTCACTGCACCACTCAGAGTATTTATATCACTGTATCTGAGTGTGAATCACAGCAGCAGCTGATCGAAAAGAGAATTATCGGTATACAGTTTCGTGGAAACGCTGTCTCAGCCACTGCAAAACGTTTCAAAGCCTTTCCTGTACGGACCTCGCGGTTCAGAAACAGTTTCATCCCAATAACTTTAAATGCACTCAATCAATTGCTCCTTGTAGAACTGTTTGTACTTATAAGTAAACTTGCACTACAATTATAATATTGCACAACCTGAGCCACTTTATAAAGCGCGTATTTACATATGATGACGATATAATTTTTAAGGTGAAATGCAGCAAAATGTTTATTAAATTATACAGATAAAATTTTAACTTCATTTAAATAATCTATATTCTTCACTGGGAGTATCGTTAAGGATAGAATAATTAAACATGTACTACGAAGATATTTCAATGTTCTTTAAACGTTTTCAAGAATCGGCTCTAAGCTTACAGATGGCTTAACTTCTATTACAGAGCTGATTGTATGGTGATCGGTTACTTGGGGAAAGAAAAGCACTGACTGCAGTGGCGGCTACACCAATATATATTGAATATAAAACAGAAAGAGAAAATAACAACACAGCTAAAAACGCAGCGACAAATTTTGGCAAAAGTTAAATGCTTGTGTCATGAGCACAAGGCGGCTATGCAGTGTCTGCAACGGACGTGGCCATCCACCGTGCATAAGCTACCTTACTGACGGCGGGAAGGAGCCACCGATTCTTCCTCTGCCCAGTGCCACCACAAGCCTAGCGCCGCCCCTGAGTACTGCTGCAATAAATTATTTCATCGAAGTGAAACACATGTTTAATAACGTGCTTTAACTCCTATCATCATGAAAATGATATCACGTATACATCTCAGTATTTTAGTTATTCAGAGAGCTGTAATATCACGAATGTAATGGATTCTGTGTCCAGTTGGAGGAAGAGAGCCGGTTTAAGAAGCAAGTAGTGATTCACACACATAGAGCACATAGAAGATCAAATACAAAACAAAGCATTTAAAGTGCTACTTTAATTACAATGTGATTTGAGAAACTGGTTAATTAAACGATTTTAAGATGAAGTTTATGATGTTCTACTTTAATAACAAAATAAACTACGTGATTAAAGTGGAAATTTCGAGATTGAAGTTGACATTTCGTGCTTTTTCCCCACTGTGTGCCTTTTTTCTCTGTACCCTAATAAGCTTTCATATGACACTCAGACAGTGGGCTAAAACTCGGCTTTTCACGGCGACTTTGATATGTGACTTCTTTTTTTATTTCCGGCACTGTGCGATTTTGTGTCAAGTTTCTCCAACACGCTAAGTCACTCGATCAACTTCCTTTTGTTGATTATACCATGGTTTATTTGAACAAATAGTATGTTTTTCCTTTGCCTCCACTTGGTATTCGCTGAAATACTTATATTTTCCCCCGTGCTTTGACCATTGTCTTTTCACAGAAGGCTGCGCTTAAGGGCGATTTATATTCATTTGCATATTCAAAGAGGCGTAATTCTGGGAGGAGTTGGGGCGTTACATAAAGCGCGCACGGCGTTAGTTTTCACGCTGATCGGGATTTATGTAGCGGAAGAACGTGGAAGTTGGAGTACGCACAGATTCCTGCATCTGGATTTTTCTGTGCGTAAGCACATTTCGGCTTTTCTGCTTACGGCATGTTATAGTGCGAGTTCTACGCACGGCGTTATACATGAGGCCCCAGGTCTTACCGTTCCGCCCGGTGCTTTGTTACCTGGAAGAGGTAGGTGTCCAGTTTGATGGTTGCGGTACTGCCCGAACCCCCCTATCCGGTCATTTTGGGACAAGACTGGTCGCAAACAAATTGCGGTAAGACGCACGCCGCTCCTGAAGCCTCCTTAGGTCTGGCTATGAGGGGACGAGGCGCCCTTTCCACGGTCTCCACGCCATTCTCTGGGGCAAGCCAAAATGGCGCAGGCACGTCGGGAGATGTTTCTCAGGCGACGAACTCTGACCCGGAAGTATCCGCCGGGGAAGGGACAAGCCAGGGGACCCTTCCACACAGCCGCTCACCAGATCCATTGAGCAATATGGATCATAAATTTCGATCCAAGCCTGCCTCATTTAAGAGGGAGCAGTGGAATGACGATTCCCTGCGGTTTGCCCGGAATGCGGTTGTTCTGCCAGGCAGCTCACAAGCTGACGTTTCCATGCCACGCGAGCCCTTCTTTGTCCTAGAAAATGATCTGTTGTATCAGGTAGCAATTCACGAGGGTGAGGTGCAGAAGTTGTTGCTAGTCCCACGTACCTTCCGGTGGGAGGTATGTGAATCGGCACATGCTCACCTCTTAGGCGCCCACCTCGGGGCCGAAAAAACACTGGAGAGAGTCAAGCTCCGGGTTTACTGGCCCGGGATCAATGAGGAGGTCCGGTGTTTCTGTCAGTCCTGCCAGGAGTGTCAGATTCGCCAGATTCCTAGGAGGGACCGCGCTCCTCTAGTCCCTATTCCTTTAATAGACATTCCGTTTGAACGAATTGGGATCGATTTAGTAGGACCCCTTGAACCCTCAAACTGTGGTTACAAATACATATTAGTCATGGTCGATTATGCAACCCGATACCCAGAGGCGGTTCCCCTGCACTCCGCTAATACGAAAAACATCGCACAGGAGTTAGTAAACTTATTTTCAAGAGTGGGTATCCCCAAAGAAGTCCTCACGGACCAGGGTACTCCCTTCACCTCAGATACGTTCAGGGAGGTTGCTAAATTACTCAGAATAAAGCATCTAAAGACGTCTGTCTACCACCCCCAAACAGACGGGCTGGTAGAAAGATTTAACCAGACGCTTAAGCAGATGCTTCGCAAGGTAGTCAGCGCCGATGGCAGGAACTGGGACCAACTCCTACTGCTAGTGCTTTTTGCCTACCGGGAGGTACCCCAGGCCTCTACGGGCTTCTCCCCCTTTGAGTTATTGTATGAACGACAACCCCGGGGGCTTTTAGACACCCTAAAAGAGGGCTGGGAGGAAGAGGCCCTTCCCTCCTCCAATATATTGGAGTACGTCGCGCAACTATGCGACAGGCTCGCTAAAATCAGGCCTATACTAAAAGACCACGTGACTTGTGCGCAGGCAGCGCAGGCCCGGTGTTATAACCGCAACTCAGTCCTCCGAGAGTTCCACCCGGGGGATCGAGTGATGGTACTCGTTCCCACCTCCCACTCTAAACTGCTAGCTCATTGGCAGGGGACATACGAGGTTAAAGAAAGAAAGGCCTCGTCGACTATTTGGTTCTCCAGCCGAATCGTCGACCGAGTGAGAGGATCTACCACGTCAACTTGTTGAAACCGTGGAAGGACAGGGAAGAGGTCCCCAACACCCAAAGGTCCCTCTCCCTATTCGCTGGCGCGTCTGCCCTTAACTTCGGAGACAAGCTAACACCCTTACAACGGCGTGAGATAACCCAGGTCATCCACACCAACCCTGAAGTGCTGAGCGAGTCACCTGGTCGGACCGTCCTGATTGCACACGATATAGTCACCGACCCCGGAGTGATCGTTCGGGAGAGGCCCTATAGACTCCCAGAGGCGAAACGTGCTGAAGTGGAACTGGAGGTGCAACGCATGTTGGATATGGACATCATTGAGGAAAGTCATAGTCCCTGGTCTAGTCCAATCGTCCTCGTTTCCAAGCCAGACGGCTCCTGGAGGTTCTGCAATGACTTCAGACGTCTAAACCAGGTCTCCAAGTTCGACACCTACCCGATGCCCCGCATTGACGACCTACTTGAGTGGCTGGGTGCGGCCCGATACTTGACTACCCTTGACATGACAAAGGGGTATTGGCAAATTCCTTTAACGGCAACCGCGAAAGCGAAAACGGCCTTTAGCACCCCTAGTGGACATTGGCAGTACAAGGTCCTCCCATTTGGGCTGCACGGGGCCCCAGCGACCTTTCAGCGTCTGGTGGATAGAGTGCTGAAGCCCCACCAGTCCTATAGTGCCGCCTACCTGGATGACGTCGTCATCTATTCCAGCACCTGGGAGGAACATCTATTGCAGGTCTCAGGTGTCCTCGCGACACTAGCTAAAGCCGACTGTGTGTTTCTTTAGCTTGAAGGAGGCCATATATTTAGGCTACCTGGTGGGACGAGGACAGGTGAAACCCCAATGTTCCAAAGTTAAAGACATCCTGGGATGGCCCCGTCCGAGTACCAAGAGACAGGTGCAGGCTTTCCTGGTGCTGGCTGGGTACTACCGCCGGTTCGTACCCCGTTTCTCCGAGAGGGCAGCACCCTTGACTGACTTAACAAAGAAAGGTGCTCCCCTTTATGTGGTATGGAATGACAAGGCAGAAACTGCATTCAGTGACTTAAAAAAGGCCCTGACGTCGGCACCTATACTACGAACCCCTGATTTTGGAATGCCCTTTATTCTCCAGACCGATGCTTCGGACACAGGCCTAGGTGCCGTGTTGAGCCAAAGCATCGATGGTGTCGAACACCCCGTGATGTACCTGAGCCGGAAACTGCTGGACCGGGAGACCCGGACGCGGGCGGTGGAGAAGGAAGCCCTGGCCATTAAGTGGGCCGTGACTTATCTCCGGTACTACCTGTTGGGTCGCAAGTTCACTCTGGTAACTGACCACGCGGCTTTGCAGTGGGTGTCCCTTCATAAGGAGTCGAACCCGCGGGTCACCAGGTGGTTTCTGGACTTACAACCCTATAAGTTCAGGGTCACTTATCGCCGCAGCAGCCTTCAGGCCAATGCCGATGCCCTCTCTCGTATCCATGACCTCTCGGTTAGGTCCGCCCGTCCTGACGGTCTTTGGCTAAGGGGGGTTCGTGTCACGCATGCGCGACTAGGAGGCCGCGGAAGGACCTTAAAACACATCGAGAGACATTCGCTGGCGGGGAATGGCGGGGTACTAACCTTTTCTCTTTGTTTTCCAGAAGTAAAGACGCTCCGCCATGAGCCACTGTACCGCAGTGCGGCTACTTCCGCCCTTCCTCCGCCATCTTCCCTGACGTCACCAGTCCCGGCATCCCTCACACCTCCTTCCCAGCATTCCTCCACTTCCGGCTCCTCCCATATAAAATGGCCGCTGACACCGGGCGCAGATGCAATTGTTTTTGTTTTTCTGTCAGACCGTTTTTTTGTTTAGGTACTGGATTGTAGACAATATACTGGGCCGGAAAACCCCAAACCTTTCTTCTGTTTGGCTCTAAGTTTGTTATACTGTGTATAACTTTTTTCTTTTGAGTAAATAAGAAGAATATTTTGTAATGAATAAAGCTGACAAAACACAATGCATTTGGTATTATTTATATATATAATTGCTTGATGAATGCAAAAAATGTTAAGGATTTTCTGTTGCCTTTTTGTTTTATTTATTATGTATTTTGTGCCCCATAATTCATCATTCTAAATGGTAAAGCACACCTTTCAGTTCAAGCATGTTACTTTCCATCTCCAATTATTTAAGCTTTTATGATGCACTGCATAGACACATAACTGAAGTACTTTTAACCAAATATTCATTAACACAGTGTTACAGCCTACCTTACAGAACTAAATCAGAAAATTACATAAATTAACCAAAACACTCCACAGTCATAATTTGTGTCACATTTTGAATCCAAGTCTTGGGTTACAAGTTACACGAGCATCAGACAGCACTTCCTGTTTTTTTTAATATGCTCATAGCAAGATTATTTATGTGAAAAGACCTACAGAATATGTTCTTCTTTAGCTTCCTTTGATGCCATGCAGCACTGAAATGAGTACTGAGGGCCATTTCTACAGTCTTTTACAGTCTACAGTTAATCCTAGCATGTCCTGTTTGTGATACGCACACAGCATTCATGATGTGGTCTGATGAGCACATTATATAGTAAAGTTTGACTGTGACCTCTCAAACGCAGTACTTAACACAACATGCTGTGTAACTCATTAGCCCATTTTAAAGGATTTAAGTTTTTTAATTGCTTCATATTTATATAAAAACAGTCTTCATCCCAATTTTGTTAGCTACGAATATCTGTTCAATTTCAAATGGATTAAGCTTATTACACTCGGCTTCTTGCCATTTTATCAGATGAGGAGCACAGGGAAAAAGTAATTACTAATTTTTTCTAGTCTGCGTTTCACTTTTGAGAATTCTGTCCTTCTGTGTTTTTTGAATAATATTAGCATTTTCTGAATTTCTAGAACAATTGAAATAATTTGAGGTTGACTTCAAATAATTCACATACTTCACATACAAATATAATAAAGTTAAAATTAAACTGTGGACAAAACACAAACACAAAACACAGTAAGTGCACAGAGAAACACCATGGAAATATGTATTATCAGATTTTTTTGATCTTTTTCAGCATTTATCTACAGTAAGCCTATCCTGGCAGGTTTGGCAAAAGCTAGAGAGCTACTCTGGGTAAGGGGCAAGTCTATCACAGGGCGCACTCATTTTACATACACACACACACACACTCACACAGCCTGCTTAGAGCTGCCAGTTAACCTAACACAGTCTTCTTGCCAATATGAAAGGAAGATGGAGTACCAAGAGGGAAACTTCTGTAAACACCTGGGGCCTCATGTATAAACAGTGTGTACGCACAAAAATGTTGTGTATTCCTATTTCCACGCTCACTTGGTGATGTATAAAAACTAAACATGGCGTAAAGCCACTGACATTTTCACGCTAGCTCAATCCTTGGCCATAGTGGATCACCTTTTCCATATTACTCTCACTGCACCATGTGGAGTATTTATATCACTGTATCTGAGTGTGGAATCACAGCTCTACAGCAGCTGATTGGAAAGACAATTATCGGTACACAGCATCAAGCACACGCTGCCTCAGCCATGCTACCTATTTGAACTGCTCCCATACGGCAAATGCTTCAGAGTCTTTCCTGTACTGACCTCGCGGTTCAGAAACAGTTTCATCCCAAGAACTATAAATGCAATCAATCAGTTCATCAAGTACTCCTTGTAGAACTGTCTGTACTTATAAGTACCATTACCTCACTGTAAACTTGCAATACAGTTATAATATTGCATAACCTGAGCTACTTTAGCACATATTTACAGACGATATCATTTTAAGATGAAATGCAGCAAAATATGTTTATTATATTATACAGATAAAATGTTAACATCATTTAAATAATCTCTATTTTTAATAATTAATCATGTGAGGACACTGTGTCGCAGCACTAGCAAGGAGCTGATGCCCCGTTCAGGGATTGTTCCTGCCTCGCGCTGTATTCTTGCTGAGGCTGGCGCGACACTGGAAGGATAGATGGATAGAATAATTAAACATGTACTATGAAGATATTTCAATGTTCCTTAAAAGTTTTGAAGAATCAGCATTCTAAGCTTACAGATGGCTTAACGTCTATTACAGAGATGAGTGTGTGGCGATTGGGTACTTTGAGAAAGAAAAGAAAGGACAGGAATTAGGGGTTAGTAGTTTGAAAGAGGCAGTACTGCTGCAATAAATTATTTCATCGAAGGTCACGCACAACGCAGCAGGAACATTTTTCTCTGGACATGGCGCCAGCTTGTCACTATCACTGTGCCGCCGTGTTCCCATGTTTAATAACATGCTTTCACTCCTCTTATCATGAAAATTATATAAAGTATATATCTCAGTATTTAAATTATTCAGAGAGCTGTAATATAACGAATGCAATGGATTCTGTGTCTTAGTTACGATGGTATTTGAAAAACTAGTAAATTAAATGATTTTAAGATGAAGTTTATGATGTTCTACTTTAATGACAAAATAAACTATGTGATTAAAGTGGATTAAAGTTGACATTTTGAGCTTTTTTCTTCACTGTGTCCCTATTTTTTTTCTTTTCTCTGTACCCTAATAAGCTTTCATATGTCACAAGGTGACTTTGATACCTGACAACTTATTTTTTATTTCGGGCATTGTGCGACTTTGTGAATTTGAGCTTTCAAGTTTCTCCGACACTCTATGTCATTCGATCAACATCCTTTTGTTGTTTATACCACTGTTTAATCCAACAAATAGTACATTTTCCCTTGCCTCCACTTGGCAATCGCTGAAATTCTTCCATTTTCCCCTGTGGTCTTGCCATTGCCTTTTCACAGAACGCTAAGCTTAAGGACTATTTATATTGATTTGCATATTCAAAGAAGCGTAATTATGGGAGGAGTTGGGGAGGAGCAGCAGGTCGCATGCACGTGCGTTACTTTTCACGCTGACCAGGATTTATGTAGTGGAAGAACGTAGAAGTTGGTGAACACACAGATTTATGTATCTGGATTTTTTTGTGTGTACAAACATTTCCGCTTTTGTCCATACGCCATGTCTTAGTGTGAATTCTATGCATAGTGTTATTCATGAGGCCCCTAGAGTTCTGAACCCAGAATACTGTAGTTATGAGGCACTGATGCTAACCAATATGACCTCATAACTTACCTCATATAAATACATACACCGAAATATACAAATACCAAAATCTACACATTTAATGTTTCTAAATATCAAATACTAAAAATGCCCTCATGTCCAATTAGGTGAAAAGTAATGTTGGGCTGAATTACATGTACTTCTCAAATTTGTTCTAATATTCTAATCAAATAGATAACATAATCATTTTTATCTAACTGTTATCTGAGGCAAAATACAAAATTGAAGCAAGACAGTTTAAATTTAAGAGAACACAAACTGACAGTGAAAAAATAAAAGTTATAAAAATATTAGTTAAAAAATAAAAGTTATAAAAATAAAGGTTTAGTCCTGCAGCTAATGTCAGGACTAGGTGATATACTAGCCACATACTAACAATATTTCTACTAACAAGTACTTTTTTATGTCCACTTGTCCATTGTTTCCCCCACTAAGTTTTACATTTTTTGTTAAAGTGATTATGTGCTACATTCAAGTTTATACCTAAAATGTCTGCAGTTTTACTTCCTTTTTATTCAATGCTGTTTGTAATATGGCAGTAACTCACTTCTAACTATGTAAGATGCTATGTAAAACAAGAAGCATTTAACAATAATGTGAATTACATTGAGCCTCTGAAGTGTGCATTTATATGCAGAATGAGCAGTATATTACATATAGTGTATGCCACCCAGTGTGTCCAGAATAATACAAAACCTGCACACCATGCTTCTGTCATCTTTTTGGTGGCACAGAATAAGAAAAGGAGTTGTTGTCAGTGCAGCCATAGGATCATAACATTTTATTCTGATTACAGGTGAACGTGTTAGTGCATTTACTACTATCTTTAAGCATCAGAACAATGATATTCTAAGAGAAGGCTTTGGCACTCTAAAACAGCTAGGATTCAAAGAAAGTAGCTGACAGCTTTAAGAATGCACTTGAGGATCTAAAAATAATATCACAAAATGAGATGACTAAGAATAATGTATTAAGGCTGGTTAAAGCTAAATCAAACAACCTATCAGATAATGTTATGAACCTCTTTAAATGCAAACCTATTTTTCTAGGTTTTTTTTGTATTATTATTTCACTGAACACATATCCCATTTAAAATTACTGAAAAATACATAAATGAAAACAATTATGGTATATTTAGCCATTTTCTGTATTTATTCTAAAAGAAAATTATTCAGGTCATATAAATATCCATTTATCTTTAAGTAATTGTGACTTTTTAACAGTTACATATTTTATTCAAACTGTTTAAGAGCACATTTTGCTAACCTGTAGTGAAGATTAATAATATAATGAAAATGTCATAGGAATTGCTCTGTTCAAGACATCAGGGAAGTCTAAGGGGCTGCAGAAATTTGTAATGTAATAACCAAGCTGACAGCATGGATGCAGATAATGATCTTTTATTCAAATAGCCAATTTATTGCAGCAACCCTGGGGTCTTGTTTTCATCCAAGAAATATTCACTTTTTTTGTAGAATTATATCCATCCAGGCCATTTATTTTATATAAAATATACATTGTCAGTAAACAGGATGAAGGCTGGTGTCCTAAATATTTAAGCAAATATTCTCATTTAGGAGCCTCCAGCATTTGATTTTGGCTGTGGCAATAAGTTTCATTGAAGCTGTGTTGGCTATTTAGACCAAAATATATTGTTTTAGGGAAAGGAGATACATAACAAAAAATATGCATATATACTGTAAATCACCAATCAACAGGCATTATAATGTAGCTAGCAGTGACCTTTCAGTTGCAATCTTCAGTCTTTTCAATCAATAAATGTATAACAGGTTAGTGTAATCCACGTGAATATTTATATACCTAATTGAGACTTTATTATGCACCCAGTATTAAATTTTAAAAGTGTCACCAGTTAGTGACATGACTCAGCTGACACACTAACACAATGTTAATAATAAAAAATGAGGTATAATAGGTAATGCTGAGGTGGTTTATATTTTTTTACAAACAAGAAGTAAAAAATTTTTTTTGTGCTTGGCCTGCCACCTTACTCCTGTTTCTGGTCGTTACAACAACCCATTCTGTTTATTTGCCAAATCTAGGTAATGATGTTCTGTTTTGAATTTGTCTGCATTTTTGAATCTGTCTGGATTGGATTTCTTTTGTGACTGTGGTGACATACCACAGGAATCCATATATCAGAGTTGGAGCACCAACTGGCTGACCCTGTTGAATGGATAAACAAAAACAGAAAATGAGTGCATGACAGCACAATGCAAATGTCAGCTACAGTACTCCGAAATAGTTTCCGGTCAGGAAAATGGAAAGGATTGTTTAGAGTGCCGAGATCCAGGTCCAAAATGAGACCCCTCTTTCAAGAACCATCTGGTTTTATAGAGCTTCAACCGGAAGGGGTGGGTGCCATTTGCAGGGTTAAGTGCTCTCCCTGGGTGTCTTCTCAAAGATGTGGGTGAAAGAGAAGAAACTACTTTAGCGCCCCCTCTCATCTCAGAATGGCATTGCTTACCTCAGCTGAGCCAGAAAGGTGATCCCCAGGCACATTTTTTCTCTTTGTCTAGTGTTTTTTTTAACACCTCTGCTTTTTTAATATCAACTTTTTCACTCCTCATGGCTCCCTGTAATTCTGACTCCCTAACGTTCAAACCAATGAGCTGGTGCAGGTGTGTTTGACCACTTGTTGCACAATTATTTCTTTGTTTATAGATTTTTAAAGTTGTTTCCTTTGATTTTATTTATGTTTTGGTGCTTGTGGTTTGTGGTGTGCTCTGTTACACTACCTGTACTGCTAATAAAAGTGTAAACATGACTACTTTTATGACATCATGAGCACACATCACTTCAAGGGTAGACTTTCTAAACTCTACCTAGAAATGGATCCTAGCTATATTTGGTGATACTACGTTCCAGTCTCTTTTGGCCAGTTTCAACTCTTTCCTCAAAAGAAACTGTACTGGACTTCTAGTTATACTTTGCTGTAGGAGTCCTTAGGCAATTCAAGACATCCCTATCTTGTCACTACCTTCTTTTCAGTTATTCCGGATGGTTTAATCTCCCTGAATGACCATTCTAATGTAAATAAACTATTTGTTTGGCAGAATGCAGTGTGTCTCTGATATAGATGTAAGCAACACAGGATCACTACACATACAAGTCCTGTCTCCTTTTCTCTTCACTCTGTACACCTCAGTCTATAAGTAGTAATAAGCAGAAATTTTCAGATGACTCTGCACTTGTGGGATGTATTGATAAGGAGAAGTTTGTATAAGAGTCAGGTGGAGAACTTTGCTCCTTTGTGCAGAACAAATTGTCTGCTACTTAATACCGGCAAAACCACGGAACTGGTTATTGACTTTCACCGCACCAAACAGCCTCCATGTCTAGCCACTATTCATTGAGTGGATGTAGAGGTATGCACACCAACAATGAAAGGTCGGACTGGTCTCGTAACAAAGATGAAAGATGAAGGGTAGAGACTGTGTTCCTTTAATGGGGGTAGTGACATCTTTCATTTACAGTATTCTACAACTCTGTATTGGCCAGTGCAATTTTCAATGCTGTGGTGTGCTGGGCTGGTAACATCAATTTAAGAGAGGCCCACTGAATCAACAAATTAATTTAAAGGGCAGGCTCAGTTATTGGATGCACTCTAGATGCCCTGGAGGTCATAGCAAATGAGAGAATCAAAATAAAACTAAGTGCCACAATGAACAATGTTGCATATCCTCTATCTGACATGCTAAAACTGAATATGAGAGTACTTTCAACCAACAAATTATTCAGCAGAAGTGTATTAAGAAACATTACTGGGGCTCCATTATGCCAACAGCAATACATCTGCATAATGACTCACTGGCACGATGACTGTCAAATCATACATTTTATGTCTTTTTAATTTTCTTCCTTTTTAGTCATTCTGGTGTATGTTCAGACCATAGTGTGTTTGTGAGTATATTTATTTAGACTGGAAATTCTCAGTCAGACAACAAAATCAGTACTCCCACTGTCTCTAAATGACTTAATATCTAAAATACACATATGCAAGCACACAAAACAAAACTGAGGCCACTCTCTTGTCCAACAAAGCTCATATCAAAAGTAAATAAACAATGCCTCAAAAAAGACCATAAATGAGGCTAGGGCTTTTGCTAGGCTGCTTAGAATAGGCCTCACCCCAAACTGCCGGACCTCCTAATTCCAAAGGCACACTTCAAGCTTAACAAGGACCAACAAAGGGAGAACAGTCTCTTAAATTTCAGAATAACTTCAATGTCCCAAAAAACACAAAAAACATGTCCTTCAAGGGACAGAATATAAACTTAAAATCCTTTGGCTTAAGGACAGGGTAAATGATAATCTTTATTAATAAAGCTATTTATTTTTAACTCATAAAAGAAGCACTAAATGGAGAAAAGGCAAAAAATAAGGCAAAATAATCTGCCTAAATGGGAATGCAGAGTAAACAAGTCCCAATACATAATGTAACAATCCACATAAATCAGAAGCAAAATCCAGAAACCAGAAAAGCAATACCTACAATTAAGGCACTGCAAGAACTACAATCACTGAACCACTAAAGGACCTCTTACCCAGCCTCAAATATATAGGTTGCATGTGGTCCTTCAGTGGAGACAACAGGGTGGCCCCGTCTCATGGGGTTCCAAACTTAAAACACAGAAGCAAAGTAGAACATATAATACATAGATAGTAAATAAATAAACAGTATAGTCATAACAAAAATACACAATTATCATTGGAAGCATACTGTATAATAAACAAAGAAGACATAGAAAACGAAAATGAACATACTGTACATCAGGAAAAACACCCTGGTAGAAAAATGACATAGCAAGAATACGAAAGCCTGGAGACTGAGTGCTGCAGACCACCATCTTAAATAGTCTCCATTGGCCTCATGTATACTGTAAATGGTGAGTATGCAACTGCATGAATTCCACTCAGCCATGCCACAGTCTACCTAACCTTCTTTTATCTGGGAAAACAGCCTTGAGGCTCAGAAACAGTTTCATTCTAAGAGCTATAAACACACTCAATAAATACATCAAGTGCTTAGAAGAGTCAAGTGCGTAGAACCGTTTGTACTTAGAATTACAATTACCTCACTGTAAACTTGCACTACAACAGTAATATTGAACAACCTGAGACACCTTATGAATCATTTGTACTATCTGCACTATACGTGCATGCATATATTTTACTTATGCTTTCAAATTATGTATTTTTCAGTTTTTTTATTATTTTATAATTTTATACGAAAATATGTTTATGAAAATGTGCTATATAAATAAATGTTGTTGTTGTTGTTGTTATGTTTATGGAGGATTTGCGTATTGAATCTCATTGTACGATACAATGAAAATAAAGGAAATCAATTCAATTCAATAGAAAAGAGTATTTACAGATGATGATGACTGGCTTCTAAGTCCATTTAAATTTCCAAGAGCTATCCTCTTGGAGCGGTGTGCTGTTAGAATACTAGGATGCATACTTGATAACATTTTTATGATGAAATGTATCAAAGTATGTATATAACATTTTACAGAAAAATTGTTAACTTCATTTAAATAATGTATACTGTTAATAATTAAACACGTGAGGGCACAGCTGTAGCTGGTGCCCTGTCCAGAGATTGTTCCTGCCTTGCAGTCTATGCTTGCTGGGACTGGCTTGAACCTGGATGGGAGGGATACATGGCTGGATGGAATAATTTAACATGTACTGTATAATTAAGATTTTTCAATGTTCCTTAAAGATTTTGAAGAATACACATTCTAAGCTTACAGCTTGTTTTACATTTATTACAGATGCTTTTTGTGTGCTGGTTGGTTAGGTGGAGAAAGAAGACATGGATTGGGGGTTGGTATGTTTGACAGAGACAGTACTGCTGTAATAAGTTATTCCATTATCCACTTGTGCCACCTTGCCCCTAATGATATCAAGTATACATCTTAGCATACTAAAATGTTCAGAGAGCTGTAATATCATGAATGTGATGTATTCTGTGTGGTGATCACTGCCTTCGCTCTCATGTCAGCATAAGAGAAAGCCCATTTAAGAAGCATGTAATGATCAACGACTGGCTTGTGGATCACATTAAATACAAAGCATTCAATGTGCTTCTTTAGTTATGATGGGATTTAAGGAATTCTAGTAAATTAAACATCTATCTTAAAATGAAGTTTACGACGAGAGATTGAGATTAAAGTGGAAATTTTGAGATTAAAGTCGACCACTTCTTTTTAATTTCAGGAACTGTGTGACTTTCTGAACTTGGACTTTTGAGTGCCACTCCATCAGTTTCATTTTGTTGCTCATATCATTGCCTATGCCACCAAATTGTTTTTCCATGCCTCCACTTCACTGAGTAGGGCCTCCACTTCACAATCGTTGAAGTTATTTTTTACACATGCTTTTACTGTTGTCTTTTAATAAAACACTGAACAGAATGAGCTATTTATATTGATTTATATATTCAAATTTTCAAAATTCTGGGAGTCAGAGTGGGGGCTGTAGGCGCATGCAAGTGTGTGAAAATTCACAGTGTTTGGGATTTATAATGGGGAAGTGTGTGGAACTTTGCTTACGCACAGTTTCATGCATCTACATTTTTTTGTGAATACACACATTTCTGTTTTTGTCTTTATGCCATGTTTTAGTATGAATTCTATGCACATTGTTATACATGAGGCCCTATGTCTTCATATGATGCCTGACACAGATGATAAACTATGTGAGTGGCAATGTATATCAATTCCAACCATAGTAATCTGAAAATGGCAACAACCCTCAGAAGAAATGGTAAACAAAATGGGATTACAAAAATGTAAACAAACTAATGATATATTTTAATAACTAGAAGAAAAAGCATTAAAAAGTACAACATTATAATACAGAAGTATACATATTTACACATTGTGAGTATTTCCTTACTAATTGCGCTCTACTCACATCCTTTGTATTTGTACATAGCCTACATGCTGACTCTTTCTGCCATCTGAATCCAATTGGAATATGTTGGTGACATAGCTGAAACTATTAGGATTTTGAAAGTGCTAAATGTTTTGTGGTATGTTTTGTTTGTTAGGGATTTTTGTGTTTGTTTTCTTTTTTCTGCATTCACTGAATTGTGCAACAGTGACATCATGCTGTTTAGTAAGAATTATATTGCCGCTTCAGGGAATTCTGTATATCTTGTTTATGCATCATAGGTTTAAGAACAAATATGTGCCCTAAATTAACTTGGTGTGAAAATGTCAAAAATGGATAGTACTATATTTGCAATTCCCTCAGCACATTTCTTGTCTTTTTTATTCAAATGGAAAGTTGATGTTGATTTTTTTTTTTGAGGAAAATGGTATAGATGACTGAAGAATACTTTTAGGTATGCAGTTTTTATTAACAGTTTACAGGTATCTGTGTCGATCGGAAGCTTTTCCAGGCTGCATTAACTTCCAGTTATCAGTCAAATACCCATTCAAATAAATATTAGCATACAGGAAGATGTTTCTTTGAGATTATTTTCACAAACAAAAGAAGTGAAACCACAAAATGAATTGTACTAATAAAAATTCAATACAAAGTAAAGTGTCAACACAGTAGATACAAAACTAATGATACTCTCGGGAAAAAAGTGATGGAAGAATCGAGTATACAGTATATATGAGTTGTAAGCTGCATTTTTAATATAGGTCAGGACAGGTTGAGGACCATGCCCTTGAACAATGTATTTTGCTGCCTCCCACTAGACAACGAAAGAGCTCGGGATCCCAGTTGGCAACGCCAAGGCAGACACGCAGTCCAGTTCCACCCTCCAGAAATGACCATCTATCTGCAGCAGCCAAGTGTTACATGGGCGTCCCCTTGACCTGCTTCAGCCACACGGGTCCTCAACAATGATGACCATGCAAGCCTGATCTCCCTCACGCCACGTGGCCGTAGTGCCGTAACTGATGCTCCCTCACAGTGCAGGTAATGTGCCTTATTACAATATAATTGAATGAAAACTGTAAATGCTAAATCAGTTATGTTGTTACAGTTATTACATTTATGGACTGTAAAAATATGTAAATTCGCATTAATGTTAATCCCAACAAATTTGGAAGTCTCCCAGAAGACAACGAGCAGAAAAGAAAATAATTTTTTTTTAATCTCATCTAATAACCACTAATCACTTAACTGTTTACAATCTGTTATATATATATTTCTGTACTAGTTCGTCCTGCTTCCACTTCAAAACCAGTCCCGCCCACACGCAACCGACACGGCATTTCTCGATTCCTATCCATCCTCTTCCAAACCCTTCTCCATGCTACCTGCGGCTCCTCTTCAAAACTGGTCCCGCCCACACACAAACGACACGGCTTTTCTCGAATACAACTCTTCTCTAGCATTTGCTTCCATGGGTGCACAGATAACTCAACCTCTTGGCCACGTACCATATTGTTTTAAAATACACAGGCAAATTTATCACCAAATCTCTCCACTATATGATAACACCTACCTCTCCAGGATATGGACAGTTGTATGTTTTTGACACATCCTGTTGTATGTTTTTGACACAGCGCAAGCTACTGAAATATGCTTACAACATAAAGCAAACTCTGCATGCGGCAAAAATGTACTTCTCCAGCTAGATTCCATGCTCAGAACCATCAACCCCTTCGCTAAATCACACACATGCATGAAATCGCTCAGTCCAATCCATCAGCTTCTGTATGAATGGTTTTCAAGGAAAACTATTGGCAGGATTTGCGACGATACAATGCCCTGACATGTCACACCGATGTTGCAGCAATTTTCGTCGGAGAAGATGGCAAAACGCCTGCTGAAAGGGACATTTGCATCTATCCCTGTTATAAGTTTGTTATAATATTAAGAGTTGTGTCACTGCATCTGTTTTAACTCTTTTTAAATGTATTTTTCATTCTTTTTCTGTGTAACATGCCATGCAGAGCTGTGCCAGATTTAGCATAGAGTGTCAGCATTCAGAATTGATGGGCCAAGCAAAGCATAAAGACAGACAAGGACAGCTGGAAGGCTGTGTTGTAAGCACTAAAAAGGACTGAGTGTTATTTGAACCGACTGTTTGATGATCAGCACGGAATTGTCTGCCTTGTTTGGAATTGTAATGGGAGCTTGGTCGTATAGGAAACAATATAAAAGAGCTTGGAGCCTACCAACTTTGAGAAACTGTGTGGACGAAAGATATTGGTCCAAAATCCACCTCCATTGTGACAAAAAAAGCAGTTTCTACACAACTGGGTCCCCAAGAGAAATCCTCGGTGAAATGAAGCTGGCCTGTTTCTCCTGTCTGTACAGCAACGTAAGCCGCATTAAACAAGCTAAGTATATTCTGCCTTTTCTGTGACTTTGTCGCCGCCTATCGCTGAAAAGAGGGATATCGCCGTTATAATTTATAATTATTTAAATATAGGTTTATTAAAACGCAGCAATATAAAAGAACATATTTCCAAGGAGCTAACACTCCCATCGGAAATAATCCCATAGGCAACTCCTTTAAACAGACTTCCACGCTCAATATGAATTGCGATCCTATGGTTTACCCACTTTTATTCCCTTATGGAGACATTGGCTGGCACAAAGATTTACAACATGTTCCCGAAAAAAGAACCGCCAAGCGAATAAGGCTTATTTAATGCTAATTTTACACGTACAGATTAGCAGTGAGGAATACATTTAGTATTTTGCACTCCAGCTGCAAACTATTCCAACAGTACGTCGTAGATACTATGTTAAAACAGAGGGCGCGCGTCTACTATCTCAATTACATCAACAAGATCTGGGTGTGGAATTATCAGATGCACTACAAGCAAACGCTGAAAATAACAACGTATGCGTAGGCAAAATGATCATATGACCGTCCACATTTCCAGGAACTCCAAGATACATGCAACAAAACTACCAGGATGCCATGGCCATAGTACGTAAATTCGGAAAGCCTGAATTATTTATCACTTTCACATGTAATCCTGCTTGGCCAGAAATTCTACACGCGCACTGCGTCTTTGAAGAAGTATTTATTTCTTCTTTATTTCTGAATTCCTTTATCACCTTTTTCCGTTCCTATTCTTACACCGCCATATGCTACAGCGGGCGTCAGCTAGTATATATTATTCTGTTAACAGGTACAGAAAACAGAAATTTCAAGATTTTTCCTCATGACATTTGTTTTCCAATGGTGTTCTTTTGGCTTTTATTACTGAAGAGTGTAAGTGACTAACTTCAAAAAGAAGGCAAGCTAAGAATTGTTCTTTATTTGTATTCATACGATTTTACTTTCTTTTTGCAAGAGGTAACAAATCCCAGGTGGCAGGTTTCTTGGTTACTTTTCTAAAAGACCCAGACTTCCAATGAAGGTGCCACTCCCTACTAATTACAAACACATTTCTACAGAGCAAAGAAAAGCAATGCACCAAATAAACATTAATAGGATCAAGTACTGTATATAAACAGTGCTGATATCAGAAAAATAAATTGGATTCAGTATATTAGCTGGAGCTTACCCTGTAAAGAACAATTTTATTTTTTTTTCTTCCTTAATGTAAATATTCTTACTTTGAATAGTTATATTGGAAAATTATATATTTTTATATTATATATAAAATATGAATACCCACATGTACTGTTATGGTATTGCTGTATTGAGGTTTGTGATAGATGTGGATGGACTGGCATCTCAACTGAAATGTAACAGAAGAACAGCGAGAGAGTTCCCAGAGTACCTGAGTGGCAGCATTCTTCTAGTGTAGTTTCTGTGTAAACACCTTTGAGGCAGCATATCAGTTCTGGAGACAGCCCTATTGGGGCCCTTGGGTGCAATTGGAGAGAGCTGCTGTCAGGTGGAAGCTCTTCCTGACCCAGAAGTGCTTCCTGGCCATGGTGTCGATGTGCTGGAAGTACTCTCAGGTCCAGCATAAAAAGGATCCTTCCATCTCACTCGGGTGAGTCAGTCAGGAAAAAGGAGGACAAAATTTGTCTGGAGAGACAGAGAAGTAAATGGAAGGAGTAGAATTGAGCTTCTTGGTTTACAATATGTTTAAAGACATCACTTTGGAAGTACTTCCAGCTATAACAAAGGTATTGTGCCTTACTAAAATGATCTTTTTGATCCAGAGCCTAAATTGTGGTTGGTTGTGTCTGGGGTTTGGGATGTGAAACTCTCTGTGCAGGTCACAGGTTTCACACTGAAAAAAAACAGTAAGGTCTTGGCTTACCTAATTGTCTGTGTTATTATTAGAATCTGAACATTAAGATGGTGAAATGAGTCAAAAATCTGTTAATCTACAGCCAGAAAAAAGGGTCTAATAGTTTTTCTCAACTCTGGGTACTAAAATACATTCAGTAAAGTTCAAGTATTAGTACAGATGACAGCTTAAATTAGAAATGCTTTATGGTTAATCACACTATTACAAACCAACCACCCTCTGTAAAATAACTCTGTAACATGTGGTACATGGCTGAAATCTGGACCTTCAAATAAAATATATTGTCATCTTTTGAAGAGCTTTGTATTAAAAATAATCTGTCACAAAAACATTTCAGTACATGGAATTCTAATACTTTATTACACATTTTGTTGAACTACTACATGAATCCGAAGTTGCATAACTGATAAAAAAAAATTAAGTCAAAACTACAGTGGTGTGAAAAACTATTTGCCCCCTTCCTGATTTCTTATTCTTTTGCATGTTTGTCACACAAAATGTTTCTGATCATCAAACACATTTAACCATTAGTCAAATATAACACAAGTAAACACAAAATGCAGTTTTTAAATGATGGTTTTTATTATTTAGGGAGAAAAAATCCAAACCTACATGGCCCTGTGTGAAAAAGTAATTGCCCCTTGTTAAAAATAACCTAACTGTGATGTATCACACCTGAGTTCAATTTCCGTAGCCACCCCCAGGCCTGATTACTGCCACACCTGTTTCAATCAAGAAATCACTTAAATAGGAGCTGCCTGACACAGAGAAGTAGACCAAAAGCACCTCAAAAGCTAGACATCATGCCAAGATCCAAAGAAATTCAGGAACAAATGAGAACAGAAGTAATTGAGATCTATCAGTCTGGTAAAGGTTATAAAGCCATTTCTAAAGCTTTTGGACTCCAGCAAACCACAGTGAGAGCCATTATCCACAAATGGCAAAAACATGGAACAGTGGTGAACCTTCCCAGGAGTGGCCGGCCGACCAAAATTACCCCAAGAGCGCAGAGACGACTCATCTGAGAGGTCACAAAAGACCCCAGGACAATGTCTAAAGAACTGCAGGCCTCACTTGCCTCAATTAAGGTCAGTGCTCACGACTCCACCATAAGAAAGAGACTGGGCAAAAATGGCCTGCATGGCAGATTTCCAAGACGCAAACCACTGTTAAGCAAAAGAACATTAGGGCTCGTCTCAATTTTGCTAAGAAACATCTCAATGATTGCCAAGACTTTTGGGAAAATACATTGTGGACTGATGAGACAAAAGTTGAACTTTTGGAAGGCAAATGTCCGTTACATCTGGTGTAAAAGGAACACAGCATTTCAGAAAAAGAACATCATACCAACAGTAAAATATGGTGGTGGTAGTGTGATGGTCTGGGGTTGTTTTGCTGCTTCAGGACCTGGAAGGCTTGCTGTGATAGATGGAACCATGAATTCTACTGTCTACCAAAAAATCCTGAAGGAGAATGTCCGACCATCTGTTCGTCAACTCAAGCTGAAGCGATCTTGGGTGCTGCAACAGGACGATGACCCAAAACACACCAGCAAATCCACCTCTGAATGGCTGAAGAAAAACAAAATGAAGACTTTGGAGTGGCCTAGTCAAAGTCCTGACCTGAATCCAATTGAGATGCTATGGCATGACCTTAAAAAGGCGGTTCATGCTAGAAAACCCTCAAATAAAGCTGAATTACAACAATTCTGCAAAGATGAGTGGGCCAAAATTCCTCCAGAGCGCTGTAAAAGACTTATCGCAAACGCTTGATTGCAGTTATTGCTGCTAAGGGTGGCCCAACCAGTTATTAGGTTCAGGGGGCAATTACTTTTTCACACAGGGCCATGTAGGTTTGGATTTTTTCTCCCTAAATAATAAAACCATCATTTAAAAACTGCATTTTGTGTTTACTTGTGTTATATTTGACTAATGGTTAAATGTGTTTGATGATCAGAAACATTTTGTGTGACAAACATGCAAAAGAATAAGAAATCAGGAAGGGGGCAAATAGTTTTTCACACCACTGTACATCAGAGTTTACATAAAAATAAACTCTTGTATATTGTTGTCTGAAACTGTACAGGGAACAAGACCTCATAATTAGATGTTTAGATTTTGAACTCAAGGTCAGCATTACATAAAATACACTTTTCTTCAGACTGCATCATAAACAGGCTAAGCCACCTTAATGAAAGGATAAGTGTCTGTGATTCTGTCTATGTGGTTGCATCATCACTGTCATTCCAAAAAATGGAGTATCACAAACATTTTTAGTAATAAAATGCATTGTATTGTCATTCCAATAGACGGTACATCACAAACATTAACACTGCTTTTACAAATCCCATACCAGATGGCACATAGCAGAGACATATGCATTTCATGGTACACTGCAAATGTTAACGTTGAGGTTTGAGTTGATTATTTAGATTTCAGCCGATCTTAGATGGGTAGCACAGCTAGTTCAGTTGAAAATACAGTAGTATATTATACATATCTTTGTGACTTAAATTTAAAGAATGCTTGATTGCGTAACATGGTCATTGTTAATTTTTGTGTTTCAAGAAACTTGGTAAAATATTTTTAAATGAAATAAAAATTAAATTTGTGTTTGGCCATCTAGAAGTTAAAAGTAACAAAAAACAGCTACAGTAAGTAGTAGGTATTCAACATGTGTATTGCTTTGCCATATAATTAGAAACTGACAATATTAAATGACCATCATCCCCTTAGATGAGTACATTACTGGATTAATTGATGCATGCTATTAAAGTTTATAGTGGGTCATTTAGGGTAGCCTGTTAGATATTTGGGATTTAGGCTATCCGAGCGCAGGGTTGGATCAGCCTGATTACAACCTCAAAGGTATTCATACCTGCCTATGAGTGTTTAGATTATTTTTCTCCTTGGCTCATTTCTATAGCTCTGTTATTTAATATTTCATTATCTCTCCCCCTTTAGGGCTATCTAATCCTTAGTTTTAAAGCATAAAATAAGTATTTAATTGATATTGCCATGCTTTAATTGGCTTTTTCTGCTTTGTTCTATTATGTGAGAGTACTATGCATATTTTTTCCACAACGATCAGTGGAAAAGTAAAATTAAATAGGAACTGATTGATTAATCAGCCCAGCAAGATATTAACTAATGAAGATAAGCCCCAGTTTGGCTTCTTATAACTTGAGTACTGAATTAAAAAAGGTAGAAATTTACAGTGGCGAAAAATCTTTAACCAGCTGATTTCTTGAAACATAAAATCGCACCAGCACAGTATTGTCTGCTGGAATGAGCTCAATGCTAATTACTCTCACTGACAGAAATAATCATTTTAATGAGTGCACACAAGACGCTTAACATTGCTGTCTAAATGTGTAATGTGCCCTTTTCTGATAAATGCTCTTTCACAGTGGCTTACATTTTATATAACAATGAGGCAAACATTAGCTTCTTGAAATATAAATATCTTTGCACTGACCACCAACAAATATCTACTGTCTCAAACATAACAATGTGGTTTATCTTATTTTACTTATTATGAAAAGTAATACAGCATATACTATGCCATATTTTATATCTAAGTAAATCAAATAAATCTTTTTTAGATAAAGTCTACTCAAACTTAGTCATATTCACTTGTTTAAAAATAGTGAGATAAGGAAAGATGAATGACTTTCTATACAATGTTTTGGCAAAATGAATAAAGATATGAAATATTAGAAAATTAAAGTCTCTGCATACATAATAAGAAGTCTTGTATATTCAGTCCTGTTACCTCAGATGCCACGAAAAACAGGACAGGTGAGACACATTGGCTCACCACTTCAAAAATATGTTGAAGAAACAACTTATCTGTAAATTTCACAAGTAACACCATATATTGGCCAGACATTATGAGAATGTTTTCTTACGAGTTACAGCACATTGACTAACCAATAAAAGCAGCATTCAGCAGCAAAAGTAATCTGTGAACACAGTTCATGTTCTATTGTAATATTAGAAAATGTGTTATAAATAGCTTTTGATGACTTTCAAAACCAAATAAAATATGGATAAAGCTATTTGAAATTAAGGCCCAACATATATTAATTAGATTCATTCAACATTTGTAAATAAATGCATTGTAGCAGGGCAGAAGTTATTTACAAAGTAGAACTCTTGGTTCAGATCAGCTTAAAGTTCACTCAATGTATTGGGGAGGCGTATGTGTAGGCTAGTCGAGGATTGTTTAAACTAGGGAATGGGGGGGCAGGGAGTTTAGGACAGGCCAGATTTAGATCTATACATGGAAGAACAAACAATGGTGTAGAAATAAAAATGCATAGTAATGTAAATTTTAAGCAAACACGTAAAGGTAGAAGGATTAACACATTAAAAATAGCTTGCCTTAATGCTAGAAGTATCAAAAATAAGGTAAGTGAGTTGGAGTTGTATGTAGCAGAGCACAATTATGATATTATAGCAATAACGGAAACCTGGCTAAATAACAAAGATGGGGATGAGTGTAACATAGAGGGATACACATTTTTTAGGAAGGATAGACAGAACAGAAAAGGAGGTGGGGTTGCTGTTTATGCCAAACAGGGATTAAATGTAAGTCATCTTCAGTTGGCTGATGAGCCACATTTTAGTGAGGACATGTGGCTTCGCCTGGAAAATATTAGGGAAAAAGGTCTTATTTTAGGAGTGTGTTATAGACCACCCAATTCAGACAGTAATTTCAACACACATCTTTTTAGTAATATCAAAAAGGCAAGTTTACAGGGGATATTATAGTCATGGGGACTTTAATTATCCAAATATTAACTGGGATAACCTTACAGATGGAGGAGCACAAGAGCAGGAGTTTTTAGAAGTAATCAGCGACTGTTTTTAACACAGCATGTTAAAGCACCAACAAGGGGTGAAGCCTATCTGGATTTAGTATTCTGTAATAATCAGGATAGAATTGAGGGTGTAGAGGTGATTGAACCACTAGGGTCAAGTGACCATAATGTAATACAATTCTCAGTATTTTGTAAGAGTACAGATGCAAAGACTAAAATTGTTAAGTTGAACTTTAGTAGGGCTAATTTTGAGCAGATGCGACAAAGTCTAAGTAGGATAGACTGGGATAAGCTTTTAAATGTGGAGACAGTCGAGGAGAACAGGTTTAAAAATGTTTTACATGTAATGCAGGACAGATACATACCTAAATTTGGAAGTAATAGGAAACTAAAAAAAACTCCACGATGGATTAATAAAGATTTAAAAAGAAGTTGCAAAGGAAAAACTGCTGTATAAGGCATATAAGACTAATGACTGCAAAGAGAACCGTAGCACGTATGAGAAAATGAGGGCAACCATTAAGAAGGATATCAGAGAGGCTAAAAGACAGTTGGAGAGGAATATAGCAGATAAGGTGAAAGAAGACCCCAAGAGATTCTTTCAGTATTTTAGTAGTAAAAGAACAGTTAAGGAGGAGGTCAAGTTCATCAGGAATAGTAAAGGGAATTAAAAGATACAGACAATGAAATAGCAGATGCCCTAAACTTACATTTTTCTGAGGTGTTTACAAGTGAGCAAGTGGATAACCTGCCAGAGGTAAACACAACTACTAAGGAGGTACTGAGGGATTTGGAAATTGTAGAGGGAGAAGTGCTGCTCAGATTAAATAAGATGAAATCAAACAAATCACCAGGCCCAGATAATATTTATCCTCGTGTTCTTAAGGAGGCTAGTGAGTACATATATAAACCCTTGACACATATTTTTAGGAAGTCACTGTGCACTGGAGAGATTCCAAAGGACTGGAAAATGGCAAATATCATCCCATTATATAAAAAGGGTGACAGGGCAGATCCAAGCAACTATAGGCCAGTAAGCTTAACAAGCATCACAGGAAAATTAATGGAAGGAATTATTAAGGATAAGATTGAGCAACACATGGCAAGGACAGGAGTTATTCTGAACAGTCAGCATGGGTTCAGAAGAGGGAGGTCGTGTTTTACTAACATGTTGGAATTCTATGAGGAGGCAACAAAAGGATACGATCAAAGTGGAGCTTATGATATTATTTATCTGGACTTTCAGAAAGCATTTGATAAGGTGCCACATGAGAGGTTGGGCATCAAGTTAAAAGAAGTGGGAGTTCAGGGTGATGTTTTTAGATGGGTGCAGAATTGGCTCAGACACAGGAAGCAGAGGGTGATGGTGCGAGGAACCTCATCAGAACTGGCGATGTTAAGAGTGGTGTTCCACAGGGGTCAGTGCTAGGGCCGCTGCTATTTTTAATATATATAAATGATTTAGATAGGAATATAAGTAACAAGCTGGTTAAGTTTGCAGATGATACCAAGATAGGTGGATTAGCAGATAATTTGGAATCCGTTATATCATTACAGAAGGACTTGGATAGCATACAGGCTTGGGCAGATTTGTGGCAGATGAAATTTAATGTCAGTAAATGTAAAGTATTACACATAGGAAGTAAAAATATTAGGTTTGAATACACAATGGGCGGTCGGAAAATCGAGAGTACACCTTATGAGAAGGATTTAGGAGTCATAGTGGACTCCAAGCTATCAACTTCCAAACAGTGTTCAGAAGCCATTAAGAAGGCTAACAGAATGTTAGGTTATATAGCACGATCTGTGGAGTACAAGTCCAAGGAGGTTATGCTCAACCTTTATAATGCACTGGTGAGGCCTCATCTTGAGTACTGTGTGCAGTTTTGGTCTCCAGGCTACAAAAAGGACATAGCAGCACTAGAAAAGGTCCAGAGAAGAGCGACTAGGCTGATTCCAGGTCTACAGGGGTTGAATTATGAGGAAAGATTAAAAGAGCTGAGCCTTTACAGTTTAAGCAAAAGAAGATTAAGAGGTGACATGATTGAAGTGTTTAAAATTATGAAGGGAATTAGTACAGTGGATCGAGACTTGTATTTTAAAATGAGCTCATCAAGAACACGGGGACACAGTTGGAAACTTGTTAAGGGTAAATTTCGCACAAACATTAGGAAGTTTTTCTTTACACAAAGAACGATAGACACTTGGAATAAGCTACCAAGTAGTGTGGTAGACAGTAAGACGTTAGGGACTTTCAAAACTCGACTTGATGTTTTCTTGGAGGAAACAAGTGGATAGGACTGGCGAGCTTTGTTGGGCTGAATGGCCTGTTCTCGTCTAGATTGTTCTAATGTTCTAATGTTCTAATTACTGCAGAAAAACGTTATTAATGTTCATGGAATGTGTTTTGTTTGTTGTTAGTATTTTAAAATGAAGACTAAACAAACTGAAAATAAACCGCTCAACAAATTAAAGGATCAGTTTGAAAAAACATCAGATCTCAATGAATAAAAATCATGCTGGATATTTGGATATGTGTACTGATTTGGACTGTGTTAGGAATGAAAGGATGCCACATCGTTTGATGGAAATGAAAATGATCAACCTACATCCTTCAACTTTTCATTGCGAGGAAAACTCTTACTTCCACTCCACTCCCAGTTCCAAACTCCCTGAACGAGGTTAGGGAGGCAGTAACAGGCCAGCCTTCAGAAGCATCTCTGGTATCACACAATCCCAATAGAAAATACTTCCAGACTGAGGCTAACTCTATGTCCTGGGGTAGGGTTGCCAGATTAGAAATACGGGACACTCTTAAAATCTCTCTCTATATTACTATATACACTATATAAATTTATACATGCCCTCTACACACCCAGACCAATATATTATATAAAAGTAGAGACATAAGTTAAAAACATAAAGCCAAGATTTTAATGGGTTATCAGGAAAACAAAAGTAAAATCATTTGAAAATTATTTAATATAAGCTAAAAAAAATTCTGTAAAAGTGAAATCATTTGAAAATATTTATTTAATACAGACAACAGAGAGGGTCCTCCCTGCGTGGAGTTTGCATGTTCTCCCCATGTCTGCGTGGGTTTCCTCCAGGTGCTCTGGTTTTCTTCCACAGTTCAAAGACATGCAGGTTAGGTGAACTGGCTATCCTAAATTGTCCCTAGTGGGTGCTTGGTGTGTGTGTGTGTGCCCTGCTGTGGGCTTGCACCCTGCCCGGGGTTTGTTTCCTGCCTTGTGCCCTGTGTTGGCTGGGATTGGCTCTCGCGGACCCCCGTGGCCCTGTAGTTAGGATATAATGGGTTGGATAATGGATGGATGGATGGATAACAGAGAAATATTATTATTATTTAATACAGGCAGTTAGAAAAAAAGTGGGCTGTGGCAGGTAGTAACAACACACCTTGTTGACACTGTATGTTGCAATGCTGATACAGAACTGCACAGCAGCACGGCTAGAGAGGAAAACAGTAACAGAGTCGCTGTCCTCAGCCAACCATAGCAACTGAACAAGTTGCAAACAGGCAGCAAACACTAGTTTCCTCATTACATTTGGGTTATTTTCATCAAGAGAATATGGGAAAAGAAAGTATAATTACTAATAAAGTTACACCTAAGTTCTGTAAGAAGGTAGTAAAAATATATTTTTATTACAAAATTTGAACATGAACTAAATACAGGACATTTGGGTGTCCCTGAAAGGTCAGTACGGGACAGGGGACAAAATGATCAAATATGGGACATGTCCCGTATATAAGGGATGTCTGGCAAACCTATCCTGGGGGTAAAAATCACAGCAACTACATTTCCCAGGATCCACTGTGAATTTACCTGGAAGTAGTATATCTACTACCAACAAGGAAACAAAAAACCTTGACAATCTCTAGGACTGGGCAAACACTTGGAAAAAGAATTTAGTGCAAAGAAACATTAATTATAAATACAAGATGGGGACACCTACTTACAGAAAACAACTTCTGTAGAAAGGATTGAAGGGTAAATTTTGATCATTTTCATCATCTAAGTAAAGTGCTGAAGCAGTTAAAAAGGCAAATAATATATTAAGTTTTATTGTGAAAACTTTATAATGTAACTCAAGGGCTGTTATGCTCAGACTATATAATGCATTAGTCAGACTGCATATTGAGTATTATGTGCAGCCCTGGTCAAAAAAGACATAACAGCACCTGACACTGTGCAGAAGACATCAACCATGTGCATCCCAGTACTAAAGGGCATGGCCTATTCTGAAACGTTTATTGAGATAAAACTTTTTAGTCTTGAGCAGAGGAGATGACATAGGGACTTATTTCCAGTCTTTGATAAGGGCTGATAAAGTACATCCAACAAAATTCTTTCAACTTATTAGCAAATCACACATACAGTACAAGTACACCAGTGGAATTTAAACGGAAATGCACTTACAGTAACTCTGAAGCCAGTAAACACTTCTTCAAGCAAAGTGTTGTGGGAAACTATCAAGTCATGCAGCTGAAATAGAAAACTTGATAACTATTAAAAAGTATTCTTTGTCAAAAATCTCAAGTTCTTACTGTATAATAAAAATAAAGTGTCTTTCGATTGTCCAATTTTGTTTGAACATTTTGGAGACCTATTTTGTTAAGTATTTGCAGTATAGGTGTTATTACTGTCTAAAACATTTTGCTACAATAATTAGCAAAACCCACAAATCATTGTATTTGTCTTGATACTGTTGATAATCAGGGTTAAGGTTAGGCTTAGGGTTAGGTTTAGGTGTTGTTATATGAACTTTATTGGGTTTATAAATCACATTACAATTTGTAAAGCAAAAATGCAAAAAATACAACTTTGCAAGCAGTTACACTTAATATAAAATAAAATTAAGTCAATAGACCTACCATCTCTAAAGAAAGGCAGTGCTTTACTTCAGCAATCCCAGGAGTTCATGAAATCCTTATCAATGAGCCATTTCACAAGGCTAAAAGGGAGGTTGGCATCAGTTCCAGATACAATAGGTATCTGGCTCCATAGGCCAGTCCTGACACACTCATCCTCATCCTAACACCCTGATTTCTATGGGCTGTCACACACGTGTCCATGGGAGGCAGCTGAAGGGCTCACAAAGGCATAATTCCATGCCAGACCAGGGGGTGGCAGGGTGCACTAATCCTCCCTCTTTTTCATCAGCAGACCAACCACGGGAAATTTTACCTGGATTCGAGGACGCCACTTGCAGTTTTAGGACTAATGATGACACTTCTGGTCTCGATGACATCACTTCCACTACCCAGCATTAAAAACACCATCTTTGCCTATTATGTTTGTTCTGTTGTTGAGACCTGTTCTATGGAACCAACCTTTCAATTTTGGCAGCCTCATTCAAGTATACGGGCGGCTGCCCCCAATCCTCTTCCTGTGTCTGTCCTTTTATAACACAGAGTAAAAACACAGCTGTTTCTTTTATGCATAAGGTAAATACACACCATTGGTAACAGTGGGTTCCACAAGAAAATTAGCATACAAACCATCTATTTAGAAAGATCAAAACTTTCTTTAAACAGATAACATGCAACAACATCCAGGAATCCTAATTTTATGATCTGCAGGGCTTACACTTTATTCAGTAGTAGCATGACCATTTTATTTCACGTTGATCAAGAAGAATAAAGAACAAGTATGAAATCTCCCGTATGAAATTTGCAAAGCTTACTTTTCTTATCATATGAGCATTTTTATTTGCTTGTTCATGTTGTAAATATTCCCTTGCAATCTGACAATAATTTGGACGTCTCCTGAAAGTTCTCAATTGGAGATCATTTTGGGTTTATGATCATCAAGTAAACTTTGTCACCAGTCCCCTTTCAAGAGGTCTAGAAGCCCTCAAAGCAGCCTGCCAAAGAATAACTTAAATGGATTAAGACTTTTAGAAGCCTGTGGAGAATCATGCATTGCATACACAGAAAAATATGAAACCCTGCACTAGGACTGGGGATCATTATGAGTAACACATTGTATTATCTGTTTTAATGTTTTTTAAAATCATTTAGTCAAACCATTTTTTGATGATGATAAATGCTAGTAGTTTATTTCTTAATAGAGAGTGCAGCACTCAACTCTTCCCTCAGTGTAAAAGTTAAAGGTGTACCTTGATCAGTCAGATTTTCCCAGGCAATCCCCATGTGAGTGATAATCTTAGTCAGGGCTTTCTTAAGGTTGCCGGAGTTTGCCCTGTTCAGAGTGGGGCTTTCCAGAATACTCAGTGACACAGGCTATAATTACTAAAATGTATTCAACACCTTTCTTAGTTTTTGACCAACAAAATTCATACCCACCATCTCAAAAGGGACATTCATTGTAATAAGAGAGTCAGAGGAAGGAAAAAAGCATGAAAATAGTCAGTAATTTGGACTCAATTTGCAAAACCATCTTTAGCACTTTAGCTCTCTAGTTTTATTAGTTTCCATGTGCTCCAAAAGAATATGTGAATGAGACAGGTATAAAACAGGCTACCTCCGTGCTCCAAATATTCATCAGTGATGAGATCTGATACAATGAAATACAAAGCACTTCTTAAAAAAACTGAATAGACATTAAAGCATGCTTACAGTTCCATAAAAAGTTTTCACCTCTTGGACATTTTCACATTTTATTGTTAAACAAAATTGAATCACAATGATTTAAATTTGTCTTGACCCTGACCGACTGATAAAGACTCTGTAATGCTAAGTGAAAACAGATCTCTGCAAAATCATCTAAATTAAGTTCAGATATAAAATAGAAAATAAATGATTGCATAAGGATTTGCCCTCTTTATGTCAGTATTTAGTAGTTGCACCTTTGGCAGCCATGACAGTGTTGAGTCTGTCTGCACAGGTCTCTTTCTCGCTCTGTCTCACTTTGCAAATCTGAATGTTGCTGTTTTTTTTCTCATTCTTCTTTGCAAAGCTGTTCAAACTCTGCCAGGTTGCAAGGGGACTGTGAGTGTAAATCCTTTTTCAAGTTCAGCCAGAAATTCTCAATTGGGACTTTAACATTGCTACTTTTAAGCCATTCTTGTGGAATCTTTGGCTTTATAGGTGGGGTCGTTGTCTTGCTGAAAAAACTGCATCATGGTTTCCCTGAACACACTTTTAGCTGTTGTAGAAAAGAGCATGATGACAAAATTGGATGCCATCATGAAAAATCCCCTCCATCCTCTCAAGAAGGCACTCTCTTCATGCACTTTTATCCACTGGTTCATTCCACTATAGTCTGCCAAGCGGCACCCCCGGGGGTCTTTGCTGATCCCTGCTACCAGGCAATTCCATGCTTCCTCCCAAAGTCCCATCTAAATGCTTATACTCTTTAAGTTCATTTTGCAATTACTGCAGAATCTACATTTATTTCTGTGGTGGGCTGTGGTGGTTTGTTTCCTGCCTTGCAGCCTGTGTTGGCTGGGATTGGCTCCAGCAGACCCTCATGACACTGTAGTTCGGATATAGCGGGTTGGATAATGGATGGATGTACATTTATTTATACTTCTGTTGATTGATTGTATTATTTTCCTATGCTTTCATATGTTTGTTTATTTATGCTTCAACTGATGTAAGCATCTAAATTTCTCCTTGGAATTAAGAAAGTTTGCCTAATCTATATTTTGCTGCACCCATTTTACCTTCACATACCTTTCAGTGTCTGCTGCAGAGAAGCAGTTCCACAGAATGATACTGCCACCACCATGCTTCATGGTGGGCATGGTGTACTATCAATAATATGCAGGGGTACATGGTGTTTAGTCTGATGGCCACAAACCTCGATTTTGTTCTTATCAGATCATGCATCCTTCTTCAAGCTGGCTTCAGAGTCTCCCATGTTCCTTCTAAAAAGCTCTAGCCGAGATATCATGTGAGTGTTTTCTTTTTGTCACTCTCATATAAAGCTGTGACTAGTAAAGAATCTGGGCAGCAGTGTTTGCCTGCACAGTCTCTCCAATGTCAACTGCTGTTGCTTGTAACTCCTTCAGGTCTCTTGATGGCCTCCATCACTCGTCTTTATCTTGCTAATCATTCAGCTATTGTGGACATCCAGTTCAAGACGGATTTATAGCTGTACCATAGTCTTTCCAATTCTTAATGATTGATTTAACTCAACTCCAAGAGAAATTTAGTGACTTGGATATCTTCTTGTCTCCATCCCCTGACTTATGCTTTTTCACAGAGTTGCTTAGAGTGTTCTTGTGTTGTCATTGTGTAGGTTCAGTCACCATATTGACTCACTACAAGCTGGACGTTCCACAGACAGATGGACAATCCTTCAATCAGTTGAAACTGGTGACCTCCATTTATTATGTAACTTCTAACCTCAATTGGCTGCACCAGTGATGGATTAGGTGTGTGATACTAAAATAGGTGAATACAAGTACTAATATGATCAATTATTTTGTGTTTTACATTTGTAATTAATTTAAAACACTTTGCTGTAATCTCTTTTCACGTTGACATTAAAGATTTGTCTGTTGATCACTGCCAAAATAAAAAAAAAAATAACCGACTGTTATATAATGTTCTATAGCAATAAAATGTGAAAACTTCCAAAGGGATGATTACTTCTTACATGTTTTGTAAACAATTACTGTATACCAAATCTCATCTTGTCAGTTTCTTAGACTGAAAATATTTTTGACTTCAGTGTTTTGCGTAATTTATAATTCATACCCTGCGATTCTGGATCAAGCCTTGTAGAACTCTTTTGGACCTTTTCTAGTGCAGTGAAGTTTTTTTTTGTATTACAACTGAGGCCTGAAAGCTTTAGTGTAAGCTTTCTTCACATTAACCTTATCATAATACTCACCATTTTTAACTGATGTAGCACATACTACTTAATGGTGAAGGGTTAGGTGTGCACTAGAACTCTGTAGGATTTTCAGAATTGTTGGTTACAGCTGCAGCCCTCAGACGTTTGTAGATGATTGTGCAATATCTACTAATCTGGCCAATTTTGTGTCATGAGTAATTTTTAAATTTTTATTTGTCTACATTATGTATACAAATTAAAAACATCACTGGACCTTGCACTGATCCCTTTGGCAACCAAAGTTTGCAGAGTACTGTACTGACTAACAGTTGCATTAACTAAATTGAACAGCAATTTTTGGGACCATTATTAAATCATGTTGCACAATCAGCTAGCTTTCAGGCATTTTACAGGCAATCACAATCCATAGTCATTTCTAATGGCTGTCTAGGTGTGAAGGTTTCTTTCAAAAGCAAAGAATGTGTCATTCTAATCAAGAGTTTTTCAAATACGCTAACAAACCATTAAAAAAGTTTTCTGGGTAATTAAAGATCTTTTTAACTGTGATAAATTGTGACATTTACCTGAATTTAAATCTTTATTTTATTTCACTGCTGCTTCTCATAGTTGAGGATCTATTTCTGAAGCAACAATTGGGGATTTTAAATTCTTTATTAGCCTATTAAAAGAGTTCAGTGTTGGTAAATAGTTATTAGTTTTACATTGAAAAAATAGATGCTACTTGTATGACACGAGTACATTTGTAGAAGTATCACTCAAAGTTAAAGTGTTGATGTGTCAATAAAACACAAATACATCATAAGTCAGTATATACACACAGACGGTTATCCTCTCATTAAGGCAGATGACGGTCTGAACCGTTAAAATTTATCAAGAAATGCTTCTCAAAGTGTCTTTCATGATTTTTAATCAAAACATTGCCAAACAACACTGATCCACACAGATAATCTTACATAGTAAAAATTCACACTTTTAATTCAAAAATCCTTGTGTAATAAAATTCTTTTAAACACAAACTCCAAAGGAATGCTCTTTTGATAAATACATGACCATACTCTATTCTACACCAGAAAGCTTAGTGAAGTCTGACACAAAGAAGAATTATACATAAATTATAATAAATTTAAAATTTTAGTATTGCCACTCTTTGTTATAATACAGACTCTGAAATAAACCAGTATAAATCATTTTTGTAGTTTTTAGAAATATTTTTATAGAAACGTTTGTGAATGTGTCTCCTGCATTGTTATATACAGTAAGCTTTAGCCGTGACTCTCAAGAATGCCTATATGTCTTCCAACGCAACAGCAGAGATGGACCCAACTCGAGTGATTCACCTCCATGTTGTTGGTAAATTGTCAATAGTTAATATTCACAGGAGTAAATAGTAAAGAATCGGCCTGAATGAGATTTCCATTGGACGACTAACCAAGCTGGAATAATTTGGTTGCCTTCTACATTAAAGTACCTTAAGTATAGATTTGCTCAGAGTATAGTCAATGAAGCAAATGTTTTTGTGGATATAAACCAATCTGAAATATTTCCACACTCTATTTTATTTTTTATTCTGGTTTATTGGATAGTTAACCACAGCAGTCCTTCACAATGAAGCAATATGGCACAATGACATCATTTAACTGCATAATCCACGTGATATCCAATTCATTATTATTGATTTCTGCTCATTTACACTTTATGTTGGTTTATTTTCTAATATGTGTACATTATTTAATTCTTTTTTAAGACATGTAGGCAAGCTTACATTATATGGAGAAAGTTAACAGCATTCACCTAAATGTGTAAGCTTAAACCCTAAATGTAACTTTAATTACTATCAGCTACTCTCAATTTGATAACCGAGGATGCCCAACCTGCCTAAGCTCCACCACTTTGGAGGCCAAACTTGCAATAATGAAAGCAGTGAGAAAAACTCCTGTGTGCTTTTTTCTTTTACTGTTTCATGTATAGGAGTCCCCAACTACACAACCAATTCAATTACGCAGTTCCAGATCTAAGCTGACATCTTGGCATGCTAACTCATCTTTTATTTTCTCAAACAAGCCATTTCTGTGCACAGCTGATAAAGCCTGCATGGCTCAGCTGTTGTCAGTTGAGAGAATTCAAAACTCAAATGAACTTTCAAATAGAGAATGAGACTCCCGGAACATTTTCAGCAAATGATTAGAAACAATAACCTTTCTTTTGGGTATATCATAAACTCTGCCAGAGTATAGGAAAAAGTCAAACTAGTTATTTATTGCTCCAGATAGAAACGGTGCATGCTAGTGATCCATCAATTCATAAATATAAAGTGGTGGTTTTTGATGTGGGGCACTGCCTGGGGTGCCATCCCCCCTCCAAATAATTTTTAAAAACACTACTTAAATTAATTAGGTAATGTGAAATAATCACAAAATAAATATGTTTATTTGCACAATGTGCCTGGTGTCAGTGCATGTCAAATTCTATTAAAAACTGGTTCTGACTTGTTTTTGTTTAATTGCTGGGTGAATACCTATATTTCCTGAGTCAAGGGCACCAGCCAAATGAGAGTCAATGTAAGTCCCTGATCTTTTTGCAAACAGGTGACCTGAGGCTGCACTTTAATTGGTTGCTCCCACATTTATTGGCAGTGAATTAGTATAGTTTTCATTTTTCTAATCTAATGTGATTGGACAATTGTCGATGAACTATTTCATGTTCCTGTCCATAACTACAGAAGAGCAAGCGCGACTTTAGGAAGATGGCAACTTCAAATGGAACTTCAGAAATCAAAGAAAATTTGGTTATCTCTTTAATGAAAAACACCTTCATAAATCATTCACTTGAAGAAAAAAAGGAGATAAAGGAGCTTGGACTCAAACAATGTGATGCAAGAATTCAGCAGCAGGCAAGTGATCAAGGATGAGCTTACACGCAGACTTTTTCCAGTAATGCTTTTTTGGCTTTCCCAGTTTACTGTTTCAAAGTGTCAGTACTGAAGCTTTGTCGACAACGATCGGAGTACAAGACCTAAAACATTTATCTGAAACATGCAAGCAGTATTAAAGTAGCCACAGTCATCTAGAGCAGTGTTTTTCAGCCAATCTGCTGCAGCACAGTGGTGCACTGTAAGAGCTACTCAGGTGTGCCATGGAAATAAAATTGTAATGCACCTGGGTCTGAACCTGAGAGGGACAACCTTTTTGGGTGGTTGAGACCTATCTGAGGAGGATAGGAATACCTGACGAAGCTGGCATAAAAGCAGCTCCATTATTGCTATGTTGCAGACACAGCAGTTCGAGCACTCCAGGATGTTAGAGTCCATCTGCCTTGGGTGTGTAGTTGCCATCGAGCCTCACAATGCTGGTGGACAGTGGACATACAAGTTGCCTCTGAGGCAGAGAGGGGTGGGCAAAAGGGTGAAACAACTTTGAGTGGTCACTAAGTACTATGCCTGTGACCGCTGATATCGGAGCTCCTTTTTTACCAGCTTCTTCATTAGTCTCGCCCCTTTGAGCTATTGAGCAAGTGTATGTGTTTGTGGTTAGTAAGATAGTAGTGTGCCTTTGGTTACAAAAAGTGTGCCACTGACAGAAAAAAAGGTTGGGAAACACAACTCTGGACAATAGCTTGAGGATAAATTGTTTTGGCAGGGATAGTGAAATGACTCAGTTTAATCAGAAATTAATTGTGAAATTTTCAGGCCTGAAGGAAAGGAGGGCAAAATTTATATCCAAGGAAATATAGGTATCCTGATAGTAAAGACAGAATAAGATTTAGGTTGGCGTTATCTTGTGGGTATAGTACAAGATAGGTTCGGGGGTAACTTATGTCTTAAGATGCGGGGGTCTGTGGATCTTACAATGTGAATTTGTGCCCAGGTGAGGTAAGCCAGGCAAACATGCATAATACTAGGTAGAATGGCAGCAAGTGTAGAAAACAAAATAGGATGGGAATTACTCTCTGGGTGTGGTAAATGAGAAACAGGGATGCAAGACTTGAGAAAAACCAAAGGACTAGGGATTGTATGATGTTGAGTTATTGAATACAGTGGAAATGGCCAAGGACTGGGCACTCTATTAGCAGAAGCAAAAAAAGATTTGAATTGGACTTATGCTATGGAAGTGTTATAGGACAGAGAGAAGTGCATGTTATTAGAAGATTACAGAGGTGGGGGTGTGGACATTACGGTGTGTGTTTTGGGTAGAATGGGGAACTCTGCAAACTGGCAGAGGTTTTGGCAATGTAGAGACAGGTATAGTATAAAATTTGGGTGGCAGATGCACCAGTTTCTTTCCACATCTATAGGGCAAGTAATGGGAAGAATAAGGGGCTTGCAGATGTTACAGACTGAACATTTGGAGCACAACAGAAATGGGAAAGCTGGAATCAGATTAGGCAGCATGGTGGAAAGGGTATGATACTTTATAGCCTGTATTTGTCGTATGGGTCTGGTACAGGACAGGCCAAGATTTGCATTGGCACTATGATGAGGACCATGGGAATATGTGGAATGATCGAATAGATACATAGAAATGAAAGGCACTATATAATTAATAGATGGTAATGGCATTATATTATAGGTAAATAGATGTGAAAGACATTATATAATAGATAAGTGGTGCTTCAGTATGTCCCCACATAAACTACGCACCCACCCAAATTGTGTTCACCAGACGTCACTGTAAATATATTAACCAGTTTGGATCTCTCTGATGAAAACTTAAGAGATTCAGCTAAGACAAAGGGTATGGTGCTCTGCAAAAGAAATCTAATGTAATTTTGGGTTTGCACTCCAAACAAGACTGTAGGTTTTCACTCCTAATGCCACATTGCTTGTAGAGGAGATGCTCAACAGCAGAAATGCCTGTTTGGAGAACAGATCAAGATTGAAGATTTGCTTCAAGTTTACTGGCTTGAACTGCAGTCTACAAATTTCTTCTGGTCTCCAGATTTAAAGGGGCTGCTTCATGTTCTTAAATGTCTAGTTTTTAAATTTTATATATCTGAAATCTCTGTCTCATGTTAGATACTCAGTTGTTAGTTTCATCATCAACTTATTAACGCTTATGATCCACCAATCTAACATTTTTTTTCTACGATCCATAAAATAGAATGCCTAACCAAAAAGTACTGTTTTATATGTACTATTCTAGTAAAAGTAATGTTTACTTTGTCATTTAATTTTTTGAGAGACAGAAATTATGAAACTTAGACTTGACAAATCCCTAGTCAAATTTCAAAGGAAATTTCACTATCTCAAAACCAAATGGCTCTGTGTAGGAAACAACATTCTTGAATAGGGAAAGGCCTATTTTTAAAAAATAAAATCATTGTTAAAGCATAACAAGCATAATATTGGGGTGAATGAAAACTTTATAAAAAGTGTAGACCCGTACCATACTATCAGCAAAGCTCTTTTTTATGCCTAAAACAAGTTCTTTTCTTCCAACACAAAATACAACAAAATGTTTATTTCTCACCAATGTAATGTTTCTTTCCATTTTCTCTTCTCATCTTCATTCCTCACTATGCACTTTTTCTGCTTTCTTTTACCTGTCTTAAGGCTTTCTTCAATTTAAATTCATATTCCCCAGTAAAAACAAAATTCCTGAGTCTGTTCTGCTTGCCATGTCCTTTATACATGAAAGTGTAGCTGCAATGTCACACACTAGCACCTGTGTAGCTTGGTGTATCATTGCAGTGATATTATCCTGATGATGTTCATCTGCATGAGGTGCTGCAAGCTCCCAAACATCAACACAAAGAAGAAGAGAGATTAGCCCAACACTTCAACAAACAGACTTAAAAACAATCAGGGCAAGGCCTCACACAGGTCGGCTTTATTGGTTTTGTGTTTGGTGATCTTCTTGTAAAAAGATTCATTTTCTTCTGCAAATATTTTATCTTTCATGAATAATCTGTCAGACCAAGTATCTTTCTGTTTAAGCATGTGATTTCCAAGGATTGTGAGTCTGCACATTAAGAAAGTGATCTAAGAATTATAATGTCTGACTGAACAGATGATAAAACAGTAGTACTAGATAATAATTTTATATATGCAGATGCTGTCTTATAATAGGCCAATCTCAAACTGATATACTGGTACTACCAATCCAGAGGTAGGTAGAGTAGCCAAAAATTGTACTCAAGTAAGAGTAGCGGTACTTCAAAATAATATTACTCAAATAGAAGTAGTCATCCAAAAAATTACTCAAGTAGGAGTAAAAAAGTATTTGGTGAAAGGACTACTCAAGTACTGAATAACTCGTCATAATAAATGATTTATTTTTTAGAAATGTTGTAATAAGGCAGACAAAAATATAAAATAATGTGCAAATTCTGCTATTTCCAAATAATAAAATACAAAATGAGTAAAAATAAATAACATGTTAAAATAAAGATGCACAAATAACACAAATCTCAGTTTCTCACAACAAAGCTTTTGAAGCCAATGCCTACAGTAGGTAACATGTATGTTTGAACAGTGCAACTACTTACACTGACTGTATAATACTACATATTCACTTGCCCTCCAAATAGCACAGCTGATAGAAAATAACATTAGAACAAGGCAGCTTGTCCACGTACGAGAAATCTCACTTTACCTTGACTGTCTGTGTCTGTGCATGTTTGGTTAAAACATACTTCTTCACTCAGTGAAGAGATGGTTAAGCTTCAGCAGGAGTTGGCTCTCATTTTTCATGTATTCTTTCTTTCCCTGTTCGCTGTCTGTGATGAGTTTGTGCCACTATGTCGCCACAGTTTGTGTGTGGTCATGTAACTGCATGGCTACGTCTGATTGGTGAAATGGAGTCATGTGATTATTGTTGCTACATCTGATTGGTGAAACAGTCATGCAGTAGATCCATTGGCGGCTTCTCTCTGGCAAAAATATAGCGTACTGTATATAATGGATAAAAGTAACGATTTGAGTGTTGCTCATTGTAGCAGAGTAAGAGTAGCGTTTCTTCTTCACAAATGTACTCAAGTAAAGTATGGTGCAGTAAAAATATTCTTAGAAGTACAATTTTTTAAAAAAGTTTCTCAAGTAAATGTAACGGAGTAAATGTAACTTGTTACTACCCACTTTTGTACCAATCACAGTCATGGGATTCTTACTGTATGAGCATAATATTACCCTACCCACAATGCACAAAAAACTAAAAAGTGCTCACAGCAATTAGCCCTGTGTGCCCTTTTCTAGTTTGTCTGTTGTCTGCTGAGTAAAGTGACTGCCATTAAGTGGTGGATTCTACCTGAAAATTGAGTACATACACTCATTGAGCAAATTTTAGGAACACTTGTACACCTGTTTATCCATCCAGCCATTTATGCAGCAGCAGCACAATGCCTAAAATAATACTGATGCAGGTCAGGAGCTTCATTTAATTTTCACATGAAACACCAGAATGAGGAAAAATATGATCCCATTGATTTCCACCATGGCTTGATTGTTGTTGCCAGAAAGGCTGGTTTGTATGCTTTTCTAACTGTTGACCTCCTGGGATTTTCACCCAGAACAACCTGAAAAAACATTAGAACTTGAGGATGGGTTATAACAGGAGAAGACCACATTGGGTTTCACTCCTGTCATCCAAGTACAGAAAACTGAAGCTACAGGGGACACAGACTCATCAAAACTAGACAGTTGAAGACTAGAATAATTTAGCCTGGTCTGATGTAGGTATACAGGTGGTAGTTTGCCACCAACTGACCCAACCTGACTTAATAATATTAATAATAACAGTAACAGCAACATTTATATAGTGCTTTTCTCGCTACTTAAAGCTCGTGTTAATGGTTCAGGCTAGTGGTGGTGTAATAGTGAGGCAAAGTGTTCTTGGTACACTCTGAGCACGTTAATACAAATCAATCATTGCTTGCATGCCATGGCTCATTAGAATATTGATGTTGACCATGTGCATCCCTTCATGGCCACAATTTCCTTATCTTCAACACGATGATGAAACATGTCACAAAGAAAACGTCATTGTAAACTGCCTTTCCAGTCAAATCCTGGATCTGAATCCAATAGGACACCTTTGGGATGTGGTAGAGCAGGAGATTCGCAGCACGAATGTGCTGCTGAAAAATCTGAAGAAATTGGCAATCATGACAACATGGACCAGAATCTTACAGGAAGTTTTCTTACATCTTGTGGAATCCATGTCACAAGGAACTTTCAGAGCAAAATGATTCACTACCCAATATTAGTATATTATTCCTAATAATTTGTTAAGTGAATGTGATTGTTATGCATTTAGAAGTAAGAGCTGAAATATTTTAAAATAAGAGTTGGAAGATGAATCCTGTGAAGCTCTACAACCAAAAACTAATCCTATCTTTTACCAAAGCTAAATCAGACACCAAAGAGCATAGCCAAGTAAACTAAAGTGTGACTTCTGTAATTTGAAAAGACAAAATGAGCACCACACAGAGTGTTTTTACCCATTCTTGAATAACCAGGAAGTGCATTTTCCCTGACCTTTTTATCATTTATTCAGTGACATCACGGGTCATGACCTCCTGTTGTCCTGCATTAAAAAATGGCTAGCAACAGTACACTAGTTAAGTCCAAAATGGTGGTGCCCACAAGAAACAAAATGTCATTGCAGAAAGATAAATGTTTTTAAACTCATTTCAAAATTTTTTTCAAATAATTTTTAAAGAGGATAATCAGATTTAGCACATAACAAAAAATTTTGAGCAAAAAAGAAATATCTAAAAAGATTCATAATAAGCCAGAAAAAAAGTTTAAAAGGAATCCAAATCATAACACCAAATCATCTAAGGAGTGGGATTGTGGATGCTGGAGAGGGGGTGGCCACAGTGGGGTCTCTGGGCTGCTGCTCCCTTTGATTGAGACGACTCTGGGTTTGATAGTCTGCAAAGTCAATTGTACTCCTGCCATATAAGTGGCACATTGTCATATAAAATGTAAAGAGACATTTTTATTTATTTGAAGTGAAAATAAATCACTATTCATTTTCATCTACAATAGGCTATACATCTGAAACCATCAGTATGGACGAGCAAGCCTTTATCCTTTATGTTACTAAACGGCAATGTTTTTTGTACAGTCTGGTGTGGTAAATAAAAAATAAACATCTGAGAGCTGTTCAGAATATTAAATGCTGAGTTCCATTGAATGTTTTCAGAGCATACTATTGTGCTTGTAATGTTATGCTAATTTGTTTGACTGAGTTATATTGTTATAATGCTTTATTTCAGGTACCTGATTAAACTGTCAGGGTTAGGTTTTATAAAAAAAAAGCCTGAAACATTATATATTTTATTAGTAACATTATAGCTGATTTACAGGTCAGATTATGTTGCAAAAACAAAACAATCGCCTTCAGTTAACAACCCATCTTTTCATTTGACCAATGCACGACCTCTGAAGTGGAATTAAAAAGTATGTTGAATCTTTCGGTAATGAACAAATGGAGCATTTTGTGCTAAAGAAGACTCCTGATTTCAGGCCCCTTTACTTCAAATAAGGTGCACCATGACATCTAGTATACAGACAATGCTTTTCAGAGCTCTGCCCCTGGCATATTGTTGTCAGTTTATAAAAATCCCCTGATGATTTTAAACACTGAATAAAGCTTTTGCAAACACTTTTTTTTATTCACAATAGCTCATTGACATACAGGGGAGAGTATGCCGCTTTAGAAAACTGATTTTAATCTAGATTACTTTTTTTTCCTAAGGATAGCACAGGAAATGATAATGATAATACCAGACTTGAATGGTAAATGCAATGCTGCAGAAAATAATTGCATTTTATTTTACAATAGAATATGTAGCAACTCTATTTGCGTAGTTACTTACTGTACATCTGCCAGTTATTCAACATAATACATTTAACCAATAAGTATATATATGAAATGATATGAGTATCACTAAACTAGAAAATTGCTGCATTGCCTAAGATTTAAAAACAGTAATGATTTCACAATAACTTAATATCCATTAAGTTAACATAATAACCATTTTGCCTGTGGAAATCCCAGCCTTCAAACTTTTTTAAGCCTTGACCTTTTGATCTACTTTTGCCAAAATGCAAAATGCAGCGAATCTACTTTTTTATACCTAAGAAATATCAATTTTTAGATGTATGTAGTTCTGTATTTAAATAATTACTGCGTCAAACCTAATGTAGAAAATGTCATGCTTTTATTTTGATGTGCAGAAATAAGGTACTCTTGAAGGTTATAAGCAGTATTAAAGCATTGTTTATATGGACAACAATTTAAATGACCAAGGTGTAAATATTTTAAAGTACAAATACAATTAACACCACCAATCAAAGGTCTGGACAACCCAGAAATATTCATGTTCCATCCATCCATTATCCAACCCGCTATATCCTAACTACAGGGTCACGGGGGTCTGCTGGAGCCAATCCCAGGGTGCAAGGCAGGAACAAACCCCGGGCAGGGCACCAGCCCACCACAGGTCACACACACACCAAGCACACACTAGGGACAAATTAGGATCACCAATGCACCTAACCTGCATGTCTTTGGGAGGAAACCGGTGTACCCGGAGGAAACCCACACAGACACGGGGAGAACATGCAAACTCCCGGGAAGCGAACCTAACTGCGAGACAGCAACGCTACCCACTGTGTCACCGTGCCGCCAATATTCATGTTTTTTAATAGACATGTTAACATTTTTATCACAATACCATTAAATTCATTTAAAATATAGCCAAGACATTACTCATGTTTATAATGGCCATTACTGCTTGAAATAGCTTATTTTTAATTTATTATTCACATTTGATTGCAAAATCCCATTTTCAGCAGCAGTTTCTTCAGTTTCCTAATGATGAACTTCCTTAGCTTATCCTTATTCACTCATGCAGAAATGCTAATTGGTTATTAGAGAAACCTTTGTAATTGCATTAGCACCACTAAAACCTGTTATTCTGTTGACTTGGGTTACAAAGTACTGGCATTCCTGAAGCTCAGTTCTGGGATCAGAAATGAAACACCTTTTCTTTGTTTGGGGGGGCTGGGGAAATGAAGGTTTTTCCATGTAACAGATTGCCAAGAAACTGTACCTTTTACGTCTATTACTGCCTTGAGAGAAGACATTGAATTGGATCTAACCAGTACAGAAGGGCCAGATGCACATCCGCATAAGAACATAAGGATAACGGAGTCTGTAGTTTGAGAAACAAATGCCTCACAGGTCCTAAGTTGGTCTCTTCTTTAAATACAAGTCACTTACAAGTGTCATTTGCAAGAGAGGAAAGACAACTCTGAGAAGCCAATCAAAATCCATTTTCCAGCCATCTTCTGACCAATGTCTGTGTTCTTTTGTTTGTCTTAACCTTTTCTTTTTCTCTGCCTGTTTCAGATGTGGTGTTTTCTTTGGCACTCTGCCTCAAAGGCCAGCACATAACTAGCAGACTCTTTATTGTTCTTTGTAAGTCTGATCTTCAGGGATTAGTACCATCTTCCAGTGACTTAAGGGTGTTGTTTAGTTATTTTATTTAACAGGAATGGTAGTTCTGCAATTGGCAAATTAGATGAAATTCCTGCTTCTTTCTGCTATATTCATTTTTTATACTTTCCAACAAAAATCAAAAATAAAGCTCCAGTTGTGACATTTACATAAGGATAAAAAATAGTTTTAACTGGATGGCACATTGAAAAAATCATTAATGTAAAAAAAGCAGATGTTTTACATTTGCTTATATGTTGTCTTTGGAGTATTTTTCAGATTATTACATTTTATTGTTATCTCTGTGTTGAGTTTTGCGGAGCTGCCAATCCCAACACCAGGAGCCATTGTTATTTTTTCAGAGCATGCCAGTGTTGTGAATTAATGTTGTTAATTTTTTACTGGCTTCAGAAAGTTTTCTAGTGTTCAGTCAAGTATAATTTCTATATTTTTTGAAATCACGGATTTTGAAAATGTATTTATTTTTGCAATTTATTAAGATTATACTGTTAATAAATTGAATGATTATTTGCTTTGGATTTACTACAATGAGGTTTTTCCATTTTGTGTGTGGCAGTTAAAAAAGCGGCTGCAGGCTGCTAGACAGATTATCTAGAAGTCATGTCAAGTGACATCATCAATGAGACAATATATAGGTCAACAGTGCAAGGCATTCATCATCCTAGTATTGGAATTGACATGGCATTCTTAGCGAGAGTTTATTTTCAAATTACTTACTGTACTGTATGTTAACTACACGTTTTGGTTAATCTGTATGAAAAATAATAACATTTTCTGGTACAGAGCATGGAAAAGCTTCCCTTCTGTTTCACCACCTCTCCTGTAATATTTTTGCCCTAATAGCTCTCCGATTGGGTCCTGTGATCTTGTGCTTTCTTCAATTTTTATTTATACTGAAACAGTTTTATTAAAGTTATACACCCAGTTGGTTCAATGGTAACATTTATTTTGTCTCAGAAAGTCCCTGAAAAGACTTGAAATTTTATTGACCATTATATTGAGTTTTGCATTGCCATTTGTTATGGTAAACTCTCCCAGAAGGATATGGGGAAGACGCCGTGTGTGATGTCATCGGATCAACTGTATAAAAGTTGGTGCACATCCCATCATTACCTGAGATATGGATAAACTTTTCACGACTTGATTATTTGGTTTCTCAACATTTCTTTCTGGTTTTACAACTTTAACTTTTGGTTATTGTTTAGGCTTTAATGACTGTACTATTAGAATTCATGGTTATAATTTTAGCTCAATAAATTTCCTGGTCCTCTCTAATTAAAACAATTGTCTCTCTTGATATGGCAGTGCACTTGGCCGGACCGTCAGAGTCACCTCCAAGGGTTAAGACCTGGCTCTGTAATATCCTGGAGCCAGTTTCTCTGCTCTTAAGTGGTGCAGAAGATAAAGTTCTGTCTTAGCTGGTTTCTTATAACCTGACATTGCATACTCTCTCTTATCATCTAGCACTGTGAAGCTCCCACCACTTACAGTCTTTCCTCATCTTTAGGCGTCACCTGTAATCCCCATGTCTACCATGCACTCCACTGGCTTATTGGCATCTGCAGAGGTTATATCTTAACCCCATTGTGTTTACTCTTTTTTTGGCCAGGAACCAGTTTGATTGGATACTGTATTTCACACCTCATGTAATTCCCTTCAAACTGGAATTGGCATAACACATTTTTCTTTGCAATCTCTGACATTATGCTCAGTATGAATGCCACTTGATAAAGACTAATTGATGCCAGTTTTTAGCAATCACAATGAAAAAAAATCCTCCTCTAACTTTAAAAACATCTTTTAACTATGCATGAAAAATACTGCTCAAGCATTTTATTGGTTGAAAATGAGCACCACAACTTTTTATGAACATTGTTTTTGAAAGGAAATTCACATGTTAACAAATTCTGACAGCTTTTAGAAACACAAAATCATATAATTTTAATCACTTTGAATTAAACTGATGAGAAATCCAGTGACAAGCTGGCCTATATTAAGAGATGATATACACTACAGCGAGGAATAGTTATGTATTTATAGAAAAGATAATCAGTGGGTTGCAGAGAGTTTCTTAGTGATGCTAATTAAACAGATTCATGTGAAAGAGGATGTGATAAATTTCATAATTGCACTACATATATTTTTTACCCAATCTGTAACACAGGGAATAATAAAAAATATGGCATATATACTGTGTAATTAAATATGTGCTATTTTTGGACAGCAAAATATTCTTCATTTTCACAAAAATTTCAACAGAAACAGCTCTCTAGTAAATAATTAGAAGATTATATTTTCCTAATAATTATATTGAGTATATATGGTACAACCAGTGTAAACACTGCGCTTGTGTTTCCACCTTAATGTAGTTTTGAAAAAAACATTAAAAACCATAATTGATAGTATTATAATTATACTATATGACACTAATTCCAACCTGTCAGTAGCTGTGTTTAACATATTAATGCTAGGTCTTTTCTGTAAAATGTTCAGAATTAATTAATCATTTTCACACTGTCACACTGTTTAAAATGTAATCTTATAGCGGAGGTGGAAGTGTGGATTAATAAAACTGTTCTTCAAAATGGGGTTGTGTGTACTTGTCTCGCTTTGTGACTTGCTTCTCCAGGGAACGGCTGTTTTCATCACTAAAGAGGTATTTGAAAGAACTCATGTATTCCAGTGTTTTGTACTAACTGTAAATCACACTTACCCAGAGGTGAATCCATACTTAATTTTCATTTATTTCATTTGTGTGGGAGAGCAGATACGGTTTGACTTGCACGCACTGTGAACACAGCACTTATACACAGTGAAACCCCTCACTGCTTACTTGTCAATGTGCTGAAGTGTGTCTATTATACGGTTTCCAGTCACCTTTTGATCTTGCAGGTCAATATACAAATGCAAGTATGTGACTATTATTATAATATTTCTTGTTGACAAAGCTCACAGTGCATCATTTATGCCTCTCAACTTTAATCATTCTGGTCAACTTTGATCAGTCTGATGTTTCATGGTAGGTGTTTTCATCATCTACATAATCCTTATTTTTTAGTTAGACTGAGCAGTTTTTCACTGATGTAGTGACCTCTTTCACTGTCTCATTTTGTTTTCTGTTTTGCATTGATTTTCATATGTAGGTAAACAATTTTCTGCATCTATGAAAGTGAATTTCATCATAGTCACATCCAGTTAAATACATGATTAGTAGAATTAACATAATAATTATAAATTAAAAATAGGGGGCTTTGCCCCCTGCTCACTCCGCTCTCCAATCCCCTCCCCCGGCCACTCGCGTTGTGAAGAGGGGGCCTGAACGCACCCCAAGTAGACATGGTTGCTCCTCCGAAACCCCCTGTTAATCAGTGATACAATGGGAAACAAATACAGTCTTCTTTTTTTACCTCCTCTTTGCTCAATCAGCTGCTGCCTTGCTGCTTCTGTATCTGCACTTTGAACACTTAAAAGCCTGTACAGCAGTTGTCCTTTTGTCTCAGTGCCTTGTCTCTCTTTTCCCCCAGGCATCCTCTGCTCCTGTTGGGTGTCCCGCTCCTGAGGCGTGCCCCTATGCAGAGGAAGATTTTCTATTCTTTTAATTGAGAGACGGAACTGTCCCCTCCGACTACCCATGGAGCTTGATTCACTCCTGAAAGAGACTTCTGTTTGTTTGAAGTGTTTGAATAACATTTCTGTCTCTAATATCTCCTGTGTATCTGTGCAACTCTGTGACCCAAGCGTGACAGCATATTTGGATTTCACTTTCACCAAACCACAAATCTTTTAATTCATGCAGATACGCCTTTTTAATGGGAAGAAACACTACTTTTCCCCGATGGCAACACAAATTAGATGATCTACAAGTGTCCGACTTAAAGTTTAAATCCAAACAATATACTGTATTCAATCTCTTTTCACTGTTCCGTTATTTCACCGAGTAATAATTTCTGTTTGTTTGCACTAATGCAATCTTTACTATCATTTTTTTGAGACTTTTGAATTTTCGTACTTCTATTATCTCTAATCTGCTCTGCATGTATATCACGCCAATATTTTTTTAATTCTTTATAACGTTCTACTTTGCCATTTACTCTTTTGTCTTTAATTTCCGGCCCCGGCGTGGTTAAATCTCGGCACAAAGTCTTGTGTCGCGGGACATGAAAGTATCTCTCTGAGACAGTCACGTCTCGTCTCTCTTCCCAAGATTTTTTTATTGTAATAGAGAGATATATTTACACATTTGAGTCTTCTAAGGTAGTCTAAAGGTTAGGTTGTGGGTGTTGCTTGGTTAAAGTTTTCACCAGAAACCTATATTTAAGGTTTCATAAAAAACAACTGAAAAGAAAACAAAGAAACTGCATTAAACAGAAATTAAACTGCATTTTTAATTCAGTGCAGAATTATTCAAAGTTAATTAAGGTTTATGTTGAGCTTGAGATATCAAATGTAATAAGAATAAATGTTTTCATAAGTTTCATGGTCCTAGTCCAAGTTGTTTTAGTATTAGTTCTACTATACTGTAGTAAATACAGGTGAGGGTATTTTATTTCTGTTTCTGACACACTTATTTCCCTTACCTTTAAAGTATAAAAATAGCTGCTTGTTGCAAATTCATTTTATGTGATATTTCTTTGCAGTTCAAAATCATACAATGCTTGTCTGCCTGTAGATCTTCTCCCTCGTTGCTTATAAAGAAAATGTTATTCATGCAGATTAGAGATGCAAACACTGCAAAAAGTCTTGAGAGGCCAGTTATACTGCAGTTCAATTTCCCCTGATATGCATGAAAAAATAAGCAGAGCTAAAAAATCAACGTGTCATGTTATGAATTAACATATTTATTGTGCCTTCCTATAAAAAGAAATTTATATAATAAGAGATTCTGTTTATCACAGTTTTGCACCACTGAGAAGGTACTTAACATTTACAATTCATTGTATTGCTTTTTTCCAATATTGATTTTTACACAATATAAAAAAAATATCTTCAAGTATCCTCAAAGGTTATATTAATATTACACATAAACATAAAATTCCCAATTATATATTGTCCTAAAGAGTTGAATATGTTATGTTTGCCTTAAACTGAGATGAATGTTAAGTGATACCAAGATGGGGTTTTAGGCCATTATTGATTGTTATATAAATTGACACTATTAAGAATTAAGAGCACAATACCAGATTTTCTGTTAGCAATTTCTTATTTATTAATAACAATTATCCACAGTGATGATACTAACAAGAAATGAACCCCCAGAAAAAGGCACAATCACCATGTTTGTTTATTACAGCCATACCAAATGCACTTCAGAACATGTCATCCACCTAAAGCTAAGCATATTTGGGCCAGGCCAGTACTTGGATGGGAGGCCATCTAGGAAAAGCTTTGATTGCTACAGGAAGAGGCCAGCAGAGGGCGCTTACCCTGTGATCTGTGTGTGGATCCCATTGCCCTAGTGTAGTGACAGGGACCAAGGCCCTGACTCTCAGTGGTCATAAGAAATCCCTGGACATCTTTTGAAAAGAGTAGGGTGCTTCTTGTTGGTGATTCTGGTCCGCAATACTCATATCTCTAACTAGCTAACTATCTTTTTCACCCCGTCAACTCCTAATAGCTAATTTGTACTGAGCATATTGGTGGATGAATGGCTGCTGTTGTATCATCCACATGGAAGCTACTCTTCACTGATTGTTGAAGTGACCCCCCTTTGTCTAGGTTGGAAATTGGTATATAGCAGGTGTGTCATTAAGATTTTCAGAGATGAGGAGCTTAGCCTCCACTGTGACTTTCCAGATTACTCAATGGGGATGGTCTGTCCCCTTTGAAGTTCCACAATCGTCTATTTAACATATGAAATTGAGTGGGGAGATGGTTTCCCTCTTGGCCTCTAGTGCTATGATCAGGGGCTGATTGAAATAGGTTGGACAAAAAAGTCAGGGGCTTAAAAACATTGTTCTTGTGCATTCTTAAAAAAATGATTGGGAGCTAAAGCCTCTGATGCCCAACCTAACAACAGCACTGATATACAGATGTATTGAATTAATTAATTGCAAGTCAAACTACTTCATACTATCTACAGGGATCAAGACAAACATGACATTCTTAGTGTTAGATGCAATAGACTTCTACAATATACTATATCAAGGTCATATTAAGGAAGAGTGAAAGGAACATCATAAACTGAAAGGACATTTCTTAGCTCATTAGACTTTATGTTTTCCACTAATACTGAGGACTTGTAAATCCAATGGCCTGAACTGAAGTCCGTGAGGGGTTTCACAAGTGCTAGGTGTGTTGCAGACTATTAATAATTATAAATCAAGTAGACTAAACCAAACACATTTAGTGAGCCTATTACAATTATGATGCAGTAGTAATAACCTCGCTACACAAAAGAAGAACAGTAGTAGATTCCTTCCTAGCTATAATAACTGTAATTGTGTCTTATATGTTGTCAACTTAGAATAATGTCAGGGAAGCATCAACATAATCTCAATGTTTAAAATAAAAATTACAAGAAGACTGCAAGCATTTGTTAGCCTGGTTCACTGATCAGCATATTCCAGAGACTACTTGCTACATTTTGCTACAACACACCCACACACTGAATTTTCAAAACATATTGCACAGTTTAAAGGAATAGCTTCTCTAAAGTATTCATAGGTTCTTTAAAGTTCTCGAGTTATCCCCCAAAGCACTGTTCTGTGAATTTATATGTAGTTATTATGATAACCAAAGTATTGTTTAGTTAACAAAAGAAAGATTTTTGGTATTAGTCAATGAGATAATGGTACAAGTTAAGACTTAAACGAAATCGGTGATTATAATAATAGACCAGAAAAATAAGTGACAGAACCAAAATATGAAACAAAATATGTAGCTAATAATGAGTGAAAGGGGTCAATACTAAAACCAAATATTGCTTTTCTTAATAAATAATTCTTTACCAACAAAAATTTCTATTTCAAACCACAGCTTAGATACCACATGCTATGAGTCGCCATCTCAGCTAGCATGACGGCCATGAGATTATATGCATGTTGGCATCAGGTCATGTGACTAAAAATAGTACATTTGCCAACAGATATGATCTGCTTTGTTTTAGGATTTTTTTAAACATCTGATTTTCTTTTCTTTTTTTGGATGATTGTTTTTTATGCTGGAAAAGTCTATTTCTATTGATTAGTTTTGGTTTCATTTTAATGTTGTTAAAAATATTTCATTATTACAGCAGCACCTTTTAGTTTTTATTTGGATGCAGGCATTTTGTGAATTCTATTGTTAAGGCATGTATCCTGGTTGTTAGGACATGCCCCCAGAAGTCACTAGTGCAATGTTATTTCAGCAAGCATTACACTAGGTTCTTTGTCCGAGACTGGGAATTTACCCAAACTCTCTGTAACTCTTTTTCTTTGCTATTTTGGTGGGCAAGATCTACTTAGTTTTTCTAACTAAGATTTAGACTTGACGTTTCATTTTTTTTTTGTTTTCTGGAATACTAATTTCCCAGTTACAAATTTTTGTCTCATTTATTGAGTACACCTCATCTCCAGCTCCCTTATTTCCAAGACACTGCCATGTTTACCTTTGCAGGCAGCACAACAACAACAACAGGAACAACATGTCACAATTACAGGATGTCTGAAGAAAAATTCTGTCGTGATCTCCTCCAAAATAATGTGCAAAATATCAAAACATAATTCAAGCTAAATAATTTTATGGATAATGCTAAAAATGAAATGTAAAAAATACAAGATCATTTACAACCACTACCTTATTATGGCTTTTTCTGCCCCAAGTTTAAGCCTTCTGACTATGATATATTTGTTACATGCTTTCAACCACCTGCCTGTTTTTGACTGTCTTTGGTTGCACCTATATGCTATCCACTCTCCACAGATTTAGCTACTGTCATTTTGATACATTTCTGAGTGTGGTTCCTCATCCATCAGGTTCTAAAATCCCTCATTTAGATCTAAAATTAAACACTGTTGTAAGCTGCTACAGTATGCCCTCCATCGTCTTGAAAATATCCACTCTCAAAGGGAGTGCTTGAAGAAGAAAAGGTGAAGCAAGTTCATGGGATGGTCATAGGTGGCAAAAACTTAAACCTTTCAGTTGATTAATTTAGGTATTCTTGGGAAACTATCATGGAAAACAAATATGTACAGGAGTATGAACAAATCAGACTTGCTGGCAACTGAATTCTAGTACCAATTGTATCTAAAATATATTCACTGCATCAGAACATCAGAAATGTATGTATGACCTCCATCAGGTAGTTGCAATGAGTAAAAGTAAGTTGAATGTTTACAGATCCCTCCAGGTTATTGAAAGTGTTTGTGATAATTACACCATTAAATAAATTCAGTTTAAGTTGCTTGTTTACCCATTACACGCTTTTGCTGGGAAATGTAAGATTATAGCCATGTTAAGAACAGGGGACTGACCTGGGGAAGGTGTGGTGTGAGCAAATTATGGTATTTGAATCTAACCTCACCCTGCCTGGAGTTTGTTTTCTGCCTTGCGCCCAGTGTTGGCTGGGACCCCCGTGACCCTATAGTTAGAATATAGTGGGTTGGGTAATGAATGGATGGATGGAATCTAACCTCTTTTAATATATACCCCTATGAACTACTATCAATGATCAATTAAAATTTTAATTTCAGAAAACTTGTATAAGTAGCAATCAAATATTTTTTTATCAAAATAGAATGAAAACACATTCTATTGAAATATAACCGTTTTACACCTTAGAAACACTAAAAAACAAGATAATGCAAAACAATAACAAAATTATCATATCAAGGAAAAACAAGGCTAAGATGTTGGTCCTTACATTTACATATTTACATAGGGAATGTAACCTGGCTCTTAGCATCTTTGGATCTGACATCATCTTACTGTCAAATACAAGCTTGTTATTGACAGTGGCAGCTCTCTGTTATCCAAGCCAGACGTTTTTATGGGGAGATATTGTTGTTTGTTTTTATAATATTTATTTATTTATTGGAGCTTATCTAAAATTTTTATTTCACTATGAGAACAAATAACATATCATCTGTCTATCTATCATTTCATCCATTATTACTGGGCAAGTTAAAGAAGGATGATTAGACAACATAAGTTGTCTTTCTGTAAACAAAATCAAATGCAACATAAATTAAACATTAGGCAGCAGGTACTGTATTACTTTTTATTAAGATCGAGAATGAATCTTTAGGAAAACAAGAGGACACTACCCTGGCGGGGCACAATAGTACAGGGTTAAACTAGGACTGCCAAAATTAAAGTGTTCTTTTCAAAAGTATAACACGTTATTTTCCTTACACACTTAATGCATGCATTGTTTCACTCCCCTTGCTGTCTACAGTAGTCCATTAACTATGGCTGAGAAAGATTAACTTTATGATGATTGCTTTCGATTTAAAACTCTCCTAGACTATTCAAACAACAAAAATTTCAATATTTGTAAAGTTAGTACTGACAAATTTAAATATCACATGTCTTAGGCATGTCAATTTTCAGAAAAAACATGACACTGTTAAAAACTAATGTTTAATCAGTAAAATATGTCTCAGACTACAGTTCCCGAATGTACAACTGCATTCATGTGTGTGAATCAAGCATAAACAACAGCTATTGAAAAATGGACTGAATCAAACTGCAATATTCTATTTAATAGAAGATTAAGAGCTGAGAGTCATCATTCAGATAGCGAGTTCTGACAGTTCTTACACAACTGGGGCAGATATTGAGGATTTACATGAAAGCCACAAGTCATCCACAGTGTGAGCAGCTATAACGTTTTAAGACAGTAGAACTCACAGGAGACTACTGGACATCTCTGAGCAACCAAAATCATCTAGATTAAACATGCAATTGATTGAGGTTAATTACATGACATTTTGTAATTAATCAAAATTAAAAAATGTAATTGTTTAACAACTCTAGTTAAAACTAGTGATTCATATTGAGCTTATTTATGCAAGATTCAAACGTTTATTTTCCAGCAGGCAAAGTAAACTTTCTCAATTGCCAAACGACTTCCTCAAAGTCCAGAACCCTGGATTCAGTTGCACCTGGCCAATGCATACTTGTACACAAAAGGTGCAACACCACTAAGATAATTATTCCATAATTTACCAGGATATGCTTGCTTACACCTCTGAGTACAACTTGTTAATAATATCTGGGTTTGAAGCATTCATCCACGACAACTCATGTCTTAAGCTAATTCACAATAGGAGGGAATCGTTGAAGTTGTGTACAAAACACAACCACTAACATCTGTGAAGTTTTCAGTTTGTCTATAACCTTAGTCCTATGTCTCACAATACCACACATTTCCAGAAAGATGGCAGTTTAGATGTATATATTACCGCACCTTTTACCATTTTGAAAAGCTGCAGAATAATGTTCTTCTCAGTATCCAAGTGTACCAACTCCCACACTTCACAGAAAATTCAGTGTCCATTACTTTTTCTAACAGCCAACCATTCCAAACAAACAAACAAACAAAGTTGCTGGTCTGTTTATGAAGACTCCCAAGCTAGTCACAGATCCAAGGTATTCAAGTCATCATTTGAGTCTTTCAGGATTGATTTGTCTGCGTTAACTCCTGTAAACTAGATGCCCAGGAATCATACCAGGGTTCCCAGAATATTCACCTTACTTTTGTTCACCTCAGCCATGTAATTTAACAATAAATGGATAACATTTGTGGATTCATGACTTCACATTGGATTACATGAATGTGTGAAAGTGATAATTTGCATGCCGTTTTCATGTTTTTTTAGTAAATATGCATGTTTCTTCCACATATTCCTTTGTCTTTCCTAATCCCACATGCTGACACTTGGAACATAACTGAACAAGTGGAAAGAGGGTTAGGAATACCTAAATAAAATTTAATTCTTCATTTAAATGCAATCTTGTTTATTGTGGAGAGTGGCGATGTGTGCCTTGTTCGTCAGACATGCAGGTTAAAGTTTCACTGTACTCTCTACGTGTAATGTCATTTGGAGAATATAAATTGAATAATTTAAGGTTAGGTTCTCACTGATGAATAAGTTTTTCTAAAAGCATTCACAACTAGATGGGACATTGTAGGACAGCATCCTCTTTCTGCTAACAAAGGCATGTCAGAGGCCCCATGTAAGCCCTATTAAACATTTTAGATTATGCGTTATTTGTCCCCAGGAGGAAATTAAAATTTTACAGAAGCTCCCAATAAATAAATAAGTAAAAACATACCCCAAACACAAACACAAAGTTCTGGCTTGTATAACAGAGAGCTGCTGCTATCAATAACCATCAAAACAATCAAACCTGCTCAAATTGTATCACAGGTTAATATTTTAATGGAACAGGTCCAGTTTGTAGTGTCCATGAATGAAAAATGCCTAATAAATATTTGATTCCTTGTTTGAAGTCACCAGCATTCAGAATGGTTCATCATTAACATGTTGGTACAGAGAGAACCATTTCTGTTGCTGAGTCAGCCAAGATAATTTAACTTATTTTCCTGGACAGTCTTGATCACACATTTTAGTTTGTGTTGTACTGTGCTCCCTTTTTCACCATTGAACATTCACAGAAAATTTCTAGTCCACCTACTGCTTTTTCCACTCAGTTTGATGAAACCCATTCATCATTAAAATAGCGTCTGAAAAAAGAGGTGTAAGCTGTTTCTTTGCAGTACCCAAAATATTAGAGTATCTGAACTTACTGTAACTTGCAATGAGATATAACAGTTCAAAAAAACTACACGAAAGCAATCAAACATATCTCATTATATGAAATTTTGCCAACTCTGAATCCTTTCTACCTTACTTTTATCCTCGCTTCAGATGTTTGCCTCTTCACATATTCCATCCCCAGGTCACCTTGTAACTTTTATCCTTGCTCTGGATAGTTTTCGTTTTGCCCCTTTCATTTTTGGACAGGCAGATCTTTCAGTAGGGCAGGGGTGATCACAGTGCTACCAGGTGAATATGGGAATGGTTATTTGATCCCACTTTACATTCCTCAGAGTCTCTTATATTCTCAGATGTTATAAATGTAGGCTGCCATCAGATCTTTTACACTCACTGTGTGACATTTGTCAAATTTGCATCTTGTTTGAGAGTCGGTTCGAAGTGGGCCGGTGTATGGATCTGTGCTTACAGCAGAATCTTTTCACAACCTTTATAAACATTGCATTTGGCTCATCCTATTGGGGCAGATCCACCTCACCAGTGAGCTCTCTAAGCCCCTCAGATGTATAATTTTCTTCTAAGTTCTTTCTTCTGACACACCATGATGGTTAAAAGGTTCATTAACTGGGAAATAGCCACATGCCACTTTCTGTTTCCTATCAATTGCTCTTGCCCTAATATCTTTTTGATTTTTCTGCCTGTGTTCCTTTCAAGTGTTCTGTTTTAAAAAGGATAACTTGCCCCATCTAAGGTCAATCTGACAACACGTTAATTGAAGTATCACTGATTTGTCCTTTTCAAAATAAAGGCAACAAAGGTGAATTGACACAAACCATGTTGTTTCAGCCTTACTGAATTCATATTTAATTCATATATTTGTGATAAATATTGTCATTGTAAGTAAGGCTTTCATCTCTAAGAATTTCTGAAATAGCCAACATGTTTAACAAAATTGCTATATGTTTGCTTCACTGCACCATTTTTATTTAGGTGGTCTCTTAAACTTTAAAAATTGGATTTTTTTGCTTGACTGCATTTAAGAATATCTGCCGGGGATATAAAAAAATGATTTTTCTGATTTGATGATGAATATGTATTTTGGAGTGCACACAGCATGCCTTCATAATCAAGTCTTTTTTATGTTAAAAAAGGTTTAAAAAGTTGAAGCTGTAAAAAGGGATTTAGAAATAAAACAACACAATGGAAAACCATAAAACATCAGAAAATATTATACCTTCCTAGAATAAGGGTGCCTTTCGATTCTGAAAAATATTTACCCTGACGCAGCATCAGCATGTTTTCAGATTAAATTGGGAAAGTTTTGAAGTGCCCACACAGCAAAGATGGTAGGCACTTACTCTATTCTAAAAGATGAAAGACTATAATTTGTGATAAATGAGACTCAAGACCCAAAGCTTGTGAATATTTAGAGAATTGATGATTTTTGTTTTGTAAGGATTTGTAAAATTTTTGCACTTTGACATTATAGACATTTTCATACATTTATAGTTATCATTTGTACAGATTACAGTACAATTCTTACTTGCATGTGCTAATTGTGACCACAAGGGGGCATACCTATGCCCTATACCTCTCAGGCACCACTTCTCACAATAGCCCCAGGTTTAGCACAGTTTATCTGTCACAAATACCTGCCATCAGGGCAAGACTACATAAACTCCTTTGTTCTTTTTTATTTTCCTGTTGCTTTTCTTCTGTTCTACTCCATTCCACTCCACTCCTCCTCAGCCTTGTCCACCAGCTCCAGCCGAACCCCTGTCTGAAGATGGTGGGCTCCTTTGATGCCAAACCAGAAAAACACTCCCTGAAGCATGCCTGCCCAATAAGGAAGTGCCTTCGGGTCACACAATCTCCACTTCAGACAGAGATGCTTATTTCGAGCAGCACCTCCTGGCAGCACTCTTGGCATCCAGTAGGGTTGTGCTTCAGAAGCACAATACCCAGTTTGCACTACTGGTATACACGTGTGCTCCAGCCACAAGACGTTGCCACCTGGCACCTTGGGGGATGCATACAGTTCTAACAGTCATTCTTCTTCAAAAGTTTATGTGGTTTTCATGTAGACACAAAACTCACCAACCTGGGAGACCTGTTCCACTAAAACGTCTATTAGATGATCAACATTCAACATGTCATTCATGATTAATGAGTACAAGTTTCTAACAATTGTTGTCTTCCGTAAACAAAAAATCTCAAATGACATTAACAGACAAATAGAATAAGGAATCTATACTAATAAAAGGCAAAGCCCTCACTGACTCACTCACTCACTCACTCACTCACTGACTCACTCATCACTAATTCTCCAACTTCCCCTGTAGGTAGAAGGCTGAAATTTGGCAGGCTCATTCCTTACAGCTTACTTACAAAAGATGGGACAGGTTTCATTTCAAATTCTACGCGTAATGGTCATAACTGGAACCTGTTTTTATCCATATACTGTAATAGACTGCAGCTCGATAGCCGTGGGAGGCGGAGTTTGGTGTTGCATAATCACGCCTCCCACGTAATCACGTCAACTGACTGTGAACGCAGTACGTAGAAAACAAGGAAGAGCTCCAAAGAGTGCTGAAGAAAAAACGCATACAAGCATATTCCTTAATGCAGCTACTGCAGAAATAAAGCACTGTGTAAACCGTAAGTTTAAATTAAGTTTATAGACACGCTCCCACTGCCATTTGTCATGCCTTCGACGAATACTTTATTCGCAAGATACAAGTTTAATGAGAAGACACGAGGTATAAACGAGACTTTGGATCACTTTGTAACAGAGTTAAAATTGCTGTAGCGAGAAACTTTTAAGTGCCGGGTCTTAGCTAGCATTAAATAAAGTCGTGGACATGACATCATCACACAAGAGAGCAGCTCACGTGAACTGACTGAACGCAGTACGAGTGATCACTTCCATGCATCAAACCTGTTCAAAAAACGCATTACACAATTGACAAGGTAGGGAAAGAATATGCTCCGAGCTGAGCTCCACAGCTAATGTGGTCTTGCGGAAGAAACTTCGTCACGTTGCCACCAAATACTCACAGAAAAATCCACAAGTTAATACACACGTTGTCTCTAGAGTTTCTCCACACTCAATGTATTCCTGACATCCCGTTATACCCTCTGATCTCCCATTTCAATTCAAATGCCTCCAATTTCCAGTAAGGCTCTGCTGCGCGATGACAAGTCTCAGGGACAGACCCTACAAAACGATGCCATTGATTTGAGGCAGTATTTCTTTTCTCCTGGACAACTATACGTTACATTCTCAAGAGTGAGCTTGCGCAGCTTGGTCATATTACAACTGGAGTGCTGAACTGACAACGTGGTATACAAAGAGATCCTTAACAAAATAGTTATTGGTATATTTTCCCTCAGTTTAAAAAGGTTTTCTTTTCTTAATAAAAATTTAAAAGCAGTACTTCGTCACTGCAAAGCGTGGGGATTTTGCTATATACAGTATATATATGTATGTATGTATGTATGTGTATATATATATATATACTAGCAGAATACCCGCACTTTGCAGTGGAGAAGTAGTGTGTTAAAGAAGTTATGAAAAAGAAAACGAAAAATTTTAAAAATAATGTAACATGATTGTTAATGTAAATGTTTTGTCATTGATATGAGTGTTGTTCTCATATCTATATATATATATATATATATATATATATATATATATATATATATATATATATACTGTATATAAGGTCATTCCCGAATATATAAAGTCAAAACTTGAATATATAAAGTCAGCGTCGCTATACATAAAGTCAAACTTGTTTCTGAATATATAAAGTCAAAAGTTGAATATATAAAGTCACCGTCAGAATATATAAAGTCATTCCTGATTATATAAAGTCAACATCGGAGTATATAAACTCACTCCTGAATATATAAAGTGAAAGTCAAAATCTATTGATTGAAACGACTCTGAACTGAACTAAGTTAACAAAAACATATTCAGAAAAATAAATTAAAAAAACACTGGTTAATGTTTTGAAAATGAGGCATGTGCCCTGCCCAGGATTGGTTCCTGCCTTGCGCCCAGTGTTGGCTGGGATTGGCTCCAGCAGACCCCCGTGACCCTGTGGTCGGATTCAACGGGTTGGGAAATGGATGGATATTCCAGCACTGACTTTGTATATTCTGACGCTGACTTTATATATTGAAGTTTTGACTTTATATATTGCAGCACTTACTTTATATATTCAAGTTTTGACTTTATATATTCAGAAACAAGTTTTGACTTTATATATACCGACGCTGACTTTATATATTCAAGTTTTGACTTTATTTATTCCGACAGTGACTTTATATAATCAAGGTCTGACTTTATATATTCGGGAATGACTTTATATATACAAGTTTTGACTTTATATAGTGTGGTAGATTGCCGGCATTTCACTCCGGCCCTCAACCCCAGGCCGCCAGGAGGAGCTCTCCAGACAACATGATCATGCCCCGAGTTCCAGCAGGGCATCATGGACTATGTAGTGTTTGTACACAGCCCTGCTGGATACCTTGTGGGCCACCAGGCGTCGCTGTAGGGGCTCGAGGCTCTTATGTGCCCTATAACCGGAGCGTCACGGTCACGTGACAGGAAGAAACGACGTGCTCCCGGGTTGAAGAAAAGGACTATTTACCCTGACCCGGAAGGAATAAGGACTTGTGGACTGTTGGGCAGGAACACCTCCGGGTCAGGGAATATAAAAGGACTGTGGGAGCTCCCAGACGATGAGCTGAGTTGGGAGGTAGGGTGGCTAAGCGTCTGGGAGTGGAGGATTGTTATTATTGTTGTTATTGAAGAATTGTGGAGAGGAGCGTGCTTTGTGCACTTTATTATTATAATAAATATCATCATTGGATTTTACCTGGTGTCTGACGTATAGTCTGAGGGTACAAGAGTGCGAGAAGCATCTTATTCTATTACAATAGTTAAATTTAGTCATCATTGCTTAACTTTTTCTTTACCATAGAAATTTAAAGACTAAATTCAACTTCCATTCCTAACAAAGATATTTCTGGCGACTAAATAGAACCTACTTATATCGAAATTCGAGCTATTGAGCTGTCGCCTGCCTGCCTGAATAAGTCACCTCGCTTCGCTCGTACTTTTTTACCGTTCATTTAATCATGGCTAGTGGCGGAAAAATTATAAAATGGAAGGAGGATTACACTGAGTATGGCTTTACCAAAACAATTATTGACGGCGAATCGATTATTCATAAAGCTTCAATTGGTGATCTGTTTTTCTGTGTTAACCTCATATTTTTTCATACTTCTTCTCAAACCAAGGGGTTGCGAGGGTAAAATGAATCGGGAAGCGCTGATCAATGTAATCATTGTACCAGGAAATCATGCGTTGACAGAAGTTCCCCTTTGCTTGTAATGGAAATGGTGATTAAATGCATGATTTTTTAACACGTTATGGAGCACATGCATCAAAGCTTCTCAGCTGTGCTTGTGCTAAGAAAAGGAAACATTTTAAAAAAATAACGTAACACGATTGTCAATGTAACCTTTTGTAAGTAGTGCCTGGAGGATTCAGTGTGGAGAAACTGTAGAGACAGCGTGTGTATTAACTTGTGGATTTTTTTGTGAGTATTTGGTGGCAGCGTCACAAAGTCGCTTCCGTAACACTGCGTTATAGTGATGTATCGTTCTTGAACGATTTGTTCATTTTGAACGAATCTTTAATGTGACTCGGGAAGAACGAGTCGTCTCGTGGGAGTGATTCATTCAGTCGTGCATGCGCATTCTGTTTTGAGTCTTCGGGTTTTTCGAGTCGTTCGTTCATCACGTGACAGCCCCATAAGCTTAACCAACTCAGTCTGAGCCGGAAACAGAATTGATTAGTTCATCGTTCGAGTCTTCGGGTTTGAGTCGTTCAATCATCACATGACAGCCCCATAATTAACCTATGCAGTCTGAGCCGGAAAGAGAATTGAACGAATTGACTCGAAAAAAAATTTGTTCATTTTGGTGAACGAGACTCAAAGGTCCGAGTCGGTAAAATGATCCGAACTTCCCATCACTACTGCGTTAGCTGTGGAGCTCAGCTCAGAGCAAAATGAGGTGAATGGGAGGGGAGATGATGACGTGACTCCCCCACCCGCCTTAACTGTCAATCCCCCACAAACACAGTCTCTTGGAATTTGCATAAGCACAGCCCTTCACCTGCAATTTTATCTTAGTTACAAAGTGATCAAAACTCTCGTTTATATCCTGCGTCCTCTAATTAAACTTGTATCCCGCATTACCCGTGGGCATGACAAATGCCAGCGTCAACCTGTCTATGAACTTAATTTAAAGTTTAGGTTTACACCATGCTTTGTTTCCGAAGTAGCAGCACTCATGAATATGGTTGTATATGTCACTCGCTCGCCTCTTATTGTTTCGCTGCCTTCTCAATTATATAATGCATGTTTTCTTCAGTGCTTTTTGGAGCTCTTCCTGGTTTTCTACGCACTGCGTTGACAGTCAGTTCACGTGATTACGTGGGAAGCGTAATGATGTCACACGAAACTCCGCCCCCCCACGGCTTTCGAGCTCAACTTCATTACAGTAAATGGAGAAAAATAGCTTCCAGTTATGACCATTGCGCGTAGAATTTCGAAATGAAACCTGCACAACTTTTGTAAGGAAGCTGTAAGGAATGAGCCCGCCAAATTTCAGCCTTCTACCTACACGGGAACTTGGAGAATTAGTGATGAGTGAGTCAGTGAGGGCTTTGCCTTTTATTAGTATAGATATGTAGATATGTACAGTATATATGCGTATATATATGTAGATATGTATATACATGTGTCTGTGTGTAAATATATATGTGTGTGTGTATGTATGTATATACTGTGTATATATATATATATATATATGTAGATGTGTATATGTACACTGTATATATGTATATATATGTTTATATGTGTCTGTGTCTGTGTGTGTGTGTGTATATATATATATATATATATATATATATATATATATATATGACAGCAACACTCATGACAGTGACAAAGCAATTACATTGACAATCATGTTACGTTATTTTTTTAAATGTTTCCTTTTCTCTTTCGTAACTTCTTTAACACACTACTTCTCCGCTGCGAAACGCGGGTATTTTGCTAGTATATTATACAAGTTAAAACCTGGGATGATCATCCATAGAGTTAAGATCTCAACTACCAATGCCATGTTTGTGACACTCAGGAAGACCTCCTTACCAAAACCATCAATCCAATCACTGCCTCTTCATTAAGTGTCCGTCCTTTAAGTGTCTAAACTGAATGATAACCCACTAAAAATAAAGTAAGTGTTAGTCCAAAATGTAAAAGTCTTAAAAACTGAATCTGCTTTTAGTTTGAGTGTTAATAACTAAAGTATTTTCACCTCAGTCATAAGCTTGGTGTTATACTGAATGAGACACTTTCCTCTGAAAGTGGTTTTACCAATATTATTAACAAAGCCATTTAACAATCACATGTATAAACATCTGAAACTGCAACTCTCAACCTTACATATCAACAGCATTATAATCAAAACTCTCAATAAGCATCAATGTGCTAATAATGCTGCTGCCTGGAAGCACATAGGAATCTAAAATCACACTCACATCACCCCCATCTTTCAGAACCCTGCAATGTCTCCTGCTAAAGTACAGTTATTTTTAAAATATACATACACAGCACTGAAAGGGGCATTCCTAATGCTTTTTTATATTATACAATAGGAAAAAAGATAAATATACTAATAACAACAACATTTATTTATATAGCACATTTTCATACAGATGATGTAGCTCGAAGTGCTTTACATGGTGAAGAAAGAGAAAAAGGCAAAATAAATAAGAAAATAGAATTAGGGAAGACTAATTAACACAGAATAAAATAGGGAGGACAGAATGTTATATATTGTTACACAAGAAACAATTAAAAAGTTAAAAAGGTGTGTGAGAGCTTTTATGGATACTGCAAATGGAGAATTATATATACTCTTAGAAAGAAACTGATAGGTATTTTAATTTAAACATCATTCAAAGAAAAAATGAAGTGTGACTTTAATAAGGACATGCGAACAATCTGAAGATTGTTCCTGATATGCATGACCCTGCTCAGGATAAAGCGGGTTTAGAAGATGGATGTGTGAGGAAGGACACAAGGGATGGTGTAGTTAAAGAACAATCCAGAGAAGGACAATGCCTGGCCACTTCAGGGATGTGGGGTTCAAATCAGGCATCCATTTTACTTCCTGTTTTAGGGAATAAAAGTTAGACAAGTTAAATGTCCATGTGCAGTGCCTTCAGTAGCAGTGTCCACATTTTTTATATAAACACCAAAATAAAGTTGAACTTGAATTTGTCAGTCCTAAACATGAAGCTCTTCTGTTGTAATTCGGGGAGTCTGGCCTCATTTCCTCTTTGGCTGTCATCTTGTTCTTAGTTTTGGTAGGAAGCCTCCTATTTAAAGCCTGCTGCTTAGTATGGAGGATAGAGGCCAGACTTTCTCTGTTGGTCGATAGCGGGTTTGTTATCGTTCCAAGTTCTGTGTTCTCCAAAAAGTTTATGTAGAAAAGTTAAACTGAGGAACTATTTTATTTAAATTAAGTGTGCTCCATTGATTCTTTTGAACTATATTAGGAAACCTACACCTGTTGAAAAAATAGGCAAACTCAAAACAAATGATACTAAAATGCAGAGGTATACCTGGCAACCAAACACTGTGGGGTAAAATCTGCACCATATCTAATACAATTTTTATCTAACTGCAGTTCAACTATGAAAAACATTGTGACAATTTCACAAATGTGTTATACTAGAGTCACTAGTCTGTATTTCAGCCTGGAGTCTCTTGGTGTGGAGGTTTCACATTCTCTCAATGTCTGCAAGGGTTTTTCTCCACTGCTCCAGTGTTCTACCCACATCACAAAACCATGAACGTTGAATTACTTGGGGAGCCCAAACTGTCCTGGCAGGAGTGAGTATGGCTGTGTATGGGACTGTTGTCTGCAGTGGGCCAATGTCCTGTTCTGGGCTAGTTTCTGCATTGCACCAGATGACTTTATGTTCACTTCCAGACCCTTGTGACCTACAGTTAGAATAATCAGGATTGATAAATGATAGAATAAAGCTAACATTTGACAAGCCACTTTCTTTTAAAGCACCAAGACTTCACCTCCCAGCCATCTTTTGGTACCAATTCTGAACTCACAAGCTTATGGTTTCTTCTTCTCTCCAGGTATCAACTACCTGATTATCTTTGTAGACCAAAATGTCCTCAACACAGTCCACACACTGTTAATCAAATATGATTGTTTATTAAATAATGGGTGCCCAATGGTATCACCCTATCTAGTTACTTAGTGATCACATGTCTGTAGAACTACTGTACCAGTCAGTGGTATCATATTCCTCATACTTTTCTCAGGTGGATATTCTACAGAATATACCACATCTGCTGTTCTACACATTAAATAATTATAAATTGATGATCACCACTTTTAAAAAAGCAGGCATTATGGATCCAATAGCCACATTTGGATAGGGCAGTTATGTCCAAATTCGCTTATAACAAGTTTGTAGTCTGATATATACTGCTGCACTACACTTTTGCCTTTGGTCTGCATGCTGTAAATCAGCTCTTCATGCTATTATACAGTCAGCTTTGCAAAGCTGCCTAGTATCCTTAGGCTATTTTCTTCACTTTCTGTTATTCATCCATTTCTTAGTTCTTCCAGTTCCTTTTATTATCCATTTCTGACTGCCTATTTCTATCTCTGGTCATCGCTGCCTTGTTTATTTGCTTTATTTGCTCAATAAATCAACTATTTTTTATAGTTTTGATTTTTTCACTGTGTCTCATACTATTATTCTGTACTTTTGCAAACCTTTATACAACTATATCCATAAACAGTAAATTGTGCTACCAAAGACATCTGTAATTTCCATCAGCACAGAGGCATGCTAACACTAGATGGTTATCTCCTGAAAGTCCCATATATGTCCATTACTAAAATTTACTTTTGATCCACAGGATTTTAGCACATACTGGATAAAATGCCACACTTTTAAAAATTATATATGAGTGGGTCATGTTATCCAAAGTATAATCTGATAAAATAACTGTTTGTCAATGTATTATTATCATAAAATTCAGACAAGTATATTTAGCAATAAAAAAAGCAAATCCCTGTGCACTCAACATGTAGCTCTAAGGGTCTGAAAACACTTCATGGTCTTGTGCCTGCTGATTTGAGCTGAGGGAGAGGGATGTGAGTTCACAAGTGAACAAATACAAATTCTAGTCTAGGGACTACGTCATGGCCTCCACACTCTCATCACTCTCGTCAGCAGCACATCTATGCTCTATGCATGGACCAACATATAAACAAGAAACCCTCAGATGGCTGACAGGTGTAGCACCATGGGTAATAGAAGACATTTTGAATTGGTGATCCTTAGATTTTGTAAGGATTCACAAATGGAAAAAAAAGAAATGGTGTAAATATATATTAAATGCATTAGAATGATAATGGATGAGGTTTAATCACATTATTATTTGATGATTTCTTCCATTTCCCAAAAATGGTTGAAAATTTCAAAAGACATTTCAAACAACTACAGCAAATATTTTTACAGCAAAACATTTTAAACATTTTTCTTGAAAATAAAGTTTGGGGTGCCAGTGATGTCAAATATTTTTTCGGCAGTGGCTGAAAAACACTCAGAAACAGACCAGGAAAAATCCTTTCAATGGAAATAGGAGACTGTTTAGCTTTCTGCTTCTTTTATTTGAAATATTTTAATAAAAAGAGCACTTTAGGTAAATAATCATATTTAGTATACTGAATGTTACCACTTACTGATCTTCATTAGCATTAATAGGACTGTTACTGCTTGTGTGTTACGCACACCTTTGAAGCCAACGGACAGATGGGAGATAACGTCATCCGATCCTGAAAATCCTTCCAGCACAGTGACGAAAATGGCAGACTGTATACATCAAGTATTGAGTGTGTACATGGACATACTGTTCAGTCGGCCACTATTTTTGTATTAAAAATCTTTTTTTTTATTGGTCTTATGTAATATTCTAATTTTCTGAGACACTGAGTTTTGAGTTTTCATCTATACTAATAAAAGGCAAAGCCCTCACTGACTCATCACTAATTCTCCAACTTCCCGTGTAGGTAGAAGGCTGAAATTTGCCAGGCTTATTCCTTACAGCTTACTTACAAAAGTTAAGCAGGTTTCATTTCAAAATTCTAAACGTAACGGTCATAATGGACGAAAACGTCCGCCATGTTGAACTTTCTTATTTATGGCCCCATCTTCACGAAATTTGGTAGGCGGCTTCCCTGCGCTAACCGAAACCGATGTACATACTTATTTCGGTGGTATGACGCCACTGTCAGCCGCCATATTGAACTTTCCAATATCTCTAATTATCCAACTTACCGTGTAGGTAGAAGGCTGAAATTTGGTACTTATTTCGGTGGTATGATGCCACTGTCGGCCGCCATATTGAACTTTTCAACGGTCTTTGTTACTTATGGGCCCATCTTCAAGAAATTTGGTACGCGGGTTCCCAATGCTAACTGAATCCTACTTACATACATATATACGTCCATAGCCTGCAGCTTGGTCACCGTGTGATGCGGCGTTGGGTCCCCCATCCCAACGCCTCCCACGTTGTTGGCTACCTGTCTATATAAGGCCGTCCGTCGCTCCAGTCTCTACATTCCCTTCCTTGCTTCGCCACAGGATTCACGTCTCCCTGCTGATAACTACAGCCTTTTAATTTAATCCACGGCTTCTTCGCTGTTTTATTGTTCATTTATTATGATTATAGTTATTGTGTAGGTATTTTAGACTTACTTTACATTGTTCAGGTGCCCATTTCCTTTATCATTCCAACCGTACACCCATTAACATGTCTATCGAGGTGATCACTATCGATCAAAGAACTGTCACTTACTGAGTGGTTTCCATGCCCGGAGATGGCACCTATCTTTTCCATTCTCTTTGTTACATATTGCACGGCCATATCAGGCTCACCTTTGAGGAACATTGTGTCTTATGTATTGAATGACTGGGACTGGTTCAAGGTGTGGACTGATGGCGGTACAGGAGATAATTATTCTACACAGGAGCACTATAAGAGTGAAATGCTTAAGCCCTTCACCTATGCATCTGCATGTGAGTTGATGGCTGCCGGGGAATTGTTCGGTTGTTGCTTTCAAGTGTACTGAAATGGCCAAATATTTTACATCTTTTGACAACCGCCAATACCTCTTAAACATCTTAGATTCACAGGTGATGATTTCAGTAGTGGACACTTTGATGTTTATGAATGTTTAAACTCTCAAAAGCTGGATGTAAAGTTATCGATGAAACAGGTTGTATACTTACAACGCTTGACAGATGCTGAATGTCTTTTCAACACAAATCCTACAAATACTGTCATAATTGAACCAAACCATGAAACTCAAACCGTTTATGACAGCAGATTTGTGATTTGAAACAAGATTACTGTTCACATGGCCAACTGCGTTGCATGCTCAAGAGTAAGCTCAGTGCACAGCTTGGTCATATTACAACCGGAGGGCCGAACTGACAACATTGTATAGAAAGAGATCCATAACAAATAATTATTGGTATATTTTCCCTCAGTTTAAAAAGGTTTAATTTTCTTCTTAAAAATTTTAAGGCTGTGAAGCGCGGATATTTTGCTAGTTAGCTATAAACAATAATCAGCAAAATGAAAAGAAATAAATGTGTGTAATTGAATCTATATAATATATGAGTTTCACTTTTTGAATTGAATTACTGAAATAAATTAACTTTTGGGTGATATTCTAATTTATTGAGATGCACCTGCACTCTACTGATGATGATCAGAGATTCAAAGAAGCAGGGACACCCCAGATGAGTGAGGGGCCATAAATGTATAAAAGGGCCAATTTGAGATTTGTGCAGTATAAAACATGAAAATATGCAAATGAACACATTTATTAAGAAATGCAACTTTTCCTTTGGCCATGAAATGCATTAGATAATAACATGCTATTGTCACATTCTCATTAAAATATCAGTATCACTCATATAAAACATATATAGTTTATTCACAGTAAATTATTTTTGGCATTTTATTTGCTTAACATTTCTAACTTTCACTGCAGCAAACTCCCCTACTAAACTTTCTGCATTTCAATGGAAATCAGAGCCAGTCAATTTAATCGCTCTTGAGAAACAGTTGTTTTATTTAAAAAAAAAAAAAAAACCTAAACATCGAAGTTCCTTCGAATCAAAGTCTCATGAAAATAAAACTGGCTGAAATGATTTAATCATCTGGAGAGCCCATTAAACATCATTGTTCATACATCTCATCCAGTGCAACAGACTTGAGAGGTTTGCCAGGGTTGGGCAAAAGAAATTAAAATGGGGAGTTTTGTGTCGAATTATTGACTGGGTTTAAAGGCACATCAGCATTACACTTTTAAACTATTGGATTTTCAGGTTGCCAAAGACCTCTACAGATAAGCAGCTTAAAGTAAGTCAGTAACTTCAGTGACTGGAGGACAACATCTGAGAGGACAGCCAAAACACTGGTTATTAGTGTCCCTCCTAAGAACATCATATGGATTTGTATCACACTAAACACGCATCATTGATGTTGTTAATGACCTCATCGTGTCTGTACTGCAGGCATAAAACATTTTAAATTGATTTGGCCCGAGGCCAGCGACTCAGACAACCGTCTGGGTGCACAAATAGAGCGACCAGACACATGGGTGGGGGGGACTACAGGCAAACTAGCCTTATGAAGTGCTGGGAGATTGATGCTTTCAACCATTTTTTTTCCAGAGTTCTAGAAAGAGAAAAGCTACACTACATTGCTTGAGAATTTGTTCAGAACAGAGGAATAAGGTGCAGCACTCTGTGGGGTCCAAGGCATCTGCCTTGATTTCTCTCCACAAGGCACCGGCCTGGAAGCATCTCATCCTTACAAGCTGAAAATCTGTTTACAAGCCCAAGAAGTGATAATCTCCACACAACTCAACACTGAGCAAAATTGGAATTAGTGAAAAACAGATTTCTCGCTTATAAAATCACACTCAGGCTAGTAAATTACTTCCTAGCTGCTACATCTTGCCCTTAAAAAGTTGGGATTTACAAGAAAATATTTTTCATACAGCAAATGAGCTCATCTGAGATAAAATCTTTTCAGCAACTGAGTATGCACTTCTGGTGAAGAATAAATAATGAAAAAATGAGGTCTGTATCGCTGTATCTAGGTAGATTAATAAAACATTATGTTTTTCAAGGTTAACAGCAGCAAGACACCCCCATGATTACTACAAAGGTGGGTTATGTGGGTTACGCATTTCGAAGATGTAATCAACTTTAAAAATGGTTATTAAACATAGAATGGAATGCATTCATGAAATGGTTGTAATTTTAAATACAATCCTTGTGTAAAATAACAATATATGCATACTATTCCTGTTAAAATATTATCCATCATGATGGGTCAGTATTCAGTGTTGTTTTACATGGAAAAATGCAATATAAGTGAGGAAACATCTGATGTGTCTTCATCGCTGGGGGAGCTCTGGCTACTAAGATTAAGGCAGATCTTGGAATTAAAAGGGGAGTTCAGACCTTGGGTTTTTAATCCAGTGCCTTAGCCTGGTGATGAATAGTAACAACCACCAATGAATCATAAGCAGTATATATGAGCTTGCTCTTTAAAAAACAAAACAAAAAAAACTTTCAACATATTTCTTGAGAGACCAAAATGCAAATGAAAATTAAGTGTGCAGAATGTGGTAAGTGTGAAGAATGAATTTGATAGCTCTTGTAGTCATTGTCAGTTTACAAGTCATTATTGATTTTCTGTAAGCATATGCATCTGTATGCAGGCAGGATTCATTAAGCTCAGCAGTTCTGTGTGCTTTGTAGGTTACAGACCTTTACTCCAACAATTATAATCCCTACACTTCAAACTAAAATAATTGATACTTTCCACAGCATTACATTAACATAAAGGCCACACCTGAAGAAATAACAATCATGTCTGTACGAGCGTAGCATTTGCCCAAACATGCAGAGAATAATTCACACTCCATTCCTCTCTGAAATTAACTGTTCGGCATCTCTGTTTTTGTGCTTTTTTTTCGAAAAGACAAACATGGTTCCCATAGAGAGGATTGAATAGTTCACCACAGAATATTAAAAGACCTAGAGCTAGGGAAAAAAAACGGCAAATGTTGCCTCTGTTAGCTCAGGCTTGAAAAATCTTTTAAGGAAGGAAAAAACCCAGCAAGAATAAAATTGCCATCTGGTTTCCTTTCTTTTTGATTTTAATTAATTTGAGCAAATCAAATAAATCAAATGTAAAATTTGTGATGACAGGAAAAAAGCATTTTCCACTAAAACAGTATTTGAAAAATCAGTATAATATTATTTGTACATAATATACTGTATTTTCATGATTAAATCATTTTTAATTTATTAAAACTTTAATACAGAGTGGCACAGGGTAATGCTGCTGCCTCGCAGTAAGGAGACCGTTGTTTGCATCCTGGGTCCTGCCTGTGTGGAGTTCATTCTCTGTGTCTGTGTGGGTTTCCTCTGGGGGCTCCAGTTTCCTCCCACAGTCTAAAGACATGAAGGTTAGGTGGATTGGCGATCTTAAATTGGCCCTATTGTGTGTGTGTGTGTGTGTGTGTGTTCATCCTGCGATGGACTGACCCTGTCCAGGATTTGTTCCCAGCCTTGTGCCCCATGGTAGCTGGGATAGGCTCCAGTGGACACCAATGACCCTGTTCAGGAGGTTGGAAAATGACTGACTAAAACCTTAATACATTCATACATTTTCATTTCAATTAGTTCAACAGAATTAATATATTCTTTAATATATTCTACTAGCTGAAATACCCAGCGTTGCCCGGGAGGAAAATAAAGTTTTTTTTTAATTGTTTGAGAAAAACATAATTTAAAAAAACACAACTTTAAAAATAAAAATAAATTAACAAACAATAAACCTGGGTTTAATTTCCGGGTCATCCCTGCGTGGTTTGCATGTTCTCCCCGTCTCTACATGGGTTTTCTGCGGTGGGCTGGCACCCTGCCTAGGGTTTGTTTCCTGCCTTGCGCCCTGTGTTGGCTGGGATTGGCTCAAGCAGACCCCCGTGACCCTGTAGTTAGGATATAGCGGGATGGATAATGGATGGAAGGATAAAGACTCACTAATGTGCTTGTCTTGCGGTGTTGTATGTATGTTATCATCCAGCTGATGCTCGGAACCGGCCAACTGTTTTTAATTTGAAAAGCAACAGGGGCACGGTGGTGGCTCAAACATAAAGAATGCTGGCAATCACCTCCAGTTCACCCTCGTGTTTTTTAATTGTTTGAGAAAAAACATAATTAAAAAAAAAAAAAAACGTTAAAAATAAAAATAAATTAAGAAACAAAGACTCACTAATGTCCTAGTCTTGTGGTCTTGTATGTATGTCATCATCTAGTTGACGCTCGGAGCCAGCCAACTCTATTTAATTTGAAAAGCAACAGTGGCGCGGTGCTGCTCAAAAATAAAGAATGCTGGCAGTCGCCTGGTATATACTAACTGTGATAGCCGCACAGGATCCTAGAAAGTATTTAAATCAGAAGTCAGAACTACTCTGGGCATCTCTTTGCTAGAAGGATTCATGTTGCCAAAGTGCTCGCATCGTTTGTGCATTAGCAGCTAAGCGACTGTCTTTCTTAGGAGGTTTCCTTTTGCCGGTGTACTGGCCTCGCTTGCATATCCTCGGAGCTGGAGCCCTCACCCTGAATCTACGTGTCACTTCCGAGCCGGACAGACGCACACACTTGCACGTGTAGTTAATTTCAAAACCAACAGGGGTGCGTGGTGGTGGTGCTAAAACATAAAGAATGCTGGCAGTTGCCTCCAGTTGGCCCTCTGGTGGTCGTTCCGAGTATCAACTGGATGATAACATTTATACAAGACTGCAAGATGACCCCCACCCTACCCAGAAGGGGGTGGGTTATGGCTGATTTCACCCTACAGTATTTTTAGTTGACCAATGAGGAACATGTGTACCAAGTTTCATGAAAATCAGTCTAGCCATTCAGATGTGGTGCTGGAACATACATACACACATTGACGTTTATATATATATATACAGTATATTATATATACACTATATATATATATTCTAGAATTATATAATTATATAATATATTCTAGAATTATTTAAGAACATCAGTTTATTATATAGTGATAAATGAAGTTGTAGTGAATTAAATAGAGAATGTTAACAGTGATAAGGAAGACAAACATGCTGTCCCGACCAGGATGGTTCAGTTCCTTACCCAACCAGGAGGTCAAGCTAGTAACTGGACAAGAAGGAAGGCATGGCCTTCACTGCCTCAACCAAGAGAAGGCACCAACCACACAGTGAGATGCTGGCATCCCGGAGGAGCTCAGTCGAGGTCCCTTATCCGGCTGAGAAGCCAGTATGCTGGAGGGACAGAGGGAGGGAACTGATGCAAATTATTCACTTTCCGAAACACTAGATGGCAACATCCCTGGGCTACAGTACCCATACGGACACCTGCAGGGCGTGCTGTTGGGTTCTGAGGGTGCTGCAGGGACTTGTGTTCCTACTTTATGTGGCTCCACTTGACTCGAAAGGACTTCTTATGGACAATGCCTTGATACAGGAAGTACAATGTGAAAGGAGGCATCTCTCTTCACTCATGGAGTCAGAGTCAAAGAGGAAGAGGAGGATGATGCTCACTGAGGAGGAGTGGAGGGAGATGACGATGTAGTTAAATTCGGCGTATGCTTGTAAGTAAGCCTATTATGGTATTATTAATCAATAAAACAATGTTATTTTATCCTGGATTTGTCTCTGAAGAGGTTGTCTGGCATTCAGAGCTCTGGGGCGCCCCTTAGTGGCCACAACAGAAATAAGGTTTAACCTGCTCACTAAAATAAATTGATAATTATTATCACTTTCTCTGTAAATTCATGTTAAGTAAACATGTAATATTACTTTTTTAAAAATCATTCAAGAAAGATAAACTTGTACCTCAACATAGAAAAAATGGGAGAAAGCTCAATATGATCCTTATTGAAAAATGTACGTTTCCTTTTAGCAATGATCCTCACATGCTAGTGTGTACAGGTAGATGCTTCTGGTGTCCTATTATTACTGAGGGTATCAGGAGGTGACTGCTATTAAGGGATATCAGACTAAAAAGGACAGAAAGTAGGCAACAGGTTAAGGGTCATTTCCAGAAAGACAGCTAGGTAGTGACTAAATGAAAATGTACAGCAAAAATACCTAGGCCAAATGACACAACTAACCAAAATATTTCCCAAACCAAAATACGTTTTTCAAGGCAAGCAAAGGGTTGGGAGTGCGAGTATCCTAAAGAATGGATGTGTAAAACAGAGGTCTCCGTAGTAGTGATTTCTCGATCTCTCTCCTGATTGCCTTGGACAGTTTCATCCAAGAACAAGAAAATTTCATTTCGTTTCTACCCGTTCTCAAACACTTCCACAAAATATTCCATCCTACTGCTGGACTGCATTATTGTTTTCCACTCTAAAAGGCATTTTACTTGGGCACATAATCAAGGTGGATTCTTAAAATAGTAGTTTGTATGAAGGTAGAAAACATCATGCAGATGTGAGTAAATCTGTTTATGACTAATTATTCTTTTTCATAATAAAATCAAATGAGGCTTATTCTTATCATGTTCAAAAATCAATAGATAAACAGAGAGAGAAAGAGGGAGTGAACAGATGTCCTCATTTTTCCAGAGAAGGCAACACCACGTTACGATTCACCGCCAACTTATTAGTGCAGTAGACCCACGTGAAGATGCGGTTCAGGGTTCGCGGTCTCAGTCATTCGAGAAATATTTCCTTAGAACCTAACTAATTGTTAGCAGAAACCGCAAATATCCTCCACAATTTTTTATGGCTTTTTTCGTGGCATTGCTGCACTGTATAGAGAACAGGATTCAACCGTAGAGGAAAATGCAACTTGGGATGGTGAAAGTAGCTAATCCGAGAGCGTTGTACTCTACTAGAATTTGAAACTGTAACTCCCAGCAGTCCCTGCAGTGGCTCTGATTGGTATTCTGCTGAGGGTGCAGGGGCTGTTGGGGTCAAAGGATGTCAGCTCAGCTTTTAAAAGGGGGGGCGATGACCAAAAGAAAAAAAAAGTTTTTATAATTTGTGTTTCAAGTTCCTGTCTCTCTGCCTGCCTTCTGTTGGGTTACCTGTACTTATTCATTTTGTCCTGGATCATTTCGTGGTTGGGGTCTGGATTGTCTGCCATCTGCCTTTGTACATGAGGACTGTAAGTAGATTCATTGCTATCCTGCGAAGAAAGGAGAGCTCCTGAACCTGTCCACCCGTCTTCACCATTTCAGGAACTACTGGTAGGATTATCTTCACATTCCCATTCAACATGCGGATCTCTGGAATATCTATCTTCCTCAATACATGTCATCTGTTGCCGTTTTTCATGGACTTTACTGTGTGTGTTTTGTTGGTGCTTTGTTGTATTTAATGTATAATCGCCATAAGGGGAACAAAGGTGGTATCGTTGTTTTCATTACATTCTTTATTTGCTGTTTGATTACTGATTTGCTTTGTTTTTGTCTCTGTTTGTGCCTGCGTGTGGGTCGGGTCAAGGCTGGATGCATCTCTGGAATCTCCACCATAAAAATAAATAAATCACTGTCTTCTTGACGTTGTGAATCTTAACGACACTGGAACCACTATAACATTATTAATTTCTCCTTGCTGCTGATTGACTGCTGCCCTGTAATGCATCTCCAACTGAGTTTTCTTATGTTTTCCGTTTTGTTCTTCTTAATCCTTAAACCGCCGCAAACGGCTGTAATTGTTTCCCAGTGCAATTTACCAGCACGCTGGAGCTGATCAGTCAGTGCCGTACATTCGTTGAGCAGCAAGCTAATGACCACTGCTGGCCCGTGCAGCACTGCAGCCTCACTGTCTCTGGGATTGAGCCGCTGCACTAGACTAGCCTGCAATCATCAGCGTTTACCTCTGTGTGCTTGCATGCAGCCATTTCAAGCGTAGTTGGCTCAGTGATTTACTGAATTTCATCAATGGCATCAGTTGCACCTTGTACATATTGTTCCAGTAGTTTTTGAAATAGTTTTTACAGTTCATTGGCAGTGTGTAAAATGATCAATGTTGCAGTAATTGTGATGCTCTTTCCATGAAAAAAAGTTTTCCATTAAAATTTCACTTTTTCTTTGTGAATTGTGACGTTTACTTAAAGTGCAGCAAAAAAGTATTTGGCGTCCAGGGATGCATTAACCCCCAAGTATGTGGCAGTTTAAGGGTTAAAGCCCCAGGATGCCATCGGAAACACCCTGCACCTTCTAAAGCTTCTGGCAATGAAAACGCACTTGAATGAATTCCAGTACATATAGCGCTAACATCGGTATTTTACACTCTAGCACTGCGGGTGACATATCAGTACAGTACTGTACAGTGTACAGGTTTACCTTTACAATCTTTTTTAGGTAATGTATTAAGCTGAGGTTGAAATTAAATTAAAGTGTTTTGGGGGCATATTTAGGGTTTAAACTATAAAAATAGGCATTTTTTAACCACATCCATAATTCACAGTTTTTCAAAATTCACGGGTGCTCTAGGAACGTAACCCCTGTGAATTTCGAGGGTGTACTGTACAATAAATGTGCAAACAAAGTGTACATTTACTAAGGAGTTTTTGTGACCTGAATGCAATGAGTGGGAAGCTGAATCTACTGTTTGGAGAGATGGACTATGAGACATAAAGTTCATATTCATGCTACAAAGCACAAAACAATTTTTTAAGGAGAACAGTTATTTGCAGACGTGAAAGACTATTTTGTGAGGCATATTTTATTATGTTTCCATTTAAACTGATCATTTTACAACCTCAGATATTGACTTTTGTTTTTTTTACATTATGTAAGAGAAATAGCAACACTGGCTATATTCACATTACCAGAGTGAAGTGACTCATAGGTTTTTTTGCCTTAATGTGACACAACTCTGATGTTTTTAGGGCTATCTGGGCACATATGTGGTCCTAAATTGGATACATATCTGACTTGTGGCCATGCAACATGCATAAGAATGGTCAAATCTGAAATCATGTGTTTTTTTCGCCTATACGCTCTTGTCATCAGCCAGCACCGGCAGAGCAACAAAACAACAATGTAGGAGAGCAGGAGTTGGGACAACAGTCACAGTCCCACCATTGCTTCTTTACTGTACCCACACATCTCTTGGTGTAGCAGTGCCAGCAATAGCTGCAAAAACAGCAACAACTACCCATCTGTCTTTTTTCGCTTTCTTGACTTTAATCCTGTATAGCTGACAAAACTACCATCCTCCAGATCAAAATGTAATGCATACACTAACCACTAGCATGTCCATTATGTCCGTTTTAATAAAAACAAGCTGTCTCACAAATATGAAACTTTTTTTTTTTGGTGACACAGATTGCTTGTGCACAAACATATCAATGGGCCTGTGCGTGCCATTTCGGAGGACTGATGCATTCACATTACAGTTAGATACAGGTATCGTACTATACGTATTTTTGATACCCACTGCACACCCAATCTACCTGGAAAGGGGTCTCTGTTTGAACTGCCTTTTTCCAAGGTTTCTTCCATTTTTTTTCCCTATTAGGATTTTTTCTGAGTTTTGTCCTTGTCTTCTTAGAGAGTCAAGGCTGGGGGGAACTGTCAAAAGGCAGGGCCTGTTAAAGCCCATTGCGGCACATCTTGTGTGATTTTTGGGCTATATAAAAATAAATTGTATTGTATTGTAAATGTATTGTATACAGATCACTTGTAGTTAAGAAGACAGGCAAATCTGATCTGAGCAAAAAATCAGAAATACAGCAATGAGGCTTGTAATGCGAATGTAACCTCTGATACTCAGTTTACTAAGACATTTAAACTGACTGAATATTTTGATTAGGAAAACTTAATAAGGAATCATTTTATATATAGGCATGTGTTGAGTGCTGATTAATCATCCAAAGCCACATTTCATTGCTTGACCACCTGAAGGAAGCACATGGAAGGATGGAGTAAATGTGGAGTCAAAGGAGACTCCTGATAGTAGCCTGGTGACTGGGCATGAGCAGAGCAGAGCCTCTTTAGATTTTCTGTTGTCTATTATTTTGGAACTTGCTTCTTGTACCTCAGTTTAACTGGTGTTTCGGTAACCCTGGATACTCATTTTTGTTATTCTTGGTATACTTTTCGAAAAATTACAGCATTACTCTGTCAATTGCTTTTTGTGCTCTGATTATTGGATGGTTGACACCATTTTCAGATAGTTTTTGCATTTCTGTTGTCATATTTTTTTTAGTTGTTATTCCCATTGCTTGTAATGTGACACATGATTGTGTGATGTTCTGTGTCACCATATCCCACCTACACAAGACAGTAGCACACAGTTTCTGGTATCCATGTATTTTACCTCATTCCTAAAACTTTTAACCCTTTTCTCATTAGTGTTAGGGGAAAGTAGAAACTGCTACTGAGAAAACTTACTTTGACTATACCTTTTATTTAATATCTCTGGTATAGTTGGTCTGGCTCTGGTTGGCATTCCCAGTTTTTGACCACTTTTATCATTTGACTTTGTTCCTAACATATCTTAGCTATCTGTTTCCTGTTTCCAGTCCACTGTTATACTTCCTCACACTAGTATTTGGTTCCGAAAAAGTGTCTCTCATTTGTATTTATATGGAATGTTCTTGTGATCTTCAAGTATTGTTCCACAGTGTCTTTTAAAAGTTGACAGTCTCTAGGTACTGAAGATCTTGCCAGTGAAGAATTGTGATAGCAGCCCTGTAGTATTCGTAAGAAATTATTTTTTTGGCCTTAAACTACCTTTATATCCGTGTCCATTCATTTTGTGCTGCTGCTAGACTTGAAGTCTCACTATGTGACTGTTAAAAAAAATCAGTTCTCAACTAGTTATTGCAGTAAAGTTTAAGTCTCAAAGTAAAATGCATTCATGCACACAAGTGGCATGATTACACCTGAAAGAGCAAGTGATCATGTAAAATACTAAAAAAGATTCTGTAGTGAAATACCCTGGGAAATGGAAAGCACAGAAAGCGAACTGAAAAAGAAAGAGTCAGAAGTCAGCCTGGTATTACAAAATCAAAAGAACAAGCAAAAAACAATCTTTAAGATAAAATCACTAACCCAGAATCAAAGTCAGAAAAGCTTTGTTCTTTTGCCTCTAACTCACATTAAAGTTGTTATTTTTCTTTTTGATTTCTTCTTGAAAGAGAAAGACAACCACTCTTAAAAATAAAGGTGCCAGAGTGGTTCTTAAGAACAATGCCTTAGGGAACCATTTTTGGTTCCCTAAAGAACCATCTACATGAGCTTTAAAGGACACCTGGTACATATAATAACACAGGCTGAGCTCAGGTTTTCAGGATGTGTTAATATCCTACTATCGTGATTTGTTGTCCTCATAGGTCCTCACTGTTTAATTCTGTTCTTAGGTCCAATTCCAGTTTTGTTAGGAGCGTGGCCTCTGAGGTCAGGACCCATGCCTAACTGATGTGGCGGGGTAAAAATAATTGCTATGAGTGCAAATACTTGTCTGGTCTGCAGGTACCAAAATCTCTGATGTATTCTATGTTTATCTTTGCGCTCTTTTGTATTGGGCTTCGGTTTCATTAACCCAGTAAAGTACCATTAAAGAATCACATTTAAGAGAGAATAATAAACTACTGTGTGCCACCATCCTATATAGGTGGACCTCAATAATATAGCGCATGATGTGATCAGTGAACCCCACTGAATTCGGCTTGCCTCAAGTTCGGTGAAAACATGGAAATGTTTGAGAACTTTACTGAACTCAGAGAAATGCACTGAAGTCAACTGGAGAAGGAGAAACTGAACTAGCTTTGAGTGGCCTTTTAAATGTCCCTGACAGCTAGGAAATCATCTGTCAACTATGCTAGACCGGTAATTGCCAAAAATGTGACCTGAGCTGCAGCACTATGCCTTGCTGAATTAAAATTAATTTTTTGTTTTTCCATGACACTTTTGCTCATTTACTGCCGTCGCTACCATGCAAGTGCAACAGTAAAGCACATGGACTCTTCAATCCTACCTGTTTCCATCAACTGCAGAGCACTCTGGGTAATACTATTAAAAAGAGTAGGCACACATATTATGTACAGGTGACATGCAAGTCCATACAAAATCACATTACCTTTAAGACATGAATACACCAACACATTTCCAGTTTTCTTTTGTGAGCACTTTTTGCATATACGTAAATGCAGTCACAAGTTTACCACTAATTCCTAGCCCACTAATAGCATCAGTGTTACATAGCATTGGCCACTACAGCTCTGTGATTTCATGGTGGCCTCACAAAACATCATTGAGCATGGAGGAAAAAAAAAGGTTCATCCAAGCTGGCTGCAGAGTGAATTTTTGGGGAAAAAATTTGGTGATGAATGTCAGAAGAGTGCATTATTTGCTGTAAAAAACACTTTGGTAAATATCACCCATCAAAATGAGTAACTAGCACAGACTATAGCAACCAAAAACAAGATGGCTGCATCCATACATCTGTACCACAAAATGGAAGAATCCAGAAATATAAGTACAGCACTGACAAAATGACAGTGTGCTGATATTCCTATTTCAATGCCAATAATAATAAACAAGAAGAACAATAAGTATATGAATTACAGGAATGACAAATATTACTTCTGTCAATGTCCAAATTTAGATTTACAACAACAAGTGGGGGTGGCACGGTGGCCCAGTGGTAGCGCTGCTGCCTCGCAGTTAGGAGACTCGGGTTCGCTTCCTGGGGCCTCCCTGCGTGGAGTTTACATGTTCTCCCCGTGTCTGCGTGGGATTCTTCCAGGCGCTCTGGTTTCCTCCCATGGTTAGGTGTGTTAGTGTCCTGTGGTGGGTTGGCACTCTGCCCAAGATTGGTTCCTGCCTTGTGCCCTATGTTGGCTGGGATTGGCTCCAGCAAACCCCCGTGACCCTGTGTTCGGATTCAGCGGGTTGGGAGATGGATGGATGGACAACAAGGGGTAAGTAAAGTCATGTGTTCTTATATAGTGAGTTCACTCACCAATGTACACCAGGCTCTGGCAACATAAATAAACAGTTTTTACAAGTTTCATGCTTCCTAGTAAGCTTTAATTCACAGAATAAGACATTAAGCACCTTGAAAAGCTTAGCTTACGCCCTGGTTCTGAGTAATATATTTTGTCAAAATAAAAAATTTGTTTCAACCCTTTTCTTGATTAAATGAAGTTTAAGAATATTTGAAAGAGTAAAATATGAGTAGTCCTGTGAACTCACAGCTAAGGGATTCAGGTTGAATTGCCAGCTAAGGCTCCTTCTGCGTGTAGTTCACATGCCGCTCCTGTGTTTAGTTAGGGCTTTCTCCATTGGCTCTTATTGCCAGTCCACTGTTAGATTCACTGTTGACTCTAAATGGACCAAGTGTTAGACTGTGGGAGTGATGGGCCTAGTGATAGACTGGCACCTGTTCCAGGGTTGGTCCCAGGAACACACTTTAACTGTTTGAAAACAGATGTCATTTTGTACTTTTCCTCATTAAAATGATCACATTAAACAAACCTGAACCACAGACAAAGTTAATATTTTAGCTTTCACAGATTAGGTGCAAAAAAATTGTCTGAGTAACAATAGATTTTCTTACCAAGGCTCATAAACATCCCATTAATGAAAGGTTTTCAAGATGAAGTTGCAGTATAATCAATAATGATATAATGGCACTTTTCCCACTTATCTCCATGACTCACAATGAATCACCCTATATTTAATGTGAAAAGCTGATAAAGCTGATCACATCTATTCAGTCAGATTCCTGGATGAACATCTCATGCAGTTTTCTACAGGTTCTTAAGAGCTGTGCTGCGAACATAACTGATTGTTCATCAACTGTCCAAATAAGAGTTTCCCGCTGAAGTAAGTTCTGTGTTGCATTAAAAGTGTGTTTTGAAGAGTCAATCTATTGTTTCAAGAGTTACAGCAGTGTCATGAATATTTTAAAAGTCAACCATGAACTAGCCGTGCATGTAATTGAGCCCAAGAAAATCTGAGGCACAATCTGTTGCTTTTGCGATCATTCCTGCTCTTTTCATTATTTTGTATGGCTCCACTCAGAGTATGAATCACTGATGTGTAATTTGAGATTTGTTTGCAGAAAGCTATCTCCTGCAGTACATTTCTGTGTGTGCTTCTGCCTTCTCTTTAGGAAAACAAATAATGTAACTCTGTCCACCTGGAAACAATATTTCAAGTGAGTGCAATCGTCTTTATTATCAATACAAATAAAAGAAACCTGCATTATCCAGAGCATGAACTGTATCATAAAAAATGTTGCATATGATTTCTCATGTGGAAAAATACATTTTCTTGCAGGTGCCCAGATTTGTTGAGCTTCAATTTTGTCGACTGTCTTCATAGTCTTTTTTTGTTCAATGGACCTTGTCTCAGTCTCTGAAATTCAATTATCTTTCAGGCAACTAATGGAACTAATTGAACAAGAAAAGAAATCATTGAGCTTAGAAATGAATATTATTATTATTAGTGTGTCATTTACTTCTAACATTAGGATGTGACAGTATACTGTACCTAGAGTTTATCATACAGAAAGTTAGTCTGCATGATTAACAGTAGAGCTTATGCAAAATGAAGCATATAGAAAAGGGCTGAGCAGTATATCTGCACTCCTTTTCAAGTAAAATACTGATGTAAAAGTGCTTGTTGAATTTTAATAATTTTTAACGTTCATAAAGTCAAATCACAATAAATATCTGTGAAAAAATTACCTACCGCAATTGAAATGCTAATGCTATTTAAAAAAACACGTAAGACCAGGGAATTCTCTCCTTTTATTCCAGCACATTTGGAAATAAATTTGTCCAAAAAAATGTGTATCTCAGAGGCATTCTTTTGTCCTTCAGATAATGATTTAGTCCAAGGTTACCTTATTGTAACACCTGCCTTTTTGAAACAGATGCAATCCTGCCTTCAGACTGCTATTATTTTCTTGTAGGTGGTGGTCTGTGCCGAGAGAAAAGCTATCAATCAATCAGGAAGGTAAGAAATTGAGGCACAAAGGCGAAATCATTTGATGACAAATAGAAAAATAAGGTAGCAATCTGTCTGTCTTTAGAAATGCCACAGATACAAAGTACTTGGTAAAAAAAATAATAGCCAGTTTAAGATCTAAAGGAAAAAATCCATCTTTCCATCCACTTTCGAAACTTACATAAGTGAACTCCACAGTCATTGGAAGCAGAAGTCTGTTGTGACACCACCAGACACTTGTTATGTATGTGTAGGCAAATCCTTTCAATGTGTTTTCTTGGTCACTGTTCGCTTGTTTTAACATGAGTTGCTGATTTGTTGAGCCATTTGTGCAAATCTCTGCATGCAGACCAGCACAAAGCACAGGTTGCACCATGTATCATGTAGAAAACACTGGAGTTCAATAAGCATTGCATGCTGGACATAATTAACACACAGTTTACTAACACTTAACAAAGGCTTCTTTTGGTGTTATTGACATTTACAAAGCCTCAGTAAAGTGGATATTCATCATTTCTTTATTCATCATGTGCAGTGTGTCATTTGATACGCTGGCAATTCACAGACCTTATAATAAAGTATGCTAGATAGATAGATAGATAGATAGATAGATAGATAGATAGATAGATAGATAGATAGATAGATAGATAGATAGATAGATAGATAGATACTTAATCCCATATGCAATATCAGGAGAAAAATGTCTCACTTAAGACACTTCTGACCATTCCAAAGTGAAGTTATTTTAGGCCACACTTCAAAAATAAATAATCACTTTACTGATGCTTTGTGTCATTAAAACTCCAGCTTCTCTGTCATCCACCCTGCCCTTGATAAGTGGGTGATGGACAGATGGACGGACAGATGGAAGGATGGATAGATGGATGAAGCCCAACAGTACACGTTTTGTTTTTGCAGAATTGAGATGCAACAAGGTCAACAGAAACAAGGGCGACCACAGTCATTATCAGAATAGCAAGAAACTGCAGTTGGCAGCATAACCAAGAATTGAATTTGTCTCTGAGAAATTCAGACAAGAATGATTTAAGATGAGGGAGGGTACGTATCTAGGATTTAACCAAATTTGCATTTCAGCCATGGCCCACACAACATTAGAAACAGTCCTGCAGTTTTCCTTTTAAAATGAATCCAGAAAAAGAAAAAACAGCACTTTGAATATGTACAAGAATATAATGATTTTCTGTATTTCTATATAATTTACAGCACATTTTTATAGACTATTTGATCTTGATGCCACATGAGTGCATCTTCATTTGACAAAGCAGGACTTAACCTTACCAAATGGAGGAGACATGGAAGGAACATTATTGGCCACCAGGACATTGCGGATATCCCTGTCCAGCATGGAGGCAATGTCACAATGTATGCTGCCATCAAACACTGTGGAGGTCATTCATTGCCATGTTACCCTGGGCCCACACATATAGCACATCTGTTGACTTTCCTTGATGGTGTTCAGAATCATTTATTTCAAGAACAGAAAAGAGAGTCAGGACAGTAAGATCAATCATGCTGCAATTCTTAAGACAACACTAGCTTCCACCTCACTGCCCTATAGAGGAATTTTCCTTAGCATTGCAAAAAAACATATAAACAGGAGCACCTACCCCTTGATATGGAGGAATCAAATGAAGACACTGCCATGGAGTCTTGCCTGGATAAGGCATACTAAGGGGTACTTCACCTCGCTGCCTGGCCAGGAGCAAACACTAATTGTGATTGCGATTTTCTGGTCTGACCCAGAGTAAAGATGAGCAAAAAAAAAAAAAGATTTTCCTCTCCTTATACCATAAATATTATAAGTGTGGTATATGCATATGTTATATGCTTTATTCTTTAAGTTACATTCTTGACCAACAAATGAGGGAAGAAGGAAGGTCTTCAATTCAAAGGTCCTGTTTGTGTTAATAAAAGATCTCTGGGCATTCTTTGTAAAGAGTAGGGTGCATCCAGATGTCTAGGCTATATTGTCCTCCATGGTCTAGTCATTCTGCCCCCTTAATCATACCCAGTCTGTAATTGGCTAACTATCTCTCACCACTTCACCACCTAACAGCTAATGTGTGGTGAGCATACTGAAACAAAAATGGCTGCCATTGCATCATCCAAGTGGATGTTGCATATCGATAGTGGTTGAAGTGGCTCTTCACTCACTGAAGTGCTTTGAGTACTGAGAAAAGCAATATATAAGGAATTATTATTATTATTATGATTAAAAAGTCAATCCCATGAGGGTTTAGCTTCCTGGTCATTGTGATCAAGAACTTCTGATAAACCCTTTTTTACTGATGTTCGCTGCTGCCACCTTCAATGGTAAAGAAACACTATCAGTCTCTAACATGATTTCACATTACTATTTTTTGAACCATGTTCAAACCGTTCTGCAACATGTTATACAAATACTTCAATGTTTACGTGTTTCTCATTGATGTGATCTCACACGCAGGCTCACTGTAATTAGCTGGTGAACATGGACTGTGTTTTTCAAAATTACTTTCCCATTAATAAATTATATTTGATTGATTTTAGGCATGTGTAACAATATCCAAAAACTTTTCACATTGTTGCAGGTGGTACCTACAATGCACACAACAATTTTTTTTTGTTAAAAAATACATTTTTGTGAAAATTCTAGAAATTACCTTATTAAAGAACATTCTTAATAGGATTGAAATAATATTTATTATTATCTACAGTAAACATATACTGGATAATTTATGCTATGATCTTCATTGGATGTTTCAGCATTGCATCAAGAGTCCACTTTCCAGATAGATAGTGTCACACACGTGCAAGTAGGGGGATGTTGTGTGGACCAAGTAAAGGTAATTCCACGCCATGCCAGGGGAGGGCAAGGTGCACTAAACCTTCTCCTGTTATCTCTACAGACCAGCCACAGGAAAACCGGTCTGAGTCAGTGCTGTCACTTCCGGTTCCGGCACCCAGAGTGATGTCAGAAGGACATCACTTCCAGTTACCCTACATCACTTCCAGTCTGATCCCTTAAAGCCGCCATCTTACCCAACCCTCATCAGTTCTACCTTGGACTCAGCTCTGTATCATTCAAAAAACCATTTGTAGCCAGGAATATTTTACGGGTGGCTGCCCCAAACCTTTTTACGTGTGTCAAGTCTGTTCCTTTTTCACAATAGATAGAGACTTTATTTGTCTTCAAAAGAATCTGTTATGTGAGAACATGGTTTTAAATTTGATTCAATAAACAAAACATAAGTGTAAAAGTAGAAAGGATAAAAGTCTAGAGACTGAAAGGTGAAAACTGTAAATGAATTGTATGAAGTCATACTGAACAGAAACAGTGACAGCCAGAAAATATTGGACAGGCCACAGAGATGCCATCGATATTTGCATTGACATCCTAAAACATGCATTACATGCCATATTTCTTGTCACATCCTTTACACATCAGTGTGTTTGACATTGATAAATGAAAATAGAATAATAAACCGTGCAGATGTAATGCTTCAGAAAAAACCTTTACAAATAAATAAATGAGCACTGGGACTGCATAAGATGGTGCTAGTGTTCATGTAAATGAAAACAGCATAAAGTATTGAACCTGAAAGCCATTTTAGCAAATGGCCACTCAAAATGCTGCTGTTACAGTGATCTATGGTTCATTAATTTTGCTTTGCAAGGTTCTATAGACACGTATCTATAAATCAATTCACAGACAACTTTTACTAGATATTTAAATGAATAATTTACAAGGACATGGTTTCTTTATTGAATTAATAAAAAAGCAAATCTATAACATGCTAGTTTCTGGTAATTTCTTTAGTCTCAGATTCAAATTTTTTTTAAACATCTTTACAGAGCTTTGGAGAAAAATCAATACTTTGAATCACTAACTGGCCTTTCTCAAAAGAGGCTCAATAGTGGAGTATTTGTGGCCATGTTCACAATTTAGAGATGAATTGTGTGATGTTCAAAGGGGAATATATATATATATACTGTATATATGTGGGTTGGATAATGGATGGATGGATTCAGCATTTGTGCTGTTACGTGATATCTCTGTCAAATTAAATTTCAAACATGAGAAGTTCACAAAATAAGTATAGTGTACATTTCTATCTAGAAAGCTTACTAATCTTTGAAAATGCAAGGTCATTTATGCTGTTTGTTGAATGGTCAGCAGCCTTGGAATGAATCACATTGACAGTCCGGTGATATCATATCCAGTGCCCAAGGCTCTGGCTAATCCTCCAACCCATGCACACTAAATTCAGTTCAATGGGAAGCTGAGTATGGTTGTCTGTTATTTTCACAATTTTGTTGCTTGTTTCATTAATGTAGCCATATTTTTACCAATGCTGGGCTTCATTGCCAGTCAGATGATCTGCATCAGCTACATCTGATATCATGACACTGTTTGTATATAACATGGCAACATACAAGGCTTAGCCTTTCTAATTTTCACCTAGAAAGGAACCTTACAAATTAACTTTTTCTTTAATGTGAGTTAGGATAGGGCGGCACGGTGGCTCAGTGGTAGCGCTGCTGCCTTGCAGTTAGGAGACCCGAGGTCGCTTCCCGGGTCCTCCCTGCATGGAGTTCCCCGTGTCTGCCTGGGTTTCCTGCCAAAGACATGCAGGTTAGGTGCATTGGCGATTCTAAATTGTGCTTGGTGTGTGTGTGCATGCCCTGCGGTGGGCTGGTGCTCTGCCTGGGGTTTGTTTACTGCCTTGCACCCTTTGTTGGCTGAGATTGGCTCCAGCAGACCCGCGTGACCCTGTAATTAGGATATAGCGGGTTAGATAATGGATGGATGGATGAGTTAGGATAATCAAACAAGTTAGTGTTGTGACATTTGCTTGTAGTTTTTAAGGTGCATTCACATATAATTCATGAAGCACCTATCACAAAAGCCCACACTGTCTGAAACAACTTGGCCCCCTGTGGACCAATTTGCAGAGATGTGGCTGTGGTATAGCGGGTCCGTAGCTAGGAGATCAGTGGCCAATTTTAAAGAAATAATCACACCCCAAGAAAGTCAGGCTCCAATTGTGTGTGGGTGTGTTTGAGTGTGTTTCGCTCTGCAGTTAATTGGGAAACTGGCTGACCGCATCACATACATGTACGAAGGTGGGTGGATCAGTCAGGCACCTCAATGATGCCGGAGAAGGAGCTGCTCTTCACACCTGTACAAAATTTGGCAGCACGTAATAAAAGAGCTGGCACAGGACAAAAAAAAAAATTAAGAAGAAAGAAAAAATGGAGGTTACAGAGGGGAAATAGAGCAGCAGGTAGAAAGACAGGAGAGTGCCAGCGTGGGTGAGTGAGAGAGAAGGAGTAGGCAGGCATGAGGACAGCCCTCAGAGGATCGTGAGGCCAACACTAATGGCCTGCTGAAATGAATCACTCTGGCTGAGCTGTTGAGAGCCAGAGTGATATGGTGCTGGATGGTGTAACTCGCCACATAAGGCCAGGAAGGCTGCAGGAGATGGCGAGGCTCAGATGGGAAGCTCTATTGGAGCCATGGACAGTAGGGCCCCAAGCCTGGGTTCAGATGGGACAGCAGGGAAGAAGGTCAGCTGCGCCTGTGGGTTTGACATCTCTCTGGGCTGCAAGACCCAAGCTGGGTAACCTGGGGAAACGTCCATTTTAAAAGGAAGAACCAGGGACTTGACTTTAAAAAGGCTAGACTCCTGCCTAGGAGTTTAACCTCGTTTTATTGCATTATTTATTTGTTGTTAACCTCCACCATCACTTGTGTTAATGAAGTATTTATTTATTGAACTTTTGATGCACTGCACTTTTGGACACTTGTTCTTGAAGTTTATTAAAAGCACTGATACATTTATGCTCCTACCCCTTGCTGTTGTATGTGTGTCCTCATTTGTTTGGCTTATCCCTCGGGTACTTTATCGGTAGTGGGTTCAATGGCTCCCTGAAGGCCCTAGTAGCATTGAACCGACTCACACTCTCACAGTGGCACACTTATTTTTCAAAGAGATTTTTTTGTCTAGACCTAGTGATCGGTGGGAAGAAGCGACTGTATTACAGCAATTAATATCGGCCCAATCTCTGCCTAGTATTACGGGGAATGGAGGATTTTGCATCACCACCACTGTCAGCCTTTTCACTATGCCGTCCTGACATATGTAGCAGTTAGCAGATTTATAATATCGTACATCCCCATGAATACAGGTAATGCAGGTCTTATTCTTACACCACTGTTGTAGTAATACTAAATGGCAAGCAACAATGGAAATGTTACTGTCGGAGTCAAATAAAGATATAACTTTAATCCCATTAACTAGCACTTCGAGTTTTCATTCAGATATCTCAAACAGATCACACTGTACAAAATGTTTTAATTTTAAAATTTCCGTTTGACAAGAATTGGTGAATTTGAGAAGTAGTACATCTTAAAACAGAGAAACGTTCTGAGCAACTTCAACTAGTAAATAGTTTGCGGTTTCATTTTTAACCATGAGAGAAGTTGGTTGAACTTGTATATTTTGTTTATTTTCCTCTTTTACTCATCTGACAGCCACTCAGATCCCCAATTCAAGGGAGTCAAATGCGTCCGCACATACACAGCAGAACCCTTTTCCTACTGATAATTAATTGAGCACAAAAAGGTCACTGCTCTGGAAAGAAATGGAAGGGGAAAACAATTACTTAAGCACATATAAGGCTGAATTGATTGAGCAGTATCGTCTGCAGATTATTTTGTAAAGAACTAACATTATGAAGCTGCAGCTAAATGATGTTTGAACAACTTAACAACACTGGAAAGGCGTAGCTGCCCCAATCAATATAAATATTGGACGGGTTTAAAAATGGACAGTGGCGTTGGGAGGTGGGATGCTTCAGTGGCTTAAGCCCCTGATCTTTCAGTCCTTGATATACATTAACACTCATTGCAAGCCCCTGATCTTCTTGCCCATTCTGTATCATTCATATGCTTGTTATACAAAAATTTAGTTGCTTTCTAAGTTCTTATTTATTTATATACTTTTAACAAATTACTTTGTTTTAAGTAATATTAATAACTAGATGGAGAACTGATTTCAGTTCCTATTATCCTTTCATTGAATAATAATGGGCGGCATGGTGGCGCAGTTAGGAGACCTGGGTCCGCTTCCCGGGTCCTCCCTGCGTGGAGTTTGCATGTTCTCCCCGTGTCTACGTAGGTTTCCTCTGTGTACTCTGGTCTCCTCCCACAGTCCAAAGACATGCAGGTTAGGTGGATTGGCGATTGTCCTTAGTGTGTGTGCCCTGCAGTGGGCTGGGGGTTTGTTTCCTGCCTTGCGCCCTGTGTTGGCTGGAATTGGCTCCAGCAGACCCTCATGACCCTGTAGTTAGGATATAGAGGGTTGGATAATTGATGGATGGATAATAATGACGCTGATTTTATGCTAGTATTGGACATTTTGTATAATAGATATTTTTCAATTTCTAATTAATGGATACAACTGTGTTGGGTAGAATTTCAAAAATGTTTTGTTTATGAAAATTGAACAATAATTAGTCACAGACTCTCCACCACTAATACACATCATTTGGTTCCTTTTTTACATCTCTTGAACTGTAATCTGCTGTGCATGAAAGCTATCAAGCCACCACAAGCCTATTTCTGCTTCATATTTAATTCCATTGGAAAGTGCTGTTAAATAAGCAAGTATTTAGTGTAGTGTACTAACACGTGTTGCTATTTTGAAAGTCACACATTGTTGCAAAATTATTTAATGTACAAAAATATAAAAAACTAGCTCTTGGATGAATTCAATAAAAAATGTGAAATGCTCCAGCTTTCATATCAGTGAATCTAGTCGCCAAATGTACCTGAATGTTAAAACCATTCATACATCGTCTAACTTGTTTACTTTGATTCCTGTTCTTGAGTATGGGCTGTGACGATTGGTATTCTTACTGCCCCCGGTTTGTAACTTCTCAACTGTTCTTGACTTCGCCTTATTCCTTGTGAATATCGATCTCCTGGACTTTTTCCAAATTGTATTTAACAAATGAATAAATCCAAACATTCATTACATGAAATTCTGATCAGTGAGGTGCAGAATTGAAAACAAAATTTTATTTAGCATGTTTCAAAGTGAAACAGCATGTTGGAAAGAAACAATTGCAGCAGTTTCAATACACTTTCTAGAAGCCCCTGCTGAATGCATTCATGATGACTTTCTTTTGCAATCTACTAAAAGGCTTCAAGCTGCCATACACACAAGCAGTAAACAAAATACAAGCATGATGCTGAAGTCTGTCAATCACTTTTTAGTGTGAAAAGCTTTTTTCTTTGTACCTAGTAAGCTTTTTTCCTGAAATGATAGACATTTACAATCACAAAGAGAAGTCCCGTTAACTGGTGCTCTTCAAATACTGTAACAGGTCAACTGTTAATAACGGTAATACATTCCCCCCGAGGGTCATTCATGATGATCAGTTGGTTCTGGGGAATGATGAGTGGACCTGCAATTTTATGTCCAATCCAGTTTGAAATAAATTCATATAGTGACATGGTAGCATTTGTGGAAAACAAGAGAAAAAGTCTCATTTTTCCAATAAAAATAGTAGGGATTAAAAACTATTAATTCCAGAATTAAACAGAAAATGCTAGATAGCTGAACATGCTCCAGATAAATGTTGCTAAAGACGTTATATAAATTGATTTTCACAATGGTTACCACAGCAGTAAAATTCCACAGCCTCAGCTTTATATCAGTCACAACATAATTTGAAAATCAAAATTTTTTCTTCCTAGTACTCTGAAGATGCAAATTGCTTGAATTTCTACACTTTTCTCGGTTATGACTTCAATATTGCTGATCATCTCAGGAGGTTTTGTTATTGCCATGATGTATCAAGTATATGCTACAATTTAAATATCAAACTAATGTAATGGTATTTGCTTCAGCATCAGTAAGATTCAGAGTACAGGATTTATGGTGCTTTTAAAAAATGCACACTGTTAATATTTAGTGTTGAATTTGTGCTACACTGTATCTTTTTAACAACTGTGTGTTATGTTACAGCCAAGATTTATGTGTATGTTCTTTTTATTGTTGTTATAGTTAGTTTTCAATTATTATTTTTCAAATTTTAATTGATTTGTGATATTTTCTTTATTATGTACTGTTTTTTCAAGTATATTTATGATTTTCTTTCTTTTGTAGGTGCAACCTCATGAGGCGGGACCACCCTGACATTACTGTGAAGGACCACCCTTAGTCTTCATACTTGAGCTTTGGAGCTTCATTAATGTTTGGAGAGTACATATTGTAGGTATCCGGGTTTGGGAATTATTGCTTCTGTTTTTGGCTTTCGGTTATTGCTTTATGTTTGAGACTTGTTTGCTCAGGTTTGCCCTTTTAGGCAAACCCCTTTTGCCTTCTTTTATACTAGATTGTTCTTTTGTTAAATCCAAATAAATTTCTTCTTTTACAAAATTTTCATCTGGAAATTATCTTAGCAAGCCAGAAGTTTTATGGTTTCTCTGCCTTGAAGTGCATTTTTGTACATCTTTGGAACATTAAAGATATATTTTGAAATTTAAAAGCCAGAGCCCCTTTGTAGGTGGTCAGAGCTGGCTGCCTGAGGTGAGGCCATATCTAAGCAGGCTAGTACAAATTCTGGCCTCACACCTTTTTTTTACTATTTTGTATACATAAACACAACACTATAACGTTGGCATAGGGTACTTAAGCATAGTTTTCGCTGCTAAAACCTGAAAACTGGGAGAAATCAAGATGTAATCAATGGTTTGATACCCTTTGGGCTTCTCTGAAAAATTGTGGAGGGTCCTCAAAAATAAATTTTAAAACTCTTATGGTGTAACAAATTGCTCAGTGCCCATTTGCATTATTGCATATTGCAGAAATTTTTTCAAAGACTGGGTGAGAAGTTCAGTGCCAGCAAGCTCTTTATAAAGTGGACAGGGCTATTTGCTACAGTGACTACAGCAAGTCCAGCAGGGAAGGGAAGCACATCTTTTGACAAGTGTGGTGGAGTTATTTCTAGTGTATAAGTTGATAAATATGTTGTACATCTTTATTTATAAACTAGACAAGACAAATGTAATATTAGACAGTGTGTCAGGAGGCATGTTTTACTTCATTGATGAGAACAGTGGTGCTTTGATGTTTACCATACCAACCTCCCCAGTCTTTAGGACTGACTGACAATGTGAAATTTATGGTGAGGGGGATGGAGCATCAGACCAGCTTGACAAGGCTGAATATGCTGGGACTTACATGAATATGAAAGCCAACCCCAGCAGGAAGGGCATAAACTGACTACCGTATATACTCACGTATAAGTCGCGTCTTCAAACCCGAAAAATGGATCATAAAAATCAGACCCCGACGTTTTTTTTTTTACTTCTTCTTGCCTCCTCCAATCTTGCATCAGTTTCTTAAGCTCATTTGAATTTTGTTGCAGCAGCGCAGTTTCCAAGTTCTTATGCTACTTCAACGACATTTAATTTAAAACCAGCTTCATATTTTCTTCTCATCGAACGCTCCATCGTAGATAAGGGATGCTCTTACAATAAAGGTGTATAAGGGTGTACAAAAAACACAAATCAGTGCAAACATCGCTCCGGAATAGTTTGGGTATTACCCTGTGGTCATGTAGGCACAATATAGAGAGAGATAGAAGGAGGGAGAGAGGTTAGGAGCACACACTGATACAGCGAATTGCTGCACCCATATAGAAAAAAAAGCCAGTGTGCTCCGTGATTACTCTCTCAGGTGCGTGTTAGCATATCATAATCTCTTGGACCAATAGCGTGAGTTTTCCGCATTCAACTTATACGACCATAAACTACCAGAAATTATACAGTAAAATCAAGTCCCGACTTATCTGCAGGAGAACTTTCATACATATATACGGTAAACAAACCAACTGGGGATGACTTGTATCTGAGCACTTCCATTGGTAGCGGCTCAGGAAAGGACAGAAAAATGTATTCTATTGGTCGAAAGTATGGCTGTTTAGGATTGGTTTTGAATCACGGGCCATTTTGTACTATGACTAAAGACATTGGTTTGTGCTTTGTGATAATAGTGGTATAAAGTTGGTCCCCTTCACTTTCTCTTTTTCTCTCACACCAACTGGCCATGAAGAGAAGACCATGATGAAAACAACTCTGTCTCAGCAGCCATATTGAGACTGACACGTGGCCTATTTCAATACTCCATTCAAAGGCCATGTGATAGCAAAGCAAGCTCGACTAAAGATAAGCCGAGAGTCACCCATGGATACAAGATGCACTGCTTCTTAGGCTATAAGGGTATGGTGTACCAATATTCACATAATATTTTGCTTCCTTAATATTTTTGGGAATTTTTAATAATAATGCATAAATAGATGTGTAACTTAAATCCTGCCTGTTTCTTTACTCTAATTGCCTAAGTTTACAGATGTAGAAGGGAAGGAGGGAGGACATGTTATGTATCTGATGATAGAGTGGTAAGTGTATGGGATTTAAGACAATTTATTAAGGTCTACAAAGGATAAAGTATAAAAAGGGAAAATGGGGTCACCATGGGACGTTACATGATTAAACAATAAGACTCAAGAGAATTTGAGAATGAGGGCAGAGACTTTCAGGGAAAAAGTATAAATAGGAGCCCTATGTAGCTATTAGTACTGCCTTGGGTCCCAGTAATGCTGAAATGCATGATGGTAAATAATAACACAAACTGACAGTGATTGCTAATATTGTGGTATCAATTTGCAGAACAGTGCTTTACCCTCCAAATGGCACGCTTCTGCCTACTATGCTTTTAACTAACTTGAACTGTAGCAGTTGTCTGTGGTGGAATTGCAGCTTGTGTCCACAGCTCACCCATCCGTTTTCTTACCTTACTTAACAAGAGCATGGTTGTGTGAAGCTGGTGCATTTCCTAGCAAACAAAAGGTGCAGGACAGGAACAGCCCTGGGCAGGGTGCCAGTGTCCACAGCACATAATGACCTTAATCTGCACAGTTAAAGAGCCATTTTAACACTCACCGTCTAAGTGCTTACTTGTTGTGAAAAGTGGATGCTCCACATGATGCTGATCAGAAGTACAAGGTGTTGTGTTTTTTGTCTACAGAGTGTCACTCCTTGTATGATACAATTTGCCTATATATGGCATGCCTAAGTGATAGCATTCTCCATACTAATGGAACACTATTGAGACACACTGACCAACACAGGGCTATTTTGCACACTGGAGGACATACAGTTCAAAAGCAGTTGTAATCTGCACTTAATTCTAATTCCTGGGTGTTTCGATGGTAAAATGGTTAGTATATTAGCTGTAGGACAATCGATTGAAATTGTGGCCTAGTAAGTACAAGACTGCAGTCACCTTTCTACATATAGCCTGGTTTTCCTAAAATAATGGAATTACATGCAGGTTAGGTTAACTGGTGGCTCTAAAATGACCTGGTATTAGGAACTGTGTCCTGTCATTTTCTGACATCCTGTCCATTGTCGATTCATATCTTGAATTGGACGCTACATGGATATCTTCAGCTTTTTGCCACACTGGAATTGGATTAAGTGGTTCATTAAATGGATACATGAACATTTAGGACCTGGAAAGGATTTTGTTCATATCATACAATTGTGTTTATATTGATACATGTTTGTAAAAATATCCCTGTAATTAGCTTACACACCATTTAGGGCATGTGATTTAACTGTAAATGAGGCTCACATTATTTATTATTTGCAGTAATTATTTTATCGCAACCTCAGCTGTCATTTTGCATTCAGTAAAGCTGAGTCTGAATTGTCAGCTTGCTGCACAGTGCAAGCATTGTAAACTATCCAAAAACGCAGTAATCTTATTTTGAATTGTAGCTCCTTTGTAATTATCAGTAGCTACAATAATAAACCATTACGAGATGCCCAGCAGGAATATCTTATTTAAATGGCCATAGAGAGACTACATAATCTGTAATTGTGTTGTAAGCACATGAGACATATAAGGAGGAGTGATTAGAACAAATTAGCTGTTACATGGCTCACAATTTAAGAGACTATTTTTTTTAGCTGCACTTGATGATAGGGACTTTTTTCTGAAATTGGCAAACTCTTCGAAAGCTAGAGTAATGAGCCATCATTATGTATCACTTTCATTTATAAAAACTGAAAGGCACATTGATGCACACTGAATGCTAGGCAAACACGGACACCACCATTCAGTCACTTAAAGAGCAGCAGTTAAGAGCAGCTAGCTGACCCGGCTGCTTTCTTTTAATTTACAGCATATGGAAAGCATGCCAGTCTGTGAGGCGGCAATGCTATCCTCTCTACCACCACACTACATTTCTGAATAAGCAGAAAAATATCAATAAAAAATAAATATCATTTTGTCTATTTTATTAGTCAATTAAAATGTCTTACAAATATATCTGCATAAGCAGACAATACGCATGGTCACCATTTTGAAAACTGAGAGGTAGTAGCATACCAGAAAAAGCAGCTAGAGCTTAGTCAGCATCACAAAAAAGTTTAAATGAAACTGAACATTTGCTGCTCAAATTGGTTCTTATTGTCACCCCACTTCTCCTACCTTACAGAGTTAGGAGACATCAACACCACCACAGATATCATGTATCTTCTTTGATATTAAAAGGAAAAAAAATAGGATAAAATGAAGCATAAATACTATGAATAGCTTGGAGTGATTCTGAGAACAGTAATTAACAGTACAATGTTTCATTCATTCATTCTCAAACCCACTAAATTCAATCAGGTCATAAGGGGCAACAGCCTATGCAGGCAACCCCCACCAGTCCTAATTGGAGTTTCCAGATAAGATAACCTGCATATCTATGGGGATATGGGGGGGAAACCTCAAACAGATATTGGTAGAATAGACAAACTCCACACAGATGACAACTGGGCCTAGGATTCAAACCCACAAACACTGAATCAGTGAAAAAGCAATGCACACCACTGTGCCATCCTGCTGCCACAAAAAAAAATATAAACAGACTGAAATCACAGATGATTGGCATGTAATGACCATTGGACTAGGGGTCATATCTAACAATCTCGGAAATTAAATTTTAAAATCCTGGAGCTTGGGGTTTAGCCTATACACTCTGCCTGTGTGTGTAGCAAAAACAAGACTGAGCAGCTGTTGGGAAACTTAGAGGCCACTTCTGCTGCCCGCTGAATCAAACAGTGGCTGGTGGCTCTTCTTGTAAAGCTGTTGGGTATATGACATGCCAAGATATAATTGAGATTGCAGGTTTCAGCCATTTGGAACAGATGTTGTCAGTTTTGTTTATGGATTTTGCCATTCGATTTAAAATAGTGACAGCTGGGCTCTTTGTCTGACTTGACCTGAGGGCAGGAAGTCACCTCACAGATTGGGCTTAATGAAATTTTTCCACTGTGTTGCATTCCTACTAAGACAGCATCTACTGTATTTCTACTATGGGTGACATTCTTGTTTTTAACTTTGGAAGTTCTAATTTTTACTTCTTTGAATACTCCACAACTAATCAAAGTAGACTTTCCCCTATAGAAAACCAAACTTCACTAGTGCTGCAGAGATACTTGAGCCATCTCAAATACTGTTCTCATACTCAACAAGACCATTGCAGTGTGGGTTGTGAAAACATGTAATTATTATCATGGTCTTACTGTATATAGGGTCTTTAGTGTATAGGAATTACTAAGAATGGCAGACAACATTGAAATGCATTACAGGTATATTGTAACTACTAGCTTCACAGGGATGCATTTTCATAAACAGAAACAAATTTGTTATCTGCATTAACTCCGCCATCAAGCTTTATATTTACCCCCATATACAACAAGACTTTTTACAGAAGCTCTTTAAATAAATATACACACATACACAATTTTGAAGTGATGTTACTAGCTCAACACACCACAGAGTAGAAAAATCACACTGACCATCACAGAGTTATAGGAGATGTGAAGGATGTCACTTCCCACTTTAAAGTAACACAGTCTCCAAATGAAAAAGAGCCTGCTCTGCCCTTTCTTATATAGTTCCTCTCCTCTCAGTCCAACCTGTCATTGATGTGGACCCCGAGGTGCTTTTAGGAGTGGATCACCTCTACATCCACTCCCTTGATAGTGACCAGACATAGAGGGTCTTTAGTGCAGCGAAAATATAATGGCACAAAGACAGAGATCTTGATTACTGTAAATCAGAACTGGTTCTTGATTTTCATTTGATAAATTCTTGAAGGCTGTTTTATTTTTAAATTGCAGTCAAATTGACATAAGCTTACATGAAATGATGAACTGGAATTGTAAATAAGCATTAGGGAGTAACGAACACAAATGGAGTATTAAAAACCAAGAAAACAACAGTCTAACATTTTCTCCGGGTCTGTGGCTGCTTCCTCCTTGGTTACCATTCTGTTCTGTTATCCTTCTAGGACACCATGTGACACTCTCAGGGCTTACTGTCCTCTGGCGATGCCCTTACTCCAGAACAGGTATGACTTTATGCCTCACCATGTTTTGTTCTTTCCCTTACGTGTTCTACCTTTTTCTCGTACGCAGTACTACCTTTACCTGACTGATCTTCCTGCCTGGATATCCTACAAAAATACAGTATTCTATAAAAACTGCACATCATCAAAAACAGCTGAACAGAGGCATCAAAGTAGACAACCAGTGGTGCATTGAATACAACTTGCATCATCAAGGAGTCACCAGTTAGTCAAAATTTTAAGAGAGGGGATAGTGGAATTCAAAGCAATGATTCATAATTTAGAATAAACAATGGTACTTGGACAAAAGTATGTGTGTATGAACTTAAAAAGGCAAGGGTAATGGCTAATGGAAAAAATATGCATTTTTGTTTTTGAGTTCATTCCCAAAAGCATTAAAGCGAAAGTATCTCACTTTAATACCTGTGTTCAGACAGAATTATACTCTTGCAGCTTAGACATGATATTCTGCTTGAAATAACAGTAATACATTATTTTTAGGAAAGAGTCACAACTTAAGACTTTCAACTTTAAAACCTCCAAGTTTATACATTTACAAAATGTTCAGAAGTTTAAAGCTTAATAATATCCAAGTTGAGTAGTTTGAATTTTTAAAAGTTTTGTTGGTTCTATTTCTTTCCCTGACTGCTCCTTTCTTTCATAACTACTGTGGCCGAACAGTAGCGAAACTCGGGATCAAGGAGGAAATGTTGGGACATCAACTGGGTTATCCCGTTTAATTTATTTCAAACAGAAAACAAAATGATATGCAGTGAAGCTGCAAACTGAAAACATTTCGGTTTCCTTTCTCTTTTAAAGTGTCGCTCATTTGAACAGTTCCTTCTTGTCTATGAAGTTTCATCTCTGTGGCTAGCTCTGGCCAAGTCAGACGGCTTCCTCCAAGAAAGCAGAGCTTTATAGTAATTATGTCAGAAGTGGCACAGCCAGTTGCTCTCAGTGGACATTCTCTCAGAGCTGTGGAGGTAGAAACATGGAACAGTTGAGTTGAGACAGCACCCCCTCTTGTTTGGGGGTGGTAATGCAGTATTTGCCTAGAAGGCAACCTACTGATGTGCATGCATGACACCACACTGTAGAGCAAAGAGAGTAGACAACAGAAGGCTATCAGTAACCATATAACTATTTGCGGGGAAAGTCACCCACAAATAATATAACACCAGCTCACAAAAAAAAAAAACTTTAATAATGCATAATGTTTGAAAACACCACATATTCTCAAATGAGACTCAAGCTTTGTCTCAGTAGCTTAGCTATGTGAGTAAGAAGAAGGAAACTGTAGAGCAAATCATTAAATTGTGGGACTTGCTGAATTTCTGCACCAAACGCAGAGTTTGTGATAATCTTAATTTCCCTTTGCATTTCTTCCTTCAAGTCAGTTATCTGATGGATATGGAGGGGCAATTTGTGCCACATTTATCTAACAAAGAATACTACATTTACACAATATCCACATCCCATCATTTTATAATTCTGCTAGTTCTAGTTACCACTATGACAGTAGATGTATCCTTGTATAAACCAGCTGAGCACCGTTTTTGTTTCGAGAGGCCACAGCCTAACTTGACAGCTCTGGGAATAAATAAAAACTTACCCTGGATGGAGCACCACTCATTGCAGGGCACAACCATGGACACACCTATACTCTCTTATACTGGACCAATTCAAAATTGTCAACTAACTCATCATAAATGTCTTTGTGTGTACCCAGAGAAGAACCTATGCAGGCCTGTGGGGAATGTTCATACCCACTACTTTGGGTTTTGTAAGTAATAATAAACCAAGGACTCACCAGCTTTCTGACTTCATATTCTCTGGCACGGCTAGGTGACAACAACAGTAGACACACTCAAAAGAAACACTGAGGGAAGTGCATAGCAGACTGAGGCCCAGGCACACCAACCACTGCTACAAAGCGTTCTACTATCCAATGTCCAGTTATTGGACAACAGGAAGAACAGTATCAGAGCAAGAATAAAATACCAGTAAGATATTATAGATTGTAACATCTTTTGTCTCATAGAGACATGGCTGACTCTGTTGGTATCAAATCATTTGATCTGGCCTGCTGAATCTCTTTTACGATAACCATATGGACAGAACAGAGGAGCTAAGTAATTGAAAGGTGGAGGTGTATGTCACATGGTCAACAACAGCTGGTGCAACAGCAGGAACGTAATGATCTTATCATTCTAATGATGGCCAGATCTGGGGCTCCTGATAATTAAATGCATACTCTTTAATCTTCTCAGGAAATGCATATCAGTCACTGTTATGGCAGTATCTACATCCAATGAACACCGTCTCTGCTCAGGAAAGAAATGTATGAGACACACAGACGCCACCAGAGTGATAACATGAATGCAGCCCCTAACATGGCAATTTCAACAAGGCTAATATTATAATGGTAACTCTAAACTTTCATCAGTACATTATGTGTAAAACCAGAGGAAAGACACTGGATCAATGCTATACTCCATGTAAAGAAGGCCTTAAAGCACAGTCATGTCTTCCATTGGACAAATCCAGCCATACCTCCTTCTCCCTTATGCCCAGATATAAACAAAGGCTAAAACAGGAAGCTCCAGTCATGTGTGAGGTTGTGTGTTAAAGTCAGACCAATCAGAGGCCATTCACCAGGATACGATGAGTGTTGCTGACTGGATTATGTTAAGGCACAGTTCTAATGATCAGTGTGTGTCATCATCCCCAAATTGATCAAGCATTTTCTTGAAACCATGGATGGACAAAACCATGCACTTAGCACAAGCATCATTATCATGTACAACACATGGCTTGTTTCAATGCATATGGACAATAACAAAACAAACCTTCCACAATCTTAGGAGAACAGTGAAAGATTCTAAATGGTGACATGGAAAAAAAGTGAAAGCACAATTTAAGCAGTCCGATGTTGGGCACATGTGGAAAGGTCTACGGACAATAACAGATTATAAAGTGACTGCCCCCTGCAATGGTGAATGACACCTCTCTGGCAGACAAGCTAAATAATTCCTATGTGCACTTCATTGGGAAGGCTGCTAATTCCTGCCACCAGTACAACCACACATCTATGATGGGAGCTCTACCCAGTGAGAAAGGAGACTTCACTTTGTCAAGTTGAGATGTAAGGAGGGCTTCCAGTAAAGTGAACACGAGCAAGGCAGCATGTCCATTCTTGGATGTGTTTTCGAGATGTGTGTTGATCATCTGAAACCAGTGCTCACAGTAAAATATAATCTCTCTCTAACCTAGTCTGTAATACTAACATGCTTAGAAAGATCCACCATTGTCCACATATCTAAGAAGTCATATCCTACCTCTCTGAAGGACTACCGTCTCATTGCACTAATGTCTGTAGTAATGAAGTGTTTCAAGAGGTCAGTCAAAAATGATATATGGTCTTCATTGCTGAAAGAATTAGATCCATTACAATTTGCAAATTTCTCCATTAGATCCACAAATGATACCATCAGCATGATCCTTCATGCAGTACTAGCCCATCTAGAACAACAGGAGAGGGAATTATTTTTGAATGCTAATTATAGATAATTGTTCAGCATTTAATACCATAGAGCTTATCACCAAATTCAGGGACCTATATTTGAACACTTCACTTTGCAGCTGGGTTTTCAACTTCTTGACAGGTAAACCCCAGGTGGATTGAGTGGGTGATCAAACTTCATCCTCCCTTACCCTCAACACAGAGGCTCCACAGAGCTGTGTCCTGAGTCATCTACTATACTCTCCCTCTATACCTATGACTGTATGACTGTACATGAATGTAATCTCATTTTCAACTTTGCTGATGACATAACTGCAGTGGGCCTGATCTCTCACAACAATGAGCAGGTTTACCTGGAGAGTGGAGAGTCTGTCATAATAGTGTCAGGACAACAGTTACCAAGAGAGAGAAGTTGATTGTGCACTTTGTGATAAAACAACAGAGGCACTACCAACCCCTCAGTATTAACAGCACTTGGGTGGAGGGGGTGGACAGTTTCAAATACCTTGGTGTTCGCACCACAGAGGACTAAACCTAGTCCAGTCACACTTACGTATAGTGAAGGTGGCACAACAATGTCTTTACCACCTCAGATATTCCAGGGATTTTAGGCTGCCATCCCATTTACTAAATCATTTTTAATGGCATTCCATTTCATGTAATGTTTGATGAGACAAGTGTGACTATGAGATCTGCAACTCCTGTCTGATTTGCACAACACCAACTCACTCATCTTCACAAAGACTATCAGATCTGCCCCAGAGATATGTCTTATTTTACAACATTGCCTGATTGTTTATTTTGTTCTATTGATAGTGAATTTGTTTTAAGAGCTGGAAGTAGCAGAGTTAAAGATGCTAAGATTTGCACTGGGTGTGACGAGGATGGATCGGATTAGAAATGAGTACATTAGATGGTTAGCTCAAGTTGGACGGTTGGGAGACAAAGCCAGAGAGGCGAGATTGCGTTGGTTTGGACATGTGCAGAGGAGAGATGCTGGGTATATTGGGAGAAGGGTGCTAAGGATAGAGCTGACAGGTAAGAGGAAAAGAGGAAGGCCTAAGTGAAGGTTTATGGATGTGGTGAGTGAGGACATGCAGATGATGCAGAGGACAGAAAGGTATGGAAGAAGATGATCTGCTGTGGCAACGCCTAATGGGAGCAGCCGAAAGAAGAAGAAGATTGAGAATGACTTTGTCTTTAATGAGAAATAAATATTTTTTACTGTAAATAATGCATTGAAAGAACATAATTAGCTGAGAGAATTTACTTTTAGTTTAAGAGAGATGGAATGAAGTGAAGTGCAATGTGTCTCCAGAAAGTTTTAAAATTAAATGTTGTGTTAACATTTTTGCAATTGTGATTTTCACCGTCTTGATCAAAAAAATCATAAGGAATATGATTTACAGAGGCGAAAAAGTCTTCAGTATTCTGTCATTAGCTAGAAGTGTCATGTGTCATAAAATATGGTACCATATCCTGATATGCAGTTTGATTTGTTTATCACATCTCTTTAATATTCCTGTGAAAATGGACCAAGTGGTTTTTACACTGGTAATGGATGCAGTATGAAACTTTAATTGTTAGTGAATATAAGATACTGTAATTAATTACAAAAAGTAAATGCTTTCTTTTTGATTGCCACACGCCCTTCTGATAGTGTAAATAACACTGAGATGATGGAGACACGTGGATTGAGTGTTACACAAAAAATAGTGCAGTTCTCTTGTCTGCTGGCCACTGCATGGCAGTAATTGTGCTGTTTACAGACTGCATGTGTTCTAGTAGTTAAGCCACTCTTATTTGTAATTAAGATGCACTTTTTGTATTTAAGAATTATTTTTCTGTATTAAAGACCTCTACTTGCTGAATTATAATGCATGTTTGAAATGGCACAGTGCAATTGCATGTCACATAGTCACAGTCCCTGGTCATTACTAGCCCATTGGTCATTTCTTTCTTCTTAAAATACTAAAAAGACCTTTGGATGTCATTCTTGTGCTTATCAAATAATACATATTTGCATGGATTTAGAGAGTAATGTAAATGTAAAGGAATTAGTAATGTGATTACTTTTTCCAGGGAGTAATGAGTACAATAAAGTAATCCTCTTACAATTTGATAGACGTAATTAGTAATTTGTAATAGATGACTTTATTTCCTGCGGTGGGTTGGCACCCTGCCCGGGATTGGTTCCTGCCTTGTGCCCTGTGTTGGCTGGGATTGGCTCCAGCAGACCCCATGACCCTGTATTCGGATTCAGCGGGTTAGAAAATGGTTGGTTGGTTGACTTTATTTCAGTAGTTATCCCAACTCTGTTAGCTAGTGAATCACCCCTGCCAGGTATAAATATGAATGCTTGGGAATGAACTTGCAAGGAACTCCCAAATAATTCAGGTCTGGCCCCTGTGATGTTATACTTCCTCACAATCTTGTTATTAAAAAATTAGGTTAAAACAAAAAAGGATAAATTAATTTTTGCATCACATATCTGGAGATTATGATTTAGTTGTGTGTCAGTTCATCAGAGCCCATTACTGTTTAATAGCAGAAGTTGTATCTGAGGCTGATTCTTTCACAAAAGGATTTGATTAAAGGCAGGGATAGGAGTCTAAAGGAAGGCTGTAAATTCTATGTATATTATCAATATGCAAAAGGTATAAATGAGTTTTTCTGTTAAAATCCTATTGTCATGTGTCTCACTATATTTACCAACTGCAAACAAGATGCCTGGGTAGTGTAAATGAATCGCGCTCTTCTCTCTTTTGCCTTTAACTCATGTGAGGATTTTTGTGTCGGACACAATTGTAATGTATTCTTGGATAGTGAAACCCCCTGGGATTGGCTAAAATTTAAAAGTAAAAAACAATGTATCTGTAAAATTTTATGCTTATATTCCTTTATATTTTTATACCCAATATCCAGTTTATTATATCAACATGAACACATCAAGAGAATGAAGGAGTATTAAGGGTAAAGCAATCAGAGCATCAGTGTAAAGGTTGTGGAATTAAGCAGATTGCTAAAGAATGGCTTATTTCAAAGTTTATAAAATGTCAAAAGTTCAGATCACAGGAGACATACACACAGCAAAGCACTTGATCTAGCAGCCTTGATGATAAACATCTTTGGTATTTTCCTACAATTTAGGTGCACAGTTTGATATGAAGGTTTCATTTCTGATGATAAAAATGTTTAAGCGCTCACGTAATTTAAGTTTAAGTTTCTAAAAGAAAAGTCAGTTCTTCAGCTCCATCTGTCAGTTTTCTATAATATGTTTGCAGGGAAACACAGAACACTGAAAACAAATATCATTGTTCATGTTTGAAAATCTGGCTAAGTCATTGGACCCCTGATTCCTCACCGTGCCACCCTGATTGCCTTGTTTGTTCACCAGTTGCAAGGGCTGTATACGTTTAAACAATTGCACAATAGCTCTATACTTTTAAATCATTATGAGATTTGAATATTTTAGAGACAGGGGCATATTTCTGATCCATTAAAAGCCTTGTAAGGATTGTTTGAAATATTTATTTTAATTGGGTGGGGGTTGAATTTTGGTTTGTTAAGTTTGACTTGATTGTATGGAATGTTATTGGCTTCAAATAAAATCAATTAAAAATATATATATTTGTTGTACACAGTACTTAAACTTGAGCTAAAAATTACCACCACTTTATTTTTGCTGTTAAATTTCAGGTAAGAACAGTGTTAAAAAAGTGGTAGATGGCAAACAGTAATTTACAGAAACTAACACAATCTTTAAAAGAGTAAAGTGACCTGCTTCATGTAAGGACTGGCCCAAGTTCATCATTTCTGAGCCCTCCATCAGTCTATTTAGCTCAGAAGGCTCAGAAGATGGAGATCATTTGCTTACTGTGGAATTCTGTGAATAACTTCATTTTCATTGGTGTGCCCTGGAATGTTATTTCTTATTTAATGAAACTCACTCTGTTGGATCAGCCATTATACCACTTGAAGGCCTGGAATAGGAACCCAAACAGGTTTCGCTGCTTAAAGATTAAATTTCAACAATTTTATCAATCTAACCTAACATGTCATTTACCTTTTTTAAAATTCTTCTGCACATTGCCTAGATGACAAGTATGATAGGCCCCTACAATTTTCTCAGAGGTTCTGCTGTATTAAAAATTTGTTTTGATATGGAGTCTTAACAAAGGCAGAATGGGTCTTCAAAAAAATGCCACGAAACAGGCTTACTTGCCGAAAAGATGCTCACCTAAACTTGGCCCCAAATACTACATGCTGGCTTCAACTGGAACAGGCCCCAAAAAAATAGGCTTTTACCAAAACAACATAAAATGGACCACAAAATATCAAAAGGTCTCACAAGAATGAGGAAAACTGTCAGCTCCTGGCTGGTGAGCAAAAAGGGCAAAAAATGAGCTTTTTAAATCAAAGACTTATTTACAAAAAAAATTAAAATACAGAAAAATACTCAACAGAGTTAAAAGAGACAAAAGGAGTGGCCTAATAAAATAATCTACAGCATGTAAGTCCTAAAACACAACATAAAAATCTCCCAAAAACAATAATCCAAAGAGAAATGGCAGGACTCAAACAACTCAATCGTAAACAAATAATCTCTGGCTCCCAACTTCTCAGCTGACTTACATAGCCAGAGGAAGGGGCGGAAGTAGTGATGTCAAGGTGGCCCCGCCTCCTGGGGCTCCACACACAAAGAACAAGGAACATAAACTTAAAGAGACACAATAAACAAATAATAAGCAAATTACAAAATGCTGCTTGGTAAATAGGTGGCCTGTGCTCTGTCCCAGGAAAAGCCAGTGTGATTTTAGTCACATGTAGTCACTAACAATAAAGTCAAATCTATCAGACTAGCTAGTTGCATTTTATGTTTTCTCCATTTTTTTTTTTTTTTGGTTCCTGGATACCTTTGTTAGATTTTCTTTACTATTGGAAATTAAACATCCCCTATCTAAATTAATATCTGTATATTAAAGTGTTACTATGACTGACCTATTTAATATGTTCTGAATCACATACAAATTGTGTGAATGGCAGAAAAGACATTTTTGGAAAGACTGGGTTAGCCTTAAGGTCATCACAGATGTCAACTTATGTGAATTTATTAATTATTAATTTATGTGAATTTCCCCTTGGGATTAATAAAGTATCTATCTATCTATCTATCTACCTTATTTTGATTAATTGCTGTTACTCAGATGAAATTCATAAGGCTGGCTGAACAGATGTTGACTAATGGTTGAACTGTAGCAGGATTTTAGTTCAGCTCAACTACTCAAATAAGTGTCCACCCTGGAATGCAGATGAGTGGAGACAGAAACTTTCTATTGCAAGAGGCCTTGAATTGGCTCCGTTGATGTCTTAGAAGGCCTTGTCCGTTTGTAAAAAGTCTAGCAAATAGGATAATAGAGTCTTGTTTTCAGCAGAGTGGCTGTGTGTATGCGCGTGTGTGCTTTTTTGTAATTCTTTTGTTTTGAAATGTTATCTGCATTTTAGTGATTGGCATCTGTTTAGTCTCACTGAACAATATCTGTCCAGTCCATTGAGCCAGTTGTCTATCTCCTTACTGGCTCTTTTATTTTTGTCAACTCACACACCCAGATAGGCATCAAAATGTGAAAGTTTTTGTTTGTAGATAGCTGAGCTTCTGTTTGAGCAAGTCAATTTGCCCCCTTAGATGGAGTCTGCATTATCTTTTCTTCACATCCGTGTGGATGGCCTTATTTCTGTCTTTTCTGTGTCTCCCACCATTTGTTTGTGTATCTGGCACCCCTTTCAGATATCTGTACACAAATTTGTATTAACGTTATGTTTTTTTACTACGGCATGTCCCATGATTTAGAGATGGTTCCTCCTATACTGAGGTGGTTGCTCCTGACTTTTGAATTATTGCAAAAGATGTTTATATGTATTGTTTTCTGGTTGAAGTCTCTTGTTTTGCTTCCTGTTCAAGGTTGAGAACACAGAAGCTATTGTGACATTAGAATTCTTTACTCATAATATATTCAGTTTGGTGCTATTGCAATAATATTGTAAAAAATAAAACAAGTTTAAAAAAACTTCATTGTAAGTCCATAAGGAAAAGCCTTAAAGAAATAGTACATTTATACAGGTAGAAATACTGTATATGGAAAATATAAAACTGGAGTCTTAAACTCAGTTCTTGAAAGGTTGTAGTGGCTTCAGGTTTTCTCTGCAAGCAGTTCTACGGTTAAGAGCAAATTCTCTACATTACTTTATTTAATTACAAGGACTGACAGTACAGTTGAGATATATATTTCTGCTATGATTTCAATTCTTTTCCTGTGAAAATCATCAAAATGCTTTTTGGGCAACTCAGTACTTATTATAAGTTTTCAAATATTAAATGAAAAATAAGCAATAAGGGTTTTAAATTCCTTAAAAATGAACTAGTTAAAATCAAGGCAACAATAAGAGGCACTACAAGTGAAATCAAATAAATGTTGGGAATAAAATAATATGGCAATACACTAAAATAAAGATACATGGTGAATACACTTAACATTCTGATTTTTGCTCACATTTTTAGCAACAGGGGAATACTCAGGCCATAATAAATAACACTGAAAGTCACCAAGAGCGATGTGCAACAAAGATTAAAAAGACTATACAGGTAAATAAATGAATACATCATTCCATATAGAATGCATTCTGTAGTTCTCAGGAAGATGCTGGTTTTATATGGTAGTCTTTTGCTGCAGTTTAGGGAGCTACACTCTTGAAGTCTGGAAGCCACTTAATGATTTGTTAAGATTTCCATTAGGTCAAATGTAGGGGAGCAACCATAAACTTTACAAATTGAGTGTATGGAAAAAATAAACTTAAACAAATAGGAAAGGGTCAAAATGCAGGTGCATCTAGTAGAACCAAATTAACAAACCAACTCTCAAAGTCAGAGTATGTCTTCTCAGGAGCATCGTTTAGCTTACACTAGTAATTAAATGTACAGAAATTTCACAAGATCTAATACATGGATGCCAGCAGCAGGTCATTGCCATCTTAGGTGGGATCTGATGACACAATATGACACATGACCATTTACAGGCATTGAGACCATAAACAAAATGGCCACAGCCATGCAGAGATAACCAAAAAATGGTGATGACCATCCAACAATCAAAAGGCTAAATGGCAGTGACAAAATAATGATAAAATAAGTAATGTAAAAAAATTAAATATGCTTATAAAGTCCATAATTGAGAATAAGAGGTTCCAAAACCATGACTGCAATAGTTGTTAACATTATATAAAATATGAGATGTTGTATTTCCCTTAACTGACACTCAGAATAATTTGTATCATAGATGCTGTTTTCAGTATCACAGATTTGTATTAAAAAGCAACACAAATATTTAACAACAGACACTGAATATCTTTTTGATCAGGTAAACCACTGGAGACTACACATTGAACTAAATCAGCCAGCTTTTAAGACATGATGTATAAATGTTTAGAAAATTGGCTTAATCACAGAAAGCAATGTGATGTGGTGCAAGGATTTCTTTAATATTTTATTTTCACCTAAAGTGGAGTTTACTTTAAAATAAGGATAACTATAAAATATGACAAAAATGAGTCTTTGGTATAATTGTACTAAACTACATAACACTTTCTCAAAGCCAGTTAATACAATCAAGAACTGTATGGGGCAGCACTGAGCACAAGGCAGTAAACATCCCTGGACAGCAGAAGAATATGCCAAAGCCATACAGGCAACATCTACATGAGTGCTTGCACCCAAGATACTGAATCTGTAAAGCGCCAGCTGAATGTGAATAAATGCAAATGTTATACTTGTAAAGTAATTGCAAAGGCCAAAAGTTGTTGGAATATAGTTTTCTGGGTAATGAACAAATTAAGAGAGTTTTCTTTTTCAATACAATGTGCAGTTTTCTTTTCTGTGTTACAAAAAGACATTATAATGTATGCTTAGTATTTGTTTTTACCACATATCTTTTAAAGAAACAATCCCTTTGCATTCCATTAGGTTGAGAGCTAACAATGAATTAGCACAGTATGAATAAGTGTGTACCTGCATGGTATTCATTAATGCCAGGACAGCCTCAAGGTCCCCTTCGATTTGGGGAAAAGATAAAGGCTATACAGATGAAAAACAGACAGATGGATGTGACCTCGGTGTAGGCAGCATTAGAGACATTGAATTGTAGGAGGACTCACAGTACATACCAATCATTTACAGTATAATACTATCATTTTTTTCTTCTTCATCTGTAAAACAAAGCATTGGCAAACAATGGAGCGCTCCTGTTTCCCTCTGCGTCTGACATTTTCAAATTGGCCTCAGATTTGGAAGTAATTTACAACAGATGAAAGTGATGGTTTCCACAATCCCTCCTGGGATAAAGCTGATAGGTGCATACAATGGTTGCACTTTATGCACGTGACTCACAAACAAAAAACAAACATGTGCCTAATGGGGAATTTAATATTCCAAGATATCTTGATTTTTGTTCACTTTATATTTAAAGCACAGGCTAATCATTTGATTTCATAAGAATAATTCTAAAATTTTTTAGCAGATTAATTTAAACAATTGATTGGCAGCACTCTATCTTTAAAATTGATTGTAGATGTGGTTACCCGAGTTTCTGACTTATACAATCACGTATTTACAATACTATATACAGTAATCCCTCGCTATATCACGCTTCGACTTTCGCAGCTTCACTCCATCGCAGATTTTAAAATGTAAGCACATCTAAATATATATCGCAGATTTTTTGCTGGTTCGCCGCTTTCTGCGGACAATGGGTCTTTTAATTTAGGTTACATGCTTCCTCAGTTTGATTGCCCAGTTGATTTCATACAAGGGATGCTATTGGCGGTTGGCTTAGAAGCTACCCAATCAGAGCATGTATTACATATTAACTAAAACTCCTCAATGCTATAAGATATGCTTCCCGCGCGGTGCTTGTTTGCTTCTCTCTATCTTTCTCACTCTCTCTGCCTGACGAAGGGGGTGTGAGCAGAGGGGCTGTTTGCACAGAGGACACGGACGCTCCTCTACAAAATGCCGCTTTATCGTGGTGCTTCTGTATACTTAAAAACACGTATTGATTTTTTGATTGTTTGCTTTTCTTTGCGAGGGCTCTCTCTGACATTCTCTGCTCCTGACAGCGCTCCTTTATGACGGCGCTCCTTTGAAGATGATAGGTTTGCTTTCTTTTAATTGTGAGAAAGAACTGTCATCTCTGTCTTGTAATGGAGCACAGTTTAAACGTTTGACTTAAGGGTGTTATTTCATGTCTAGAGGGCTCTAATAATGTTAACAGGGTGGGAGAGTTTATAAGGGCTTAAAATATATAAAAATAACCATACAAACATATGGTTTCTACTTCGCGGATTTTCACCTATCGCGGGGGGGTCTGGAACGCAACCACCGCGATCGAGGAGGGATTACTGTATATTTAATTCTGCTTGGCAGAGGTTGAGATTGCCAAATCTAAAATCAAAGTTTAGGATAGAGAGCCACGATTCTATTCTTCGGAATCAATATTTTCCCTTAGTGTCCCTTTCTATAATTTGCTCTACAGCCAGTCAGTCATTGTCTAACCCACTTAAGCCTATCCCACCTAGCATAGAACACAACGCAGGAACAAACTCTCGACAAAGCACACGTGCATCACATCGTGAACAAACACACATACACACACAGTCCTATCTATTGCTGCTAGTCCAACTAACCTGCGCTTCTTTGTCACTGTGGGAGGAAACCGGAAAGCCTGGAGGAAAACCCAAGCAGACATGGAGAAAACATGCAAAAACTCTGGAAAATAGCCTGCTGGTAAGTTCAGTTTTAACTCGTTTGCACAGTGTAAAATAATTAAGTTATAACTAAATCAACTGTGTTGCTCTGAGTGCTATTTCACACAGCGTTAATTACTCTCACTCACACACATCCTGCAGCGCTAATTGCTTGGTGAGATTGCAAGTATTATAGACAGTATTTCAATGTTGAATTCTCCAGTTGCAATACTGGAGTGTAAGAAGGCTCTATAACATTGAACCCTGGCAAGTCTCAGTGACTTGATGGACTTCCTGCTGAATTTTACCCTGGTTTTTTTGGGACCATCTGTCATCCTTTATGAAATACTGAAGTCTGATGTTTCCTTATCTGTAATTATCTAAGCATAGCTTTTACTTCCCTCCTACTTAACCAAACTAGGCGCTGTCATTTTTGTTCTAGTTATTGTCCCTTATGATTAAAAATGACACAGAAGTTAAAATAAAGGCTAATCTTCTTGTCCTTAGTCTATAATTTGTTATATCAAAATTTATTTATTCATTTCAGACTAATTTTATCAAATCCCAATCTATTTAATCTTTTACAATTTCCTCACAGTCCATAGTGTCATTACTAAATTCCAAGAAAGCATATTATGGAATGAATTGATCTGTTTATAATGTTGTTTTATTGTGGAAAGACTTAGTGGCAATCTCTCCTTAAAACATAAATTCTTTTTCCAATGAACAGATTTCTTTGCCAGTAGACCCACAGTTACATCTCACCTCTGTTGCTACTTTCTTTTGCATATTCTTTTTTTTTTTTTTTTATTTATTTATTAATTTTATTACAATCAATACATAGCAATCAAGTTTTACAAAAAAAAGAATTATGCTAAGAACAGATCGATCCCCACCCTTGAGAGAGAGAGCAAGCCAAACGGTGTAAAATTTAAGGCTTTTAAAAATACCTAAATCAACAAATTCTCTGTGCTTTATAAAATCATTTCAAAATATTACTGATTAGATCCTGCCATGTTTTGAAAAAGTCTGCACAGATCCTCTAACTGAGTATTTGATTTTTCCAATTTTAAATAATATAACACATCAGTTTCCCACTGACTTAAAAGAGGAGAGTTTGGGTTCTTCCAGTTTATCAGAATAAGTCTGCGTGCCAACAGTGTAGTGAATGCAATCACAGTTTGTTTGTCTTTCTCCACTTTAAGACCCTCTGGAAGAACCCCAAACACAGCTGTTAATGGGTTAGGAGGGATTGTGAGTCCAAGACTGTCTGAGAGGTAATTAAAAATTTTTGTCCAGAATAATGTTAATTTGGAGCAGGCCCAGAACATGTGACCTAGTGAGGCTGGGGCTTGGTTGCAACGTTCGCAGGTTGGATCATGCCCTGGAAACATTTTGGAGAGTTTTAGTCGAGACAGATGTGCTCGATATATAATTTTGAGTTGTATAATTGTATGCTTTGCATATGGAGCTTGAGTGAATTCTCTGCATTGCTACTTTCCACTCCTTTTCTGATATATTAATTGAGAGGTCATTTTCCCAGTGTCCTCTTGGATCTTTGAAAGGAAGGGATTGTAAAAGGATTTTATATATTGTAGAGATGGAGTCTAACTCCTTGAAATTGAGCAATAATTTTTCCAGCGTGGATGAGGGTGCAAGATGAGGAAAATCTGGAAGGTTCTGTTTAACAAAGTTCCTGATTTGAAGATAGTGAAAGAAATTTGTAGCTGGAATGTTAAATTTGGAACGTAATTGTTCATAGGATGCAAAGGCGTTGTCTATATAAAGGTCTCTAAGCAAGTTAATTCCAAATTTTTCCAGATATTAAAAACTGCATATGTTTGTGAGGGTTGAAAGAGGTGGTTCTTTTGCAGGGTGCCACAGAAAGAAGCTTCTCCGTCTTAAAATGCTTTCTACATTGGTTCCAGATTCTAAGTGAGTGGAGCACAATTGGGTTATTAGTGTATTGCCGATAGCGTGTGTTTATTGGAGCACAAAGCAAGGAATACAAAGAAGTACTGCAGGATTTTACTTCTATTGCGGTCCATGCCTGTGTATGTTCTTCTATTTGTGTCCAGGTTCTTATCGACTGTATATTTGCCCAGTAATAAAACTGGAAGTTAGGTAGAGCCATGCCGCCTTCTGCCTTTTGTCTTTGTAGGGTCGCTCTTTTGATGCGTGGATGTTTAGAATTCCAAATAAATGAGGTTATTGTTGAATCTAATTGCTTAAAGAACGATTTATTAATGTATATTGGTATGTTTTGAAATAAAAAGGAGCTTAGGAAGAATATTCATCTTAACAGTGTTAATTCTTCCAGCTAGTGTGAGATGAAGGGTTGACCATCTATGCAAGTCTTGTTTAATTTTTTCCATACAGACGACGAAATTTTTTGATAAAGAGCTTTATGTTTACTTGTGATGTTTACCCGAGGTATTTAAACTGTTCTGCAATGATAAAAGGAAGGGTGTCTAATCTAATATTATATGCTTGCGAATTCACGGAAAGAGTACACTTTTATTCAGATTAATTCTGAGACCAGAGAGCTTTTGAAATTCTGTGAGTGCTGCTAAGACTGCAGGCACAGAATTTTCTGGGTCCGATATATACAGTACCATGTCATCTGCATATAATGAGATTTTCTGTTCCAGTCCTTCTCTGCTAATCCCCTTTATCTGATCAGTATTTCGACAATGTATTGCCAGTGGTTCAATGGCAATTGCAAACAGCAGTGGTGACAAAGGGCATCCTTGTCTTGTGCCACGTTCTAGTTTAAAGTAGTCTGAGCAAATGTTATTGATGCAAACTGAAGCTTCTGGGTTAGTATACAGTAATTTAATCCATGCACAAATGTTGGGCCAAACCCAAACTTCTCCAAAATAGTAAAAGGTATTTCCATTCAATCATGTCGAATGCTTTTCGTGCATCCAATGATAATAATATTTCTGGGGTGTTTGATTTAGTTGGTGAGTATATTACATTAAACAGGCGTCGAAGATTTGAAGATAAGTGTCGGCCCCTAATAAATCCAGTTTGGTCTTGTGATATTATTGAGGGAGCACTTTCTCCATCCTTCTAGCTATGATTTTAGAGAGTATTTTAACGTCGTTATTCAGAAGTGAAATTGGTCTGTATGATGCACATTGTAATAAGTCCTTATTTTGTTTTGGAAAGACAGTGATTAGTGCTTGGCGAAAGGTTTGTGGAAGAGATTGGTTATCTCTGGCTTCTGTAAATGTTGCTAATAGGAGGGAGCTAGCTGAGCGGAGAATTTCTTGTAAAACTCTGCAGGGTAGCCATCAGGGCCTGCTGCTTTTCCACCTTGGAGTGACTTTATAGCATCCAGTAATTCTGATAATGACAGAGGTTTATCGAGCTCCTCCACACTAATAGCGTCAATTTGTGGTATCTGTAATTTATCCAGAAATGCATTAGATTGTATATTGTCTTCTTTAAACTCAGTAGTATATAGGGATTTATAGTAGTCTCTAAAAGTGCACATTATATTTTTGTGTTCGATGATTTTATCTCCATTCGTGTTAGTAATTACGAGATTGCGTTGCACTTCTTGCTTGTGAATTTGTTGCGCTAAAAGCTTATTAGCTTTCTCTCCATGTTCATAATAATGATGTCTGGATTTGTAAATTAGTTGTTCGGTTTCTTTAGTTGTCAAGAGGTTTAATTCTGAATGTAGAGCCTGCCTCCTCTTATGTAGAGTCTCGCTTGGTAGTCTGGCATGTTCTTCATCTATTTTAGTAATTTCGCTTTTTATCTCTGCTACTTTCTTCGCTTCGGATTTATTTCTGTGGGAAAGATATGAGATAATCTGTCCTCTTAAGAAGGCCTTAAGAGTTTCCCAGAGTGTTCCTGCAGAGATCTCAGGGGATGTATTTGTCTCTAGAAAGAATTCAATTTGTTTGGATATAAATTCAGTACAATTCTCGTCAGCTAATAGAAGCGGATTGAGGCGCCATCTCGGGGTGAGTGTATGGGGCTTAGTAATTTCAGCTCCAAGATCATCGGAGCATGGTCTGAAATAACAATAGCATCGTATTTACAAGATTTAATCTTAGGCAAGAAGTTATTATCTATAAAGAAGTAATCAATCCTTGAGTAGCAATGATGTACTGGTGAGTAGAAAGAATATGTTCTTGAATTTGGGTTTAAAAACCTCCAGGGATCTGATAAGTTGTGATCAGTTATAAACTTTGTAATTATCTTTGCGGTGTTAGTTGCGTTCCCCTGTGGAGGAAGTCTTATCTAAAAGTGGATTTAGAACACAATTAAAGTCCCCAGCCATTATAAGTTTATGAGTGTTCAGATTGGGAATGGATGCAAATAAATTTTGTATAAATTCCTTATCATCAACATTAGGTGCATAAACATTTATCAAAATCATTTTACAGTTAGATAAGTCTCCCATGACCATCACATATCTCCCTTCAGGATCCAATACTACATCTGATGCTACAAATGGTACTGTTCTATGTATGAGAATTCCCACCCCTCTAGTTTTCTTTGTAAAACTAGAATGGAACATTTGGCCAGTCCAGTCTTTTGCAGCGGAACTGATCCTTACTTAGTAAGTGGGTTTCCTGTAAAAATACTATTTTAGCATTTAGACCTGTTAGGTGAGAAAGTACTTTCTTTCTCTTTAATTCGTGATTCAGGCCTTTAACATTCCAGCTTACGAAGTTAACTGTCCCATCATGGAGACACTGATTCTGAGTTTTTGGTGTCATATTATAGTCTTAACTGGAAGTGAAATAGTTTAGGTCTTAATTTCCTATTCCCCCAAGAGTTGTTGCCATGCAGCTTATTATTACGTTGATAGTTATAATTATAAAGATTGAGATGATAGATTAGATATAGATCAAGCCTGCTCTCTTTCTCTTCCCCTTAACCCCCCACCCTCCCTTTTTGCCTCCCCAGGTGAGGCTAAAACCCACTTCATGCAGTCCCAGTCCTCTGACATACCCAGAGACAGAGCACGTCCAAAGCACATCAAGCCCCCATGCAGTGGCGCTTTAAGGTTAAAAGATAGAGATATCTGTTACCAATATAGTCTTTAAAAGAGGAAAAAGAAAGAAAAGAATTTTGCACTTAATATATATATATATATATACATATACATATATATATATATATATATATATATATACACATACATACATACATACATATAATCTTCATCAATTTTAGTGCATTAAGATGATATCCCCAGATAATAAACCCAGGTGATGGTGTTAAAGATGTGTCCAAAACAAGCATAACAAGTCTTAATGCAGTAATAGCAATAACAGCAAACCAAGGGTATGATATTGAACAGTCTCATTTAGGGTACACATGAAATAATTAGAAAAAAAAAAAAGAGGAGGAAAACGTAATTAAGCACAATAAAACACAAACATTTAGCCCTAGTAATACTAAGTAATGATAAGTAATAAGTAAGTAATAATAATATAAGAATATGAGAATATATGCTGATAAAAACCCGTATTTTAAAACAAATAGATCAGACAGTAGATTATTAATCCTAGCTTTATCATTTACCGCCATGACTCACAATTATGTATCAGAATAGTCCGGGATCAGCTTTCTTAACTCATTTTCTGCCTCCTCCTTGCTAGCGAAAACATAGAAATGCCCTGCCATTCCACTTTCAGTTTTGCGGATACAGGAGGCCGTATTTGACATTGGCTTGCCGTAGCAGCTGTTTAATATTATAGAAGGCGGCGTTTGATAGCTGTTGCTGGAGAGAAGTCAGGGAAGACGCGAATGTGGCAATCTTCATATATAATATCTTCCTTTTTTTTCCTGAGGAGTTCCATCACCTCTAACTTAAATGATAATCGTTCAAAACGGACTATAAAAGATCTTGGTCGGGTCTGACGGTGTTTGATCAGCGTGCGCTGTAAGCCGCTGCTATCTCAGATTCTGCTTTAAAGTCGCCCCCGATTATTTTAGAAAAAAGTTCAGTTGCGAATTTCACCGGGTTTAAACTTTCTCGATTCTCCGGCAAGCCTTCAATTCTGACATTATACCTTCTATTCCCATCTTCTAAAGCAGCCAGTCTGTCTCCAAGTTTTTCTCCGAGTTTTTTACATTCCGAACTGACATTTACTGCTCTTTCCTCGGCACTGGCAGCTAGATGTTCGGCTATTTCGATCCGATTCGTGAATGTCTCACTAAGATGCTCCAATCGATCAGCAAGCGGGCTCAGTTTAGCGAGTTTTTCTCAATGCGCTCTTCAATTTTACCCAGCACCTGTCGAAGTTCAAGCTGTACCTCTTGACGAAGCCTTTCATTTGCCTGTTGGATTTCCTGTCGCAGACATTCATTGGCCTGTTTCATCTCCTGTTTCCATTCCTGTTTCAGTCTCTCATGTGCCTTTGCCGTTGCTTTCTCATTAGCCTTCTCGCTTTTCTTTATATCTTGCCTGAGGTCAGCGAGCAACACTTTCAGTTCAGATAGCTCAAATGTGCCTTCTTGTACCGTAGATGAAGCAGCAGACTCTGCTGAAGCCGGTGTCCCCGCTGCTCCAGTCCCGCGTGATTGCGTAACTGAAGCCGCGGACCTCCCGGCCTTTTCCAGTTTCAGGTAATCCTCTCCAATCGGCGAGCTATCCACATCTGCACTCACGATCGCACCTTCGCTCCCCTTTTCGCTCTCAGCAGGCGACGATGTAGCGGACCGTGGTCCCGAGGAGTCTGTACTTTCGCCCATCTGATCCAGGTCTGTCTCTGAGAGGCCGTATCTCGAACTAGGGCTTGCTGATCGCAGCTTGGATGTAGCTTTAGTCTTCGATTCTTTCGGACCCCCCTTCTTGTTGGCCATGTTTATATGTGTTTACATATACTGTAGCGGTCCCTCTCGGGTTGAATAAATACAGGATATCTCAGAATAATAAGCAAATAATATGAAAAATAGCACCACTGCTAGCGGAGCTCCACTTCAGACGTCCATCTCTCGCATCGGACGAGACCAAAACTCCTCTTTTGCATATTCTTACACTTACCAACCTTTACAGATATACAGTTCACAGTCGCAATGCACTTTTACCGAGGACTACGGTCTTTTACCTTCTATTAGCAGTTCCTTTAGACTTCTCTCAGATACAGTATGAGTGTCACTGTAGCTTCTCTTTGAGGAGTGTCCTTCTTCTCCCTGATTGATCCAACAAAGGAACTTAGCTCCCAGCGCCTGAGGAAAGAATAGAGCAAACGTGTAAGCAGAAAAGCAGGTTTAATAAGGTTTCATATTTAAACATTACTGAAGCAGCTAGAGCCATAAACAAAAGTAAAGAAATAGTGGGAATTTACACAAACGTATTGTTAAAGTATTCTGGGAATTCATACCTGAATACAAAGACATTTACAGACAAGGTGCATGTTGCTTATATAATAAGCTGTTTTAGTGTAGGAAATGAATAAAGTGCCTTTGTAAAATTCCTGATGTCAAAGTTGAAGTCACATTTTTAACCTTTAAGAGAAGGATTCTGCTCCTTCCTAAAAAGATCTACTCTTTATTTCTACTAGATGTACTGCACTAAAAAGGGTTTGGGCTTAGGGTTATCAGAATGGTCAAAATGTTATATTCACTGCTTCTGCAGTGGTATTCCAAAACATTAAGAGAGGTACAGGGCAGGATTTTCCACTGCCTCCAGTTTTATTTGCTCTGTCATGGAACTGTGGCTATAGCAACTTGTAGATTATATTATATTTCCCTTATCATTATCAGTAAGTCTTGTCATGATATTTTATTATACACTGGTGATGTTCTTTAATATTTTTGCGGGCCCACTGTCATCCCGAATCTTTTTGCCAATGTGAAGAAAGTGCCCAATTGTACAATTCACCAGGCCAAATTTGCTGCTTTTCTTTGACTTGTCTCTATCAGTCTGATATTTTCCCATTTGCTAAAAAATACTTTGGGTATGAGATTATTTTATCTTGTAATTTAAAATTTATTCAAAACTATTCTCTTATGCTTGTGGATGTAAAGAAGTTTGTTAATGAGCAGCCAATAAGTAACATATGTACTTCCAATTTTGTTTAGCTTAAATAATAGCAGCATTTATTTATATATCACATTTTAATATAAAAAGTATTGGTCAATCATGTGACAATAATATCATGCCAATACAGGCTAGGAGCTTCAGTGGATGTTCACATCAAGCACCAGAATGGGGGAAATGAAGTTGATCTCATTGGTTTTGACCGTGGCATGACTGTTGATGCCAAACATGCTGGTTTGAGTATTTCTGTAATTGTTAATCTCCTGAGATTTTCACCTAAAAGTCTGTAAAGTTTATTCAGAATCCAGTGAGTAGCAGTTCTGCAGACCAAAACACTTTGTTGATGAGAAAGTCCAGAGGAGAATGGTCAGACTTGTTCAAGGTGATAGAAAGGTAACTGTAACCACCCAGAAAAGCATCTCAGAATGCAAAACATGTCAACCCAGATGGGTTAAAAAAGCAGATGACCTCAGAAAACTGAGTTTGCTGTGGTCTTATGCTCACCAAAATTGGACAGTTGAAGACTGGAAAATGTAGTCTGGTCTGATGTATGTCAATTTGTGCTGAGGCTCACAGATAATCTGCCTCATGTCAACAGTCCACTCTGGTGATGGTGGTGTAATGGTGTGAGACCCATTAAAACCAATCAGTTATCACTTGAATTTCACAACCTATTTGAGCATTGTTGTTGACCATGTGTATCTCCTCATGGCCACAATTTACCCAACCTCTAAAGACTACTTCCAGCATGATAATGCACCATTTCACAAAACAAAAGTCTTCTTAAACTAGTGTCATGAACATCCATCCATCCATTATCCAACCCGCTATAACCTAACTACAGGGTCACGGGGGCCTGCTGGAGTAAATATCACAGGGCGCAAGGCAGGAAACAAACCCCAGGCAGGGCGCCAGCCCACCGTAGGTCATGAACATGGCAATGAGTTTAATGTTCTTTAGTGGCTTTCCCAGTCACCGGATCTGAATTCAGTACGGCACCTTTTGGGATGTGGTGGATCAGGAGACTGACAGCATGAAAGTGCAACTGACAAATTAACTGAAACTGCATGATGCAATCATGTCAACATGGACCATAATCTCAAAGAAATGTTCCCAACATCTTGTGCAATTCATGCCATGATGAACTGAGGCTGTTTTAAAGCAAAAGCAGGCCCTACAAAGTATTAGTATAGTGTTCCTAATAAAGTGTACAGTGAATGACTACAGGTAACTTTGTTTAGTTACAGTATATTGGTAACTCTCATCAAACATTACTAGTTGGCTTTAGTTATTGTAGGTTGAGAATTAGTACTGTTCCAAAATTATGAATCATTTTTCATTGTAACATGCATAGGAGAAAGGTCGCATGATATTAATTTAAAAATTCATGCTCATTCAGTTGTTCAGATGCTGTTTTTAAGATGTATGTCTTTTCATATTTTATATGATAAAATGTGTAGATGTGAAAAGACAGATATCCTTAAGGATATCAAATTGATAAGGAGTGCATATGAGTGTCGTGAACTTATAGTCCCAAGCATTAAAGTGTATCAAAGCATGTAGTTTCAAACACTTCTAATAATGCCCACTAGAGGGGGGTATAAAACTCTGGCTAGTAATAAGGGCAAGTGCGGAATCTTTATAAAATAATTTATTCTTCACAAGTGGTATTCCAAATACAATGAAGCTCTGTGGAGCACAATGGCAAAATGGAAATGCCTGAAACACGACAGCAATCCAAATCAAATAAGTCCCAGTACAGATTCCAAAGGCAAGGTGGAAAAACAGCAGAAAGTCAGAAAAATCAGAAATCCAAATAATTCACAATGAACCACCAAGAACTGTGGGAGACCCTCCGGATTTATAGAATAGAGTGCGGTTCCTGGTGGGTTAATGGCAGTAGGCCCCACCTCTACAGGTTGACCTCCACAAACTACATGGAACATAACATAGGCAACTTTTATACATAAATAATATCAAAAACAAAAATCAATGAACATAACCAAAATTACTATTAACATAATATAAATCAAAGAATCAAACACGAACAAAAGAGACATCATACAAATATTTAAACCCCAACTTGGCTTGAGACAGGCAAACATTCCTTTGTGCTCTTCCTTTGTTTGAAATGAGATCTCCAGGTGGCTACTTTAAAGTCATAACAACCTTCTATTGAAGCGATAGCAAATTAAAAAACAAAAAACTCACATCCCCTATTTTACAAAAAGAGAAGGAGTATCATGGCGATGTTTTACATCTTGAGCCTAAAAAACATTTGTCCAATCTACTGAATGCTAAAAACAGTACCTTAGTTTAATTTGAAATGTGCTGTTCTTTGAAGATTACAGAGGCTTACGCTCTTTATTGTCTGTAACAGCCTCTAGAGCTTCTGTTACTGCAGTATCTGCTGAAATTAGCATTTTCATAGATATACAAAGATAGCTGCAGGAATCAAAGAGTACACTTTCAGTTGTAAATCTGTATCACCTAAACACCCATGGAAGCAAAGAAAGGCTTTCAATATTCATGTGGGTATCTTCTGCTGTTTCTACTTCAGTGGCTCACAAATTGTAAGTAATGGTGACACCTTTTTATAGGCTAGTGACTGAATCAGACCACCATAAGTGTTTTTTTTCTGTGAAGGTGTCATGTGTTGCTGGGGGCTTTATTAATGGGACCTGTCATTTCTAACACCATGTTTTAATTATCTTGTTTTTCTGTGTAATAATGACATTAAGTGAGACAGAATGATCACACAATGATAATTGGGATAAAATCAAAAACATTTCTTGAATGGTTGATTAATTTTGAATAAATGAAATACCAAGCAAATGTATCAAATGTTTTGAACACAAATTGTAATCAAGACAATACAGTTAACCCTGCTTTTTCAAACATGGGTCAGGCAACCTGCGGTGGGCTGGCGCCCTGCCTGGGGTTTGTTTCCTGTCTTACGCCCTGTGTTGGCTAGGGACTGGCTCCAGTAGACCCCCATGACCCTGTAGTTAGGATATAGTTGGTTGAATAATGGATGGGTGGATGGGCCAGGTCAAGTCAAGTCAAGTTGGGAAACATACACTGGTACAGAGCATTGCCGCACCCACTACACGATGAAGCAAACTCAGGTTTGCAGCCCCCCAGGCAGACGCACGGTCCAGCCCCACCCTCCAGAAATGACTCTCTATCTGCCACAGCCAGGTGTTACGTGGGCGACCCCTTGGCCTGGTCCAGCCACTCGGGTCCATGAGGACCTTATGAGCAGGATCACCCTCGGGGAAATGCGCCACATGACGTTCCCTCACAATGCAGGTAATGTGCCTCATTCGGGACTCCATGAGCAACCGCTCATTCGACACAAAGTCAAACCAACGGTACCTAAGGATTTTCTGGTGAGACACAGTACCAAAGGAGTCCAGTCTTCGTGTCAGGTCACTGGATAGCGTCCATGTCTCGCAACCATACAGCAAGACAGGAAGCACCAGGACTCTAAAGTCTTGGATCTTCGTCCTTTTGCATAGATATCAGGAGCTCCACACACCCCTTTCCAGTGACCTCATGACCCCCCATGCTCTCCCAATCCGTCTACTGACTTCATAGGAAGAGTCACCAGAGACATGAATGTCACTACCAAGGTAAGTAAACCTCTCGACAAGGTCGACACTCTGCTGATGGCTGTGCCCAAGAGATCATTAAAGGCCTGGATGAGTCAGGCAACTAGATAATATAGTTTTATTTCAATGTTTAGCTATTTTATCCTTCACCAAATGTATGACAGTAGTTGACAGTAGTTGACTCTAAAAATATTTTAAATATGTTGTATTAAGCTGTACAAATGCAAATAAGAATAAAAAATTATTTTAGCATACCTTTGTGGTAGTGTGTCCAGGGTGACTGCCCAGCTTGGCCACCATAACTGCTGGCTCTGTTTGATATGGAGTCTTTATTTTGACACTGCAGCGTTTGCAAGCGTTTTGTCTTGTTTGCATTGCTCTCGTATTCTCATAGAGTAAACGCTGTTTTAAGCTACAAGAAACATCCTGCTGCCTAATGGAGCCCTCTGAGCACATCTCGCCAGTTCTTGCATTGTTACTTTACCATTTTAATTACAGTGAAGTTCTAAAAAGGCCATGTTAAAGTAATGTGTTTTCAGCAGTTTTTTAAAGTGCTCCACTGTATTAGCCTGGCAAATTCCTATTGGCAGGCTATTCCAGATTTTAGCTGCATAACAGCAGAAGGTCGCCTCACCACTTCTTTTAAGTTTTGTTCTTGTCAATTCTAAATGACACAGGTAACCAGTGTAGTGACATTAAAACTGGAGAGATGTGCTCAAATTTACTAATCTGACACATTAGTATTCATACAAGCCACAAAAGAAGCAGAGCATCCATGGACGCCAAGTGTGCCACAAAGTAAATGATATAATAAACATGGCAGCAGAAAAAACCATAAACAATAAGTAAAAATAAATTCCAAAAAAAGAACAGAAAACTTGAAAAATAACAGAATACCAAAAGTATTCCAAAATGAGTAAAGATCATGAAATTTTTGAAGATGTAATTTCCTTCTCTTTGGCATTAATATTGTGTGAGTGGGAGATTTTTCCATTTGGAAATAATTCATTTTTCCGAGGTAATGATGGGGCTGGCAGAAGATGCTCACCTGATATTCACCGGAATAACTCATGCAACTGCCTTTTCACAACCATCATTTCCTACTTTATCAGCCTCAGTCCCAAACATGTGTTTTCCTGCACCCATCTGTCAGCACAGCACAGCCCAGCGCATATTTGCCATCCATTATTAAACCTCCTCCATCCATTCAGGGTCACATTGCACTGCACAATCAGCTTAATAAGCAGTAGTCAGAACATTCTCATGTATACTTTCTATTTGTAAGCATAAAATCTAAAATATTTGTGGGGAAAGTGAAATAAACCTGTAATATCCTGGCAACTGGAGTAGCTGGGTCATAGGAGAACAGTAAATTTGTATTCACATTTGCTGGTTTTGTTTTAATATATAGCAGTGTAAAGCTCGAAAGTGTTAGTAGTTGTTTTAATTTGCATTTCTTGCTACTGTTTGGTTGCATTGCAGTGAACATTTTTAGTGAATTGTTTAGTATTGTGACAGACGGCAGGGGTGGATTGGCATCCCGTAGTCTTACCTGGCAAAGAGGCCAGTCTAGTGGAACAACAATAGGAGACTGCTGCATGAGGACAAAGTGTCCCCCAGTGGACTAGGTGGTAGTGACCCCAGTTTGAGCTCCTATAGAGATTTATGGTAGCTGCAGTCCAGAAGGACAGCCCTGTTGGGATTCTCCAGGGACTAATAGGGGGCGCTGCTGAAGGAAGTCTCTGCTGTTTTTATGGCTGCTCCGTCTGATCCAGAAGTTCAATGCTGTGGCACCAGAAGTGTTAACTGGTCCTGCATAAAAGGAGCTTTGTCTGCCTCTTGTGGGGAGTTTGAGTCGGGAGGAGATAACAAAGCTTGCCAAGAAGGAGTGGAAGAAGAGGATACATTGTATATCCTCGTAATGTGCTGTGCTGGGTGGACTAGAGGAAGCCTGTTAAGGTAATCCATCAAATAAAACAACTTTATTTGAACCCGGGACCACCTCTTTAGTAGTTTTGTCTGGTGTTTGGCCACAGGCCACAGTTCACAAATGCGGCTGCTTTCAAATGTAGGGCAACTTCATGTGTGACAAATTTTTAAAGGTCTTTCTTAAATTACTAAAGCTCTGTTGTAAAAATGACAGTTTTTCAGGATGAATTTTGCTTCATCACCTACAGCAAGTTTAATTCATTAAACTTTTTACATTTCTTTCTATAAATAACAGAGCAGCATTGTCATTTTTGCAGGCATTACTGTGATTGTTGTTGTACTATTTCAGGTGATACACTTTGTCACAAGTTGTCATGTCAAAGAATGTTAAGCCATAGAGATGTGGCTCACTAAATCCTATTTAGTAAGGAGACTGAGTCCTGGAGCTGCCATCTTTCTTTTCTAATTTAATTGATAATTGCTAGTACAGTATAATAATTTAACACATAGAATTTCATAATTTGTAAGATGATATGTAAGCAGTAGATACTTTTTATATTTAGTTTCCAGGCTATTGTATTAAATGCTAAGTATTAAGTGGGCAAGAGAAAGAAATGCAGCACAACATCCATTCTTACAGTTGTGAAAATCCCCTGCTGTGAAACATGTCAGTGTGTTAATGTGACTGGAACCAATTGTGTCTGCATAAAGTCAGAAATGCGTCTCACCCCCACTCTGATCTGTGGGCAACAGTGGCAAAGATGGTCCTACCCCAGTTAAATGGAAAACTTGGTAATGTGTGCCACATCAAATAAGAATCAGTTGTTGTAATGTGCTCTTGAACTTTAATGGGTAGTTAATTTATAAAAGATTGAGATGAAAGCTATATCCCTGAAAGGGAAAGTCTGAAATAATTAATGTGAATATTAATCCAAGCAGAAAATACTTTGTTATGTTTTATACATTTTTCAGACTTGGAGAACTGCCAAATGTTCACTTTTGCTGCTAGAACTCATGAAATATGGATTAATCCTGGATTAACCCTCACAATAAAAACATGTTTTGAAGTGGCACACAGATATACAGTTCTGCTTTGCCAGATGTAAGAAGAAAGCACCCTCATTTTTCATTTGTTTGATATTTATTTCACTACAGAGGTTTAGCGCTAACCACGGGCATTCAAAAACCTTTAAATTAAATTTTGTGGGGAGCAGCACTCAAGTGCTTCCTGATCACAGTATTTAGAAACCTAAAATAAATTGCATGTTCCTTTAAATATTAGTATAGAAAATTTGCAATCTTGTAACAAATCTTGTCAAGCACTATTTCAAAGACCTATGCCAGACTTCATCACCACACAATGGCAATTGTTGGAAGTGGGAATAATGACGGGGGTATCATTTCACCATTAGCCTTTACTATGGGATTGGAGTTGATCATTAGAGCCTCTAAGTGGGTGGTGAGAGAAGAACGTCTCCACTTCGTTCAGAGATTATCAACTATACATACCAATGTGAACGCCACAACCCAGGACACAACTGTCTCATACACCAAGGAACTGTTTGAGAATCTCCATTAGAAAATCATATGGGCTAGGATGAGACTTAAACCTATCAAATGTAGAAGCATCTTCATTGTTAAAAGAGAGATCACAGCACAAAGAATCCATACTAATGAAACAATAGTTCTGACAGTTTTAGAAATGCCAGTCAACAGCAGGTAAAACAAATGAAAGAGGACCCCATTAAGTATATGGTCCGCATTAATAAGATCTCTACCAGAAAAACTTAAAGCATGGTGCTTCCAGTTTGGTGCACTACCAAGACTTCTGTGGCTTCTATAAAAAATTCCCATGAATGAAGTGGAGGAACTGGACAGAACAATTACCTCATACCTAAAACACTTGCATGCCTAAGCTTTCCTAGATTGAATAGGGAAAGCAAATCTGAAATTCCCATCTTAAGTTTCGTGGAAGAATTGAGTGCACTAAAGTAAGACTTGACACAGTCCTGGCTGAAGTTGTAAATACTGTTTGAACAAAATGTGGGCCCACAGTGGTAACAAGAAGACATGAACTCCCACAAAAGCAGTCGAGAAGACACAGGCAGCTCTATACTTCAGAAATGTGGTTGGTCAGGTGCACCACATGAGACGCTTTTGGATTTGTCACACAAACACCAAAATGGCTTAAAGAAACATCTGTTTAGAGAAGACAGCTTGTGGTAGAAGAAGTGCGAAGACAAGAGGACATTCAGCATCATGCCAAAGCAGTCTCTATGGCTAAGGAACCAATTGGGAGGGCCCAGAGAAAAGAAAAATCAGCTAGTGTGACATCTGTAAAATGGAAAGATGTCTTCTTTATAGAGCTACTTATGACATTTTTCCATCCCCAAAGAACATAAATTAATGGTTCAGAGAAGACCCTGTATGCCCTTTGTGTCAAGCACCTGCATCACTGAAGCATATCTTAACAGGATGTTTAATAATCCTCCCCCTAGGGTGACATACTTAGAGGAATAACCTAGTACTCAGGCAACTGGCATCACTTTTTTGAGTGGCCACCACAAATGTCCTCCAACGACCACCAACTGAAACGGCTTTCTTTCAACAGTTTGTACAAGCAGGCTAACTCAGAGAGAACCTTCTAACATCAAAAGAGGCAAGCATTCTGCATGGAGCTCAGGACTGGAAAATGGAGTTTGACTTGAATCGAAAGCTTATATTTCCATCTGAAATAATCATTTTAACTCACAGGTCAGACATGGTAATGTGGTCCAAGACACCCATGCTGGTAACATTTCAGAACTGGAATGAATATGTCTAACATGTATATGACAGAAAGAAGCTGAAATACCTCAAACTATGAGTAGTGGCAGGCCAGCGAGGCTGGAAAACAAAGATTTTCCCAGTGGAAGTGGGCTGCAGGGGATTTGATGCTTCATTAACCACTAGACTACTAAAAAAGATTTGAGTGAAAGGTTGATCGCTCCAACTTGCCCTTAAGTCCATGGAAAGTATTGCAGAAAAAACTGCATTTGGCTTTGGATTAAGAGGAAAGAAAACATCTGGGCTGTAAAATGAAAAACATCTGGGGGATATAGCACTAAGGGCACCATGTATCACTGTTGAACCCTCTGGCAATGTTGAGGGGTCATCAATAAAACATTAAGGCAGGAGCATGCCCACCAGGTGACCCTATGACGTGCCAATCCTCCTCAACTCCAATCTTATTGTTAATACTAACAGTCAATTAAGAAAAGGACTAAACATCAAGTCCTTTAAGCTTGGAATTGAAGAATCTATTTGAGAAGAATAATATACTTTTTTCTTTTATAGTGACAGTCCTGAGCTTTAATAAATAACACATGCCACATCAGATAACAGTTGATGACAATACTATAATTAAATAAAGAAACCACATTTGAATTTGCATGCCACCCACCTAACATCTTATCAACATAACATGGCAAAAAGAAGCCAACTTGTTCCCTCCTTTAAAATGTTAAAATAACTATAGTGATAATATTTTAATGTGAAAATCTCACTTTGATTTGTGCATTTCTGCCATTTTGCATAAAAGAGGTAAAGCACAGCTAGGCACTGATAATACACCTAAGTGTATAGCATATGCCCCTGGCCATAACTAACTACCAAAGACGTCTTTAGCAGTGCCACTTGCTGAACTGCCACAGGAGAGGTTGGCAGATACTAGGGCAACAGGATCAGGTCAGCCCAAGGCAAGCAGTCATTGTTACCTGTTGAATTTACTTTGCTTAATAACATGGGAGTTTGTCATAAATGGAGTTCATATCTGAATCAGGCACTGAAAATATGTGACCTATGCTATAAAAAGAAAGAAATTCCAAGCATGAAAAAACCTACTGTAAATGTTACTTATTTAATTTTCACCCTATTTTGTCCATATAACATTTAACGTCTACCATATATAACATATAACATCTAAAACATTAAAAATGCAAAGTAATGTACAGTAGAAGTCCTATCTTAAATAAAACTAGTTACTTAGTCCATGAAATAATTAAATAACTGTGTTTCAAAAACCTGACACTAAAACAATAAAAGTATTTATGTGTAGTATGTATTTATGATACAAATGAATACAAACTATTGAGAAAAACAACCTATCAAGCTCCACTATCAACCTGGACAACAAAAGGTAAACTCAGCAGCCTGGCAGTATGTAGAGTCTGCAAGGGCTTGCTTGGCTCATCACACCCTGTGTGCTCAAGAAGTGTACATCTCCACTCAGATTAATCCCCAATGGGCACCTAACTACTGCCATGCCAAAACAAGGAAAATAACCAAAACAAAATGTGCTCATATGTCCAAAATTACAACATGAGCAGCACATAAAACAAACAAGAAAGGACAATAAGTGAGTAAAGTTCGAATGTAAATATGACAGAGTCAGGATGGTCATATTCATTCAGTTGGGCTGATGATCTTACCGTGTTTCCAGTTCTCTGATGGTGGAAATGGCAGCTTTGGCAGCTCACATAGTTATGCCAATTGTGTCATCCGTTATTATGATGGCATGGCCATCTTTGATTCCCTAAAAAATGAGCGGTGAAAGAGTTTATGAAAAAATATTAAAACAAACAATAAAATGCATGTACCTAAATATATAGTATGTAAGACAACCTAATGACACACCTGACATTTTTAAAGGCATTTTCTAAATCAGAGGTTAATTCTAACTTGTATTTGGACTCTATTGCTATTGTAATTTTTTGTCTGTTGCTGCCTTAATGTGTATGTTTAGAATTACCCAAAGCTATAAGATGTAGTCACTGATGTATCTATATTGTGACAAGTTTTGCCATACTGATAAAATTATTTTCAAAAAGGTTCATTAGTACTTTGTCAGAATCATGTGCTGAAGGTGCAAGTCTTACTGTTTCTGTAAGTACCGTCTTGACATTTTCAGTTTATTTATATTTAAATTGTAGCTGAAATAAAAAAGTCTGTTTTAATTACCATTTCATTTGTGTAGGAAGTTTCATGTAGATTTTCATTAGTAACTCTTCATTCGCACTAGTTATTGGGGCTTGCTTATATTTGTTCAAACACTTTAATGATTTGTTAATGGTTTAAGGCAAGAGTGGCGTGAGCTAATCCTTCTCAGACGTGTGAGTGAATGACTGGCAGTGTCTGTGATGGGGGGAGCAGACAAGAGCTCTTAAGGAAGTTCAGATTGCTTGGTTAACTGATTGTAGTGTGGGAGGTATTTTTAGGCATACAGTACATAATTATAGCTTCTTTATATCTGAGTGTCACATGCCTACATTTTCTGATAAGAATTAAAATAAATTTCATAAGGTTGTAACTGTCTGGTTTGTGTGACTGGTGGTTTAATAATTATCTGTATGAATATCTACTCTTGTAGATACACTTCATTAGGCCACATTATGTTGTCATCCTTTTCCTAGAGTGAATATATTTTGTATATGGTGTCTTTTCACATACAGCTTCCCAGCCCTTAATGTGACAGGTGGTGTGTATATGGCAAAGTTTATTTTAGAAATTACTTAATTCATTAATGCTTCTTTTCAAAAGTGGAAAGAAGATTTGGTCACTTTTCACTTGCATTTTGTTGTTTTGTTTTTTTCTTAAATACGCAGATATACAGGTCAACCTGGCCATTAAAAATATTAAGAATAAGTAAACTTATGCTGAATAAAATAAAAAAAACAAGATCCCCATGTTGTACAGGCTTACTAAATAACAAAGAATTACATAAAGAGTCTATCAAATGATGACAGGTGTCATGTACCTAAAACAAGCTTTTGTTAAAGATGCAATTAGAGATATTAGCTGATGGACTGGTGCAGCACACGTGTGATGTCATCAGCACATGTTACCTCTGGCACGTTCTGTCAACGTGTTTAACTAGCAGCTAATTATAACACTACTCACTTGAACTGAATACCTGCCATTGTCGCTACTTGCATGTGAAACACATACTGTACAGTGAAAGGCTCATTACCATTGGGTAGCTGAGGCTCAGAGCATTCCAATGACGTACAGTATAGTTGTCTTTGATAGGTCATTCATATTACATGTCACAAGTGTGTGTAAAAGGCAGGAGATACATTATAGTGTGTGTGACAGCTCATCTTTATACACCGCTTCTGTCAGAGTGCATAGGGACTGTTTAGTTGAACCTCAATCTGACTTAAAGTCTGTTCCAGGGAAATGTTTTCTCCTTCAAAAAAAAGGAAAGCATTCAGTTGAGGAAGTCCTAGAAAAGTTACTGAATGCCATTGATATGGAATATGAAGATCTTGTGTCAGATTCTGATCATAGTTTTGTCTTAGTTGAGGACAACGTGTTTACTAAAGGGTTTGACGCTATACTCGATTTGTAAGTATTCTTTATAGTATGTATAACCTTGAAGTGTATTCAATTACCATTCCTGGATGCTTTTCTGCAGCATAATCTCCTTCTGTTAGTTTCCTGAGCCGTGCTCAGTACCACCTCATGCATCAGTTTCACTATCTGTGTCAATGTCTGATGACCAATTCACATTATCATTGATTTGAGGAATGGTTCCATTCTAATTTGTTCTAAAACTGCCTTTACAGCTTTTCATTTCCCATTGTGTGCTTTGTTGGACGCTCTGCTCCACTCATGAATATTGATGAGGTACCTTAAAGTAACTGTAAAGTGGCAGATAGCATAGAAATATTCATTTCATATTCATGAAATATTTATTCATGTCATGCCTTTTTTTTGGCAGCATGATGTTTTTTCATCTACTAGCGGGTAGCAGAATGCTGTCATAAGAGTCATTTAGGGTTAACACTGTAAAATGCATCATTAAACGTCAGTGCGTCAGCTTTGTAAAAGCATTTGAACCTGTAGTTCTGTTAAGCAATGAGGAAACAAAGGGAAGTGTTATAATTATTCTTACTTGTGCATTTATTAAGTTCATTGTAAGTTCAGGGGTGAAGGGGACCATCGTTCTTTTGTACAAAAAAAAATCATCAAAATTACGCTAGTTACTTTATCCAGGATTTAGCTAACAGTATGGCTATTTAATTCTTTGGATAACTTCTTTAGAAATTATGAGACACAAGTAGATTTTTCCCATTTCACTGCAGCAACATTTCTTTTCAATGCGACAATGGATCTACTTAAGGATTTGTTTGCCTTTCTATACTGCAATGGACAACTAATAGCCACCGATAATCTGTCAGTAGGACTGGTATGTTTCTGCTGGTCAAAAACCACACTAAACAGATTTATAAAACACACTACTGTACTCTTTATATGATCATTTGAGAGCCTGCTGGGTGCAGGGATCAAAGACTACCAAGAAAATACATTAACCTGAGATATGCCATTACCAAAGTAAAGAATTCCAACACCATCTGGTGGAAAGAACCTGTATAATCATTTAGATGTTTTCCAGAGCCCTTTTGTAGTTTTGGTCCTGACTGATCTCTGAAAATACTCCCGTCATCTCTGGATCACTTGCTTTGGAGGGTCCAATTTTTTGTTCAGCCAAGATGTTGAAGACATGCCAGATTCATTAAAGAAGAACCTAAAGATAGAAAGAAAATCACAATCTGAGACAGGCAAGGGTTAAGAGCTGAAAGATCAGAGTACCAAAATTACCCCAGGCAAAACTCAAAGCCAATGTTCAAAGCAAAGTTCTGCACAGCCGTTTTGATCCAGTGACCCAGTGGTCACATGATAGCAATGGGGCACTGTTGTCAACAACAATATTAATAGACCACAGTATCGTAGACCAGAAGGTAAAATATTAAGCTTGCCTGACCAGGGGATGAAAATAGTGAAGAGATTCCTAGTCAAGAAACAGGCAGGGGTCTGGAATAGTTAAAGTCTGTCAGAAAAGCATAGACCACCCTGATTTTCCATGACTTGTTCCATACAGCTTTCATATGCCTTGTGCATAGCCTGCCCACACGTTCCTGCCACTGGTTACGCACCACACCGCTCATATGGGGTCAGAAGTAACGCCGTCAGTGCTCCATAAGCTGATCCAAGCCAGGTTCCTTCTACAAGGTCACTGCCAGCCACATACTCAGGCCAATGGTTTTTAGCAGCAGAGATGTGTCTTTTAAGTGCTTGTAAGTGAAGTGATCAGTGATTTTGCTTATGGTGAAACATAATTGAGTTCTTCTCATGACTAGACACCATCATACTGATATTTAGAAAAATAAATCACATTTCCTCAAAAACATATAACAACTCAAAAAATTAAGGCTCACGCTAAATATGGCCATGACCGTAGTAAAAAAGAAAAACACAAAATGGATGAACAGTGACTTTACAGAAACAGCGACTACACATGATATCACCTTTAAAACAAAACTAAAATGTGAGATATTTGCAGAAATTGAATCAGTGATTCTCAAAACCACAACATTGTAGCCTTCCTTTAGTGTACGCAGAGACTCATCCAGCCTGTTCCAAAGCTTTGGGAGGAAATAAAAAATGAATTATCTACAGTTAGGAGTTTTGAGCAAAACCATAGAGGATTTTAATGCCAAGTTCGTTATCTCTTGGGAAACTGATTGGGGTCAGCGGTGTGCCACTCCTCATTTGGAAACATAAGATGTAATTTGAGTTCTGTAACAAAAGTGTTGTAGAATCTTCCTCCGTTCATGATGTTTTCTATTGGGAACAATTGTTAAAAGGGTGACATGCTTCAAGTATGCTTCTCTGGTGGAGAAAAAAAACAACAAATAACTAAAGTAATCTTCGCTGTTCTGATATTTTAAAGTGTGACATTTTTATTCTTAGTGAGTTTTGAAACTACTTACATTAAAAGGTAATGTGTTATATTTAGTAGCATACATTTGACATAAAACAAATGCATGGGCCCCCCACCACTCCACCACTCACAACACTGTCGTTTTACTCTCAGGCTCATTATTTTGCTAATATACCACAGTAGGACTTCTATTAAAAAGTAAAAAGTTGAAAGGTCTACAGGGACTGTACTTGTTAGGAGCTTCATAGATTTTTTAAATGTTCTTAGCACAGAATGTCGTGTGGTACTTGCAATCAATTCTGAATTGAAACACATACGCTGCATTAAACAGGGTAGGAATATTGACCTCCTCAGAAGCCTTCACAGATGGAGAACGAGTAAACAAGTTTTATATGAAAGTACAATTTGTAAGGCACATAGCCTTGTTCCCCAAGAAAAAAAAATGACTAGTATTATCATGATAAAACATGAATATAGACAACAGTTATGGTCTAAGACAGATGATTTATGTAGTGTTTAATTAAAAAGTGAATGATGCTAAAGAGCTGGGGGTTTACTGCTCCAAGAGCCGTGAAGTATTGTGAAATAAAAGATGTGTGAATACAGGTAATCTACAAGTTAAATATGCAATGAGGTTTCTTCTTATAAGCTGCTTTGTGATGACACGCAGTATATTTTGTAATTCCTTTGATTAAGTGGTGTCTTCCATGCAAATCAGATTCAAACCATCCATAAACTGACACGATCAGAAATGAAATTCATTTGTCTTATGTTCCCTAAACCTACTCGTATTTAATCACAAGTCAAATGAACAAAGTAAGGCTGGCTTCTTTATAATATGCCTTTCTGTATTCAACCATTCTTAATAAACAAGACTGATAATGTATGCATGTTGCAAGATTCAAGTGTGTACTGGAATTTAGTGAATTTATTAAAGAGTTGGGGCATTTATATATTTTTTAGTTAGTTATCAGTTCTTTTCTTAAATATTTCAGTAACAGCGAGTCATTTTCAGAAAATAACAATGATAACAGAATGCAATTACATGTGTTAGTTGACTGCATATAATACAATGTCATGTAGTTAAAAACAGAGTTGCATATTGGAGTTAGGCAGTTTTCATATGCTGAAGATTCCACTTCAAATGATGTAAAAATGGCATCAATTGATGTTCTGTTGCTACTCTTGGAGGATCTGTGACTAACTGCAGTTCAAATTTCTTCAACATAAATTTTTGTAGGGAGTACCTGATTGTTATATTTTTCTTTATGTCACTATATCTGGACAATACTGTTATGAGTTTTATTCACATGTGCATGTTAAATTTGGCACACAGGGGCGCAGCAGTTAGAATTGCTAGCCAAACATTGGATTAGATAGCCAAAGACAACTGGAGGCTTGTATAGTCAGCTTAAACACAGGATAGTGTATTTCTGTCCTCTATCAGCACAAAATCTTCTTTCCTTATTGGGAGAATGAGAACCAGCATGTAAGCACTATGATATTTCTGTATTTTGTGGAGGAGGAATTCAGCCCTTGTTTGGAGATAGAGAAGACCAGCAAGTGAAGCAAGACATTATAAAGGCTTGGACAACAGCCAGACCCTTGGAGGCGGTGTCGACAAAGTTCGAAAAACATCCCAGCGTGGGGACGAGAAAATGGCTGACTGTGTTGATCCAGATTTCCCACCTGGATAAAGTCTGTCCATATGCCTCCCCTTCTGTAACCGCGTTAACCGTCAGTAAATGTAAGCTAAAAGATATTTTTTCTCATGTGATTCTTGTACCGTTGTAATCACGATGGGAGGGATATCGCCTTTTCTGGTATATTACGATATTATTTAGTTATTTAATATGCCACAATTTCAAAAGAACACATTTCCAAGAGAGCCACACACTTTTCCACAGTACTTCATACCTTGTCGTATGCAAGTTCTCCACTCGGTTTTGCAGACTGACGGCACCCAGCGTCAAAGCAGTGCTACTGTTCCTGTGTGGTTACTCCTTATTTTCCTGACGCGGCTTTATAAATACACTGAAACTAACCGCATATTGTTTATTAGTGTAATGCATCTGATTGTAATTAACTTGTAACAATATAATGGTCCAGGGAACAGCCATAGTATTCCAAATACCATAACTGCTTTAGCGTTGTTACTCTCACTGCACCTTTTTTTTCTTCTTTCAGCTGCTCCCGTTAGGAGTTGCAACAGCGAATCATCTTTGTCCATATTACTCTCACTGCACCACTCAGAGTATTTATATCACTGTATCTGAGGGGGGAATCACAGCAGCAGCTGATCGGAAGGAGAATTATCGGGATACAGCATCAAGCACACGCTGCCTCAGCCATGCTACCTATTGAACTGCTCTCATATGGCAAACGCTTCAGAGCCTTTCCTTGCAGTTCAGAAACAGTTTCATCCCAAGAACTATAAACAATCAATCAGTCCATCAAGTGCTCCTTGTAGAACTGTTTGTACTCATAAGTACAATCACCTCACTGTAAACTTGCACTACAGTTATAATATTGCATAATCTGCGCCCCTTTATAAAGCGTGTATTTACATATGATGACGATATCATTTTTAAGATGAAAGGCAGCAAAATATGTTGATTATATTATATAGATAAAACTTTAACTTAATTTAAATAATCTGTATTGTTAGTAATTAAACATGTGAGGACACAGTTCCGCAGTGCTAGCTAGTTCACGGATTGATCCTACCTTGTGCTGTATTCTTTCTGGGGCTGAAGCAACACTGGAAGGATAGAAGGATAGAATAATTAAACATGTACTACAAAGATATTTCAATGTTCCTTAAAAGTTTTGAAGAATCATCGTTGTAAGCTTACAGATGGCTTAACGTCTATTACAGAGCTGATTGTGTGGCGATTGGGTATTTGGAGAAAGAAAAGTAAGCACAGGAATTGGAGCTTAGTACATTTGAAAGAGACAGTACTGCTCATCAAAGGTCGCGCACAATCATGCACCGTGTTCCCCTGTTTAATGACATGCTTTAACTCCTATCATCATGAAAAAGATATCACGTATACATCTCAGTATTTTAATTATTCAGACAGCTGTAATATCACAGATGTAATGGATTCTGTGTCCTGTTGGAGAAAGAGAAAGCCAGTTTAAGAACCATGTAGTGATTCACACACAGAGCACAAAGAAGATCAAATACAAAACAAAGCATTTAATGTGCTACTTTAGTTACGATGGGATTTGAGAAACTAGTAAATTAAACGATTTTAAGATGAAGTTTATGATGTTCTACTTTAATGACAAAATAAAATATGTGATTAAAGTGGAAATTTCGAGACTGAAGTTAACATTTTGTGCTTTTTTCCTACTGTGTGCCTCTTTTTTTCTCTGTACCCTAATAAGCTTTCATATGACACTCAGATGGTGGGCTACATCTCGCCTTTTCATGGCGACTTTGATATTTGACAACTTATTTTTTATTTTGGGCACTGTGCGGCTTTGTGAACTTGAGCTTTCAAGTTTCTCCAACACGCTATGTCACTCGATCAACTTCTTTTTGTTGTTTATACCACTGTTTAAACCAACAAACATTAAGTTTTCCTTTGCCTCCACTTGGTATTCGCTGAAATTCTTATATTTTCCCTCTTGCTTTTGCCATTGCCTTTTCACAGAACGCTGAGCATAAGGGCTATTTCTTTTGATTTGCATATTCAAAGAGGCGTAATTCTGAGAGAAGACGGGGTGCGACAGAAGGCGCATGCACGTGCGTTACTTTTCACACTGATCGGGATTTACGGAGCAGAAGAATGCAGAAGTTGGAGTCCGCACAGATTTATGCATCTGGATTTTTATGTGCGTAAGCACATTTCTGCTTTTGTGCTTACGTCATGTTATAGTGCGAATTCTATGCACTGCGTTATGCATGAGGCCCCAGGAGACAAACAGTTAAAGGGACAAAAGAAACAAATAGTTTGGTTACAAACTTAATTCAGAATTGTCAGTACTAGCAACAAAGTTCTAAATTGACAGGCAAAACATCAAACTCAGAAAAGTAAAACAAACGTCTTAACCAAACATAAAATGTCCTTTCCTGATCAGTCTCCAACTGTAAGAGTTTGATTGTTTGTTATGTAATCTAAAGCTTTGATGTTTGGCGGTGTCAGCTGCCATATTAAATTGCCTGCAGCTCATAACATTTCCCACAGTGTCATTAATTGGATGTTGTTACTACTAGTAGATGAGCACAAAATGGCGGTACCCATAACAGTAACCAAGAAAAAGTAAAAATATTTAGTCATTTCTGTTCTAATTGTAAATTAACTGGAAAATGCACGGGAACACACATTAGCAGTGATTTTGACACACTGGCAGATTTACAGCATTATTACTGAATGTCATAAATTGCTAAGATAATTTGGTAGCAAAGCAAGCAAGCCTTATACAGTGGATTCCAAAAGTATTCAGACTCCTTTGTTTTTTCACATTTTGTTATGTAGCAACCTTGTGTTAAAATTATTTTAAAACATTTTTGCCAGAATAAGGCACCACTCAATACCCAAAAATGGCAAAGTGAAAACAGAATTTTAGAAAATTTTGCAATTTTATTCAAAATAAAAAAACTGAAATTTCACACTGACACAAGTATTCAGATTCTTTACTATGACCCCTGAAATTTGGCTCAGGTACACTCCATTGTACTGATCATGGATGAGATGTTTCTTCACCTAGTTTACAGTCCAGCTGTGGCCAACTCAATTTGACTGGACATGATTAGGAAAGGCACACACCTGTCTATGGAAGGTCCTACAGCAGTCAACATGTATCAGAGCAAAATCCAAGTCATGTGGGCAAAGGAATTGCCTGCAGAGCTTAGGGACAGGGTTGTATTGAGGCATACAGTAGATCTGGGAAAGGTTACCAAACATTTTTTGCAGCATTGACACTTCCCATGAGCACAGAGGCCTCCATGATTATTAAATGAAAGACACTTAGAACAACCATGACTCTTCCTAGAACTGAAATTGAGCAGTTGGGGGAGAAGGACCATTGTAAGAGAGGTGACCAAGAACCTAATGGATCACCTGTGTGGAGATGAGAGAAACACCCAGAAGGACAACCATTGCTGCAACATTCCATTGATCTGTGCTTTATGGCAAAGTGGCCAGACAGAAGTCTCACCTCAGTGAATGAAAAATGGAAACCTGCCTGGAGATTGCAAAAAGGCACCTAAAGGACTCTCAGACTGTGAGAGACATGATTCTCTGGTCTGAAGAACCCAAGATTTAATTGATTGGCCTCAATTCTAAGCATCATGACTGGTGAAAATTAGGCACCACTCCTCAACTGAGCAATAACATTCCAATGGTGAAGCATGGTGATGGCAGCATCAGGGCTTGGGTTGGTTTTTCAGCAGCAGTGAATGGGAGATTAGTCAGGGTCACAAGAACGCCGAACAGTACAGAGATATTCTTCATCAAAACCTGCTACAGAGTGCTCTGAACCTCAGACCTGGAGAAATGTTCAACATCTAGCGGGATGATGACCCTAGCACAAACCAAAGACAACACAGGAGTAGGTTAGGGACAACTCTGGGAGTGTCCTTGAGTGCCCCACCCAGAGCTCAGACTCAGACCCAACCGAATGTCTTGTGAGAGACCTGAAAATGACAGCCCACTGATGGTCTCCATCCAACTTGACAGAGGATAAGAGGATCTGCAGTAAAGAATGATGAAAAATCCCCAATTCCAGGTGTGTGAAGTTTGTCACATTATACCCAAGAAGACTGCTGGCCATAATCACTGCCACAAGTGATTCAAAAAAGTACCATGTAAAGCGTCAAAAATTTTGTTTTCAGTTTGTCTTTCTGGGCTTTTCAGTGTTACTTGATGAGCTAAATGATTTTAGCGCAAGACTGCAAAACAGTAAAATATGAAAAAATGAAGGGGTCGAATTCTTTCTGAATGCACTGTATTCATTTTTTGATACTCAACAGGAAGAAATTGAAGGGGTCACCTTTATAAATCACCATGATGTAAACACTAACTTAGCATTAAAAACAGCAGTTTTCAAGAACAGCACTCACCACCTTTTTGACATATAAGCGCTTAATCAAGCAGGGAATTCAGGTTCGTTCCCCGCATATTACATTTAACTTTTAATTTAATCAAAATATTTTATCATGGCCCAACACATCTCAGGTGGAGCCATATTGTCTCCAGAGTTATTTGTTGCTGTTTTGCAAAGCATAATCTCTCATCATTAAAACAATGTATTGAAACTTGCCCTTATTGTTTCTCTGTCATATTTGAAGCTGTTCTCTGCTAACCACTTCACATGGTCATAAACCCCAAAGCTGAGTCAAATCTCTCAACAAATTAGTTTAAACACAATAATTCTTTCTGCTTTACATTTACAGCAGACCTCTGAGCAAACCTGGGAAACCTAGCTATATCTTTATAAAGAAAGCTGACTCCCTGAAAATATGAAACTGACACCAAAAAAGGAATGAAGACTTCTTACAGTATGACACAGTTTTGAGCATATTAGTTTACTGAATATTACTAAAAAAAAGAATCAGTATTTTAGTGAATGTGAATGTTAGTAATAAAATAAGAAGGATGTGAATGGGAACATACAAACTGTGCTGTACATTACAATAAGTGAAGTTAGCAAAGTTCATTTGAACTTCCCAGGTTGGACTGGCACTGTCCCATTTCTATATTGATGAAGATGTGCGAGGAGTGTTGTTTTTATTTATTTCTTTTTTCAGGAGGGGTCACTGAAAATCCTGGTAATTCTACTTATCAATCTTCCACCGTTTAAAATTTTCAATGCAGCAAGTCTATTTGTAATAATGCTTGGTAATATATGATTTGTAATCGAAAATCCTTTGTTTCTTGTTTTCCCGGTGCTCGAGTTCGAGATGTGATGAGGTGGGCGCCGGCCTTCTACCAGAAGCACAAGAGGGCAATTGGATCCATCATTCTACACGCTGGCGTAAACGACATAAGGCACTGAGAGTCAGAGGTTCTCAAGGCTGACTTCGCAGCACTAGTTGAAAACACGAAGAAGAGGACCCCATCAGCAAAAATCTTCATCTCGGGTCCACTACCTCTCCTCAGACGATCGAATGAATACTACAGTCGTCTGCTGGGTTTAAACAACTGGCTGAGAGGCTTCTGCGAGAATCAAGACATCGGGTTTATAGACAACTGGGATCTTTTTTGGGAAAGGCCGCGCTTCTTCAAGCGGGATGGACTGCATCCGAATAGATGTGGCGTCCGGGTCCTCTCCGAAAACATCGCTAAGGTAATTCGTCTATCTTGACTGTCTACTTCTACTTTTAACCCCTTCCGTAATGCTACTGCTTTGATAGGACATAATGGCTTAACAGAGTCTTCCGTTAAAGTGCACATCATTAATAATCTAATAACAAATCTTAATGCACGTAAAAAATCTAGGCAGTGCGGCATAAACACCAATAATTTAATTGAAATTACTACTTCAGATCAACACTGCATTAAGACTATAAAAACGGATTGTAGATTACATAAAAAAAATACACACAGAGCGGCATTAACAAAAATAACTTAATTTTTGTTCCGATTACCAATAACACGCATAAAATTCAGCTCTGCCCTTCAGAAACATTAAATATGGCACTATTAAATGTTAGAGCTTTAACTAACAAGACATTTTTTATCAACGATCTTATTAGTGATAGAAAGATTGATTTTATTGCACTAAATAAAACATGGCCTAACTCAAATGGCGCGGCTGTTTTAATCGAATCTGCGTCTCCGGATTACAGTTTTACTCGTGCAGAAGGGTGGCGGATTGGCAAACATTTACTCAAGCCGATTAAAATGTAAAGATGTTAGTTTTGGTAAATTTAAGTCCTTTGAGTATCTCACCCTTGTTATTCATAGAGATTCTCACGTTCTCGTATTATCCGTGTATAGACCTCCTAAATATAACACGTCTTTCTTTGAGGAATTCTCTGACTTAATGTCAATTTTAGTTACAAACTATGACGCACTCTTAATAGTTGGCGAATTTAACTTTCATGTCGACAATCAGTGTGACCAAAAGGTAAAAGAATTCATGAACCTCCTCGACTCTTGATTTGAGGCAGCTCGTTAATCAGCCTACACATAAAGCAGGTCATACGTTCGATTTAGTGATTACTAAAGGACTTAAAGTTGATTTAAAGCATGTCATTGATATTGGTCTATCAGACCATTTCCTTCTACTATTTAATATTGAAATAAAGATAGAAAACACTCATGAGAAGCATATTGTTAAAAATCGCTTCTTTGACTCATCAGCAGCTTTAAAACTTACAAACATTTTAAGCAATCAAAAAGAGTGCCTGATTTAAAAAGAACATGTCGTAGAGCTGAGCGTAAATGGAGGAAAACTAAACTTACTATCCATTATGAGATATTGAAGGCTAAAATAACAGAATACAATAACACAGTCCGTCTTGAGAGGCGCTGCTATTTCTCTAATATTATAAATAACAATGCTAGTAATCCCAGAGTCTTATTTTCTACGATTGATCGTCTGCTAAACCCAGGTAATGCAAAGGAATGCCTCCAAAATGCTTCCAGTGAAACCTGTGAGGCTATTGCTGTATTTTTCAATCAAAAAATTAATGATATTAGAAATAACATAGTATATCTCCCGAACACTGCAGATCCTCCTAAGCCCCAGTACTCCGTTATAAACAAATTAATTTCATCCACCAGAATAGATTTACTTGATTTACATAGAATAATCTCTCAACTGAAATCCTCCACCTGCGTCCTTGACCCAATACCAACAAGGTTTTTCAAAGAAGTATCGGGCGTGCTAATTGATAATGTTCTGGACCTAGTAAATTCGTCATTACATACGGAGGTCTTTCCAGAATCTCTTAAGACTGCTGTAGTTAAACCCCTACTCAAGAAAAATAATCTCGACCCCTCTGCTTTTGAAAATTTGACCCATCTCTAACCTGCCCTTCTTAAGTAAAATTCTAGAGAAGGCAGCCATTATGCAGTTAAATGACCACCTAAATAAACATGCTATTCTTGATAAATTTCAGTCAGGTTTTAGAACAAATCACAGCACAGAAACTGCACTCGTTAAAGTAGTAAATGACTTGTGGGTAAATGCAGACAGAGGCCATTTATCTGTTCTCATCCTCCTCAATCTGAGGTGCCGCGTTTGACATCATTGATCACAATATTCTTAGAAATCGCCTTAGTCAATGGGTGGGCCTCTCTGGCAGTGTCTTAAATTGGTTTGAATCCTACCTGGCAGGGAGAAAATTCTTTGTGAGTTGTGGGAATTACAACTCGAAGACACATGATATCCAATATGGTGTTCCACAAGGCTCTATCCTGGGTCCGCTGTTATTCTCAATCTATATGCTTCCGTTAGGTCAGATTATCTCAGGGCACAACGTGAGTTACCACAGCTATGCTGATGACACACAGCTGTATTTATCAATAGCACCTGATGACCCCGATTCTCTTGATTCACTAACACAATGTCTGACTTGTATCTCAGAATGGATGAATAGTAACTTTCTCAAGTTAAATAAAGAGAAAACTGAAATCTTAGTGATTGCCAATAATGGATACAATGAGGCTATTAGAAATAAACTGGATACATTAGGATTAAAAGTCAAGATGGAAGTAAAAAAACTTAAGGGTAACTGTTGACTGTAACCTGAATTTTAGGACAGCATTTTTTCACTTAAGAAACAAAGCAAAAGTTAGACCTCTTATATCATTGGAAGATGCTGAGGAATTAGATCTCGCATTTGTTTTCAGTCGACTAGATTACTGTAACGCACTCCTCTCAGGACTACCCAAAAAAGACATAAATCGTTTGCAACTAGTGCAGAATGCAGCTGCTAGAATCCTAACTAGGAAAAGAAAATCCGAACACATTTCTCCAGTTTTGATGTCACTACACTGGTTGCCTGTGTCATTCAGAATAGACTCTAAAATTCTGCTTATGGTTTATAAAGCCTTAAATAATCTCGCTCCATCTTATATATCGGAATGCCTGACACGTTATATTCCAAATCGTAACCTTAGATCATCAAATCAGTACCTCCTTAGAATTCCAAAAGCTAAACTTAAAAGAAGTGGTGAGGCGGCCTTCTGCTGTTATGCACCTAAAATCTGGAATAGCCTGCCAATAGGAATTCGCCAGGCAAATACAGTAGAGCACTTTAAAAAACTGCTGAAAACATATTACTTTAACATGGCCTTTTTATAACTTCACTTTAACTTAATCTTGATACTCTGTATGTTCAATTCATCATAATAACTATTCATAGTGGCTCCAAAATCCATACTGACCCCTACTCTCTCTTTTGTTTCTTTTTCCGGTTTCTTTGTGGTGGCGGCCTGCGCCACCACCACCTACTCAAAGCATCATGATGCGCCAACATTGATGGACTGAAAGCCAGAAGTCTATGTGACCATCATCATCAGGTCCTTCCGTGAGAACCCTAAATACAAAGAGGACTGTTTCATTTATGTGAGGTCGAATGCCCAGAGGGGACTAGGCGGTCCCGGTCTGGAGTTTTTGTTTTTTTTTCTGTCCTCCCTGGCCATCGGACTTTACTCTTATTCTATGTTAATAAGTGTTGTCTTATTTTGTTTTCTTACTGTGTCTTTTATTTTTCTATTCTTCATTATGTAAAGCACTTTGAGCTACATTTTTTGTATGAAAATGTGCTATATACAGGGTCACGGGGTCTGCTGGAGCCAATCCCAGCCAACAAAAGGCGCAAGGCAGGAAACAAACCCCGGGCAGGGCACCAGCCCACTGCAGGGCACGCACGCACACACACCAAGCACACAGCAGGGACAATTTAGAAGCAGTAATCATGATTTTCAATACCCAAAAGTCAGTGCAAAAACACCAAAAACCAAGGAAGCTCATCAAAAAGCAAAGAGCAGCAATTACCAAGCAAATGATGCAAAATAAACACAATGGCATCTTTAACAAGACATCAGGTGATTGCCATAATTACCTACACACCTGAGACATTAGCAATAATCAGAAGCCCCATCTCTTTAGACTCAGATTTTGGAAAAATCAGAGGAAAATAATTAAGAAGAAAAGAAACACAGAGGGAACAAAAGGGAGAAAAGTTAAGGTTCATAGCAGAGCTCCAAAAACCCCGATAACCTGCCACTCAGAAAAATAAATCAACGATAATCTTTTTTTTTTTTTATCAGAATCCTTTTGTTTGGTCACATTGGTCTATTTAGGAAAAAGAAACAAGATGCATGTTGATTATGTAATCCATGGGGAAGAACAATTGAATATTTGAATTGAGCTGCAGCTTCTTCTAAAGGAATGTAATTATGCAAACTGCTTGGTAGTGGCGTTTTTAAAATATTTCATGTTAGACTGATGGACAATCTGCTTAGTGAAGGATCTGAGTTAACACTGGAATTTATAAAATGCAACAAGATAATAAGTAGAAGGCTACCATGTGCACAGAAAATGTAAAAAGGCACCACAACCCATCAGAAGAAATTGACAATGTAGTACAGCATCCAGTGAGCAGGAAGACTGGCCTGCTTTTATAAAAAAGCATCACCCATAGCCCCAACACGTGATCCATCCATGATCACTGCTGTGGAGGAAATGGTTCCTTGTTGAGGTTTGCGCATAACCTTATCCAGCCAAGGCTCTATTGTAGAGGCCATTTTGCGCAACTGCTCAAAGTAGTATACTCACAATGCCAGTATAAAAGAGCAGTCCCAGTATTGAATAACCTCTTTACACGAGAAGCAGAGCTCATGGTAACCTGCCTTAACCACAGGAAGGAAGAGTCTCAGTAAATGCTGTATGACATTTGTTGAGCACAACTAATTTAAATAGAATGTGAAAAAGCAGTTAATGACCAACACAAGTACAAACTAACCTCTCTGATATGCCATATAGAAATGAAATGAAAAATGGAGAGGAACATTATAGTATGCTTACAAAACCTCAGAGGTATAGATATACAGTGTATGCAAAACCAGACCCTTCATTTCATACTTGGAAATTGAAAAGATTTAATGCATTTTCTAACTACTGCTACTGCCACTTGTTATACGCGTGTACAACACTGGTAACCAGATTCTTGGTGTGTATTTTAATTTTTCCTGCTTGAGGTTTTCCTGATCGTTTCCGCCTGCAACGTTATATGTGAGGCAGACGTTTTTTTGACAGTCCTAACAGAACCAAAGGTAATCCATCATTGGTTATCAAACCAGAACAAGACAGATGCTTTTGCCTTGAGAATTTCATAATGCAACAAAAAAAGAGAATTTCATTCTAAAAATTTTTTTTTCTATTTTTGTATACATATTGTGAGGAACCATGGAAAGACCAAGGAGTTATTCATATAGGCTTTAAAGAAATCTCTTCAAAGACCGATGCCTGAAGCCTGAGCCTCCTTTTTAAATTTACTTAATCTGTTCATCCATCACTTTTTTTAATATACTTAATCCAGAACAGGGTTGTGGGGAGTTCACCTCTGCCTTAAGGAAATTTGGAATATTACAGAATTAATGTTACTTTCATACATTTCATGAAGGTGAGTTTCACACCTTCTATGAGAATTTGTAATATTTTAGGGGTTCAAACACTCTATTTCATTAGATAATTCTCCAATAGACACTATGATATACAGTATGTACATTAAACAATGTAGATACTATAGCTGACTAGTCCAGGCTAGTCGCGTCAAGTCATTTATTTGCAAACCTTTGCAAATCTTTGAACAAATTATTTATCTTAGAAAAACACAGCTATCACTTGATGATGTTATTTTCGACCAGACAAATTATAGAGCAGGGGGTGATGTTCAGGAAATGAAGTCCAAATGTCTGTTATCAAATCAACTTAAAATTCAAACAGAATTAAAAGCAAGTGATCTGAGATCAGAGACATGAATGGTTTGCTAGGGGTGCATCACCATTACTTTCTCACAATACAGCATTCTGAATTGACAATACAGTATTTAGACAATATGAAGCGAGTATAAAATAAGAAATAACAAGTGAAATACCCTTCTCATTTCAGACTTTTTATGCTTTTATGTGTGTTGTGTCTTCACACACATTTTATAAATGCATTCAATATACCAAAATATTTGGTCAAAAATGTAAAAGTTTCCTTCTCTAATATAGCGGACAACCTGTAATAATGTTTTCCAGGCTAAATCAAATTAAAGGATATTATGAAGGCAATACTCCTATCGATCTTTAGTAAGCTACTAGATCAGGGTATGTGATGCATCACTTATATTTATATAGTTTTCACCACTGGTGAAAGTAAGTCTGCAAACTGCATTACAGAAGAAAATGAAAGAATCTTCGCATAACAGGATCTGGCATTGCCTTTTCAGCAGAACTCTTTATCAGCTGCAGCTTTGAGGTTTACTGACCTGAGAGATCACCTGATTTCATCACTTTGGATTTCTGGTCACATTCATGTACAACTGATTAGGTTTACTGTAACCTTGTGTCATCTCTTGCTAAACTGTAATATTTCACTTGATATGCCCTGTCTGCTATATTGATAAAAAATAAATGTATGCTGGGATTTCAAAAATGAATGAAAGTATTGCTTCATTTCTTCCATGTGTTGCGTGTTTTGGTATTGTGGCAAAATAGAACCACTGGAAAGTGGCTGATGTCAGAACTGGATAAATGTGGAAGACTACACAGTATATACAGTATGTGTCTATTTCCAAAACTACTGTATCTTTCTCTAATCTGTCTCTCGATTAATACAAATTATACATACATTCTCAAACCTGCTTAATGCTGTTCAGGGTCATTGGGGACTTACGCATTTTGATAATGTAAATACTACTCACATTTTTAAATATAATTAAGTAATAACAATGGAAATATTTTACAAGTACTCCGGTTTCCTCCCACACTCCAAAGACATGCAGGTTAGGTGCATTGGCAATTCTAAATTGTCCCTAGTGTGTGCTTGGTGTGTGTGTGTGTTTGTGTGTGCCCTGTGGTGGGCTGGCATCCTGCCCAGGGTTTGTTTCCTACCGTGTGCCCTGTGTTGGCTGGGATTGGCTCCAGCAGACCCCCGTGACCTTGTAGTTAGGATATAGCAGGTTGGATAATGGATGGATGGATAGTAAAAGAAAGGATGACACTACTAATTCACAGCAAATAATTTAGTAGCATACTACAAAACTATAACAGGTCTGTTTAAGTAAGTAAAATATTCTTTGGAGTGTGTCATGTTTAAATCAGTGTGCTGTTGAGACAGGCCACCACTCATTCAGGAAACCACCATACAAAAATCCATCCATCCATCCATCCATTATCCAACCTGCTATATCCTAACTACAGGGTCACGGGGCACAAAAATCAGAAAAGTTTTTTTATTTTAATAATAAAATAATAATAATAATACATTTTATTTATATAGCCCCTTTCCCATGCTTTCCCATTCTAGTTGCCTATGGAATGTGTAACAGACAACTCTGGCTCCACAGTTCAAATTCATTGATCTTTCACCTGCCTGACTTTCTCAGTGTCCAAGTAAAAACACCAATTCAGACTGAATTTAGTGCAAAAGCCATTAGTTACCGTATGTGGCTTTTCAGAGATCTTTATATTGGGGGGGTGTTTACACCCTTGGATTCCTTCAACATACTTATTTTTCAATTTAAAAACCAGACGTCTTTTTAAAAAGAATCCTATTAATTTTTCTAATTCTCCATCAGTGTCCAAACTTGACAATATTTTATTTTATAAAGATGAGAATATCAGATGTATTTACAGACTTTATCCTCATTTATCACAGTGTTCATGACTAGATGATTTTAGCCAATACTAGGAAATGACCTCGTATTACACATATCTCAGAGACGGAATGCATGTGATGCTGATTCACAACATTCATTGTTCTACAAACTGTATAGAACACACAGCAAATATGGGAGAATTGTACATTGAACACACCTCTACAGATTAAAATTATCTAAACTATGTCAAGGATTGTACCCTAATTGTAAACGATGCCATGTAGCTCCAGCCTTGCTAGGTCATGTGTTTTGGGACTGTCCTTCTTGGGAGAAGAGATCTTTTCATATCTATTAGACAGCTTTGGATTTTCAGCCATCCCAACTCCTCTTGCAGCAGTGTTTGGAGTCATACAGGATGGGATTAGACTATCTAGAGATAAACTCCCAGTAATTACCTTCAGTACAGTGTCAGTGCGCTGAATAATCTTCCTCATCTGGAGGAAACCTAATGCACCTTTCATAAATCAACAGGAAGCAATATCCCATAATAACTAAAATTCTATAAATTACTGTATATATATATATATATATATATATATATATACTAGCAAAATACCTGTGCTTCGCAGCGGAGAAATAGTGTGTTAAAGAAGTAATGAAAAAGAAAAGGAAACATTTTGAAAATAACGTATCATGATTGTCAATGTAATTGTTTTGTCACTGTTATGAGTGTTGCTGTCATATATATATATACTGCTCAAAAGAATTAAAGGAACACTTTTAATCAGAGTATAGCATAAAGTCAATGAAACTTATGGGATATTAATCTGGTCAGTTAAGTAGCAGAGGGGGTTTTTAATCAGTTTCAGCTGCTGTGGTGTTAATGAAATTAACAACAGATGCACTAGAGGGGCAACAATGAGATGACCCCCAAAACAGGAATGGTTTAACAGGTGGAGGCCACTGACATTTTTCCCTCCTCATCTTTTCTGACTGTTTCTTCACTAGTTTTGCATTTGGCTACAGTCAGTGTCACTACTGGTAGCATGAGGCGATACCTGGACCCTACAGAGGTTGCACAGGTAGTCCAACTTCTCCAGGATGGCACATCAATATGTACCATTGCCAGAAGGTTTGCTGTGTCTTCTAGCACAGTCTCAAGGGCATGGAGGAGATTTTAGGAGACAAGCAGTTACTCTAGGAGAGCTGGAGAGGGCCATAGAAGGTCCATAACCCATCAGCAGGACCAGTATCTGCTCCTTTGGGCAAGGAGGAACAGGATGAGCACTGCCAGAGCCCTACAAAATGGCCTCCAGCAGGCCACTGGTGTGAATGTCTCTGACCAAACAACCAGAAAGACTTCATGAGGGTGACCCAAGGGCCCCATGTCCTCTAATGGGCCCTGAGCTCACTGCCCAGCAGCATGCAGCTCGATTGGCATTCGCCATAGAATACCAGAATTGGCAGATGCACCACTGGTGCCCTGTGCTTTTTACAGATGAGAGTAGGTTCACCCTGAGCACGTGACAGAAGTGAAAGGGTCTGGAGAAGCCATGGAGAACATTAAGCTGCCTGTAACATCATTCATCATGAGCAGTTTGGTGGTGGGTTAATGATTGTCTGGGGAGGCATATCCATGGAGGGTCACACAGACCGCTACAGGCTTGACAAAGGCACCTTGGCTGCCATTAGGTATCAGGATGAAATCCTTGGACCCATTGTCAGACCCTATGCTGGTACAGTGGCTCCTGGTGCACGACAATCCCTGGCCTCATGTGGTGAGAGTATGCAGGCAGTTCCCGGAGGATGAAGGAATTGATACCATTGACTGGCCACCACACTTTCCTGACCTAAATCCAATAGAACACCTCTAGGACATTATGTTTTGGTCCATCCAATGCCACCAGGTTGCACCTCAGACTGTCCAGAAGCTCAGTGACGCCCTGGTCCAGATCTGGGAGGAGATCCCCCACAACACCATCTGTCATCTCATTAGAAGCATGCACCGATGTTGTCAGGCATGTATACAAGAACACAGGGGCCATACAAAGTGCTGCGTACAATTTTGAGTTGCTGCAATTTAATTTTGGCAAAATGGACTAGCCTGCCACATAATTTTTTCACTCTGATTTTTGGGGCGTCTTTGAATTCAGGGCTCTGTAGGTTGATCATTTTCATTTCCAGCAAACGATGTGGCATCCTTTCATTCCTAACACATTACCCAGTCTATATCAGTATAGATATTTAGGAGGATTTCTTTTTCCCATTGAGATCTGATGTGTTTTCAAAGTGTTCCTTTAATTTTTTTGAGCAGTTTATATATATATATAATATAATATAATATAATATAGTGTATAATAATTCACACACACACACACATACATACAAACACATATATATATATATATATATATATATATATATATATATATATATATATATACATACCCACCCTATGGGGTGTGAGCAGCTGTTGCTGGGGGAGCCAGAATCCATCGAGGAAGAAAAATGAAAAACATTATTTGTGCAAAATCTTAATTTATCTATCCATTCCTAAATAATTAAATGGGCAGGCTATTTCGTATCAGTGCAACACGCTGCTTGTTAAAACGGATGACTCCTGCTGTTACGTACGTGCACTTAGTGCTGCGTGGGTATTATGAACTATCGTATCTGTTCAAGTTCTATTTAAGTTTTAAATATAAGTAATTTTTATTTAGTCGATAGAAATATGTTTGGTAGGAATGTAAGTTAAATTTATGTAAATTTATGCACCTGCCTGATTTTGTTTGAACAATTATTGCACACTTTCTGTAAATCCAATAAACTTCATTTCACTTCCCAAATATCACTGTGTGTGTCTCCTATATGATATATTTAACTGACATTTTTTATCGTAACAACCAACGATTTATACAGGAAAATAATGACTATTGAATAGACAAACTGGGGTGAACAAGTTCCTTTCTACTGCAGCCACAGCCTCGACACACATAAAAAACATCAATAATAACTCATAAACTTGCAATATTATTTAGGAAAATCGCAACATTTTACTCATCAAAAATTTGGATTATTTGTAAAGAAAATCCATCCTCTCTTTTCTCAAAAACAGTTCAATTACTCTGTCCTATGGATTATCCGTGCGCTTCAGTTCCATCAAAACGTCCCTTTCTATCGTCATCAAAGCTAATGCTGAAAGGCGAACCCGCCCTATGGTATTTCTGGCATAAGTTTGAATTCGCTTTAGGGCTGAAAATGTCCGCGCGACAGAAGCAGTGTACACTGGAATGCTCACCGCCAAATATACCAATGTGAACAGCTGCCCCATGCTCTCATTCAGATTTTTCTGATGAAGGAAGTCAAGGAGATCAGTGGGAGATTTTCCTATAAAATCATCCATGGCATACATTACAGTCAGTTCTGTTTTTAGCCGAGACAGATCAAAAACCTCTCTGTGGTTCTTGTGTTAAACCGGAGAAGGCTGCATGCGTGAAATTTTTCTTGTATTCCCGAAACTTCTGGGGCTCGAGGAGCGTGACAAACATCAGGTTTTTGTGGTCTTGAAATCTGGTCTGTGTCTGGCAAATAATATTGTCCAGAATCCTGCCATGGAGTTGGCCGTAGTGCGCGCGACGCTGTTTCGCTCAGAGCGTTTGCGGTGCATTCAGTGGCCTCATAGAGTTCCTCATATCGGCTTCTATCCAATCAATGGGTCTGAATACGGTGACGTTGCCACACGCCTGCTAGAGGGCCCTACTGACACTAACTCAAAATCTGATTGGTTGAAGCAACAGGCTAATCGACATTTATTCTGTGTTAGAGTGCCCGCACAACGGATTGTGAAAGCCTCTCTGCCTGGCAACAAATGATGGCTGAAATGTGATTGGTTAAATGCTTTAATACAAAACTTTGCCTCCCATGGCTATTGAGCTGCAGTCTATTACAGTACAGTATATGGACGAAAATACGTTCCAGTCAGCCTTCTACCTACACGGAAAGTTGGAGAATTAGTGATGAGTCAGTGAGTCACTCAGTCAGTCAGTGAGGGCTTTGCCTTTTATTAGTATAGATATATATATATATATCTTTCTGGGGACTACATCTATAAATCTTTTAAGAATTCATTAATGATATTCTAAAATATGTTTACTGGGATCCTGCCTACATTCATTTTAATTGTTGATTTACTCTGTACCGCTCCTCAGAAACCTTTTCCCACCCTGACTCAGCATAATTATAATATGCACTACTGATCCATAAAGCGGCAGCAAAAAGAAAAAAAAGGAATAAATGATCCAGAGCGTGAGCGGCCAGCACTACTTCCCTACAAGCCACACAACGTGTACAGAGCACACCAACAGAAGCACAATTTATGACTGAAATAAAGTTATTACTAAAAACAAATAAATCAGCCATTTATACAAATCCTGTGTAGCAGCGCAACCCGCACACTGACAGATTACAACAGAAGACACTCCACTAATAAAATATGCATACACAAATAACAATTATCATAAAGAATTAATTAAGATCAAATACAAATGTTCTTTGTATATTCATCCATGGACACACAGTTCTTTTTTTCTGTCAGTTACTGCAAGGGTTACACCGAGCCATACCTCAATAGTGGGAAACATCTACCCCACACCAAAGCCTCACATAGGCAAGACAGGCCCTCTCCTTCAAAAGGTAAAATGACCCTCTCTGTTGTCAAGACCCCTTGCCTTCTATGAATGAACCCAGGTTCACCTGACTCCTCCTGTAGGCAGCATAGTTCTCCCCATAATATCCACAAGATTCTTTCTGCTGCTATTCCTCGCCTGTCTTCTCCCCTCTTTCTTGCTACTGCACTTTCACCATTTTTGGAATGGTCAGCACCCCCCGCCATTTAGCTTTTATTGGTCCTCCGAGTCAGGTACTCTTTTTCAGGTATTTCATAGTTTTCTAATACCTATTCACAGTGTTTACTGTAATGATGAAAAGGTACATCTTGACAATGACACCAAACACACATGACAACTGGTACAACTCAACAAAACAGAATGTAATGGGCCCTGTGATCAAGTGGGGCCCTGTCCAAATGTGGCTCATGCCCAGTGCCCCACACAGTTGAGGTGGGCTCCTTCTCCTGTTTATCCTTCATTGGTAAAATCGATCTGGAAAACTAAAATTAATCTTACAATTCAGCCCAGGCAACTTTTGTCTTTCCAGTTAATTAGATAGATAGATAGATCGATAGATAGATAGATAGATAGATAGATAGATAGATAGATAGATAGATAGATAGATACTTTATTATTGCTTTTTATTACCACAGGTTGGCTAACTAAAATGTAAACATTTTATATTTCCAACATTTTTCTTACTAGGGCAGTTAGAGGCAACTTAAATGTATGTTCAGTGAACCTAATCTTTAATTTAATTAGTCATTTCTTCAGAGAAACGTAAAGAGTTGGATTTCAGTTTCTATGCATAGTTAAACCAGCTCAAGAGGTGATCTGTTGCTCTCCATACAAATCCTTTGTGATGACTGCAGTGTAACATTTGCGTTCTGTATCATTACATGAAGTCTCAATAAAAAACGTCTGCAGAAGTATAAAATGTGTTTCATTTTTTGTTATGCTTGGCACTGGGTAGGTTTGGAACTTTTGATACTACAATGCAAGCCAGTGGGAGAAAAATCAAATGAACGCGTTGTTTTCCCTAACACCGGGTTTTAACAAGTAGGTCAGGATATACGCCTCTGTTTATGTGTTGGTATATTTCAATAGCCTGAGGCAGAGTAAGACCTCTAAACAATAATCTATGAGTGAATACAAAAGGTAGAAAATAATGAAAAATGTCACCACAGTCAGAGGCCTGCCAGCAAATGTTCAGTGTTTGTTATTTTCTTTTTTCAAATCTTCGGAGGCTCATCATTTGATTTTTATTATGTATCTACTGTGTATATGTATGTTATTAAGCATGCTCCTATCAGCTGTCCAAGTGGCCTCATAGAAATGAGAAAGTGTGCCCTGCCCTACGAAGGGTTTGCAGATTTTTCTGTTACAATTTATAGTATAACAACCCACTTCAAGTACACATAAATAAATAACGTAAACCTTCCCCAAGAAAACTGAAAAGTAGACAGGAAAGTCAAATTCCTGCCATACAGATTAAGCTGAGATTAATCGAATGCGAGTGTTTGAGGGTGAGCACAAATCAGAGCACAATTAGAAAATACACTCCCATCGGTCACGTTGCCACTTTATGACGTTTGGAGAAAACTCAAGGCTTAGACCAGCAAACACCGACGAGCTGAAAAGACTTTCTCGAAAGTGCAGATAAATACCTTGTTGGAGTACAAGAAACCTGGTCAGCTAATACTGAACAGCATTTTTTGGACAAAGGAAGCCATGTTTTGATTCATGCAGGTTGCTGTATTATTTCTCTTCCTGATGGTCAGAACACCCCCATGAGGCAACAATACTATATTTACATGAGTGGACAAAATAACAGAAAGGAAAAACTGTAAAATGAGATATGAAAGAGTTGGGGCACCTCCAGCGTGAAACCCGTTTAACTGAGGTAAAAAAACAAATGATCAACAAGAAACAAATCAAAAGATCAATGGCCACAGCCGGATGATACCACTGCTCAAGCTTGCTGCCTACACAAAGTAGGAGCTCCATCTCCTGTCCTCTCTGATTCAACAATGAATTCCTTCTTCCAGTGACAGGTGAGTTTATATGTCATGGCTGCCATAAGGGGCAGGATTTCCAGGGAAAGGCGGAAAGTGACCTCTCTTGGCTTCTAAGTGTTCTTCAGAACAGAGTAGGAAAGTGGAGAAGGCATTAACAACAGTGGCCTCCTCTTCACCAGGGCTGGTGTTGCTTACCTTAACAGAGCTCTGACGGTGTCCCCTACGTGCTTGTGTCTGACAATATCAATATGAGAGACCTAATATCGAGATGAATTTTAATTCTGTTGTTTAGGGGATCAGGTTTTGTGTACCTTACACCAGTTTATTCATCCTTGTGGCATAGGCCTTGGGCACAAGCAGTTTTTGAATGTTAGCCACGTCATACTTTCTAGATTTGTGGTGCTCACAGTGTGCATTTTTTTTTGAGACTCAGTCATAGAAGTGCTGAATTAAATTTGTGGCAGGCTTTTGTAGAACTTAGCAACTATCCTGTGAAATGTTCACCTGCCCCTATTGGTGGGCTTTGACAATTTTTATTTGCCAGTGCAGTTTATCAATGCTTGGCCTCTGGTGTCATTAATGTTTAGATTCCTTCCCCTTGTGCTGCTGGCTAATCAAAAACTGGAAAGAAGCTGACTCATCTCAGTGAGCCATAAAGGAGAACTTCCAAGTCTGAGATGTTAGGTTGCTCCTCTCTCTAAGTCCCCCGGTCCTGTGTGCACCCAGGCTGTTATATCTTGACATATTAAATCATCCATCCATTATCCAGCCCGCTATATCCTAACTACAGGGTCACGGGGGTCTGCTGGAGCCAATCCCAGCCAACAAAGGGCACAAGGCAGGAAACAAACCCTGGGCAGGGTGCCAACCCACCGCAGCATATTAAATCATTTTACAGTTATTGTGACTAATGCTCCTACAATTCAGGTAGTGACTGTTAGCTGCTTAAAAAACTCATGTATCTCAGTTCTAATTATAACTGAAAGAGAGTAAAGAGCTAATTGACAATCAACCCGACATGACTCATCTTTACAGCTGCGTTTGTAACTCCTAGCTACTGAAAAAGTTACACTCTTTATCATACGGCATTTCTGTTATTTCGTCCACCCCCTAAATAAATAAAACACTGCGCACATTACGACATGATAATTGTTTGGTTTTAATATTTTCTTTATTGAATGTATTAAAGATAAGTCACGCATTATGCAAATTGTTTGAAGTTTAACTCTGATGACGCCTTCAGCTGTGCCCTCATTTTTTAAACAGTTGCTAGGTAGCAAACAACAAAGTTGATTTCCTTCAGTTTAATGTGAGTGAGGTGCCTTTCATCTACTGAGTTATACTGCATATGTGTGCATATTCATAACATTCTCAATAAATGTTCAAATATATTATTATATGTTCTTTATGATGGGATACGACATTATTAAAAATTCCAGTATCTCAGATTTTCTATTGCAGATTGTCAGATATTCCTCATAGGTAAGATAAGTTATTAATGAATACACTGGCAATGTACACCAAAAATGAATTATAAATTGAATGATCAGCCACAGTGAAACAGCAGTGCAAAGAATGCTTTAAACACCAGGGACCTCACACGCACAAAAAGAGACTCCATGCAAACATCAAGATTTATAAAAGAAAGCCTGATGGGGAAACGTGTATATTTACATTATCTCTGAACCATGTGTATGCAATATTTTGGAGAAAGTGGGAAATGAAGAGCCCCTTGATCAAGTAAAGACATGCAGTCAAACCAGCTAATCGACGACTCGCACATATAATTCATATCACTGAGCCGTTATTATAATGCATTTTGATGTGACAAACATGTTACACCTCAGAAACGATGAATATGATGCACACACTGTACTTCAGCTCCTTTCAAATGGGTCAATGCTGTGTATTTGTACTAATGAACTTTACTTGTCAGTTTATATTAGACACCTGTTTTCAACCAGTCCTCTGAGAAGTGACAAGTCAGGAATATCTCAGCCAAGCTTCACCCTGTCATGCCCACTGTGCAGGAAGCCATTAACCAACAAGTGAGGCACTACATTCAGCTTTCATATGGTGTGGGAGCACATGAATTAAACTGATGTGTTTGTCAACATAAGAAGTCAATTTGCAGCAGAGTCTGGTTCTTTTGACATAGTTGGAGAACTTCACTGCACTCATATTGCAATAAGGACACCTATTGAGAATGAAGATGCTTTTGTTAACCATGAGCAGTGACATTCCTTTAATGCACAAGTCATCTGTGATGATGCCAAGAAGAGACTGACAAATGTTGGGGTTCAGTGGCTTGTGTCAACCGATGATTAATTTACTTTAGGTAAAGTACCTTTGGCAGACGTAATAGTACTGTGCATGATAGCTGGCTTATTGGTGAGGAAACTGGATGAACCTTCAGTTTTTCATCTGGCCTGTAATATTCATTGTAGGAGCAATCCTGTCATTACTGTATATGTGTCAGGTAATAGTGTCTACCCGAACAGACAATGATGCCTTATGTCTTTCCTGGACCACAAGAGTGCAGAGGAGAGGCACTATAATGCTGTGAATGATCTTGCACTCTCTGTTGCAGAGCACAGTCAGATACTTTTGAATGCAGGTGGTGGGCATCTTGAAATATTAGGAGGGAGGCTGCTCTACAGGCCAATGAATGACAGTCAAAGTTAGCAAACAAAGCTCTAAATGCTGGCCAGAGTTGTAGTCAAAATAAATGCTTCCGAAACTTTGTTTACCTATAAATAACAATTCTAAACTCCAATTCATTTGGGAAAGATCTACACACAATACCCACAAATTTGAGAATGAGAACATAGCACCTCTGTCTTATGATGACTTGACACATGAACTGTGAGTCATGTGACCAACATAAGTCATAGCAACTATAAACAACGGGGACACCATCATGCCAAACGAACAAAATGGTGATGCACACCACCCAAATAATGGTACGAAATGACACCGTAGTGATGTCGCAAAAATAACGATCAATTGCGCTGAGTAACTGAGAATGCACAGAAGAGTAAAAATACATTACAAACCTGAATTCTGTATGTTTTAAAATCTTAAATTACAAAGCGTGTGCCTATAGGACATCTTCAAGGCTCTCATTAGGAAAGAAAAGAAATAAGAGGGTGCACGGTCGCTAACTATTTCTCCATTTTTGCATATCGCTCCAAGAGAATAAAACCCAGAGAATTTGTGTTAATATCCCGGGTTCCAGAAGCCCACCCCTTTCAAACTGACTACTATAAACTCAGCCCCAGAAAATGAAGACGGCGCTCAATCCGATGGACCCATTGGAGGGAGGGATAAGGACTGTCTCACACTAAGAATGTGAAAGAGAAAACAAAACAGAGGTGATTATAGCCTGTTTTCTGTTATGATTTATTATGTTTTTGTTGCCTATTAAATGGGGATTGCCACACTTGTACCCCAATCCTTGACTCTGTATCTGAACCATCACTGACAGTGGTAAACTGCATGCATATTTCAAGTCAAAATGACCATCTTAGATTAAACCTCAAGAGAACTACAGAGTAATGGGGATTGTGTAAGAGAGGTGAAAAAGAGAGCGCAGGCAGGGTGGAATGAGTGGAGAAGAGTGTCAGGAGTAATTTGTGACAGACGGGTATCGGCAAGAGTGAAAGGGAAGGTCTACAGGACGATATTGAAACTAGCTGTGTTATATGGGATGGAGACAGTGGCACTGACCAGAAAGCAGGATACAGAGCTGGAGGTAAAGATGCTAAGATTTGTACAGGGTGTAACGAGGATGGATAGGATTAGAAATTAGTACATTAGAGGGTCAGCTCAAGTTGGACAGTTGGGAGACAAAAGTCAGAGAGGCGAGATTGTGTTGGTTTGGACATGTGTAGAGGAGAGATGCTGATTATATTGGGAGAAGGATGCTAAGGACAGAGCTGCCAGGTAAGAGGAAAAGAGGAAGACCTAAGCGAAGGTTTATGGTTGTGGTGAGAGAGGATATGCAGGTGATGAGTATAACAGAACAAGATGCAGCAGACAGAAAGATATGGAAGAAGGTGATTCGCTGTGTCGACTCCTAATGGGAGCAGCTGAAAGAAGAAGAAAATTAAACCTCAAGATGAACTATCAGCACTGCTGTGTGCATCTCTAAAGTCACCAGCAGCGAGCAGTGGCTTATAAAAACTGTGTGCTTAGCCAAGCTACAGTACCACCGAAAGTTTGTCACAGTGAACAAAATGTTATAAAATCAAGTAGCACAAAATTAAGAAAATTATTACTTGGTAATGAATTTTTTCACCAACAAGAACTACTGCAGATGTGTCCTTGAACACTTTAAGCTGCCATCTCGCTGCTGCTGATGCCAATACTCATAAAGCTGTTGTGTATTGGAAGTGCAAATCTAAATGTTCCACACACGTCAAACTAAAAGTTTGTGACACCAAAGGACTCTTGTCTATTTTTTTAGGAGCTATCAGGTTGTTATCATTTTGTTTAACACTTTATTGGATTTATGCTGTTTTTTTCTTCTTTAACTCTTTTTTTCCATTCCTCCACATGGAGATCTCTTGAGATGGATTCTTCATACTCTCCAGTTTAAACTTACCAGATTGATAAGATTAATAAATGATTTCTGGCATTCGCGCAGTGTTCTTATTTCACCCAACTGAATGGTATCTTATATCTTATCAGTGTTTAGGTATGTCTTGTCAGTGCACCCTTTGTAAATGTCCCCCACGGTATTAGGGGAGATCGAACAGTCTGGTACTCGCCAATCACTCTCTTTGGCCTTTGAATGGTAGTAAGGTAACCTAAAAGTGCTTGTAAAAGGCAATCCAAAAGTATTCCTAGGCCCAGTCTCATTTCTAAATTAGCATGGAGTTGTTGATGAGGACTCAAAGAAGGCAGGGCTGAGGTGTGGCTGAAACTGGGTGGTGAACAGAGCATGGGTTTATGGGAAAGAGGACCAGTCAGCCCATGGGGCAGTCAGACATTCTGTGTGTGTTTAGGAAGATCAGACAGCTTAGACTTCATTATTTTCACTCTTTCATGCATTGTGCACTTGTGTTGTTAATAAAACACACTTTATTACTGATTTTTATCATTTTGGTATTTATTTATTTGTGTTTGTGAAAATCTGGAACAAATTACCAAGTCATGTAGTTGAAGCAGAAACCTTGAGAACCTTCAAAAGGTTTCTGGATGAGATATTGGGACAGCTTAGCTATTAGATAACAACATGAGCTTGATGGACTGAATGGCTTCCTGTTGTTTGTCAAATTTCTTATGTCCTTATTTTGGGGATGGCAAATGAGTGCCCCCTATTTTCATGTTATATTTCTATGAAGATTGTAAGGTGCTTGTGATTGGCAGCTTCTTCATGGGTTGGATGTTCCTATCACATCTGCAAAGACATGCAGGTTAGAATAACTGGTTAACCTGTGTTGGCCTCAAGTGATGGTCAGTGTGAATATGTATGTGAGTGGGCTCTTCAGTAGACTGCCTCCTTGTCCAGGATTGGCTCCTGTCCTGCTGCCGGGATGCGCTCTGCTCTCCTGTGACTGGGAATGGAATTAAGCAGGTCTGACAATGTTATGTTATATTGTGCTGTATTTCTGTCTTAAACTAAGTTGGTAGTTTCAATAAAATAGCTGCTCAGAAAAATTTTACAACCTAAACTAATTATGTGAAAGCTTTTCTCTGGTCTGTGCAACTCCAAGAGCAAATATTCCAATTTGCATGGGTAAATGACACTGCTGCATGACTAATCTGATAGCCAAAAGTGTCAGAGAAGAGCCTGAGGTGTCGAAATACTTTACAGAAAAATCTGTAACAGCAGTTCACTGGTTTCTTTGAAATACTACAGCCCTCAATCCATGGTCCCACGCACAGCTGCTAAAGACAGATTGTAAGTATCCTTGCAAAAAATACTTTGATTTTTCTAATATCTAAAATTTAAAAACATTCTGCTATAGTACTAACCATTCATTTTGCTGGATTCTGTCATCGATTCATTCATTTTCCATCCCCACTTATCCAATTTAGGGTTGTGAGAGGATCAAGAAATGAAGCAATAGTGTTGTGGGCCACACTTCATAAGGAGAACATTGACAGTCGCCAGTTTACCTAATCAGCATGTCTTTGGGATGAGAGAAGAAAGCCAGAGAAAAACCCACAAGGACCCAGAAAGAGAACGTAGAGAGTATGTCTGGGATTTACATAGTGCTCTTCACCAAATACAGAGCAATTAGAAACATTTACAAATGTAACATGGTCACAGTTAAATATATAATCGCATAGCACTTACACACATGACTAAACTTATCAAGGTAAATAAACAGTATAGAGAAGTTAGCAAGGGTTTTATTGTGAAAAAGTGTTCACAAAGCTACTTTTATATTAGCAAATGCCTAAACTGATAGTCTGCATACACCATGAATGCCTATTCAACATTCACTCAGCAAAGCTGCCCTCAAATGCAAAGCAAGAATACCTCAACAGTGGCCGAGGCTGGCTACTTCAGCTTTGATACTTTCCTTTGGACTAGAAACCGCCCCACTTATGAGATGTCCCTTGTTGGGCTTTGCAGATGTGGCTATAGCATTTAGTGTTTTTCTTCCTAAGCCATAAATGACACTTGTGAGCATTGGGGCAGCAGAAAAGCAAAATCTGACCAAGTGGTCTTCTCTCTTTCTTGAAGACTCTCTAAAAATGTCTTTTATAGGGTGCAATTGGTATTTTATCTAAGATGCAGCATCAACCGAAATTGGACAAATGATAAGTTTTACATGGTCAAGTTGCCTATTAGTGTTGACTTACAAAACATATACACACTGGTTAGATTATCGGAGTTTAACACTAAAATCCCTGAAGCCTACTAAAAAAGGTTGTAATGTCGGGGCACCTTAAATTCCTTCACACCTCTTCATCATCGTTTTTGTTTTGTAAATATGTCAATCAGCACAAGCAGCAAGCAGCCTGCTTTCCCATCACCTACCGACGCAGCTGAAGTTCTCCCAGCTCAAATCTCTTTATCTGGGTGTGAGGTGCCTGGAATTGTATCAGGTCAGGTTGGGGAGCATACACTGTTACAGGGTAAATAATATCTTGTTATTTGGAATACATACATTTCATGTGTGGTCCATGTCTACAACGATCTGGTTAAATGTAGGATGACAGGAAATGTGAGGCAAGAAATGTTGAACACATACCTAAAACAGAAACTTTTTTTATGTTAAAGTAAGAATTGACAAAATGCTGAAAACTGAAGTCCAAATATCAAATGAACACTTTCACAAAAGGTATAACAAAACAGTGCTACTCTCATTATTGCAAAACAACGAGCACCTTTCAGGAACACTTTGGAACTGCAGGGGTTGTAAGCAAACTTTATTACTGATATTAAAAGCATTTTCCCTACCACTTGGAATCCCTGGTTTGCATGTCAGCCTTCTAATTCCAAGTCATATTTAGCATATTGTAAAAGCAGTATGGTTTATAAGCTTTACAGCATCTCATTGCTAACAAAAAAATGACCATTGACAGAGGAACAGGGGAAATAAAAACAAAAAAATGAAGTAAAGAGCAGAGCAGTGCTGCTCATAACAAGGATGGTTTGGCATAAAATTCTTTTGGGCCCATACCCAAATGTTCTTTTATATGTTAACATTAACTTCACTAATATTTTCTGTTCCTCTTTTTCTTCTAACTAACAGGTCATGCCGTGCTCATATCACAAACAAATCACTCAAACGGCACCCTCCGACAACTGACACCTGACAAGAGAGAGCAATACAGACGGTAAGGTAGTGGCAACGTGTGACATGTTGATTAGAACAGACAAGTAAGAATTTCACTGGGCCCTGCTCAAGCGAAAATACTGACCCTGTGAACCTACTGATTTACATGTTAAATACACGGAGAGCTTCTTAACCAAAATCTACTGGCCATGAATGATCTAAGCTGAAACTGTAACACCTCAAGTTAGGAATCAAACAGCATGAGGATGAGAAATGACAAGCCACGATAATTTGGAAAAAAACACACAGACTACACACACACACTTCCGGACTCAAACACAAGACTCTGCTGCTATCAAGTTGCTGTGCTAAGCTCCATTCAGCCACATGTTTTCTAGACAGTATGATGCTGGCAACCGAAAGATGTTCTTTCTGAATCATGATTCTACACTTCTATGAAACAGGGGCATCATACTGCTGGCTGCTTCTCCAAAAAGTGGATGGAGGACATGTTGGTGGTTTTTTAAAATTTATTCCATCAGCCCATTCTCCTCAGTAGTAGGCACAAACCAAGATGCCACTCAGGCCACCCAAATTATTCCTGCTACTGAACTGCTTTTTTATTTGTCTAATTATTGTGGCATCTTTTAAGTTATCAAATGGCTCTGTGGATAAGGATGTGCATCGTTATCTGGAAGGTTGCTGATTTAAATTCCATTTCTGCCAAAAGAGATCCTACTCTGTTGGGCCCTTGACCAAGGCCGTCAACAGGGCACTCTGACCTCCAAAGGTCATGTGAAAAGACAATATACCAGATTTTTTTTTTTTTGCATCTTTGCATTGGCTTGTGCTGCACAGCCATGACTGAAAAAGCTTGATGTGGAAACGTAAATGTGTGAAACAAAAAAGGTGGACCTCAATTCAAAGCAGAGAATAAGGCGTTGTAGCTATAACTTTCAAGTCCCATCATTAAACTGGAAAGTTCAGGTTGGCACATGTGCACATACACCCAAAGATAAACTTACAACACTGCAGGCCCAATGGCACCCAGCATGAAGACAATTTCAGGTAAGCACTATGTTTTAAAATAAGAAATTACGGCAAGTACATCATCAACAACTGGAAAAAATAACTCAAGGTGACAAGCTGATGGTTCTTACAAGATGAAGAGTACAGCAAAAGAAATGGAAACAAGGCAGGAGACTGGCAGATCATGTGGCAGTTGTGCTTGTCAAGTATATTCTCAAGTGTACATAATACAATGAAATTCATACTTGAATGTCTTGTCAGGAGAGTTGACAATGATAAAATTACAAAAATAAGTCAATAAAAAGGTATACAGTGGAGCCTCGGTTCACGACCATAATTCATTCCAAAACTCTGGTCGTAAACCGAGTTGGTCGTAAACCGAAGCAATTTCCCCCATAGGACTGTATGTACATAGAAATAATCTGTTCCATACCGTACCAACTGTATGTACATTTTTTTTTAAAGATTAAGCACAAGTATAGTTAATAACACCATACAATGCACAGTGTAATAGTAAACTAATGTAAAAACATTGAATAGCACTGAGACAAAAGACCCAGTCTCCCTTCTCAGCTGCACGAGCAGGCTCGCTCTCGCTCTCTCAGAACAGAGAGGAACATTTGAACACTCTTCACTTGCTTAGAAGCCATGGTTAACTGCAAAAGCACACGACATACTGTAGAGCACAAAGAGATCACAGATAAAGCACGCACGTCTGACTAAGAACAATGAACAGGGAGCGGTGTAACACGTGCTTAAATACAGTAATCAGCGTGTATGAACCAGCAGGCCGGTAGGCATGTCTGACCGAGGACAACGTAACACGTGCGGAAATCATCGGCGCACACAAACCGAAAGGGAAACTGGCTTGTTTGTATACCGAGTGTGTGGTCGTGAACTGAGGCAAAAGTTTGGCGAACTTTTTGGTCGTGAACCGAGTCGTACGTGTACTTAGACGTTCATGAACCGAGGTTCCACTGTACATAGTATGCAACACCTTTTAAATATATATATATATATACAGCATGTATGTATTTGCAAATATTATACAGAATACAACATATACCATGCGTTATTTTAGAGTATCTGTTCCTATGATTAACCTTTCAGCAACTATATGACTTAGTGAGTATGAACTGACCCTGAGTTTCCTGGTGCGAGTGCCAATGGCCCTGTACCGTTTACTAGAATGGAGGAGCGAGAAAAGCAGCTGTGCAGGACGGCTGAGGTATTGACTTATCCTGATTGCATGTCTAAAGCCAGCGGAAAATGAAATCCCTAGGTGAAACTCAGGGATTGGGACTCATGCACTGTCAGGAGAAACTGTTCTTCTCAAGATTTATCAATATGAAGAATAAGAGCAAGCAACTTAAAAGACTTTCAGGGCAGATGTCGACTTTTGTCAAATGGAGGGGTTGACGGTGGTAATCAGCTGTAAACAGTGACAAAACCCGTTGTTATATTTTAGTTGGACTCTCTTTGCTAGAAGGAAAATGAACTTCATTGGTGTGACCAAGATTCCCTGCTCTTGCGTGAGTAGCAAGAAGCAAACAACTGCAAAAATGGCATTGACATCTGGCAAGAGATCGAAATGAATTTGTAAAGCAAAATACTCCATGGGTGACGTTTTGCATATTATTGCTGAATTGGACTCTGACCTGTTGGACTCTGATTTTGATACAAGTGATCGAAAATGAATGTGAGGTACCAGCATCAGCTGATTGGGGTGCAAATGATCGTGGTACTGAACGAGTTGGTGTAGCTGACGTGCCTATGGCAACATTCACCTGGGAGGACCGCCACTTATAACGACAAGAGGTTCAAAGCAGATTGTGATGCATTGCGACCGCTGCTGCAGATAACAACCCCCACCATACACAGACAGCCTGGCACCCAGCCTGCTGTGCATTCCTGGCGAACTGGAATCCGCAGCCGTTGATTTCTGTGTGAAATCATTTCTTTTTGTGCTCTTTGAAAAATTCCTTTGAAAGTGGAAGTGCACTTGGTGGTGAGCCTAGTAGTGCATTGCTTTTTGTCCTGGATGTAAACGATGCTGCCAGAGGTGGACTCCACATCCCAGAAATTTCACTTTGCTAAATACAGAAAGAAATACAGTACTGTACATAAGAGCAGGCCTACATTGGGCAAGGGCTGAGAATTCAGGTTCAGTGCCAAAAATAACATCTTGTGGGAAACATTCCAGGTGAAGAGACATGAATCAGTTTTACAAAGAGATAAAGACAAAGGATGAAATGATTTGGGCCCGAGTTACCACTTGCTGAGAAAGCAAGAAGGAAGGTGCAGGGATACTTTGGTGAGGCATGAAGGGAGATTATTTGTGGTCCCTCTGTGCAGACTGTTGTCACAGTGCCCCCAACACCACAGTGTTCAGGACCTCACTATTTGAATATCAGAACTCAGAGGGTCTGTCAAAGCAAGGCAGCAGTTTATAGCAGGGGTCTCTTTAAGCTTCTGGAGGCCGCAGAAGAGATGCACAGGCTCCTGCACAAATTAACAAGATGACAAGTGAAATTAGGCCAAACAGAAACTGACGCATCTGGAAGGGGAAAAAGTGAGGCACAAGTGCAAAGTGAAATGTACCGCATCTCCAAGGAGAGGATCTTACACAAGGTGTCGAGAGATAAATATATCCTCTAGTTGACAAGATACGTGTTTGATAGTTCTTCATTTAGTCCTACCTGTGCCATTCTGACAAATACTTTAGAAATATACTTTCATGAAAGAAAAAGGGCACATGAAGATATGGAAGTGCAGCTACATCTTAAACAGCCCCTTCTTGAATTATCTGCACTACCTAACATCTGAAACACTTGGCAATGTGCTCATCTAACCAGAACATTTTTTTTGTCTTTTCTATTACATTTCATAAAGAGATCTATCACAAAGTATTACTACAGAGCATAACCAACAAAAGAAGTAATCAAAACTGTTCTTTAAATTTCAGAAAAAAAACTGTCATATTTTTTCTTTGATGTGTTCCAATCTTGCTAGAGAATCTGTGTGTATATTTCGGGGTGTATAAGCACAGGGGAGCATCCATCTCCCTTTTGTAATTGCAGTCAAGTTCCCAGAAGAGCACATTCCTTCTAAAATCCCTAAGTGGTCACATTCACTTTGTGCTGCATGAAGGCATGTCAATAATAAAACCACTAAAGACCGTGCTTTTGTACTTTCTGCTACTCCACATAAGAAAGATGCTACAAAAAGTTAATCTTCTGTGATTTGTACTAAATCACAGAGGATCTCGCCATCTCTGTCTTTTCTGGGTTAACAGACACTTTATTGGAAAAAACATTTTTACGGCCAGATGCCCTTCCTGATGCCAGCCTATTAGACAGAGAGACAGACAGACAGACAAATAGATAGATAGATAGATAGATAGATAGATAGATAGATAGATAGATAGATAGATAGATAGACTTTACTTGTCTCAAATGGCAAATCAAAGCTTTACAGAAGTTCAAGAAAAATATAAATATTATAAGAAGGCACAACTTCCCCAAACACGCACAAGAACGTTTGGCTTGGACAATAAGTGAGCTGCTGCCTATTTACTGAATTAGGAATCATAGAAACCTAAAGCACTTTTTATTTTATTATTATTATGATTGCCACGCTTATTTTAACTTCATCTGTTTGTTGTCTGGTACAAATCTTGTAATCAATATTTAACCCACTTCCTATTGTCCAAATGTCTTTAAAATGTGCACACTTACTCACTTCTGATGACAATACTTGAATCAGTAATCAGTTTCATTAATTGATCAATTAATCCATGTTAATTAAGAAATGAAATTTTCATATGTAAAATAGTTTAAGATTTCACCAAAAGATGGCACTAGTAATGGATAGAGATATTAAAAGAAGTGTTAAAATAGTGATTACAAAATTATACTAAAACAAACCCAAGACTAAAAAGTTGAAAATAATATATACACTAATCCCTCCTCGATCGCGGGGGTTGCGTTCCAGACCCCCCCGCGATAGGTGAAAATCCGCGAAGTAGAAACCATATGTTTGTATGATTATTTTTATATATTTTAAGCCCTTAGAAACTCTCCCACACTGTTTATAAATATTCTCCGCACAGTTATACAATAAACCCTCGTTTATAGCAGTTAATCTGCTCCAGACTGATAAATGAATTTCCACGAAGTAGGATTCTTTATTTATAAATCTAATATTTTCACAGTTAGATCATTGAAAACCTGTTAACGACCTTCTAAATATGTTTTTTTAACATTATTAGAGCCCTCTAGACATGAAGTAACACCCTTTAGTCAAAAGTTTAAACTGTGCTCCATGACAAGACAGAGATAACAGTTCTTTCTCACAATTAAAAGAATGCAAACATATCTTCCTCTTCAAAAAATGTGTGTCAGGAGCAGAGAATGTCAGAGAGAAAGTGAAAAGTAAATAATCAAAAATCAATAGGGCTGTTGGACTTTTAAGTAAACGAAGCACCGCGATAAAGCTACCGCAATGAAGGGATCAATGTGAAGGTAGCCTTTCAGCATTTTTTTACAGGCGCATCCCTATCTTCTAAGCAAACGGCCACTGTGCAAACAGCCCCTCTGCTCACACCCCCTTCGTCAGAAGCAGATAATGGGGGCAATCATACGCCTCCCTGATGGTATTGCATGATGGATAAGTATCTGCCTGTATTTCTCAGAGAGAGTGAGACACAGAGAAAAGCAAACAATCAAAAATCAATACGGGCTGTTAGAGCTTTTAAGTGTGCGAAGCAGCGCGCGGGAAGCATATTGTATATCATTGAGGAAGTTTATGCAATATGTAATACATGCTCTGATTGGGTAGCTTCTCAGCCATTGGCCAATAGCGTCCCTTGTATGAAATCAACTGGGCAAACAAACTGAGGAAGCATGTACCATAAATTAAAAGACCCATTGTCACGCAGAAATCAGCGAACCAGCGAAAAATCCGTCATATATATTTAGATATGCTTACATTTAAAATCCGCGATAGAGTGAAGCCGCGAAAGTCGAAGCACGATATAGCGAGGGTTCACTGTATATATAAAAAATACTTTTTAAAAGTCAGGCTTATATTAAATTAAAAACTGTACTAAAAAGTAAAAAATAAGTCTCTCATACATCACTCGTAAATCATCAATCAACATTCAAAAAACACTTCTTAAAATCTTAGCAGCCTACACTTTTATTTTAAGAGTGATGTATGAGAGACTTATTTTTTACTTTTAATACACCTTTTAACTTAATATAAGCGTGGTGTTTAAAAAGTATATATATATATATATATTATGGCTTTGTTTATCCTTTTTCTTAAAGGGTTTATTTAGCCCTAGCCTTTCTTAAACATACCCTTTAAAAAGCAAGTGTCCATGGAAAATCACTAAGGTGTTTTTTTTTTTGCTCCAATAAGCAATGACTTTTCTTAGTGGTTTAGGGAATTTCACACAGGAAAGAGTCTATAAAGAGCAGCTGATCTTTCACATTTTGTGGTAGTTCACAAATGGAATACACTTACGAAAAGTCTACAAGAAATAATTCAAGCAGTTGGTCATTCTTTTATGTTTTTATGGTGCTACACACAGGAAGTCACCATAAAAATAACCAGCTTGGTGGTAACGCATGTAGGAATGCAGAGTCCATACTCGCCGCACTGCCCTGATTGCACGTCCTCATCAGACAGAAGGACTTCATTCACTAGGCACTGCCAATCTGGTGGGGTGGCGTCTGGGATCAGCTTAGAGTGAGAGTTTAACTTTAGGGTCTTTTTTGGTCAGTAACCGTTCACTGGCACCTTGAAACAATGACATTACAGAAGTGATTTTAATGCTAGCGTAGGGACATTTTTAAGGCATCCAAGAACTCCTGGCATAGAGACTCCAATAGCAATGCCATTCTGGCTCCTAAGGAGATGTGACCCATCAGCCTTTCCCAAACTCTCATTTTGAGGTCTATCTACTTATCTTGAAGGTACATTTTGTCATTATACTAGACATGGCTATATTTTATTTACATCCTGATGCCAATAAAAGTTCCTCCTTAGGATATAAAATAGAAGCCCCAGCTTTCCACAAAACAAATCAGCGTCACTTGTCACATAATAAACATGTGGTACACTTAATGGGCTATGACAGCTGCGTCTCACAGATTACAGGGCTACAATCTTTAGTGTCACTATCACATGCCCAAATTTCATTTTATTGTTTTTCTTATTTACAGTTTACAGCTGACCTTCAGATATAACATTAAAATATATTGTAACATTTGTTTATCATAAAAAGGACAAAACCCAGGACTCTTAACAATGTGAAAATTAATTAGTAAAACAGTTGAAACCCTAAAAATCTTCTTGATATTCAGGAGATATGAATTCTAACCTCTCCGAGCCTTCATGCCACTCTGACTATGAGTCGTTATCTATGGTTTGCCATGAAAGAAATAACCAATTTTATAATTCAATAGATGCACCACATTCAACGAAAGACATTTCAAAATTGATTTCATACTGAAAGTGTCTTTCTGCCACATTACAGTGTTAGAAAAACTCAAATTCGGGATGTGGCTTCACTTAGAGAAAGCTGTCAGTCACTCTTTGTGTCAGCGGTGGGTTAAAAAATAACCTCTGGCCAGCCTGCGTTTTCACTGCCATATTAATTTGAGAATTTTAACAAGATTATTGAATTGATCAGGAAGGCCACCTGCTTTATATATCTGAGCCGGGGAGCACCAGAGTTCTGTCAAACAGTAGAAATAGGACAGGCTGCTTAGGCTGTGTTATGAAACGCTCTTTTGGTGCAGTGTTTTGATCTTTTTCTCTCTTTTAGAATTTTTTGACACTGCTCTATTAATGTTTTGAAAGGTTTTGATTTAGAGAAGGGGTCCCCGACTCCGGTCCTGGAGGGCCCCAGTGGCTGCAGGTTTTCATTTTAACCCTTTTCTTAAATAGTGACCTGTTTTTGCTGCTAATTAACTTCTTTTGAATTTATTTTTATTTGACTTAATTGTTTCTTTTTCCTTAATTAATAGCGAAACAGTAACAAGATACAAAATGAGCCAAAACATGACCAGCAAATAAAGAAAGATGAAGGTCTCAGGAATGCTGATCTGCTCAGGTCTCCAAAACATTTTAACAGCACTCTCAGAAAAGAGAAAATAACCTTTCAGACAGCCTTGGACTCACAATCCCTCCTAACCCATTAACAGCTGTGTTTGGGGTTCTTCCAGAGGGTCTTAAAGTGGAGAAAGACAAACAAATTGTGATTGCATTCACTACACTGTTGGCACGCAGACTTATTCTGATAAACTGGAAGAATCCAAACTCTCCTCTTTTAAGTCAGTGGGAAACTGATGTGTTATACTATTTAAAATTGGAAAAAATCAAATACTCAGTTAGAGGATCTGTGCAGACTTTTTTCAAAACATGGCAGGATCTAATCAGTAATATTTTAAAATAAGTTTATAAAGCACAGAGAATTTATTAATTTAGGTATTTTTACAAGCCTTAAATTTTACACCGTTTGGCTTGCTCTCTCTCTCAAGGGTGGGGATCGATCTGTTCTTAGCATAATTCTTTTTTTTGTAAAAACTTGATTGCTTTGTATTGATTGTAATAAAATTAATAAATAAAAATTAAAAAAAGAAAAAAAAAAGAAAAAGAAAAGAGAAAATCAACAATTTTGGAAATGTCTGTTATTGCATAATAAGAGCAGCAACAAGCCATGGAATTAAAGAACGGGTTTAATTACCAACAAGAATTGGAGCCTAATTAAGCAACTGGTTGGAGTGAAACTGGTTGGTGTTTGAGGCCCTGACTTAGTCGGTCTTCTGTTGGCTCACTCACGTCACATTTCATTTCTGTTTGGGTGCCGTTTATGGAAAGAAATGAAGCAATTCAGTGGAACGACGAAAGAATTCAGGGGAACAAATCTTAAAAAAACAAGTCAATTAATAGAAGTTAATTAGCAGCAAAAACAGGGCACTAATTAAGAAAAGGGTTAAAATGAAAACCTGCAACCACTGTGGCCCTCCAGGACTGGATTTGGAGACCCCTGATTTAGAGAATCCAGCTTTATTTTTGCTTTATGATTATATTTTGTTATTTATGAAAGTGTTATAAAGATCTGGGTTGTATGAGAGGAATGGAGTAATGGAATTAGCTTCTTTACGCCAATTGCTGGTGAGTAGCCCTACAAAGGACTGATGGCATCTTCAGCAACCTCTTCCATGATGCCACTCAGGTCTTCAGCAGAGATACAAGCAGCCCAGCTTTGCCTCATTTCAGTCACCTGGATTCAGAGGCAACCCGTATGCCACACTATCCCTCAGCTCTGAGGCTGGCTGGTGACGGCGACACATTAGGTGCAGCTGGGAGATGGGATCAAAGTGCTCTGTTAGTGCCATGGCTTGTGCTGCACACAGAGCTGATTTTTAAATGGCTTCTCCAGGTATTCCTGTCCGCAGTCTGTGGCCATCGGATGAGCATGTCCATCTCAGGTCTGATCTATTCTGCTCGAAGACTGGAAGAGGAACTAGGAGATGAAGTGTAGGAAAAACCAGAAAGAAGTCGAAACCATGAAGATAAAATCTATTGCAGCAAAGCCAAATCACTAAAGCAAAGTCAGAGAGAAAACAGAAACCAGCAATTTGAAAGGGAGAAATATGCACTTGATTCGTTTGGGTTTTTTTATCCAGATCATGAATACAAATATTGGTATTTAAGGGGTTGCACTGATGACATAAGATGTGGCACCATCCTTGGCAACCACCAGCAGCATGATGGTAAAGGAAATCCTAACATGCTGGCTCCCATTTGCAAAACAAAACAATGTTGCAGCACCATGAAATTAATAATCATTATGATCAGGAAACATTATAATACAAAAGTAACTGTGGAGAAAAGTTCCAAAATTTAAGAAACCCATATTCCCATGTTTACTTCTGCTTGGAAAAATGTATTCTAAGAGTGACAAATTGTTAAAGTAACCTTGAGGTTGCTGCAGTATTGGAAATGTACTGTTGATTTTGTGATTACTGCAATGCCAGTTTGATTTTTAGGGTCAAAGCCACTTCATGTTCCTAGTTGCTATGGTCTGGCATCTTCTTGACAGGGTTGAAGCCCAAAAATCGCAGGTTGATGACATCATCACCAGTATAACACTTTTGGTGCTATTTCTACTACTTTTGACTTATGGTTTTGACTACTTGTTTCCTTGTTCATTTTGGTTTACAGCTTATGGAAATGTATTAGGCTTCAACATTGAATTTTGTTTCATAATCTCCCAATTTAGACACTGCCCATTTTCATCTTCTAGTGCACTTCAATCTGTTTATTTGTCTGCCTGGTGTTTGCATCTGCTGCAGAATAGGCAGATTATAAGTGTACTGACTGCATAAAAAGTAATTGGTCCAAGAATAAGGAATGAGGATTAGGAGAAAGAATGGAGTCAAAAAAGTGAAGCAAGGCTCAAATCCAAAAGTCAAAGGGACAGAGAGACATCAGAGCCAAACAGACCCTGTTTAGCAGTGTGAAGATTCAAAGGTCAGTGGCAGGTTTTCTTCTCTGGTTTGACCTTCTTTTGTCCATGCCCTGCATGTTTGTCTTGCTTCTTGATCTTAATATTTCAATCTGCTTTTTCTTTCTGATTTTGATCTCAGCATATCCCTCACTACATTAACTCTGATATTTTAGGCTCAGATGATCTAATGCACTGGTGTGACCACATTTGGGGTAATGAGTGAAGTTCTGGCCACCACACTGCTGCAATTGAAGCTACATGGTGAAGAGTAACCAAGTGTATCAGAGTATTGAAGGGCTTGCTTACTGTGGCAGTCTCAGGTATTTTAACTTATTTGGTCTCAGGCAGAGAAGGCTGCATGTGGACCTAATGCAGGTTTTCAAAATTCTGAAAGCCATCAGTAAAGATGATCCATCAAAATTCTTCTGATTAAATCATGTACTTGAGGACACCAATGGAAATTAAAGGGAAGTGTACTTAAGAATGAAACCAGAAAGCTGAGTTGTGGGAATCTGGAACAAACTAACGAGTTATGTACCTGAAGCAGAAAACGTGATAATCTTTAAAAAGTATCTGGATGAGCTATAATTAAACATGCCTGATGACTTCCCCTCATTTGTTAAACATCTTATGCTCTTCTTATGTTCTCATGTAACCCTCTACTTTACGTTCTTTGACTAGTCAAGCCATTGGTTTATGTTCACTCCCGACTCCCGGCTTACTTGCACTCTTTCTGAAGGGGAGCTTTTATGTCCCAGTCAGGATGCACTCCCTCTACTGGCTCCAGATGTTCCAGTAGTCCAGAACCTCTGGTGATATTTAAAAGACAGACAAACCTCGGTAGCTTGTAAAATATAATGCATCTTAAGATCCAAGGCATTGTCTTCTTCCTCGTAATATTCTCTTCCTAACATAGTTACAGTATATGAACGTACTTTCTCTGTATTGCCAGAGCTTCATAACGTCCTCTCGATGTTTTATTGCACATCTGACTGGGCATCCCACTACAGTATCATAAATAACCACAGAGGCAAATGAAAGAAACACAGTGAAGGCATTGACAAGTATGAGAAGAGACATGTCTAACCTATTTTCTAAAATTAATAGAAAGCCAATATAATAGTAAACTTCAGTGAAAAAACAAATGTGCATACATGTATACAATAAATATTTGCAAAACAAGACACATTCAAGTAGACATGAAAACATCTTCACCCTTTTTAGGTGGTGTCTTCTAAAGTCTTAAACCTGAATATTCCTTATTTTGATAGGGAGGCGTCAGTGCTAGACACTCAAGCCTCAGGCTCAGCCTCAGAACGTTCTGGTAAAGTGAAAGATGATTCCTTGAAGCCTTCTTTAGTGGAACCAAATGAGTAGGCAAGTTCTTCTTCAATAATTAACCTGTCATTTTCCATTCTTTGTTTCGTTTGTACGCTAATCTTCATCAGGTCTCGACTTCTAGCAGAGGCCTGGCTGTCTTGATACTTCCGTTTCTTTCTATACTCTGCTATGTGAATTTCCCCTTGGGATTAATAAAGTATCTATCTATCTATCTATCTATCTATCTATCTATCTATCTATCTATCTATCTATCTATCTATCTATCTAATCTCCTTATACCTCTATAGTCAATGATAATACATCATTCTGAAATATCGTATTTGTACAGTCACTGTATAACATCCAAATGCCTCATTTTTATTTGGAAATGCCATTTCTTTTGGACTTAATACAGTTAGGGGTTTTTATTTTTAAGAAGGTGCCCCGTGCCCCATAGGTTACATTATAAAATGCTAGGACTAGCTATTTATTTTTTAAAATTTATAGAAAATGTTCAGTTCAGTTTCATGTGGCAAATACATACTGTATATACCATGTTTGCGAAGAAATCATTTTTTCTTTAAAGTACAATTTAACTCACCAACACCCTTTATGGTCAGTTTTATTTGCTTGATTAATTCATTTAACAAACGTTGCGAAGTCTCATAAAGACCACAGTTTGCTTCATACATAAGAGCAGCATACTATATGTGTTATTTTTATGTCATAATTCAGGCCACAATTGCACTGGGTTCTGAGCATAGCATTAAATTTTATAGTTGCCTCTCAAAAAATACTTCAGTCTTAAAACAAATGAAACTTGACCACTAAGCTTCAGATCATTTTAAATTCTAATAAATATTCTAACCATTTGTTGTCAAAAATGTTACAGCCACTGACTTTACCCCAGCTACAACATTAATGGATATTAAAATACAGTATTAAGAGGAACTAGAAACTAAAAAGTCCAGGCAGGTTTATGTAACAGCAATATGAAATTGGAAGTATTTAGAGGAAAATTCATTATGCCGCTCTCTGTAATTAAGATCTCAATTAAAGGTTAAGTTTGCTGTTTTTCAAGTTGAAGTTATTTCTTCCCAATCACAGTATATACGCATTTGCCATGCAGAACTGTGTTCGAAAGTTAAGCGTTTTCTATTCTGTCATGCATGAGTGCCGGAGGATCACCATCCAAACTCTCCCCTGGTGTGTCATACCACCCTGGGCTGAGGGGGCACTGCTGCTAAATGTCTTATCGTCTTCTTTCTCCACAGTTCCGAGAAACCGCTCAGTGAGGACAACTGACTCCACCCCTTTTGGTCCCTGGGCTACAAAAGGATGAGCGCCGAGAAGGAGATGTCACTTATTTGGGAGACAACCTAAAGGGAGGAGCTTCATAACAGACGACTGAATGGTTTAATAAGCATCCACCCTCGTTATGTGGCGATTACTTTTGTTGATTTTTTACACCATTTGTTTGGGACTAAAAGTAATTGGGAAGAGCAGTATTGGTCTCTCCAGTTGTTATTCTCTCATTTGGACGACCTACAATAAATACATTTTTAAAAATATCTTGCCCACACTGACAATTTAAATGGAGACAATGGAACACTAATCACAACAACTTACTCAATACTCCCTCTTTGAGTTTCAATAAAAGAAAATATGCCTTCTGTGACTCCGGTGCATGTTTGTGACAACAAAACAACATCCACTTCATCACATATTCCTGGTACTATTTTTCTTGAGGTAAGGATATGTTTTTTGTTTGCTTGTGTGAGTTCTCACAAAGATAGAGAAATTAGTCCAAACACATGGCATGAACAATTTACTGTGATTTTGTCTTTCTAGAGAAAGCCCTGCACAAGTGGGATGAAAGTTTATTGCGGAAGAAGACAAACACTAGGCTAGTGGGCACACAGGTCTTCTTTTAAAATGACTCAATCTAATGATATTGGTGTTTTTTCTTGTTCAAAAATGACATGTATAAGCTATTTTACCATGTGTGAGGAATCGCAAAATGCTGATCAATACTTGACAAATGTCTTGGCTCGAATAAAGAGCATGTTTTAATGCTTTTATTTTCTGATCTTGCTTTGTGCCTCATTAGCTTCCTTTGTAAAGCACAAGTGCAGGCAAGATATTTTTACAAATGTATAGAAAATGCTTAAATATAGAACACAATTCCACATGGCAAATGCAGAAATACCATGTTTGTGAAGAAATAACTTCTTCTTGAAAAATATTAAACTTATCCTTTTAAATTCTGGAATATTAGCTAGTAAGTATTGTATTTCGAAGATACAGAAGCATTTCAACTTTATTCATGGTGTCTCTTGTATTTCATCTCCAGGACACTAAGAAGCGATTCTGCGTTTGTGATGTTGCATAAGGCTGAGAAATATGCAAACTCATTACAGACAAACTCCAGACTGGAAATGAGGAAGATGAAGAGGGTCTTACCTGACAGGAACAGGAACAGCAGCCCTGCTCTTAACCTTATATGTCTCTTAAAATGTGTTGTCTTTGTCAAATGCTGTGGCAAAAAAACAGAAAACTATGAGGTTAGTCTTTTGGACAGTTAAAAAATCTTCTAGTATTGTTTGTTATACCATGGAAGACCCAAAGAGTGTCTGATTTATAGATCCTCAAATGAGTGTCTCCTTAGAATTCCAAGAATAAAGCTTAAAAGAAGTGGTGAGGCGGCCTTCTGCTGCTATGCACCTAAAATCTGGAATAGCCTGCCAATAGGAATTCGCCAGGCTGATACAGTAGAGCACTTTAAAACACTGCTGAAAACTCATTACTTTAACATGGCCTTCTCATGACTGCACTTTAATCAAAATCCTGATACTCTGTATATCCAATTCATTATAATAAGTATTCATGGTGGCTCTAAAATCCGTACTGACCCCTACTCTCTCTTCTGTTTCCTTTTCCTTTTCTTTTGCGCCACCACCACCTACTCAAAGCATCGTGATATTCCAACAATGATGGATGGATTAAAAGCCAGAAGTCTGTATGACCATCAACATCAAGTGACTCCGTGAGAACTGTAACTACAAAGAGGACTACTTCATTTATGTTAGGTAGATTGCCCAGAGGGGACTGGGTGGTCCCATGGCCTGGAACCGCTGCAGATTTTATTGTTTTTCTCAAGCCGTCTGGAGTTTTTTTTTGTTTTTCCTGTCCACCCTGGCCTTGGACCTTACTCTTATTCTATGCTAATTAATGTTGACTTATTTTGTTTTCTTATTGTGTCTTTTATTTTTCTTTTCTTCATTATGAAAAGCTCTTTGAGCTACTTTTTGTATGAAAATGTGCTATATAAATAAATGTTGTTGTTGTTGGATTCTCCTTTTACTGGAATTTTTTTTTCAAACTTTGAAATTCTTCAAATGTTGCAGAAGCACTTTAGATAGGAATAAACCCAAAATGCGTTTGGTTTCAGGGCAGATCAGAATACAAATTCCTTGGCTGCTTTTAGCTTCAGGTTTATTATCCTACTATATTTATGTTTGTAATTTTGGTTTGAACTTATTTTTTATTAATTCATATATCTTCTTTTAATATTATGACTCTAATGAATAAGAAAAGAAGTATGATCTCTGCCATGGCATTTATGAAAAGAAGATGCAGTGTCCTATCTGTGAGGTTACTAATTTGATACTAAGCGAGTTTGATGTATCAGTAGATGGGGATGTAATGGGAAGGTAATTTAGTTTTCTTCCTCACTCTTTGTGCAAGTAATAAATATCTGATAATGACATATAGTGATCTATTGTCTTTAGCAGTGTCATCAAACTATATGAGAAAATACAAATGAAAAACAAAAACTGTTGGGCCTCTTAAAATGCAAGTTTGAGCTTCAGACCCCAAAAATGTGAAGACTTTGGCAGAAGACAACCAACATTAATGCACAGCAGATAACAAAGGCACAACAATGAAAACTATATGCTATTTACATTATTTTTAATGTTTGAAAATGTATTGCATTTGTTTATTTTCTGACTAGCTGGTATATCTGACATTGTCCAAGTATCCATCTTAATAAAATAAGTATCTGCGTGTCCTTCTGAATGCTGTCATTCCAACAAATGGCATATCACAAACATTTGTAATTCCTACAGATGGTGTACTACAAACATTAACACTTCTTTTATGAATCCCAAACCAAATGTCACATAACAGAGACTTATACATTGCACTTGTCATTCCAACAGATGGTACATCACAAACATTTGTAATGATGCATCTTATTACTGTGAATGTTTGTGATGTGCCATCTGTTAGAATGATAAACGCAGTGCATTTTATTACTTTACAAAATACATTCCAACAGATGGCGCACTGCAATCGTTAATACTGATTACTTAGAATGTAACTTGTCTTAGACGGGTAGCACAGCTAGTATTTCATAATGCGTTAAGGCAAGAAAACAAATATTTCTGTGCTATTTAATGTTGACTCTTTTGTCATTGCTAGCTGAAATGTAAGTGCCCCATCCATCATTTACACTATCTCTCTGAAACTATAATTTCTCTGCTCTTATTCCTCCAGAATGTATTCTTTTTGTGCATTTCATAATTGCAATAAAACTTGGCTTGGTTTGTATCATGAATGCAACATCTTTGTATTTGCTGGTTTACTGTGGTTTCACAAAAAGACATTTAACCCCACATTAATAAATTGGATGGCTTGCTAAATAATTTAATTCATAACCCGCAGAACACATCTACAGTGGTGGGGCTGGGGGCCTCTGTTCAGGTACTGGAGACCACATCAGTGCTGGCATTCAATAATGTGGTAAGGAGGATTCATTGATTTAAAACTGCACTACTGGCATTCAAGCCTAAAGCTATAAGTGCCTTATCATAAAATGGACTTAAATTAATGTCTGTCATCAAGAAATAGTAAAAATTGCTAACACCATTCTCAGTCGTTCTCTTTCTAGCATATTCTGAACTCAGAACTACATTAAATCTCAGGTTTCATTCAGTTTCGCCGTGATTTAAAAAAAAGGAATGTGTAATCAGTTAAATTTAGAAAGTCGTCAAGTGAACTCAGTATAATAAAATTCTTATTTGCACGTTTGACCAAAATGCATTAGGCTGCCACTGTTCTCGTCTGGAGGCTTGACTCTTGCTCACTGATTATAACAGTTGTCACTGGAGGCTGGGGGACAGACCCAGCCGGGACGCCTGGAAGGACCAGGAGGTGGCGTAAACGTCCTCCGGGCCATGAGGGAGCAACCGCCCTGGATCGGGAGAGGACCACGGGAGAGGAGCAAGGAGGCTTAAGCCCATTGGGGCCCATGGCATCCGCTAGGGAGCGCCCCGAGCCTCATGGAGCCCGGGAAATGTTCACTTCCACCACACCCGGGAAGATGGAGGAAGATTCTTCCAGGGACGCCTGGAGTGCTTCCAGGTGAAACTGCGTAGCTAAGTACAGCTTTAACACCATCCTCAAGTTTGCTGACGATACCACTGTAATATGTCTGATCAGCAAGGACGATGAAAAAGCCTACAGAGAGGAGGTCAGACTCCTGTCAGAATGGTGTCAGGACAACAACCTCACCCTCAACGTTAGCAAAACTAAGGAGATGATTGTGGATTTCTGCAAATGGGCAACAGTGCACAGCCCCATCTACATCGGAGGTGAGGCTGTGGAGCAGGTCAGCAGTTTTAGGTTCCTCGGAGTCACCCTCACTGATGACCTTAAATGGTCAAGTCAAACTGCGGCAGTAGTCAAGAAAGCCCAACAATGCCTCTACTTCATCAGGAGACTGAGTAAAGCCCGGATGTCCCCCACAACCCTGTGCAGAGTCTACAGGTGTACTGTGGAATCCATCATGACAGGATGCATCCCATCCTGGTACAGCAACTGCTCAGTTCAGGACTGCAGAGCTCTGCAGCGTGTGGTGAACACAGCACAGCAGATCATGGGCACACAGCTCCCTGTGATCCATGACATCCACACTACACGCTGTCTCAGGAAAGTGAACCGTATCAGGCAGGACCCCAGCCACCCTGCAATGTCACTTTTCACCCTCATCCCATCGAGGAAGCGACTAAAGTCCATTCAGACACGCGACTCCAGGTTCAGGAACAGTTTCTACCCAACTGCAATCAGACTCATGAACAATCAGTAACCTTGTGTCACCTCCACTGCTGCCTGCACATATACTTTTGCCACTGTCTCTATTTATTCCTAAAATTCTGGTTTTATTTATTTACATATTATATTCATTTATTTATTGTGTATGTTTTTTTGTCTATGTTCACTGTCTGCAGGGGCACATGCAAGCAAGCATTTCATTGTACATGGTACTTGTACACATGACAATAAAGAATTGAAAATGATCCAGTTTGGAGTTTTGGCAAGCTGAGCTGATCCTGGCAGCACTAGGCGTAATGCTGCCAATGGCCCTGGACAGGACACAAGTCCACCACAGTGCCCATTGTCACTCTCACAGTCAGCAACATCAATGAAGCTAACATGCGGATCTTTAGCAATTAAGACAAAAAATAAAAAAACAAAACAGAGATGACCTGGCGAAAACCCAGAGGAGTCTGTGAGGTAACAGCATTAATGTCTGCACCACCACACATTCTGCAAGTAAGTTACTACTGAAAATAAAAAAAAATTAAACAATTTACATAAATAAAACAAGGTGATCGGGTATTTCAAGGTTTGCATTGAACAATTTTAATAATTAGCAATAAATTAATGCATGCTACTGTTTTCTTCATTTTGCTCCTGAATGAAAAGGAGTTCCCTGTCCCAGACAAGGCACACGCACACAGGCCCACGCTGGCGCAGGTCCGGGCAGCCGTCTAGCTGAACATTCACACGTTTGGGATGAGAGAGGAAACCCAGATATACATGGGCAGGACACACTAACTTCATACAAACCAGCTCTGAGGACACGCGAGACAGCAGTACTGGCCACTGGGTCATATTCCGCCCACAGATTTAATAGTCTGATTAAATATTAACATCTTTTCGTATGTGATTTGGCTAGACAGACTTTCATTTTCAATTTGGATAATGTTGTTTATAGCAAGTTGTGTGTTTGTAAGGATTATTTAGCCATCACAGAGCCTCATCCTATATGATGGGTGTGGATTGGCGGTTTGCAGTGCAGTGTGTACCCACCGGTCAATGGGTGACAGGAGAGTCCCTTCAGATCTCGCACTCTCACATCTGTGCTTCTCCCACTTAACTACATAAATCTGCATCAACTTTTAATAAAAACTCTGGAAAGATTTAATTTCCCAGCAGAGTTAAGAAACCAGCAGGCTCAGAAGAACCATGGCCAAGTATTTCTATCAGGCTGGTAGAAACACAAAACTGTTATTCTATCAAATAATCTGTGCCCAGGGAATATGTTAGCTGTACTGAAAACTTTCATTTGTAAAATACACTAATCACGGGAGAGCGGCAACATGTGGCATTCTGGCCACACATGCAATTAAGAATTTCACTGATCTCTGTGTATGTTACAATAAACTTGACATTTTCAGAGACACTGTCCAATGCAACTTCCAAATTGCAAACAGAAGGGCAACCAGACAAGCACTAAAGCAGACAAAAGCAAATGTCCAAACTGTTAAGATTAAGCAAATACTTACAGCAGTGACAGAGAGTAAATAAAGATAATTTCTTATTAGTCAAACAGAATTGCTTTTATTTCAGTGAGATTGTGAGAGAGATCAAAAAAGTATTTTAGAATTGTATTATATTATAAAAAAAGGTAATGATAACAAAAATAAAAATAAGGAAGACAGCTCACCTCACATTAATAAACTGACACATAAATTTAATATATTGAATCAACATTTAGGTCTAAGAATAAAGAGAAATCAAGAGAATGCGTATTGTGTGTATCCTTAAGACAGATTTACAAGAGAGGTACATTTACTGAGAGCTGTCTGCCTTTGACTCTGCTGTCTTTCGAGCTCTCGTCTGGTACAAAACTTGACGTAACTGAAATCATTTAAAGAAAAAACATAACCCGATATTAATACGTTAAGTCACTAGCCTCATTGAAACAAGATGGGTGAATGGTCATAAGTTTAAATACCCAAAAGGCTTTTCTGTAGAACATGATGTTATTTTAATCATCATAATTTTGGTGGGAAGGGATCGTGGTTGTCTACAACTTGTAGAACTGTATATTTTAGATCAGCAAAGACTGTTGTGCTGGAAACTGAATGTTTTAATGGACATGTTCTTATTGTACTTTTATGTTCGATAATCCTGTGTCTAACAGTATAAACATATAATAGCAGAAAGGGACACTGGACCAAATTTGGTGCAATTTGTGGTTCTCTTGAGAACTTTAACAAAGTTCTCAAGAATACAAACAGTGCGAGTGAAGAGCTTATAAGTAAGAGGAGCGCAAAGTTAGGAGAAGAGACAGAAAAGTAAAGTTAATCTCATAGAAAGGCAAATAGCAGGCATCTGAGAGGGAGAACAGTACAGGAGCTTAATGGGAAAAGGTGTAAAATATCTGTAGCAGATCTTAGTGTTATCGTTTAAGTTAAGGAGCAGCTGAAAGAAGAAGAAATTTAATTTTAAGAAAAAAAAAAAAAAATAGTTAAGGCAGCTTAGTAATCCCAAGTCAAATTTTAATAATGAGGCCAGTGCAATGCAAGTCCTGTTAGATGTTGGACTTTTTAGATGATGGTTTGGAAGAGCCAGTTGTCTATGAGGGCTACATCTGCAAGAGATGCCAGCTGATCCAGCACCTCGAGCTCAGGGTCGCTGAACTGGAGGAGGAGTTGGCTGACCTGCGTTGTAATAGAGAATTGGCGGACTTGGCCCAGGTGTCCTTTAGAGATAGTGTGCACCCCTAAGGTGGCGCGGGAGGAGATTCCAGACCAGACAGGTAGGAATAGGTGGGTCACGGTCACAAGGCGTAAGGTAAAGGGTGCACACTGTCCGGGGGCATCAACCCCAGAATTAGAAGTGTCTAACCGTTATCATGTCCTGGCGGAGCTGGACGTGACTCTGATAATTCTGAGGTGGTAGGCAGGGTTGAGGAGCCCCAACGGGCCACCTCAAAACCAGTTCCCAAAAACAACAACAATTATTTATATAGCACATTTTCATACAAACAGTAGCTCAAAGTGCTTTACATAATAAAGAATAGAAAAATAAAAGACACAATAAGAAAATAAAATAAGTCAACATTAATTAACATAGAATAAGAGTAAGGTCCAATGGCCAAGGTGGACAGAAAAAACAAAAAAAAACTCCAGACGGCTGGAGAAAAAATAAAATCTGTAGGGATTCCAGACCATTAGACTGCCCAGTCCCCTCTGGGCATTCTACCTAACATAAATGAAACAGTCCTCTTTGGATTTAGGGTTCTCACGGAAGGATTTGATGATGATGGTCACATAGACCTCTGCCTTAGACAGAGGTAGTGATAGTTGGGGACTCAATCATTAGGGGGATTGAAGAGCAGGTGTGCTCCAGAGAGAAAGTCTCACACGGTGTGTTGCCTACCAGGAGCATAGGTGGGAGACCTTCCTGGGAGGGTGGACAGGCTCTTGGCCAGAGCGGGGGTGGATCCAGTTGTCATTGTCCACGTTGGAACAAATGACATACATAAGGGTAGTCTGTCAGTTCTGCGATCCAAATTCAAAGAGTTAGGTACCAAGCTGAGGAGCAGAACTGACAAGGTAGTCTTCTCTGAAGTTCTGCCTGTGCCACGCGCCAGTCCAGGTAAGATTGAAGAGATTAGAAGGCTTAACGCGTGGCTCAAATCTTGGTGCAGGGTAGAAGGGTATAGGTTTATGGGGCATTGGGACTCCTTTTGGAACAGATGGGACCTGTTCCGCCGTGACGGGTTACATATGAACCGGAGGGGCACCAATGTATTGGGGAGGCGTATGTGTAGGCTAGTCGAGGATTGTTTAAACTAGGGAATGGGGGGGCAGGGAGTTTAGGACAGGCCAGATTTAGATCTATACATGGAAGAACAAACAATGGTGTAGAAATAAAAATGCATAGTAATGTAAATTCTAAGCAAACACGTAAAGGTAGAAGGATTAACACATTAAAAATAGCTTGCCTTAATGCTAGAAGTATCAAAAATAAGGTAAGTGAGTTGGAGTTGTATGTAGCAGAGCACAATTATGATATTATAGCAATAACGGAAACCTGGCTAAATAACAAAGATGGGGATGAGTGTAACATAGAGGGATACACATTTTTTAGGAAGGATAGACAGAACAGAAAAGGAGGTGGGGTTGCTGTTTATGCCAAACAGGGTTTAAATGTAAGTCATCTTCAGCTGGATGATGAACCCCATCTTAGTGAGGACATGTGGCTTCGCCTGGAAAATATTAGGGAAAAAGGTCTTATTTTAGGAGTGTGTTATAGACCACCCAATTCAGACAGTAATTTCAACACACATCTTTTAGTAATATCAAAAGGCAAGTTTACAGGGGATATTATAGTCATGGGGGACTTTAATTATCCAAATATTAACTGGGATAACCTTGCAGATGGAGGAGCACAAGAGCCGAGTTTTTAGAAGTAATCAGCGACTGTTTTTTAACACAGCATGTTAAAGCACCAACAAGGGGTGAAGCCTATCTGGATTTAGTATTCTGTAATAATCAGGATAGAATTGAGGGTGTAGAGGTGATTGAACCACTAGGGTCAAGTGACCATAATGTAATACAATTCTCAGTATTTTGTAAGAGTACAGATGCAAAGACTAAAATTGTTAAGTTGAACTTTGGTAGGGCTAATTTTGAGCAGATGCGACAAAGTCTAAGTAGGATAGACTGGGATAAGCTTTTAAATGTGGAGACAGTCGAGGAGCAGGTTTAAAAATGTTTTACATGTAATGCAGGACAGATACATACCTAAATTTGGAAGTAATAGGAAACTAAAAAAAACTCCACGATGGATTAATAAAGATTTAAAAAAGAAGTTGCAAAGCAAACAAAGCCAGTCCATAACCCCAAAATCATTGTCAAGAAAAATCTAAATAGAACTTACAGAGAACACAATCTGTTGCTGTGATGCCATTCTTCTGGCACTTTGGTGGCAAAATAAGAGGACCACATCCCAAAGATGCAAGTAGTACAAATCATTTGGAAGTGCCCCTCCTGGGGACGGGGACAGAAACTCAGAAACATTCCCTCCTAGGCTTGAATTAAACTTAGAAGAAGTTTAGCTAAGCTTTCTGCATTAGAGTTCGTCGATGAAATGGGGTGATGGCTAGATCATCCTTCGGGGTCTTTCTTCTGCTTAAAACGTGATGCAATTCTGGCCAAATTACTTGCAGGTTTAAATTTGGAGGCAAAAATGGAGTACAGTAACAAATATAAACATTCTGAAATTAAAACTGGCAGCACACCATCAAGAGCCAGAGAATGACATCAATAAATGTAATCAATGGCCTCTTCTAACTCAAATGACAATATCAGGGTATCTAGCATGACCTCATCCTCAATGTCAAGAACAGGCTCATAATCTTTCTCCAGTTGTTCCTTGGCCTTTAAAAAACATTTATTTATAGTTCATGTTGTTTTGAAGGAATCTACTATTTCTATAATAATATATATTTTTTGTTACTGTATGGTTTTACTAATAGTAATTCACATTCTCTTTCAGTACTGTTTTGTTTTCTTATGAGCGCTGCCATTCTGGGCTAGTTTTGTTGATGGATGATATTCTATTGCTAGGCTTGACAAGTAGGACTGTCCAATGCATGACATAATTACCACAATGGCATAATGATCAGCATGTTACACTTTCTCATCATCTACTGTATGATTTTGATTCACAAATGAATAACTTGCAGAATTACTGCTTATGACAACCTTTTCTGCCCCCTGACTAAAAGTAACCCCTTGCATGTATTTGGCTCTAGTTACACGTTCCTTTTTTTAGCTTTATGACTCATTATTCTTTTTTTCTTTTTTTTACTACAATTCTAGCTACTGTGGAGTCTGAATTGTGAGTATAAAGCATTAAGGTTTTTAGGCTGCATGGTAACTTCCTGATAACTGCAGCTTTTCTTAAGTAAGGCGTTGCAAAAACCTGACAGCCTGTTGTCAGATAACAGGCCAACTGCTAACAAATAATGTCCAGCATGCTGGAAGCTATGTTGTGTGATGGTGAATGTGCTGCTAGGCACGCACACGGCTGTATTACAGAACCAAACATATTAAAGGCCAGCACTTTGCTATGTAAAGAGGAGCTTCTATAAATTGTAAGGAAGCTGCTGTACGAAGGGCTCTCTCTTTGAAGAGTAGTAACGATTTCTGTGATGAAGCCTCCTCCTGCCTGGTTTCTGAGATGTCCAAAAGAGGGGCTCTGGGTCTCAACACCCACACTAGATGATGTGATTGTGTTTATATAAATGTAGTCATCCTGGATATGAACCATGCTTGAATTCTCATCTGTTCATGCCATGTCCTGATTTCATTCTCTCTCTTTAAAGGAACACTCCACTGAAAAAACATTATTTTATAAGTTACTTATCCCAGGTAGTTTGTCATGATGGTCAAAGCAAATTTCTAATCTCAAGTTTTCATTTTAAAATAGAGAAAAAAGTTTATGATACAATAGAACACAAAAGTGACCAGTCACCCGTACAATGGCAAATGAGGTTAAAACTGTCCATGGAAAAAAAGAAAAACAACTAGCATAATTCACTTGCCAGTATTATGCAAAAAACATGCAAAACAAATGCTTTTATTGTTAAAATATTACTAAATATATACTTCTGGAATATTCAGAGCCATATTCATCGGTCAAGAATCCTATCTTCAATTCAAAAAGTGACTTTCATGACACACACGATTCTGATTCATTTGATTTGTGAACTGAATCACTACATGAGAACAAGTTGTATAATTCTTGTTCACTTTGGATTCTTGAACTTAGTGTCTTATTTTAGTTATACATTTTCACTATATTGTCAAGCTACACGCTTTAAAAGAGATTAATATTATCCAGCATGAATTACCAGATTAATATACTACTAACCACGCTGCCTGTCAAAGAAAGGCAATAGAATAATGTAAAAATATTTGCTATCTCTTATCATACATGCACCATTAGCGTCTTTCGTGTGTCGTTTGTCCGTGTGTGTCTGAACTGTTCTTCACCAGCGCTTCCTGTCTCAAACGTGTTCTTGTAAAGCCAGCTTCTCTGGCCTTGTCATTATTTTTGAGGTGTCTTGCTTGACTCCTTACTCCATACTTACAGGCAACTTCCTTTCAGTGCTGCTCTCCTTCTCGTATATCTAACATTCGCACTTCCACTTTCGACCAATCAGACTGCTCTGAGGAACTGAACACACACACACACACACACACACAGATCTAAGTGTTTTATTATATATAGTAGATTCATTCAAGTTTTTTTTTTTTTTAATTAAACACTCAAACAAATCAAGTAGATCAATTTACCTAATCAGTTAGTTTGAAAGAACTGAATCAGTAAGTGAATCAAAATGACCTTCGCTAGCCATTACAGACAGACAGGTATATGGAACACTGACAGATCATCTACCGTAACTGAACTAAGAGTTTCAGTGCAGGGATTTGGTAAACCACCATTGTGTGGTGTTTGGGAATTTGGTTTGCGGCATAATGACTGGAAATTTGGAATTGAACAATTAAGCTGGCAGTGACAGAGAGATAACAGTATAGTTGATCATCAAATGTGAATAATGGCAGGAGGAATAAAAAGTGAACGTCTTAGTGGAGAGGTTAAGAACAAGGAACAAGTTGCACAGATTCCTTTGCCTCATGATGTTAAATGAGGGACAGAAGTAGTGAGGCAAAAGTTTATCTGAACCATAATATAAGAAATGATAAAGTGTAGCACAATACACAGAGTAGAAGGACATTTTTTTGGGCTAGCCCAATTAATACCCAGTGAAAGTATGCATGCTTATTATAAATCACTTCCAAAATCTTCATTTGCTGGTTGTGGTGAAACTTAACTGCCAAGCCTTTTTTTTCAGACTAAACAGAGACACAAAATATATAACAATGGAGTAGCACTCACTCCAAACTGACGCACAGTAATAGTACCGAACTCAGGCTAAAATTTAGTTCAGATTAGGGGCTTTTAGGCCTCTATCAAAACCACACGGTGATCAGCTTAATTCAAAAATCCCAGAATCAGGAGCCTTGGACAAGTAGAGATCCTAGTTGTGACAATGCTGAACTTTGGGGAAAAGTGTCATATATAAAAACTTTATTCCTGAGTTGAAAATACAAGTTGAAAAGGGGATAAAGGAGCAAGTGTTGCAGAGAGCTGATATATCCAGCCTCAGAGCCCCACAATCCCCCCAATGCTGTATGGGTTTTCCTTCACAATATTTTTTTCTACATATTTATATGCCATATTTATGTACAATGTAAATCTTTTTATTGCTACTCAGCCCACAAGGACTACTGACAACACTAGCAACACAGGGTCTGCTGAATATTATTGTCAGGTGTAAGATAATAATGTCAAGCTCCATATGTAGACCATTCAATAATGCATGGAAAAAGTGTTACCTAGCTCTAAGAAAAGTACACAGAACATTTAAACATTTATAAAGCACAAAAGGAAAAGTGTTGTTCCACACTCCATTTGTAATGTTAAAATTTCGTTGTTTGCTCTTTGCTTTGATATATAAGCACTCTTCACTGAGTAAAGGCATAGCGCGCTGAGAACAAATCCTCAACCAAAATACAAGAATAGATTATACGACTTATTCAATACAGAATAAATATATATTGAGATAGACTTGTTAAAACACACAGAAAACAAAGTAGAAACTGAATAACAAAAATGGTAACAAACAACATCTGCTCATTAATCAATTGATGAGCCAGTTGACAATGGAGGAGATTAAAATTGTAAAAGAGGTCCTAGAGACCTCAGTCAACTAGCTACCTATCTACTCTCCTGGGGTTTCTACAGCACAATGTGTGCTGGCCGTGCAGTCTTTCTGTCCGATGAGTCCAGTGCTCCCCTATCCAACATGACTTTTCCATATGCAGGAGAGCAGCCTGGCAGCAAAGCAGTGACACCAAGCGCTACATCCAAATGCCAAGGAGAGAAACAGAATAGATAAGGGTTTATCCATCCATCCATTATCCAACCCACTATATCCTAACTACAGGGTCACAGGGGTCTGCTGGAGCCAATCCCAGCCAACACAGGGTGCAAGGAAGGAAACAACCCCCAGGCGGGGCACCAGCCCACCGCAGGATAAGGGTTTATAACACAGTTTATAAATATTGTATCACTTATATATTTCTGTACAAATGACTAACAGAATGCAGCATGTACAACTAATCAGCAGCTCTAGGCAGGGTATGCTAAACTGTAGTAGTGAGTCTTTAGCCGTGATTTAAAGCTGAGACTGAAAGGGTATCTCTTATATGAGTAGACAGATCATTCTACAGCTTTGGAGTCCTGTAACTAAAGCTGCAACCCCCAACTGTTATTTCATTAATTCTTGGAATCTGAAGTAATCTAGAATCTTGAGATCTTAACATGCACTCTGATTTGTAAGTAATGTTAAGTTCACATAAGCAAGTGGGGCCTTAGCCATTCAGGGCTTTATATGTTAAAAGGACAAGTCTGAAATCATCCCTAAGCTTAACATGGACCCTGGGTAAGGACTTGAGAACTGGAGTTATTTGATTTTTCTGGTTTCATGTAGTAATTCTTGCAGCAGCATTTTAAATTAAGTGAAAGCTGCATATAGAACAATTAGAACAGCAAGTGAATAGTGAATAGTGAATAGTGACCCTGTAGTTAGGATATAGCGGGTTGGGTAATGGATGGATGGATGAAAGTGGTGTGTGCAAGATGAGACAGAGTTTACTAATCTGTTATTAAGTTTATAAAGTGACAGTGAAATCTGCAATCTTATCTGGTCAATGTCCTCATTAAAGAAGTTCTGTACTGCTAACAGCCGTAAGGTATTTTAAGTTGTAGTTCAGAATTACACTGTGTTAGGTTAGCCAGTGATCTAGAAAGTTTACGAGGATTATTACTGATATTATCTATTAATCTAGAATAGTAGTCTGAGCAGGATTTAAATAAAGCGATCTTTTTTGAACTTTTTAATGCTTCCTGTCCATTCCTTGGCCCTTTTTTCTTTTCTAAAAGTCAGTGATATTTATTTGACAAATAAACTAATTTTAAGGCTCTAGAATGATAATTTCACATTAGTCTATGGCACCATTTCTGGCAATGGTCTGCAGCTTAGAGAGTTCCATGAAGATGTTTTGCTGTGTGGAGTTTTAAACTTTTTCTGAGAATTTTGAAGTTTTTTGGGCTTTTTTTTTTAAAATGACAAATGTGGCTATGCAGTTAAAAGAATGAATAAATAAATAAATAAATAAATAAATAAATAAAATATGCGCACTACAACTCTAATTGAAATGGTAACATTTAAAACCCAGCATGCTCCAATTACTATAATAAATTTCTAGGCCTTTTTATAATTTTCATAAAATCAATTTAATTTTCACTTCAAATCTCAGTGGGGACATTTTTCAAAGAAATGGAATATAAAGTGGTCATTTTGTACATTAATATGATTTAAATTTTAGCACACAGATTATTAACCCTTAAAGGGTCTTTAACATTTTGACAGACTAAATGCACACTTGCGACCCTTGACTACATATTTCTGTTACTTAGCTGTTGCACTCCATCATCGAAGCTGGCCGTTCTCCTCCATTATTCCCATTAGCACTCACCTCTACTGAGACTAATCATAAGAAGATTTCATTTCACTTTTCAAACAATGTCGGAGATAGACATATAAACGGTATGGCTTACTGTTGATTTTTTTAACACTTGTTGGCTTGGTGAGGTTTTCAAAGTTTTCATATGAAATGACGGATTGTACTTTGTAAATGTTTCTTCTTTTGAAAATGAATACTCAACAAGTGTAGGCTCAGTGGGCTATTATAATTGGGGGAGATTCCTCTGAGGACCCTCATATGCCGTGACAGTCCTAAATCCTTTGTTATTCAGATAAACGTTTGCAGATAGTGCCAGGGCCACATTAATAATGACATTGGAATAAACTCTTTTTAAGTCAGGGTCCTAAGAGTTAATTTGAATTTAGAATTATTCGAAGCACACAAAAATAATTCCTAGTACCTTTGTAATGCAGATGATACGTATTTCTAACTGCTGCTTGCTGTCACTTAGTGTTTGATTAGTTGCCCTGGAGGAGGCTCCCTCGTGTTTTCAAAGTACTCACGGGAGTTGAGATTGAATGAGGTAAAGCTTTTTGTGCATGTAATGGTAGGAAGTTTTTGGCAATTTGATTCCTAAATACTTTTTAGAAAGTGTGGAAGCATGGAAAAAATGAGCACACAAATAGATCTGGTGGAAACGTATGGGTAGCCACAGTGCATACATATTCTGTCACAGAAAGGACTGAGGAAGAGTTTAAATGATACAGAATTGGAAGATAAAATGCAGTATAGAGTCTTACAAACCAGGAAACCTAAACTAATCTCAAACCAATTCAAAAAAACAGAAACCAAAGTTAAAAGAAAACAAAGGCTTAAGTCGAAACCAGAAGATCAATAAACATAATGGATATTTATCCAGAACACAGATAACCAAAAAGTTATTGCTGTGTTACAGCCAGGGTTCTTTCCTTGGTTTATGTATAATTTTGATTTAATAGCTGTTGTTCCTAATTTTGAATTATTGCATTCATATGTGTCTGTTTTTTTCTGCTTGTTATTTGTGTTCTATGACTTTAGATATACTGCTGTTGCCTGTGCTTTGTGGGTGAAGCTTTAGGAGGCGGGGCCACCCTAATGTCACTGCTGCTGGGTCCTCCTTGTGGGTTTATTGTTCAGAAGAAAAACTCAATAGTGGAGCATTGAGATTGTGGCGTGTTTTGAAAGTATTCCTGTTTCTTTGAATTTGCTATATTTTCTTGGATTTTGCCTTCAGACAGTGATTTTGGTCTTGTTCACCTTTTAGGCAAAACCTTTTTTTGTTCTTTTGAGAATTTTAATTTATTTTTCAATTTTGTTAAATCAATTTTCACTGTGTAAAGTCTCTTTGTTATTACATATTAGAGATTTATTTTGGGACTATCCTATATTTTTCATTTTTAAGGGCAATTCTCCATGTATTGGTCTGCCTAGGGTAAACTTGTGGGTTGGTGGAAGGATTGGCACTCCAGCCACTGTAAAAAACCTCACACTGTTCAGTGTGGTGCTGAGGTGTCACACATTGCATGGCTGCACTCGGATCTCAATCCAGGTGGTTTACCATGTGGTGGGTACGGCAATGAGCGCCTGCTCCCAGCCTCCTCCTCCTCCTCCTCCTCCACCACCAAGGAAAATAGCCTACGGGTAGCAGTTGTGCGAGCCTGTTCTGTAATGGCCAGTGAAGGTCCTGGCCTGCTTCCTAATCTTTTGGAGGCCTCACTTCCTTGTTTTGCCATGTTCGTGACTTCATCTTACAACAGTTATACCCTATTAAATCAAAATATAACAGTGTTGTGTTTATGCACCTTGTTTTATTCTGTCTCCATAACAGACACTTTACTGTATGAGGGGTGCAGTTATCACTGAGGAGTGATGTGTTACTTGTCATGTATTATTGTTACAGGAGAATTGTTTTTAATTGTTGAAACCAAACAAATCATAGCTGATCTTTAATAACTTAAGTAAATACAGTACTTTTGTTCATTTCATACTTTACAAACCTTCACGCATTGGCATAGCCTCTGGAATAATTTCTCTTCAATGGCTTGGTTTGCTTACTTTCAGGACAGGAATGAAACTCATGAAGAGAAATTTCTGCTGCTGTTGGTGTTTTACATTTGCTGACAGGACCTGACGTTGTACTTTTATGGTCACTTAACAGTGTTGGGGAACTTCTAAGGGTATCTCACTAAAGTTTATTGTTTTTTGTGTTACTTTTTCTTCTTTTGTATAAAAATAGCACATCTGACTGGCCAGCACTTGTTATTGAATCCAAAGCCTATACATGAATCTTCATGAATCTGACCAATAACACAGCCACATTTGATAATTTTCTCGCGTTTTATAACTATGTTTAGTCTTTCAGGTGCCATGAGGTAAGTAATGTCCATCCCCAGTGCAGGCCCGTAATGAAGTACAGTGCCATCCGATCATACCGTTTCAACGTATATCCATAGCAGATAGCTGGATGAAAACTAAACGGACACTTTATTATGTTTCCATTCCCAAACTGCATGCAGTACACCCTTCTGCTTGACAGTGCGGCTGAGCCCTGCCAAGGAGTGGCATACCTGCATGTTTGCTTCTGGGCTTACTCGCAGTGGTGGTGCAATAATCATTGGCTTCCTGTGACCCTAAACTCGGTGGACTAAATTTACACTTTAACATTTGCTCAGTTCTTTTCACTTGATTGCGTGATAAAATGTGATTAATCTCTTCTGCGCTAGCCATTACCAGACGGCCGAAGTGTACGCGTACACAATATTACGTGATGTTGCAGTAACTGTCCAGAGGTAGCTGGGCGGTCTCATGGTTAGGAATCCCTACAGATTTTATTTTTTTCTCCAGCCGTCTGGAGTTTTTTTGTTTTTTGTTTTTTCTGTCCTCCCTGGCCATCGGACCTTACTTATTCTATGTTAATTAATGATGACTTATTTTATTTTCTTACTGTCTTCTATTTTTCTATTCTTCATTATGTAAAGCACTTTGAGCTACATTTTTTGTATGAAAATGTGCTATATAAATAAATGTTGTTGTTGTTGTAACTACAGAAGGCAACGTCGTCGTGAAAAAAGGCAAGACTTCTGTAAAATAACAGTCATTTTTTTAAGTGTCAGGAATAAGCTTCCAATATAATGCAGAAACTTTTTTGTTTTGAAGTAATGTACATATTTTTACTTCAATGAAATAAGTACTGCATTGGGTTAATCGTTACTTTAAAAAGTAATCCGTCTACAAAACAAATACAACAACAACACTGGCTCCTAATACGGTTGGTTCCTTTGGTACTTCATATGCAGTTGTGGTCATGGATGGACCTGGATATTTTTTTTTTTGATAAAACATGTTGATCCCGATCACCGATGGCTTCATTTCCAATGTTTTATTCCACATCTGTCTCACCTCACATTGTATTTCTCGATCCTCGGTTATTTTTTGTTTGATGACGCAGGCTTTCGCCGCATGTTTTCCTTAATGGCTATGCCTGGTTTCTGAGCTTTGATTTTACTGTCTGATGAAAATGGTGATTCACCAGTGACTCATACCTCCTCATAATCTGTTACTCGGTGTGCTGTGTGGCCCCCGGGCATCTGTGCTACTGGCACGTTGTATTTTTTTCTGTGAAGTAATCTGGCAACCTTATTGCATGTCTGTGTGTGTAAATCTTTTGCCATCAGCACCTCGACTGTGTACTGTATGCCTGAAGATTGACTACAATATGGGCACAAACACATTTTTAGAATATGAATGATAATTCTTTTGATAACAGAGAAGCGATTTATGAGGTGAGACACAAAAATAACCGGATTGGTAAAAAAATATATTTATTGATGAATTACAGCATTCTAAACTTTGTCACCTTCTATATTCTCCCCTTCCCGATCTCTACACCGCTCCATCCGCATCTTCCATTGATTGAAACAATGCTGGAAGTCTTTTTGCTTGAGGCTCTTCAACAGGCTTGCTGTTTCTGGACAGGAATGTTTTTGTCAGTCAAAAACTGCTTTACAGGAAAAGCAGTACTATCATTTCGAATGATCTGATTCACCATTTTGATGTTTTCATCTGTCCAAGACGAGTGTGGGTGACCTGGGTGTTGAATATCTTGTGTGCGAGACACACTGTTATCACTGTATACTGTTTTTATCATTTCATAAGTTTCTGTGGCCGTTTTGTTAAATTTTGCAAGAAATTTGATGTTGATTTGCTGTTCAGTTTTGTTCACCCGACATCATAGTGGCAACTCGTGTAACGATTGTTGTGCAGATAATGACTGCGCTATTCACAGGATATACCGAGCCGGTCAGCAGTTTGAGAGGGCGTGTAGGAGGGGATACAGTTCTGTGATTCACGTTTGGCTGACCTCCAGATGGTTTTCCAGGAAAGCCCCAAGCTCAGTCTCGTTGTTTTTGTGTCTCACCTCGTATATTCCTGCTCGTGTTAAAATGCTATAAATATTTGATAGTTCATTTCAATTTATTTGGATCGGCAACAAAATTAAGACTAATAACAATAGTTAAACGTATTCAAGTCTTCTTCTTCTTCTTTCAGCTGCTCCCGTTAGAGGTCATCACAGCGGATCATCTTCTTCCATCTCTTTCTGTCCTCTGCATCTTGTTCTGTTACACCCATCACCTGCATGTCCTCTCTCACTACATCCATAAACCTTCGCTTAGGCCTTCCTCTTACCTGGCAGCTCTATCCTTAACATCCTTCTCCCAATATACTCAGTATCTCTCCTCCGCACATGTCCAAACCAACGCAATCTCACCTCTCTGACTTTGTCTCCCAACCGTCCAACTTGAGCGGACCATCTAATGCACTCATTTCTAATCCTATCCATCCTCATCACACCCAATGCATATCTTAGCATCTTTAACTCTGTCACCTCCAGCTCTGCCTTAGAAACTTAGAACTTAGAAAAAAAACTAAAAAGATGTGGTGAGTAGCTTGGCTGGATTAATTAGAATAAAGACAGATTTCATATCTATTGAGCACTTCATTAAGCACTTACTTTCTGCACAGGTCAACAGGGACTGCAGCCAACAAGTCTTCCCTGCTCCAACGGTTTTGTAACACTGCAGGTTTCTATGAAGTCTCCTGGTCCCAACGGTGTCTTCTGACAGGCGACATAACACCTAGTGAGAGGAGGAAAGAGATAGAGGAGCTACAGGTTAATCTACAGTCAGTATACAATAAACTAGATCCACACAGAGGATGTTTCACACCCGCTGCTTGCTATTAATCACTTTTGGACACTGTTAGCAGTAAGTGTTTTTATTTGTTTTAGGTCCCAAGTCTCAAAGGCCTACACATCTGCACATTCCTTTAAATACTATTAAATTATAGAACTGGGTTTATCTTCGTTTGTGCTCCTGATGTTGTGAACTGTGCTTTATAATTTTTCTGAAGCTAATTTTTCCATTAATGGGTAATATGGCAGAAAGCAGGGAAGAAAGACTCAGAGATGAAAGCACAAGGTGGAAATGGGTAAAAACTTAACAAAGCAAAGTTAAGAAAACAAAGAATAAAAGCCCTGTGGTAGAAATCAAAGAAATTAATTCAACAGAAGAAACTTACCCTGTACCAGGACAAGCCTGATAAACCTTTTTAAGTCAGTAGTCAGGCAGGAGTCTGTGCAGTTTTTCATATTTTTTTGGTTGACGCCTTTATCCAAGGCAGCTTAGTACATTTATGCTACAATTGGTTACATTTTTTTTTTGGTTTTCCAATTGGACCACAAGCGGGTCAAGTGACTTGCTCAGGGTCACACAGTGTCAGTATCAGGATTTGAACACCCAACCTCAGGGTTTAAAATCCAAAGCCTTATTACCTTTTCTACATTGAAAGCATCATTTATGATTCTTGCAGCACCATGCTGAAGAGGGATCGTCCATCACAGCAGTCTGTTACGACGTGCTTAGAATGATCAAAGAAACAGAGGGTGTTGGTTGACTTTATAAACTACTGAATTTCCATACAGTGTCACTCAATGCATACACTTACTATGGTTGGCTTGTTGGTTTACACCCAAATGATTTTTATAATATAAAAGTCTATTTTATTATATTCTTCTTCTTCCTGTATTTTTGATTTAGCTATTATGCTTGAAATTTCTGTGTTTGTGACAACTGTCGAATCTTGTTTACAGGACATATGCCGATTTCTTAGTGATCATTTTGTGTCTGACATCTTTGTCTTTGTTGTTCACTTAACCTTTATCTGGTTTCCTAATATGCCTGAACAGGTTTCTGACATTTATTAACTTTTTAGCTATTTCTTTAAGATGAATGCTATGTTACCCTAAAATTATTCTCTCATAGCCCTAACACTGAATTCATATTAGAAGCAAACTTTAGCTTATTCAGACAATAGAGAAGAAGAGAAAAGAAACAGTCTAGCATGAGGATGTTGAGAGTGGGAGCAGCCATCACAATACCAATAACAACAGAAACTGTAAAGGTAATAATCCACAGTTGATTAAAAACCAAAACTGATGTTTAAGCATTACCTGCAAGTCTATAATTTAAGTTATATTTTAATTCAAATAAAAACACATCATCTTATCTAGAGTTCTTGGTATGACTTCTTTAGCCTTGACTACCCAGCTGTTATCTTACTGATAGTCCCGTGGTTGGCTCCTTGCGCCTCACAAAACCTTAATTCTGATTGCCATTTTGCAGATGATGCCAGGCAGCCACTGTGATGTTTCCTTAGCCTGTGCCTACTATGTTGTAAATTCCACCCTAAAATGGTGTAAAGGTTTACCTGATAAGAAGGACTTACATAGAAGACAAAGTGGTGTCTTTGCACTCCATCAGCAGACAGCACATAAAAATGACGAAGAATTGTAATAGGATGTTGAGTTGCATGCCATAATAGGTTAGGTGCGAGTCAAAGGATGTTATGCTTAAGTTGTACACACACTAGTGAGGTCTCATTTGGAACACTGGGAGCAGTTTTAGTTGCTTACTAGCAAAATACCCGCGCTTCGCAGCGGAGAAGTAGTGTGTTAAAGAAGTAATGAAAAAGAAAAGGAAACATTTTGAAAATAACGTAACCTGATTGTCAATGTAATTGTTTTGTCACTGTTGTGAGTGATGAGTGTTGTTGTCATATATATATATATTTACACACACACACATAAACATATATATATATATATACATATCTATACATATACACATATATACATACATATATATCTACATATATACACACACATATATACACACATATATATACACACATATACATACAGTGGTGTGAAAAACTATTTGCCCCCTTACTGATTTCTTATTCTTTTGCATGTTTGTCACACAAAATGTTTCTGATCATCAAACACATTTAACCATTAGTCAAATATAACACAAGTAAACACAAAATGTACTTTTTAAATGATGGTTTTATTATTTAGGGAGAAAAAATCCAAACCTACATGGCCCTGTGTGAAAAAGTAATTGCCCCCTGAACCTAATAACTGGTTGGGCCATCCTTAGCAGCAATAACTGCAATCAAGCGTTTGCGATAACTTGCAATGAGTTTTTTACAGCGCTCTGGAGGAATTTTGGCCCACTCATCTTTGCAGAATTGTTGTAATTCAGCTTTATTTGAGGGTTTTCTAGCATGAACTGCCTTTTTAAGGTCATGCCATAGCATCTCAATTGGATTCAGGTCAGGACTTTGACTAGGCCACTCCAAAGTCTTCATTTGGTTTTTCTTCAGCCATTCAGAGGTAGATTTGCTGGTGTGTTTTTGGTCATTGTCCTGTTGCAGCACCCAAGATCGCTTCAGCTTGAGTTGACGAACAGATGGCCTGACATTCTCCTTCAGGATTTTTTGGTAGACAGTAGAATTCATGGTTCCATCTATCACAGCAAGCCTTCCAGGTCCTGAAGCAGCAAAACAACCCCAGACCATCACACTACCACCACCATATTTTACTGTTGGTATGATGTTCTTTTTCTGAACTGCTGTGTTCCTTTTACGCCAGATGTAACGGGACATTTGCCTTCCAAAAAGTTCAACTTTTGTCTCATCAGTCCACAAGGTATTTTCCCAAAAGTCTTGGCAATCATTGAGATGTTTCTTAGCAAAATTGAGACGAGCCCTAATGTTATTTTTGCTTAACAGTGGTTTGCGTCTTGGAAATCTGCCATGCAGGCCGTTTTTGCCCAGTCTCTTTTTATGGTGGAGTCGTGAACACTGACCTTAATTGAGGCAAGTGAGGCCTGCAGTTCTTTAGACGTTGTCCTGGGGTCTTTGTGACCTCTCGGATGAGTCGCCTCTGCGCTCTTGGGGTAATTTTGGTCGGCCGGCCACTCCTGGGAAGGTTCACCACTGTTCCATGTTTTTGCCATTTGTGGATAATGGCTCTCACTGTGGTTCGCTGGAGTCCCAAAGCTTTAGAAATGGCTTTATAACCTTTACCAGACTGATAGATCTTAATTACTTCTGTTCTCATTTGTTCCTGAATTTCTTAGGATCTTGGCATGAGGTCTAGCTTTTGAGGTCGACTTCTCTGTGTCAGGCAGCTCCTATTTAAGTGATTTCTTGATTGAAACAGGTGTGGCAGTAATCAGGCCTGGGGGTGGCTACGGAAATTGAACTCAGGTGTGATACACCACAGTTAGGTTATTTTTTAACAAGGGGCAATTACTTTTCACAAAGGGCCATGTAGGTTTGGATTTTTTCTCCCTAAATAGTAAAACCATCATTTAAAAACTGCATTTTGTGTTTACTTGTGTTATATTTGACTAATGGTTCAATGTGTTTGATGATCAGAAACATTTTGTGTGACAAACATGCAAAAGAATAAGAAATCAGAAAGGGGGCAAATAGTTTTTCACACCACTGTACATACACACACATATATACACAGAAATACATATATATATATACATATATACACGCACACATATAAACATATATATACATATACATACATATCTACATATATACACACACAGCTATTTCAGTATCAGTGCAATACGCTGTTTGTTAAAACGGTTGACTCCGCTCTTACGTGCAATAACAAATCAAATCATTCAGTTGTCTTTGCTCATATGTCATTTTAGAGCTCGACGCCTGGCATCTTTTTTTGGCCACAGGTTCGTTTCTGTTTGGTGTGAGGTTCTGTGTTGTGGAGATTCTCAGGATGGATTGCAGGTGCTCATCAGTGAGGCAACTCCTGTGTGCTGTTTTGTTAGTCTTTATCACTGAGAAGAGCTTCTCACACAGATATGTGCTACCAAACATGCACAAGGTTCGAGCCGCATGTAGACGGACTTTTTTTGTTCATCAAAGTCACCAAAGCGCCGTGCAAACTCAGTGCGCAGTGCGCTCAGTTTATCAGCAAAGTGCGATTTGGGAACACCGTAGTGACGACTTGGTTTAACAGTACTTGGCAACAGGGAAAGTGGGGCAAGGTGAACTGGTGCATTTGTGTCTCCCATAAAAGCAGCTTCACTTGAAATCACTTTGTGATTGTGCACGGGTTAAAACGTCCGCTGAAGTGTCAGATTCTTATTTAATTATGCTGTTTTCTGTATCTTCTGAATTGCATTCAGGTTACCCTGATGCAAGGCAGCTGAAGCGCTGCATTATGGGATCTGTAGTTTATTGTGTTACCAGCGCTTCATATACCCGGCTTTAATAACAATAATACAGTATATAAAATGATCTCGGGCGGATATAATTACGCGGGCCGGATGTGGCCCGCCGCCCTTGAGTTTGACACATATGGACTAAATAGAACTTGAAAAGATATGTTTTTTCAAATGTGATCGCGCAATTCAGATAGAGTTGACGCACACTACAGCCTGCATGCCTCAATGAGTCATCCTCCCCTCGCTCTTACTTTTTACCGCTCATCTAATGAATACACTGAGTATGGCTTTACCAAAACAATCATTGATGGCGAATAAAGTATCCATTATTCGAGTATGTAGATCGGGATATATATATACATATATATATACCCGCGTATCGCAGCGAAAAGTAGTGTGTTAAAAAAGGTAGAAAAAGAAAAGGGAACATTTTAAAAATAACGTAACATGACTGTCAATATACAGTATTTGTTTTGTGAGTGTTACTGAGTGTTGCTGTCATCAAGGATTTGATTATCATTATTTCTTTCAATCAGGTTCGTATTTGTAGGATGTGTTGTGTTCAAGTTACATTCCGTGTTTGTCAATCGCTGTAAAGATGACAGGTTTCATTCATCGATTCGTTTCTTACTGCATCAATAAACAGCTCGTCTTCTTCTTTATCTGAGACCTGACACACTGCATGCACGGGTTTTTTTTACACTGTCTTCCTTTAGCGGGACATTGACTTTTTCCACCGTGTGCTTTGTTTCGCAGTAGCTGGATTTATGAATATGCTTATCAGACGCTTCATATTTTTGCTGCCTTTTCAATTGTGTAATTCGGTTTTGTTCAGCTCTTTGGAACTGTTGCTTTTATCTGTGCACTGCGCCAGTTCACGTGAGCCACTCGGTGTACATGCATGAAGGTTCCCAGCTGTGCTGGTGCCATCTCGTGCTATGTCCATAGCTGTATTTAATGTTACCTTAGTCCTGGCACTTAAAACTTTCTCTCGCAGTTTCGCTGAGTTTGTGTCAAACACCACCCTGACCATCTCATCTTCCTCTCCATAAGCACAGTCCTTCACCCGTGAATATTTACCCGTGGCAGTTTGCTATTGGATTGCCGCTGACGGACGGCCTTATATGGGCAGGCACTAAATTACAAACGCCAGCGGCAGCCTGTCTATGAACTTAATTTAAAGTGTAGGTTTACATCGTGCTTTGTTTCCGAAGTAGCAGAACTCATGAATATGGTTGTATATGTCACTCGCTCGCTTCTTATTGTTTCGCTGCCTTCTCAATTATATAATGCATGTTTTCTTAAGCGCTTTTTTGAGCTCTTCCTGGTTTTCTATGTACTGCGTGATTACGTGAGAGGCGTGATGATGTCACACGAAACTCCCCACGGCGTTGAAGCTCATCTCCATTACAGTAAATGGAGAAAAACTGCTTCCAGTTATGACCATTACGCGTAGAATTTCGATATAAAACCTGCCCAACTTTTGTAAGGAAGCTGTAAGGAATGAACCTGCCAAATTTCAGCCTTCCACCCACACGGGAAGTTGGAGAATTAGTGATGAGTCAGTGAGTGAGTGAGTGAGTGAGTGAGTGAGTGAGTGAGGGCTTTGCCTTTTATTAGTATAGATTAAAAAAAATGAATTCTCAGCCATATGGAAAATCTAATCTACTGAAAAAAGAAAGTGGAGTTCTTTTATTTTAATCACATATTAAAAAGTTTTTAAAATTGTGTGGGGAGACAGTCCAGAGGATACCATTTCTTAAAATAAGCACAATGTGGAGGCAAAGATGTGAGGTAGTTACAGTAAGGCCACTTCTGCGCTGACCCATGTTATTACCTTAGCTGCATTATGCAGGTGGACCACAACATACCAGTAAAGCAAACTCTATTCTGTGGCCTCCGTATAGGTTTACAGTGTGACAGCTGCATACTGTCTAGGTAAGAGACACCAAAACTCACCATTGTACACTTTAGTGCATTTTCTGCAGAAAAACACCCGACATGGCAAGCCTTACATCATTTTTATAGTACCTTAATTTCACAAGTTATTTACATTAATACTAATATAGAATCATAAAAAATTATTACTATTGTTATAGTAGTTTCTCTCTCTCTCTCTCTCTCTCTCTCTATATATATATATATATATATATACATACTGTATATATATATATATATATTGTCACGCATGAGGAGTAGCTTAAAGACCCGAAGCGCCTCGAGACAAGTCGTGCCAAGTGACGAAGGCGGTGTACTAACCTTTCTCTCTCTCTTCCCATAGAAAAGATGAAGTGCCACCTCCATAATCCTGCCCAGACAACCAAAACAACAACACTTCCGGGTTCCTTTCTTCCCTCTGGTCCCTCATTGATGACGTCCGCTACCCATCCACCACCACGCCTTCCCAGAATTCCAAGTGTCTAATTTCTGGTTCGACTCCTTAACACTAGAATTACCTAGAGTCTACAAAAAAACTCGTAGATCCGTCCCACTTTAAATCGCTTCTTAAAACCGTTCTCACCTCTCCGCCATCGTCTTTTGTCTTCTAAATGTGCTGATTAAGACGAGCAGCAAGCAGCCGGCTATTCCATCCCCCACTGTCACAGAACGTTCACCAGCTCATGCCTTGCTTGTTTATCTGGGAGTGACTGAACTGCTGGAGTTTTAGAGTGGAAATAATACAGTAGATCGTTATTTGGAACACATGCATTTCATGTGTGTTCCGTTTCTACAGTAATCTGTGTAAACACATTGTTAAAACATAAACGTTTTTCATATTTTAGTAATAAATGTTACAAAATGTAGGCATAAACTATAGAATGTGTGAAGCCTGACTTCCAAACATCAAATAAACACTTTCACAAAAGGCGAAAGTGTGGCATAATGCTAAGATTTGTCAACTCAGAGCGTAGCAGCCCTACCTTTCCTCAGAGACCTGAGTTCGATTCCCCACTGAGGAGAAAGTGTTTTTTTTTCTCTTTGTAACCTCAAACGGACATAAAATTTATAAATTGGTATGCACTGTACATCGTTAAGTTTAAAATGTTGATCACGGTTATTTCTGTTGATTAATTCATGCTTTTTTACTTAGAGTCAGAACAGGAGCTTATTCAGCTTATTCAGCTTCTGATCTGACTCTAACAGAGCCAGTATAAATTCACACCCAATCTGACGCTGTTCGTTTTCAAATAATATTGCATTACTTTGACGATGTTTTCTGATTGGTACTATTTGCGTTATAAAATGATTTCTTCAAAACATCACATATATTTGTCTCTTTCTTTTTTTAAAATGTGCGTTGATCACCGCCAGCATGTTATAGCACACAGCAACTGGCCACCTGCATGTTCTTGCACGCACTGAATAAGACGGCGCTATATGCAATCATCAGATTGAAATGTTAACAGATCACACACACATGCAAGGATCATCTTTCTTACATTTACAACATGTGTAGCTGTTACAATGTACTCACTTCTCTCTACTGTGGTTTCTATTACACACCTGAAAGAAAGACAATATATGTGAAAACATCATCACACTATCCATCCATCCATCCATCCATCCTCTTCCGCTTATCCGAGGTCGGGTCACGGGGGCAGCAGCTTAAGCAGAGAGGCCCTGACTTCCCTCTCCCCAGCCACTTCTTCCAGCTCTTCGGGAGAATCCCAAAGGCGTTCCCAGGCCAGCCGGGAGACATAGTCCCTCCAGCGTGTCCTGGGTCTTCCCCAGGGCCTCCTCCCGGTTGGACGTGCCGGAACACCTCACCAGGGAGGCGTCCAGGAGGCATCCTGATCAGATGCCCGAGCCACCTCATCTGACTCCTCTCGATGCGGAGGAGCAGCGGCTCTACTCTGAGCCCCTCCCGGATGACTGAGCTTCTCACCCTATCTTTAAAGGAATGCCCAGACACTCTGTGGAGGAAACTCATTTCAGCCGCTTGTATTCGCGATCTCGTTTTTTCGGTCACTACCCATAGCTCATGACCATAGGTGAGGGTAGGAGCGTAGATCGACTGGTAAATTGAGAGCTTTGCCTTACGGCTCAGCTCTTTTTTCACCACGACAGACCGATGCAGAGCCCGCATCACTGCGGATGCCGCACCGATCCGCCTGTCGATCTCACGCTCCATTCTTCCCTCACCCGTGAACAAGACCCCGAGATACTTCAACTCCTCCACTTGGGGCAGGATCTCTCCCCAACCCTGAGAGGGCACTCCACCCTTTTCCGGCTGAGGACCATGGTCTTGGATTTGGAGGTGCTGATTCTCATCCCAGCCGCTTCACACTCAGCTGCGAACCGATCCAGAGAGAGCTGAAGATCACGGCCTGATGAAGCAAACAGGACAACATCATCTGCAAAAAGCAGTGACCCAATCCTGAGTCCACCAAACCGGACCCCTTCAACACCCTGGCTGTGCCTAGAAATTCTGTCCTTAAAAGTTATGAACAGAATTGGTGACAAAGGGCAGCCCTGGTGGCCCTGGAGTGACTTACTGCCGGCAATGCGGACCAGGCTCTGACACGGTTGTACAGGGACCGAACAGCTCTTATCAGGGGTCCGTACCCCATACTCCCGAGCACCCCCACAGGATTCCCCGAGGGACACGGTGGAACACCTTTTCCAAGTCCACAAAACACATGTAGACAGGTTGGGCAAACTCCCATGCACCCTCCAGGACTCTGCTAAGGGTGAAGAGCTGGTCCACTGTTCCGCGACCAGGACGAAAACCACACTGTTCCTCCTGAATCCGAGGTTAGACTATCTGACGGACCCTCCTCTCCAGAACCCCCGAATAGACTTTTCCAGGGAGGCTGAGGAGTGTGATCCCTCTATAGTTGGAACACACCCTCCGGTCCCCCGTTTTAAAGAGGGGGACCACCACCCCGGTCTGCCAATCCAGAGGCACTGTTCCCGATGTCCATGCGATGTTGCAGAGACGTGTCAACCAAGACAGTCCTACAACATCCAGAGCCTTAAGGAACTCCGGGCGTATCTCATCCACCCCCGGGGCCCTGCCACCAAGGAGTTTTTTGACCACCTCGGTGACTTCAGTCCCAGAGATGGGAGAGCCCACCTCAGAGTCCCCAGGCTCTGCTTCCTCATTGGAAGGCATGTTAGTGGGATTGAGGAGGTCTTCAAAGTACTCCCCCACCGACCCACAACGCCCCGAGTCGAGGTCAGCAGCGCACCATCCCCACCATATACGGTGTTGACACTGCACTGCTTCCCCCTCCTGAGACGCCGGACAGTGGACCAGAATCTCCGAAAGTCGTTCTCCATGGCCTCTCCAAACTCCTCCCACGCCCGAGTTTTGCCTCAGCAGCCACCAAAGCTGCATTCCGCTTGGCCTGCCGGTACCTATCAGCTGCCTCCAGAGACCCACAGGACAAAAAAAGTCTTATAGGACTCCTTCTTCAGCTTGACGGCATCCATCACCGCCGGTGTCCACCAACGGGTTCGGGGATTGCTGCCACGACAGGCACCGACCACCTTGCAGCCACAGCTCCGGTCAGCCACCTCAACAATAGAGGCACGGAACATGGCCCATTCGGACTCAATGTACCCCACCTCCCTTGGGACGTGGTTGAAGTTCTGCCAGAGGAGTTCATCACACTAATGCAATATTATTTGAAAACGAACAGCATCAGATCGGGTGTGAACTTATGCTGGAACTGGAAATTCTCTGATGTGGAATCAGTTCTGTATGGTTGTGGGCTTGGGTGTGAGTGGTGGACATAACTGGGAATGTGTGTGGTGTTTTGAGATAATGAATAGAGCTGCAAATTACAGGTGCTTCTTCATTGTAATAGGAACCATAGCACAGAGAGCTGTGTACACTGCAACAAGTACAAAGGTCAAAAATGTAGGAAGGGCGGTCCTTTGGGTGTGTGGGAACTGTTAACATTTGAATGTGATGATTTTATATAGTTCAGAACGGAAATCAGCAGTTCTTAGCATTGCACCAAGCAAGCTGTTGTATCAACCGCCTAATGTAACTTGCTTTCTTTTTACTTCAGTTATAGTCTTGAATAAAAGTGCACTTGTTTTGTTAAAAAAATACACGTGTAATGCCATGAAAAGTGCATGCAGACACTTCATTGGTACAAGAATGCAGTCACAAGAACACTGCAGAGCTATAGCGCGTCTTTATGTGAAAACAGCAGTGTCAGATGGGGAGTGTCTGATGATTGCATATAGTGCTGAAGTTACTGCTCTTTACCATTCTTTCCTCTGCATGTCCTGGAGAACAAAAGAAACAGCATAAAGCAACATGTGGGGACTGGCAAGATTGGGGAAAAAAACACGCGGTCGTATGTATCGTGATACACTGCAGTGCAATAGCGTGTATTTATGTGAAAACAGCAGTGTCAGATGGGGTAGGGAAGGATCCTGAATGTGACTGAGAGAATGAAAAGTGAATAAAAGAAAAACAAAAACAAAGCTAATCTTTACAAGTATCAAAAACTATCACCGTTACACTGGTACAGACTGAAATCAAATATATCTTTTTATTCTAAAATAGCAAAAATAAGAGCAGTTCACTTATCAAAAGGGAGTCGTGCAGGATCAAACTTGTGACCATTTGATTCCCAGTCAGGAACTTATACTGCTGCACCGCGGCGGCAGTCTTAATAAGTGAGTGTCAATGTCGCACACTAAGGCGGCTTTTTTTTCTGCAGTTGTATTTTTGAATAAAAGCGCACTTCTTCTGTTATATTTGTACCTTTCGTGAAAATGTTTCTTTAATATTTGGACTTCAGGCTTCATACATTATATAGTTTATGCCTGCATTTTGTCATTTGCTACTAGAATATAAAAAACGTTTCTGGTTTAAAAATGTGTTTACACGGATTACTGTAGAAACGGAACACACGTGAAATGCGTGTATTCCAAATAATGATCTATTATTTCCATTCTAAAACTCCACTTCACTCCCAGATAATCAATCAAGGCATGAGCTGGGAGAAGTTTGTGCACATTCTAAGTCGGTGGGGGGATGGAATAGCCGGCTGCTTGCAGATTTTCTTTTATAAGCACATTTAGATGACAAAAGACGCCGGCGGAGAGGTGAGAACGGTTTTAAGAAGCGATTTAAGGTGGGACGGATCTACGAGTTTTTTCGTAGGCTCTGGTAATTCTGGTGTTAAAATGTCCGTCCTCCCATTCCTTTTTTGTCTAATGATATATTTGTTGAAAATAAGTTGGACCTTTAAGTTGCAGTATATGGGGCTCAAAACCCCAAACCTTGACCTGTTGTCTGTCTTATTATTACAATATATATAATCCAACATCTTTCTGTCTGTCTGTATGTCTGTCTGCTTTTCACAAGAGAACTACTTAACGGATTTAGATCAGGTTTTCTATAATTTGCTTGAACATTGATTTTGTGATTTCTCTCATTGCACTAAGCATCATAATTCGCTTGCGGTACTGATTTATTTGCGCAAATCCGAGAGAGACGCAGAGGTCATTCTTCACTCACGCGCCAGCCTTGGGGTGTGTACTTTACATCTTTGCTTAGCTAGTGCACGAGAGAACTAATTAATGAATTTAGATTTGCATTTTTTTTTTATAATTTACTTGAACATTCTCGTAGATTTTGTGACTTCTTTCATTGTGCTAAGAATCATAGTTCGCTTACAGGCCAAAGGGAGGGGGAAGCGTGACGTCAGTAGTGGGGAGCTGGGCAGGGCCCTCCTCACTCACGCGCCAGCCACTGTTTGAGTCGGTGTACCTCTGCGTTTTAGACTGTACTTTGACTCCAATTAGCTAGCGATACCTGTTTATTTACTGATTTTTAAAGTTTGTCTTGTTTCACTACTATGTGGGCAGAACCACTGTGGATGGCTAGTCTATAATATACATAGTTAAAGATGGCAAATTTGTATAATGTAATGTGACCTACCTGAAGAAAAAAAAATAAACAATGACCATCAGCATGAAAAGAGCCTCTGTGAAGCTGAGATTCATCCGTCCTGAGCTTCTGAAGACCACCTATAAAGGGCTCACGTGGTCATTAGATGTTAAGACCAAACATCGCTAGTCCATGAAAATAATACAAAACAATATAATCAGTTTAATGGAAGTCAGACAGTCATACTGAGTCCCGAATATTTGTAAGTCAGGGTCTGTAATGTTTTAAAAAAATGTCTCCTCCCAAGATTATGCCACTGAAGGTGACCGCCTAGTTTGCCCAAATGGTAGACCTGGCCCTGTCCTGTGCCCCTTGCTGTTCTGTGGCAACTGCTTTTTCTGTTTTCTGATTCCCACAGATGAAGCTAAGCACTCGAGATGCTGTGAAGGTACGTATCGAATATTGTCTCTGTCTGCCATGGATGTTTAGAATTGCTGTCACCTTGATAGCCATCATAATTCGCAAAGTGGCTATCGTACTACCACAACACTGGAATGTTGTATGTTAGTCTGGATCTGCTCTTTAATTCATTTTATTTTTAAAAATAATTCTGTTGTTTCTCACATATTTCTATATTTTTGTTAACTCTGTGTTTGGATTATTTTTTGTTTTATTAGAAATAATACAATTTTATTACTATTTGTGTTACTATTGTTTTGTTTGAATATTTATCCTGATATTCCTTGTGTTCTGTAGGAAGAACCCCAAGAGGCGGGTTGAGCTTGGCATCTCCTCTGCAGGACCACTCTTGCCCTTTATATTGTGGCAGACAGCTAAGGTTCAGTAGAGAACCATTAATAGCTGGGGAGTGTGAATTACTATTTGTAAGCACTCTTAGGATTTTACAAATCCATAAACAAAGAAAATGCAAACATGTTTTGTTTGCATTGGGATGCCTTTTAGACAAACCCTTTTGGCTTATTTTATTTTTTTCTTGCTTTGCTTATTTATCCTCTTTTCTTGATTATTTAAAATTATTTCAAATTTAAAGGGACATTATTTGATTTTGGTTCTTTTAAGCCAAAGGATTTTAGTTTCCCTCTCCCTTGACAGACAGGTTTGTGAACTTTAAATGTTTAGGCCTTGACACCTGCTCTTCGAGTTTGGGGCCAGGCTGTCTGGGTGAGACCTGGTTCTGTGACAGACCAGTCTGGTTTTTGCTTATTATATTTTGAGGCCTGTTCATGCTTTATGCCATTTTGTTATTCTCTTTTGCAATACAAATGGAAATATCTCAGATGATTTTTTTCACTTGAGAAACTGAAGTATCGCCTGTAGAATTAAAATGAGCAAAGTTAGATGCATTAAAGTGTGCTAAAACATATATCAGCATACAAAATTTACATTGAAAATGCATACACACAGGGCTGAATAAGGCCTAAGGTTGAGTTTTGCTCAGATGCTATAACGTATTTCTTCATATAGAGAATAGCAGATCATTGGAATCAGCTGCCTTGGTATAGTAGATGGTAGCAGTGTGGGGCGAATCAAATCAGGAACTGACAGGGAATGTGTGAACAGAGATCAACACGTTTTGGGGGCTGAATAGCCTGTTTCAATCAAAACTGCTCCTAAGTTGGTGAGCCTGATTGTTCATGACCAGATTGTATCGCGCACATTTTCATAAATATGTCAAGTGATCTTCTTAAAAATCTAAATATTCAGAGAACAAAGCAGCCGGCCCACACTAATACACATCTCTTAGTGTAAATGGCATGCACACAATTTTGGCAAGGCATCATTTTAAATAAGTGAATCACCTGCGGTGGAACAGCTGTTTGAATTTGCATTTTTTAAAGTGTCTATCAAAGAACGCTACAGTATCTCTGAAATGCATTTTACAAATGGATGAATATACATGCTTTCCATAGCATAAAAACAGTTAATGTTTCCTTCCCTGTGGGTTTTATTTCCCTTTGCAGGTGGTCAGCCTCCAGCGCAGACTGTCCAAACACATCTTACAGCGTCTGCTCTGTGAAAGAGTGTGGGTCACATTAAGAGGATTACCCAGATGTCTTTTTATTTTTGGATTTTATGGCATGTTTAAACTTGTGCTAATCTCGATTTCTGACACCAGTGCTATAGAAAGGGGATGTGTCATCTTATCAGGACATACACACACTCTTGTAGGTCTTCAAAATCTCATCAGTTATCTCTACTTACAGATAAAGCCGAGACAGCTTGCAAATGAAGAAATACAGCCGCAGGCATCACCATCCTGAAAGGCAAAGGTAAGCTCGACTTCCGCACTCACTCCATTATCATTAGCTCAGGCAATTTCGACACTGACTTCCCTTCTAGACGGCGTTAGCAAACTTGGTTTTGATTTTAACCTCAATAATTACAGTATTGTGTATTTCTTTATAGCAGAGTAAAAGCAACATTCACATGTCATATAATCAACAGTGGCAGAGTAATTTGCTGTGATACCTCACAACCCCAGAGACTTGGGCCCAGTGAACAACAACAACATTTATTTATATATCACATTTTCATACAAATAATGTAGCTCAAAGTGCTTTACAAGATGAAGAAAGAGAAAAAAAGACAAAATAAATAAGAAAATAGAATAAGGGAACACTAATTGACATAGAGTAAAAGTAAGGTCCGATGGCCAGGGAGGACTGAAAAAACAAAAAAAACTCCAGACGGCTGGAGAAAAGAAAAAAAAAATCTGCAGGGGTTCCGAGGCCACGAGACCACCCAGCCCCCTCTAGGAATTCTACCTAACATCAATGACCTCACAATCAGTCCTCATTGTATTCAGAGTTCACATGGAAGAACTTGATGATGATATTCATGTGGACGTCTGGCCTTTAACAGGCTGCACTCTGTTCATGGAAACTCAAGTCTGTTGCTACATCCCAAAGATTCTAAAATTATTTAATGGACAGCCGTCCCAGTCACTGATGGTTCATGCCTGGCCTCAGTTCTGCTAAGTATGGCTCTTGCTCACCCTCAAGACCAACTAATGCACAAAGCTTACTCAAAAAGAAGATATAGTGGGACTGGGGACACTCCTGTGTGCCATAACAGCCTTAAAACATAATTGTCAAAACTCTAAACATAGCAAATCAAAATTGTGATTTTAGTAAATTACTCAAACAGAAGCAGACAATTAAAAGGAGCATGTAAAGCATTCAAACAATATCAACAGAAGGGGAACATTCCAACAGCCACAATTGCCCACTTCCAAAAGACAAAGCTTACTTCTTCCACACTAATGGTTCCCAAACGTTTTTAAGGTACGACCCACTTTTGTGCAAGAATTTTGTTTGCAACCGTCACTACCGTACTCAACCCCATTCATAAACAAACAGCAGCCGAGCGGCAGTAAAACAGTTATCAAATAATAGAAATATTCGCACCATCAGTTACCCATTAGTGCAATTTGTTTGTCTTTGTGTTTCCTGGACATTCCAGCCACATTTAAGAAAGCATGTGCTAATTATTTTTCATCACTGTATCGTTGCTCGATGGCACTGGAGTCTTCTGGAAATTTAAATTCGGCTTTAATTATTTAAGCAGCAAAGTACGATGAGGTATCATTTCCAAGCTGCGCACTATGCTGGTGAGTGACAAGTACAATATCAAATATTCAACGATAAGTACGCGCTATACACTTTTTGTTAAAGATAAATACATTTTTAAAAAAGATCATTGCAACCTTCCACATCTGGTAGTGACAAGAATAAAAAGAAATATAGGTTGTACAGTGATGAATATCTCAAATATGACTTTACTCTTATTTCCAGTAAACCCCAATGTGTAGTTTGTCAAGAAGTGTCGTCAAAAGAAAGTGTGAAGCCGTCAGTACTACTATAACATAAAAATTACCAAACATCCAAACAAAAAAGACAAGCATGTGGAACTCTTCGAAAGAAAGCTACAATTACATTCATAAGGAACGAGCCATTTTTACTTTGGCAACCACTACTAATGAATAAGCATTACTAACAAGTTATCAAGTGGCATTTTTGCAATGCAAAAGCCAGTAAGCCACATACAATTGACAAAAATCTCATTTTCCCGACAGCTGTTGATATGGTACAAGTAATGTTTGTCGAAAAAGAAGCTGACAAGTTCAAACCAATACCTCTCTTCAATAATACGATCCAAAGAAGAATAAGCAATATGGCAGAAGATAGTAGTAATAATAATAAATTCTATTAATAAAACTTCAACTTTAATTGACAAAAATACATTTGATTCATTGCAGCGCATTCAAGAACTCTTGGGAAATGTAGCTAAGTTTAAAATAGTAAACTGTGAGCTCACACTGTGCTGCTATCTCAAGTGACCGTGTTAGCGTGTGCCTTGAGCCCCCTTCCAGCAACTTCCTCTGTAAGTATAATGAAGTGCACTCTCTTAATACCGCGTCTCTGATTTGACTGACTCTATCATTCTCGAAACCACAGTCTTTAGCTGCTTGCCTGAGCCGCATACACCTGGGGTATAAAGTAAGTGTTTACCGCAGGTAATGCATTGTTTCCAAAGTAAAAAACACATCCTGCACATCTACACCCCCATGGTGCAAAAACAAAGCCCTTCTCCGTTGCTTTGTTGTCTTCGATACATTGTCTGTTAAAATGAGTCCTTTGCCATCCGCGAATGACTCAAACACTGCTCGCTATCTTGTCCAGCGTAATCCCAGTCTGGTGGGTTCAACATAGCAATTGAATTTTGGTATCGATATTTCCATTTCAAGCAATAATTTAACTCGTTTTTCAGTACGAAACACAATCATTTAGCAAAATCCCTAATCACCAATGTCCAGTCCTTCTCCTTGCCTAAGCTTAGGATTGTCAAGTTGAATCAATAGACAGGCCACCGGTACATATTTGAACAAAATGCTTCTTTGATAGTAAAACATTAATAAATGCCTTAATAAGGTATTTTTGCTTTATTTTAGAAATCTACTTGTGATCTCCCAGATCTTTATTGTGACCCTACAATTTGGGACCCACTGTTCTACACTATTTAAACCCTTACCTCAACACAGCCCCGAGTTTAGATTGAACTAAATTCACTACTCCCCAGGTAGTGAGGCTACTTCTGTGGCAAATCATGAAGTCAAGGGCCTGTATCCAAACAGCGCCCACTGGTGACCCCAATTCTCAGTAATAAAGGACCTAAAGAGCTTCTGGGATGACTGACCGCCAGTTTCACTTTACTCCCATCTGTTGGACTTAAGGTGTTTCACTGTCTTCTTGAGAGGCGGCACTGTGGTGCCATGTAATGGGTGTACCTCTTAATGTCGCATGTGCACAGGCAATGGCATGTGCATGCAATTTTCATCTACCAGTTTCTGTTTGGAGTTTAATGATCTTCAGTGTTCCTGCACTGAACAAGACTTTTCGTGAAGGGTGTAGAAAATGCTGTTCCTAATGGTTTTTCAGAATTTCATTTGGGTTAAGATCTGGTAACTGTGATGGCCAGGAAGTATAGCTGCCAAGTTATTAATTGAAAACATGTCGATGGGGAACAGTATCATCTTGAAACATTCCTTCAACATCAGGTTATAAAAGCTTCACTACAATGTGAATGTGATTTCTTAAAATTGTTTTGTAATTATTGGCATTTAAATGGCCCTCCAAGAGAATCGGTGGACCTGAACCATCCTAGAAAAATAAACCCCGTAACACAGGAAAAGCCAGCAGAGCCTTTAATGCTGGGAAAAACAAGACCACAGATCTATAGGCTTTAGTGTTCAGCTTTTGGATTCAGCAGGCCACATGCATACTATGCTTTTCCATGTTGATGTTATGTCCCAGGTATTCATGACACATAGTGTCCCAAGGGGAAGATGATAGCAGAAACCTGGGTGACAGGCACAGAGGGGGATTTGACAAAATCCAAGTTGATAGTGAGGTCTTAATACTCTGAACAGCAGAAAGAATCAACAACTAAAACCCCATCAGCAAAACACACAATGATGTTGAGAAAAAATGTCTTTAAAGTGTCTTTGTAGCATCTACTAATGCTAAAGAGAAGGAGTTTGAAAATAGTTGTTGAGAGTTGTTCGAGCCAAAGAGAGAATACCTGAGACTGTGAAGAGCCAACCTTATCTCTTCATTTACACAAAAGTTGTAGCGGGTCATAAAGTGTGCATGTCTGGTACCTCCATTTCAATCAGATTCTAGTGATAGCTTACTATTGCTTGGAGTGCATTATTTACACTACATCTTTCATAAAACCTCAACATATGTATTATACAGGTGGATACACATCAGCACAGAAATAACATTTAAGTCAGCTTGGCTGCTGCAATCCATGAGCACAACACACAATAGTCGGTCAGCAGTCACAACTACCACCTCAAAGTGATATAGCATTTCATCGTGAATGATTCATCAATCATTTGCAATTCCACTTCATTTTCTTTTTTTATTTAATAAGATGCATATAATAAGGAGTATTCAGTTACATCCTTTGTACTCTTGTCATTTAATACTTCAACATTATTGTTTTTACAATTTAATTTACTGTACTTACACTTTACTGTACTTTCATAAATTCATACAAAGTTATTCCTCATAATGTAGTTTATCAGGAGATATTTTGTTAGCCCTGAAACTAAACGCTGGCGATGACTTAGATAAACGGTCTTGTACGAGGCAGCCCGTGGGACAGCACACAGAGGGAAGACCAGGTCCCCTGCCCTGGGTAATTCTTTGCCATTAGCCGACACCTCTACAATACATGACTGCAGAATCAGCACACTTTATGCATGTGTAATGTGATGACTTGTTTGCATAAGATCTCATGATTAGCAACTTGGGACTGTTGCTGCCTTCAGCCATCAGAAAACAATGCAAAATTCATTGTGGTGACCGCCCTGGTTGCTTTGGGGACCACGGGTAGAGAGCTTGGAAGCTCAACCCTGTAGGGGCCCATGGTCACCGCCAGGGGGCTCCCCAACGCCTAGAGAGCCCTGGACCTCAGTACGTCCACCACACCCGGAAGTGCTGGGCGGAAGAGGATCAGGGACAACCGGAGTGCTTCCGGGTACACAGCCGGTGCTTCTCCCACACAGGGGCGTGTTGGCAGAAGGTTATTGGAGGACACCTGGAGCATATCCAGGTGGCTATAAAGGAGGCCGCCTCCCTCCATATGATGGCTGGAGTCAGGAGAGTAGGAGACGAGGTCTTGGAGGAGAGGAGTGGAGGTGGCCTGAAGAAGCAAAGAGGCAGTGTGAGGCCTGGACTTTGGGGAGTCCTGGGGGTTGTGTGGCACTGTAGTTGTGTAAATAATAGTTGTGAAGAAACGTGTGGTGGTGAATTTAACACGTCTGCCTGTCTGTGTCCGGGGCTTAGTCTACATCATATAAACAAGAGTAAACCATGAGAGGGCTCAAAACTTCATGAGGAAATGAGTAGCATATCATTTAAAAAAGGAATGATATTGTTACAGTATCTACTATATGGTCAATATTGCTGTCATGATTATGTCCATTGGTTAATTCTGTACACTTAATTAAGCCTTTTTATGAATTACGTTCCAATATGACAATATGTGTAAATTATCATCTTACTAATGTGAACATACTGCATGAATAGAGGCAGCTTAATTAACAGGGCCGAGTCAAGTCATGGGTTGAATCATTTACTCTCAAGTGTTTGAGAAATAATGAAGTTAATAAGGGCAGGGTGATGTCTAAGAGGCTGCAGTAACAATTTCAGTGGTGAAGTTTGGACGCAGTCACAGATAGGTCGACTGGGAATTCAAATTTGTTTCCGTCTATTTGATATTTTGATAAACTACAACTTGTGTGTCTTGACCCCATAGGGGTTTGTGTTTGTGAAAGTGTAACACATGCAAGAAAACAACTTGCATTGGAAATCATGACATGCATTTGTTAAACACATATATGAGGTGTCAGGATAAATCTTCTGCCATTACATAAATACTGTACCTTTCAAAAGTCTCTTTAAAAGGCTTCAAATGTTACTTGACCACAAATGATACATATCTTGCACCAATCTGTATTTTATTTTTTTTTTTTACAAAGCAAAGTAAAGAACTGTTACTTGCAGCTTGCATAAGTATTCAGAGCCCTTCATTTTTTACATGTTGTTAGATTGCAGCTTTGTCCTAAATTAATTTAAATTCTTTTCTCATCAAATAACACCCAATACAGCAGAACAACAAAGCAAAAACAGGATTATAGGGTTTTTTTTTGCAAATGTATTAAAAATAAAAAAACTGAAATTTCACGCTGACACAAGTGCTTGGATCTTTTAGTGTGACACTTGAAATTTGGCTCAAGTGCATCCCAATCTGTTGATCATCATTGAGATGTTTCTACACCTTGTTGTTTGGAGTCCAACTCTGGTCAAGTCAATTGATTGGAGATGAGAAGGAAAGGCACACACCAGTCTATAGAAGGTCCCACATTTGGCCACGTATATCGGAGCAAAAACCAAGCTATGAGGTCAAAGGATTTGCCTGCAGAGATAAGCAACAGGACTGTGTTGAGGCACAGATCTGTGGAAGGCTACAAAATATTTCTGCTGCATGTATGGTGTCCAAAAGTGCAAAGACCTCTGTAATTCTTAAATGGAAATGTTTGGAACCCTAATTTTTCCTAGAGCTGGCTGCTTGGCCAAACTGAGCAATTGTGGGCAGAAGGGCCATAGTAAGAGTGGTGACCAAGAACCTGATGACCAGTCTGACTAAACTCCAGAGAACCTGTGTGGGACTGGACAACCATCCAGAAGGACAACCATCACTGCATCTCTCCTTATTAAAAGACACACGGAAGCTTATCCCACAGATGCTGCCTTCAATTGTAGCAAACATCTCTACAAAGTTTAACTCCGTTAAGGTATGACTGGAAATTCCAGATCTCCACTCCTCCACAGTACATGAAAGCTTTAAGTGTCCCTTAGTTATAATATGGCCTGCTCCATTTTGTTACACTGATGAGGAAGACTCTTCTGCCAGGCTTTATACAGAACTTTTACTGTCAAATGAATTCCAGAACTTGGTCACTTCCTGTGTGAAGAGCGTGCCATTTCCCTGTGTCTCCATACCTTCTCCTCCAACACTTTGGCTGAATGGCACCTCTATATTGGTAAAATGTGAGTGAACGTGCCTGGTACTGTCTTGTCTAGGTTGGTGTCTGCCTTGTGCATAGGATGTGATCCTGAAATTAGATTACGTTGGGTACTTTACAGACATGTTTTGTATATTATAACTGTAATTCTCAACATTGACTAAATTGAGCTGAAGGAGTCTGGGATACTGCGGTGGGCTGGCGCCCTGCCCGGGGTTTATTTCCTGCCTTGCTAACTGTGTTGGCTGCGATTGGCTCCAGCAGACCCCTGTGACCCTGTAGTTAGGATATAGCGGGTTGGATAATGGATGGATGGATGGATGGAGTCTGGGATATTTACAACACGCTAATCTGTTCGGTGCACTCTCACCCTTTATGATCAGGTGAATTGCTATGCACAGCTAACGTTACACAATAAAATATGCATACAGTTTTCCTGTTTCTCTTTCTTTTTTAACTGTTCTCAGTTTGTCTGCTAAATGTATCTTCAAGAAAAGCAATGCCTTTTAATTCTTTTTTTTTTCCGAAGTTTATTTATTCTTCATTTTCCAATGATTCTCACTATGAACTGCCCTGCTGTCCGTCACCAAACCATCTGTTCACATTTCAGGGTCATTGCGAGTGGCAGGGCAACAATCACACTAAACCAAATTAGAGACGCTGATGAGCATAACAGCATGTCTTTGTATGGCTTATTTATTTCAAAAGCTTATCACATGCATGTGGTCTGCCTTTTATCACATAATTATGCCTTTTAAGTATTGTTTCTGTCCTTCAAGCAGCCCATTTTCTGCAAGTTCAAATTGCTCTGGCCTATAGCAAGCTGCTCAAATCTCTGGTGTGGTAATAACATCGGAGACCTATGAGTAGTGTAAGAGGGAGTGGAAAAAAAATCACTGAAAAAAATATAAGAATTATTTCATTTCATGTACAATGAGCTTCATTCAAATAAACAACACTGAAGAATATGGAACTGAAAACATAACACGACAATTACCAATTGCTCTCCAGAAGCAGGCTTTCAACAGATACAACATTTTTACCATGCCTTAAGAAGGCTCATTGTTTGAAGCCTTGAAGTACCAAATTATTCTATACAATAGCTCTAAAAACATAAAAGATGACAGACATCTCTGCTATCACAAAGTCTAAAAATACAAGCAGCTGCCGTGTTTATCCAGACAGCAGCAAATAGCAGTCAGTCGCCTCTGAGGGACTGGCATTTTTCACACCGTGTTTTTATTTCCCGAAGTTCAGTAACTGGTGTCATGCTGAATAAATGTGTGTCACAAGTCCACACCTGAGCCTTTGCAAAAACCACAAGCACATTATGAAGGCAACCTTTCATTTATGGCTTTTACTATGGTTCCATTAAAGTGAGAGATTATTTACAAGGATATTAAGAAACCGGTTTCTTTTGGAACACCAGACTTCCAACACACACATACAAACAGAAAAGCTGCATTCTGGAAAGAAAATTGCTTTATTACGATATCCTACTGCAGTTGCCAATTAATTTTTTTAACACACCAGTATTATTACCAATTTATGTGTCAAAGAAACACATTCTCTAGCAGCTCTTTCTGTTATCCCAGCCAATGTCTTATTTTTATAAAAAGCAACAAATCATGCAAGTGTTTCTTTAGATTGATTGTCAGTTCCATTTTGTGTGCAAACACAATTATATCAGTAACCATAGGCAGAAGAGACCTATCCCCAGACAAGGTAGGATACCAGGCCATGGCAGTGTGCATACACAGGGACTGCGGCTCTCCTACAAGCAGGGTCAGGGGGAGTCAGAGTAGGATTCAGCCCCAGACTGGACCGAACATTCACATCTACATTTAACACAAAAGTGAGGATGGCCACTAATGATTAGTGGACCCTGCTGAATTTGCTTGTCTTTGAGCTCGGTGAAATGCCGGGCAACTTTGTCAAACTCGGCAAAATGCATTGATGTTAACAGGGAAGGAGAAACTGAACTACTAGTAGATTACAATGGCACAATGGTGTTTTAAGTGTCCCTGACAGCTATGGAATGGCTTACCAACTATTCTGGACTGATTACTGTGCCCAGAAATTTAACCTGAGCTCTGCTGGCCTTTGTGTCACAGAGGGGGCACACATTCATTAAGACTTGCCTCCCACAGATTTGAACTGAAATGTACAGTTTGATTTTTTTTTCCCTGGTATTTTTGCTTGTTCAGTGCCGCTGCTACAAAATAAGCACAACACTGAATCACAAGGATTCTTTACTTCACTATGTTTGCACTAACTGCTCAGCACTCTGGGCAATATTATTACAAAGATTGATTCACATTGTACATACAAGTTCATACAAAAAGAGATGAATAAACCAACACATATCAGTTTTCCTTTGGATGCATGTTTTGTGTATAAATGTTTTTGGAAGTTTTACGCTAATTTTTAGCCCACTACTAGGATGCTCATTACATACACAACAAGCAGTCCCATCCAAAATTGGCTGCCACAACTCTGTGAAGTCACGATGGCCTCACAAAGCATCATGAGGTACTGGGAGAAACATTTTGTCTAAGCTGGAAGCACAGCAAATTTCCACAAAAATATTTAGTAAATTTGGAATATTTGCTGTGAAAAACACTTTGGTAAATTTTGCTGATCAACACAAATGAGTAGCAAAGAACCTGGATGAAGACCTCGTGAGAATATGAGAACTCCAAACACCTGTCATAACTGACCTGGGCCAACAAACACATGTGACTTGACATTACTCTTGTGATATATGGCCGGCAGTCCAGTCCGGTCAATACCCCCAAGCCGCCAGATGGAGCCCTCCCTGCAACATGGTGATGCCCCGAATTCCAGCAGGGCATCATGGTATGTGGAGTTTTAATGCACAGACCTGCTCTATAACGTCTGGGCCGCCAGGGGATGCTGCAGGGAGGCTCAGAGACTTATATTTTCAATACAGCCCGGAAGTACATCACAGTCACAGGGACAGAAGAAACGACGTACTTCCGGGTTGCAGAAAAGGAGTTTTCAACTGACCTGGAAGTGCTGGATAATCACATGGACTGAGGGATCAGAAGCACTTCCGGATCAAAGACTATAAAGGACTGTGGGAGATCCCAGACGGGCGAGCTGAGTTGGGAGGAAGGGAACAATGCGTCTGGGAGTGGAGGATTGATTATTGTTATTATTGTTATAGTTTATGAGTATTGTGGAGTGGAGGGTGCTTTGTGCACATTATTGTATGAATAAAGTCAAGATTTGAACTTTTATCTGGTGTCTGAACTAAGGGTTCAAGGGGACGACAGTGCCCCGTATCTCTCACACTCTAAAATAAGTTCTGCATTTCCTGGAAGCAGGAACATACAAGTTTTCTGTGTTGCTAATAAAACCTATCAGCATGAAATGGCAGTCACCTGGCTCTGGGCAAAATATTATTTAAGCTAATCTAGTTATTATCCAGATGAAGTTCAGCATTGTACTTCTCTGCTGCTTTGCTTTACTTGCTTTTCTATATTTCATCTTTTATGACTCGTTTATAGGGGTGAGTCAAATAATTTTTACTCATTTTGGATGAATGTTTAAAAAAATTACTAGATTATTCAACTGCTGTGGCATAAAATGCAAGAAGTGAACTTTATTATGTTTTTCTTATAAAATTAATTTGTATGTCTTATTATAAGACTAAGACCTAACTAATTCTGATCCCTTTTGTGTTGGGATATTGTGATAGTTAACAATTTACAGCATGTAAACTTATGGCAAAGAGACATTACCAATGTTATTGAATGAGTTGGCAATACAATTCCAGAGCTACTGTGGAGTGCCTACTGGGCATAATTGGATTAAAATTTGATAAAAAAAAATGCTGAATTATGGGAAAAAAAGATTTAGATCACAGAAACACGTTGGACTCAAAGTTAGATCTACCTCAAACATTAGCCTTCAGAGTTCTTCAAGGAATCTTTACTACAAAATGCATTCGGAAAACATTTCTAACACAAGTATTGAAAATGCTGACCTAAATAATCAGTCGTTGTCAGCAAAAAGGTTGTGCCAGAAGTTGGGATTGGAACATAAGGAATATCTTTAAGGCAGTCACTTAAGGTCTGTTATATATTCAGATATAAGGTCAGTTATTGTCATTGTTCTATCTTATATTCTAATCATTTCAATGAACTTCCTGAGATATGGTTTTTGCAGGAATTATAAGAACACAGGCATTGCTTAACAGAAATAATAATTATTATACTTCATGGTAAATTGAAAGCAACATATTTAAGAAAAGAAAAAATGTCCACGTTAAGTGTGAATGTTTTTCACCTTGTGCCGCAGACTAAATGTTGCTTAGTCAAGTCCAGAACTTTGGCTTTTTTTGTAAAAATGTACTGGAAACATCAGATCATTTCAAATCCTTCATTCTTTACTACAAGTATTACATGCCTTCTTTGATGGAACAGTAGATAGATTTGCATTGGCACTGAATCCATCCACTGTTCCATCAAACGAGGCATGTAATACTTGTAGTACAGAATGAAGGACTGAAAATGATCTGATGATCTGGTTCAGTGTGGATATGTGGGTGTGAAACACAGAGAGGGTAACTGGCTTCTGTTCACTGCTGCAAGAGTAAGCACTGATGTCCCGTAACACTGAAGTGAAAACTGAAAAAGTGAATAAATAGATTTATCACCTGGGGGAAATCTGGCTTTTTACAGAAGCTCTTTAAATAAATAAATAAATATACGCACACACACTTAGGTCTGAACATACACCAGAATGACTATAAAGCAAGAAAATTTAAAGGAAAGTAAAGTTCTGGACTTGGTTGTCACAGTTACAGTGAGGGATTATTTTTTTGTAAATGCTGTTGCACAATATTCTACTACAAAAAGAAGAATGCTATAGCCACACTCCTCCATTTCTTCAACTGCCTTTTCCATTCAATGCTGGTGAATGAGCTAGACCACATCCCAGCATTAACTGCAAAGCAGGGATGAATTTATGGTGGCAAGATATCCAGCTTCAGTGGCTTTTCAGCCCCCTATCTTCTTATTCAGGCTAGATGCCTGTTTGTCTTCTTTTCACAATTAAAATTATTCTTATGTATATTACTGGCTCACTTCATCTGTCAAAAAAAAGAAACGTCCCTTTTTCAGGACTGTGTATTTCAACAATAATGTTTTAAAAATCCAAATAACTTTACAGATCTTCATTGTAAAAGGTTTAAACAATGTTTTCCATGCATGTTCAATTAACCATAATCAATTAATTAACATGCACCTGTGGAATGGTCGTTAAGACCTTAACAGCTTACAGAAAGTAGGCATTTAAGGTCACAGTTCTAAAAACGCAGGACACTAAAGAGACTTGTCTACCAACTGTGAAAAACACCCAAAGAAAGATGTCCAGGGTCCCTGCTCATCTGCGTGAACGTGCATTAGGCATGCTGCAGGGAGGCATGAGGACTGCTGATGTGGCTAGGGTAATAAACTGCCATGTCAGCACTGTGAGACGCCTAAGACAGCGCTACAGGGAGACAGGAAGGATAGCTGATCATCCTTGCAGTGGAAGAGCCCGGTCCTCAATCCCATTGAGCACGTCTGGGACCTGTTGGATCGCAGGGTGAGGGCTAGGGCCATACCCCCCAGAAATGTCCAGGAACTTGCAGGTGCCTTGGTGGAAGAGTGGGGTAACATCTCACAGCAAGAACTGACAAATCTGGTCCAGTCCATGAGGAGGAGATGCACTGCAGTACTTCAAGCAGCTGGTGGCCACACCAGATACTGACTGGTACTTTTGATTTTAAGCCTCCCTTCATTCAGGGACACATTGTGAAACATTTTTAGTTTATGTCTCATGGTGTTGACTCTTTTAGTGTTCATACAAATATTTACACATTAAGTTTACTGAAAGTAAAAACAGTTGAAAGTCAGAGGACGTTTCTTTTTTTGCTGAGTATATTATGGTTATGGTCTTCATTTTTGATCTTGTCAGATGCTGCTTTGCATAGCATCCTCCTTTTTTGGGACATGGAAGGGACCATCCCAGAAACCAGGCCCAATTAGGATAATCAATTAAACTTATAGGCACAACTGTGGGATTTGAAAGGCAAAGAGAAGTATCTGGTAGAATACTATCTGAACATGGGAAGACTGTGAAAACCCCATGGTAAGCAAGCTAGGCCTCTGGGAAAGTGAAGCAGCAAGACTAACCACTGTGATGCCTGAGTATTACATGTTATTATTTGTAGGTATTCAGTACCAATTATAAAGAAGATATGTAAGAAAATAATTTAGTATATAAGAAAAAATCCTCTTCAGTGTATAGAGAGTATGCCCTGCCCGTCACTTTCACAAACCAGTTCTGCCAGATACTGTATAACCAATGTCACATCTTACTTTAGAAATGCTCCAAGCAGAGGAGGTCAAGTACTGAGACACATAGCACTACACACAACTTACACTTATATTTTTAGTGGACAGCCTTCTGTGCTAATGGCCTTCCGCTTGTCACATCTGTTGCTGTAATTGAGAGACAGGGCTTTTAGCTGTACAGAGAAAAGGAAAATAAATGTAGTGTATGGTTTAGCAGAGCCCCTTACCCAAAGCTCAAATGAACCTTTTGTTCAGTTGTTTCCCTGCTGATATACAAGAATGAATTCATCAGGTCTCTTGCTGTCAGAATCGAGTCAGGGATTCTCAATTAGGGCAGCCAATCATTTCCTCTCATATTTTCCTCTTATTTGTAGTTTCTCTCTGTCTCGCTCTTTGTATCAGTAAATTTTAATAGTTACTGGCACAATTTCTGTTTGGAATTTCTTTGGAATGACGTAATAAGAACGATGAGGCATCTTTGATGCCAAGCAGTGAAGATGTTTTGGGGGAGCTGCTTACTGCTTCGTCTTTTTTCCAGCAATAATCTTTCAGTTTCTATCTTTACCCTCTTGGTGAATTGTTTCTGCTACTCTTGAAGAACAAAAGGTGGAGTATCACTTACCTCATCCTTGATCTTCCTATACATCAGTCAGCAGATGTTCAAGGCTCCTATTAAAATTCTCTGAAGTACAAAGATACTGATTAACATGGGAGACAAAAGAATGATCTTTTTATGCTACCTTCTGTTATTTGAATTAGTCATACAGTATGTGTATATATTACGTATGGAGACATGCTCTGACTTAAAACAGTGCTATATTCAGGACTGGGAGAACTGAGTCATTAGTTCAAAACCTCTCCCTCATTTATAGGCCATCCGTACCACATAATTCAGTTCATGTCTGAAAGTAAATCATACCTTTCCCAAGGAATATTAATTAGAAATGATAGCTACAGAAAACTTACCTTATTATGTTTCTGTCTTCATCTTGCATTTATCAGTCAAAGAAATGTAAAAACATAAACACAAAATATTCCTTTATTTTTTTAAACTAAAGACTACACAGGGTCACTGCTGTAGCTCTAGAAGTTATCTACATTTGCATTTATTTACAGCTTCTTTCTTATTTACAAGGTCAAAGAATACAGTGTTAGAAACACAAAGGTGTTGGAAAAAAACAACAAAAAATCAAAATAAAAACTGATAAGTTTAGAAAAAGTACAACGTTACAATGCAACATTTTTAATGCAAATTTCACAATGCAATTATTTCACGCAAAAATCCATTTTATTTTCAGCTTTTCACAAAATACATAATGAAAAAGGGAGCAAAAAAAGCCAGTGACATCTCTGAAATGGTCTTGTTAAAATAGTGACACCTTAGAAAAGCACTCTCTGGTTAAGACATCCCCTCACTAAAACCACTTCAGGCAAATGTTGTACTCTTGACAGTTAATGAAACTGGACGTATAAAAAGAGTCCGGCATCAGTGCAAAGTTAGACTCACATAGTGGACAGCCATGTAGGGTTACGATGTCCATGTTACATCTGAAATGCACATGCAGCTTATTCATCCTCTCTTACAGAAAGAGACAAGCCCCTAGTTTGACAAGAGTGGGGTCCTGTAGGATTTGAGTTGATCTGATCCAGAAGACTCCACTGAACTGTGTTGACTCACAACGATTATGAATGGCCTCAGAATGCTCAAAGTTGAAACCAGTGACGTCTTTAGGACTGACATGAAACTGGGAGAGAATTTTCTTTTCATTTATCTGAGATATGGGGTTAGATAACATTGGGTAGCAAAGCTACTGTCTCTCCCCTTGATTCATAGCCAGCTTTGGCTCTTCCTTGAAGTCGGCCCTAAGCTGTATAAAGGCATTTTCTCCTTAAGATTCCATCATCGGTATAAAGCAACTTACTTTGCGGTTCAGATCTATAGTATGGATCGTCAGCAGCCCCACATTGTGTGTTCTGGAAGGGTTGGAGTGTTTGTGTGTGTGTTACACAGAAACTGTGTGCTGCAATCTTATGGCATGCCTAGTTGCATGTTTATAGTCCCATAGTTTAGAAACATTACTTCTCAGAGCAGACACACTGGGATAAACTTCTATGTCATGTCCATATAATACAAATAGTGTATATATGTAATTGTCATCTTGCTTTTTGATCTATACTTGGAGTGCTTTTAGCAATGTGGCTCCTACTCTGTGTTCTTGGTAACATTTCAAAAATACATGTACAATCAAAACAAACAAATGGTTAGTGACTTGGTACACATGCCAAAGATGGTTTTATTTAGCTAGTAAAAAACCTGCCAAAAAACTGTGATTTTTTTCCTATTTCTTTTTTAGTTTTTAAATTGTTTAAAAAATTAAAAAAAAACTTATAAAATTGACCACATTGTTAAAATCCACTGTGTCAAGAATATGACCTCATGATAGCAAAATGTTATCTTTACTGCTTTATCTTAAAAAAACAAAAAAAAACAAAAAAAAAACATCTTTTTAAAGCCTCTGCACATGATTATATTGTATTTCATGTATGCTGGAAACACCTTTCAATACTAAATACAACACTAAGCATTAAAAAAGTAAATATTTCACATTTTTTGAATTCACATTTTTTCTTCTTTTTGTTATACTGTAATCACTGAAACCTTCCATATGGTTTTCACTTGTTTGTGTATACTCACTGCCCACCCCTGAGCACAGAAAGGAAGCACAGTCCACAGTAAAGTGGTCTGAAACCCACTTCAGCTCCCCCATGTAAAGATTTTTTCCACTGCTGTACCACTGGCAAACAACAACTAAACAGGAAAAACGTTACGTCAATTCAGAGCTGAACTGGCGTTAAAATTCCAAATCTCTTTAATATCTTTAACTGGATCTACACCTAGAATTATTGTCCAGGCACACTGTAACTTTGGAAAGTGTCTTACAAAAATGTACAGTAAATCACAGAAGACAAGTTCAGTTGGAACATGGACATTAGGACATCATAGAGCACATGACCAGGTTATTTAATCCATATGAGTGCTAAATGGGATTTCAAGTAAGCAACAAGTGAGGATACTGCAGTCTTTCCTTTGTGCCTCAAGTGTAAAAAGTACACAATCAAACTCATTTATGAATCGCAATTTGCTTCCAAGCAAACTTGTGAACCTTGCTTACAGCTCAATTTTCATGTTTACTTCCTCACAAGAGAGAGACAAAGACAAAAATAACAAAAGAGAAAAAAGTCATTAGGATATCAGTGTTTCACACTTTTTTTAAAGTGTGAACATAAGGAACAAAAAAGTAAAAACGATATTAACATTGGGCACTCTTTTTAGAAGTACAGTGCAACTGTATATATATATTTATATATATATATTTTTTTTTATAAAAAATAAGTACAACAGAGTCAAAAAGTGGCCACATAAGCAGCTGTCTTTGGCAAGTAGTCCTCAATGCTGTCCATTTTTTTTGTGATTTTCCTTCATTTTTCTGTTTTATGTCACCTTTTGCCCATTTCACTCTGTCTCATGAAATGAATATTATTCACGCTGTCTGACAGCTCCGGGTACTGGTCAACTGAGATCACAAAGTAACCATCATACCCCAGTACCCTCCCTGTGCTTAGCAACTGTTGTTTCTCACCTTCTGTCCATGCCCTTGTTCCTTCCTCACCATCTCGCAGTCTCTGCTGTTCAGTGGCCCAGGCATGGGCTACTGCTCGCTGTCTAGCCAGCTCTAGCACACGCACCTTCTCCTCGTCCATGGTGGTCCCATAACGAGTGTTCAGGCACAAAGCCCCATACTGGAGCTGAATGTCTGTGTATCGTCTAGTCCTGCCATTCAGAACTGTATTTACCTGAGACACAGTCACATTGACACCATTCTCAAGAGTTCTCCTACCCCCTGTCATGCCAATCAGAGACAGATCACTCTCAGGGGGCCCAAGCTTTATGAAGTAATGGGTGTCAACACCGCTGATAGTAAAATGAAGATCTTGTAGGTAGTAGGCACCATTAAGGATAGCTGCTGTCCTTCGGCCATCCTCGTTGGCAAGGCTGATGATGTCAGTGGTGACGCGGCCATCTTTGAGAGCAAATTTGACACCTTTGCCAAAGATTGAGCCCCCTGATGCAAATCGGTTCTTCTTCTCATTTTGGAGGCAACCAGCACTACTTGCTCCATAGATCTGTCCAAAGAGTTCTAACTTTACAAATGCCTTCAGCTGTTTTTGTACTTCACACTGTACACCTAAAATAGACTAAAAAGAGAAATACAGCATAATTGGCCTCTTTTAGATATAACCACCATTTTCACTAAATTAAATTAAAATATCTGCTATTTAGCTCAAATACTAAAAGAGTTGTATGCTTATTTTATTGTCTCATGCTAAGTAACTTACAATAAAATTGCTGTCTTTTCAAAAGAATGGAGTAAGTGAATGCTTTGAAATCTAGTGACAAGTAGTAGGCATTATAAAGAGTATATACTGTAAAACGAACCTGGAGATTTTAAGACACATTTCTCAAACAAAAAATCAAACATTTTAAATAATTTGAAATGCAATGGAGTGCAGAAAAATCAGAAGAATATATTCTAGAAATATAACAAAATGTAGCATTTTATAAAAGAAGACAGATCATTAAGTCAGTCCAGTGTGGTTCATTACTTAGCAGATAATGTAACTGATTCAGTATTCTCATCCGATCAGTTTTTAAAGCATGGTAGGGCATCAAGACTGCACATTGTGTGAGGGCCTGCAGTAATGTCCCACTGATTTGGACGTAAAGCTTCTTCAAGCTGTAAGAGGAAGTGTAAGGAACTACAGTAAAAATACCATTGCAATATTGTGTTTTAAAAAGTACATCATTATGCTATTTTCAGATAAATACAATCTACTGTATAGACACCTTAGCCATTATTGGCCCTACTTGTAGGCATCAATGCCATGATAGCTTTGCAGATCTGCTTGTAGTAGTTTTCTAATAGTTAATTACACTTTTTTCAAGATCAAGCAAAATTATTGGCTTATCCTCAATACAATCTTATCTACTGCATCTACTGGTTAGCATCTACTGGTTATCCTGAACAAAGATGTATAATCCACTAAAGTACTGGGTTTGCTTTGTTTACATTTTCTGTATAGCGTCACTGTAATAATTTCTGTGACTACTATTTATTATCGAGTTAGAATGTGTCCTGATTTGTACTACTTAACTTATGAAATTACTGTTTTCAATAACATGCTGTGTTGTATAGAAACAGAGCTGTAGTTGAAGAACAAGAGCCTGATTCCTGATAACCGAGCAGCACATACAACCTTGCATTGATTTTTTTAAAGCAAAATATGGCTATGTTCATGCTGCCCAATTCACATTATTTATTGATTTATTTTGCATAAGTGGGGCACATTCAGGATAGATACATACATATAAGAACAAACTGGATTTGAATCACTCGTGAAATTTACTTGAACAGTCATAACATAAAAAATCTGATATGAGACAAAAGCCACAACAGAACTACCTTGCCTACTGGTGGTGGTCAGAAGGATTGGTGGCGCCAGTGTTCGGCAGCCTCACTTCTGTCAGTGTGCCCCAGGGCAGCTGTGGCTACATAGTAGCTTATCATCACCAGCATATGAATGTGTGTGTGAATGGGTGAATGACTGTTGTGTTGTGAAGCGCCTAGGGGGGTTCTTGAACTCTAGTTAGGCGCTATATCAAATACAGGCCATTTACCATTTAACTACTTTTAGCTGCAGTGTGAATAATGCCTTGAAAGACCTGTGCCTATTCAGACAAAAGTTTTTTGTGTGCTTAACAAAATCATAAATTAGTCAAATGTGGAAAAATGTTAAATATGCTTAATGTTAAATTAGTGTTCTTCTAAAGTAAATTCAGGTTGGGGTAGATTAAAAGTAAGAATATATAATATCATTAAACTAGAAACAACTTTGCAAGTACAGATAAATCTTGTAGAAAACAATCAAAAGTTGAACACCTAATGAAATCTGCCAAGAGCTGAATAAAATGCTTTGAAACATTTTGAGGCCCAGTGTCATAAGAGCTCAGGGTAATCTCTTATTGTTATAGAGAGAAAGCCTATTACTGTCTATTTACATGCTCTGTTGTAAAGACAGCTGTGTTTTGTTTGCATATAATTGTTATACATTTCTCGCAATGAAGATGAAAGTAACCTATATATATCATGACATGTTTACAGATCAGAGATCAGAGGCAGTATGTGCATTATGATTTTAACAGTATAACAATAAAGTTGACATGTTATATTTTCATATCTGAGATGATTCAGTAATGCAATACTTACTACTACTGCCTCACAGCTCCAGGAGACACTGACCTGGTCTGTGGAGGTTTTGTTTGGGCACACTGGTTTTCCCAGACTTCAAAAAATGTGTGTGTGATGACTGCAGAATCTCAATGTGGCATGAATCAGAGGTGCTTGTGTGTAAATGTAGCTTATCATAGCCAGACATCCTATTCATGACTGGATCTTACCTTTCCTTGAGGATGTTGAACTAGGATCTTCCACTCTAAACCCGTATATTTGAATAAGCAGGTTTAGAAGTGTGAATGGAAAACTAGTATCTTTTAAGAATGTGACACCTGCATTTCATTGAGTGGTATTTTGTCTTCTGTATCTGCTATTATGTGTAATATTGTATATAGCCCTCAAAACCTATTTGTGGGAAGTAAACTACATGTGGTTATATCAGTTTACATGTTCTTTTCTGGAAACTGTAGTTTCAGCTCATCTGAAATACATTTAATAGTAGTCCTAATTTGTTAAAGTAACAATTTAGCTCAGTGTGTCATGTGATGGATATCGGTCCTGTTCTGTTTTTAATCAAAATTGACAAAAACGTTTTTGAGTCAGCACTTACCCTAAAATGGAAAAAGGCTGTTTACACATACTGACTCCGTACATCATCAAGATGATTTTGTACACTTTTTTTCTTGCATTCACAAACCAGCTTAAATAGATTTAGGCTCACTTAGGGACACAACCTAAAGTGTTAGAAAGGCAGGAAACAGTCCTGGGCATGGCACCAGTCCATTGCAGAGCACTCTAATGTCCGCACCCATATTTGCATTCACACAGGTCCAATTTAGAGTTACCAGTTAAGCTAAACACCCACATCTTTGGGCATATGAGATGAAGACTGGAGTACCTACAGGAAAAACATATGATGACAAGGGCAGAACATGCAAACACACCACATGGACAATGGCTGGTTGAAGAATTCAAACTTAGGATGCTGGATTCACTATAGTGCACTGCACTCATAATAAACGTGCTTACAGTGAAACAGGAGCCCTCCACTACCTACACAGTAGGACTGTAGCATGTTTCTCTTGAACATTTCCACTGTGGTTATCAGAGTAGGAAATACACAGTTAGTTACTGAAAAAGTGGTTACAGTGACAAATAATGGTATACCTTATCCACTAAAAGTCAGTTAATGCCTTAATTCAGTAAAAGGAAAGAAAACCTTTATTTGTAGTCTGTCACTTCTCATGACCTAAGTAAAACCCAATGTAATGGCATACTGTTTGCAAATAATGCTGTACACTTGTGACACTCCATTCTTTGTTACATTGCATTGTGCTTTACATATTAAACTTAATAAAGTTTACAGATGAAGCAGATATGTAATAAATAATTGTAAGCAAAACCTAATGGGAGTAGAGCTCCTCAACTTTAACAATTTTAAGTTACTGAAGTCTCACAAAAAAAGATGCCTAAAAGACAAAACATCTAAATTCTGCAACTTATTTCATTATTTCCTTCCAAACCTCAGAGGCTTTAAAGCTTATTGTCTTTCAAACTGCACCCTGGTTCACTGAAACTGCTAGAAAATAAAGCATATCATCCGATATTCTGTTTGTTCTTTAAGCCCTTTAATATTCCAAAGGCCAGAGACAGTATACTGTCCAATAACTAAGATCCTGTCAAACAAACAATCCACCGCTGGGTTTTTTCACTGGTAAGAAAATTGCTTGCGTGACGAGTATTGGATTTTAAATGTCATTAGTAGTGCCAAGAGAGGAGGGCAGAAATATGCTCATTTGACAAAACATCAAGTTAAAAGTACACAAGTGGGCTCAAAATTGCATTACCAAATATCAATGAATTGGAATGCAATTAAATACCTTGTGTTTTAACAACAAGGAAGCTTACACTGCAGTGGGTGGGGGAAGCAGCAATGCTTCAGATCTGAGTTATTAACAGCTTTGTTCTGAAAAATGCTGCAGGCCAGTTTAATGCTGGAAGATCACTCGGGGGATTTTAATAAAATTCAAACACCTGGATAAAGAAGTAATATTTCTTTCTTTTTATGGAATATACATTTCCCTTCTCCTTTTTGTATTAAAAAATATCCAGAATTTAAATTGGATATACCAGAAAAATGTTTCAATGCAATCTGTATATGCCTTTTGTGTGCACTTGGAAGATGCTGTGCAGAATAAGTGCGGAAGCTCCCTGCAGAGCAACAAAGGCTCTTTGTAGAGTGGTGAAGTCCTCGGTGAGTTCTGATAAGATGTCTCCCAAAGGATATTCTTCAAAATAATGCAATCAACTGGCAAAAAAGCTTTTCTTTCTTTTGTGTTTTAATTCAGAGTTGAATATTGCAAGTTAAAGAAACAGAACCTTATAATAACAACAGTAGCTTGAATGTAAAACATGTTAAGCCCTACTGTTCCCTGTACTTAAAGTACATTTTTGGTGAACTGAATTACGACAGAATGGTGCAATGGTTAGTGGTACCCCTTCATATCTTCAAAGCCACAGGTTTAAATCCTAGTGCAATCTCTGTGTGGATCTTGCATATTCTTTCATTGTCTCTGTGTTTTACTTCTGGGCACTCTGATTTTCTTCTCACACTTCTAAGAAACTTGTTTATAGCTATGCTAGGTTAACTGGCTACTTAAAATTGTCAAAGTCTGAATGTGTCCTACATTGCACTACCACCCTGTCCAGGATTAGCTGCTGCCTTGCATCCAGTGTTGCTAGGATATGGTCCAGGCTTCCACAACTATGTACTGGATTGAACAAAGTAGATAAATTCATGGATGAATTAGACCAAAATGAGAACACTAGACTAATACATCACAATTGCTGTGGTGTTTCAAGTACTATGTTGACCAAAGATTTATTGTTAAAGGTGACTGAAACTGTTATAGTCAGGAAACAATAGTATTAAAATATTTTGTTTCACTAAAGATTATCTAAAAGAACACTTTCCAAAACTAAGGAACACATGCATCAGTGAACTGTCGCAAAGGAGAAGAATATTATCTGACTGCAATTTTCAGATGAGAATCTCAGCTTTAACATTACAACAAATGACTTTGGCAAACCTCTTATTGCATTCATTGGGAGTACAGCAAAAAAATATAATTGAAGGAAAGGAAACCTGAAGCCTCTAAAAACAATACAGTGTGGAATTGTCCACTGTTTCAAATACTTGGGTTCTGACATTCTGCTCACTTGGTAAAGCTTTATTTGAACCGTTTTCTTTATCTAGAGGCTGACATATTGGTACACATTATTCATTATTGGATACAACTTGAGTATTCTGAACATATATGAACAGAACAAATGACATTTATTATTTTTAATTTGACTATGTGGCCTTTGTGTCTGTTGAATTTACATGAGAGATGGTGTGTGTGTGTGTGTGTGTGTGTGTGTAAGTGTAAGTGCACGCTCTCTTACTGACTGGCACTCTGTCCAGGATTGGTGTTTAGTGCTGTTAAGCTAGGCATCAAATCTCCATTTTCATGAATTGGATTCAGGAAATTAATAGATTGATAAATAGATCCCTTCTTCGTCATACATAATTAGATACAAAAATAAGAGCTTAGCTTATTTTAACACTTTAGGAGCAAACTGTATCTCATAGAAGACTAAGCCAAGGTCTCTCTCAAAACCTGTGAGATGCTGATTGTTACGATGAAGGCCATAATCCAGTTTTTACCTCATGACCTCTCCAAATAAGTAATATGATGGTATTTGAGCACCTGAGGTGTAGCAAAATGTGTTTTCAGAAGTAAATATTAATGAAAAGCAGCACTTAGAAACACAAGACGAATGTCTTAAAACTAACCTCAGTATTTAGCAGCAGTCATAGGGCTGCACAACACTGACCGAAAACTTTTCCATTAAAGAGAGGGGAAGTGGTTTTGAAATTTCAATAAGGGAAAGTAATGGCAGCCCTTTGGTTTGACCCTGTTACCTCTCCAAGAATAAAACCTATTTACAGGTTAGCTTCTGTCAATAGCAGCCATTTCTCATTCCTCCCAAGAGGGTTTAGCCAGTCAAGGTTTTAATTTCCTCTAATAAAGATGGACGAGTGCAGGCAGACATATTGATTACCTTGCTGCTGTCCCACTCCTGGGTCTTCATTTGAGTGCTGATGAGCTCATACGATGGTTCCATGGCATCAGTATCTGGTTTAGGATATCCAGGAATGACATTGTACAGCTGGAATCCAAACGTAAGCAGCCAGCTGTTTACATCTGTAAGATGATAAGAGAAATAACAAATCTGTTTATATTAAAAACAAAACTATTTCCCTGCTTATATTGATTGCATTATTCACTATATGACAAGAAGGAAGTAAATGAAAAGAGCAAAGTACTGGAATTCCTACAATAACTATCAAAATAATGGTGTTCAATAAACAGAGCTGTCAATGCTGTTCTGGCAAGTCATTTTTGCTTCAAACTACAGTAAATATAAATCAAGTCAGGTTTATTTTTGTTCTTTGTGTTTGAGAAAGGGCAATAACTAAATGCTGTTTCAAAAATAGGACTGACAAATACAATTTTACAAGTAAAGCGTCAATAAAAATAAATGGGGACTTAGTTAGATGAAAGCAATCACTGTTGACTATGTTATCTTTTTAGTGACTCATTATAACATTCAAAATAGCAAAACCTGTATTCTGCATTGGTGCAGTGACAGGCTGATATCATCAACATGCAGTCAGGTGTTACTCACTTTGAAAAAGAGATTTCACTAACAAGACAAAGAACCTGAGCAGCATTAAACTGAAGATGAAACAGTGAATATAAACATGAGAATGACGTTCATAGTCTTAATAAACCAAATGTTATATGTCACCACAGTACACACATTATTGTACAAAATAAAATTTAAAATAATGTACTTAAGTGATAACATTTAAGATGTATACCCATTCAGATTCATTTGTTTGGTAGTGGTTTGAAAGTAGTTAGATTATGTGGTTAAGGCACTGGATTTGATTTGTAACCTTGAACAAGTCAAGGCTGTACTCTTAAAATGCACTTAGCAAGTTTAGTTATATCTGTATAATGTACTGTATAGGGTGGTCCAGATCTAATTATGCAATTTTCATTACACTATAACTTATTACGTTTATTACATAGAAAATCACCCGAAAAATCCCGGACCATCGAGAAGTGTGTGAACTGACGACCTGAAGAATCATCTTCGAGCCGAACTGGAATCATCCCTGTATAAATCAAAGTCATCCAGACAATCTGGATCTGCATAATTAGATCTGGGCCACCCTGTATAACTAGGCACCTAATATTACAAATTATGCTCTCACTGCTCTCACTCCTCTGAGACTGGGCAACAGGAGAACATTTTTTTTTTTTTCATTATACTGTTTAATCCATTCCTTTTTTCTCTACTACTCCAGGAAACTTCAACATTTACCAGAGGAATGGAGAGGAAAAAACTATCTAATCTGAATCAATGCTCGGAATTTTCAATGTATTCCTAATACAGGCATGAATTTTCCATAGCAACCTTTATAAATATAAGGTTCCTTGTAAATGTACTTGGGTGTAGCGCTCCTTGGCTCAAAGGTCAATGATCAACTTTGTAGATGTCTTATATACAGTATTCTAAGGCTTTAGTAAAGAAAGATGAAGACCTGTCAAATAATAATTTTTTAGTTATTAAAGTGGTATGGGCTGGGTGTCAGATCTAGAAGACCCAACTATTTAATAAGTGTATCCTGTGAGAAACCAGTGAATACTTCTGATACAGAGATAGAAAAAATGTTGCCTCAGTGGATTCTGGTCAAGCCTTCATCAGTGAAGGTGGAAACGTCACGCTGCTATTCATAATGACAAACCTAGGACCTGATGGTGGACATAAATGGAGAAAGAGAGAAGGCTTCAAGTTAAGGAAAGAGGGTTTCCATACAAAATCTGGAGGATCAACTGAGGTATGGAGTGGTGTGGTAATGGTAGAATTTACTATTCATAATATTAGGAGGAAGTCGAGTAAATACTCCTCAGCACAGAAGTCAAGCTCTCTTTGGTGGAGGCAAAGAGGCAGTACTGAAAGCATCTAACCTGGCTAAATCAGTTTTTGGGGTTGAGGTCGATGCAACTGATGAGAAAAAGCTATGCAACTGCAAGGCTGTGGAGAGAGAGGATGACAGTATACTAACTCAAAGAGAGTCAGTACATTTTTATAAAAAGTACCAGGCACTAGAAGATCTAATGAGTAAAATAAAAGCTGAATTTAAATCAAAAATCATTGGTCAGGGAAAACAGCAAAGAAACAAAAACAAAGAAGTTAGAAATAAAGGTCTTGAAAGTCACAATAATTTGTTATCCGCAAATTTGGATGCAAAATGGCAGAGGAGATGACCTTTTAACCTCTAATCAACTGACCCCTTGAAATTACGACCCTAGTGATTAAATCCACAGCAACCAGAATGAACTACTACAATGGTGGAATCAACAAAATGGCAGCGTCAAATGGTGTAAAGGCAAAGTACTAATCGTAATCCTTAAATCTGACTTCAAAATCAGAATCCCTGAGTTTCAGAAAAGAAGAGAATGAATACTACTAATCATAACAGACATAAAATGCCATAAGGCATACTGAAGGAAAAGAAAGTAAGTCAGAGTTGGTCATAAAGGGAAACAAGACAGAAAGATCCAGTTGTCAAGATATCTTAGGCCACAGACTCCCTATGTAAGCCTGTCTTGCAGTTTTGGGACATGGGCTGTAGCCAAGCTATGTATCTTTATTCTTAGGCACAAAAATAAATTAACCCTCTGCCTATGTATACTTAGGTGGTTTTGGCATTTTGCCAATCTTGTCTGCACTTGCTATGGTGAATAAAAAAAACAAATGCTAAATGCACTATGGGTAGACAACTATGCAAACCAGTATTTCTTGTGATACATGTGGCCCAAGTATTTTATCCATGTATATGCAGACTAAAAGTTAGTTTGTATTCGTCATTTAAAATGTATTCTAACATTCATAAAGGACTGAGAATTCCACTAACAGTGCGTTTATCTCCCTTCCATTTCATGACTTTCATGAGTAAGACATCCTGATGCAATTAAAGACTGAAGATTGTCCAGTCTGGAAACTCGAGAGCCACATTTGAATTATTTGTGGATTATGTTATCCTCTTGGTGACATCAGTTTCTGAAGACAGGAATGAATTAGTATGGTCTGCAGTGGGACACAACATCTAAAATATGAGGTAATGATTAAGTCCACTAAATTAACCTCTTTTATACCACTTATTTTAAATCCTCATTATAGTCTTGGTTATGAAACTTTGTTGAGAGAGTAACTAGTGAAAATTTCACAAGGCTACTGGCCAAAAAGCACAGACGCATGACACACTGAATGAATTATATCTGTTAACTGACTTGGCCACACCTGGAAATCCCTAAATTGAACCTGGAAAGAAGTTGTTGGTTTGCTCTGTTTATCTTGTAACACTCACCAGAGGCAATACAGAAGAAAAGAATTCACGAAATTAACAAATGAATATAAAAAGTTGTTTTGATTTTACATCCAATTTAACTAACTGTTTTGTTCTGCAAAGTGAATTTTGTTTTAAAGAGTAATCATACTAAATAACGTAATGGCAATTTAATACCCCAGTGCATACATAGCAGCAGCTAAGTACATTTTCAAGCTAAGCATGCTTTGCACAAGATTGTGAAATTCCTCCACAGATGATTCACTTATTTGAGGCTTCTGTGCAGTATGTTAAGTGTTCTGATACCACCCTCAAAGAATCTATAAAACTGAGAGGAGTTCTGAGAGGCCGTTACCTTAAAGAAACCAAGGAGTACATAATTGACAAACGCTGTTAACAAAAGTCAAATGAAATAACACTAAAAGGAATGTAATTAGTCTGATTTTCATCAAAACATTTTCTTGTTCAACATATTAGCTCTGACTTATTGTCAAGTCAAGTCAAGTCAAGTTGGGGAGCATGCACTGGTACAGTGCATTGCTGCACCCACTACACGGCAAAACAACTCGGGATCCTGGTTTGCACAGCCCCACCTTCTGGAAATGACCCTCTATCTGCCGCAGCCAGGTGTTATGTGGGCGACCCCTTGGCCTGGTCCAGCCACTCGGGTCCCCAACAATGAGGATCTTACGAGCCAGATCACCCTCGGGTAAATGCACCACATGGCCGTAGTGCCATAACTGTTGCTTCCTCACAATGCAGGTAATGTGCCTCATTTGGGACTCCATGAGCATCAACTGCTCATTCGATACAAAGTCAAACCAACGGTACCCATGAATGTTCCGGAGAGACACATTACCAAAAGAGTCCAGTCTTCGTCTCTGGTCACTGGATAGTGTCCATGTCTTGCAACTATATAGCAAGACAGGACACACCAGGACTCTAAAGACTTGGACCTTCGTCCTTTTGCATAGATATCGGGAGCGCCACACACCCCTTTCCAGCGACCTCATGACCCCCCATGCTCTCCTAATCCATCTGTTGACTTCACAGGAAGAGTCACCAAAGACTTGAATGTCAGTGCCAAGGTAAGTAAACCTCTCAACAAAGTCAACACTCTCTCCACAAACAGACACACTGCTGATGGCTGTGCCCAAGAGGTCATTAAAGGCCTAGATCTTGTTTTTTATCCAGGACACTTGCAAGCCCAGACACTCAGACTCCTCACTCAGTCTCTCGAGCGCCCCGATCAGAGCCTCCATTGACTTCATGAAGATCACAGCATCGTCAGCAAAGTCAAGATCCATAAATCTTTCTTCACCAACAGATGCCCCACAGCTGCTGGACCCCACGACCTTGTCCAACACCCAGTCCATACAACCATTGAACAGAGTAGGAGCAAAAATACACCATTAACGAACCCCAGAATCAACTGGGAAAAATGCAGAGGTCCTGCCTCCACTCTGCACAGCACTCACAGTACCAGTGTACAGGACAGCCATGATATCCAACAACATCGAGGGGATCCTGCGAACCCTCAGATGTCCCACATGGCAGCTTGAACAATTGAATTGAGTTCGAGTGCTTTACGAAAATCGACAAAGGCTGCAAAGAAACTCAGTCGACATTCATGTTTGCGCTCCATGAGAACCCTCAGTGCCAGGATGCGGTCGATGGTAGACTTCTTAGGCGTAAAACCAGACTGTTCCAGTCGCTGGTAGGTGAGCAAATGATCACGGATCCTATTAAAGACGACCCTAGCAAGGACCTTACCTGGCGATCACCCTTCCCTTTCCAGGTAGGGACGACACATTGAGCAAAGATAACTCTTTTATGAAGACTTTTTCTTTTCTTCATGATCTTTATAAGAGTGTGTTCTCCTTCTTTCTCTTTTAGTAATAGACTGAATGGATTTCTTTAAAAACTTTTAAACAATTTACTGTCGCTCTTGCAGCATAACACAAATTAAGTGGTCATTCAAAAAATGTAATGAAAACCACCACGTTTTTCTAAGTGCTATTCATTTGAAAACTAAGAAGTATAGTCAATGTTCTTTTACTTAAGAAAGAAAAACCTATGAAAATATATTGTACATAATATGTACAGTATAATAACTGAAGGGAAACTATAAATATTTTTTAGCTAAAGTTAAAAAAAACAGTTTAACAGTGAAAGCCAAAGCATGGAAGATCTTATGGGAATATCAAGAAACTTGGTCTGATGAATGCCCTAAGTCATAAAATAATGTGATCAGTGTTATATAAAAATAAAATTGTTGTTTATACTGGATATTATGGTGTAGTACATATTATATGAAATTAAATACAGTGCCAGTGTATAGATATTATATTTGCTTTTCTCAATTGCACAATTTAGCAAAAGCAGTTTAAAAGGCAACTGCAGGTACCTATGAAACTGTATAATTAAGTAAAAACAGTAAATAATTCAAATGAGGCATAGCATATAACATAGCATGATGAGTACTCTGAATGGCAAAATCAAAAATCTAGACAAGTGTTGCATGCCTCTGTGAAAAGTTATTATAGAAATAAGAAGAAAATGCCCTGAGAGAATAAAACACTACACAGGACATCTGAATGAATGCACCATGAGATTTGCAAAAAATGCTCTTGAAAAAACACATAGGTTTCTTAAACAGAATCCATTTAACGGCTATTTTGTAGTGTCACAGAACAATAAAAATGTCATTTTAAATCATTAAGAACAAAACTCTATTAAAAATGCTTTAAATCTAAAATATTGTATCTTCCAGATAAAAAAACAGGTCTTAATGTAGTTTATTATTGACTAGAATATGTGGTATGATACAGTGTTACAAATACCAGACAGTGATATATGTCTTTTTATTCCAGGCACTCTTGCCAAACTACACCTCACAGGCCTTTCTGCCAAAATACTTTTACCTTTAATGGTGTGAAGGACAGCCGGGTCCCATGCCCGGTAGGGACGCCTCTGTTGCTTATGTTCCGGGGGAGCCGCCATGGGAAGTCCAATACCTCCCGGGACGCTTGGTGGCAGCCTCCTGGCGTCGGTGATTCCCCAACCACCGCAGGGCTCCATGGGAGATGGAGTCCTCCACAGCTTGGTTGGGGCCGGCGTGGCCGCTAGGGGAGCTGCCTGCTTCCACAGCCCGGCTGGACGAGCTTTCAGCCCCACCCGGAGGTGCAATCGGGACCAGGTGGTTAATCACCTGGAATGCTTCCGGGTGGGCTATAAAAGGGCCCAGCCACCACCACTCGGCGAGCCAGAGTTGGGAGGAAGAAGGAGACGAAGCTTGCCTGGGAGGAGTGGTGGAGAATTGTAAGATTGTGTTTTGGGACTGTGTTTGGGACTGTGTTGGGCCTGTGGGACACGGGGAAGGCGTGTGCCCACGGCTGAAGAAAATAAAACCTGTGTGTTTTTGTACACGTTGCCTCTGCGTGGTCTGTGCCGGGTCGGGCGCTATATAGCGCCTTTTACAATGGATATACTTATGTTATATTGTACATGCTCATAATTACTGCCAATAGCTTGTACAGGAAGTTAGTCATGTGGGTATGAGTTTGCAGAGATGACATCCTCTAAACATACAGATTGAAAAGAGCTTGTTCTCAGGCTGTAATTATAAATCTTTCAGGTAACTAGATTTTCTTAAAAACAAGCTGTCCGAGTCCTGCCATTCCACCGGTGGATGGAGCAAGTTAAAGCTATGTCTTGGTAGAGCAGATCACATTAAATTGCACCATCTATATTTGTGGAATTGGAATTGAGATTTTCACAGGTCATACATTTTTATGATTTCCTTGGGCCATGCTTTGTTTCATTATGTTGCTTTAAGGAAACTGATTTTCTTTTTTGAACATCAAAAGGCACATTCCCTCTGCACCATGACATACATTTTTAGCACATAAAAAAGAAATATTGTTCAGGGTTTAAGTAATAAGTTAAATTTAACAGCTGACAGTATACAGTTTTAGCCAAATGATTTTTATGAAATCTAAATTAGAAAAGGTAGCATTATTCTGGAAAAAAAATCATAAGTGGCTGATCTGAAAAGCAATTAACACTTTTTTAGGAAAACAGCAACTGTGTACATAATCCATGAAATGAAGTGGAAATACCATAGTGAAACCCTTCGGAAAACAAAACATAAAATACCCTTTAACAGTCAGCCTTCCAGGCTTCCTCAATTAGGCACAACGTGAGGAATTTCACATGCAGAAAAGATGCCTGTTCTCTTTACAAAAGTTCTTAATAAATCCCGGCAGACCACTCAAGGCATATAAATTTCAATTACTGCATCATGCAGTCAAATATGTAACCCCCATACCTTTGTGCTCTTAATGCCTGGTGGCAAAGTGATGAAGGTGAAGCTTGCAAAATATATATATATATATATATATATATATATATATATATATATATATATATATATATATATATATATATATAAATAAATGACTGAAACAAAAACAGACTCTTTTCAGTCAGGAAAGATGCAACACTTCCATAAGCAGTCAATAAAACAGTGTCCTCACAAAAACTCTGCTAGCTAATTAATATGCCAACTGGCTTTTAAGTTGGGAAAGTCAGAATATTGTTAGAAAGGATAAGCTCTTCAAGTTATTTAACAGACCTTAATACAAACACTTTATAAACAGATGCTCATTTGGTCTTTACAAACTACTGAATAATGAGCACTCTAGATAATGAAAAGCCTTTTCTCCTTCATGAAAAATTAAAATTCCTAGTGTAATCTAAATATTCTTACATGTTTATGTTTTATTTTGACTAGTCTTTTCTTCAGAAACATACAGTTTACTACACAAAAATAGACTTTTTCAGCTACAACAGATATAATTAATTATATAAATACTGAATTACCTGTCATGTAGCATTTGATTTCTTGTGCGTTGCTGACAGGATTGTTGTTTTTGAACATGTACAGATTGAAGGGCATTATGTTGTTGTTATTGAGGCGCTTCCAGATATTGTGATCAGGTGTGGCCCATCGGCCTGCAAGAACATCATAATCCCGTCTACCCATATGCACAAGCTTGGTTAGTGGTTCATACAGTCCTCCTTGATAACCAATAATTAACTGAAAGCTGGGGTTTGTATCCATATAGACTTCCCCATAGGCTGTGTGAAGAATCTGTTTAATCATGAGGCCAGTGCCACTGAAAACAGCCAGCGGTGTTCCAATGTTATCACAAGCAACATAGAATTCATCTCCACTACTCAGCTCCATGGCAAACAGGTGACCTTGCAGGTCATAGTAAAGGGATGTGATCTCTGAACTGGAATGATTGTACATGTGAGTGACTTGCATTGGACTTGATAGGTCAGCATAAAAAAACTGCAAGTGGTGACCATAGCTGGATTTACTGGAAACTCTTCGTCCAAGGCCATCATAACGATACCTGATATTCCATCCTGTAACTTTGTTGTATGCTTTTACCAAAAGACCATCAGAGTTGTAGTCAAAGAAATCATTTCCTCTTTGTCTCAAAAACCCATCCTCATCCATTCTGTACTGTACATCACCAAGTCGGGTTATTCTGTCCCTTGAATCATATCGGAGTGGTGTCAATCGAGCACTATTGCCAGGGCTTAGTAAGTGTAGATTTCCATTTAAATCATAGCTATAGCGCCAGAGTGGTTTGTCATTAATAGAGACTGTCTGTAACTGCCCATCTGCATCATACTCATAGGAGTATCGAGTTGTGTTTGCATAGGGTCCTACTTTCAATTCTTTACTGACCACTCTTCCCATGTTATCATACTGAACCATCATCCAGTACATCAGGGATCTGAAAATCTCATACTGAACTTCTTTCACTCGCCCATAGGCATCAAAATGCTTGGTGTGGGTCATAACTGGAGTAGTGATAATTTGGTTGATGTCATAGTAGATAACACCAAATTTCCCAAACTGTTCTGTTTTTCCTGATACATCATCATACCGGTATAAATCAATGGGCAAAGGCGTTTCATTGATGACTGCCTGCATGCTGGTGACTCTGAAACTATTGTCATAGTTGTAGTCAAAGCGTGCATTTACCATGCCTTCCTCACTAAAACGGAAAATCTGTCTGTCAATAAGTGGCCCAATCTGACGGTACCTAATGGTGCAGGTGAATCCTTCAGTCTGCAGATTCACTGTCTTTAACATTCCAGCTGCTTCATCATAACTAAAGGCAATTTTTGTGGTGTCATAAAGGATCTCTGATAGTTTTGCAAGCTTTCCATATTTATAAATAACTCTTCGGCCAGTGCCTAGATAAGCAGTTTGTAAAAGCTGTCCCTCTTCACTGAAATCCTGAAGAAATGAGGCATTGCCCTCTGGAGGTCTGTATATATTCCGGTAATAACCAATTGAGCGTATTGTTTCTAATGTCTGCCTGGCCACATTGGGCATTGTCACTGAAGATAATCGATCATTCTTGTCAAATTCAAAAATATACTGTCTCTGGCTGTAGAGAAGAAGTACCATTGACTGTAAGCAAGAAAAAGATAAAGAGATTTTAAAAAGATTTCTAAGAATAACTTAACAGCATAATATTTTTATAGATGAACACAATTAAAACTGAAAACAGCACAGAATTTTGTTAAAAACCTTTTATATTGTTATTTTTTAAAATACTTAATTTGACATTTGAAACTCATCCATGTCTTTCCTCAACTGGGAACCAGTAAAGGCTTAAAAAGGGTATTTTTAAAAAATGTATTAGTTTAATATAATTTCAATTACATGCAATTAGGTTATTGAAACATTTACTCAAAATAACTTGTAAGTCATCACTATACATTTTTATTAAAACTTTTCTGTAATATGAGCACTTGCTGGTTAAGTAAATTACTCAGAGGGGTACAGTGAGCATGTGGTAGAGAATGGACTGGCATTCTTGTGGGGTATACTCTGACAACTTATTATTGTCTGCACATAATTCTGATTATCCTGCTTTAACAAATTCATATTCTTAACCTGTTATGTTAATTCACCATAGAAATACCCACAGCAGAACACAGATAACTGTAATAGTTTTGATGTTTATCTCAAGGTTTAGATTAATGAGATATACTGCATTACCATTCACTAATTCTCTCATCACAGAAGCCCAGGACCTATTTAAGGGCAATCAGGCCAATTCCTTGAAACAAAATTATCCGTCACTAGGCACACTTCCATACATACGCACTAAGTCGTACTGCATCACTATGGAAACAGCAATTAAACAAACATGCATGTCTTTGGGGTATTATTATTAATTACATTTAATGTTTTATTTGTATGAAAGCATAATTTCCAAGACCTTTACAGAATGCCAGGAATATCTAATGCTATCAATTTTAAAACGGTTCAGGAATGCTTTTTACATTTAAAGTACTCCCTGTTTGTGAAATCATTTGTCCATTGTAGTATCAGTAAAACATAATTTTATCCAACAGCATCAGCCAATCACATTTTCACCTGTTTTCAAATAGAATTTATTAAAAAATATAATAATATTACCTTAAGACAACAAAGTACCAGTGAGTCATACACACACAACAAAGACAGTGAACATGTACATGTGTGATTAGAAAATTTTATGTTTAAGAAACAAAGTAAAGAAATATTGTTCCATGTTGCTTAAACTCTGTATTCATGAGAAGACTACAGTAATACTACTAAATGACAAATAAAGTACTTTCTATCTATCTGTCTTAATGTGGGAACTCAACACTGGTCACATTAAATTGCATTAAAAGAATGCAAGTATCAAATTTATTCATAATTTTGATAGTTAATATTTGAATAAAGTACTGTAGCTCCAAGTGATGATAAATAATTTTTTTTATTCTGAACACAATTTCACATAAAACTACATGCACTTTCATGCTATTTGTTATTGCCTTGTGTTTCTTCTTGTTCCCATAGATAGCTTTTTAACAAAGCTACAAGACTAAGTTTGCCAAGTGTCATTCTTCAGATACCGTGATGTTTAAAATTGGCACTCTTTTCTTGTTTTATATAAAATGAAAACTAGACTAAGCTCAGCTAATTGTACCATATTCAAATTTACCTGGTAAAATGTTATTAATGTGGGATGCTTTTGGCCCTTTCATAAATAATAACAAATTAATCACCTACTTAACCATGTTATTACTTCTTTTCATGGTCAAGGACTGTGTGACAATCATTCAATCAGTACTTTGTATACAATACATTATTATAATCCATGCTGAACCCTGTTCCACTATAACAGAATTCAGCATGTATAATTAGTGGGGTTGTTTGACACGTTCAAGGTCCACTGACATTTTTTGTTTCATCTGTATGTATAAACCTTTAGATTGAAACCTAAAGTCTTAGATGGTACACTGTAATGCTTTCTAAATTTATAAAAAATGCAGATCAAAAAGTACAAAATCTCCAAATTAAAATCTCTTGTTTAAAATTTAATTAAAGAACCAAAAAACAAGCAGAAATACCTTTTCTAAGTAGGTGTAGCTCCATGATTTTCCATCTGCAAAGATTTGAGATATGATTCTCCCAGTCTGGTCATATTCCATTCGAACTGACATGGTGCCCCTCTGGATACCGGCAATATAACCCCCAGGGGAATAAGTCACATTGACACCGTTTAGTCTGCTGCTTGGGGACCACAGAGTAGGCCTTCCAGCATGATCGTAATGAATACGAAGAGTGAACTTGCGATGGTCATCATATACCTTCTCCGTTCTGGTAATGCGGTCAAAGTCCAAGGACAACAGGTTTCTGTTATGTACCTGTCAACAATTTCAATGTGATATTTCACCATTTAAAAATTCTTTTATAAACTACAAAATCCTACTGATTATTAGATGAAAAATCTAATTTGTAAATATTTCCACATTATTTTTTCTAAAAGAAAATAAAAAAGTTCCTTTATTTGTGGAATTACTTTCAGATAAATTTAAAATAAATGTGAAAAGCAATATTTGCATCACAAGAATATTTATACATAATAGATTTTACCCTGATAGTATTAGAAATGCTGATTGATTAGTTCAGGTATTAGGTACTGCATAACAAATGTTTATCCATGATGGCTGTTTAGCTTAATAAATAAATAAATACAAAATATGAATCAAAAAAGTAAAAAGGACAGCACAAAAATATTTCTACAATGCACTAGAAATAAAACAAATATGGCACATTGATATGACACTGTCACTTTAAATAACATATTACAAGGACTTTGTTGTGCAGGTGTTTCCCTCTAGTAGCTGCAAACAAAACTACTGACCAAATGCCATTTGTGTTTACTGGTAGAGAATGTTTCCTAAATATAATATCCTGGAGGCTGATACACATCTTAGAAATTCAACAATAATTTGTCAGATGCACCCTTTGGCCTAGGAAAACTGCAGATGCTTTGCATGTAAGCGGAGAAATAACAATATCCACTTGGAAACTACTTACTGTGATACCAATAATTTTTTCAAGCAATGCACCATTTTTTCCTTAGAATCCAAAAATCTTTAGCATTAACAGTGCAAGTCTTTAAGTTATGAGTTTTGCACACATTTGTCACCAGGTACCAAAATTACACTTAAAATTCATTGCTAGTATTTTAAAAAGTGAAAATCAAGGATTAATGCAGTGTACTAACAAAAGATCTGGAACCCCTTATTAATCATTTAGACCCCTGAAAGTTTAAAAATCTTAATTCAGCTGTGTGTGTGGAGGGGGTTCTCTGAAAATTAATTTTTATAAATACAGTATGTCATAAATTAGTCAATGTCTATTGTTGAGCTTAAATAATAATAACTAGGGGGCTTTGCACCCTGATCGCTTTGCTCGCCAACCCCCGTGTTTGGTTTTCTGGATACACACTTTTAAGATTTTTTTTTCTTTGAATTGTTGCTATTTCATTAGTTTCACTTTTATTTCAGAACTTCTGTAAAAACAATATTTGGAATCTTTCGAGTCCCAATATGCTGAATCTTTTAAATGATAAGTTTCTCTGTTTGGAATTTCAGCACAGACAAAGTGATCTACATCATAAGCAGTTAATAACTTTTTTTGCAAAGTAACCAATAAATGCATGTGAGGTAAACCACGTTTTTGAAATTCTCTGGCTTATGTTTACTTACTTCTGACATATCACTTATGTCCATTTATTCAATCTCTATTCGCCTTTTCATTATTTCTCCAAGTAATAATTTCTCTTTTTTTGCGCTAATGTGATGTTTACTTTATTTGTTTTGACACTGTTGTTTTTTGCTGCTTTCATATTCTGTATCTTGCTCTGCATGTGTTTCACGCCTACTTTTTTTTTTTGAGTCTTTTGAATTCCAGTTTTCATTATCTCTAACCTTTTCTGCATGTGTTTGGCCCCCTTCTTTTTTAACCTGTTTATGATGTTTTACTTTGTTTTCTACTCTGTCTTTTATTTCTGATCTTGCTTTGTCCTGCTTTTTTTTCAATGACACCTGGTCCATGGTGATTATTTTCCCTTTTTCAAGTAATAATTTCCATTTGTTTGCGCTACTGCGATCTTTACTTTCTTTTTTTTATACTTTGTAATTTTCCTATACATATTCTTTAACTTTCTCCACATGTGTATCATGCCAACGTTTTTTTTGAGCTTTTTTAATTCCACTGCTTTCATAATCTCTAACCTGCTCTGCATGTGTATAGTGGCAATGTTTGTGTATGCCTATTCTACTTTGTCTTTTACTCTGTCTTTTAATTCTGAGCCTGATTGGACGTGCTTTGTTTCACTTCAACTTGTTCCGTGCTGATAATTACTTTCCTTATTTTCTGAATTTGCACCTAGATTGTTCTTTTTCTTTTTTGCTCTTTTTTCTCTCCAACGCTTTTGAGTCTCTTTTCTCCACGCTGCTTTCTTCTTCGCTTAGTTGTCAACGTTTCATTAATAATGTACTAGCAAAATACCTGCGCTTCGCAGCGGAGAAGTAGTGTGCTAAAGAAGTAATGAAAAATAAAAGGAAACATATATATATATATATCACACACACATATACATATATATATACGCATATACACACACATACATACATATATATACACATATACACATATCTACATATATACACACATACATATATATATATATGTATATGTATATATATATATATATATCTTTTGGAGTGCAAGCAGCTGTTGCTGGGGGTGCCAGAATCCATTGAGGAAGAAAAATGAAAAACATTTCTACAAAATCTTAATTTACCTATCCATTCCTAAATAATTAAATAGGCAAGCTATTTCGTATCAGTGCAATACACTGCTTGTTAAAACGGATGACTCCTGCTCTTACGTGCACTTAGTGCTGCATGGGTATTATGAAGTATCGTATCTGTCCAAGTCCTATTTAAATTTTAAATATAAGTAATTTTTATTCAGTTGACAGAAATATGTTTGGTAGGTCTTACTTTTTTACCGTTCATTTAATAATGGCTAGTCGCGAAAATATTAGAAAATGGAAGGAGGATTACACTGAGTAAGGCTTTACCAAAACAATTATTGATGGCGAATAAAGTATCCATTATTCGTAAAGCTTCAATTGGTGATCTGTTTTAATGCGTTAACCTCATATTTTTTCATACTTCTTCTCAAACCAAGGGGGTGCGAGGGTAAAATGAATCGGGAAGTGCTGATATATATATATATTGAATATATTGAAATTGTTTTATTGTCAAATAATGCAAACAGTACCCAGCATTTGTTTCGCCCTAATTCTGGGCTCATCAGGCGTACACACTCACTGCACACCCTCTCGGGAATCGAACCTCGGACATCAGCGCTAGAGGCAAAGCCTCTCGTGTTGCGCCACGGAGTGTGGTTCGTTTATTTGACAGTATGTAGATCGGGAGATATTTATTGAATAGACAAACCGGGGTGAACAAGTTCCTTTCTACTGCAGCCACAGCACACATAAAAACATCAATTATAACTCATAAACTTGCAATATTATTTATGAAAATCACAACATTTTACTCACCAAAAATTTGGATTATTTGTAAACAAAATCCATCCTCCTCTCTTTCCTCAAAAAACAATTCAATTACTCTGTCGTACGGATTATCCGTGCGCTTCAGTTCCATCAAAACGTCCCTTTCTATCGCATCGAAGCTAATGCTGAAAGGCGAACCCGCCCTATGGTATTTCTGGCATAAGTTTAAATTCGCTTTAGGGCTGAAAATGTCTGCTCGACAGAAGCAGTGTACACGGGAATGCTCACCACCAAATATACCAATGTGAACAGCTGCCCCATGCTCTCATTCAGATTTTTCTGATGAAGGAAGTCAAGGAGATCAGTGGGAGATTTTCCTACAAAATCATCCATGGCATACATTACAGTCAGTTCTGTTTTTAGCCGAGACAGATCAAAAAGCGCTCCGTGGCTCTTGTGTTAAACTGGAGAAGGCTGCATGCGTGAAATTTTTCTTGTATTCCCGAGGCTCGAGGAGCATTACAAACATGAGGTTTTCGTGGTCTTGAAATCTGGTCTGTGTCTGGCAAATAATATTGTCCAGAATCCTGCCATGAAGTTGGCCGTAGTACACGCGACGATCTTTCACTCGGAGCGTTTGCGGTGCGTTCAGTGGCATCGTATCGGCCTCTATCCAATCAATGGGTCTGAATACGGTGACGTTGCCGTACGCCTGCTAGAGGGCCCTACTGACACCAACTCAAAATCTGATTGGTTGAAGCAACAGGTTAATCGACATTTATTCTGTGTTAGAGTGCCCGCACAACGGATTGTGAAAGACTCTCTGTCTGGCAACAAATGATGGCTGAAATGTGATTGGTTAAATGCTTTAATATGAAACTCCGCCTCCCACGGCTATTGAGCTGCAGTCTATTACAGTATATGGGTGAAAATACGTTCCAGTTATGACCATTACGCGTAGAATTTCGAAATTAAACCTGCCGAACTTTTGTAAGTAAGCTGTAAGGAATGAGCCTGCCAAATTTCAGCCTTCTACCTACACGGGAAGTTGGTGAATTAGTGATGCGTGAGTGAGTGAGTGAGTGAGTGAGTGAGTGAGTGAGTGAGTGAGTGAGTGAGTGAGTCAGTCAGTCAGTCAGTGAGGGCTTTGACTTTTATTAGTATAGATTGTCCTTATATGCTTTATATGTGCTGAGACCCTGGATCTGTGTGTGCACAAAGCCTTAGTTTACAGGACTGAGTGTTTTGCTGCTCGTGGCCTTATTTGATATTGATTGTAAGTGCGGCATGTCTTGCAAGAATCTCATGTTCTATGTCATCGCGCGACGGTCCTGGGTGAACCTCTTGGCACAATGTCTCATGTTTAAGGTCCCCGCGAAACGCTCCGTGGCCATTCATTTTCGTCTGCCAGGTTTTTTAAGTGTCTTCTGTGATCTTAACGTGAAGATCATGTTTCGTATCCCTACTGTTTCTTTTTTTTGATAATAGAGAGATAAGCAGGAGAACATTGTAGAAGTTAGCACTTCCCCATATCTAACTAAAGCTGATGAGTGAGCTGGTGATCGCTACAACCATGACAGCACAGTGGAGTACAACAGTATGATGCAAGCCGAGTCTTAATCCAAGTTTGTATTTCTTGTTTTGGAGATATTTTTGATGACCTTCACAATGGGAGAGTGTAGAAATCAATGTCAGATGATGGTGTTGCTGTTTATTATTGTTCTGGAAAATTGGTTATTGGGATGAACCATTATTCATTGTGTTTTTCAGTTCTTCCTCTCAGTGCGAGCTAAAATATGCTCAAATATGAATTCAAACAAAGGTAATTGCCACAGTAGGTTGTCTCCTTTTATTTCAGCTTCCTTTACACTCAAAATGGCTTGATTCTTCCTTCCATGCTCTTAAGAAATGAGAGCTGCAGCACTGGTCTGTGGCAGGGTGATTCTGTAGCAAATTAGTTCACAGTATTCAATTACATTATACTATATACTGAAATAGTCATTTTAATGTTTAGTGTCCATGTGTTATGAAAACTGACTGTTCAGTTTAATTCTCAATAAGGAAGAGGCATTTGGATGGAAATGTGAGCTTGCAGTAAGGTATAAGTATTAGTGTTTAGTGTGTTAATTCCTTTATTATTTTTCATTTTTTTTGGATTACAGCGTCTTCATACACAGTATATTTAATTGCATAAAATTATTAAATTGATTTAGACAGCAACTGGGTTTTAAACCAAAAAGTTGCAGGAACTGTGTGGCAAATGCACCAACTACTGTTTTGCCTCTGATATTTATGTAGCCCTGGATGTATTATTCCTTCATGTACAATCAAAGAAACCGCTGCCAGAAATCTAATTGTGGACCTATTATAGAGGTTTAATAGGAGAATAACAAGATCTGATTCAGGGTCAAAGAAATGAGCATTCACTCAATCATTTGCATGTATAAATGACATTCTTACCCCAAGTGAATTCTGTTTATTGCCCTGATTGACTGATTTGTTACATCGTTTTGCCAATGATGAGGTTAAAATGTAAACTTACATATTTGCCAATGATGAGGCTAAAAGGTAAACTAACATTTTTATCATTGCACTTTGATGGCCCAAATTTGTTAATGTTGAAATAACATTTGCCTGCATTTTTTATTAAATGTGCATCTTATAGTTAATTCTACTGATTGACACACCGTTCACCAGGTATTTTGCACATCTAAAAGAATATAACTCCAGCAACGCATGATGGTAGCACTGCTACTACAGACAATAAATGTTATGCTACAGTTGCAAGGTAAGTGTCTGCTTTATGTTTCTTATGTTAGGCCACTGCAGATTGAAAAGAATCTGGTTGTGTGAAGCATGTTGCTTGGGTAAATCAGTTATTTATTTAAAACTGTCCCTTATATCCCACGACCTATAATCTATTATTGATGTTGTCACTTTTAGCCAGCTGTTACAGAAATTAATCTGTAGCACTGATAGAGCAATTACAAAACACTATGTTCCAAAGCAGAGATGGAAACATCAAAAGGAGTTTAAATTTTTAATCACTGTATGCAATAATTGCAACACCAAGCAGTATTAGTTGGGAGGTGTACAAATTCAGAAAAGACTCTAAAAAATAGATTTTTTTAACACCATTTTAAATGCTTATATTTTTCAGTGTATGCTGAGTGCAGAAAGTGAAAAATGCTTCAGTCTTTAGGAATTCATCCCCTGCAGCTTCCTCACTAATCTATCTTGAATTATTGTTAAGACAACAGCATTTATCAAAGTGCAGAATTAAACAAAATAGAATTTGTGAGGCTTCAGAGGTACACGTACATTTAAATGAATGAAAATTTCAAATGAATTCCTAAAATTGAGTGAAAAGTGAAGAATAAGAAGAAGTCAAAGAAACATCTGTTGTATGCTTTTTTTAAAAAACACTTTTTCAATTGTAGAAATGCAGACAGGTGAAGAACTGATAGACCAAGATCAGACAGAATATATGTGTAATTTATCACATGCAAATATTGTAATTGTAAGCCACAAAATGTACTAACTTCTTCAATATCATCTCAACTTCCAGTGGTCATCTTCTTAAAATAACACAAAATGCAACAAGAATTATGTGGATAAAGTGTGGATAATTAACTCACTATGGTCATTCAGGACAATGCGACATGATGACAGATCCCAAGACACATGTCATTTTACAAATGCCATACACTGTGCTTTTAATCCCTGAAAAGCTGTGAATCTTTCAGTTTTGCATGCCAAAAATAAATTATTTTTGAGACTTACTGAATCTTTACAAATGTTTAGCACCACCACAATTAACTATCTTATATTAAATCCTTAAGGGTTTTAAAATATCACTTACGAAGCATAAGCCACTTTCTAACGGCAAGCCTGCTGATCACCTGGTATACTGTATATTTAAAAAAACCCACTTGCAGCTGATGAGTGTGAGAAAAGTAAAATCATCCCTGTAAAAAGACACCGAGATAACGGGAGGGGAACAGATCACTGTATTTCAGATCTGACATCAGTGGACACTGACTGACTTAATACAGAGTTGACCGTCAGTGAATATTAACTGCTAGGCAGGTGCACATACAATACATTTCCTCATCTGTAATGAATTCAGTTGCATTGGTTAAGATGCAGAATCTAAAGTGTGATTTCCTAACTTTGGCCAATTAAAGGACAAAACAATACAAACGTCTGAGGCTAGAAACATAGGGCGCAACCTGTGGGAGTGCCCTTAGTCATTGATATGTTTACAAATGGAACTTCAGAGGCTCTTTAATTAAAACAATGTCCCAAGAAGGTAAGAGTAAGTGGATTACTCACAGCCACATATTATTCAAGATGAGCTCTGTTGTGTGCCTTCAAGGCAGTACACATGTGGGCATTGCAGTTGGCTCATGCTGTCTAAATGAAAGAAAGGCACAAAGGTGGAACCAGATTTTAAGTAGCAAAAAAGTGATCCTAGCTAGTGGAGAAAAATGAAGAATTATGGGTCATCGAATGTCTGTCAACTGTCAAGCAAAAAATATCGATTCACCCAATATAAATGTATCTGAATGGTGAGAAAATAGATAAGGACATCTGAAGGCACATAGTGAGATACATTTTTGGAGTCAGATATAAGAAACTACAGTATTTTTAATTATTTCAGATAGCTTGGCACAATTAAGAAAGCATTCATTATCAGAAAATCAAGAATTATAGACTTACAATAAAAAACATTTTTTTTTAATAATGTTACCACTACAGAATTTATTTATGGATTCACAGAACAAGTTCAGTAAAGTAGAACATATTGCATATAGTTTGACAAATGAGAGAAATCATTCAGTCCATAAAGGTTGTTTGGTTAGCTAAAAGCAAATTGTCCCATAATTGCATCCGTTTTATTTTTTAGCTGCTACTAAATGTCTAACTAGTATCTAGGAAAAAGGGAAACCTAATCAAGTTCGGAAGGAATGGAACATTTACCAAAGAAATATAACTAATATAATTATCTTTAGCCTTTTTATGAGTGTTTGCTCTAAATATTGTTTTACCGCATGCAGTGTGTGTTTTAATGTGCAACTCTGTTGAAGGCAGCCCTGTGCAGAAGGCAAGTGCTGAAAATATTTTTTCTCCTGTGATTAAAGTACATCTTGCAAATACAACAGATCTGACACCTGCATGGTTTGGTACATGTAATGAATTTGTTTGTCAGTGCCCAACATCTATTTTGTCAAAAAGTTAAATACTCATGTTATAAAAATTACAATATATGGCAAATTTATTATTGTTTGTGTAGTGAATTAACCTTGTTGGTAATGTTCTTTAATTCAAAATATTTTACAACATATTTTTCTGTCAGGTATATTTTTGCTACGTGAATAATAACGTGCAACTTACAGAATCATTAATCTGCACATTCAATTTAAGAAAAGCAAATATACTGAACAGTGCTAAAGTTTGCATCTATATGCATTTAATAGTTAAATCTCTATATTGTGTGTGGTTTCCATAAATATTGATAATTGTACATTTTTGACCTGTTCACATTTCAACTTCTTTTTAACCAACTCATGTTTTTTCTTTATCTAAAACTTTTCTCAATAAAATACATAATGTGGTATTAAAACATGGCATATGCAAATAGGCTTTTGTCATAGAAGTACTCACTACTCTTTATCTCAAATTAGACAGGATCCTTTTCCTTTATGCAATGTTTCATCAATATCACGGAATGTAAAAGCTGTCACTGAAGAATTTCCTGAGCAAGTAAGAGCTTATGACTGAAGATCAATTACAAGATAGTACCAATACATACATTTATTTAAACAGTATTACATACGATTTAAGCAAGATCTGGTATTTCATCAGCTATCCCTTTGCATCTGTAAACTGACAGTTAAATTTCAAAAATCACACGCATCACTATTGCTGACCTTCAGGACAATGTACAAGAGTTTCAAAATGGATAATTTTTGTATGACTTTCAATTAGATAAAACAGACTTTCAATTACAATTAGATAAAACAATCAGTTATTCCAAAGATTTGAACAAACAGTCTATAACATGTGCATTAAGTGATACTGTTGTGGTGACTGATACAAACCCTTACACTTCAGTATATGGATATAGATCTGTAATATGGATCAGAATATCCCAGATTGAAAATAGATTTGTTAAACTTACATTGACAAAAGTTTACATTTACAATTTTGTATCTATGATATTCCACTTATTCTGGTAGGGAAGAGGTTAACTCAGCCATGTTTCAAGGTCACCCAGGAAGGCCGCATATTTCTTTGACTCTAGCCATTATCCTGGCCCCTGAACTAATTGCACCCTAGGGGGTATTACATATTAAAGTGCATTAGTAGCTTTCAATTTAAAGATGAGAAGGGTGTTAAATGAACATCCTAACAGACAACCAACGACAGACAAGCTGGCACCTCAGACTACATCCTAGCCAGCATTCACACATTAGAAATTTGGAAAGGTTTGCATTTCTCAAGAAAGGCATGGAATACACTGGACTGTGTTGGTTACATAAAATGAAATCTTTAAAATTCATTATTTATTTGGGTAATTTAACAAAGGATTTTTATAGTCTAACATTAGATCTATGTAAAAGACTACTTTCAATAGCAGAAAAATTACTCTGCATGTATTTTTTTGTTATTTGCAATGGCCTCATAGATCAAGTGAATACAGTTTTGGGTCATATGGTCAATTCAGAGCATTAAATGCACTGACTTACAGAAAAAGCTCTGGATTGCGTTAGCATAATTAAAAACACTAACTTCAAAAATTAGAATCAAATTGCTACATTGTAATTTTCAAGAAGGTCTCTATTGCAAATAGAAAATTGATGATTGAATCTGGGTAATTCAAAGAACAGAACTATAACAAATTCTTTAAAATGAAAAAAAAAAAAACAAACTATTTTGACTGTAAGGAACTATATGAAGTTCCATGAAAGAAGAAAATGTTTGAAGATTTTTGTCACATTCAACTTTCAATTAGTGGCCAAAGCTGAATTTCAATTAAATTATTTATGTTTATTGTTTTTTCTGTTTCAACACTCAAGTAAAATAATTCAAACAGAGGGTAACATGTGTCGTATATCTAAGATGTCTAGCCATGATGTGCTAAAGAATTGTCATTAATCTCTTCAAAATGGATGGTATCTGGCTCTTTCCTTATTTTTGTTTATGAAGATACTACATAAGTTGCTTCAGTTATAAAATTTAAGCAGCACCCTATATTTTTGCAAATTACAAGAACCAAAATAAGTATGTACAACTGATTATGCTTTTTGTGCACCACAATAAACAGATCAAGCTTAAATCATAAAAGATTCCTAATATGAGGATAGCTAGAATGAAAAGCGTCACACAATAAAAGCTGTCAGGAATTAAGTCGCACCACTTGGTTCATATACAGTACATGGGCAACTTGAAATATAATTACAAACTTAGCTTGGATGCGAAGTTCTTTATTCTGTGTATTTTTCACTAAATAAAGTGTTTCAAAATATTCTAGAACTACCACTGTCCGTTTTGAAAGTCACATTGCAAAATGTTTCAGGTGCTGACAATATGTCATTAATTAATTTTAGGCATTTTACTATTTTCCTAGTGATGTGATCACATTAACTTTTGGTGTTTCTATGGTCTACATGTGTTTCTATGGTCATCATTCTTTAGTATGGCTGTTTCTATGGATGCTGTCCTTTTGGAGTTTTTAGCCTCTATTTCTATAAATGAGACATTATAATTTCCATGACATAGATACATAGATAGCAGCATGCATTGAAAAATTTAAACTTTGCATGAAGACTCACCCTGGTGATCTGTAGTTTAATCTCAGTCTCTTTAACTAATGTGTGTGAAGTATCTATAGGGATGATAGAACTGCAGTTGCTTTAGAGGGCATCAGGATTAATAAAGTTAAAAAAAAATATTTTATATACTGTATATATACATATATGGGTCTCATTTACCTTTAGCATGGGCTATGATATAAGTGGGTGGTATGGAGACAAATCAATGTCATGGAATAATAAAAAAATTGTAAATTTTCAGTAGATACCAGATACACTACTGATTAACTATGCACACTGGTGTGCCTCTTATCTGTTGAAATGCCTTGTTGATGCTCTACTAATCAACTACATTCAATAGCAGGTTTACCACCCTCTTGAAAATTAGTCTTGTTTTTGATTGCTTTTTCGTGACACCGCTTTGGCCAAGCAAACACAGTACAAGACATTGCTTCTTTCTGTCCTACTTTCCTGACTTCCTTATCAGGTTGAAAAGTACAGCTCACTGGGTAATATTCTTAAAGTGGTTGGCTCACTTATTACATATAGTTCACATACAGACACGACACAAACACAAAAACAAAAAATCACATTTTGTGTTTCCTTTTGCATTCACATTTTTTGTTGTATTTCTAAAATATTGAAAGTGTTCCACCAATTTTTTTTTACATACAGGTAACACAGTTTTTGTGAAATCCATGTCGGAAGTAGATTTTCATCCAGTATTCTGGATCAGCTTGTACACTGCCCACTCCTATGCTGTAATACTGCTCTGTCACAGGTAGAATTGGCATCACAAGGGCAAGATAAAAATGCATCAGGAAATGTAAATTAAACCAAAACACTAGTAGGGGTCAAATCTGTAAAGACTAACACCCTTGCAACTAAACATACAATGAAAAGATAGTGTTGATCAGCAAATTTGCTACGTCTCCATTTGCTCTTGTTCGTCAAATAATTTACTGATAAATCGGCCGGTTTTGGAGAACTTTTTTCCCCAGTGCCCCATAATTCTTTGCAAGGCTAGTGTGATATCACCCGGAGCTGTAACAGCCAGCATTGGATGGGAACAGCACCCGGATAAATAATTCAGATCACTTGCATTACAGACTCTGTGGGACTTAGTTAATAGTAACACAAATAAGTAAATAATGCAGCTTCTCAAACTTTTATTTTTGGAAACATATACAACATATATAACAAGTCATCTCTGCTTGTCGGCAAATGTGCAGGTTGATCTTTGAGTTCTATGTCAATAAAAGAGAAGGAGGTGCATACACTAAACATGCAGAATTAGCAATGTGAAGATAAACAAATCCTGAAGGAGTCTGATGCTGAAACACAGGAAACTCTATGAAATAATTACAATAATGAAAAATAATGAAAAATTAATTGCTATTTACAAGACATTTCTATCTTTTTGATAGAAGGAAAAGTGCAAAGCATCAGCACATACAGTTTGAAGAGCCTTCAGTGCGACTTCAAAAAAATAGAACGAGCAATCGGCTTCAATCATGACACAACAATTTGTATTTTCTGCCTTTAAAAGACCTACTTATTTTTTCTGACTTTTGACTATGGTTTCAGCATTTATGCTTTGCTTTGACAAAATATATGATTGTGTGTCTCCTGCTACGATCTTTCTACTTTGATCTCATTGAGGTACGGTGACACAGTGGTTGACACTGCTCCTGCACAGCTCACGTCACCTTTTTGGCCACAGTAATTGGTCGACTATAGTTGGTAGATGTTTCCCTATCCCTAAGGGACACTTTAAAGACAATTGCACCGTTATAATCCAGTCAAATCTAATTCAGTTAGTCCTTCTCCATTGATTTCAATGCATTTCTCTGAGTTTGGCGATATTTGCGAACACTTCTGTGATTTCTCTGAACTGGAGTTTGCTCATTACTAGTCAAAAGAAAACACAAGTCAAAAGATTTTAGCCACAATGTCAATCAACTAAAGATTCAAAAAAGGAAAACTCTGTTTAAATAGTCTTACTTCAATGATGTCACAATATGCAACTTTGGGGAAATGTAATATGGCAACAGAAACCCATGCCTTCACAATGGAGTTGCAAAATGTCCATACCCATAATGTAAACAAAACTACATCATGAAATAACAATTAAATAAAACAAGAAGCCTTTAAACAAAATAGGAAAAACAAACAGAAATAATAACATTTCCATACCCTCAGAAAAAAAAATTAAGACATTCAAAATATAAATCCCTAAGGCTTAGGAAAAAAAAAACCAAATCATGACAGATATTAGCTACCATTTGCTGCTATGTTTTTTGGCTCCACTTGTGTTGTTTTCTAGATTAAGTTAGTTTTGGATGAAGGTCTTTAGATATTTGGTTTTTAAACAATAGTTTTGGCATTAGATTTTGAGTTTTTGGCATTTGGTAGTTTATGTTTTTTTATTTCAACCTAATTATTTGTTAGTTTAATTTTTTATATTAATAATTATTTATTGATTTACAGTTTTAATGTTGTTTTTTATTTCTGGGGTTGCTTAGTATCTTTATTTCTTTATTCCCTTTGGATGTTTCTTTTCTGGTAAAGCATTATAACTTCTTAATTACTAAATTATAATTCTTTCTTTGTTTAAGCATTTAATATAATATAGTTGTTTAAATATTAAAGTATTGTTTCCTGGTTTTGACCATATTTTTGGGGCATATCTTAACACTTTGGGAAGCTTAAGGGAAGATCAAGCAAGAGGCTAGCACTTCATCAAACAAACAATCAAAAAAACAATACTTTACAGATCTCTATTCTAGTTTCAACTTTAGTTTTGCTTTGCCATCGTTTTTGGTTTACTTATTGATTGAACATTCAACTTGTTATTATGATGCAGTATATTGATCCTTACTAATGATAATCACAGTTCTCTTGTTCTGTGCTCAAAAGAAAAGCCTTTTTTAAAACACTCAAACCATCCAATTGGTCATGACAAGTGGGATACACTTAGATCAATATGATGAATTTGTTTGTGTACATTCAAATTACTTAGCATAAATCTTAATCTCCTTTTGATCTGTATCACAAAATAAACCTGATTGACTCTGATTTTAAATGTGTGCAAAACAAAGCAGTAGCTATATTATCCTACAACAAAACAGGCTGCAAGTCACAATATCAATGTAGAACAAGGTGATTAAATTCAAGAAAAAATAGAAGAGATGCTTTTTTAAGAGCTTACAATACATTCCTAAACATTTGCTGATAGTAATTTAAAATGAAAGGAATATATAATTTACCTGACATTTGGTATGGTAGCAACTTACCCTAAGTCTGCGTCCAAAAACTGTGACTTGACCTCTTGCTTGTTCTTTACGCTGTCGCCATTCCACTAAGTTCAGTCCATTGTCAATTGGCAAAGTTACATTTCTCTTTCCAACTGTTGGGTTGACTGTGCCAGCTAAAAGGTGAGGTTCTGTATGGAGTGACACTTCCATTCCATTCGCTAAAACCAACTTTAAGGATCCATCCAGTCCAATGTAATAACTGTTGCGAACTTGATCTGTCAAAATAAAGATAGCAGTTAAATTGCTAGGCAGTTAAAAACAAATTATATATTTATGGATTTCACTGCACTGGTGTTGATTCTAACATACTTATCAGGAAGAACTTTGAGAAGTTGATCTAAAAATGTAATTCCTGGCCAAAGACCACTTGGACCCTCTTTTATTTTATCCCTGTGACACCTATGGGAATAGGTGATGCTCTGATTTAAATGCTGAACAGAGCCTACTCCCAACAGAAGAAGGCTAACACTCTGATTTCTTAAGTGCTATTAACATTATCCAGTATGGGGAACGTATATGAAAATTGAAGTAGATGGACCCACAGTATCTTGGATAATGACAAAGAAGAGAAGGAGTGCTGAAAAACTGGATAGAATTTTATTATGTGACGTACGGAGAAACTCCTGAAATTGAAAATTGCTAAGACAAGGCAGCTGGTGATGGTTTCAGGGCATGCCAGAGAGGCTCTGAGATCAGTCACCATCATGGCTAAAAGGTGAGGGGACTGCTTTCCTATACATACCTGGGGTTCATCTGAACAGTAGACTGGACTAAACATATACACGATGTACAAAAATATTCAAATCAGGATCTTCTTTCAGAGAAAGCTCAAGTGACAATCTCTTAGAGGTTTTACTAGTCCAATATTGTTAGTATACCTAACAGTTTATGTTGTGGTTAACTCAGGGGAAGCCAGACACATAAATAAACTGACTAAGAAAACCAGATATACTGTAGGACTGACCTTGGACTGACTGGAGATAGAGGCAGAAAAGAGGATGACGGCAAAATTACAGGCCATCATGAGTAATGCTGCCCATCATCTCTATCATGTACTGTCCACAATTAATCACTTGCTCTTTTCTGCATGGTATAGTAAATGTCACTACGAGTACTGTTTTTTTTTCTTGCAGCCATTAGACAATATAGTCAGTTATAACAGTCTCTTTGGCATAAGAACAATGCTTCTTAAGAGATAGTATGCAGTACATCAAATACACACTGGATATGCTGAGTGTACTGTATAGCTTTGGGTCTTACAGACAGACAGACAGACAGACAGACAGACACATAGATAGATAGATAGATAGATAGATAGATAGATAGATAGATAGATAGATAGATAGATAGATAGATAGATAGATAGATAGAACTTTATTTGACCCCAGGGGGAAATTTGACTTTTTACAGAAGCTCTTTAAATAACTAAATAAATAGAGAGGTAAAGAACTATATACACACATTATGGTCTGAACACACACCAGAAGGACTAAAAAATTTTAAAAAGAAAGAAAACTTCTGACTTGGCAGTCACAGTTATCCATTATACAGGGGTACTGCTGTTGGTATAAAGGGGCCCCCGTGGCATTTCTTGACACACTTCGGCTGAATAATAATTCTTGGCTGAAAGTACTTAGGGTTAGTGTTTTAGTTGGAGTGTGTTCCAAGACCAGTCCAAATTGTCACTGATAGTGACTGTACTTAGTGGTTCTTTGGTGCGGGAAAGTTCTATAATCAGTTTGTAGGTTTTGCTGATATTAAGATGCAGAGAATTGTCTTTGCTCCAAGAAACAACATTTACCACCCGACTCCAATACTCTGTCTCATAGCACTTATCAATACACCCCATAAGTGCAGAATCATGTGAGAATTTCTGCAAGTGACATAACCTGGTGTTAAATTTATAGTTGTGGAGAGAGGACTGTTCCTCGTGGTGCTCCAATGTTGTGCACTGCTTTGTATGTTCTTGTTATGTTTTTGTGCTATACATATGTATAGAGCTTGCACCACTCTGCTCTCAGGAGTTAACAGAGGAGTACTGCATGTTCTACTAACTATTTACTTATCTGTCTACCCATCCATCCATCCATCCATCTATAAATCAATCTATCTACTTATGATGTCTAACTTATTAAAATCAAACATAAAGTATTTATATTTATATATTATTTTTCCGAATCCACATGCAGGTGATGTAGGACATACATCTTATGCAAACACTGATATGATTTGAGTTCAGGCCTAAGTGACCTGCTCAAGATCACCGAGTAAATCAATACTGAGATTTGAACCTGCAGCTTTTCCAGACAGATCCTTAAACACAATGGCACAACAGCACTTACAATTTAAAATATATTAGCACTTAATTTGGTTAAGAACCAATTTTAACAACTTAGGAGATGAGTGGAAGATAAGAAAAAGTAATTTAAAAAATATTAAACAGTTAAAGTGAAGAAAAAAATAGTGCTAAATAAAAAATCAATACCAGTAATTTATCTTTTTACTTAAAAGCTAATACTACAAAATGTGATCAGTATTCCTTTATTTAAAACTTTTGTATGTACTGTCAAGCAAAAAAAAAACTGTAAACATTTGTTTACCCACAAGAGCTCAAACATTCCTTCTGAAAGAAATGTAATTGGAGATGGAGGAATGAAAAATAATAATTGTCTTTACAAAAGAACTTCTATACCAGAGTAAAGCTCAAAAGGTCCTTAAAGCCTCTACAAAATTAAATTTAATGTAATCAATAATTAAATTTCTTTTATATTAGAAATAACTGGATGCCAATAAAAGCAGCTTTTATTTGGCAGTTCTTATTAAAAAGGAAATTAAGTTAACTGCAGCAGAACACAGGCAGATTTAAGTGCTTGTCACCTTAGTAGAGGTCAAATCCACTAAAACAAGGTCAAGACATCTTAGCAAATTGGTATGTGCCTGGAACCAGACTTGAATTATGAAAGGTGTAAAGTGTATTGCTCTTTTTTGCAAAGAGCTCTTTCATCAACCACAGTTGATGAGCCTTCTGTCACAGAAAAAAATAAAAGGATTAAGCTCTTTATAGAAATTACCCTCACTAAGGACTATTGAGAGTTAATGAGCCCTGTGAACGCTAAAAAATTACTTGATTGCAAGGGAAAAGTAACCCATGCTAGAGAAAAGTGTAAAATAAATGATGGGTACCATCATCTTGACAACTAAATTATAATCAAAAAATGAGCAGAAGAAACATCTAAGAATTGTGTGCACTTTAAAACACCTTAGCTGTGAACAAGTAATTAGCCAGGTGACTATCCTGTGTTACTGTTGCTTCAGTTTGTTAGGTGCCGTCTTCTCTCTTGAGTTTTCAGTAATTTTTGACAGAAAAAATAAGTATTATAAACAATTTACAATTTTAAATGTTCTACTTAATGTAGTTTTAGCTTTAGTACTCATTTTGACTGAATATACAATACAGTATTTCAGATATATCAGTTTAATTAATTCAATTCAGTTAAAGTAAAGAAATTAAAAAGCTTTTTTCAGTACATTCTATTAATAGATTTTCAAATATTCAATTTGATAATATTTCTTTCTAAATAGTTGTTTACCTCTTTATCTTTATAATCCTTATTGTATACTTTTTAAACGTATGCAATCTGGATACTGAAATATAACTGAAATGTAACATTGTTAGAGATCTACTTATAACACTCCAAAATTATACCATTCTCCAGAGTACTGGATGTTGCAGCCTTTCCTGAAAAAGTGTCACGCTTTCTCGTTTAAAGCTATTGTGGAAGGTAGGGTAAAAACACAAATTCATCTTCATGTTGTCAACTATTCTTTTCCAGTTGTAAACCATGCATTCTGTTTTATTCTATTCAAGCATACTTATAATGCTTCATGTGTAGGATCAATTCTTTATAACTGATGTATTACAATTTATCTGACCATTAATGAACTCTTAAAAGAACTACATTTTCAGGAAAAATGATTATCAGTTTTCCTCTGCACAGGTCCCTATTTGCTTCAACAGCCTCCCAGACAACATATATAAGTACAGTATATTAAAAATGGAAAACAGTTTTCATGACCAAGAAGGAAAAGGGACAAATTCTTTATTAGCAAAATTTATGTTTTTTTCATGTTGTAATTTGTCCAAAACTCTGTTCTATTTAACATGGTAGCTGGCACTGCTTAGCAGCTCCATGAGACTGGGTTCAAATCCAGACCTGATCACTTACTGTTTGTGAGGAGTTTGAATGTATTTTTCATATTAGTGACTTTAAATTGTCCCTGAGGGAGTAAAGTGTGTGGATTGTGTCTTATGCTTGGTGCTGATTGGGAATTTTATCTCTCTGTGACCTTGAATGGGATTAAATAGTCTATATGTATAGTATATTAAAATTTATGACTGCTACATACATTTTAAAAGATGAATAAGTTATGTATATGCTATTCTGTATGTGTTCTAAAAACTGTTAGAATAGGTAAATATTCTAAATGAGAATGTAACTTTAAATTCAAGAACTAAACACTCCACTCACAGTGATCTCTCAGTTTAGGAATGAATGCAATATAATCATATTATTACACTCAGCAGAGCTTTAAGCATAAAGTTTATTCTGACGTCCTAATGTTAGGCTGGGTGCTATTTATTTTGTGATATCATGTACTTTTTTGTTCATCTGAGGGTTTTTTTTTGTTCAGATGCTAAAGATGCACAACTTTAAGATGAACTGGAATCCTTGAATTGACACAGTTTTACTGCATGTTTTTGTTTATGTGTGAGTATGGTCTGCGATGGATAGACTTCCAGTACAAGGTTGCTTCCAACTTCCTTTCTCAAGTACAAATATACAGTACATGACACGAAAATAATTGCCTTCAAAGGAAACACAGACAAACTCTTCACTCTCTGATATTATTAATATTAGCATTCTTGGACATTAGATATGCTATATTGAGTATAGAGCTTATCACTGTCATTCAGAGATCTGGCTTACTTTAAAAAAATAATTAATACTAAAGGGAAAAAAGCAGACCTTGAAACAGGCAACACAACTGTTATAGGTGGTCACTGTTAGAGCAGAATTTTAAAATCATAACAAACAATACCAAAGAAAATTTATATAATATATATTCATTTTTTTTTCATTTGAAGTCTTAACACACATGGGTGCAAACTACAACATAAACATTTTGCTAAGAAGAATATTCACTGTATCAGAATCATTTGTAATATAGCTAGCTTACTCCAAAATGTCATCCAGATATATTTTTAAAAGCTACTTTTATGTAAGGGTCAAATAATATGGTAATTGGGTGGCTTATGTTGGAACTGTTTGTTGGACATCAGTGACTCCAGCGAATGTTATAATGTAAAGTTGTAAATGTCACAGTGAGAAAGAAACAAAAACAAGACAGCTAAAGCACAGATAATATTGGCAAAATGCTTGCATGATTATATTCTATTTAAGAGATTTAAATTACACTGTCCTCTATCAAGATATTTATGTGGTAAAATTAAGCACTGTGTATGCTGCTGACTGAGACTTCTAACTTTTCTGTTTTAGTTATTACTATACATGGTTACTTAAAATGTTTTAATTTACTTGAGACAGTACTGATCCTGTGCATTTTTTCATAGTACACAAAAACTTAATGGGGAAAAAATATATAAATAATTAAAAAATGAATTAATAATACATTTTCTCACAGCATTAACATGTTTACAAATTCTAGGATGCTAGTTTCACCCACCTTCAAAATAGGGGTTTTGTTCAGTTATGCTTCATCAGACTTCTTACTTGAATGGTGCACAACTCCTGAATGCTTCTTTTATTATAGAGAGAATTTTTATACATATTCACAAAACTGGCACTATTTGGTGGAATTCAAAATGGGAAAGAAATATTGTTCAGTGTACAGCTCACTATTTTTAAATATTTGAAATTTAGGAAAAATATTTTTGCTCAGGGGTGGTACGGTGGTGCAGTGGGTAGCGCTGCTGCCTCACAGTTAAGAGACTCAGGTTCACTTCCTGGGTGCTCCTGGCATGGAGTTTGCATGTTCTCCCCATGTCTGCGTGGGTTTCCTCCCACAGTCAAAAGACATGCAGGTTAGGTGCATTGGCAAAATTGTCCCTAGTGTGTGCTTTGTGTGTGTGTTTGTGTGTGCGCACCCTTCGGTGAGCTGGCACCCTGCCCAGGGTTTGTTACCTGCCTTGCGCTCTGTGTTGGCTGGGTTTGGCTCCAGCAGACCCTCATGACCCTGTAGTTAGGATATAGAGGGTTGGATAATTGATGGATGGATATTTTTGCTCAAATGTATGGTAAAGAAATCTTTTGCTTCATTCTAATGATTATTTATTTCACTGGCTACATGGTTTCTGTATCTTTTTTACATAAAACAACCCCTTTCAGCAGCTTTACATTTACCAGTCCTGCAAACCTTTTAAGTTGGAATAAAAATGACATTTGTATTATACATGTATCGTTGCTATTAAATATGCAAAAGTAAGTATTATCTACAAATAAAGCAAAATACTATTTCCTCACAAGTGGGTAAGCAGACATATTCTTTTGGCAGAAATAAATATGGCAAATGTAAGTAATGTGACAATTATAATTCATTCATTCATTTTCAGATTCCAATTTTTTTACAATTGAGGTGTGCCTAATTGGACACTGTATACCAGCAGCAACAGGTACTAAAGTATGAATCTGAATGGAATGGCAACTACAAAAGCCCTAAAGAAATCTTAAGATGGTTTTCCTCTAGTTTTCTAATTAAGAAGCATTCATGTTAACACATTTATTTAAAAAAAAAAAAGTGAGACAGCAAGGCTATATTACTCAAATGCTGTTGCAACTGCAAATATACCTTCCTTGAGGGATTTTACACAGAGCATACAATAATTAAGGGGTAAAGTCATGAAGAAATTTGAGAAAAACTGACCGAGATTTTAACAGCTTCCTGAGGTCACGTAAAAAATATAATGTATTAATCTGTATAGTATCTAACTCAAGATAAAAAATGTATTTGGCTACGGACAAACTCTTCCCATCAGCAGGTTGGACAGCCCACATTCAGCAAGATGACACTATAGTACAGTATATAAGTAAATGGTAGTAGTTATAAGTCCTAAAACTGTTTCTCTTGTGTACATGCCACTACTACAAAAGGACTAAAACTCCAAAGAAGAATAGACTTTAAATGATTTTCAAGCTAATAGCTACAGACTGCTTCTGTCATTGTGAGTCATAATATAATAAATGTGAATGCTTTTAATATACAAATAACTGGACATTCTCTATGTCATATTTATTTTAAATCTAAGCTTGTCTGTTACTGCTAACCTAACTGGTAAAATATCACTATTCTCAGATACAGCAGTGAATACAGACAACTTATTATTTGTCTAAGGCCTTTATCCAAGGCGTCTTACAACATTTGACATACAAATGGTTTCATTTCGTTTGTCTTTCTAACTAGAGCACAGGCAGGTGAGGTGACTTGCACATGGTTACATAGTGTCAGTAATGGGATTTGAACCTACAACTTTAGGGTCTGAATTTCAAAACCTTAACTACTACATCACGCTGCCTGCCTAAATAAACACTGTCTCACACAACTTCCTTAGACTATTAAATCACTTTTGTATGATTTCCATGCAATATATTTATGCTTTCACATTGGTAATAGCACACCTCTTTGTAATAATAAATGTTTTTTATTGGTATCAGCCCTTTACTGTGATTGCTATGAGAATGATGATATGAACTGTGCTAATGCCAACTGCCCTTTGGTTTTGCCTTTGTGTTTTCTTTTCTTTTCAAATCAAATCACATCACTTTTTCATTTGTCTTAGGCCAATAAGTTGCCTGTAGGCTATGTATTTAAAATTGCCTGTCGTTCTCATAAGATTCCTACTTACACTAAGTTGTTATTTTTTAAGTTTCTCTCAGTATTTTTACATTGAGTATTTTGAGTTTAAACACATTTCAGAAAATTGTTTTCCATGTATGCCATGATTGCTGTAAAAGGTTAAGATGAAAACTGTAAGTGTAACTGCATTCTCATTATTTTAACTACCCATCAACACATTCCTAATAAAAGCTGAATTACTGCATACATATGTGCAGGGTTGTTTTAATTATTTCATCAGGAAACTGGAGAGTCAGCTTGATTACACATTCATAAAGAAGCATTTTAAAATATACATACTCATTTTATACATCTGTGGGAAACATTTTTGAGTTTTAACTGTGTGTCGGAATTTGAAGGTTGACCTTGAGCAGAACGTTTTCTTCAGGTTATGTGTGATTAGTTAAGTTTCATGGCAAGTGGTAAATAACTAGCTGTTATGAATATCTTTACACTTACTATTGATAAAAAAAAATTATACCAGATTACGTATTTAAAATAATATATATGTGTCAACTGACAATGAATGATAGATCACAATTAAAGGAATACTATGATAATTGTAATCAATACAATAAATCAGAAATAACTGTTACAACACTGAAAAACAAAAATTTAATTAAAACAATAGAAAAAATAACATGAGAAGACTTAATTTTGAATCAGTACACATACTAATTAATAATGAAGCCAAACTTAGGTCTAACATTTCATTTGTTAGCAATTTTCATTGTGACAATGACGTTAAAAACACAGAGATTTCACACACTACACAATGTTTTCAGTAATCACAGAAATGGTATGTGGTTAAAAGAAATTAAAAAATGCATCACCAGTTCAAATCTATGTGTTTAATTAAGAATGCACCCAATTACACTTTCAGTGAAAGGATAGGTGCTAAATACAAGTGAGACACTTGTCATTTCAATTCTGTACTTGTTACAAGTAGCCTTACCCTAGAGACAACTTTTTGTGAATATATTCATGATTCTCAACTCCACCAACACACTGTCTCGGTAAATCAAAGCAATATTTTATTAGGCACATAAAAGCCCACAGCTAAAGCTATTTTAAACAGAGTGATTTACAACTGTGAACTCTAGAGTCCTGTTGACTGAAAACATAAGTGACATTTTAATAGACAACATAAAACAGAAAGATTCTGCAAAATTATTTTAATTAAAACATTAATGATTTTCGACATCCTAGCATTTTTAAATGTCTTATCAAAAAATAATTGATTTAATTGTAAAAATTTTAAATTTAAACAGATTGTTGACAATGTGAAAATGCGCAGTGAGATTAATATAACAAATAAAAAAATCATGCAATCAAAATAATAATACAAACTCACTTGTTAGTGCAGTGAATCAAATGATCATCCTTACGATATAGACACTGACAGCTAATACATTCTTACCTGTTTTGTTCTCTGTCACAGAAAAAAACCACCCAATATTGCCACAGTAAACCATTCACAAACTGCACACATCTAGTTGGAAAAATCTACCTTTCACTCTAGAAAATCCAAAATGGATTACATTAACAAACATGGAAGCAGTAATGTAATATCTGGTGGAAACACCTTAGCCATCAAGATCTTTAGGAAATGAGAGACAAAAGGTAGAATTCTGAGGTTGGAACAGTGGATGTATTGTGAAGAAAGGAACATAGCTCCAAGCATAGCTGAACCTATTCTTTTGTTCTGTGGCCACATGCTTAAAATTGTTTGGTTTAAACCCCAGTTAACCTTGCCCATTTATCAGGAATAGTGTACTAATTAGCAGCATGTTGAAAGTCACATTATTTGTGTAATGTATTCTTATAGTTACTATCTAATATTTATTTAGTTTTCATGTTTTATGCTTGTCGATGAGGTAATTGCAGTGTGTGGTGCCACTGCCTTTGAGATATAAGCATTTTGAGGTGGAGGAGGTAATTCTGGGAACTTTAGGAATATACAGTAGTTTCAATCAGAGCCAGCTGTTTTTAATTTGGACTGTCTGTTTTTGGATATCATTTTTTGTTTTACCCTATGGCTTTGGAAAAAGCTCAAGGCTTTGACTTGTTTGCCTTGAATGGCTTTAAAATCTTGACGCTCAAATGAATTTATATATTCTTTTTACAAAGCTATACAACTCTTAAAATGGCTGAGTTAGATTCTAGTGTGTTAGCTAATATTCGGTCAATTGCGATTTCTGGCTAAATTATTTATAATCAATTGGTTGATCATTTTAACTGATAATTTATGAGATTTACCAATCTGTCTTAGGCATTATCATGGTATTGACACTGCCCTCTAGAAAGTATTTAATGATATCTCTCTTATTACTGACTCAGGTGGGGCAGCAGTCTTTGTTCTCCTAGACCTTTCTGCAGCTTTTGATATTATTGATGATGAGATCTTACTGTTGCAGCTTGAATATCTGATGGGGCTTAAATGGGCTGGTTCAGGTCATATCTTACTGACAGGCACTTTTCAGTAACTTTCAGTTCCTCTTTTTCATCTACTGCTCCTGTTAAATGTGGTGTTCCTCAGAGATCCATTCTGGGTGCTATTTTATTTTCTATATATCTCCATCCTATAGGTGCTATTTTTTACGTTTAATGTTTCTTTTCATTGTTATGCTGATTACACACAGGTCTATATTCCTGTGTGTATCTCTTCAATGAATCAGCTACAAAATTTTCTTGTACAACTAAGATCCTGGATGGATGACAATTTTCTCAATCTTAATTAAAATAAAACACAAGTGCAGATAGCTGGTCCCCCTGTGAAATCTCAAATTGGTTTTGATCTCCTTGGCTCTTTGTGAACCTTTGCAAACCTCATGTTTAGAATTTTGGGGTTATTTTTGACACTAACCTCTCTTTTGAAGAACAGATAAATTCTGTGGTTTAGATTTGCTTTTTCCAGCTTCATCTTTTAGCCAAGGTCAAGCCTTTTTATATCCTAGGGATCTTGAAAAAGTTACTCATGCTTTTATCTTTTCTTGGCTTGATTAACGCAACTCGTTGTATTCCTGCTACGTAGGTTGCAATTGTTCCAAAATGCTGCTGCCCGTTTATTGGTCAAGAAAGTTTGATTCTGTATCTTGTCACATACGTGCACTTGGGAGGCAGTTAAAGGTTTCAAATCAGGGTACTGACACACAGGACCAGGATTTGGTGATGAATATTAAAGCTTCTTCTCCTCTTTCTACAGAACTTCTAAGGTAAAGACCACCTAAATCTGTCACTTCTGCCAGTTTCTGACCTCACTTCTGGCCCACACTTATAACATCACTACAGGCACCCACAGATGACCTCACACCACTTCTGTTTAAAACTAGAATGAAGATGCATTTCTATTCTTTAACTTTCAGTGACCTTCAGTGATACTGATCCTTCCTCATAGTTATTTATTTGTTTCCAATTTACTTCTGGTTTGTATTGCGTTTTATTGTATTGTATCTGTTTTATTTATGTGTATGGTATATTTTACTGTAAAGCACTTTGGCTACAGCATTACTAATGTTGTTTTAAATATACTAATGTTTTTTAAATGTGTGCTATAAATAAATTAACATTGACAACTCTGAAAACATAAATATGGACTTAAGAATGACAATTATGGCATTCAGACCTCCTTCCAAAACACAGACTGGGCATCTCATCCTGCACACAAGCTGAAAGTGTGATGAGTTGAAAGGAAAGAAAGTTTCTTTATGAAGAACATGCCATACCCAGATGCCCATATTCAAGTTATAACCACACATAGGGCCTACACTGTTTCATCCATAGACTACATCTAATACAAATGCTGTTACTAAATCTTAACTGATGCTTAAGGCTTTAGTAAACATTGAAGAGCTTACTAAAATGAAACAATTTTATCCAGTGAGAAATCATTATACATTATACTAATCTGAATAAATCACTTATGGCTACAGGAAGATGACACTCATTCTGCATTGTGCAGTAGTTAATGCACCATGTACAAAAATATAATTAATTTAAAGAAACAATAAGATCAAAAAAGAAAAAACCTTACAGAGAATTCTGAAGAGTTCTTAGTGATTTAATCTTGCTTGTCACAACAGACCAGGCAAAAATGGACTGAGTAAAAAAAGCCCTCTACTTTTAATTGTGCTGAAAGTATTCCACTGACTGAATAACTATGAGAATATGAACCAGTGTTTGCTTTATGAGGTGGCAACTAGTAATCTTTGAACAAATCCTAAATTAACAACAAAGAATTCTCTTTAGAATCCACAGACAGTTTTAGCTATAAGTCTGAGTTTGAAATGAGCAGTGGACGTTTATCAGAGTTTTTCTGTTTGCAACATTAACCTAATGCATTGCACACAAAAAAAAAACAAACTTAAGCATCCTTACTATTAAGTTAAAATAACATTAATTTATAATGTCTACAGTAAACAGTTAGTCACAGTATTAGCTGTTGCAGTGATAACAGAATCAGTGCCATGTATATTTTAGGCCAATCTTCAGACTTAATACAAACTTTTCATATCCCAGATAAGATTTTGACCTGTACTCATTCAGTCTAACAGGCAAATGGAGCCTTGTCAGATTTGGCACTGACCTCATACGTGCTGCCAGCAAGTGAGAGGGAGAGAAAGAAAGTAAGCTTTCTTTCTTAATGCCAGTAGACAGGGTGTTCTAAACAATTTAGTAAATTAAAAGAACAAAAAGATCAATGATTTGCCTCCTTTTTCTCCCTAATAAAATCAGAAAGCTCTGCAGAATATCCATTTAGTAGCCAGATCATGAAGAAGATTTCGGACAGCTTTGCTTCATTGATCAAGAATTAAGGCAATAATGCTTATAGGATTCAGAACTTTTTAACAAACAACAATGGGAGGGTTGAGAGAGAGAGAGAGAGAGAAATCACTAGAGCATCAGTCATGCAGTTTTTAAGTATAGTACTGTTTGCTTGGTTCTTTATTTTTTCTTCATTACAGCGAGTAAAAATAAATTAGCTGAGTAGCTTTAACAGACTACTTCTCAAATAGTCTGAAATACAAAGAAAGACCAGAAACACAGTTGTGAGAACCAAATATCACAAAATTCAAACATTTATGGAAGTGCACTAAAGTTGCCACAATATCCTAAAAATGTTTAGCCATTTCTATGACTCTAATTAACCTCAGTTTGATGACGTGAAGAACTGCTTTTCAGGAAAAGTAAAAAATAAAAAAAGGAGATCAGTTATACAATAGGTACAAGAATTGAGTAATTAATTGTAATTAAAAAAATAAAAAGCACCATTTGAAAATCTAAATAAAAGTATCCATGTAACTGTAATGCTGAAAATGCCATTAGAGAAATTAACCTGGTAAAGCATCTGTAGGTATAAACTTACCCTGCAGTAATGTATAGAATGTCCCTGATGCTGACAGATTGGTTGTTATGGTCACATCCTCCTTGTTGGACGATTCCACTTGAACTTTAACTGAACTATCAGTGTCAGTACGGTAACTGCTAATGTGACCCGTGGGGAATGTGACATTGGTCAGTCGTCCATAGCCGTCATACCTGACATAAAAAAAAAGAATAGCATCTGTGGCTGTGCAATGTTGAAAGAGAAAGAAAAGTAACACATTTACAAATGACTCCATCATAATATTTACATTTTTAACCCAAAATCAGTGAAATGTTCAAGAATAATTCAATGTAAATGACACAGAAGAAAAAGGCTTCAAGCCTGTATTCAAAATATAGTCTGATCTTAATAAAAGCTACAAATACATTATTTACAGTATATGCATAACACTGGATTGTTAGCCCGCTGTTAGAAAGTATAGATCATTTATACAACAGATGTGTAATCACTAAACAAGGCAATTATAATCCCGCTTCCATTTCATCTTTTTAGCTTTTCTGGCATCTTCTGCTCATTTTTTACATTGAAATTTTAGCTGACAGCAAAGAAGTGTAAAATATATTGTATGAGGAGAAACATATAAAGCATGAAAATCTAAAGTAATTTTTAGTGGCTGTGAAGAACACTGCGTAGGTAAATAGTGGAGATGCATTAAAGATTCTGAATTGATCACACATCCACAGTTAATATCATATTCTTTAAAATGTGTGTGTTTTGTTCTGGGTCATTAAGATATAAATCCTTTAAGCAAAAATTATAGTTTTAAACCACTAAATGAGTAAGACATATCTATGAAGGTAACTAGCAACTCCTTACTGAAATACAAGTGTTGTTTATAAATCAATGCTAAACTGTCAGAAAAATATCTACAGTTTTCAATTCTGATTATGTAATTGTATAACAGAAAAACTGTCCAAATTATTACAGTTTCTGAAGTTTCTGAAAAACATCAAGAAGAGCATATCATGCCATTATCTCTTGCATTTACCTTACCTTGCTGCTAGTTGTGTGGATTTGAATCAGTGAAATGTATACAAATGAAACTAAGACACAAAAATACAAATACAGTGCAGTGGTTTGTGTTGCTTTTTTACTGAGTCAATGCCCTAAACTGACTATGAACCAGGTTAACCTATTTTGAGAATGCTATAAAAATAAATCTGTTTATATTTCTTTAAAAAACAATAAAAAAACACAACTACTTATAGAGTATATTATGAACTTTTGCTTTTGAATTACTTCAAAATAATAAAAGTTTATTTATTTGAATATTAAAAAGACATGTCTACTGGGATTACCTCAAGTGGAGAAAAAAACAGTTTGAGTAATTAGTTTCTGAATAACACAATGGACATCATTTGTAAAATTCATTTTGCAGATAATAATAATAATAATGTACAACAAGGATATACATAACATTTCTAAGAGTTTAAAATACTACCACCTATGTGCTTGAATTTGTTCTCAGTACCAGCTAAATATATTTTTGGCAGCATAATCATTTAATGATTGAGCCATCACAAAGAGCTTACAGAAGACAATTTTAAAAGATATTTCCATCAATTCAGTTTGACTACAGGCAAGTTGTTTGTTCCAGATCACATGGTGAGTAGGTGGTTGTATATGAATCTTTTACCTTGTGGATTTAAAGCAAGCATCTAAGATCTCTCTATTATAAAAAAAAATCCTGGCAACGAGACGTGATCTTCTCAGAAGACACTTAAAAGACCAGCGAGACAAACAATATCAAATAAGAGAGCACAGCCAGCAAAACACTCAGTCATGTAAAGGCACGTACCACACACAGATCCTCTGCTCTCTGCACATATAAAGCGGATTAGAACAATACGTTCTACATGAAACGTCAACGACTAAGCAAAGAAGAAAGAGCAGTGTGGAGAAGAGACCCAAAAGCACTGGAGAGAAAAAAAGGCAGATAAGAGATTATGAAAGCAGTGGAATTCGAAAGGCTCAAACAAACAATGGCACGATACACATGCAGAGAAAGATAAAGATTATGAAAGCAGTAAAATTCAAAAGTATTGTAGCATCCCAGCCAGGTTGAAGCCTTTTTTGTTTTAAGTGACTGTTAGGTCCGATTGAGGGAGGGCGGAGCACAGCACGGAAGACTGATACCGGGGGTATTGATTGATGAGGTAAGGGGGGAACGAGACCAAAGGGATGAGGGGTTGGAGAGGGTGCTAGAAAACTGTGTTTGGGGTTAAGAAGTCGACAATTGTTCAAGTAAAACTTTTGTGACACTTTATTACGTGAGTTGCTACAGTATCAAAAAAAAGATACTAAAGATCGCATTAGCCCAAACAAAAGGAAGTTAATCATCAGGACTAGGCGTAATTGAAAAAATAGCAGAACTAAGCGAGGTCAGAAATAAAAGGAAAACAGCAGAAAACAAAGTCTTTTCACTTTCGCATCATTCAATGCACAAAACGTAGATTTACACAATAATGGACCGCTATGAGAATCTGTGGTTCCGCAACAGTTAAAAAAACGACAAGTTTAATTTCAAATAAAACACAATTCGGTCAGATGTATATTTATGATCACGGAGAAGCGATCACAGGACAGCGGCTGTACAGGCTTTAAAATGATCGATGGGCAGCGTGACAGCAGCTGCACCCCATTCACAACGCGAGCAGCGTTATACGTCTGGCGAGAAAGAGATTTAACGATGCCCGGGGTTGGAATTAAAGGACAAGTATTGTTTTTACAACATCACGCGAGACAAGGCAGTAAGCCATCATTTAAAACAAGTCCACGGACATCTAACCTAGCAGTTGGTAAATTGCCTATGGCAGACACAGATAATGTGCTCACAGCTCTTAAAAGAATGACATGCGACAAGCAGAACAGGCAGCTTGCCAGCAGCAGAAAGACACCAGATGATCCAACAGCATTTTCTTAGCATGCGTTCAGCTGCCCCCCCCTTCACAACGCGAGCAGTGTTATACATCCTGTGAGAAAGAGATGTAACCACGCCTGGGGCCGGAAATAAAGGACAAGTATTGTTTTTACAAAAACGTTTTAAAGTAAAAGTGAAAATAATGCATATGTAACAACTCCCATGAAAATAACAATCTCTTTAAATTGTATATCCGGTAAACCAAACACAGGGGTGGATGAGCGAAGCGGGCAGGGGGCAGAGCCCCCTAGTACAATTAAAAAATAATCTCAAAACAGTAAAAAGTGCACTTTGTTCCCATTGTAAAGAGAAATGCCAGTGCTTTCACACCTGCTTCTTTTGAACATTTTTTACTATTTTTTATTCAATCATCTGCATTTTGTTTATTTTACAGGTGTGAAAGCTCCATTAGGGCTTATATACAGTAGATATCAAAAGTATTCACTACTGTCCTCTTAAAAAGTAGTGACAGAAAATACAGTAAATTGTGATGGGCAGAATGTTGTTAATTATCTCTTTTTACCCCCTAAACAGAAGACATTCTAGTAGTAGATTATGGAAAGTGTGGTTAAATCCCATATTGTAGCATTAACAAAATCCGAAGAAATATTCAACTAAAAGAGTGCAAAGGTTCACACGGCATACTATTATAGCAAAACATAACGTCACAATAAGCGATTCTAAGTCACAACCTCTCCCTGTGTCACTCAAATGCACACTTTCCTCAACTACTAACCAGTCTTTGACATGTAAACAATATTAACTAGGTCCCCCTATCCCTTTCTGTCAACATGCAAATACTGTGCTCATATATGGATCCCCTAACAAAATCTCTTTTACAATATTTTATTCAAGATGCATACAAAGGTAACCATAAACTATAAAGTGTGCAATATGAATAAGAAATGTACTATGAATGTCCCTTTACTTCATCAGTTCTTTGTTTAGGTCTAGTACACAATGTCAACATACTGTAATAAACTGTACAGACACAAACTATATTGGAACTGTAGAACACTAAATGTAAAGTCTTCCATAGACTTTCTTGACTTATCTTGCACAAGTGGAAGAACCCCAACCCACTTTTTATTAGTCAGTGGGTACCTGATGTCCTATACTATTTGAAATTGGAAAAAATCTAATTCTCGTTTTGGAGAATCTCGCTCTGATCAAAATATTTTTTTTTAAATATGGCAACATCTAATTAATACAATTTATAATAAACATTTATATCTGGAAAAGGACATTCTCCCTTCTTTGTTGTTTTTAAAGAGCTGATCTTGCTGTTGGCTCTCCTTTCTTTCTCTCAGATGGGAGTTGAATTCTGTTTTGTTAAATTTGACTGGATTGTATTCAATGTTATCTTCTTCAAATTAGACTTGATCATATGGAATGTTATTTTCTTCAAATAAAATTTTAAAAAGTCTTCCTCACTGTTACAGAGTTAATTTGATTACAATTAGTCATCACTTCTAAAGCATGGCTTAAAAAAAAAAGAGAAATATCACACAGTTATTAATGTTCAAAATATATGGGAATAGGTATACTCCACTTTAATATGTAATGAAGTGACAAGGAAATGTATGAAACTTTAATAATGTATAAAAAATTATCATGCAAAATTATTTTGGGCCTCCTTGAAATTAACGATTTTGTGGAGTGATTTTTGTCAGCATTCGCTTCTTAACAAACATTTGTAACTTTAAAGTTGTATTTATTTATTTAAAATGATAGCATATACAGGGAGTGACCATGTTTTAAATTACACAAAAATGGGCAAAGACACATTGCTGTTAAGTGATTTTAATAAAAACTGGCCATGTGAAAACAGATAAAACTAAATAATATGTAAAGTATACTAACATTAGAACAAAAGCAATCAAAGAGTAGGAATACGGAAGAAAGATAAACGGATAAAACCTTTTTTGTTTCCAGGGGGAAATTTGGCTTTTTATAGAAGCTCTTTAAATAAATAAATACATAAATAGGTACATAAAGAAATAAATATACATACATACTATGGTCTGGACACACACCAGAATGACACAAAGGATGAAAATTAAAAAGAAAGAAAATCATTAGACTTGGCAGTCAAAATCACAGTGATTCATTATGCAGATGTATTGCTGTTGGTATAAAGAAGCCCCAATCGTGTTTCTTCACATACTTCTGCTGAATAATTTGTTGGTTGAAAGTACTCAGTGTGTCAGAGAGAGGATTTGCAGCATTGTTCAAAATGGCTGAGGAGAGGGCTGATCTTCTGTCTGACACCTGTATGGTCCATGTGGATAGCGTATTTCTCTAACACAAGTGCAGTCTAAGTATAGCAGCTACAATGCACCGCCTAATCTATAACCCCTGTTTACTAAAGTACTAAACATTTTGCAGTGTAACTTTAAATGACCAGTTTGTGGCCCACAATCAGTCATTTCAGATCCCACCTTTGTAGTGTCAACTTTTGCTCATAAAGATAATTTCTGGATTTAAAGAACCAGAAATACGGCCGACCTAATTCAGCCCCAACTGCCTCCTTTTCAACATTCAGTGACAGGCAGATGGCAAGGCACACATTAGATAATTAAACAATTAAACTCTGTTCCTTAGCACTTGGCTGGTATTAGACTCTCCACAGGCTGCTACTAGCATGGCAATTACCCTATGCTTGCGTATTTTTTTTTTCCCATTTGGCACTGAAAACACTAAAGGTTCCATGCCAAAAGAGTGGCGTTTGTGTTTGGATTTCCTGACACACAATATGCTGCGCGCATGTATATCTGTAATGAACAAGACAGGGCCACAGACAATTTAAAATAAAATGGATACAAGATACTGCCAGATTCTATAACCCCTGAATACTGTTTTTGACAATTTTCTTTTTGTTCCTTTATCAGTTTACACTATAAAAACCTTGCTGCTTTTTTAACACTTGCAGTTCACAGCAGGATAATTCAAACCAATCTGGCCTTTATAATTTTTTTCTTAGGCACATATTTTCATGTTCAAAAGCTACTATCACAGGGAAAAACTAGCTGCTGTAATATTACAGCATTACCTTTGAAAGAAGCAGACAGTACTTAAAGAATATAAATGTTCTGAGGGATGGGCTATCCAGGATGCCCTCAGTTGGGAAGGACAGAGAGAGACAACACGCATAGGGCATTGTCTCCATCGGAACACTAGATGGCAGCCCACCGGGTTGCAGCAGTGCCTTGGATGTATTTTGACAGTATTTTCATTAACAGTCATTTTCAGTGCATGTTATGACTTACATACAAAATTAGGTTACGAAGTCTGTATATATAATCAATAACTTGCTCAAGCACTCTTTAAAAAATATCATTTGGTTCCCGTGATTTACATGATTTCATCATTTTAATTCTAGTAGGACATCTCTCCATGCAACTGAATACCTTCACAATAGTCTATGTACTGTAGCTAATGTACAGACTCCACAAGGCAGCAGTAGTGATTTTTTTAAAATTAAAAATATTTAAATTCAGAGATGGAGTCAAAATCATAAATGTACAAAGGTCAATACTAGGGAGTCAAACAAATCTTTCAAACAAGCCAAGTGAAATAAATGAAGTGAGATAGGTCAGAAGCCACTCACATTTTACAAGCAACCTATTCCAACATGAACAACAAAATTAGAGATGAAAATAGCAGAGAATTCATAGCCAGAAAATCAAAATCAGAATTTACAAAGTTGCATATTAGCACTGGTATCTGTCTTACAGGCCTATAACACTGTCCCTGTATTAAGCCTCAACCCTTGCTGCTTTCTAGTCAAATCCGTATATCCTCATTAAGACTTTGTTGACCCCTTATATGAAGCAGATTCACATTTAAATTCTCTCTTATGTAAATGGATATCACCTGCTGTTTGGTTTTGCTTGTCTTTAGTAAAACGACAGATAGATAGATATATAGATAGATAGATAGATAGATAGATAGATAGATAGATAGATAATAGTGCTCGGTGGTATGACCAAAATTTAATATCACGGTATTTTTCAAAATTATAGCGGTATCACGGTAATCAATGGTATATTAACCACATTTTCCACTGCAATTACTGTAGAAGACTGGCTAAGAATAACCTATTCCACTGTCATGAGAATTGTACATTGTACAAAAAAACATTTTAATGTGCACACAAGTATTATTACAGGTTTGCATGGTCCCATAAAGTGATAGTTTTCAAGGGGGTGGCACTAATGAAGAGAAGGAATCCACATTGCATGACAGTTGCAGAACCTTTTTATTAACAAATTTTGCAAACAACTTAAGATAAAATTTTGACAACATATTTTCAACCATCCAAATAGGCATTTAGACTTAGTAAATTATTCAGAGGTGCTTGTCAAAAGTTGTATTGCACTGAACATGTCTTAGAAAAGGAATAAATAGTGAATTATTTTTTGTTAACCAACTACACTTTCGGTTAATTTTAACAATCTCTGTCCACTGGCACGTGAAAGTGACTTTTTAAACAACTTTCCCATCATTAAACTGCATAATATTTAAACTAATAAATAATAATAATAAAATAAGTAATAGTGCAACTTCCAGTAATAATACTATTACTTCAAGACTTCAAGCCCAGGTGCATTTCACATTATTCACCAAATAAAAAGAAAATAAAACAAGTGCAACTTGCAAATCTTTACCAACTGAACCATCATTAAGGCAAATTGCATTAATATGGACCTTGCTTCAAGCTAAGCTATATACATAAATAATAAAACTGCAACTTGCATTTATAATACTATTTGTGGTATAGCCCTATGGAAGCGTATTAGGGCAACAGTGAATAAAAAAAAACTATATGTCGAGAATACATATATATATACTAGCAAAATACCCGCGCTTCGCAGCGGAGAAGTAGTGTGTTAAAGAAGTTATGAAAAAGAAAAGGAAACATTTTAAAAATAATGTAACATGATTGTCAATGTAATTGTTTTGTGACTGTTATGAGTGTTGCTGTCATCAAGGATTTGATCATCATTATTTCTTTCAATCAGGTTCGTATTTGGAGGTAAACCGATTTGGTCATGAACCAAAGCAATTTGCCCCCATAGGATTGTATGTAAATATAATTAATCCATTCCAGACCATATGAACGGTATGTAAATATATATGTTTTTAGTTTTTAAGCACAAATATAATTGTACCAAAAAATGCACAGCGTAATAGTAAACTAAATGTAAAAACATTGAATAACAGTGAGAAAAACTTGAACAACAGAGAAAACTAATACTGCAATAGTTTGCGCTATAGCGCTACCAACCGCTGGTTAAAAGCATTTTTTTTAATGAGTTTTAAGCACAGGGGCAAAATGAACACTTGAAAAAATCCGTAATTTAATAAACCACCAAGAAAAATAACATTGCAACAATGCACGCTACGAAAAGATCGCTGGAAACAGAAGTGAAAACAAAATCAAGCCCAGTGCATTCTTTAACCGCCTTCCTACCTTAATGCGTCCAGCTCTCTCTCACGCTGCCTGTGTGTCTGCGTCCATCTCTCGGGCTGCCTCTGTGTGTGTGTGTGTGTGTGTCGCGCTATCTCTGTTGCGCTGCCTGTGTGTGTGTGCTCGCGCTGTGTGTGTGCGTCTGTCTCTCTCGAGCTGCCTGTGTGTGTGTGTGTGTGTGTGTGTGTGTGTGTGTGTGTGTGTGCATGTTGCGCTGTCTCGTGCTCTCTCTCTTGCTCACTGCACAGGAAATGCACAGGGACAGACTGAACATGTACAAACCAAAGGGAAACTGGCTTGTTTGTATGCCGAGTGTGTGGTCGTGAATATTTAGCTCAATTATGTAGGAGGTGTGCTGATTTCCGCAGTAGCTGCACTTATGAATATGCTAAGCACAGTCCTTCACCCGCAAATATTTACCTTATATGGGCAGGCACTCAATTACGTGGGAGGCGTGATGACATGGACGCAACTCCGCCTCACACAGCGACCGAGCTGCAGGCTATAGCTGTATATATGGATGAAAGTATGTTCCAGTTATGACCGTTACATGTAGAATTTTGAAATGAAACCTGCCCAACTTTTGAAAGTAAGCTGTAAGGAATGAGCCTGCCAAATTTCAGCCTTCCACCTACACGAGAAGTTGGAGAATTAGTGATGAGTGAGTCAGTGAGTGAGTCAGTGAGTGAGTCATTCAGTGAGGGCTTTTCCTTTTATTAGTATAGATATATATATATATATATATACACACGCACACACACATAAATATAGTGGAGAGTCAGCCTGGTTCACAGGCAGACACAGGACACACATGTTCCAAAACACACACATTTATTCCTTCTTCTGCCCTTTACAGTTCCATGACAATTTTCCTTCAGCACTTCATGGTGTGTCAGTGCTGTAGTTCATGGCTCCAGAACCATCTGGGCGCCCCCTGTTGCTATGTACACACTTCTTTCTATGCTGTGGTTTCTATTACACACCTGAAAGAAAGAGACAATATATGTGACATTTTGAAGAAATCATTTTATGACCTGAATAGTACCAATCAGAAAACATCATTGCAATATTATTTGAAAACAAACAGCGTCAGATCGGGTGTGAATTTTTGCTGGCGCTGTTACTTAGAGTCAGTTTAGGAAGGGCGCGGTGGGGTGGTGTGGGGTATTTGTACAGCTTGATCGTGATTGAGAAGATAAAACTGAAAAAGCTAACTTTTAGAAGTACAATAAATTTATACCCAATGTCCCATATATCTGTCTCTTTCTTTTTTCTCTGTGCTGCATTGACATTGTGCACCAGAAGACGTGAGCTTATTCAGTACACGCAGGAACACGCAGGTGGCCAGTTGCTGTGTGCTATAACAAGCTTGACCTGGCGGCGATCAACGCACATGTACTGTGCAAGGCATGCACGGGGGCCACTAAGAAAAGAAGAGTGTTCATGGCTCACCTTGCAGAGGAACTTCGTCGTCACATCTTACTAGAAAAGGCGATTGAAAAAGAAAAGGAGGATGCAACACCGACAAGCTTCTGTTCCAAGACAGCTGCTTTCCCAGGAAAGTAAACTGAGTCAGTGTCAAGTGCCCTTTCAATAGAACCACAGCATAGACAGAAGTGTGTGCATTGCAACAGGTACACATGTCGTAAATGTAGGAAGGACGGTCTTTGCGTGTGTGTGTAAACTGTTAACATTTGAATTTGATGATTGCATATAGCGCTGACCTCTCTGTACTATTCTTTCCTCTGCATGTCCTGGAGTACAAAAGAAACAGCCCCATACAGCAACATGGAGACTGGCAAGATCGGGAGAAAAAAAAAAAAACACGCGGTCACCGATTACGACCGTAAGATGTTATCTGAATGAATATGAATAATGTTGCATCCGTGCCACAATGTTTTGCGAAACGTACTATACAGGCCATAAAATGAATAATTCAAAATATCTTATATAGCCTACCTATGACTGTTTTTTTTTTTTTTGACATCATGGACCATAAGGCGCATACTTATTCGGCGTGAGCAGGAACACTCAATAAAACTGAATAAAAAAAAAATCAAGTGACGGTGAGATACGAAGAAGGCAGATTCACCAGCGTTTGTGTGTCAGCTTTTATCCCTCCCGATCAGAGAATGTCCAGTTCCATTGCCTCAAAACACCACTCACATCTACAGTCATTCCCAGTTTCAAATAAAAACTAACAGCGTTAGATCCCTAGGGCAGTAGTATGTATCGTGATTGTGACTGACAGAATAAAAGTGAAAAAAAAGGTAACTTTCACAAGTGCTATAAATGTACACTGTCTGTTACAGACACAAACCAAATGTATGTGTGTACTGTATAACATTAACAATAAGAGCAGCTCACTACTGAAAATGGCAAATATAGGAGGCAGTCGGGATCGAACCAGGACTCTTGATTACAAGTCAGCAAATCTTACCGCTACGCCACGGAAGCTGTTGTCTTTTCTTTGAATCTTTTGTGAAAGTGTTTATTTGATCTTTGGACTTCAGGCTTCATACATTATATAGTTTATGCCTACATTTTGTCATTTACTACTAAAATATGAAAAACGTTTCTGTTTTAACAATGTGTTTGCACAGATTATTGTAGAAATAGAACACACATGAAATGCATGTGTTCCAAATAAGGATTTATTATTTCCACTCTAAAACTCCAGCACTTCACTCCCAGATAATCAAGGCATTAGCTGGAAAATCTTTGTGCACGTTCTGCGTTGGTAGGGGGATGGAATAGCAGGCTGCCTGCGTTTATCGGCACATTTACAGGACAAAAGACAATGACGGATAGGTGCGATGGGATTTAAGGTGGGCAGGATCTATGTGTTTTTTCGTAGGCTCTGGTAATTCTAGTGTTAAAATGTAGTATCAGTAAGCTGTATTGTGATGCTTGGTCATTAAGTCAATAATACATACCTGTAGTTCATTGATCAACAATGATGTTTGATTTTTACTTCATGCATTTTTACAGATTTCAAAAAATCAGTATACCCTACTTCTAGTGGAAAATGTTTATTGGAGAGTAGGGAAAAAAAATTATAGCATACAAGTCAATGGATATGTTAAGAGTGGGGAATGAAGGAGAAATTACACAGCACGGTGCAACTCTGGGTATATAAAAAAACACATGTAGTCATGTAATCATAGGGCTTTTCTAGCAACACAAATACATACACATTTTCTAAACTATGGATTATAAGCAAAGCTGTTCAGTTACTGCAACTCCTTAATTTCTGAAATCTGCTTATCAGTACTTTGTTAACCCTGGTTAAGAGACATAAATATTTAATGCTGATTTTTCATAAAAGAAAGAAGGAAGTCATAAAAAAAAAAAAAAAACAAAAAAAAACCAACTACTTTAAATAGTAACCTTAATGCAAAACAAAAAAAAAAAAACCCACAGCATGGCTCTGTGCTGCTGTTTTGTTTGAAGTGGCTATTCTTTCAAACAGAATTGTAGCCCCACAGCTTGGAAGCCACTCAAGAGGCCTTTGTTTGGAATTCACTGAAAACCTGCAGGCAAACAGTGTATTGTTCCATTTGGAAACACCAACTATAGTCATACTCAGTACTGTCCACAGTAAAAGCAGCTATACAGAGAATATAAACTATTTCACATGGCTATTGGCACCTTCTGTATTACAAGGCTATATTAATAAAACAGCTGGAAAACAACGGGCTGGTCTATTTTCAAGGCAACCTGGTAAAAATATCAGTTAGATTATGTTTCATAATATGGCGGCTGTGCATTTGTTTTCAGTTAGATTTTTCTATTATAAATCCTCCCCTACTTGTGTGAACCCTTACAAGTACATAGAGGTATCATCTCAAATCAGACAGTTTTATGACAGCCTAATAAAATCATGAAAATCATCTTGGTCAGTTTACCTGTATACTCTATGTAGTCTACGGAGGCTTCTGCTTGTCTGCAAAACAATCTAAATATCCAGAACATTCTAGATGTTGTTACTGTAGAGGTCCTTGCACCCATGCATTCATGTACTTATGTGCATATGTTGGCATTATGAAAAAGGCATATTAAAAAATTTACTCTGCATCCATAAATGGTAGATCAAACTTAAAGAACAAAATGCTAAACTGCCTTACATTAGAAGCAGAAGAAGAGGGTAACTTTAGTTTTTAAAGTGAACACAGTGCCAGGTTATGGCAAACCTGCAAGGCACAGCAACTAGAAATTAGTTAGCTGAGCCCTGAAGTGTTGTTATTTTAAACGTATACTCTTGTTAAAGCTAGTAATTAGATTTGTTCATATATCTTTTAAATAACAAAAGAGAATGATTTAAATGGCTCTTTATTTTCTCATTATCCTCTGGTGGTTCTGGAGTCAGTGTTTTATTAGTTATGTTAGCCCCCCACATCTTAAAATTGGATCTCAGACTGAGTGTGAAATGGAGGTTTATTTCCTCTGTAATCTGCATAGATTGAATTTTAGATTTTCTCTCCTGTGTTGGCAATTGACCATAGCTTAATATATTTGAATATATTTTCATGTACATACAAGTAGGTATTTTTGTCCAGTTGTTTTGATTATACAGGGGGTCATCGGGTTACAACGTTTCGACATACAACGTTTCGAGTTTACAACACTCACTCCCATAAAACCTTAGAAAAATTGAGACATGAGAAAGAATAAAGGTAAGCATTTTTTACACAAAGTTTTTCTCTTACTACAGTACAGTATATTTATGTCCTTTTCTTTTTTCTCAGGCTTAGATTTTGTGTTTTTATGTTCTAGATTATGATTTTGCAAATGTGTTAAGATAGGTAAGTGACTTAGGCTAGAGTATGTTTCGACTTACACCAAAATTTGGGTTACATCACTGTTGTAGGATCGGAACTGTGTCGTAACCCGAGGACACCCTGTATGCTATTTGTGTTTCACTTTAACCATATAATATTTTAAAAATGTACACTACAACAGCCTCAGCTGGCAAATGGACTTATATAAAAATAAACAGAACTAAATATTAATAGTTTGTAAATTGTTTGCATATTTTATTAAACTGGCAAGACTCTTAAAGAATATTTAGTAAATTACGGGAATTATACTCTACTGGTCATAAGTTTTAGAAAACCAGTTTTTGGATTGTGTAGGACACCATACTCACTGAAACTTTGATTTATTTTTTTGCAGTTGCTCTAAATGAAAGCACCCCTACACTTCTAGGGGTAATAATGCCCTGTCTCAGTTAATTTGTTAATTGCCATTTTCTTGCCATTACCACTGGAATTTACAACTTTCTGTAGTGTAATATTGTCCAAGTAGTACTTAGAGGGTGTAGTAGCACAGTCTGTTCCAATTCTTCTTTAAGATAGACAGAGAGTTTTTAAGTAACAAACAGAAGTTGAGACACTTGTGCAAATTGTTTGCTTCAACTTGCTTATGGCTTAATTTACTTTATTTGCTGCAGAACATCTGTAGGTTGTAACCTATTAGTTGTTCCCTGAACAAGGCCCATTCATAATATTTCGACCTTTTCTTTTTATCAGTTTTTTGAAAACGTAAACTTTAAATTTAAACCTCTAGCAGTTTACTGCTGACCCATTCACCATTTTAGGTGAAGTTGCCATTTCAGCTGTTTAAATCTGAAGAAAAACTTGAAAAACTGAGGTGTTCTAAAACTTTTGACCAGTAGTGTACAAAAATCTAAATTATTTTTTAATTATAAATATAGTAGAAAAACCATGAAGAGTTTTAATAAATATGCTATTTATTTATCTAACTATTTATTTTCCATTTTGTTTTAGAATATTTGGTAAATATGATATCTTACTCTGAAAGGCCATGGGTTAATTTCTGGATCACACTGTTTTTTTTTTTTTCTTTCAATCTGGTAGGCTATTTAGATTTACCAAAGCTTTCCATCCACCCATCCATTATCCCACCTGCTATATTCTAATTACAGGGTCATGGGGGTCTGCTGGAGCCAATCCCAGCCAACACAGGATGCAAGGCAGGAAACAAACCCCGGGCAGCGCGCCAGTCCACCGTAGGGCGTGCGCACGCACACACACACACACTAGGAACAATTTAGAATCACCAATGTACCTAACCTGCATGTCTTTGGACTGTGGGAGGAAACTGGAGCACCCAGAGGAAACCCACACATGCAAACTCCACGCAGGGAGGACCCAGGAAGCGGACCCAGGTTTCCTAACTGCGAGGTAGCAACGCTACCCACTGTGCCACCATGCCGCTCCAAAACTTTCCATATGTTATAATCTTTTTTCATAGCTAAGAAATGCTTAGTAAATAACAAGCAGCAGCACTTCAGTTCTTCAGGTTAAGGTACTGTATCATTTGAGTTTTTATACTGTATCTAGAATTCAATGTAAAAAAACTGAATCCGTTTTCTAAAATACTGCTGTAATTGTTAAACTCTCAAGCTAAATAAAAAGTTTGTAAATTAAGAAACTAAAGTAAAAGAAGGTGCTAATGGCACCTTATTTGTGTTTTTCAGTACATTATAATTATTATACTGTACTGTATATTTGAATTGAATTGCCATATTTACTACTCATATTTTGTCATAATATTTAAAAAGGAAATGAAAATAAAACACTTAATGATATTTCAATATTTTTTATTTAATAATCATTTTATCTATAAATGAATATATGTCTTTTTCAATAAACCACATATATTTACGTGCCATTCATCTATTACTTTTCATAACATGATTTTTCTGGTCAGGAATTAGAAGCTTTTGCTGCAGTCCTAGGTGCAGTACAATATTTACACTACACCTTCTCATTGGTTTCTAAGCAAAGAAAGTGTAACCATAGTGGTCCAAATAAGAAATGTATAATCTGAGAGGTACCCAAATAATGATGAGTAGATGGCCATGTTAGTGGGTTAATGAAATCCCATCTGCTCTACTGAATTACTTCCATTGCACAAAGACACCAAGGGGTAGTATATACACTGTTCAGAATCAAAACCATTAAGTTTTGCTTTTCCTTCTTGCTTCAGCTGCTTGTTGAAAGCAGCCAGACGTATTTAAAAATATATATGATGGAGACAACTCAAATATGTAAATGTTTAAATATAACTATCTTTTTTGTTTTCTGAATTGGATCTGCTCATTCTGGTTGAATTCCCAGCTTGTCTAAGCTAACTCCAGTTTTCAGTCATATAGAGATAGGATAGGATAGTCAATAGGAACTAAGGCTGCTATAACAAATTTCACTCTGGAGAGAATCTAGTTGTGTAAAACTGGTTAACGGATGCATCATGCCAAGAAAAAGAACAGTCTCTGTACATCCATAAGATGTTACTTGAATAATGCTAAGTCTGTCACTGCTAGATCTTAGCAGTAGATGTAATACATAGTAAAGTAAAAGGATCCCAAGTGGTCAGACCTTGGACTGGCAGCGCTTTATTATACTTCAATAATTTTTTCAATCGTTTCTTTAAGTTATGCATAAAGATTATTTTTCAGAATGTCACTGTTATATAATTATAATAATAGTCTAAAAGTAATAAAAGTAAATGTCACTTCATTATTAGGCGATGAAGAAGAAACTCATAATTGAGGACCAACTTTAGAAGCAGAAGCATTGAAGAGGTCATATAATTTTTCCTCATTAGAAGGGGATCTTTTATGTTACCTGACCCTTATTAATTACACAAAGACTATAAACTTAAATATGGATATAACCTGTTTTACATTTTGTACTATTTTCAATTGTTTAACTTACCAGTATAAACTAAATAGATTTGTAGTTTCAATTGTTTTAGTTGCCTGGCATTTGCAAATAATTTTTAGGGCTCTGTGAAAGGTGGTATAGCTGATATCAAATACTGTATATGATATGATACACAGTTTTGCATTTCAAAAGCCAAAAGCAGACAACACAACAGTGAACAGATAGGAAGGATCATAACACATGGTTTATCAGAAAAATGATATAATATAGGGTGTATATTATAATATGTATCACCAAGTGGTGCCTTAAAGTCCATTTCAATAAATCATGTGTCATTCTTACTTTGCACAGTGGTATAGTGTGTAGTGCTCCAGTCTTGCCCATCTAGCATCCTAGCTTTAAATCCCACACTCTTTAGTTGTCTGTGTGGAGCCTCCACAGTCTTCCTGAGTCCGGGTGAGCTCTCCAGCTGAATACATGTGTATTTGTGAGTGGGCTCTGAAATGGACTAGCACCCTGTCCAAGGTTGCTTGTGTACTTGTACACAGGCTCCAGCCCACGCAACCCTAAGCCACATTATACTGGTTCAATAATGTTATTTTAAAATAAAACTAGACCTTATATATCAATGTCACTTTTAAAATTTTGGGTGATGCATATACTGTAGTCATGTTTTAAGGTCATAAAAAGTCCATGCATACATTCATCCATTCTTCTATAGATGACATTCAACTTCCTGAAATCATGTTTAAATACAGTGTGTTAAGGTTATATAACTTACAGTATCTCTAATATACTGGCTGAAATGCAAAAGCTGAACATGTATGCAAAACAAAAAATAATCCGTCACAGGACATGCACTCATTCATACAGGCAAATGTAGAGTGAACCTAACATTCTGTTCTTGTGATTTCAACTTCAAGTGTGGACCACTGTAACTGCAGGCATTCCTCAAGCTGGACTCCTGCCTTCAGTAAACCAGCTTTATTTCCCATGATTTTGTCTTTTGTGTTAATTCAGAAATTTAAAAAATTACTTCAGTCAATTTTTATTTTAATGTAGCAGACATTGGTCTCATAATATACCCAGGTGAACTCTGTTTTTTTGCTTTTGAAGATTTTGCAAATTTTTAATGTCCTGATCATTTAAGCCTTTTCTTAACAATTAGCATGCAAGTAAATATGACACTGAAAAGGTAACTTCTCTTTACCATTCAGCATCATTTACACCTGTGCACTGCTTGTTATTAATTGTCAGTATTTTAATACAACAAGAGGAGTGAACTCCATAGGAAAAGGTGAATAAAAAATTTTTAAAAGCAACTTAAGAATTTAAAGATAAGGGAAAAAAATCAAACAATTCCGAATTTCATTATCAAGTAAATATCACATTTCTCTAAATACTAAATAACAGAAGCTTAACTAATTAAACAATTCGATTATTTAGAAGTACAAATAATGCACTGACTTATGACAGTGGCAGGAATGAAAACCAGTAGCCACACTGAAACCCAAGGACTGCATCTGGGAATGCTTGCTCTATTATTCTATTCTGAATTTTCATCCTTAATGTTATGACTTAATTCCTAGATCTACTCTGTCAACTCAATTAATATTGTGTTTGATTTACCATACCTGCTTTTGATGTCTTTTTTTCTAATGTGTTTTTCTTTATTGGTTCATTTCTTTTATTACTGGCAATCACTAAAGCACAATGGGATTCATATGAGTCAATAATAAAAATAAAGATGAATTGTTGGACCAAAAGAACTGCTTTATCATGAGCAATTATTGACTGACCAAAACAGCCTGTGTGATTTCTGCATTCATTTATCTCATGGCAGAAATCAAACAGGCTGTGCCCAAGAAAACACACTAATGAAAAAAAATTACTGTATACTACTGTATATGCTCAAAGTACTACAGCCGTTTCATGGTAAAATGTTTCTTTTTATGGAATGACTGTAAAGAGATCAGAATTGTTTTTTGTAAACTAAAGTAAACACAAATCTTTTATTAATGAAAAATGTTGCTAAAACCTGTGCTCTTCTTTAGTTTGTTTTCAAATGGCCTAATTGTCTGATTGTTTTACTACTTCTGTTCTCTAATTGTACACTTTTATTGGAATATTCTGTTATTTCCCTTCAACTATAATGTTGAATACAGAGTCAATCCTATTAAAGGAGCTGCCATGCTGAACATTATTTAGTACTTACTAGTAATAGTAGTATTTTATTGCTCTGAAACCTATTTAATAGGAAACACATTTAAACAAAAATGTTTAATTTTCCTCAAATGTAATTTAATCTCTTGTTTTTATGCTATGTCCATTTATCAATTTTTGGTCAATTAATCCAATTACAGATAGATTAAAAAATCACTTAATTAAAAATATTGTTTTCACAGTAAGGAACTGCAAATGTAAACATACTGTATGGAACGCACCGTAGATGGAAAAATGTGAAGAAACCTTTAGAAGCTTCTGTGCCTCTGTGGATAAGTAAAAAAGATTAACTGTTGACTTTTCACGCAACTTTAAAATAATCTAAATTTTAATATACAAAAAATCTACATTATTGCATTATGAAATTGCAGAAAATTGTTAGGCTAGCACGAAAAAAAAATAATAAACACAAATTGTGAGACAAATACAGGAAAGAATAAAGAATTGGATGTTGCAGGCTGCAACTTGCAGCTCAAAATCCTGATGTCAGCTTTTAGGTTATATAAAATTCACAAAATGTATAATTGATAAGTTTAGCCAGTAAGGAATTAGCACATATTTTTTATTGAGCTAACTAAACCCTAATGCAACTCTGATCTTTGCTAGTATTAACAGCTCAGAGGAGAAACTTCCAGAGGATTGCCATTTAATACCAACACATGCAAGGTAAACAAAATTGTAAGCATACAAATGTCATTTTATTCCATCTGTGATGACATCAGCCACATATTGCATAATCTTAGTCCTGCCTCACATTTTTAGGAAGGTACAATCAATTAAAAATTTAAAACCAATTAATTTTAATAAAACCAATGAAATGAAAGATAAATTTGGAATTACTAGAACTGCAGAATGATACAGTATACTGTGTATCATTCTCTCTTAATTGCAGTAATTAAAAATAAAGTTCTTTTTTGGTAACGTACCATATTGTTTACTCTACAAAAAGGTTAATATAAAATGCAGGTTTTTTGTTCTTGTGACAAAATAATGGAGTTATAGATAGGCTAAAGGTTCATAAAAGGTCAATATTCAAAATATGTGAAAATTTCTGTTTTTGTGATATCACAGTGTTTGAAGGGTTTTCAGGTACATACAAATGTTACTGATTTAAGATCAGCATTATGTCAAGAAAGAGGACAGAGAACAAACATTCCACCTGTTCTTGTTACTTTACTACATTTTGAAATGCCTTCATAATTATCTTTCCAGGTACATATACACAGTAAGTCATGCTGCTAAAGTATGCAGTGAATTTTTCACGAACATGAAAACATTAAAGAATTGACTGTATCTAGAGCTACTAACATAAGAACAAAAAGCTGAATGCCTGACTGATAATATTAAAAGACGTACAATAGTACAACCATGAGCAGTAATACAATCAATAACGAAATATTTACTATGGTGTTTACTTTATCAAAAGACAAAGCTGGTTACTGGCCTTGTTCTCCATTGAACATCTGGTTGTAACAAGATCAACTGCTTTAATTGTCTTCCTTGATTTTCATTCAATTGAATGTTCAAGCTCATTTCCTACAATTTCTTTAATCTACAAATGAAGTCTCTCATTTATCTTATGTCTCCTAGCACTGCTCAATTATGCATTTACCTTTTGTTTCATAGCCTTTTTATTTTGAGTTTATTTTAAAAGAAACAACTCTTAAACTGTTGCAATTTCTCTCCCACAGTGCTCAGGAAATGTTCATAAACATAATTTTTTAAAGCCTTGGATATGCAGAATATTGTCAGGTCAATGTATTTAAAACAGAAATTTAATTAATAAATAATCAGCTAAAAATACAAAATATACCACAAAAAGTGTTAATCACATACCTAATGAGAAATATAAAAACTGTGATAGTACTTGTAGGTCAAAAAAAAAAGTTTTCAACTTTATTCCTGGATCTTTACAGCAAATAACAGTAATTTTCTTGATGCTAATTAAAGTGAGACTGAAATAATATCATGACCTTCAAAGACAATTACACACAATAAACAAAACCTACTATAAAAATAAAGATATGAAAGATTTAAGAAGGCATTGTTAAAAAAAAATCTAATATTTAACCATGTAAGTAGGCATTATAAACGATTTAACACTAGAATCACTGAAGCCTACGAAAAAACTCAGAATCCCATCCCACCTTTAATCCCTTTGCACCTCTACCATCAGCATATTTTATTTGTAAATGCGTCGATCAGCACAAGCAGCAAGTAGCCTGCTGTCCCATCCCCCACATTGACAGAGCTCAGATCAGGCAAAAGTTCTCCCAGCTCAAGCCAGGTTCCTGGAGTTGTATAGGGTAAATAATACAGTATATCACTATTTTGAATACATGCATTTCAAGTGTGTTCCGTGTCTACAAAGATCTGGGTTAGTGTAACATGAAAGAAATGCAAGGAAAGAAATGCTGAACACATATCTACAGCAGAAACTTTTTCCATGTTATACTAATAATGACATAAAGTGTATAATGTGTGAAGACTTTAGTCCAAATATCAAATATGTGTGCTTTTACAACTTTTTACAACTTTTTTTTTACAAAATTTACACCGGGTGTTACAGATTCAAATCAAATGTATGTTTTTATTATATTAATAATAATAATAACATTAATAGCAGCTCACTACTCACTTACTACCTTTGAGTTGTAAAGCAGCAGTTCGTACCTTTGCAGCATTCAAGAAAATGACATCTGAGCTTGGCTTTTTTTTACTCATTGACAGCAACATGTAAATCAAATGTTTTTTTTTCTTTTGGTTCTATTCTTAAATAAAAGCACACATGTTTATATGATATTTGGACTAAAGTGTTCACACATTATACACTTCACGTCATTATTAGTATAACATGGAAAAAGTTTCTGCTTTAGATGTGTGTTCAGATCTTTGCAGACACGGAACACACATGAGATGCATGTATTCCAAATAACGATATACAGTACTGTATTATTTACCCTATATAACTCCAGATCTCACACACAGATAAGGAGACTTGGCTTGAGCTGGGAGAACTTTTTGCCCATGAGCTGAGCTCCGTTAAGGGGTGGAGATGGGACAGCAGGCTGCTTGCTGCTTGTGCTGATCAACGCATTTACAAAACAAAAGACACTGATGGAGAGGTTCAAAGGGATTTAAGGTGGGCCGGGATTACAAATTTTTTCATAGGATTCTAGTGTTAAACAGAAAAGAAAATGTGTTCATGACCATTGATAGAAAAATGTTTTTTTTTAATTCTAAAAATGCACACACCGGATTTGTCCCTTCCATAAGTACTTGTCATATTCAATAAGAAATGTCTTTTATCATCAGTTTGATCTACATTTTGTATCTACTTTAATCCACTTTTTCCTGTTGAAGCAGGAAGAGCTGGCCCTTGATGAGATGCCAGATCATCACAGTATACATTCCAGAACACACTTGCAGACTCATACTGGGCCAATGGCAGTATACCCGAGCCTACATAGCTTTGTGGAATGTGTGTAAAAATTAGAGCACTCAGAGAAGTGCAAACCTAGTGTGTGAACCTAGGGAATGTGATGCTAACCAAGTATCAGCTATATTGTATACCTGAGATGATAATTTAGGGTTGGAGTTGCACAATTTATATGATTTAAAAATGAAAAATCAGTTTTGAGCCAAGAGGTCTGATAATAAACCCTTATTCATGGCAAAGATAACATGAGTCTACTGATTGAGATATGTAAAAAGTAAGATGAAATGGATATCTAGTGGGAAAAAACTACAGCTATGGAATTAATGCCAGCATAACCACCGGAAGGAAGATAGGATTAAAATGTGACATAAACATGACACAATTTCTTAAATGCACCATCTGATGAAACTGGAGAAATCTGTACATATTCTACCAGGAAAAGCAGTAGTTACATGAAATGTATTTGCAGAAAATTCAAGAAACTGGAAAACTTATTCTACTAAGCATGATTACGATCACACTGCGTGACACAACTCTGTGCCTTTACATTTTGTGTGTTCTTGCTTAAAGTTTACAAAAATGGCAGGGATAAACAGGGTAACTACAAATGGCAGGACTGAAATAAGCTAACCTGCCTTTGGACACTAATAGGGCTGCAACGATTAGTCGACGTAATCGATGATGTCGACACGTCATAAACAGAACCTTCAATAGAAGCTCCAGTCACAAAGAACCACATTGGTTTTTGTAACTGCAATGAACTAAATGAACGTTTGAGGGCAGTATCATTTGTTATTGTTTGTCAAGACTACAGTCCTACGTGGTTGCAATGGCGAGTCAGATAGAGGAGGGGGAAGGAGATGGAAAAAAATTGAGACAGAAACTTTCTAAAGTGAGGGAGCACTTCACCAAAAAAGAAAAAAAGTTGAATGCAGATTATGTAAAGCGGAGCTTTCTTTTCACGGCAGCACCATCGCAATGCATTAGCATCCTGGAGACATGACAAAGCCGTCTCTTGAGAATTTATGCTGGCGCTGTTAGTTTATTAGTTAGGGTCAGATCAGGAGGGGAGGGAGGGCATGAACGAGACTGAGAAAATAAAAGTAAAAAAGCTAACTTTAACAAATAACAAATTTACACCCGATCTGTTTGTTTTCAAATAATATTGCATTAGTGCGATGATGTTTTCTGATTGGTACTATTCAGGTCATACAATGATTTCTTCAAAATGTCACATATATTTGTCTCCAGAAGGTTGACAACAGAAGGCGTGAGCTTATTCAGTGCTAGCAGCAGCATGCAGGTGGCCAGTTGCTTTGTGCTATAACAAGTTGACCTGCGTCGATCAAAGCACATGTACTGTGCAAGGAATGTACGTGGTACACTGAGAAAAGAAGAGTGTTCATGCCACACCTTGCAGAGGTACATTCTTTCCTCTGCATGCCCTGGAGTCCCAAAAAAAAAACCTGAGAAAAAAAACCCGGTCATTGATTACAAGCGCAAGAAGGTACGCGAATGAATATAAATAATGTTGCATCCGTGCCACAATCTTTTCCGAAATGTACTATAAGGTCATAAAATGATTAATTCCAAATAATCATATATACTGTACCTATGTCTCTGTTTTTTGTCAGTGCAGCTTTGACATCACGGGCCTTAGGGTGCATACTAATTCAGCATAAGCAGGAACACTCAATAAAATTGAATTAAAAAAAAAAAAAAAATCAAGTGATAATGATATAGGAATAAGGCAGACTTGCCAGCGTTTGTGTGACAGCTTTTATCCAACCAGATCAGAGAATTTCCAGTTTGATTGTCTCAAAACACCACTCACATCTACAGTTATTCCCAGTTGCAGATAAAAAGTAACGGCGTCAGATCCCTGGGGGGCAGTAGTATGTATCGTGATTGTGAAAAAAAAAAAGGTAACTTTTACAAGTACTATACATTTACAGTGGCTGTTACAGACGCAAATCAAATGTATGTATTTATTGTATAATATTAACAATAAGAGCAACTCACTACTCAAAACAGTAAACATACAAGGAAGTCAGGATTGAACCGGAGAACTCTTGATTATAAGTCAGCAATTCCTACTGCTGCACCACGGAAGCTATTTTATCATCCTTGAACTTTTTGTGAAAGTGTTTATTTGATCTTTGCACTTCAGGCTTTACACATTATATATAGTTTATGTCTACAGTTTGTCATTTATTACTAAAATATGAAAAACGTTTCAGTTTTAACAATGTATTTTTTGGTTAAGTTAAATGCACTTTTTTGTTTAAAGACTATGTGCACTTTAGTTTGTATTGTTTAATGTATTTCTTTTTATTGTGATCGTCACACTAATATAAAAACACCTCATTATTTTCAAATTCATATGTTTCACTGGTTATTTTAAATTGATTATTATTAATTTTAATCGTGTTAATGCAGAGACATCAGGGTAACATTCACAGGTTGACAGACATGAGCAGATGAGGTAAGACATGCACTGGAGCCCAGAACAGGATGTGCAACCACAGGTCGCAGGCATCAAAATAGTCAGGCATGAAATAATTGTGACTAATCGAAAAATAAATCGAATGATTAGTCGACTACCAAAATAATCATTAGTTGCAGCCCTAGACACTAATTTGCCATTAATGCCTGTGTGAAACACTTTTTATAAAATACATCCACAATGAAAGTCAATAAAGAATTAACCTGAACTTACAGCAGAATAAAAATACATGAGAACTGTAAAATAAAATTGTTTTTTCAAGACTTGTCTGAATAGTGAATAGAAAAATACTAGTCCTTACTAGCAATGTAAGAACCTTGAATAAGTCAGAATACAAGAGAACACACAATCATGAGCATAAATGTAACACATATTTCTAGTTATATTGGGTGTAGTACTAGGGTGTTGTACCATCAGGGCCGCTGCTGGCCAAATGGGTGCCCTAAGCAGAAATTTACTTTTGTGCCCCCTCCCCCAAATATTACGGAAGTAAAAATAAAATAATAAAAAAAAACATATACTATAGGGGCCCAAATAGAACTTTATTCAAATAAAAGTAAATACATGAGGGCGCGCGCGTCATCACGTGTGCTTAGCCTACGTTCACCGTAAAATGCAATATACTGTATACGTTTATATTTTTGTTTATTTGTATATGTATATTATTAACATTAATTTATTATTATAATATATAAAAAAGATTTTTTTGAGCAGCTGGGATGGTGCCCCCCTGGGAGTTGGTGCCCTACGCAGACTGCGTACTCTGCGTATAGGGAGCGGCGGTACTGTGTACCGTGTTAGCCATTATGAATGTAGAGAAAAGCCAAGCAAAATGACACCTTTTATTGGCTAACTAACATTACATCTTGCCTGAAGAAGGGGCCTCAGTTGCCTCGAAAGCTTGCATATTGTAATCTTTTTAGTTAGCCAATAAAAGGTGTCATTTTGCGTGGCTTTTCTCTAGTTATATTTTGGAAAATATGATAGTAAGTGACATGATTGTAAATGCACAATATTAATCGGTGTGGCATTGTTTGAAATTAACTGCAAGGGTAATCGAAAAAAAAGGAGGAGTAGGGAGGGAGGAATTGGAGTGGCAATAGTAAAAGACAAGAAACTGAAAGGCAGACTGCTGCTTAATGGATTCAAAGCACAGCTGAAAAACTAGGTGGAAAAAAAAAAAACCTGGAGCACTGAAGCAGGAAAAAAGCTTTAGATGACATTAGGTCAAAATGCCATATTCACCAAATGGGAAGGATGGGTGCTGAATTCAATAGAAAAAAAATTGTGGCAGAAGTGAAAGGAGTTGCCGATTGTAAGGGGAGGGTTGGTGTAAACGTAGATGATCAAAGGTAAGTGAAGGTTGAAGCATCTGGTGCAACATCAAACAATTTCTTTTTGATTGAATTTGCCAGGTTTTCAGTCACATAACTTGTCAAATATTTTCATTACTGAAAAGCTGTAAGAAATATCAGAAAAAAAGGAAGGAAGCAGGCAGAGTTAGACAGACCATGTAGAGATAAGATGCAAAGTGAGCAAACTGATCAGGGATGAAGAATAAAAGAAATTAAAATGTACTGAATCTCTTCTGGAAAAAAAAAAACTTTATTTGCCACAACAGAGCAGCACATAGCTGTTCCAACAAGGAGTGAATGCAGCTCAAATGTCTTATTCATGACTGACACCAGAAGAGACGGTGACACTGGCCAGCACATTCTGCACTGATATTTTTGTTCTGTTCAGTGCTGTTGAACAGAGATCTAAATTGTCATTAGATGGCTTAGGAAGAGGCTGTGGATAGCATAGTCTGGTCAGTCCAAATCAGGGTGCACTGGAACCCTCATCAGCACATGCAAAGTGAAAAATTATAATAATTATGAAAATGAATAAAAATAAATGAATTAATATGCAAAAGTGCAGCAAGCAATGATAACCTAGATCTATGTTGCAATTATGGTGATGAGCAAACAATCATTGCTTGATATCTTAATGATAATGCAATAAATAAAAGCTGATTTCACTGTCCTCTGACATACACCAAAAGTTGTAACACCCCAAATCCGATTGTACCATCTTTAATTAATACAGGAGGCTGTGCACAGCGAATGCACAGGGAGAGACTGAACACGTGCGGAAATCATCAACACGTACGAACTGGAAGGGAAACTGGCTTGTCCGTCAACCGACTGTGTGGTCATGAACAGATGCAAATGTTTGGCGAACTTTTTGGTCGTAACCCGATTTGTACGTGTTCAGAGACGTTTGTGAACCGAGGTTCCACTGTATTTGATACTTCCTTCTGGACAACAAAAATACATTGGGTTATCACTTTTCATAAACAGAAAAGAGATGAAATATTAAATTAAAAAAACAAGTTACTGCTTTCTACCAACATTCTTCAAAAAATTATTTTGACCCCTCAAATAACAGAAAACCTTTGCCTTTTTATAATCTGTAAATTAGAGCCGATGAAGTGCTGTGTGATAAAATGATCCACTAAGTTTGAAATATTTCCATACTGCATAAAAGTACCGATCTGCACAGACAGGTGGAGTTTATTAAAATAGTTCCAATAAACATCAAAATATCAGCTTAATTCTAATAATGGCAGTTAATAAATACCATAAACATTGTTTCTTTATTACTTGTATGCTGACTACCTTTTAACCTGAAACTGAATTAAAATGAAATGCTACAAACAACAGTCCATATTAGTAAACAGCTTTTACTGAAAACTCTCAACTCTCAAATCTGCTAATCTTTGTGAAGTTCTAACAAACCTGATATTGTGACTTCCATTCAGTCCAGTGTATCCAAAATGCCGTCTGCACATCAAGTTTCACTTATTTCTTAATAGTTTCCTGTTTTCTAAGACATCACTACTGCCGGAATTCATATTAACCTATGGTTGGTCCCTATAATGGTCTTTTATGTAATTTATCAGGTAAGATGAACCATACACTGTTATTATCATTACAGTTAGAAGGATGCTGCCTTGCTCATTTTAAACTTCCATTTTCCAATCTCTCACTGCAATTATTTTTAATAAGCTGGAACAGATCAACTGTAGATTTGCAAAGCCCTAGAAGCTTAAAGAATTTTTCACAAAAGATGAAACATGCAAATCATTTTGCCTAGAGAGTCTAGATTTCATTTATTTATTTTGGTTTCGTGTCAGTGGAAACATTTCTCTATTTTCTGAGTGCAGGTAAACAAAAGATTTGCATCTGCCAAAAACAACTGAACTTTTGACATCTGTTTAGTTTACACATATAGGTTGTCTTGGATAAGGTGATGCTTATCACCAAACAAATAAGAAACATTTAAAAGCCACTTACAGATCATCAATACCTTATTTACAAATACCCAAACACATGTACAGCAAGTGCTTTTTAAGGAACATGAGTGGATTTATCCTAAATCACATATTCGATTATCTCTATAAATACACAAAAAATAGATATACATTAAAATAAAGAAATCATACATGTAGCACGTTTGTTATTTGTTATGTGCAGTAGAAACGTCTTGTGCCAAGTGTTGGTGTATGGCAGATGCAACAGCAAATCTATTTATAGTGGTGAGGAAATATTCTGCTAGTGGGTCAGTTTAAAGAATGAATGTAGTTCCTGGAGACTTGTGGGTATAACTGCAACTTATGTCATCAGTTAAGTACATGTGAAACTACTTATTGATATTTTAGATTAAAATTAACATGAATAAATAAAAAATACCCTTCATATGAATACAAAGTATATAAGCATTTTCAATCAGCCTATGCATATAACAATAAAGTTATTAGAATTTAGTATTCAGTGTAATGTGTAGAGTTCAAACTTTGTACATAAGGACGTTGTTTTATTAAATGGCCAGGGGTACTTACTCATAAAATGTAGTCCATCCATTTTCATCACTTTTTGTTGCTAGGAGACCAGAATTTCCATGGTAAGTCATCATTGCCAATTCATGCCCTTGAGCAGTAATACTTTTGAGAGCATTGTTTGTGCCAATGGTCAACCAGTATTCCTGGCCATCTGGCACTACCAGCCAAAGTGGCATTCCTGTGCCATCTCTGGTGATTTTTAGAGTATTTCCATTATTATCAGTAATAGAGCTGATATCACCATTGCCAGTATAGGTAATATTGTAGAGGTAGTCTCCAGTGATTAGACTCTGAGTGTAGATGTGGCTGCCATTAGTGTCAAAAAGATACAGTTCTCCATCAATAGGGGATGAAACCTCATAAAGGTTATGTGGGTTGAGAAATGGCTTATTCTTGCGGACATAGCGGATTCTGATATTCCCCAGATCTGCAATGAATAGCTCTCCTTCAGGTGAAACAGCGAGGGAAAGAGGTGCATTCAGTTTGGCATCCTTGGCATATCCATCATCGCCAGAATAGCAGTCACAATTAGCATCATTTTTGCAGTCACATCCACTCGGTGCTCCAGCAACCAATGAGATTTCACCGTTGGTTGTCACCTGCCTTACACGATTTATCTTTTTCTCATCTGACTCAGCAATATAAAGAATGCCATTGTGAGATACAGCCAGTGCTGTCGCAGACTCCAGAGTGGCATGCACAGCCACCTTACTGAGGAGAAAGTGGTCAATGCCTGGCACTTGGCAATGCATAGGTCTCCCAGCCACAATGCGCACCTGGTGGTTTTCAGAGATCTGAAGCACAACATTGTTGTCCAACACATACAATGAGTTATCCATGGGACTGACAGCAAGATCAGTAGGCCATTCTAGTCGCACCTGTGAAGAAAAAAAAATCATTTTACAGTTTCACTACACTTACATTGTACAGTACCTACAAATAGAATACTTTTTGTGTATAGCAAAAATATACAATATGCAAGAAAAATACACTAGCTAATCTAAACCAGGGTCACAGTTAACCTGATTGGAGGAGGATAAATGTTTAATGTCTGAGGGGGGACCCAAAAAAAATGGAATTATCTTCTGGAGGTTGGGCCCCCTCTTAGTACATGCTTCCCCTGGTAAGTGAACATTCTAGAAACGCTTCTGCACCAGTGCACCAACTGGTGTTGTTGTGAAATTCTGCATTTGGCAACAGTGATATTTTTTTACGACTCTTTCAACTTGTTTGCCTATTTTGTGATGCTTGATTTATACAAACAATGTGCGGCAGTGGAATTTTTTTTCCTGTTTGAGAAAAATGTGGAGGAAATAGTTGTTATGCTACAGACAGTCAAACGGTCAACCAGGGCTTTTATCTCTATGATTTTAAAAGGTTGCATCAGGATTTGAGGAAAAAACATCCCTAGTTTTGGCAAAAAGGTGACTGCTTCTTCCTCAGTTCTATTATGACAATGCAGTTGCAACACGGTGCTGAGTGGTCAGCAAAAACTGACTACATCACACGGAGAATACTTTGAAAGTGACAAAAGTTTGAAAGTGTAAAAATAAATACATGATTTTTTTTTATGAACAAACTCCGTTTTTTTTGGGTCACCCCTTGTATTTAAAAATGCAAAAATAAATAAATAAATCCACTAAACAAACTAACAAACACCACAGACTGTTGAAAGGTTTTAACCATATGGATATGTTGTGTTGGCTGAATAAATGAATGAAATACAAAGTTCCCATTATTATTTTTTGTTTTTCAGCCACAATTTCTGAAACTCAGAAATGAAATAAAACAGCTGGAGATCAAAGTTTGAACAAGAAAATCAAGCATCTTGATCAGAGAAAAAGCAACGTAAGCAGTCAAAATTACACCACACTGTTAAGTGCATTTTAACATACTGTATACCAATAATTGGCTTTTAAACTTCTTTTAGGCTTCCTCTTTCTGATTTTTGACACCCTGTAGGCTCTCATCTGATTCAAAATAACCTCAGAAACTACTTTTCAATCTCAGTTTATTGGAAAAAATCAACAGGAATGTCCCTTTGAAAGGAAAAGAGAACATTCATCTTGGCATGGGGTTAAACTCTTGTCTTTATAAACCAAACAGAAACACTACCCAAAGTATTGATATGTTTAATGGAAAAGTTCTGCATTCCTAGTTTTTGCACCAATACATTTTACTTTCTAAGTTGCTTAAATATATGCATTGCTTTAACTGACAATCTTAACCATATCATTTTGCATTAATACCCACACACATATGGAAACATATTAAAAGGGTAGGAGGGGCACAAAAGAACTGGAACAGCTTAAAAATGTCATACATGTGGAAGGTATACTTTCCTGTGAAAACCAGAAGGAATGGGCAAATCAGAGTGAGAAAGATCTTTCAGGAAATAAGCTATGTGAATGCCCCAAGTCCAGTCGATTCTGGATTTTCAGCTGTGTATGATAAAACTCTGGACGTCTGAACACTGTATGGACTATTTAGTCATAAGCCTTAGAGTACAGAGTATAGAGACTTATGAAAGATATACTTGTTGACCCTGGAAAAATATTTCTGCAGTCCAGAAGATTTAGGGGAAAGCCCTACAAGCAGCCTCAGATTGGAAGTTGTACAATGTAACTGATTTGGAAGACAGAGTGGATGGGAATTTCTAGAGAGGGAAATAAAAAGAAATCATTTTGGTATTTTTTTGGTTGGGCAAATAGGTATACTATATCCAGGACAACAAAAAAAAAGTAAAAATGTTTGGTTATTACTTTCAGTGCAACAGCAATTTTTTTCATTATTGTTTCCATATCTGAAACTTTATTGACAGCCCTTATTTATTTAAATCCTTTATATAGGAGTTAGACAGGAAATTAGTAAGGGTTAGATCTTATGATTACTCAGTGCAATGGTTGAAAAAGGAAGGATCCTCCATATGACTTGTTCTCAAAGAGAGTATGGTCAAGACATATGATCATTTCCATTGTGGAGAGTCAAGCAGTCCTATATCAGAATATTTCAAGACCAAAGGGAGGCATATATTTTTTGTTTAACAATGGCCTGTTACCTTAAAATATTCTTAGTGAATATTTGGTACAGTTTAGGAATTGATTTGAATACAAGTACAGTACTGAATGCACAAGATGTTGATTTTTACTATATGCAAACCTAGTTACAGGTTTAATCATGGTTTGCCTGCATTTTTGATTTAAATAACCTTGTTTTATTTTTATTATAAAGATGCTATGTAACAGTACTCTTCACTTTTATATTGAACTGGAAAAACCAAGAGTTCTGCAGTGAAATGCAACATTGTGATGAAAAAGTAATAAGCAATTATAATAGTAAAATAAAAAGAATAAAGAATATTATTTCTTAAGGTGGCATACTTAATATATTATCTGATTTCCCCATGGTTTTAAGAGCATTATTTACAGCTTTGATAAAGTCTTTTGTGAGACTGGTGATGGGACATAGTAAACACAATATTCCAGACCGTCATGGTCATCTTCACTATGCATATTGTCACTACCGGCCCAGAAGTAATTCCACATCCCTTTCACTTCATACCATCCTGGCACATATGGGTAATACAAACTAAAAGAAAAACTTAAAATGTGCAGATTAGTAGCAAAACATCCACTATGCAAAGTAACTCTGCAGGGATGTGTGCTCCTTCTGTGTTCCTTTTTTCACCTATGACTGTGTGGCCAAGCAAATCTCCAACTTTGTCATTTGAAATTAATCTGATCACACCTGATCATCAATGATGATAAGATAGCTTACAATGACGTCACCAATCTGCTGACTCAGAGACACTAGGACAACTATCGCACTCTTAGTGTCAGCAGAACTGAACAGCTGGTCAGAGTGGCTCTGAGGCTAAGGATCTGCGCTGGTATCCCAAAGGTTGCCGGTTTGAATTCCCATCATTGCCAAAAGAGATCCTACTCTGCTGGGCCCTTGAGCAAGGCCCTTAACCTGCAATTGCTCCAGGGGCGTTGTACAATGACTGACCCTGCATTCTGACCCCAAGGGGAATGCGAAAACTAACGAATTCCTAATACAAGAAATTGTATAAGGCGAAATAAAGAACAAAAAAAATAAAATAGACCTCAGACAGCATGAAGCAGACCACATTATCATCTACATCTCTGGAAATGATGTTGAAAGAGTGAGTAGATTTAATTTTTTGGAGTGGCTATTACTAATGAACTGAAGATGACTCAACACATTTTGGCTCTTGTAAAATGGCTCACCAACACATTTACTTCCTCTGACATTTGAGGACAGTTTACATTTCTCCATCTGAACTCACAAATGTCTACAGGTGCATAGTGTAGTCCATCCTTGCTGGCTGCATCACATCTTGTTATGATACTCGCTCGGCTCAATGTAATAAAGCACTGCAAAGGTTGGTGAAATCAAAAGAGAGTATTACCAGCCCAGACCTGCCATCTATTCAAGACATATACAACACTCCCTGCAATAGAAAGGCAAACATTGTAATTGAAGACCTCATTTATTCTGCACAGTCACTTTTCTAACTCCTTCCTTAAGGTAAACTGTACAGGGCCAGTGGCACACACACCTGTAATTCACTCACAGTTTCACCCCACAACTCATAAGGTCGATAGACAGTCAATAATAAAAACAAAGTTGTAATACAACAAACATTGTGAATGTGTGTGTGTGTGTATAGATATATAGATATGTGTTATATTATGTAAACTTGTTTTATTTCATTGTACTATGTACACATGACAAAAAATCTGATTTGAGGCAGAGCTACGGAGTATTGGTGAATACTGTTACAGTATCAAAAGATTTAGGGATTCTGCTAAGCTATTTTCAGAAAATACTATTTATACTCTACTTGTAACATAATATAAAGTACAAAATGTTCTTTGGTAATGAACATGGTAACCTTGCGATCGTGTATTTAGTGAAATGATGATAAGCCAAAGTATGACTCAAAAGAGTTGGCCTTGCAATATCAAAGAAATATTTACTAGAAATATTTAGTGGTATAACACCTCAAAAAACATTTTTAATAGCAAGAAACTGAAAGATGAAATTCAAAAGACAGTTGGTAAACAATCATAAGCCATAGACCTCACAGGGCAGGAACACATTTAGTTTGTCTTTACATTATTATAGAAGAGCTATGTTCAAAAACAATTATTTTGTACTGTATGTTAGGGATAATTTCAATATTTCTAAGAACAACTAAACTGGGTAAAATACAAACCTATTCACTAAAATTGAAATATTGAAGTACTGAGTGATACGTTCAAGGAAAATTGACTTTAATCTAAACAAAAGACAATACAAGGCCTCAAGTGCTTAGATACTGCAAAAAGCAAAAGGCCAAACAACAAAATTTTATCTGCCTGAAAAGTTTAAATCTATTTTTAACCTCTATATTTTTATCTATTCATCCATTTTTGACCCTCATGTATCCAGTTCAGGGAGACAGGAGATCTTTGGTTTAAATTGTACAAACATAACATTTGTGTACAACTCATGTTATTTTTTAAAAAGGGTTCAAATTGAATTAAATGCTGGCAAGTCACAATTTACAAGATGCTACTACTGTTGCACTGCAAACATTTGCCTTATCAAATTCTTATTTTTTCTTGAAATGGATTTCATGTTCCATTTATAACTTATTAGAAGGCAACCTGATAAATCCATCCATCCATTATCCAACCCGCTATATCCGAACTACAGGGTCACGGGGGTCTGCTGGAGCCAATCCCAGCCAACACAGGGTGCAAGCCAGGAAACAAACCCCGGGCAGGGCGCCAGCCCACTGCAGCAACCTGATAAATATAATGTTTAAATAACAAGGTTTGATTCAATACACAAAATGATAATAGCAATGCAGTAAAAAAATAACAATTATTTATGAAACTTGATATGAAATATGAACTCAGTTTTTTCACATTTAATAGTTTAAGCTTCCTTAGAGTAATTCAGAAATTTAGAAAAGCAACTTGAAAGATTAGATGTGCCATTTATCGATAACTAAAATGATCTTCATCTTTCCATCTGTTTACACTGCATATAATGTGCATGTTGCTAAAAATGAGGAAGAATGAACATATTGAATAATGTTATATTGCAAATATACTTAAAATATAGCAGCTTATTCAGATGCTGAATCAATCTAAATTATTTTATAAATGGCTTCCATTTGAGTCTTCCACTGCACCGTTCACTACTACATCTTATTACCATTGTATTCTACAAATCTCAAAACAGGAAAGGAGGAAGAAGAAAATATAGAGAAATTATAATGTAAAATGGACATTTTGCCTTACTTACATGACCAAGAGCAGCATAATGACACAGCAGCATATTCCTTGGGTGAAATTTACATGAGCTAAAAACTATTCTTTTATTGACAAAATAGGGAGGGATAAATGAAGGCATAAGAGTTGCAAACACATGGGTGCAACTTCGTTACAGCTCCAGAGATGTGTGTTCAAATCACTGTCCATGAGGATTGTGTATGCTGTCCTTTATGGCCATTGGCACATTCTCTGGATACTTCAGCTATTTTTTTCACATTAGCGAGATGTACAAATTAGGTTGATCAGCATTCTAAATAGGCCTCATAGAAGTGCGTTTTGTGATCAACTGGTATTCTATGAATGATGCTGAAAGGAGCTTGCTCCACATAAATCTGAAATGGAAAGAGAGCTTTAGAAAACTGATGGAATGGAATAACAATATTTAAGAATTTAACATGTATTTAATTTGAGATAACGAAGGCAGAAAAGCAGACAGTCAATATTTGCACTACTTTGCAAACTGACAGTGTTTGAAAACTTTTGTAACATCAGGAATATATTTCTGTGTTGCACTGAAATATGCTAATGTTGGATTTATCATCTTTTCACGTGTAACTTGTTACATATTCTCACCTGGACAGTAAATGGTAGAGTATAACTGACTGCCACTGGCCCAGTCAGGCATACCTCTGTTAATTTATTCTGGTGGTATCACTTCTGCATGGCAGAATAAAACTGATGCCGTTATTTAAGATTACTTTTGATAAGCCCTGCTATAGTTCATCTATCTGCCGCACACATCTGTAATTCACACCAGTATACTTCCTATTATAAAACATATCATTTTACCTAATATCAAATGGCAAGCAAGCTCAAGATATATCCAATCCTTAGAGTGAATACCGAAAACCACATTTACTTTGGGACCAACAGGGGAATTTTCAATTTCTTAAAACCCATTTCTTGTCAACATTGCCAGTTAAATATTTCATGACCTCTAGTCCAGAGTTACCCAAGAGACCTGGCTGAAAGGGCTTACTTGCAGTTGTAAATGATGAAAGGATATTTCCCTTGCCACCATCACATGTAAAACAAGCCTGGCAGCCTGAACAAACCGCGCCCATTCTAAAAAGGTAATAGCTGTCAGCTGGACCGGAACAAAGCCCTAGTTAATAGCCTAGAATTGAAAAAAGTATGAAAGAGTGTTAGACAGGATTACTTGGAAACAGTAAAATATGTTGGTTTGGCTCAGCTGAAGAGGATTCTGTTACCTCCTCATAGTCATTTACTGTCTTTTCTTTAATTTTGCACCTCACTAAGTACCTAAAATCCACTCCACCTAAACTGTGATGTTCATTTTACAAAATAGGTGTAAAAATCAAGTACTTCAAGCTATACATTGTTACAGAAATTTAAAACTCTAAGAAAATTAGCCAAAAATAGATAATGAATTTTCCAGTACGCACATACAGAATCCCACGTGTTTATGCTGATCAACAGACACATTACTCATAAGACTTTATGACAATACTGGCATGTGCTGGACTCTATGGCAATTTATATTACAAAAATAAGGTAAGCTCACCAAATATTGTAGTTTGCAATAGACTAAAGACAATTTTTGAGGTAATAAATTCCTAAAAAATTTAATTCTGGATGATCTGTTCCTTTACTTATATTTCATGAGGAGATCAAATTCTGTCTGCGGTAGGCTGGTGCCCTGCCCAGGGTTTGTTTCCTGTCTTGCGCCCTGTGTTAGCTGGGATTGGCTCCAGCAGTCCCCCATGATCCTGTAGTTAGGATATGGCGGGTTGGATAATGAATGGATAGATGGATCAAATTCTGTTAACTGTACTGTAAAGTAAATGTAACTTAAATGTTACTTAAAGTAACATGCATTTCAATTGAAATGCTCACAAAAAGACTTTTGGTGTAGATTTTTCCAAAAAATCTTGAGTACTGAATTCTAGTTTATCTCTAAAACTGCATGACATCCATGGATTTTAGTTTTTAAATGTGATCACCTATATATGTTTATATATCAAGGCACCCTTTGATCTTTTAAACTAACCTGCAAGACAAGAGTCCCATGTACTTATAGTTGCTATTCACATGAACAAATGAAGAATTAAGAGAAAAGCATTTTGAGTTAAATTCTGCTTGATTGATAATATTGTTAATGAACTCTCTTCTACAGTGATCAATATAAGCTTGGAAATAGATTAAAACTAAGCTTTGGGAGTTTAAGCTAATTTTGATGTTAATACAGACTATATTGAATATATGATATGCTGAATAAAAATAGTCATAAATAAGTTACTCCACAATATAAGCAAAATCTTTATGAATATTTTTCTTTTCCTATCAAAAATAAGATATTTTTGTGATTTTGAACATGACCCAATATATTCAAACTGAAAAAATTAAAATGGATGGACCACTGACCAGTGACCAAGAATCTTGGACATGTGCCAGTCCTCTGCTGGGCACACTCATTCAGAGAGGACCAATTCAGTGGTTGCAAATTAACTTCAACTACACACTTTTGAGGGTGGGGTCAGAACTGAACTGTCTGATGAAAACTACAACAATGCCAGGGGAAAATGCAAACTCCACAGAAAAAGAGTATAACTGAATGCTAACTAATTCTAATATACATCAAAGACCACATTGTCACAAACACTTTAACTTGTATTTATGAAATTTTACACTATAATTAATGAAACAAAACCTTAACCTCCTCATGAAATTATCATTATGGGTGGGTTAATATGGTGGAAAGTATTAAGTGTGGCATCACAAAATCTTTCAAGTATAAAACAGCTTAACAAATGTTAAGTGTCACCAGTGCAGTGCAGAGATGTGTAAAGCACATCTTTTTGATGGGAAGTCTGTGCAGTGGTGGTCCTGGCAGGATGTTAACTGACTTCAGGAGAGACTGTATATTTTTTTCATGGAAAGAACGAGGTGATAACAAAGTCAAATAACTAACTGAGGTCAAAACTGAAAGTCACCAGATATATGAGCAGAGTGAAAATGAGAACAATAATCAAACGTCAGGCACATGAGTAAAATAATCAAGAACCTGGAAATTAAAACAAAAAGATCTTGAAAGTCACAAAAGAATGTAGGTTTATTATCCACAAATTTGGATACAAAATTGCAGACTGGACAACTTTTTAACCTTATTAACCCCTCAAAGTTGTGAGCCTAGAGTCCACGGCCCTAGCAACTAGGATCCACTTCATAATGATATAATCCACAATCCACAGCAGCCAAAGATAAACAAAATGATGTTGAGGCAAAATGCAAATATATTATTTCCTCAAACATTCATTAAACCTTAAGTCATTGAGCTTCAAAACAAGAGACATATAAGATCACCAGAATTCTTTCAGGATAAAGTATAAAAAATATATGAAAAGTAACAAACATAACAACAAGAAGGCCTGTAGTTCCAATTTCAAAATGCATATTAGGTTTTTTTTTCTTCCACTCTTTGTAAAACTCTCTAAGAAAAGTGATTTGATCTGCAAGGCCAAAAAGTAAGCATTATGTTTTGTAATACATTAGATCTGTTTTTCTTAAAAATATTAAAAAAAGTAAGCTTAGAAGATTTGTTAGTAATATATGGGCTTATGAAGCCTGCTTATGTACAAAGCAAAAACTATGTTAACTGGATTACCTTATAATAATATTTGACTTGCAGTACATGCATACCATAAAACTTGGGTGAAAAACACTGAAATCATGAAACTACTCATTCTTTTGAACCACCTTAATGCAGCTCAGGGTGAGTTGTTCCTATCAACAATCCAGTGGCCAACTCTGGCCAAGGGCTGCCTGTCCACAGTAAGAAAGACCAGTACACAAATCTCCATAGTAAAGGTAATGGACCTGGAAAAAGATCCAAACAGACAAAGAGAAAATGCAACCTCCACATATAGAGGAACCAGGATTTGATTTTAAACCCAAGCCACATGTATACATGTGCACAAACCCATACTCCATCACAGTCAGTGCCAATTAAGGCCCATTATTGGACCTTGGCAGGAAACTGAAGTATTCACAAAAAATTCAAATATCACGTCCATGTTCCTGTAGGCATAAGATAGTAGCCTTAAACCTCTACTCCACTGGCACAACCCAATATAAACTACCCATCCATCCATTTTCCAACCCGTTGAATCCGAACACAGGGTCACGGGGGTCTGCTGGAGCAAACACAGGGCGCAAGGCAGGAACCAATCCTGGGCAGGGCGCCAACCCACCGCAGCAATATAAAGAATGTCACTAAAAAATAAATAAAATGTAAAAATGTGGAATTCCCACCCCCTCATGTATACTTTATTTCTACAAGCAAACTGTACTTTGTCATTGGCTTGTTGTAATGCAGAAGTGACAGTACTTCTCTGAGAGACTTTGTTCAACTGAGAAAAAATACAGAACATTCTGACAGCTACAGATTTTTCAAGATGTAACCCCCTCCACAAATACACTGCATTTATTAACAAAAGCCTGGAGCTACTTTGCCAGTTAAGATCCCCCTAGACTTCATATTTATGGGCCACTGACAGTTTCTGCAGCATAGATGTTGCAAGGTTCAGAAATGAGAAGGCAGAGATCATGCGATAAAAAAGCTTAGATCAAGCATTGTCAGCATGGAATGAAGTAATATTCAACAGCTTTATAATGATCAAAACTAACAAGCACATCTTTCCCATCATCAAAGCCTGAATTGATGTCTAATACTTGCTGGTTAAGCTTCACTGTTTCTAAAGTTTTGTTTGTATCTTAAAGTGATGATCTTGTTTTATGTTTTGGATGTTTAAACTGTAAAAATAAAGGATTTTCAAGAATCCTGTTAATATGAATGTGCCCACTATCAACAAGGTCATAGAACTGACATTCTTGTTTCATTATTAATTTGCATGTTATGTCAATTTTCCTTATTTCTAGTATTTATGGTTTCTTAAACTTAATGTGTTTTAATTGTGGTTGTTTATCAGTGCTTTCCATGCCTCCTAGGTCAATATGTTGGGTTATTGTCAACAATGTATATGTGGATAGATGCAGATTCCTGAGTGAAAGTGGCTTGTATTTGAAGTGAGCTCTCATAGCATATCCCCAGGGGTAAGCAGATGAGTAGAGATACCAGATGCAAGGGTGTAAGGCAAGGAAAATCAACGTGTTGGCATTGACATAGGAACATTGCAGAAAACTACAAAAAGAAAGCCAAAAATCAAATTTCCTCTGAAATTTTTATTTTAAAATTTGGTGTGCAAGAAGATGTCTTCTCAGATAAGGCTTGTGCTGCAGTGTAAGTATATCAGACTGAAAGAGCAATACTTGGATCATCTGGTTGTTTTTATTATTTTTTATTTTATTATTGTTGCCAAATAAGCATGTTTGATTTTCCAAAATAAGTTCTGTGTTATTTCCTGTATTTTCATTTTTACAAAATGTCTAATAGGCCATTATGATAAAGGGTGTATTTCCTTGCACATCTAAAGAAGATTTAGCGAGCGCTACATTTTGAAATCTAATAATTTTCAGAAAACCAAATAATTTGCAGACAACAGTTCAGTCTTGCCATTTTCATAAAATGTCATTTGTGGCATCCATTCATCCACCCATCCATTTTCTAGACATTTATAAGTGTATATCCCAAAGACAATAGGCAAAATGGTGGAAAAAACTAAAAAGGTATGTAAACATGCATTCATTCACAGTGAGGTAATCTATAGTTGCCAGTTAACCTGAGATGCACATGAATATGTAAGGTCTTCTCATGAGGAGCTCTATAAGAAAAGGCTGTCTCTAAAACTGGAATTTGATCTTTTGACTGAAAAAAGACACAAAGCATCTTATTTTTAAGTCAAGTCATGAACAATATGAACATGACAAAACGCCAGTAAAATCTAACTCCAACAAATAAATAAACAAGAAGTTTGGAATACAAATATACAGATAAAAAATCACATCTGGGTGTAACAAGAAATAACTGATACATTCATGGAATACCATAAGCCCGTATGTTACTTGTCGTGCAAAGAAAGTAAGATTCAATTCAAGGACTTTCTTGATAAAGTAAAGTGCCACAGCTTGATGCTGTCTTTTCAGAGAAGCATGATCAATCGTTGTTATTTCAAAATTAAGGATGGTATAAATGCACTGTAAAGCAAGAAAGCTATAGGCCTAAATGAAAGCTACAAGCCCTGATGGTTAAATGGAATTCTATAAAAAGTTTTCAACTCTGTTCACAACATTATTCTTAGAAATATTCATTAAACATAGACAAAATAAAATTCTACCAAAAATATTATACCAAGCTTCCATCACTGTCTTTGCAAGAAAAAATAACTGCTGCTTCATATAGACCAATCTCACTACTGAATAATGATGTTAAGCTCTTGCTGAAAGTTTTAGCTTAAAGAAGTGAAATTGTGCTACACTCTATGTATGACATTCAATCTTCAGAATTTGTTTAATTTACTGTATTCTACAGAATCTGATTTTCCAGAGGTTTTACTGTCTCTAGATGCTGAAAATGCATTTGACAGAGATTAATTGGGAAATCTATTTGCTACATTGGGCAAAGTTGATTTTAGTCTAAATGCATTTGAAGAGTACCACAAGTTAGTGAAATACATATTCAAGTGAATTTGAGTCTGTTCCTGCTGAGGTTAGTACTTTTGATAAGTTTTGTTGGTTTTATTATACACAAATTTCTGTTTTGTTTTAAGTTTTAAATGTATTTTTATTAGTTATCCAGTTAATGGAAATAGTATGCATGCATTGTCTGGTCAGTGGCTAAAAAAATTTGGGAACTTCTCTCTCTACTATATCTCAAATTGGAAAAAAACCTAATTTTTTTTAATAAGGATCACTTCCAAAATTTGTCAGAATTTGGTAAAAATTGATAAATGTAATTGTAAAGGAATCAAGATGGCCATGTGGTGAGCTTTTTCATTTTATTATACCTCTTCATTCATTAGAAAGAATTACTTTACACGGGGCTCTCTTGTAACAGCTCTCAGTGTTGAGTGTGGGTTGAGTGCTGAGTATCATGTATAGTCCTTAGACCATACTATTGCATTTAAGGGTTGCTACAGATGATTGTTTTATAAACAATTAATCTATTGAGTATTTTATTCATTGATAGATTAACAAGTAATTTTGTCCAAATAATTTAAGTAGGCATACAAATGTGTGTTATATTTGAATATTTATTGAATAATTTTATATATAGAATTTGAAAATATAAAGGAGACACAACCGAAAAAAAACAAGACAAGCAACACAACACTGTTAACTCTAAAGTATTTAGGTCTTATGACTTATTAACATTGCTTAATGTCAGCAGTCCAACTTGAAACAAGACCGAATAAAGTTCATTTATAATACTCATTTCACATGTATTTTTTAAAAATCCATCTTAAATTGAGATAGATGTTATTCATTGACATCATGAATATAGCTTCAAGGCAAATCTGATATAAAGCAGCTTAATAATGTTTGCAAAGTATAAATGATACTGACTGAAATCACATTGTAGGAGACAGGCAACTTATATCTCTTGAATAGTAGGCTGAACTAAAATGAATATTTCATACTTTTTCAGCTGCACAGAATTAACACTAGAATTACCAGAGCCTACGAAAAAACTCGTAATTCCGTCCCACCTTAAACTGCTTCTTAAATCCCTTCACACCTCTCCGCCAGCGCCCTTTGTCTTCTAAATGTGCTGATAAAGAGAAGCCGGCTATTCCATCCCCCCACCAATTTAGAACGTGCACGAACTTCTCTCAGCTCAGGCCTTGATTGAGTATCTGGGAGTGAAGTGGAGTTTTAGAGTGGAAATAATAGATCGTTGTTTGGAACACACGCATTTCATGTCTGTTCCGTTTCTACAGTAATCTGTGTCAACACATTGTTAAAACAGAAACTTTTTTATATTCTAGTAGTAGATGACAAAATGTAGGCATAAACTATATAATGTATGAAGCCTGAAGTCCAAATAGCAAAGAAACATTTTCACAAGAATAACACAATTGCACTTTTATTCAAACATATAACTGCAGAAACAAAAAGCCGCCTTAACATGCGACATTGACACCAGTTTTACTGTAACTGATTCCGTGGCTCAATAGACTCAGCCCCCGTTTGGGAATCAAGGGGTCGCGGGTTCGATCCTGCGCCCCTCCGTTTTGAGAAGTAAACTGCTCTTGTCTTACTGTTTTAGAATAAAAGCGTACATTTGATTTCAGTCTGTAACAGCCGGTGCAGTTTATGATCCTTGTAAAGGTTAGCTTTTTTTTTTTATTCACTTTTCACTCTCTCAGTCGCGTTCAGAATCAATCCATACAACCCCATCTGACACGGCTGTTTTCACTAAAGACGCGCTATAGCTCTGCAGTGTACCACGATGCATACTAACGCACAATCACCGACCGACCCCCACCCCCCGGTTCTGACACACAAACGCTGGCGAAGCTGCCATCTTCGTATCTCACCGTCACTTGCTTTTCGTTTTATTGAGTGTTCCTGCCAGTCTCCGCATGTTGCTGTATGCTTTTTCTTTTGTACTACAGGACATGGAGAGGAAAGAATGGTAAAGACCAGTAACTTCGGCCACTCCCCATCTGCCCGTGTCGTTCAAGCACAGGAACATATATTGGTGTAAAAGTATAACAAAAGTGCACTTTTATTCAAGTGCACTTTTTCCATCGCCTTTTCCTGTAAGAAGCAGTGTACACACTTCTCTCTATCCAGCATACAGCAACATGCGGGGACTGGCAGGAACACTCAATAAAACTGAATAAAAAGAAAATCAAGTGACGGTGAGATACGAAGAAGGCAGCTTCGCCAGCGCCTGTGTGTCAGAACCAGGTGGGGGCGTTAGTATGCATCGTGGTACACTGCAGAGCTATAGCGCCTTTAGTGAAAACAGCCGTGTCAGATGGGGTTGTATGGATTGATTCTGAACGCGACTGAGAGAGTAAAAAGTGAATAAAAAAAAAAGCTAACCTTTACAAGGATCATAAACTGCACCGGCTGTTACAGACTGAAATCAAATGTACGCTTTTATTCTAAAACAGTAAGACAAGAGCAGTTTACTTTCAAAACGGAGGGGCGCAGGATCGAACCCACGACCCCTTGATTCCCAAGCGGGGGCTGAGTCTATTGAGCCACGGAGTCAGTTACAGTAAATTGGTGTCAATGTCGCATGTTAAGGCGGCTTTTTGTTTCTGCAGTTATATGTTTGAATAAAAGTGCAATTGTGTTATTCTTGTGAAAATGTTTCTTTGCTATTTGGACTTCAGGCTTCATACATTATATAGTTTATGCCTACATTTTGTCATCTACTACTAGAATATAAAAAAGTTTCTGTTTTAACAATGTGTTGACACAGATTACTGTAGAAACGGAACAGACATGAAATGTGTGTGTTCCAAACAACGATCTATTATTTCCACTCTAAAACTCCACTTCACTCCCAGATACTCAATCAAGGCATGAGCTGAGAGAAGTTCGTGCACGTTCTAAATTGGTGGGGGGATGGAATAGCCAGCTTCTCTTTATCAGCACATTTAGAAGACAAAGGGCGCATGGAGAGGTGTGAAGGGATTTAAGAAGCAGTTTAAGGTGGGACGGAATTACGAGTTTTTTCGTAGGCTCTGGTAATTCTAGTGTTAAATAAAACTTTTCAGTAGCAGTCAATTCGTGTTTTCGTGGGCACTGACAGTACAACAAGCATTTTTTTTTCATTCTTGTTGCTTGTTATTGCCATCATAACATTTAAACATTTATTTATCATTTAAAAAAATGGTGATGAGCAGGGCTAACAATATGCACATAAATATGTTTGTTCATTTTAAATTCTTGATGTTTGTTTACTTTATTGAAGGCAACTTGCTACATATCTTATTCAGTAGGTTACCTCATGAGTGCACATTAATAAAACATCAGCACATATAACTTGTCCCACTAAGTCTGTAATGCAAATGATCAGTAATATATACATGGGGGGACGATCCCATCAATTTTGGCTGTTACAGCTTCTGAGGACGTTGCACTGGCCTCGCAAAGCATTATGGGGCACTGGTATTAAATGAGGCGGCACGGTGGCGCTGCTGCCTCGCAGTTAGGAGACCCGGGTTCGCTTCCCGGGTCCTCCCTGCGTGGAGTTTGCATGTTCTCCCCGTGTGCTCCGGTTTCCTCCCGCAATCCAAAGACATGCAGGTTAGGTGGATTGGCGATTCTAAATTGTGCTTGGTGTGTGAGTGTGTTTGTCTGTGTCCTGTGGTGGGTTGGCACCCTCCCCAGGATTGGTTCCTGCCTTGTGCCCTGTGTTGGCTGGGTTTGGCTCCAGCAGACCCCCGTGACCCTGTATTCGGATTCAGCGGGTTAGAAAATGGATGGATGGATGGTATTAAATGAAAAAATAAAATTCTACTAAACAGGCCGAATTATCAGTAAATAATTAAATGAACAAGGGTTAATGTGAACACAGCAAATTCACTGCCGAATACTGCTTTGGCGATATTTGCTGATCAGCACTACTGCACACATCTCTAAACAGACCAACCACAGCTGACCCTCCAATCTACTCGTTTCTAATCCTGCCCATCCTAATCACACTCAAAGCAAATCTTGACATCTTTAACCCTGCCAACTCCAGCTTTGTCTCCTGCCTTTTTGTCAGTGCCATCATCTCCAACCCATATAGCATAACTGGTATCATTGTCATCTTGTAGACCTTCCCTTTCTCTCTTCCTGGTCTGTCACAAATCACTTCTGACACTCTTCTTCATCCACTCCATCTTGCCTGTACTCTTTTCTTCACCTCTCTTCCACACTCCCCATTACTCTCATAATAATCTTGTAATACTCTCGTTTATCAATTGCATGGGTGGGTTAGAGGTAAAAACAGACTAAAAGCAAATTTATGTTTTTATTACATAATATATAATACATAATTTATTATATAATAGTAACAATTAAAGAAGCTCACTACGGAAAATGCAGGGAAGACCCAGGATCAAACCTGCAACCTCTTGCTTTAGAAGCCACTGTTCTTACCGCTACACCATCCATGAAATTGGTATTTGGGCTTCAGTTTTTACATATTGACAGCAACATGTAAATTGAATTATTTCTTTTTCATCGGTTATATTTTTGAATAAAAGTCTACTTGTTTTGTTATACCATTTGTGAAAGTGTTTATTTGATATTTGGACTCAAGTCTTCACACATTATACAATTCACGTCAGCATTTTGTTGTTATTATAACATCAAAAAGGTTTCTGTTTTAGTTATTTGTTCAATATTTCTTGCCTCACATTTTCTGTCCTACATTTATCCAGATCATTGTAGACACTGAACAAAAATGAAATGTATCTATTCCAAATAACAATATATTATTTACCCTATACAATTCCAGGCATCTCACACCCAGATAATCAGACTTGAGCTGGGAGAACCTCAGCTGCATCGGTGGGGATGGGATAGCAGGCTGCTTGCTGCTTGACACATTTGCAACACAAAGACTCTGATGGAGAGGTGCAAAGGAATTTAAGGTGGCCTGACATTACAACTTTATTCATAGGCTTTAAGGATTCTAGTGTTAAAATACGTATTCACCACAGCAATGTCCATTTTTTGCAAAATACACTACCATCTGACCTTTGGAATTTCTCTCCTTGACACAATACTTGCCCATCACTTCCTAAACCCATCTGTTCTGGTTCATTGAAATCTGCTCCAATCACCCCCCTCTCTCCCTCACTTCATCCACCGCACTCCAGAAATCTTCATTATCTTCCATCGCATACCCAACTTGCAGGGCATGCGCACTGATAACATTCATTATAAAACCTTCAATTTCCAGTGTCATAATCAACACTCTGTACGACACTCTTTTCACCTCCAAAACACTCCTGACATATTGTTCTTTCAGGATAACCCCTACCATCTCCTCCCATCCACATTATGATAGAAAAAGTTATTGAGTGTGTTGTAGCCTCCCAGCTCACCAATTACTTAATAACTTGATGGAACCCTTTCAATCTGTTTTCAGGGCACAGTACAGATTTGATGATGATGATGATTTGCTTATAGCAGCAGACTCTGGACAAACCAGCATATATTAGACCTCAGTGCACCATTTGACACTGTCAAACATGACATTCTACTGTCCAGAATGGAGAACATGTTGGGTATCTCTGGCACTGCCCTCCAGTGGTTCAAGTACTATCTGACTGATAGGCAAGAGTTTGTTAGTTTTGGCAACAGTCGATCCAGCTCGGCGCCAGTCACACAAGGAGTTCCACAGGGTTCTGTCCTCGGCCCTCCTCTCTTCTGTATTTATATGCTTCCCCTTGGCTATATTATTTATCGCTTTGGACTGGGCTATCATTTTTATGCAGATGATACTCAACTCTACTTCAATGTTAAAAGTGGAACTTCATCAGAGCTTTCTCAGCTCACAACCTGCCTCAGTAAAATTAAAACCTGGATGGAGAGCAGAACTCTTTAAAATTAAATTGCAACAAAACTGAACTCCTGCAAATTGGGACTAAAATGCAACTTAATAAAATGAGCTCATTCCCAGTCCATCTTGGAGGTGATCTCATCAGACCTGCCTCTACTGCAAAGAATCTTGGTGTCATTTTTGATTCCTCCCTCTCTTATTCCACCCACATAAATCACATTAAGAAACTTTCTTACTTTCACCTCCATAACATATCCTGTGTTCGCTCCTTCCTCTCCTTTTCTAATGCTGAGAAGCTTGTCCATGGTTTTATTACATCCCACATCGATTATTGTAACTCGCTGCTGGCAGGTGCCCCTTCTAATCTTATATCACAGCTCCAGCTTATTCAAAGCTCAGCTGCAAGAGTCCTTACTCGAACCAGCAGCAGCGAGCACATCACACCCATCCTGCTCCATCTTCACTGGCTCCCTGTGTCTTACAGAATCGAATATAAAATCCTACTAATAACCTACAAAGCCTTAAATAACCTTGTGCCAAACTACATCAGTGACCTTCTCCATCACTATGTGCCTGCCCGCCCACTAAGGTCCTCTGATTCTGGCAATCTTGTTGTGCCTCACACTAATCTACACTCCATGGGTGACAGGGCCTTCAGCTGTATACCGCCCAGATACTGGAATGACTTACCGAAATTAATTAGATCAGCTGACTCAATGAATTCCTTTAAAAAACAACTCAAAACTCATCTGTTCAGGAAGGCTTTTAGCTCAACTTCACTTTATTACCCTTCTCTCAGTTTACCTCTATGTCAAGAAGCTCATGTAAACTGTATGTGTGTGTGCTAAACCATCAATTATGTTGTCTGTTAGGCTTTTTATTCTTTCTTATATTCTGTAAGTGCCTTGAGAACGGGAAAGGCGCTATATAAATAAAATGTATTATTATTATTATTCTAATTAATTTGAACCCGCCTCTGACACACCTGGCCTTACTCCTGTTCCATCTGGTCTCTTACATGCACAATATATCAGCCATCCTTCTCCCCATCATATTAGCTAACTCTCTCCCTTTACTAGTCATACTGCCAACATTCAAAGTTTCTACCCTCCCTTCCACTCTCCTAACCTTCATTCTCACCTCCTGCCCCTGGACACACCTTCCCCCTCTTCTTCTCCTTTGGCCAACAGCAGCCCAATGTTCCCCAGCACCCTGCTGTCTAACAGTACTGGTTGTGGCCGTTGTTAAACCGTGGTTTGACCAATCCAGTATGGAAATCTGTATTATTGTCCACAATGTGATCTGGCAAAATTTTACACCAGTTTCCCTTCCTGATGTAACCCTCCCCATTTATCCTTACTTGGGACTGGCATGAAAAAACACACTTATTTGTGCATTCCCAAATCTTCCCCAGTCAGCCTGGTTATTTAATTAATGTGATTCACTGACAATTTAACAATTGAAGAAAATACCTAAAAGTAACTTTATTAAGCTGACCTATGTTTATATAGGATTTAATTGCTGCTCAAATTTAATAATGTTTTTTTTCAGACCTGCAACAAAATGTCAGTAGTTTAGAATTTGCTAGCCCCTCTATAGTCTATATTACTGGATTTAACAAGCCTATGTACTGAAATATTACTTCAAAGCATTCTTGAGTAATAATGGTGAGAGCAGGCAATTTATATATTCTGTTTACAGAAACACTCATAGCTCTAGCTTACTCTCAGATCTAATTAGCAGTATGAATTTCCCAAGTTAAACAGCTACACAACAATAAAAGAGCTATTTTCGAATGGCTAAGTAAGTATAAGTGGGTCATTTGCAGTATTGTTGGCTTTTCTCATGATATACTTCCAGAATGCTTTCTCTTTAGGTGTCCATGCATTGAGCTAGTGCTGTTGTGGAACACTATGTTTTTCACACAATGAACAAACAACTATTTTTTCAGATTTTTGGGTGAAATTCTACCACACAGAGAATAATTTTCCCTGATACTTGGAGGAACCTTCTTCCCCTAAATGTGGTGAAACTGCCACCATGATTAGCCTACTCAAAAACATTACAGACAGTCATAGCATGCTGGGGCTCAACTTGAGTGGGAGTGGCAGGGAAGATTAGTTGGTTATGAAAACACAATTTGATTACAATTTTTTAGTCAATTACATTAATTAATCATGGCAGCCCTATTGCATTTCTTTTTCTAAAATTAGATTTATTATTATTGTGTTTTGTTCTTTAAGTAAAATAAAATAAAGTATAAAAAAGGTTGCATACCTTTAGAATGTAGCAGGAAAACTAATTAGAAATACATGCAGATGGGAATGTGCAAAGTCTATACTGTATATTGAACATCCTGACTTGCATATACCTAATGAAAATATTACTAAGAATTAAAGTATTAAGGTTTAAAAAAATGTTTGAACCACAGGAAGTAAATGGGGATTGTTATGCCTTTAAGTACACATGTATAAATTAAACAACCTTTGTGAAAGTAAACTTCATAACATTAATCTTTATTATCAAAAAAGAATAAAAACAGTAAACAGGAACAAAAATGAGGATTTTTTTATGAATCTAAGCTGAAAAAAAGACTAATGCAAGGTACTACCAGACACCAGACCAGTTGCTGGATGACTCCCAGTTGAACATAATAGAAGAGTATAATCATGATATCTAATAATGCTAGAAAGTAATTGGTTGCTCATGTCTTAGCCAAAGCATCCCAGTTTTGTCAGACTGTTATGTGGCATTCTTTAAATAACATGAATGGAAAATGGCTGATATCAAAATTACTGTATATGTTAGTACAGATACAGCAAGTAAAATAAATATATGATTTTAGTTTTCTGTGGATATTATTCTCTGCCTCCAATGTCTCTAGTACACTGAACGTGAAGTAAAAACTACTTTACTGTTGAGTGTAAATAGAAATGTAAAGATATGTATACTACATATGAATTCCTTTCACAACATTTTTAGTGCTAATGAATTACAGAGCAATATTGCACTATTCTTATCTTTAATGGTTTTGCCACTTTTTACATAGTGGTATGATTTACTTGACAATGAGGTTGTTATTTGTGCCATTTTTATTAGTACAGTTTTACACAAAAATGAAATTAGAATTCCTGTTAGATGCTACTTTTTTAGATAACTGCATTTATCCAAGAGGTTGTTAGGAGGCTGTTTTATATTTGCAAAATAAGCCAAATTTTAACCATATTTTTAATTCACACTAATGTTTTCTCTTACTTTAACTGTTTTAAAAAAGACCTTGAATAAATCTGCTCAATAACCACACTAATGAAGACTTTACCTGTGAGATATCCATAACAGAGTCACAACTCAGAGGACGAGCTGAAGTTAAGTCATTGGAGCCCAGCAGAGTCGAAATTATTCCATTTTGATCAATTCTTCGTATCATTGTCCCATCAACAAAGTAGATGAACCCAAGCTTATCAACAGTAATACCTGGAAGAAAAGATGTACATAAAGAATACTATTTGTTTAATTCAGAGGAGTGTGTGCAAAAAGGTTTTAGTTTGTCTGTAACATAACTTTTTTTGTATTTTAATGACTATTAAACCTAACATACACATTTTGAATATAATGATTGCTATTGTTTTTAAAATTCGAAAGCTGTGGCCATTCTAAAGAAGAGCATAAGTTACACTTGTGTTTTGTATGATAAGCTGCACTGTATGCTGGTATATAGTATGTATGTTTCAAATGCAAAGGACCCATTACCATTCTTCAAGTACTACAATATCCTGGAACATCAAACCAAATACAGCAAAAGCATCTGTAAGCAGTTTTAATGAAAATAAAAACTTAAAAAAAATATTTGGTGATCACAAAGGCCAACGTCTGTAAGACCTTAAAGACATTGAGACACTGTGAGAAAACTGCTAAAAATGTGGATAACAGGAAACTTGCATCAACATTCAGGCTCACCAGGACAGTTTTATGTTGTTAAAAAACATGAAGTAAGTGCATGTCTCTGAAATGTGTGAGCAAAAAGGGTGGGGAAAAGGGTATTGGGGACTTGGTCATACATAAGAAAGAAATCACAAAGGATTAAACTCTGTGTGGCAGCAACATTGAATTGCCATTCTGCAATTTGTATCTTATTATACAAAAAAAAAGTGCCAGGCATTTAATGTAATCTATAATTATATGATTCACAGTGTTTTACTTATATACTTTTATAATTAAACTTAATACTTGTTCTAAATATTTATTCTTTATATACTGCAGCAATATTCACAGTGAACAACAGAAAAAGAATTTTATGCAAATACAACATGCACACAATAAAAAGATAAAGAAAGTACATTTTATTTTCAATGCATATTTTATACAAAATCACTTTTTTTCTCTAGATAATATGTATTAAAGCTTCCCAATCCCCAAATGGCATTTTGATTAGTGCTGCTGTTTCATGGATGCAGTGTGTTCGATACTGACACCTGGGGCCTCATGTATAAACGGTGCGTACGCACAAAAGTGTTGTGTAAGAACGTTTCCACATTCGAATCGCGATGTATAAAACCTAAACTTGGCGTAAAGCCACGCACATTTCCACGGTACCATGTCGTACACAAGTTCTCCGCTCGGTTCTGCAGACTGGCGGCACCCAGCGTCAAAGCAGTGCTACTTTTTCTGTGTGGTTACCCTTTCTTTTTCAGATCCACATCCCTGACTCGGTTTTATAAATACACTGAAATTAACCGCATATTGTTTATTAGTTTAATGCATCTGATTGTAATTAACCAGTAACAATACAATGGTCCACAGAATGGTCAAACTATTCTAAATACCATAGCTGCTTTAGCATTGTTACTCTCACTGCACCTTCTTCTTCTTCTTTCAGCTGCTCCCGTTATGGGTTTTCCATATTACTCTCACTGCACCACTTGGAGTATTTATATCACTGTATCTGAGTGGGTAATCAAAGATCTACAGAAGCTGAGAAAGAGAATTATTGGTATATGGCATCAAGCACACGCTGCCTCAGCCATGCTGTCTATTGAACTGCTTTCACATGGCAAACATTTTAAAGCCTTTCCTGTATGGATCTTGTGGTTCAGAAAGAGTTTCATTCCAAGAACTATAAACACACTCAATCAAGTGCTCCTTGTAGAACTTTTTGTACTTATAAGTAGAATTACCTTACTGTAAACTTGCACTACAGTTATAATATTGCACAACCTGAGCCACTTTATAAATCACGTATTTACATGATATCATTTTTAAGATGAAATGCAGCAAAACATGTTTATTATATTATACAGATAAAACTTTAACTTCATTTAAATAATCTATATTGTTAATAATTAAACATGTGAGGACACGATGCCGCAGCGTTAGCTAGGAGCCTGCGCTCCATTCACAGATTGTTCCTGCCTCGCACTGTATTCTTACTGGGACTGGCGTGACACTGGAAGGATAGATGGATAGAATAATTAAACACGTACTACGAAGATATTTCAATGTTCCTTAAAAGTTTTGAAGAATCTGCGTTCTCAGCTACAGATGGCTTAACGTCTATTACAGAGTTGATTGTGTGGCGATTGGGTATTTAGGGAAAGAAAAGTAAGCTTAAGGGCTATTTATATTGATTTGCATATTCAAAGAGGCATAATTCTGGGTGGAGTTGGGGCGGGACAGCAGATGCGTGCATGAGCGTTACTTTTCATGCTGACCGGGATTTATGTAGTGGAAGAACGTGGAAGTTGGCGAACACACAGATTTATGCATCTGGATTTTTTGTGCATAAGCACATTTCGGCTTTTCTGCTTACGCCATGTTATAGTGCGAATTCTATGCACGGCATTATGCATGAGGCCCCTGGTCATTGTAAAGGCATTCTCTTCAGAATATGTGCTAGTTTTCCTTTGGGTCCACAGTTTTTCCTACACCTTTAAAGACATGCTGGGTAGGATGGCTGGCTGTTAAAAGTTGGCCTTGCATCGGTGAATGCATGAGTGGGCCATGCAGTAAGTTGGTGCTCTTTTCAGTGCAATTTCTTGTCTTGTGCCCAAAGCTACCAAAATAGGCTACAGCCACCCATGATCAATTTCTTGCCTTGTGCCCAAAGTTACCAGAATAGGCTACAGCCACCCATGACCCTGAATTGGATTAAGCAGGTATGTGAATCTTACATTATCTTGTATATACAGTATAAGAAACAATATGGATGGTTTCAATGACTAAAATGAAATGATAAATTATTTTTTGAAGCATAAGTGTTGCATAACCACAAACATGCCACCTATTTGTGAAATTAGCTCTTTGCCAGCAAAGCAGTGAAATGCATATATACAAATGATTTGATATTTTGATGTAATGATTTGTTAAAGCATTATTTCAACATGCAAATGGTACTCTTACATGATCAGTTACATAGAACATTTTACATGAATCCATGTATGTGACAAAACTGTGAATTTCCACACTGCAGTGGTCTTAGCAAGATGAAATCTGTACTATAAGTGACATATAGTTAAAATATATTGTACATATGTGCATAAAAATAACCACTTGGATAACTGATTTAATCAGGCATATATTACAAATTCATTACTGCCTCATTATTGCAGATTTGATTTTGCCAGATTCAATACTGGTGCTTTTTAAATGGGGCAAATATTATCATCTAAAAAGTTTCTTTATATGTAAGCAGGTAGAAACACAGTAAACACAAAAGGTTTGAGGGAGGTAATTGAAAGGCGTCCAAAAAAAAAAGTTGGTGTATTTATAAATCTAAGGCTCATTTAGGAATTGATGATAGCATTGTTAGGAAAACCGCACAGGTTTCAATGAGTTATTTATATCTTTGCCTGTGTTGAAAAATCAAATCAAATGAAACAGTGATTTATGAAAATATATTTTTTTTATTTTTATGCAAGTGATGGCATTTAGAAAACCATTATATGATCTTGATGTTTTTACTTCAAGTGCCTTTGCCGACATAAAACATTGTCACCAATCCATTAATTAATAAGAACATTTTAAGACAAACTAGGAATGAACTGAATAACTTCTAACAACTGGACTTTAATTCAATGATTATTTGTGAGACTACAGTCCTTTGTCTTTTTTCATTCTCTCTTATCTTTTCGGGCATTGCCTCTAACCTGTCTCAAGCTACACATGAATGTAAAGTAACCCACTGCCATTCTAACTACATTCTGTTAGCAATAAAAGTCATAGTAGAAATGACATCTGGACAGACAAAAATATCTGTTTGTCTATAACTATTCTTGTACTGAAGTCAGCAAAATGGCACAGCATTGCTCAAAGTGACATGGTTTGAAAGCAGACAAATGATGGCAGTGCAGATCCTGGACTGGGATGCATTTCAAGGACACAACTGAATGAGTTTCCAGGTCTATTGTGAATGCTGTTTATTCTTTCTTAAGTGAAAAGAAAGCAGTCCTTTCATTCAGGCATGTGGCAATTATTTCCAAAAGAGTAAAGGTTTTGAGTGATAGTTGGCAGGTTTTGATGAGGGTTATGTTTAGACATATGATTTCTTATTTTTTTCTATGGCAGTATCTTAATCTCACTTTTGTGAGAACAGCAGTGGTTCAGGACAGAAAAAAGGCCAAGATAGTGAAATAATTTGCTGGGCAATAATTACAGAGTATTGATCCATTTTCCAAGAATTGTGCTCTTTGACGCTATCAGAGTTTCAGCTACATAGCTTTGATTTTGTTTAGAAGTATAAAATGACAGGATTTAAAGGTTTTGATTTAAACAAAGGCATTAAGAACAATCTGAGAATCTATACCAAACTAAAACAGTAGCCAGCTGCCTCACAGCTCCAGCAGACTAAGTTCAAATCAAAGTCCAGTCACTGTCCTTGAGGAGTTAGTACAATATATTCTCCCCAAACATGCATGGGTTTTCTACAGACATCCTGGTTATCTTACCACACCGCCAAACATATGTGGTAAGTTGACTGGTGCCTCTTAATTGACCTTTTGGCAAAATACTCCTTAGTCACTGGTGATAATGAAAATGTAAATAAAACTATGTAGTATGTCAGCATATATCCATTTGTTATCTAGAATCTGCTCTTAAGTCTCAGCTGTCCACATCTTGTCTCTTGGTTACATTAAGTAAAAAATAAAATGGTTTTACATATTCACAAGAACAAACATAAATAAGTAAAATGGTTCCTGAATATGTATGACATATATTTATAAATTTAACAGAGGAAAAAACAAAATTATGTTTCTATGTTTAGGGAAAACAAAAAAGTCAGATGCATTGTGGAGTTACAATTAGGCACATAAAAAGGCACTCAAAGACTTGCCGCCTACAGAGTAAATAATACTTAATGCAGTTTAGGCTTGCTTATTTTCATTGTGACAAGCTCTTATATCATCTTGACTTAATAAATACTGCCTTGTTCCTTTACCTCTCAGGAGAGTATTCCACCCTGCTGATAGAAATGTCACCTCCTGATGCATCCTTTCATGATAAAGGCATGGTTATGAAGTGATGGATGACTGCTGTTGTTATTTTAGTATAGTATGTTGCATCAAAAAAACACTTATTGATTTGAAATTGTTTTGACATCTTTTATGTCATAAATGTGACATATAGGCATTAAATCCTCTAATTGTAAAGTGAAAAGTAAGTTAAAGTAAAGCAGGGCTGGGCTTGTCAGGCATGTATTGTTTAGTATACAGTTTTTACCTTCCTACAAATATTAATTTTGTTTTCTAAACCAAAATATAAAAATAATACAAACAGCACAAATTATAACAATCCTACCTCTGGGATTAGTAAGTGTGGCTTCCACAGCCTTGCCTCCATCCCCACAGCGAGTCTCGTCAAAAGGAAGGCACTGATCACCGGTGCCTGCCACTACTTCGAAATTCTTGGCCACATCTTTAATTATGGTAAGAGATTTTATTTTAAACACCTTCCTACTGTTTGTATCTGACAGGTAAACAGCACCGGATACTGGACTGGTAGCCAGATAATACTTGTGTGCTGGACTACTGCTGCAAAAAAGAGCAGAAAACAAAATGGGAAAAAGGTCAAACCATAACATAAGCAAACAGCACAACAATGCTGCAAAAAGTAAGCAACTTGTTAATAATGACACAAATTGTTCAAACGTTCTTCCAGCTTACTTCTAATTTTAGAAAGATACGTGAAAAATTTGCCTTCCTTAAATATTACCATCACCAGTATTAGAATTTTGAAAAAATTACATTTTCAATATTACTGTGTTAATTTTTTTAAGCAGCAGCTTCTAAAGTCACTGGTCATTAGTTTTTAATCATGTTCTCTGTGTATGCCAAGTAGTAATGTGCTTCTAGAATTGTACTACCATACTATTTTGCCAATTGGAGAGCAGCAGAACACCCCAACCTCATGGAGGGTGGGGGTGGCATTTGGGGGACAGCCTGAAATTATGAGGAAATTGATTAAAAATGGGAAAAGAGAAGTGAATTGACTGGATTAAGTTCTCCTTCAGAATCAGTACACAAACAGACATATTTGACTGTTTAATGGACAAATAGCAGTGGTTCGAATTGCAAATATTAAAAAGGCTGGCAGAAAATCTCTTTAAAAATACTTTAAAGCTGTATTTTTCAAGGTCTAGATTATATAACTAAAATAATGGGTTTCTCAGCACATTGTTATGCTGAAAGACAATATTGATAACATTCACATACATATCAATAGAAAAGTCTATTAAAATATTTCAAGAGTCACCCTCAGGAATACAAATCAAGAACAAAATACAGATTTCCAACATCATCATGTCTAAATATCGACCGGATGCATAAATTACATTGTCTCTCTGAGGGTGACAACATAATGAAATTCCCACAGAGTCAGCATCACTGATGGCAACTATCTAAATAGCTTTGGGTTCATGCTGAGGTAGCTGTAAGCCCACCGGGGGACTTCATATACAAAGACAAGAACCATTTCAGCACATTTTAATTCACTGGCATCAACTGTTCTGCAAATAATCGGTACATGGCTATAAACAACTTCATTAAGTGTAAAAATAACCCTGACAATAAAAATAAGTTTGTCAAAAAAGAAAAAAAATATCTTTTGACTTGATCATTTTACATTAGTTTCATTAGCTGAGGAGAACAGAGGTTATCAAATGCCAAATGCTTGTAAAGATTAACATTATGTGCCTAATGAGACATAACCTGTCTTTTTGTTCTTATTATAGCTACTACCTTATGAAAAATAATAAAGAAAAAGATTTAATGTCAAGAAATCAACTGCAGCTATGTAAAAATAGGCTTATCTAATTTGAAAATAACACAAGAAGGAATAAGAAGGAAACAGTTTTACAAAAGTTGTTCTAGATTAACAATTATAAATCACACTATTTCCATAGAGGAACATGAAACAACAGACTTCCAACCTTCCAACATAATATAATGGATGACCTTTAACTTCCATCCAAATGCTTTAAGTCATAAAGTAAAGTTAGTATTTTGTTGTAAATGTGGACAAACACAAAAAAGCTTAGGGATCATTTAAAAATCTGCTCACAAAAGAAAAGGCTTACAGAAAATCATAATCCTACAACATTGTAAACTAGCAGCACTTCAAAGTTTCAGATTATTTTTGTGTATATAAATACACAGTACTGCAGGGTATGTCACTGAGGTCAAGTAAGTCACTGAGGTCAATCTAGTATTAAAAACAGGAATCTGCCTGCAACCTCACCAGAAACTTGAAAGTAAGCCAACTCTTAGGCTTTGACAGAAAATCAAACGTTTTTTGAGACAACAGAAATACCCAACAAGTATATAGGAGTCAACAGTCAATAAGTGACTTACAACCAGAGAGACCAGATCCAACTTTGGGCTTTGTAAACTTAAGTTGCAGATTTATCATAAATTAGGCAGAGTATTGTTATTATTCAATCAGTTTGGGTTATGAGTTTGAAATGTCTGAAACTTTTGGATTTTCACAATTCTTTATACATACTTAGCCAGATTCTGTGATAACAGATACGTTAAGCTGTCAATGATGATTTTGACTTCAGTCACAGCTCTTTTGGAAGTGAGAAATTTTTGTAATTTTACTTTGCATTTGACAATTTCAAAAAAATACATTGTAAATAAGGGTGGCACAATGGCACAGCTGCCTCGCAGTAAGGAGATCGGGGTTCATGTCCCAGGTTCTCCCTGTGAGGAGTTCGCATATTCTACCCATGCGTGTGAGGGTTTCCTTTGGGTGATTCGGTTTTCTCCCACAGTCCAAAGACATGCAAATTAGGTGAAGTGGCGATCCTAAACTGGCCAAAGTGTGTGGTTGAGGTGTGTGTGTGTTTGCCCTGCACCTTGTCCTGGGTTTCTTACTGCCTCTTTATTCTCTATATTTAGCTGGGATAAGCTCCAACAGACCCCCACAACTCTGTTTAGGATTAAGCGGGTTAGAAAATCACTGACATTGCAAATAAAATACTTCTAAACTGTACAGAAATTATGTTATTAAAAGCACCACATTTTTCTGAAGATAAACAGAAATGCAATACTCAAGTCATAGGTTCAAGCTGCAACGTTAAAAAAATAAAACCACAATATGTTCCAAAGTAGTTGGTGTTAATTTAGAATAAAGTTAATAACCTGTTTTCTAACAACTGAAAATGATACAAGTTTTGAATAAGTCCAATTTGCTACTAAGTGAAGCCAGTGAGCAGAGAAGGAAATGACTGCAGCAAGGGGGCAGTGAATGCTGAATGGAATCTTTGTGTCAAGCATTACAATAGAAATAATATGCAGGCAGGCTCTTCTATCTTAAATATCTACAACAACACTGACAACATTCACTACTTTTTTTAGACAATGATCATCTAATTTCTTGAACACAAAAACAAAACAGCATTTTTCAATGTTTTTGGGTGTGTTTACATATAATCTGCAAAGCACCTGTTGTGGAAATCAATGTCCATCTGTCTGTTTGTCCGTTCTTCTGCATAAAACATGTCAGCCCTTTCTGGACCAAATTTGTTGAGATGTGACACACTTATTCTTCAAAGAAATTTGCTGAGACAAATTTTTATTGTTATCTTGCACAGATAGCGTTGAATTAAATTCTAAAATTGAAAAATTTACATTTGAAAAGTGAATTTGCAGATTCGTCCATCTTAAAATGGAGAAATGTTCTGAGCGACTTCAAGTAAGAAATAGTTTACTGTTTCATTTTTACCTTGAGAGAAGTTGTTTGAACTTGCATATTTTGTATATTTTCCTCTTTTACTCGTCTGACAGCCAAATCAAATGTGTGCACACACATACAGCTCATACAGCAGCGCCTTTTTCCTGCTGCTTTAGGTAAGATAACTAAGAGAGCCCAAAAAAGGTCACTCCTCTGGGAATAATTGGAAGGTGAAAACAATTATGTAAGCATATAAAATGTATAAGACTAAATTGATTGAGTAATATTATCTGCAGATTATTATTGTAAAGAACCAATGTTATCAACTTGCAGATAAATGGTGTTTGAACTACTTAATAACATTGGAAAGGCACAGCTGCCACAATTAATATAAACATATAACGTGTTTTAAAATAGACAGTGGCATTAAATCAGCTATTTTCCAAGTTTGTATTTATTTACATAATTTTAAAAAATGACATTATAAATAGCTAGATGGGGAACTTATTTCAACTTTTATTTTCCTTTCATAGGGTAAAATGGTTACTTATTTTATGCTAGTATTTGTCATTAATAGATATTTTGAATTGCTTATTATTGGATACTATTTTATTGGGTGTACTTTCAAAAATGTTATGCTTAAGAAAATCGAACAACAATTAGTCACATTAATTGATGCCATTTTCATATCACTTGAAATGCAATTTGCTCTGTGTAAAAGCTATTGAGCTACCAAAAGTCTATTTCTGCTTTGTTTTTAACTCCATTGTAAAGTGCTGTTAAAAATTACACATTTAATGCAGTCTACTAAAACATGTAATCACATTCTATTACTTTTGAATATGAATTCACTAGTCTGAGGATTCTTCTAAGTAAGAATGTCATTGGAATATGTAAATATGACAACAAACTTGAATTTCTGGATTGTAGAACTTCACTTAACCTTTTTGCTTTCTCAAAAGTGAGTTAAAATATTTTTCTTTCAAAAAGCAAACAAACAAAAGTATTTCAGCTAAGAACCATAATGTCTTAAGTAATATATCTATATATATAAAGGAGAGTTGGGATCCGAGGATTCTTCTAAGTAAGAATGTCATTGGAATATGTAAATATGACAACAAACTTGAATTTCTGGATTGTAGAACTTCACTTAACCTTTTTGCTTTCTCAAAAGTGAGTTAAAATATTTTTCTTTCAGAAAGCAAACAAACAAAAGTATTTCAGCTAAGAACCATAATGTCTTAAGTAATATATCTATATATATAAAGGAGAGTTGGGATCCGAGAGACTGTGTTTGTGGAGGAATTGAGAGTTAAGGCGGGTGGGGGAATCACGTGATCATCTCCCCTTCCATTCACGTCATTTCATTTACTTCATTTCGCTCCGAGCTGAGCTCCGCGGCTGACGCGGACTTGCCGTTCTTTTTCTTTAGTGTTTAGTCCTTTCTCCTTTACTAATTTACTGTTTAGTACACGTGGTACTTACACAGTCACTCATAAAAGGGAAGAAGACTCCGTGCAAGAAATGGGTATTGAAACTACCTTGCAATCAACGAGATCATTAAACGGATCTTAAGAGAGGTCTTCTAGGTTGGAAAAAAAAACGCTTGGCTGCCAAAACCAGGTGATTAAACGAATCTCAACAAGAAACGACTTCTACGTTAGAAAAAAAAAACGATTTGCTGCCAAAATCAGGCGATTAAACGAATCTAAAGAAGACAGGATTTCTAGATTTGGAAAAGGACGATTGGCTGCCAAAACCAGGCAGTTAAAAGAATCTGAAAAACACAGGATGTCTAGATTGGAAAAGCCACGATCCGCTGCCAAAACTAGCCGGTTAAACGCGCAGCGAAGCGCGTCAGGTCTGCTAGTCTGATACTAAAAACAAGTTTAAATTACTTACTTTTCAATATCTGGCAGAAATCAGCTAGTTAAGAATGGACGAATAATGAAACGTCTGTGCTACAGTCAAAAATATTGTGCTATGCAACCACATTCATTTCAAGCACCAGACTAGTATATATAACAATAGCTATGAACAAAATTATCTTCCAAAGTTAATTTATAACTCACAGCTTCTACAGTTATAAAGGTATACATTAAATTATTCAACAGATTACTATACCAGTTCTAAAATACTAAACAGTTGATACATTTAAGTTTAATGTCTACAGTACAGGAATTTTATAAATATGATACATATAATCATAAGACAGCATACAGATGTGGGAAGGGAATGCCTGGCAGACAACTGGCACATCTGCAGCTAAATTGCTTGGAAGAAGCTAAACAATTGGAAAATTTTCCAACTGTGAACAGGTAGTCTTATTTGACTGAGGTAAAAACCCTTTAATAGTAACTGCTGTATATTTTTGCTTTAAAAATATGCCTTTTAATGGGAGAAATCAAAATACAGTACAGCAGAACTGAGCAACCCAAAGTCCTTGCTATTTACCACACTATAATGAATCCTCAGTGAATGTGAGCCCAATGTACACATTATACAGAGTGCCTGACAAATGATTGTATTTCTCAAGTTACATGATATACTGTACAACAGATATATTGAATAAACATTTTTATTTATTAAACAACAAAGATACGTACATCCCAGAAAAACTATTCTTTTTATGGTCTAATTGTGCCCTGAATAAACCTTCAAATCAGTTTTCTAAAAATATTTCTTAAAAAAATGTTTAGTTCCATAAAAATTATGCATCACAAAAGATACTGGTTTCCTTTTAAAATGATTTCATTGTCTATATGGGAATTAAAACCTTTCTGACCTTCAGAAGAAATTATTAAAGTCATGGTTTATATTGACAACATCTGGCTACTAGAAGATGATTTAATTTTAGCTCCATTGCATTGAGACATTCAAATACTTCACTAGTAGAAAAGCAAAGCAGCATTTTGGGTGGGATCATATTACAGTATGTACGCTCACAGCTGTCAATACATTCATGAAACAGGTTGCAACAAAATGAGCCTCTATTACTTTACTTGTAAATGTAATTTTGTAGTTTAATGAAGTTACAATGCAAACTTTTAATTTAACAACAAACACCATTTCATTCCACTAATGAAATCAAATGGCATTCATTTGAGAATTGGTTATCTTCTAGAGTAGATCAAACTACTAATTTATTTTTTCTTACATTCTTAAAAAAGTATTTGTCATGATACAAAATTAATGCCTGCAATACAATATTTATGCAAAATACACTGAATAATGCTTTGTTTCATATAATATAAAAAAGACAATATTAATATATTTCAATATTAATACAACACTGTAGGTAATAGAATTTCCATCATATAATTTCTGCTTAAGTAATGAATGTACAGTGTAAATAGTTTATTACCCATGTTAGTATAAAGGCAAGGCTTGAATCTAAAATGGCTTTTAGTAGTTAGTAATATTGAACTTTTATGCATTTATAAAAATATTTTGCTATTTGTACTTAGCAAAATTTGTAGGTTTGTAGAACAACTGTAATTCTCCACATTTGCAATGCTACTTTAAGTGCTGAGCTATACATACAGCAGTTGTAATACAGAACCCTGATTTCTGGCTCATGCATCTTTAACACCTTTTCATGGGCCTCTACTGGATACTTGCCAACCACAAAAGACAACGCCTGAGGCAGAAAGCCACTAATTGCCACTTTCCTTTTGCCTCTAGCTAGTGAGAATCTTAGCTGAGGTTCAAATCCCTGCTGCAGCTAAGCCAATATCTACAATGAACTTGTGTTTCATAAAGGCAGATTTTCTCTAAAATACAGGCCTAATTCTTAAATGGCTTTTCAATCAATACATATTTTTGCCTTTTATCAGTAAAATGACAGTTTTTTTAGCTTTTTACATTTACTAATTGATAGTACAACTGTCTGCTTTGCTTTATTTTCCATGTTACAAAGTTGCAATTACTGAAGAAACTACTGAAAGACACAGTCTTGTGTGTCATCTGCGCAAGATATTGCATCATTTCTCTACAATACCCTTGGTCAAAAGGTGCCCATAACAGAAGTCATGTAGAACATGAGGTTATTGAAGTGAATCTGTGACCTTAACATCAGGAATATATACAGTACTAGAAAATTGGGTGTGAAACAGTGGATAGGAATTGTAAAGCATGCTGACAACCACATGCGGTACTATAATTCAATGCTTAGAAAAGTGCCAAACAATGGCACTGAAGAAAAAGGAAGTAAATACACATATATTTTTGTATAGATTTTGATTTCTAAGCCATGTACTTGCATATCAGAATCTAGAGAGAATCAGAGCTCAGTTCTTAAGCAATCTTTATTATACACTAGTATATGTGTTTTTATTATTTCATAACAACTAGTTGTAATTTTCTATTCTCAGGTTGTCCTTAAATATAAGAGAGGACATTGGTGGAACTTATTCCATATATTTAAGCCTGTCAACTGATCCTTGGTGCTCATATCAAATTGATCCCAGTTGTGCACCACACATTTTTCTTTTGTTAGACTTCATCTGTAAAAAGATGCATTTGTCTAATAATTCTATAAACTTCAAACAAATCCCAGGCAGGGCGCCAGCCCACCGCAGGGCACACACACCCACCCACCCACATTCACACACCAAGCACACACTAGGGACAATTTAGGATCGCCATTGCACCTAACCTGCATGTCTTTGACTATGGGAGGAAACCGGAGCACCTGGAGGAAACCCACGCAGACATGGGGAGAACATACAAACCATGCAGGGAGGACCCAGAAAGTGAACCCAGGACTCCTTACTGTGAGGCAGCAGCGCTACCTACTGCGCCACTGTGCTGCCCACATCGGAGACATTCCCTGCTTGTATGTGAAATCTGTTTTTGTATATTCTTGCTGTTTTCCAGTTAATTGCGTGCCACACTGCACTTCTAGTTTGCTCCTTTAGAATAAAATTTAAGAGGGTTACAGCTTTGCATTAATGACTATCAAGATCAAAGAACAACACATGTAAAGTTGGATAATCTTAATGTAGTGGTTCTCAGCCTGTGGGCGGGCCCCCTAGGGGGGCGCGAAGTAACAAAAAGGGGGGCGCGAAGATGTGAAAAATAGAAAACAAGAATCAAAAATATGAAAAAAACATCTGTTGAAACCAAAACAAATTAACTTAAACTACATTCTGATACTAGAACAATAAATATAGAGTTAGATAAATGTCGATAAAAGTTAAGTAGGTATAATAAAATATGCATCTACATTTCAAAAAAATGTTAGGGGGGTGCGCGATTAAAACTGTTCTGAAAACTCGGGTCGCAAATACTTAAAGGTTGAGAAACGCTGTCTTAATGGATTTAACATCCTTCAGCTACTGATTCCAGTCTATTAACCTTAATGATGCTTTTTTTTGCTTTATTTTTGTTTACAGAAACAACAAATAAATGGTAGAATAACTAGCATATATAAGTAAATTATTGTTGGTGTTAGTGTTATACAAAAAGCCACTGTTACGTTTGATTATATTAATGAAATACATTAGGAAATCTGCAAAACATTTTAGCCATATCTTTCCATATCTGTGTGAATTTCTCCTGGACATATTTTGCTAATTTCAGTTATCAAAAATCACCATCCTCATTACAGAAATAATCAACTTGTTATTTATTAATGTCTTCAAGCACGAACAAATGCATAGATTTGTACACATTGCATGTACAGTATACACATTTTGATTCACTCTTAAAAAAGAGCTTGGCAATTGTAATAAATTTGTTGCTGATTTCTGTAAGACATCTTTCATTAAATTTTCAAATATTGCTGTAAAAGGGTCACTTTACTTTTAAAATATCTATCTATCTATCTATCTATCTATCTATCTATCTATCTATCTATCTATCTATCTATCTATCTATCTATCTATCTATCTATCTATCTATCTATCTATTCTTTTCAACAATCTCTTAGATAACTTCAGCAATAACCAAAGCAATCATTACACATAGTAAAAAGTGGTGGTGTGAACAACAATGACTCTAAAATATGTAGCAGCATTAGATGCTTTGGGGCTGTCTAAGGACTGCTGCTTTGGCAGCTCCTTCCGATACCAATTTTGTAAATATATTCATCCTGGCCTGTTTGTAGCTTTCAGCAAACTTATCCAATTGATATCTGCTATTAGCCATAGAATCAACAGTCCTCCCATCATAATTTGTCTGCTTTTGGCAGACCGAAATGTGATCACATCAAGCTTCCTTTGTACCATATAACAGTTGTAATGAGGCATTAACTGTCTATAATATTATATTTCTAAGACATAAAAAATGAAGAGCTTAAAAGCTACAAAATGCAATTTTTGCAGTGTACTGAACATTAAAAATATAATTATGCAGACTGTGAATAATTTTATCCAGACATGTGACAGCTCTGAACTCTATGAACCAACCTGTTATTTTCCACATAATCAGAGAAAAACAGCATGGTAAGTGGATGGTAATGCTTATATTCATTAAATTCCAGCAATGAAGTAAAAAACTGTGACTAAGAGAACGAACTTGTGCTTCAGATAAGCGAAGTGTTTAAATGTGTCAAATGCCACAAAACAATCAAAAGAGTTTCAACCATAACTGTAAATCAGGTACAGATTTAAGTGTTAGAGAATCTGTGATACCTCCCAGAGTTTATTTAATTTTAGCTTGTTTCTAACCATTTAAAACACATTGAAACTATTTTGGAAAAAAATGAAATTATTTTTTACTTAAATTATTGATTAGCATTTATTCATTTTTTTAACTGAGACATACCCATCAATGTCAGTATAAACTGAATTTTATATATTAAAATAGAAAACCCAGACCGTGAATTTTTTAATTGGAAACATCATTTGCAATAAGTATTGTAAATTCTTACTAAAACAACAACTACTTAACTCATTACGAGCAAGTCATGTCTGCTGTCAAAATGGAGCAGTCCGGCATGTGTAAAAACATGATACTTATTTATGACATGTATCCTATTCCTTTAATGATTTCTTTAATTTAAGTAAAGAGTGGGGACTGGGGCAGCACGGTGGCACAGTGGTAGCACTGCTGCCTCGCAGTTAGGAGACCCAGGTTCGCTTCCCGGGTCCTCCCTGCATGGAGTTTGCATGTCCTCCCCGTGTCTGCATGGGTTTCCTCCAGGTGCTCTGGTTTCCTCCCACAGTCCAAAGACATGCCGGTTAGGTGGATTGCCGATTCTAAATTGGCCCTAGTGTGTGCTTGGTGTGTGAGTGTGTTTGTCTGTGTCCTGTGGTGGGTTGGCACCCTCCCCAGGATTGGTTCCTGCCTTATGCCCTGTGTTGGCTGGGATTGGCTCCAGCAGACCCCTGTGTGCGGGTTGGGAAATGGATGGATGGAGTGGGGACTGATTTTGAATGTGTGACTCCTAAAATCAACACATGATTAAAATGGGTCAAAATGCATTCATAAACCACAGCAGACTTACCTTTGTCGGTAATCTTTATTTCTGGCACAACACAAGGAAGCAGAAGTAAGAAGATAGGAAAGAAATGAAGGAATATGTTAACTAAAAAGAAACATGTTAGTATACTAAAAACAATTTTAAAAATGGTGAGGTTAACATTGAGAGTACAATGTTGCATTTTGGACTTGTTGTTAATGTGCTACTTTATACAAAAATCTTTCTTGTTCTAGGTATAGATTAAACAAACCACAATTCATTTAACCAATCTACAGTGAAAATTTTTCCACTGCGATTATCCAATGCATTCATAGCATTGAATGTCAATAAGAATAAATATCTATGCAAATGATAACAATAATAGTTGGATTACATTATGTAATCATGGAGTTGTGTGTTAAAGATAAAAGAAAATGTTACTATTATATTATATAATTTTAATTACAAACATATTTTGCATATTAAAACATTTGAAAGACATTTAAACTGTTTTTTGATAAAGTATATCCAAAGTGCCAAAGTCTTTGCTTAAATGAAAATAACAAGAAAAAAGTTACTGTAATAATATTTCAGAAGTGAAATATCATTTATTTTCGGTTTTGCAATGCTTAATAAAATAATCAAAACTGGAGTTTAAGCTTATCTTAGTGATAACACATCATAATAGCTGCTAAGGGATAGGAAATACATGTCTTGACAAAAGGTATAGGAAAAAATGGACAGAATTCAAGAAACAATAGGTATGCACTAACCAGGAATCATTCTAGCTGCCATATTTAGTAAACCTGTTTTTTGTTACTTAACTTGTTAATATAGATACTAAATGTACTTTGTAAAATGTGTTTCTCTTTGTTTATTTTAAAGTGTGTGGTAACTCTTCTTGAGTCACACAGTTAAACAAAATAAAGGTCTGTATAGGGTAAATAAAACAGTACCAATATACTGTACACGCAGATAAGGAGCCTTAAGCTGAGAGAACTTTTTGTCTGAGTTGAACTCCTTTGATGAGGGGGATGGTATAGCAGGCTGCTTGCTGCTTGTGCTGATTGACACATTTACAAAATAAAAGACTATGATGGAAAGGTGCAAAGGAACTTAAGGTGGGCCGGGATTACAAGTTTTTTCATAGGCTTCAGGGATTCTAGTGTTAAATATGTTTGCATTTAAATATATTTATTAATTTCACACTCTATTGCAATTCTAACTTCAAGTTAAGGTTGTTATTTCATATCTGAAAGACAAAAGTTTCAAGGTAAGGTTATTATACTCACTGATCATGGAGCCGGGGAGTGTCAACATGTTGCACGTTGATAAATTTCACTCTGCACATGTGACAATATAGACCCTATGAATCTATGAATTCTGAAGGTAAACGAACCAAAACCTTTGCTTAATAAGTAATCGAACTTATAACACTAATGAAAATAATTATGAAGATAGTTAAGCAGGTTATACTTAAATAATGAGAACAATGTGGGGAGCAATCTTGTTCTATTACAATATATTATTTAGATTTCAACTGAAAAATTTTAAAGAAGCTAAATACTGATACCTCAAAGATGGAAAACACATTAACCTACTTACACAAAACTCTGAAACTACCTTCCTAATCACTATATCATTGCCAAAAGAGAGCATTTTACATTTTAAAGGACTGTTTCATATTACCTTAGTTCCAGCACACTGGTGACATTGCCTGAATAGATCCTGCGGATGTAGTTGAAATCACCCACATAGAGACTTCCATCAGAACCACAAGCTAGTGCAGCTGGTGCCAACAGCTTGTTCCCATCAGCAAGGCCATTGCAGCTTGGACAGGACGTACTGCGTTTCCTTCCATTTCCCATAATACTGCTAATGATAGGGGGCTGCTGGGAAATAAACAGGTTCTCTCCATTTCCTTTGTGTAGTATGCCTTAACAGTGAGGGAAAAGGGACAGATTTTGTTGAATAACAATAGGTCATAGAAAAGCAAGTTACTTACTGTATAATTGTTTGTATAATAAGAAAATAAAGGTTAACAGATGAATACAGTTGAAGCAGTCCCATACATTTGTGTTTTACATAAAGCAAGCTAAGCCAAACATACCATAAATCTTGAATAAAGCAAATATCACACACAATATTTAACTCCAGTGCCTTCACTAGAAATAGAGAATAACTAATAATTATATGACTGAAAAATGGTAATCACCGAATTACTTATACATTATAGATTTCACTGCATTTTCATGGTCTGAAATCAAAATTCATGGTTCAGAAAAAAAAAACTCTTACATGTACAACTATTACAAAAACAACTTTTATTGCATTCAAAAACCAGTTCATGCTGATTTGGAAAGTAACACAAAAGTGACCCTTCTCCTAAGAAAGTTTATCAGAAGAATTCAGAACTAGTGTTCTAGATAGAAGAAAAATGTTATCAACTGTTTTTTAACAGGTTACATTGCTGTGATTCAGTGTTTGCAACATATAATATCAAAAGTTTCTCTTCTGATTTCTACTTGACAAGGTTTCCAATAGCAGTCTAAATATATCATAACTGCATTAAAACATAATTTTTTTTCTTTATTTTTTTGTGGAGGCAATAAAGAAAAATGTTTATTCACTGTTCTTCTCTCTGACCTATTTGGCAAATTATACATTATAACTTATATCTTTACTAGATAGATAGATAGATAGATAGATAGATAGATAGATAGATAGATAGATAGATACTTTATTAATCCCAAGGGGAAATTCATAATTAATTATTCATTAATTAATTAATTAGTGCTACTTGAATAATTTCCTAAATGCTTTTACATTATATGAAGGACAAATTTTCACTCCTAACAAACCTAATCATTAGTTCACTTAAGTTGATTGATATTAGGGAAAGCATGTACTGTAAGCCAAATTTATGCATGAGGTAGTATTCAGTAAAAGAAAAGTCTGAAGTGAGTAACTGATGGGTAACACTTTAGATTAGGTACTACCTATTATGCATCGATTTAATTATATACTGTTGTGTAACAACAAAGGCTTTTTGTTCTTGATAACAAATAAGTTCCATATATCCTTAATTAATGATTATTAGGGTGAAATGCACCTCTCATATTCGCAGTTTATTTTACCAGATAATCACTTAGCTGGTGACCTAATTTCTAGTTTATTTTTAATCATTGCATTGCAGTATGGGCCTGCAACCTCCACCAGGGTGTGAAAACAGGTACTTAAAGTTGCTGTATTGTCCCAATGAAAAGTCAAAAATCAAGTCTTCACACATAATTTAACTAGAGCAAACTTTTCTTATTTTAGAGCCACTGACCCATCCACTGATGATGACACTTGTATTTTATAACAAGGTTTATTTATTTAAGCATTTAGCATTTTGTACTCCTTCTTCTGTCTAATCAAGATAATGGTAGCAATAAGAAATTTTTCTGCCAATACTATTGCTTAAACATGCATGCTCCCTATTGAGAATGTAAATTCTGATAGTAAAGACTGCCGTGCCTTCTGTTTGGGGTTGCATAATTCAAACATTACTTAGCTTGTCTGGGGTACAATGAGGGCTTTTAACACTGAATCCCTGAAGCCCACGAAACAACTTGTAATCCCAGGCCGCCTTAAATTCCTTTACACCTCTCCATTAGCTTCTTTTGTTTTGCAAATGTGTCGATCAGCACAAGCAGCAAGCAGCCTGCTATCCCAGCCCCAACCAACAGAGCTCAACTCAGACAAAAAGTTCTCCCAGCTTAAGGCTCCTTATCTGCGTGTAGAGGTGCCTAGAGGTGTATAGGGTAAATAATACACTATATTGTTATTTGGACCACATGCATTGCATGTGTGTTCCGTGTCTACAACGATCTGTGTAAATGTAGGATGACAGGAAATGTGAGGCAAAAAATGTTGAACACATAACTAAAACAGAAACTTTTTTCATGTTATAGTACTAATGACAAAATTTTGACATGAAGTGTATAATGTGTGAAGACTGCTGTTTTCAAATAAAGATGTGCTATAACAGAGTTGAACTCGGAAAAGGATGAGGGTTCTACATCAGAGAAAAAGAACAGAAGCCCTGCCCACAAGAAACACCCACTCACACAAAAGAACAACGCAGTTGCACCAGGTGTAAACACAAAAGATGACACTGTTTGGATGCAGAAACAGGTTGGACATCATCCTGCCAGTGAATTTTCCATACACATGTCCTTCAACAAAACAGCAGGGCTTACAGAGCTTGTCAAGGTATTGTGCAAAGTTCCGTTTGCATTTATGTTTCTTGATAGTCTTTATAAGAAAAACATTTATATGTTACTTATATAAATGCCACATCGAATGTTGTTTACCTATATTTATTTACTTATCTTCCTACAATGCTAAGTCACAAGTAGACTGTAGAGCTTCCTGTGTTTGATCAACATAGGTATGCTGACAAAGTATATGTGTTAAGCCACTCCTTATTTAGGAAAAGATCTTTTACAAAAAGTGCGACAGCAGCTTCCACCTGCAGCTACAGACACTTAAGTATGCGAACAACTCTCCATGCTAGTGTTTAGATCTGGCAGTGCCATGCTGATGGTGTATGTGCCCAAAAAATGAAGTCTGACTACATTCTCTGTACAATTGCTTGCATACTTAAGTGTCAGCATGGCATTACCACATCTAAACACACACTCATCATAGGCCATTACAATATCAGCAAATGAAACCTTACAATGGCATCTTTAGGATGTGGTAAGAAACCCTTGTAAAGCCATAAGCACTTGCTCTGCTAGCTCTATAAACTGTCAGTGTTTGTGCAGGGATATGAACTCATGACTCTGAGAATGCTGCAAATGAAAAAGATAAGAAAAGATTTGAAAACCATCTATAGTTTACTGAGAAATGTTATTCTGTTTGTTATTAAGTAACAACAAAAAGATGTAGGGTGTCAGGAAATGAAAATCTATTGTATACGAATCAGGTGAACTTATGTATGACATTAGCAGATATGGGTGGGGCTGAGTACAAACTGACGCAGGTAGGAGTTTGATTTTCAGTACTTGTGCAAAACTGTTGTTAAGCCCATAGCTCTGAAAAAGGCACAAGAGAACCTTCACTTCAAATACATAAGAAGAATACAGGTCCAGAATGATCATCTTCAGTTTTTATAATTATTAAGCCAAGTAAGTGCCCAAACTGGAAAAGTAACATAGCCACTCAAGAAAAGAAGGCCACTTCTGGTTGTAACATATGCTGAAAAACTAAAGGAATCTTCACCAGGTACTGCCCTAATAAAGCATGCACTTTAATACCTGAATCCATCCACTCTAGTCTGTTCTCACCTCTAGAATTTGGCAGCTATTACTATAGTATTAGAACTCAGATTCACAAAACATTTATACCTCTGCTCAATATGTGTAATAAATGTTTGTTCTACATATCTCCTACTTTGATTAGATTAGATGTATAGAGCAGCAACAACTTAAAAATAAAGATAAAGACTCACAGGACAAATAATACAATCAATCAATCAATTGATAGATAGATTACTATTGTGCATAAAGTGCAAAATGAATTTAAAGAGTATCAGTATTTAGTTTGGGACACTAGGAAGAAGCATTTATTTGTCTGATAGCTTTGGGCAGAAAAGACCCCCAGAGTTGCTTCTTAGCACACCTTGCTGGAAGCTCTCCAAGTTAGTGCATCCTGTAGGGGATGGAGTAGATTTTTGATGATGGCAACAAGTTCAGCCACCATCCTCTTTTCCACAAAAGCCTCCATTGTGTCCAGGGTTCACCCTGCGATGGAGAATGCTTTCCTGTTAAGTTTGTTCAGTAAATATGCATCTTTAGAGTTTCTTTCCCAGGAGACTATAGCATAAAACAATACACTGGCTACTACGGACTCAAGTAACATTCACAGCAGCTAGCTGCATACATCAAAAGACCTGCATCTCATTAGGAAGTACAGTCTGCTCTAGCTCTGCTTGTACAGCACTGTTGTGTTGTCAGAAGAGTCCAGATTGCTGTTTTAGTGGACACCCCAGGTACTTGTATTAGTTTTACCTGTAGATTGTTGTATGTTTTATTGTATTAATTCAGCTATAGTCCAAAGCAACCTACACATCACAATGTAACTATTCAATAAAAAATAAAATAAAGATATTTTTCTATTAATGAGGTATTTAGAAGGGTCATGTAGTATGTCAGCAGTCCAGTGTATTATTGAAAGAATTGGGTATGCTGACTTCTATGTCAGGCTGCAACTCCCCCATAATTGTGAATTGCATAAACCAATTTTGAAAATGTCATTTTACAATATATAGATATGGGGCAAAAAATAAAATCTGCAAAATCAACAGAAACGGTGACTGCACCAAGGTTTGAATCCATGATTTTAATACCAAAAAAAGCATTATAATGTAGAATATGTATTATGCACAATTTGAAAGGAATGTCTTTCATTTTTTATAATAAATGCCTTTTGAATTAACAATGCATTTATAGCAAAGTGTGAGTGTAATTGTTTGAGTATACTCCAGAGATGGACTGACACTTATTCATAGTTGATTACAGCCTTATGTTTGAGGCTGCTGAGGTTGTCTCCAGTCTAAGCGACCTTAATCTGGATAAAGTAGGTTTGATACCAGATGGATAGAATATGGAACAAATATATACAGTACAATTTAAGATTACCATGTTGTAAGTTGAGCCACTCAATAGTTGTGAAATGCAGGTCTATTAGGTTTTCTTTGTGTACTTGCAGAAGTACAATACTAATACAAAGTTATTTATAACAAAATAGAAATAAAGAATAGTGAAGATACCACTGAATACTATGATCAGAAAATGCACACCTATTGTAGGAGTTGTAATTTTTGAAACTCCTGTATTGGGATTGGAAAGTGATCATGGGTAAAGTTTAAAAAAAAGTAAATTAATTGACAGATTAACTTCTAATACAAAATATAGACCATTAAGTATGTATTAAGTAATTAATAATAAATTATGCACCCAAATTTAAATTTCATTTTGCCCAAACTTATCTCAAGGAAGCACAATAAAACAAGACAAAACTATTCATTTAGAAACAGATTAAGGACAACGAGCAATGGATAAAAATAAGCTTCAGTTTAGATTATCATTTCTGTTGACTTGTCGTTTACTGCCTGCAGATGCATCTTTTAATGCTTCTGTAAACAGGTTTTGTATATAAGTCAGTCATGTATATAGTACTTAGTGATAATATTGTAGTTATTTCTGAAAGCTTCCTTTTTTACTTACATACACATTTTTTATTTCCTTCACTGTCAATTTATCCTATTTTGTTTCAATAAATAAATACAGATTAAACAGGACAAGAAACATCACTTACAGAGTATATAGTACAAAAATTAAAATGAAATGTAACTGGATATGTGACAAAGCACATTTTCACTGCTTTAAGGATTTATTCTCTTTTACCACTGTTACATCACTTCTGAGTTGTACTTTGTCTCAGGAATGCCACGCCATTTTTACTGACTTGTGTTAACACATCTATAAATTTCCCACTGATTTAAAAGTAACCTTTCTTTAATTAAAGGCACTTACAGAGAAGTACACTCACACAAAATTTTACAATAAGTAATGGAATGTCTGTTTTAATTAGCCTGCAAATATCCATCCATCCATCCATCTATCCTGTAATCCATCTATACATCATCTAAAGTGCTTTAATTCAAATTCACAGTCACAGGAGCCAGAGCTTATTCTGGTAATACTGAGCACATGCAGGAAACAAGATGTATTATTATAATATTACAAACTGCATATATAATGATTAACACACATCTATCTATCTATCTATCTATCTATCTATCTATCTATCTATCTATCTGTCTGTCTGTCTGTCTGTCTGTCTGTCTGTCTGTCTGTCTGTCTGTCTGTCTGGCCTAGGAGAGTTAACACATTAATTTTTGTGATTAATGTGGCCTGTTCAATGCGTTAAAAAATATTGTCTCATCGGGGTCCTGCAACGAGGTAATTGCGTCAGGTAGTGTGGAATTTTCAGATAATTTTTTTTTTGTTTTTTACCTTACAAAATAATAATACTAGTACTGGTATTCATTTCCTTTGATTTATACATACTGACATAGGTGCAGGGGAGTGGAAGGAAGGGGGGCTTATGGTAGTTCTAGAGCAGGGGTGTCAAACTCCAGTCCTGGAGGGCAGTAGTGGCTGCAGGTTTTCTTTCTAACCATCTTCTTCAGTTTTTGCTGCTCATTAATTTCTTTTGCCTTAGTTTTAATTAAACTGACTCAGGCTCTTTAGTTGTTTCTCTTTCCTTAACTAGCAGCCAAACAATAAAATGAGACACAAAGCAAGCCGCCAAATGACCAGCTAACCTGTGCCCATCACACAATATCTTGAAATAAAGAAAGGTGAAGGTAAGGTTGATCTTTTAGGTCCCCAAAACATTTTGACGATGTTCTTAGAAAAAAACAGAAATTCAACAGTTTTGGAAATGTCTGCTGTAGCAGAATGAGAGCCATGGAATTAAATAACTGGTTTATTTAACAGCAAGAATCAGCTTCTAATTAAGAGATTGGTTGGAGTGAAATTGGTTGAGTCTGAAATCCCAATTTAGCTGGTCATCTGTTGGCTCGTTTCACATCTCATTTCTGTTTGGCTGTCATTTAATGAAAAAAAGAATAAATTCAGAAGACTGAATCCTTAAAAACAAGGCTATTAAAATGAAGAGAATTAGCAGTGAAAACACATCACTAATTAAGAAAAGGGGTTAGAATGAAAACCTGCAGCCACTGTGGCCCTCTAGGACCGGAGTTCGACACCCAGTAATACTAAAGAAAAGTACTGAAGGTACAAATTAGGCTCTCTCTTTTCTTTTTTCCTGTCATGTTTCTGTAAGAAATACATTTTCTTTGAGTGGTACTAAAACCAAAATAAATCTCTTGTACCTTTGTATCTGATTTGCCAGTCTGCCAGGTAACTTACAGTGCTTACTGCCCTATTATAATGACAAAATTCTATGAAACAGAAGTAATGATTATATCTACCCATTATTCCACTTTACAGCATCTTTCCTAATTTATACAAAGAATGCAGCATAACCACCCAAGTAATGCACGTTGTCAGTTTTTAAGTGAGATAGCTGCTACAGAGAAGTTTTTTAACATGCCAGGAGCAAAGGTGTAGGTTGAGTAGTGTTTTTCAGCTGTTTTTCTGTGGTAGCACACTTTTTGTAACCCAAAAAATCCCAAGCCACACCATGATTTTACCAACAACAAAATCTATGAAATCTATACACTTACTAAACTGTTTGAAGGAGCGGGACTATCAGAGGAGCCGGCAAACAAAAAGCAGCTTGGAGGCTGGCCTTCACAGACACAGCACTTAGAGAGCACTTTGGATACATTTTCTCAGCTACTTTGTCCTTTTTCCCACTCATACAGGGGATTCTATATGGTACGCCTGAGTAGCTCTAATTGCACACCAGTTGAAAATGCTTGATTAGAGCATAATTATAAAGTCATTGATGGTGATGAACAATCGAGGAAAGCACCTGTGAACTTTTAACACAAGGTTTAATGTATGCCCATTTAAGAGATGTTATATTATATTGTGGTTCAGGGTTCGCGGACTCAGTCGTTCGTGGATTTTTCCTTAGAACCTAACTATTAATTGTTAGCGGAAAGCACAAATATCCTCCGCAATTTTTAATGGCTTTTTTCGTGGCAATACTGTGCTGTAGAGAGAACAGGAAGCAACCGCTGAGGGAAATGCGGTTTGGGATGGTGAAAGTAGCCAATCTGAGAGCGTTATTCATTTCTCCTTGCTGCTGATTGACTGCTGCCCTGTGAAGCATCTCCAGCTGAGTCTCCCCGTGTTTTCCATTTTGCTATTGTATTAATTTTGTTATTCTTAAATGCACAAGATGTAGCTGAAACACCCTGCACCTTCTAAGGCTTCTGGCACTGAGCCTAAGCGCCAGAAGAAGTTTAAAAGCACCATACGCTACATAAAGAAGAGCGAAGCAGCAATCTGGAGAACTGTATTTGTAAGTTTCTGTGCCAAAAAGGTAACAACTGTAAGGAATAAAAATCTGCCTTGGCTTTGTGGATCACCGACTGCAGGAAGAACATCTACTTGGAAAGCACGGAAATTGTACCAGCAGTTCGCTGCAGGAGACAATGTAGCAACTTCCCATCACAATGTTTCTGAAACCAATAAAGAAAAGCCAGCGCAAAACACCACCAGAAGAAGACCTGTCCAAAGATACGACTCATCCTGAAGCGCCTGAAGAAGAGGCGCCACCTGAGGAGTTTTAAATCCTCTGCATTGTACTGCACAGCTACTTCATCATCATCATCATTATCATTCATCATTGCTGAGTACCAGTACATTTTACTGTATTTTAATTAAATGAAATTATTATGTATTTACTCTTATTATAACAAAGAAAACGACAGCACAGACCAAAGAAAATGCGCTTGCATGAATTACAATATGTATAGCGGTAACATCAGTATTTTACATTTTAGCACTGCGGGAGACATTACTGTAAAGTATATGTGTTTACCTTTACAATTTGTTTTTAGGTAATGTATTAAGGTAATTTTTTAGGTAATGTATTAATGTATTAAGCCAAGTTTGCAACAAAATTAAAGTGCTTTGGGGGCATACTGTATTTAGGGTTTAAATAGGCATTTAAAAGGCATTTTTAACCACATCCAAAAATCGTGAATTTTCACAATTAGTGGGTGCTCTAGAAACGAAACTCCCGTGAATTTTGGGGGTGTACTGTATATATATATATATATATATATATATATATATATATATATATATATATATATATATATATATATATATACATTGTAATAAGTAGAGACTTGAGGCGTGAAAGGTTTGGGGCAGCCACCCGCTTAATTCGGTTTCCGGCTGCAAACGTCTTGAGACATCATAGTCAAGTTTACACAACAGAGTCCAAAACAGAACTGCCTGCCTAAGCAAGGCAGTGAGCTTTATAGCTCAGAGGGCGGAAATGATGTCGTCCTCTGGGCGGAACTGGAAGTGACATCACCCTTGGGGCCGGAACCGAAGTGACCTCATTCTTGGGGCCGGAACCGGAGGTGGTGTGTCCTTCCTGGAAATGGCGGCTCCTGGTGGGATTTCCGGTAAGACCTGCAGAGAACTCAGAAAGAGCGTCAGCGCACCCGCCCTGGGCAGATGTATAAACAGTATTGTCTAAGCCCTTCAGCTGCTTCCCATGCACACGCGTGTGTGACAAGACTCCCCTCAGCCCAGACCCGCCGGGTCGGGCGACCTGCACCGAGAGGTCGTGGGCCGGGAGAGGGCATCGGCGTTGGCATGAAGGGACCCCTGTCGATGAACGAGCGTATATTTGTACTGCTGCAGGTCAAGAAACCACCTCGTGACCCGCGGATTCGACTCCCTGTGAAGGGCCATCCACTTTAAAGGCGCATGATCCGTCACCAGAGTGAACACGCGACCCAAGAGGTAGTACCGCAGCTGCGTCACCGCCCATTTGATCGCCAGAGCCTCCTTCTCCACCGCCACGTACCTGGTCTCCCGGTCCAACAGTTTCCGCTCAGGTACATAACGGGTGTTCAACACCGTCCGACGCTTTGGCTCAACACGGCTCCCAAGCCTGTGTCCGGCGTCCGCCTGGAGGACAAAAGGGGAGAGAAGTTAGGGGAGATTAAGATAGGTGCTGAAGTCAGAGCCCTTTTTAAGTCACTGAATGCAGCCCCCGCTTTATCAGACCATACCACCGTATTAGGAGCTCTTTTCTTTGTCAAGTCGGTCAAGGCGCCGCTCTCGGAGAAGCGAGGCACAAACCGGCGGTAGTACCCGCCAAACCGAGAAAGGATTGGACTTGCCGCTTGGTTTTGGACGGGCCAGGCCATTATGGCTTGCAACTTGGAACACTGTGGCCTCACAGTACCCCGCCCACTAGGTAGCCCAAATATTTGGCTTCCTCAACCCAAGTAACATTTCTTGGGGTTGATGCGGAGCCCGGCCTCTCCCAATGTCCGTAATACTGCTGTGACCTGCTGTATGTGCTCCTTCCAGGTGCTGGAATAGATGACAACGTCATCCAGATAGGCAGCACAGAACGAGTTATGGGGCCGGAGCACTTTGTCCACCAGACGCTGAAAAGTCGCAGGCGCCCCGTGTAACCCGAATGGAAGGACACGATACTGCCAGTGTCCGCTAGGAGTGCTAAACGCGGTTTTTTCCTTCGCGGACTCCGTTAAAGGAACCTGCCAGTACCCCTTTGTCATGTCAAGTGTAGTCAAGAATTTGGCTGGTCCCAGTCTCGAGGAGGTCGCCCACGCGAGGCATGGGATAAGCATCAAATCGGAAACTTGGTTGAGCCGACGGAAGTCATTGCAAAACCTCCAACTGCCGTCAGGCTTAGCAATCAAGGCGATGGGGCTGGACCAGGGACTACTACTTTCCTCGATCACTCCTAGTGCCAGCATTCGCTTGATTTCCAGTTCCACTTCTACTTTCTTTGCCTCCGGGAGTCTGTAGGGTCGCTCACGGACGATCACCCCCGGGTCAGTCAATATGTCGTGCGCAATCAGAGAGGTCCGACCTGGCTGTTCACTTACCACCTCTGGGACCGAGCGGATAGCTGCTTCGAGCTCCTGTCTCTGTCTGGGAGATAGCTGTTCGCAAATTAAGGGCACTTACTTCGAAGAGAGCAGGGCTGTCCGGAGGAGGGATCGGGATCCCTCTCCTTCCACGGTTTCAGCAGGTTTACATGATATATTCGCTCAGCTGGTCGGCGATTGGGCTGTTTCACCAAATAGTCGACCAATCCCTTCCTCTCCTTAATTTCGTAGGGGCCTAGCCAATGTGCGAGCAGTTTAGAGTGTGAAGTAGGAACCAATACCATGACGCGATCCCCCGGTTGGAACTCCGGAGAGTCGTGCCACGGTCATACAGGCGGGCCTGTGCTGATTGTGCCTCCTCGATATGACTTTTTAGTATAGGTCTTATTACATCAAATCTATCGCGCAATTGGGCGATATACTCCAAAATGTTAGTGGAGGGCTGTGCCTCCCTTCCCAGCCCTCTTTTAAAATATCTAATAAGCCCCGGGCTGTCTTCCGTATAGTAATTCAAAGGGAGAGAACCCGTAGAGGCTTGAGGGACTTCCCGGTAGGCAAAGAGGACAAGGGGGAGGAGTTGGTCCCAATTCCTCCCATCCTTGCTGACTACCTTACGTAGCATTTGCTTGAGAGTTTGGTTGAATCTCTCCACTAGCCCATCGGTTTGAGGATGATACACCGAGGTTTTTAAATGCTTTATTTTCAGTAACTTGGCAGTCTCCTTGAGCGTTTCCGAGGTGAAAGGCGTTCCTTGGTCCGTCAGGACTTCTCTAGGAATGCCCACCCGTGAAAAGACTCCTACTAGTTCCCGTGCAATATTTTTAGTGGTAGCCGCGCAAAGGAACGGCTTCAGGGAATCGGGTTGCATAATCCACGAGGACGAGTATATATTTATATCCTCGGCTGAGGGCTCCAGGGTCCTACTATATCCACCCCAATCCTGTCAAAGGAACGTCAATAAGGGGAAGGGGAATCAGAGGAGCCGGTCCTTCCTAGGAATTTGCCGCAGTTGACACTCCGGCAGGAAATGCAAAAGCGCGAACCTCCTCATTAATCCCCGCCAAAAACGGAGCTTAATGCGCTCTAATGTTTTATCGGAGCCGAGATGGCCTCCAAGAAGGTGAGAGTGGGCTAACTCGCAAACCTGCGCCGGTAGGTCCAGCGGGACTAGCAACAACTTCCGGACCTTCCCCTCATGTTCAGCAACCCGATACAATAATTCATTATCCATGACAAAGTGAGGTCCCTGTGGCATGGGCAAATGCGTCGTTGGCGTTAACGAGAACCACTGCATTCCACTGTTCTCTCTTGAAAGAAGCCGGAGTCGCTCTAAACTGAAAGTGCAACTCAGAGAGCGGGTCGGTCTGACCTCAAGGGGCGGAGAATCCTCCTCGCTGCCGGGCGCTAGTGGATGACGTAGTAGCCCGCGACGGTCCGGGAGTATCTTCGTCACTCTCTTGGCCTACCGCCCACTCCCTGTCGGCTGATTACGGTGTGGAAGCAGCTTGAGATGAGTCTTTATCATCTATAACGAGGCCAAAAGCTTTTCGGGAATGCTTTCTAAACTACGCGTTACTGTCAGACCAGTCCGCCCGAGGATTACGGAAGCGGAGGATCCGGTGTACCGCCACGTAAGCCGAAGGGTTCCTCCGAGACACACGTAACACCGGGCGGTATTGTACGGCGGATATCTCCGTGTATACATTTTAGACTGGTCTTTTTCTTAATCCATTGTTGCGGTAGAACAAAACGGCGAGCAACGACAGACACGTTACTGCGCGAATCAAACAGCGCTGTTACCCTATGTCCATTAATAATAAGCTCTCCCGTATGTTTATCCGCCAGGGATTGCTAAGGGCACACAAACAACCCCGCCATTGTCCCCTACGGTCCGCCTTGTTCCCCGACAGGTCGCAAGCCAGGCGGCCCGGCGACTTCGGAACAGGCTCTGGATTGCGTGGAGGGACTGCTTCAGTGGGACATAACTCCCGGTAGTCCACAAAGCAGCTGTTCTGCCCTCCCAGGTTTCACAGCCGGCCTTGGTGTTTTTAGGAGCTGTAGTAGCTCGTCCACTGAATGAAATTGCCCCAGGCCGGCTGGGCAAAGTCCTGGGGTAGGTGTTGTACCAGCAAAAAACAGGCCACTTGCTGTACTATTTGTAAGGGGCTTAATTCAAATGGCCGTAGCCACTCACCCACCTGCTGCCAGAGAGCCATAGCCTGCTCTGACAACCTTTACCGGGGGTAAACTCCCAGTTTAATATTTCTTTACCTGCTGGCCTGGGGATAACCCATCATTAACAGGGACCTTGGTCCCGATGGTGCTCGGCTTTCCTGCCCAGGAAAGCATACTGAGCTACTCGTGTGTGTTCCCCAGAGGCCAGCCCACGCCTGTGGGTCCCCTCTACTTTTCTCCACGAGATGGGGTGTTAGCCCGGGTTATGCTCGTGGAGCAGAGCCTGCACGCGTCCTTCCTGACCCCCGCGCACTCCCTGCCCGAAACTCGGCCCCGGTACTCACCCACCTGGTTCCTTGTAAGGTCGTGTCCCGGGTTCTTCAGGGACACCATCCTGCCGACTACGCCACTGTAATAAGTAGAGACTTGAGGCGTGAAAAGGTTTGGGGCAGCCACCCGTTTAATTCGGTTTCCGGCTGCAAAGTCTTGAGACATCATAGTCAAGTTTACACAACAGAGTCCAAAACAGAACTGCCTGCCTAAGCAAGGCAGTGAGCTTTATAGCTCAGAGGGCGGAAATGATGTCGTCCTCTGGGCGGAACTGGAAGTGACATCACCCTTGGGGCCGGAACCGAAGTGACCTCATTCTTGGGGCGGAACGGAGGTGGTGTGTCCTTCCTGGAAATGGCGGCTCCTGGTGGGATTTCCGGGTAAGACCTGCAGAGAACTCAGAAAGAGCGTCAGCGTACCCGCCCTGGGCAGATGTATAAACAGTATTGTCTAAGCCCTTCAGCTGCTTCCCATGCACACGTGTGTGACAAGATATATATATATATATATAGTGGTCCCCGGCCGGGGCTGGAGCCTGGCCGGGACACCCAGGAGGACGTGAGGAGGGCTTGTGCCTCCTCCAGACCGTGAGGGGGCGTCCGTCCTGGTTCTGTTGGGAGCCACGGGTCGAGGGCATGGAAGCCCTACCCTGTAGGGGCCCGTGGCCAGCCCCGATGCCGGTTTACCCCATGTGGTCTTTGGCCGGGGATGGAGCCCGGCCGGGAAGCTTTGGAGGACCAGAGGAGGGCGAGTGCCTCCTCCAGACCGAGTGGGGGCATCCGTCCTGGTTATACAGGGGCCTCGGGTACAGGGCTTGGAAGCCCAGCCCTGTAGGGACCCGTGGCCACCGCCAGGCGGCGCCCCAGTGCCTGTTTATTCCGGGAGCCCGGCACCTCCGCCACACCAGGAAGTGCCGGGGGGAAGACGACCGGGGAGACACGGACGGCTTCCGGGTGCGCAGCCGGGACTTCCGCCACACAGGGGTGTGGCCACCGTTAAGTGCCGGGAAGCAGCTGGAGCCCATCCGGCTCCCCATAAAAGGGGCCGCCTCCCTCCAGTCAGCGGTGGAAGTCGGGAGGCAGTAAGACGGAGCTGGAGAGAGGACAGGAGGCGGCCAGAGCAAAGGCACAGAGACTGTGGGCTCTGGACTTTTGGGGGATTCAGTGCGAGAGGCACTGCGGTTCGTGAGTGCACGTGACTTTTATATAATTGTAAATAGTGTAAATAAAGTGTGTTGGGTGAAAATATGTCGTCCGTCTGTCTGTGCCGGGGCCAGCGTTCACAATATATATATATACACAGTATATATATATATTGATTAAGTTAGTCTTTAGCAGTGCATTCAAAGTCTACTATTGATTTGATCATTTCATTTTACTTTGCCACCTTTGTTTCTTATATGCCATACCAATTTGGGAATTATTACAATGGCCTTTTTTTCTTATTGTTTTTTTTTTCAACTTGCCTTTTAGGATGGCATTCAAATTCAGTTTGCACTTGCTCAAGTAGTATTTTGTTAAAAGGTTAGGTTTCAGGTCATTGCTTACTTTTAAAATATGCCACTCATTTTTTTAAAATTCCTTTGTGTTGAGATTACATTAATTTTGTGACTCAGTGTATATTTACTTCAAGATTTATGTATTTATTTTATAATTACATATTTTAATGTTAGAAGTGATAGTGATTAACTACAATTACATACAATTATGTGATTAGTTATTTTTTTAACAGATTTCCTGCCCTATATATATATATATATATATATATATATATATATATATATATATATATATATATATATATATTTATACATTTATATATATGACCGTCTTGTACCTGAGAGAAGATGCTGAGTCTTCAGGAAAACCAATTTTATTCAAATCAAAACAGAAGCAGTCAGGGCATTTATTCAAGCAGGAGCTACCACTTCAATACACACAGACACAGCAAACAAGCAGCGACAGGACCAGGTCAGTGGCCAGGTTGAAATGTTCCCCGCATCAACCATCAGGCGACAGACATGTTATGCCGGGAGGCTGCAAACTTGCAGTTGCCTCGGGACACCACGGCAATCGACAAACAAGCCTTGACACACAAATGCACTGCGTTTTGGCGTGAGGCACTGTTGGGGAGGGTCTCAAAAATCTCACTATATATCATCTCATCCACTTTACCTGGTGAAGGTCGTGGTTATTATACTCACATATAAAACTGAAAATGTTACTTCTTATACATTTATGTTATATTACATAATATATTATTCCAAATAAAATAAACTTTTGATAGAACTGGAATATAATTTTACAGTTCATGCCAATTATGTTGCCTTTAATTAACATTTGCCAGCGCATTAATCATTTATTTGGTTTGCTTGAGGAATGAATGTGTCTATATGCATTGTAACACAATACAGAAGGCTAACTATACTAATTCTTCACTTTTAGAATGCTTTTAACTATAACATAAATAATGTTTTAATTAAGTATCTTTAACACATGGGTAAAAGCACCCAAAAGTGTAGAAACATGTCAAAATAAAATGTTAAACAATTGGCATCTTTAAAATAAATATGAAAAACAACATCTCCAATTTCTAACACATCTATTAACCCACTCTTCTACTTTGTGTCTTTTCTAGGAATTCCCTATGCCCATCAGTGTTTAAAAATGGGAGGAGGGAGTAATCTTATACTTTAAACTGTCTTAAAATTTGCTAAGGATATACCTCTTGGGTGGTAAGGGAAATCGCCAAACATTTAATCAGTTATTTAAGGTTTTCATAACCCTCCCAAAAACACCACTCATTTTTTGGTGACTATGCATGTCCTTTTGGTTACTCACCACTTTGAATATTCAGGGCATGGTGTTTGTCCAATGTCCAGCCATCAAGATTGGAGGCATCCATTTCATACCCTTGTAGAACAGCAGTCCTCTTCTCCCAAAGTATTAGGTCTGGACAAGATTCATATTCGTATCCCACTGAAACTACAATAAGAAAAATAGTTATTTATAAATCTAACTCAATTCCTACACAAAACAAAAATAGACCCCCTAATATGGTAAAACCAAAGTGAATCATGAGATTGATTGCATTTGTCACTGACAATGTAATTTGTATGCTTACTGTGAAAAGGTTGAACAACTACCCAAATGACCAAACCTTTTTAATCTAGTTAAGGGTAACAGGCGCTAAAGATGATCTTGGGAGGGTACAAAGCAGGAATCCTCTGTTGACAGGATGGTAGTCCATCACACATACACAAAGTTTTGAGTCAACAGTTAATTCAACACAAACATCGTTGGGGTGGGGGAAGGACAAATACAAGCAAACCTGGATGCATAGTTTGGAAACACTCTGAAACTGCAAGGTAACAATGTTAATTACTTAACAATTGTTTTAAAGATAATCCAAACCAATCATTTATCCACCCATATCCTCTTTAACCAGCACTGAAGCCTAAGCTTATCCAGACAGTAACTAACTCAAGGCAGGAACCAACAGTGGAAGGGGCACTATCCCATCTAGGGAAACACTCACATATACAACCACAAACACACATATGTACCCATAGACACACACACACATACACACACACCGAGCAAACAAAAAGCCCCCAATTAACCTAACAAAGATGTGATTGATATAGATGAAGAGAATGTTTAAGTAGTAAGTCAAGATATAGAGCTTATGAGTGCTTACCACTGTGCCAGCTTATTGTCACAAAGCAAATTGGTGTCACTAAAAAAGAGCAGGAACCTTTCTCACAAAACAATCTGACACTCTCTGTAGGGTTCAGCTATATTACACAACATGGTAAACACACAACCTAAAACAAATTGGGCAGTAAAAATTCAACTCTGTACCAACTCTGTACCGTTTAAAGAAAGGGCAGCAAATACATCCTGTAAAAGGTGAGATAAGAGCAGTTTTTAAGCAGCCATATATCCACTCTGGTGTGCAACTGAATCTTTGCAACTATCATTTTTTTAAAGTCATAATGAATGGAAGCAGACACATAGAAATTGTCACATAGCCCTGTCTTCATCATCCAAATCTGCAAAAGTAGCTAAATGGCATAAAACTCTGGTTTGATTGAGCAAGTTAAAAAAATAGATGAATGAAAAATATAAGCTTTCACATGCACAATATTAAACAAAAAATGTACCTTGTAATAAGTTCTACATGTATTCATTAATTTATTATTTAATATTAATTCATAGTCAGACTTGAAATACATACCGAAAGCTTCTGAGAGTCCATAGACCTTTTGGCTGTATACATCAGTCTTGTCCCAGATAAAATAATATGAAAGATCTGGGGCAGCTGGAAACCACTTCCTGAAGAGCCGTCCTTCTACTGCCACCATTAAGTGAACCTTCATGAGGTTAAAAGGAATTGATGAATGTGTCAAGATGACACGGAGGACTGACTTGTACCCTGGTGTGCGACTGCTCAGGTAGCTGAGCTTCATTTTGCATCCTGGAATGTTGATCTCTTCCTGCAGTACCTGAAAATTGTGATTTAAATAAAAGTAAAAAAAATGCAGGCTATTCAAATCATAATTAAAAACTATTAGTAAATTGTTTTTTAGAAGATGCCAAATACTGTTATTATTTTCTTAGAAAATGGCTGTATAATTAAGTATTCTTCAGTATACTATACAACAGTAAGTCAATATTTCACATAGCAGTACATGCCAATAAATGCCACTGGAGTAATTACTAAACAGATGTGCTCTACAATGCATGAAACTAAAGAAAAAAGAGTTTAGAGAAGTTATTTTGAGATTTTTTTTTACTAAAATCAATAATAGGTTGCATATCTAATTTAGTATAAAACTTTATACTGTGGCACAGTTTCATAGAACACCTAATGCAATATTTTCAAGCATGCTTAGTCCAATTCAGCATCATGAGGAGCAACAGCTTAACCTGACAGCATCACATGGAAGGCATGAAGTAACCATGGATGAGTCACCACTTGTATACCCATCCACATGGTGCCAATTTTGAATTACCAATTGATCTAGCATTTACATCTTTGAAAGGTGAAAGTAAAAGGAGACTACCTGGAGAAAACACAACATAGATGAGGGCAGAACATGCAAATTCACACAGGCAGCAAACAGTTGTGAGATAAATAAAGTAGTGGCATTTACCACCATGCTACCCCATTACAGAACATGTTAATTTTATAGACTATTGAAGTTGAAATCCTTCTGTTTTTCATTCAAGTACTAGTGGTACCATTTTTATTTTTTGGCAGAAAACAGTTAATCATGAAGCTGGTTTGAAACATGTCTATCTATGTATATTTTAAAAAAGTTAAAAGTGCATTTTTAACTACTCTGGATATTGGCACTCATTAAAAAAGAGTTCTCAAAATCTTAAAAGACTTCTTAATATGATGTGGCAGACCAACTTAAATAAGTCACATGCATGTACTTCACTTTTTCTTTTTTTTTGATAGAGATACAGATAGGTATTTATTGATCTCATGACACAGCAGTGTTACGAAGCCAATACAGAGAAAATACACAGAATACAAGTTTATTAAAAGGTAAGAAGAAGCTGGAGAAATATTTGTTTACTCAATAGAATAGTTTCTATGTTAATAACCCCAGATGAGAAAATTGTTTAGTATTGTGCATTAGTATTTGTTTGAATAATTCATTATAATAATAATGCTTTCCATCTTTTTTGAAAAATGAAAATTTTAAAAAATTGCTAGAGAATTTTCTTTATCTATACTACATATAAATATAAAGTAGTACCTGAATTTCTGGGACAATTGTTCCCCTGTCAGAACATGATGCAGCAAAGGCAGTCAAGGGTGCAGGAGAGACAATAGGGTTGGGTCGTGCAAAGCTGCTGAGATCACAACTGGGAATCTCATTTTCTTCATGCCTCATTGTGATGGCATCCATGACATAAAAGCGCCCCCAAGGCAACCACAGTGTGTGTTCCTGGGTAATAAAGGGGGCACGCTCAAAACGCAATATTATGGCGACTCCACCGTTGGTGATCAAATCAAAGCTGCAATGAAGATGAAGAAACAGTTTCTGTGAAGATCATTCTAATAAATGAATTTAATGTCAATCTATCTGATAACAATGAGAGTGATTCAAAGAGAAATCAACTCATGCTAATTTATGTACAGTAAATATAAACAATGAAAAAGCCAATTATGTGACTATTGTTTAGTTTTCCTTAACCTATTTTAAAAGGGCCAATTTAACCTGAACTTACATTTTCACTCTTTATATAACCAACTGTACAATTACTGAGCATTCATCCTTGATGTCTGGAATGATACTGTGAGCTGGAATGCAATATCATTGTATTTACAAAGATTCAAATTATCCAGACCACAGAATGAATTTCATAGAATATTTTTGTACCTCTTTTCTCAGAAACATTTTCACAGTTAAAAAACTGATAAAGTGTTGAAAACAATAAAAAAGATGTGAGTGAAGAATGTAATATATTCAATGTATTTATTTATAAAGCATCTGTATTATTTATAGAAATTACAGTACTTCTTCAAAAGTAAAGTGTGTGTATATGTATATATACATTGTGAGATATGGCCGGCCAGTCATCCTGGCTAATACCCCCAGGCCGTCAGGTGGAGCTATCCCTGCATCATGGAGGGGCCCCAAATTCCAGCAGAGACTCATGGGAATTGGAGTCTTCCAGTGCAACCCTGCTGGATAACGTGGGGGCCACCAGGAGATGCTGCTGGGAGGCCCAGCGACATTGGTATTCACTACAATCCGGAAGTACGCCATAGTCACGGGGACGGACGGACCGACGTACTTCCAGGATGAAAAAAAGAGGACTTTTTATCTAGCCTGGAAGTGATGGGGAATCACGGACTGAGGGATGAAGCAGTTCCGGGTTAAGCAGTACAAAGAATTGTGGGAAACCCAGACGGGTGAGCTAAGTCGGGAGGAAGGGTGGCAAAGCGTCTGGGAGAGTGGAGAAATTGATTATTGTTTATTGTATTGGAGAATTGTGGATTTATATGAGTATTGGGGAGTCAAGTCTGAGGGTCCAAGGGGACGACAGTGTCCCCTATCTACCACTATATATATATATATATATATATATATATATATATATATATATACATATACACACACACACACACATATATACCACTAAATATAAAATTATAAAAAAATGATAAAAAGCAGGGATCTTATGTTTTCACGCAAATGTATTTGCTATATCTCATAATGTGCATATTTCCTACTGGTAGGGCAATGTTTTAACATTACAAATCTACTAACACAACAGTAATTTTAAAATCCAAGCTGTAGTCAAATCCACCAGGTTATCATTTAAAACAATGCTGCAATTCTGGTAATAACAAGGACAACACCCATTGAATATTAATTTGTTTTAATTTAAATTAACCTTTTAAATGAAAAAATAAAGTGATATTTTAAGCAGCTGAACACATGAATGTCCCTTTGTATTAAATTATAAAATGTAGTGAAGTTATACATACCTGCCATCTTGACGACTAATGGTATAACCGTACAGAGGGTTGTTGATAAAGCTGATGTTCACCCCAACAAGGGGGGTTCCATCTGATGTCATTACCTGACCTCGAATAACACAAGCATGGCTGCAAAAGAGCAAATGCAACTTTTGTTTTATATGTTAAAATGAACTAAATTTATCAGGTACATTCCCTACCTTATTAAAAAGTAGAAGAAAAAAAATGTTTCTAATGTTTGGAATCACTACTCTAAACCATTTTCAGCACTTTACCTGCTGGACAACAAGTCCATCTAAATATAATACTCAGAGGTCTGACCAATATTATCTGTTTTTCTTAATAGTCTTCAATGAGAAATACTTCATTTCTGTTAGGTAAATAAGGGCCTTACAGCATTAATTCAGAAAGTTATCTAAACAGGCTTGAAAAAAATATGCTTATACAAATTTTTGAGCATACATAGACTGATGTTTACTACATTTGGGCAAGTGTTAATGGTATGGGAGGCATAAAATCCCTGTTTTCTGCACATAAAGATTATTAAATTAGATACAACATGCACCATCTCTTTGTCTTTGTTTGCAAATTATTATTTTCTCACCACCATGTGTGAAATATTTACCTCATTCAGGAAAACAATTAATTTCACCCTGTTTGCATTTGGCCTTTATAGTGTCAGACTGTCCTTACTTGAGGCAAGATCACTTGCCCAGAATGCTGCAAGTCCCCAGGAACTTTACTTAATGCTAATTTAGTCGGTCTTTTCCTTCACAAGACCTTGGCTAATTGCAATTACTTGCAAACAAGCTAAGCAAAGTGAAAAACACAAAAACATTTGTACAAAATCACATCTTATAAGCACGATTTTTCATTTTAATTCTACTGTTATGTAACAAAAAACCCAACTATTCTGGAGTAAATCATAAACATATCTTTATAGTTAAGGTTACAGTTAATTTTATAAAATCCTCTTTATTCAACAAAGCATATCCAAGGGTCACAGTCTATCCTGGCAGCAAATGTACAGTGAATGACAATGAAATATTTTACTGTGGAAGTACTTTATCCTTGATTGATGAGCAAGTGGGGTCGAATGTGGCAACAGAAATGCATCAACTAGTGATAGGGCTTATGAGGGTCCATACCAAGGAGTGCATGTAGAGGTAGTACATTCCTACAAGTACTTGGGGGTCTAAATCAATTACAGGTTGGGCTGGTGCTGTAACTATAAAAGAAAGGGCAGAGCAGAGTCTTTCTTCTTGGGAGATTGCATTCACTTAATGTGGGTAGTGACATCTGTCACATCTTCTACAACTTTGTGATAGCTTGTGTGATTTTTCTACACTGTGGTGTGCTGGACTGGTGACATCACTTGAAGCGATGCCCACCAAATTAGCAAACTAATTCAAAGGGCAGACTCTATTATGTGGCATACTGTGGACCCTCTGGAGTTAGTAACAGAGGAGAGAGTTAAAACAAAACTGGGTGCCATTATGAACAATGGTACACATTCTCTCTCTGACACACTAACACTGTCAAGAAGCACTACCAGGGCTCCTTTGTACCAACACCAATATGACTGTATAATGCCTCACTGTGACTGTGACTGCAAAGTCAAAGTTTTCTTTGTTTTTAGCAATTCTGGTGTGAGTTCAGACCATAGTGTGTATGAATACCTATATATCTATCTTTGCTAAATATGATTTTAGTGCAGTATTGGAATCTCAATCAATGTTACTTCTACACCAACTCTTCAAATGATTAGAAAAATGAAATGAGAACAGTACTGTATGATGTGTTGCAGGATTATGTTGTCTTTTAAAGCACAAGCAGAGAATTATACATTTTATCTTTCATATCCAACAACTTTTAAAGCAATTAGTAGCTAAGAGTGTCCTTTCTTGTGGTCTTTGATGGTGACAAAAAGCACTAATATCTGCTCAGCAAATCCTTTAACAGAGCAAAGTGTATGTTGGAGATTTATGCACACTACAGAACTATAAATAAAACAAGGCACCGCCTCTCTTTAAAGCTGCTGGCAAGACAATAGTACCAGTTTTTGCAGAAATGCTAATACTCCATTTTGTCAGCCATCAGGTTTTCTGTCACTCTTAATTTAAAATAAATGCACCATCCCCCTTTCTTGTCACTGCAGGAAGCAAGAGTATTGTTGGCAGTAATTTAGCTGTATGTGGATTCATACAAATCAAATTATGATAAAAATAAGAATAATGCAAGTAAGAAAGACTAAACCTCATATTTTCAGAGAATGCAAATTGCTTTAATTAAACGCTAAGTTTTAAGTCCACAAATTCCTCTTTCTTGTAGAGTAAAACATTTCAGCATCTTTTAGCCTAATTTCTTTTTTGCAAACCCACTTCAAAAAGAAAGCTTGAGCCATGGAGGAGCATGATGTGCCATTTCTGTTATTCATTCTTAAAAATATAACCCATGATAGCAATGTTTGCTGTCTTCAGATGCTATCATACTCTTTAACACAAGCTTGCCTCAGTCACGTTTGACTGTTTGCCAAGGTGGTAATGTTAGAGAAAGGTTTTGGATTTCTTGCACTTTCATAGAACAGGGCAAAGAGAAAATTAAATTAAAAGCAAACACAAAGGAAAAAGAAGTAAACTTGAACTAGTGCAGTCTGTAATTTTGATAAGGAGAAATATAATTATGTCTTTATAATTGTAAAGGAAGATGAAATCCAAGAAGAAAGCTAGAGGAAGCTTACAATTTGACCATGAATTTTATAATTATATTTTTTCAGGCTAGAGATTCCAAAATGTTATCCATTTTTATTATTATAGCTCATAGTGGTTTATAATCTGATTGCAGTTCAGTCTGAAATAAGTGGTGCACCATATGATACAGCAAAGCAATTGAGTGTTGGTGTCATTGTTGACTTTCATGGCAGATACGAAAGTGGAAAATGTTAATTTTACATGTCACTTAACTACAATTGATATCTAAAAATATAGGCATTACCAATAAGATGTAAATGTATTCAAATGGTTTACTCTGCTAGCTTTACCCTTAAAATCAATTATGCAGAACTAAATTAATCTATACTAATGCATTTTCTTTTGGCAGTACTACTAAGGCCAATAGTGTTTCTTGCTAAGGATTTTACTATTATCTCTTATTGGAGAAAGTACAGTGCATTCTTTATCACATGTTTTTAAAAAATAGCTTTGTGCTTTTAAACATGCATGACTATTTTGGGGTATGTCATTAGTTTGGATTCAAAAACATGCACAGGTGTTGTTAATTTTGTTAAATGAAATTATTAGAAAAAGTAAATATTTAAAAACATCTTAAAATATTAATAATACAATTAATTATAACTTTTAATTCTGGCTAATATCATATGCTTCACAGCTCCACGGAAATTATCAGATGGCTTACATGTTCCCTTCCTGTGTCATTATGGGTTTTTTTCCATGTCATCCAATTCCTTTCATACCTCTATAGAATTGTATTTTGGGTTGATTCTAAATGTAAACTAAATATGAAAGAGCGTTGTGTGCAAGAGTGTGACTTTCAATAGGCTTAGATAGGTTTTGCCTCAGAGACTCCCCTGCTGTCTCTTTAGGAAGGAAATATGCCAAGATACACCTTTAAGGAAACACCGAAAATACAAGGAGCATATGGGGAACATGGTTATAAGAAGGCCAACTCTTCTAGTTGTGCCCAAATGAAACTGGGTGTAAGAAATCTAACCAAGGGTATGATGTGACCACTCTATAATGAGAACCACATTTTAGGCCTTTATTTAAAAATGGTTTATTAGTAAAAAAAAAACCCAAAGATTAATTTGTAATAAAAGTAATTAGCATGGCTGGGATTCAGTACTACAGAGGTGGGTTGAAGTGGGATGTTACCGTCGGGAATAGTTAATTATAAATGATTTCAACAAGGATAATGAGACAGAATCCCCTCTACTCATTTAGCAAGTGCACTTGGGTTAAGGGCATTACAGCTAAAGACATTTAAATTCATGTAGCATTAGGCACATGGAATTATATTGACACAATGTTTATCTGATAATCTATTACTCCATCCATTATCTGCATCCATCTAATACAGAGTTGTGTCAAAAAAGATACTAAAAATTAAATGAAATGACTAACATGGACTGAACGTGAAAACCACTGATTTAAACCATAATTTTGCATGGCATTCAGAGTAAACATACAGCAGCTGCAGTCTTTTTCTTTTTGAAAAAAAAGAAAGAAAATAATGCTTTGGAATAAGCATTACAATTTAGAACACTCTATATTAAACACAAATCCACTGATGCATGCAAGTAATGCAACAGAACCCATAAAATACAAAACTGACAAATTCAGTATATACATACCAGCAGAAATACATTTTTAAAATGTATCCTAAAAATAAACTTGCATTCTCCAATGCAACAGTAATATTTTTTATGGCAGAAATATCATTAGCCAGTGATGCATATCAAGTATGTGTTTGGTTCAGAGAAATGCACTTAGAAGTCAATTTTAAAAATAAACATTTTCTATCAAAAGCATTGATGCCTTTTAAAGCTGTAACAAACCCTGTATCACATATCACCCTAGAACATTGGCCACTTGACACAGTGCCATTCCTACTGCTTTTTGTGGTGAAGGACAACCATGAGGAGGTTAGGAATATAGCAAACAGCACAAGTAAGTGGTTTGAAAATCGATAGACGCCTGATCAAATAGCAAGCAAGACCCTGTTATCTGGTCCCTGTCCTAATACAGGAAGTGCAATCCTTACCCTGCTGCTGAAGACCTGCCTTCTCATCATAACCTCTCCAATCTATATGTGGGTGGTAAATCTGAACCATGAATAATATATCACTGATGATATTTTTCAGAAAGTTAAGCTCTAGTGTCTTGATTGTCTTTGTCATTTACTACACTCCTTTTAACGTGTGTGTATGTAACTCTTTATTTGCTTATGCTGAAACTGGTTGAACTAATACATCTGTTTTAAACCTGTTTACTTATACTGTTAAACCATTCACTCATCCATTTTACTAACCCGATGAATCAAAATGTATTCATGCATTGACCTGGAGCTTTTCCTAGCAATTGTTAAAAATTAATGTTTTTTATTGGTATCATTCAGCTGACACATTTTCAGGAGTAGCAAGCTGCAAAATGGAGCTATTCATACTGAGGTAATCCTTAGGAGACCCTACAATTAGGCTGCAAAAGGAAGTTACAGTAGGGGATTTATTGGACAGGGCAAAAAAGCTTACTTTGTCCACACGGCTAACAGATAACTAGTCCTCAGGTAGAAAAAGACAAAATGCACCAGTGAAAGAAATAACGACCTGAATTGGAGAAACTGTTTCAAAAAGAGTGTCTGGCTCTCCAAAATGGAACAAAAAAGAAAACATTTTCACCTGTGGTACCCAGCTCCTTTTATGGAAAATAAGGCTAATGTGACCATTTTGAAATAATGTAAATTATCACAGAGAGAAAAAAATCAATAAATTATGAATACCATGCAATAGCACTCTCACCAAGCTGTTAAACTACAACGAATATCTTTACAATAAAATTTTCATTACAATGAAGTATTTTTATGGTCCGACACTTTCCCCATATGATAGAGTCTATAGAAATCTCGTTACTACGAAATACATTCAGCAGATACTTTCATTACAACGAAGTGCGCAAAAGACCTTGAAATGCCTGAATGAATCATCCAGCAGTTAGTTCTGTGGTCACAGCACAACGATCCCCAAACAGAAACATTGTAATTTTAATTTTTTTCTGTAAACTTTCCTTGTGCTGTTTTTTTGCTGTGTTTGCTTTCTATGGTTTTCAGTGATACCTTTTGCTTATTGTTTGTCAACATTTGAAAAACATCAATTGGAATTTAACTCATTGTCACCCTTCTATACAAATTGCAGACGTCAAAAAACGACAACAGTTCACATTAGAAAAAAAAACTTAACAATTTTTGCGGCTCTTGATTCCTGCCAAAAGAAAAAGGACGTTGCCAATGAATTGGGAATTTCGCCATCAACACTATCAACTTTCTTGAAAGACCAAGCCAAAAAAGAAGTGCAATCACTGCGTTTGTTGAAGACTGCCTGGATAACAGCAGGCCCATAGTGCTGCTGAGGCTCGCCGCTAAAGCGAACAGAAAAGATCTCGATGGGCGATGCAAGGAACATTGTAAATGCAGGGAATAGGATTACTTGGCAACTAACCTGGCCGCAACCCTGCCTGACTGCTGTGTCTGTGTACAGGTGAGTGGCAGATCACGCTACAATAAATAACTGTGATGTTCCTGCTTCAAGCTGAATAAACCTGGTTTTGCTAAAGTACTGAGACTCAACCTCGTGTTTTGGGGTGCAAGACAGGGGACTTGTAGAGCGACTATGATCTTTTAGGATTAGCTTCCGTGGCACTTCGCTTCAGCACAGTGAGCCTGCTGTTGCCCTCCCCCAGCAACGGACAAAGAATCTTCCATAGATGTGGCAATTGCGCTTCAGGGCACACATCGGCGTCTCGCCCTGTTTTGGAGGGGTGTCCCAAAAGAGTTTAGAAACCTCAAAATATGAAGAAGAAGAAAAGGATGATTTGGCTTCTGATTGACTGCCCACAACATGCTTCCACATTTAGATAATGTTCGCATTGAATTCCATCCATCCAATTGCACGGCAGTGCTTCAGCCATTGGATTTGGGCATTATTCGCACCCTGAAAATATATTACGGCAAGGAAATGCTGAGAAAAATTCTCATCAGCATAAGTTGTAGACAGGAGGAGATGAAAATTAGCGTGAAAGAAGCTATTGAAATGATTGCAAACGCCTGGACGCAAGTTACAGAAAGCACTATAGCGACAAATACACAATCCCATTACTACAAAAATTTTCATTACAATGAAATATTTTTTAGGTCTCTTGTCACTTCGTTGTAACTGAATTTTACCTGTATTTCTAAAAAAATTAATTCTGATTCTAAACCAAGGGCGGCACGGTGGCGCAGTGGTAGCGCTGCTGCCTCGCAGTTAGGAGACCCGGGTTTGCTTCCTGGGTCCTCCCTGCGTGGAGTTTGCAAGTCCTCCCTGTGTCTGCGTGGGTTTCCTCCCACGATCCAAAGACATGCAGGTTAGGTGGATTGACGATTCTAAATTGGCCCTAGGGTTTGTTTGTGTGTGTCCTGTGGTGGGTTGGCACCATGCCCAGGATTGGTTCCTGCCTTGTGCCCTGTGTTGGCTGGTATTGGCTCCAGCAGACCCCTGTGACCCTGTATTCGGATTCAGCGGGTTAGACGATGGATGGATTCTAAACCATCTACTATAATTTTTTTTTTTATTTTATTAAAAGAATTAAACTAGCAGGCTTTTTTACAAAGCCTAACATTTCCAGCAGTTCACCTTTATATTTCTTTGGACAAGCAAGTTACTGTATTCTCACTGTTGTTTTAAACAGTAGTGATTTTATTTTTGCTGTTACTAATACCAATGATACAACCACTATATATGTTTTATTAATATTAATTGTATTAAGAAAGAAAAATGTCAATTTTGAAGGAATAACTGCATGATGTGGTTTCATAGGTGCTATTCCAATGTCATATTCTGGAAATCTTCACAAATAACCTCAACATTTTTATATCAATTCGACCACAGGTTTACTTGACAGAGAATGGTACATATGCAAAGGGTTTACTTATCAAAGAATGGTACAAATCTATTAAAAAAACAATAAAAGTAGATCTAACATGAACAATGAGAAAGTAAAATATTCTAAGTGAAAAGGCCATAAACAGGCCCAAAATCTAATCTGATCTAATATCTAATCTAATCTAATCTAATCTGTTATATTTTCAAAGACAAATCTAAGGTGTGTAAATTGTGTTTTGCTCAACGTCCATATGACTGTTATATTGCTGTAATATACTGTATATAACACGATCATGCAGTTTCACAATCAGTTGATCTTATGTGTCAGTCACCTGTAGAGGAGTATATTCTTCATACTAGTGAACCTGTCCTAACAGCTTGACCATTTAAAAACATTTTTTGCTGCAGTCCTAAATCTTACTTTAACATGTTTATCTTACTAAAATAGAAATCAGACAAAAATTAAGATTCCATCATTTACTGCACCTAAACCAAAATTAAATAGCACAAGTTTTTCAGGCAAATGAACAGAAAATAGAAAAAAGAAAAAGAAAAAAATTAACTTCAAAAATGTCAACATTTTCCTTTACAATGTGGTAGAGAAAGAGATATTGAGAATGATGGTGAAAGTGATAATCTTTGCCAACACAATTCCTTTAATGCTGAGGGTAATCACATTTCAAAAACTAGAGCATGACATACTTCATATGACTCAAGGTCGTTGTGTGCTTTACACTATGCTAGAATACTAACAATCTAAGAGAGCAAATTTGTGCAGTCACTTATAGTAATCAGTATCAAAACCTAAACTAAACACCTGACAACATACAAAAGAAAAAAAAAAAAGAATGGGTTATTAAGGCCAAAAAAAAACTTGAATGAAATGCACAAAATTAAATTTGGATCCAACTCCAGTTCTTTATATCTCAGAGGATAAATAAACTATATTCATATTCTTGTTTTATCTTTTTGTTTAATCCTGGAAACACAAACCCTCTATTGATATTATGTACTTGAGCAAATTAATATACAGTATTCCATTTTGAAATATTATGGAAATGCCTGTGTTTTCCATGCGTCCCACACACCAGATAAGAATTGTCTTTCTATGCTTTACAGTATGTCAAGAATTTCTAGGCAAAAAAAAAATATTTTTCTATTGGCAAAATTAAGGAAATAGTAAATTAATAGCTAATGCTATTTATCTAATGCATTTTTGCAAGAATTCATTTAGAAAATGACATGCAATTACTAAAAATGTATATATTCTGTAAAGTGGTGGAAGTAGAGGTATATTCCTACAAATCACTAAAAAACTTCTTAATCCCTGGTGCGAGGAGCACAAAGAGCATAATATCTCAAGAGGACTCCGAACAGCTTGCTGACACCATGTTTACAGCAGCAGGGTTCTTATACAGGATATGTCCATGTACTGTAGATAACTATTTGGCACAGCACTATGTGCCACATTAAAATGACAAGAGCTGCTTTCTTCTTTGTTTTTTCACTTCTCCAGACAGTTGGCAAATACTGCAAGATGAAATTTGATGTCTAGTAATTTAAGGTGGTGGAAATTATCACACTTGACTCTGCTTGTTCAAGCAGAGATGAAGCACTTCTTAAGATTATTTTATGCTTGAAAGAAGGAGCATCAACTGAAAAAGGATAAAATGTGATACTTATAATAAGGACCTTCTAGAAAAAAAAATCACACTGGACTGCAAAATAAAAGACAAAACCTTTTTAAAGCTATAGAAGTCTCCAGCTCTGATTTTGTAAAATTACTCCTTACCTACAGAAAACAGTTTTTGTCATTTTTGTACTACTCTAATCAAGTATAAGTGCATGTAACTAATCAGCAATTCATTTTTAAAATATCTACAGAGGCGGATATTACAATGTGAATGCACAGATTATATTAAAATCATAATATAAATTCCTTTCCATTTCCTTTTTTGGGGGTTAGTATTTCAGACTCATGGGACAAGTGTGGTCCCATTACTGGAAACTCATAAAAATTCACTCTTAAGCACCTGGGAATCTTCTTTCACCTTACATATTCACTTGTCTAAGTCCCATAGCCAATATTTTTAAGTTTCCTCAATATAGCATTTTCTTTTTACAAGTGATTTTATAACCTAAAAAAATCCTAAAAATTGACTTACTCTACATTGAAGGGGTTTTCTCCTGGGATGATGTGAGTGCTGTCCTTGCCCACAAGAAATCTGATTCGGTCATAGAAGGACTGCAGGTTGGCTTGAGTGGATGGAGCCTGAGTTTGTTGAATGACGTCCAATGGGTCTGGAGAACCTACACATAGTGATGTAATGTGGCAGCTTGTCTGAAGACAGCAGTCAGGGTCCATGCAATCTATCAAGCCATCTAATATGTTCAAGGGTAGAGAAGAAATAAACAACAGAAAAAATGCAATAACACTTTTTGGGATGTATCAATATAACAACATATACAATTATAGAAATCATTCAAATTCTACTTCTTCTCTTTAAATTTATCAGATTTACCTGAGTTTAACACCACTTCAAGTACAATGACAGTCTAATGATATTAATACTATTTCTTGTCTTTAAATTTTCTACATTTACTAAAATTTAAGACCCCTTTGAGTATAATGACAGCCCTACTGCATAACCTAGAGACTCATTTTCTTTAAGATAAAATTAGAATAAAATTGAATTGTACATTCTGACATATTTCAAAGAAAAACATTAAAAGTTCATGTTGTCATTAATATATTTTCAATGTTTTTTTTATTTTTTTATTCGGATAGTACTGCTAGTAATAAAAACTCTCTTAATCTCCCAGAAGCACAAAGTCTAGCCCTGGATGCTTTCACTTATGACCAAGTCATGCATATATCCACAATTGTTCATTAAAGGGCAATTTAGAATCATCATAACATTTCTTTGAATTATGGGATGAAACCCGAGTCAGGGGTGCATCAAATGTGAAAAATGAAAAACAAAACGCACACATAAAACTTTCACACTGAAGCCTCACGTAAGCATTAAAATTTCACATGTCAATATGAACTTGAGTGTACTAGACAAAATATAATAGTACCTTTAAAAGTATTAATACATCGGTGTAGGGGCTGGTGGTTTGTAAGTTTGCAAGAGCTGAAACTGTTCTAAAAATCAGCAACGCTTCATAGCAGTAATAACTCCAAACTCTATCACAGTTGAGTGGAGTGTTTAAAAAAATAACAAAATATACAAAATGAAAATTAGACAGTGCACATCTTCTGATTAGGTGACTCAGTCATAGGGCCTTGCTTCTTACATTGCTGCAACCTTAGTACAAATCCTACATGGAGTTTGAACATTCTCATTGTGTCTAGGCAGGGATTTCTGGGTCCTTTGGGGTCCACCAAACTGGCTCTTTATCAGTGTGACTTAGTTCCTTGCACTAAATGCTGTTGGGATTGTCTCTGGATGTATGCAACTCTCAAATGAATTATGACAGTTTGAAAATCCTATGTTATCTTAAGCAGTAAAAATTATTGTTGAACTGCACGCGGGGAGCTTCTTTTGCCATTGCTGGAACTCATTCATATAAGCTGTGCTCCAACTTTAAATATCTACTGTACTTAATACAGCTACTGTAGAGCCTGTCATTTGACAGGTTGCTGAATGGTTTTTTACTGCTATGTATAATTTGTGAATGAATGGTGTTTTCCCTCATCACATACTAAAATAAATCCATGTTAATATAGGTTCTCAGTTTGTTAAAATTACAGTGGGCTTGGAGCAGACTGGACTGGTAAAAAATCAACAACTCACACATTGTGACAAAAGCATACAATGAAGTGTCCTCCCATTTTACTGCTGGGGGTATTATTTATTTCATTATTATTTCACATTGTCTTGTGTCCCTTGGGTAATAACCTTTAGTTTAATTTTCCATTATATTTTAAAGCTTGTTATCTTCCGTTTTCTCCACTTTTTCTTTCCAAACTCATAATTCTTCTCCTGTACATCTATTCCCTTTCCTTTCCTACTGTTTTCATTTTAGACTCTCTCTTCAGCCACACCTTTCTTTATACTTAGTGTTTTGATGTGTTTGTTTAATATTGATATAGTTAATGATGTTTCTATATCTGCCTTACACAGAACAATCACTGTAATGTCAAGTACCACTCAATAACAAAATTCAATTCAGATCACATTTTTAGACTTTGCATTTTGATAGTATTCTGATATTTAATAATTAACTGTTCTTAAATTAATCTACAACCACTTCTACTTCACCCAAAGCTCCCACTTTCTGAAAGGTCCTCTTTATGAATAATAATTAATTTTCAGGGATTTTGAAAAATAATATGACTTGAAAACATATTAGAAAATCACATCTGTATCCTAAAGTAAAAGAGTGATAGCCTTTTCCTCTATCTATTGCCACTTTAAAAAGTAGGAAATGCCTTAGTGACATAAAATATTACTTTATTTTATTGAAAAATACAGAAACAACTTTCAATAATTTAACATACAGTATATAAAAAACAAACAGTAAACAGGGCAAACTTTACATTTCATAATCTGGACATCTACACAGCTCATTCATTTTTTGTGCCAACTTTCTTCATAAATTAGTTGTTGAAAGTGAAGGTCTTCTCAGGTAAGTTTATACACATGGCAGGACTAACATCGGATTGAACACCAGCCCACTGTAGCGCGCACTCATGCACACATTGACACTCACCAGGCTAGTTTAAATAAGCCATTTAAAACACTCGTCTGCAGAATAACAAAAAAAGCCAGAGGAACCCACTTAATATTAACTATCAAAACTAATAAGGTAATCACTTTAGATGTATGAATTCTGATCTATTTTTTGTTAAAAACTTTTAACATTCTTAACAAAGATTTTCATTGTACGTAAACAAGAAATGTTCACGCTCTAAAACTGTAACAGTCTTATACTGCACAACCTTAGAACTTGTGATAAACAGTAAAATCAGATTTTAAAAACTGACAAATAAACACAATAGAAAAGTAAAAAATATTATTTTTCAGGTTTAGTCGTGGTGTCTACTGAATCAATTCCTTATTACTGATATACTGCATTTATTGTTCAACTTCTGCCATTTTAAATTAGCAGTTTAGTAAATACTGAAATAATAATATATTAAATAGATTACTGCTGAATTCTAGCATGCATAAGTGTGGGTGACTTTTGTAGCAAAAAAACATAACTGTGAAATAAACAAAAGCTAATACAGCACAACAGTAAAACTATTCACAGTAATATAGCTAAGCAGCTGTAATATTTCTATGTTATGCAGTGTCACTTTTAATTTCAAAAATATAATCATTCTAAGTGACATTCTGTATCACTGCCATATTGAGATGAATCTGGATTCAAGTGTCAAGACACTTCAATGCATTAGTCTGTAGATGTAATGTTCTTATTACTCACTCTGCTTTCCTTTCTGTGTGTTCAATAAAAAAATTAATAAAAAATATGCAACCTTACTGTCAATCACTTACCATTGTCATTATCTTTGCCATCACTGCATGCAGTCTCCATGGATGTGTCACATCCAGAACCTCTCCAGCCCAGCTGACAGACACAGTTCCATCCATTCTGGTCAAGGGTGCATCTTCCATTTCCATTACATAAACCAGGGCATCCCTCTATATGTATAAAATGCAAAAAATCAACAGTTTGATGCAAGACATTTTGTCTGCAAAAAACACTTGTAGAAAAAAGGTGAGGGAATACTAAAATAATAAGGAAGATTCAAATTTGGATGCAGTGCAGAAGGCCCTGTTGTACTTGAGGTATAAGTAAGCATTTTCAAGCACTATATTTTGAATAAATACAGTAAATGCAATTAAACTGCAGTTCTAAATTCTAAATAACTATTGTAATTTGTATATACTGCATATCACAGATGACATAAACACTATTAATATAGAATGTGCAATGATCTAAGCATATATATGCTTATATTCTTATTTTTTGTACATTTTTAAACATCTCCAATATCCTGCCAGAGAGAGAACAGGGGCTGAATTTTGTTAGCAGTAATGAATAAATTCTAGAAATCAGTCTCAGAAGGAAGCTATTCTATCAGAGAGCACATTTATGCACATAACTACCCAGGCCCAATTTACAATTTAACAAATTACAGTGTTTCTTTGAACTGTGGGAGAAATCCATAGAAACACAGGAGAAACATTCAAATGTAAACAGAAAGCACCCAGGCTGGTAAACTTAGTGTTACTAGGTTTTTAATTTCTGTAAATTCAGGCTTGAGTGTACATAAGAAGATAAAGAGCAGAAATCTTTTAATAAAAAAGTTTGTTGTTTAAACCTGGTATTAGTGCAGGCCACAGGGAAATTGTCTCTCTGTGTCGCTATGTCCATCAGTTAAGCTTGTTTGGTTGCTTGTGTCTGTTATTTGCAGCGTATTGCAAATAATGGAGGGTCGGCGTTCTACTCAAGATAGGGGATGATTTGTACATTTTGAAAATTTAACTGAGTAATTTAATATTTCTGTAATGAGTAACACTGTAACATCACTATTGATACTGAACTACTGATAACATGTAAAATAATAAGAAAGTATCATTAACGGAATTACTGTTTTCAGTGAAAACGATGATCACATAAATGTAAGTGTTTTTCAAAGGCAGGAACAAATAACTAAGAGAGTGTTTAATGAATTCATGGATATCAAATGTGATATAGAGTAATTATTATATGCTGATTGAAGAGAACTGCTTGTTTCTACCGAGTTTCATTTTTGTTTCTATCTGCTTTAAGGTAGTGTGAAAGCAGAGACCTCTACAGAATGTGAATGAGGGTGGGGTTCCTGTAATATTTCCTGTTAAATATTTACACAAATTGAAAAATTAGTTTTTAGATGAGAACATGTCTGTCAAGTTTCTATTCCCATTACGTTACTTAACATTTATAAAGTATTTGTGAGTGAGAAAGTATGGTAACTGTTGCATAGACTGAAAAAGAAATTAACAATCTATAAAGCACCACGCTGATTTTCCATGAACTTTATAATTTAATACTGTTTTTAACCACATGCACCACAATTCTGTCTGTCTTTGATAAAAATAAAGAGATCTCACAACTGAGTCTAACAGTAGACAAAAAGCAACAATGAAATGTTCAACATTTGCTATTTAAAATTATAAACAGAAACCTAATCTTAAAACTACAGAAGGAAGACATCCCATGTGTTCTCTAGTGAGGGGGTGGAGGAGGTTTGCCTCAGCAAGTGAAGAAAAAAGTTCTTGGTAGAAACACAAGATCATTTTAAGGGAGATCTATAAAATGAGACAGGACACATATCTTCAAGTAGTGGTTTTCAAGGACATGCACATAGCAAGATTATTTTTCATCCTTCCTGCTCCCCTGGCACTTATCTGTTACCTTTTGATCCAATTTTCCGATGCAAACAGAGATGAAAGGAATAAATCCTAAAAGTTTTTAAAATGTAAAATAGTGACATGCACAACAGTTGCAGGATTCTGCAATGACAGCCTCCTGCTCTGACTCTCATTCTGCCCTCTCGCTTTGTAAGCAAAGAAATTATAAAAGGAAAAGAACATAATTTCATTTTTTGGGAAAAATAAAACACCAGTAATCACTATAAATTGAAAACCAAACCTTATTTATGACATGCAAAAAACAAATAAGATTGTTTCATGCTGTGGGCAACTAATTTTATTAATTCAAAAAAGAAGAGAAATACCATAAAGTATTGCTATAAACCAGTCTGATTTTAAATCCATGTTCCAAACTCTAGACTGTTGTGAAAAATTAATAATACATTTATCAAAGTAGCCAGCAGAGGGTATGGAGTGAAAGGAAAAATCATAATAAAACCAGTGATGAAACTAAGAGATAGAACCAGTGAGGAATAATATGAGATGTAAAGTACAAATTACCATTCTAGACTACTAAGAATCTTTGAATAGTGGCGAATGATATTCTCAAGTAGAAAAAGGAAAATGACCTTTATAAGTATTTCAAAGACTGTGTGTGCATTGAGAAAAGAAGGCATTTCCTACCAATATATATATACCTTTTTAACAAATACGAAAATGGTACTCAAAGAAGAAGCCATTTACTTTTATAAAGCAGGAGTATATATTGTCTCTTTTCTAATAAATAGATCATCAATCATTAATTATTTATTGACATTTTTAGAAATTCACGAAAAGGGCAGGGGGCTTGTTGATGCAGTGGTACTACACTGCAATAATAATTTGTAACATAAGCATATTCTTTACCTGTAAATAGGTCTGTCATTTAAAGTACTGCAAAAAAAAAAGTCTGAAAATGCTATGCATAACGATTGATTGCATTTGCATGTAGATGTTCATTCTGCTTCTTGCTGTGCCTTCCTGATAAATGGCAATTCAACTGAATGTGGTGTGTTTTTCTTAATTTGAGAAAATAAACATTGTGACATTGTTTTTTTTACTTGGCAATCACTTCAGCTGGTGTGCTAAGAAGCTACAGCCTGCTGAAAACCATTAGTGCATGTGATTAAAAGCAAGCTAGGACGGTCACAGTGAGGAATCTCTAATCATTTGCCAATTTAGTCCCCTTACAGCAGGATTCACTAACACTCGCAGCAAGCACAGTGACTGTTGCCTAATTAAGATCCCAAGACACCTTATCTGGGGCTGGTAGATATACCAAACCATTTCTTATTTCACTCATTGTGTATAACCTGCTTTTTTGTGTAAAGTAGACAATTTAATTTCTGTAGTCTGGCTGAGAGTAAGCTTTACCCCTATTATTTCACAATATGCTTCGTTTTATTTCAACACAGCACAGATAAAATGATCAAGTGGCTCAGTATCGACATTTCAGATTGAACATAAAACTAAATTTGGGTGAGACATTCCTTTTTGCTGTTCCCTTATCTCGACAGATATTTCAATAGTGCTGAAGTGAAGAAAAATCGTCTTCTTAATCTTTTGGTTTGAATGATTGATTATCACAGGCCAGAATTCTTCTGACTTGCTACATTTACTTTTATAGCAGAATGAATGTCACGTAACTCTGAAGTGCTATAGTTTCCTGCTTTGGGCATGATACACTTTGTGGTTAAATGCAACTCATAACTGCAACTGTAAAGTATTCTTTTATATAAAGTTTTGAAATGGAATAGTAAAAAATATGAGGAGAATGTCATCAATGAGGCCTCTTTAGTACTTTTTATTTTGGATCACAGGTTTCGCATATTCTAAATACACTGTTTAAAATTGATAAGTGGTGTTGATCGGTAAAACCTACAGTGTTTTACTGAGGAAATATACCACATTTGCTGGTGACCTTACATGCTATTTGCTATCTATTTTCCTAGAAATATGCCATGCATTCGGCTTGGACAAGCTTGTTTTTCCCATTACCCCATGAAGCTTTTGTTAGGCCAGCATGATATGAACAGAGCTATAGAAGGCAATGTTAGATGATACACACAGGCCGAATATATAATGTTGATCCTACTAGTGGGCTAAAAAATTGCAGAAAAGTGGCAAGTACATTTAAGTACAAACTGAGCATGTAGAAAAAAACTTTAAATATGTCAGTGTATTTGTGTCTTATAGGTAATGTCTTTTTGTATGGACTTGTATGTGGCCTGTGTGAACATATACTGTACACCTACCTCTTTAATAATATTACCCAGAGTGCTGTGCAGTTGATACAAACTATTTGAATGCAGTGGCAGTGAATGAGCAAAAGTGTCAAAAAAAACCAAAAAAAACTGTACTTTACGGCTCGAGAGAGTTGAGTACCAGCTATTGAATACATGAGGGACAAGCCTTAGTCAATTCATGTGACCAGTCGGAAAGACATTTTTACTCTTCTGATATTTAATTCTGTTAATTTTCCCTCAGGGAGCAATGATGGCACACTGCTGCCTCGGAGATCAGGTTATATTTTTGGCCACAATAACTGGTCCAGCATAGTTCACAGACATTTCCCTAGCCAACAGGGACACTTACAAAATGATTGCACCATTATAATCAACACAAAACTAGCTGAATTTCTCATTCTTCATTGATTTCAATGCAATTCACTGTGTTTGGCGAAGTTCCAAAAACGTTTGTGGTTTTGCCAAACTTGAGGCAAAGTAAATTTAGTGGAGTGCTCTAATCATTATTGTGTAGCTGTTCAAAACCTGTATGTTCCATTATCTGTGGCCTAGGGTCTTGTACTTCTGTTTAGTTTTTGAACATCACTATGTCAATTGTTGAGTTTGGTCTGCTGTAGATAGCATTCTCATATAATTGCTGGTAGATAAAAATTCATTGAAGGGAAGGAATAGCTAGAAAAATTGTACTGCAGGGTTTAAATGACACAAAAGCTCAATTTTGGAATAATTTTAAGATATATCTTTGCCTTTCAATGTTTTAATTGAGAAGAAACCGTAATGTTCACACATATATATATACTGTATGATGTGAATGTGTTTTAGCTAATTTTAGCTTTTCCTCTCACAACCTCTAATTACTTTGCTTGCTAGTGCAGAATATTTCTCTCAAAAAATACAAAACAACATCAGATTATTGGGTGTGTTCTTTTGGCACTTAAAAAAAAACTTATATTCATTCTTGATTGGATTTTGCTAATATAATGTCATGCTGTAATTAGAAAAATTATTTTTTATTTTAACTTCTGGATATGCATTTAATATCTGTTTTACTTCACTTTGAAAATGTTTTGGCAAGCATAATAATATTTGGCACTAGTGTCTCATGTATCCAGCTACCGCAAACCCGAATTGGATTAAACAGATTTAAGTATATATGTATAATAATGATTTGATTCATAATGTTTGTTTTTTTTTCTGAAGCATAGACACGTATCACTTCCACATTTGGGTCTTGACCCAGTATCATAAATATAGTTAAAACAATAGACCCATAAAAATGATAATTACTTGTACTGTACACTCGAACACTACATTGTGCATGCAACTATAAGACAAACTCTGCCTCTGTGCAGTCATGAACATTAAAAATATTCTGGCTCCACTACCGAACAATTAAGATTTATTCACATTAATAACAGTGTATATGTGTGCATCCATTCATCCATTTTCTTAGGTGGGGAGGAGCCAAAGCAAGGCCCTGGAAAGAATGGTGGATAATGCTCATTTACTCCTGGACAAATTAGAGTTACCAACCACGCAATAGAAAGCTTGCCAACTTGGAGAAACCAAACATAAAAACAGCAGTCGCATGCAAACTCCTATCCAAAGCAAAACAAAATAGTACCTCAGTATAGTATGTTTGTATTAGGAGCCGTTTCATATGGTCATGTTGGTAATAATTTTGCAAAGGATGCAAACTGTTTAATGCAAAACAAGTAACTTGGCCAGTTGAGACAAAAGAAAAAAATAATTTTGCTTAATTTAGAAGATTTTGACTATGAATGATCTTGCAACATACTCACTTCAATTCAGCATCATTAATTATATAATGACACTTCAGTTTAAAATTCATAATGTATTTTGCACGTACCACCTGTTAATGCTGCCTTCCATCACATTAGGTGTGTGCCATCTTCTTTTTCTTTTGTGTCACTCACATTTCATGTTATTGCACTGAGTGTATGACTGAATTATACCACAATTAAAAAAGGACAGTTCTGCCCCACACCCCAGTTAAACAAAGAATCAGACACATTCTAATAATTACTTTGGTGTATCATAACTTAAACTTAAAACTAAGACCAAGCTCACTAAGTTCAAGTGCTGTATTGTTTCAAAGACTTCATAGATAAATCAATAAGAATACATACAGTATACTTGCGTTACTATATCACAGTATACTGTGTTCCAATAAATTTTCAAAGTAACCCCATTTTTACTGCACTTATAGTTTACAATTTAAACAGGCATGCAATCATTTTGCAGTTCAAGAAAAGCTGTTGTTAGGAACAGAAAATCTGTCGTTATGGTGGTTTTAATAACACAGTTTCAGAATCTGTGCTTTATTCTCAACAAATATTGCTTAATTGTGTCATAAAATGCAGAGAAAACATATTGCCCCTTTCCTAATATTATCTGTTTCTTGAATGGACTTGAAGCTTTAGACAGAATGCAATATAAGAAAATGGGAAACACAATAGTTTTAAAATTATTACTATTTATATTCAAGGAACAAAGTTATCCAACACCCCAATCACTTATATGAAGAAGTACTTACCCCCATAGTTTTCAATATTTGGTAATAGCACTTTTAGTAACAATAATCACAACAAAATGTTTCCTATAATTTGTTAGCAGTCTTTCAAATTACCACTGCAGAGTTGTAAACTAGAATTCTTTGAAGCATTGCTTAAATTCAGACACACTGGGAGGCTTTTGAAACTGAACTGCTCATTTTAGGACCTGGCACAACAACTCTAGGAGGGTTCAAAGTCAGGATTTTGACTAGACCATTCTAAAATTTTTATTTTATTTCTTAAGTCATTCAGTTGTGGTGTTTAGCTCATTTTCCTGCTGCATAACCCAATTACACTTAATCTTCAAAGACTATTTTGGTAAAGTGCAGAATTCATGGTTCCTTCAATAATGAAACTGCAAAGAATCCCTATACCATCACACTACTATCCCTATAATTTATTGAAGACATGATGTTCTGACTGACGAAAGATATTTTAGCTTTGTGTCATCCAAAGAATCCTTATTTTTTACTGTCCATAGAAAATTATTCCAAAAGGATTGTTTCTTAGCAAATGCAAGTTGAGCATTGATGTTACTCTTGGATATCAGATATTTCTATCTTGCTAATTTCCCATGAATTTTTTCTTATTGTGGAGTTCTGAACATTGATCATAACTGTAGAGACCTGCAATTCTTTGGATGTTTTTCTTGGATCATCTGTAACTTTTTGGATAAGTCATTGCTGTACATTTTAGGTATGTTTATGGCCTTTCCACTGCACATTCAGCACTGTACCAAATGTTCTCCAATTGGAGATAATGTTTTTTTTACTGTGGTGCAGTAAGAGACTTAGAAATGGAATAACTAAGGGTTCGATTACCTTTTCACATGGGCAATACAAGCATTGGATAACTGTATTACTTAAATATACAAAGTTACATTTTATAAAACAGTCTTCAATTTTTATCCGGGCTCCCCTCATCTAATATTATATTGTGTGAAAAGATCCGAAGACATTTATTGTGATAAATATTCAAAAACATATGATATCAGGAGAGGAACAAAAATATTTTCAGCACTATTAACTGTATATATTATTAGTGCTCTATAAACTACAGTATTCTCTTTTTATACTGCAATGTCATAAAAGTATTCATAATAAAATTCTGAAATTTCTCATTTCAAGTATTTTCAACTAAAGCAAATAAATCTAGTAAGGTAGAACCAGGAGATCTTGTGGAACAAGAACTGAACTAAATAATACAAAATGATGTCACAGCTGTATAGTAAACTGCAATGTTCATGTTGTACTTTGATACTTCCATTAATTTTTTTGATTATCATTAAATTAAATTTAGTACTACTCACTTCATTATCACAAAAATATTAACAAGAAAAAAGATACCTCTAAATTAAAAATTATTTCTGACAGTGAAAAAGGATAACAAATATTAATGTGGACAAATGGGTGCTAGTGCCTATTGGACAGCATCTGTGATGGTTTCTGGCCAACATAATTGTTTGACCTATAGTTTCTAACAGTGTGGATATCACAGAAATGTGATAAGAAAGTGTAAAGCTTTGGAAAATTAGTGCAACAGCCAAATGTTGATGATGAATGGTGAATAGCTTGAATGTGAACACTGCAAAGAGGAATGAGAAAAAATAGATAAATATAAATATATAAGGAACAAGGAAGGTCATACCTTTCACTACCTTATCCAGATAGTGAGCTTGGGAGATAAAAGACAGGACATTTAGGGGAGGATTGAACAAAGTGCAATTGCCACCAGCTAAAGACACAATGAAGGATTTTGTTATCTGTTTGGTTCCATCGTTCCACAAAGACAAAGAGAAAGGATAATAAGCAAGCACATGCAGCACATGCAGCCTAATTGTACTGGGGAATCAAAGGATGCTCAAGCAAAGGCAGGGGAGTAGATGCAGAAGTAAAAACAAAATAAAAATTCCATCAGATTCTGTTTGAGAAATATTTGGACTGTGGAAAAGATAGAATGCAACAAGAGTTAACTTTCTTTTTATATGTTTGTTGCATATAATATTTACTGTACACTTAACCACACAGTATGTGCATATACAATACTGTTATAATCTTTTTCCGAATGAAACTGTTAACATTATTTGATTTTACAGTATTGCTGAATTTCCTGAATAAAAAGTTCTTTTGCTTAATATGTAAGAGTGATCTATTTTGCTTTTAATGGTACGTTCTTGCTTTGACAAAAGTAAGCAAACAAAACTAAAATCAACATTGCATTTTAATTTAAATAGAAATTAGTAAGATAATTTAAATGAAATATTAAGAGTCTATTCAAAAATTGTTGGGATAACAAACGTTATCTTATTTGCACCCAAGACTCTCTAAAACAAAAATCAAATAAAAAACAATGGTGATGTTGGGTTAAGCCGATATCACATTATCTAGTTGTGTATGTCAGATTTGCCAGTTGTCAGTTTAAACAATTACAAATCGCTGCTCATATCACATTTATTGACTAAATGCTGACCCTCTAGCAAATCGTGCTCTCCCCTCTTTCACCCAATAACGTGCTGCCTTGCAGAGGTGGCACTGTATGAATGGTTATAAGCTATGGCAAGTTCAGTCTCAGTCTCTGCTCTTTTTTTTCTCTTCCATACTGTTGTGGTTTGAAAAACGTGACACATCAAAGAGACAAACTTCTCGTCTGTTTGTGAGGCTCAAAACACCAGGGTTCCTAATTCCTCATCACTATATTAAATGCATTGCCAGATGAGAATTCACTGGTTGCTAGCTGTCATGGATTCACAGCCTGCCCATAAATTAAAGGCAAAAATCAAACCCGTTTGATTAAATTGGGGAGAGGTGTGGACTAGTTGGAGTGAGTCACTAAGCATGTCAAATTACATGACTGCCTTCAAAGCAGCACACCTCTGACTGCCTCCTACTTGCTAAGATTAGCGATAACTGAAAATCACTAAAAAAAATCACATAATGTGTCATAGCCTTCACCTAATTTTTTTTTTATTACTCACAATGCTTTTAGATGTTGGATGGGCTGTCTATTTTCTTTCTATTGTAAATTATAGATTAGAAATTTACATGAGATTCTGTTATAGATTGGCTATTTTTTTTATAAAGGCCAAACCATACATATAAAGCTGAAAAATTGGCAAAAGGGTACTTCATTCATGCAGCATGCCACAGAGGAGATGATGAGAATATAAAAAATAAAAAGACTTAAACATTTCAAAAAACCAGTGTAAGTAAAACTGCTTAGTAACAGTAAAATGAAAATGTTTACATCAGTTATACTGTGTGAATTAATAAAATGAATAAATGATTCTTATATGCATAAAGTACAACATCAATAGATATCCAAAGTACCACCATTTACCTGTCAATAGTTTTAAAGAATATAATGCATTAGAAAAAATCTAAATAAATTAAACTACACACAGCAGGACATTGAAAGAAGCAACAGGAAACAAAAGAACAAGAAGTCAGTTGACTGCTGCTAAAAGCGTCATGTTCATTAATCTGAACAAAAATCATGCTGTGGTCAACTATTAAATTAATTTCAAATGGTGAGTAAAGGATCTGGAGAAGAACTAATAAAAATGACACAATTCAATAAGACATATAGATTTAGTTTTAACAGTGTGGTCTCTTCATATCTACCAATAAAATTGCCTATAAGACAATGAACCAACCATGACAGATAGATAGAGCTATATTTTGCTTTAAAAGTAACATTAAGCAGTGTTGTATTTTAAAGGTATATATATTCATAATAGTTACATGCTTATTACATATAAAATGAATAAAAGGCACTGCTAAATGCTCAATTTAACCATATGATAATGCATTTTGGCGTGTTGATGATACATCTTATAATCACTTTATGATACACAAGCAAGATAATATATATATTTTTATATATATATATATATAGATAAATATAGACATATACATACAGATATTTAAGGAGTATGCTTTTATACTTTAAAAGTTTCCTTTGAAATAAATGGAATCACATTATATTATAAAGTATCCCTTTTACTTCTAGACGTAATTGCTGAGCGCTTTGAGTAGTGAGAAAAGCGCTATATAAATGCAAAGAATTATTAATTTAGAGCATTTGGTCAAGGAAAATAAGTATTTCCAAATAGTTGTGTAAATGCTTTGATTAAGAACTAAAAATCTTTACAAATGTCATTATCTAAATCAGACTAAGCTTTGTGATAATATGCTGTCTGCAGCCACTGTGACTTGTCACATCAGCACATTATCAATCTGCGGATGCTCAATATGCACTTTTTGACCTAGACAAGTTAAGTCAGCGCATCCTTTATCACAGTGTGTTTTGTCATTATTGCAGCTATGTACATATGACATGTGTGCTGCAAGAAAACATTTTATAAACATTTAGATCTGGTTTACTGTTTGATTCTGAAGGAATATTTAAGGAACAACAATTGGGATCAAGGTTTTAATTGACATAAACACACGCTCACACACACATACACAAAGATAATGAATGGACATCAGTGCGCATTCACACATAAAAATGCATGAAGCCAGACTTATAATACCTAAGCAAACCTCACCGTGCTCAGCAAAGTTACACAAATTCAATTAAGCATGCAATCCCCATTTATTTTTGTTTTTGTACATTTATTTATTTTGTGAATCAAATGATTTTTTCAGCCTACCAATGGTGCAGTGCTCTCCATTCCAACCAGGACTGCATTCACACTTGCCATCCTTGCATGTTCCGTGCTCGTTGCAGCGTGGGTGACATGCCCTCTGATCACAGGCATTGCCCATCCAACCCTCGTCACAGCGGCAGGTGCCTGACACACAGATACCATGTCCTCCACAGTCGGCTGCACAAATCTCTGTGGGAGAAATGGGTTGGGGATGCAAAGGAAGACAGAGAAAGAGTCAGTGAGCGAAGCAAGAAGAGGAGAAAAAAAGCTAAAGTTATTGTCAGGGAAAACAGCCACGCTCCACTACCTTGTCCAACAGTGAATGAAAAGAATTCCTGCACCTCATAACAGTAATCCCTTTTGACAATAAGATTCTAATAAGTAGATTACAAAGAAAGGACATGGATTGTAAAGCCCTTTAGCTGACTGATCCTCCTACTTGCCTCTTCCTTCCTTTCAGCCTCCCATCCATTGTTCAGTAAAGTAAAAGAAGGAAGAAAATCCAGTTTTAGCTTTTTAGACAAAACTAGAACACATGCTTAATTTAATTAAAAAAATGGCTAATGGAATTAGCATGACATCAAGAAGTTACTCAAACCATAAGTAAGTGCTTTACTGAAAAACATTTGCAAGTCAATGGATGCAAATCATTATTTCATGAAAGCACAAACGCAAATTATAGTAGATGGATTTGCCCTGTGATTATTTCTATTATTATTTCATAATTTATTTTGCTAATTAATTAGAATGTGCTTTTAACATTAACTATCTGCATTCTAATAATTTGTCAGGCTAAGGTTAAATATAGACAAACTTTAAGTGTTGCAGTTTCTGTTGGACCTCATAGATGCCTCAGATCAGGAGATGCATGCCAAATCAGTTTTGCAGTTTCAGGCTTAGACATATTTTCTTGACTGCCATTCATGCTAATGCTTATTTAACATAACAGCTTAATAACAATGTAAAGTAACTAGGAATATTCTAAACCCAATTGGTACCACTCGTGCTTTAAAGAAAAATACTGTATATATCATAAAGTGCCTGTCCACATACATATAAGTGTTCTGCCAAATGTATTTGACTAAATCATCTGTCATGGATGAAATAGTAAATTTAGTGGATGCATGGGTAATTCCACACAGTTTCTAGCCATAAAGATGTTATGGGGTGGAAGCATAAAAAGAAAAAAAAAATGTACGTTCCATCTACTTAATTCTGTTCCTTTTGTGTTTCACTTGAGCTGCACTGCCTTTAAATTTCATGTATGTATCCAGATTACAGGTATGAAAATATTATTTGAACATTATTAGTTTTGTATTTACTATAAGTTACTAATAGTCTCTGGTTTGTCAGATGTTTCACAATATGTGCAATGTGCTGAGCCACACTGCTGAGAATATAATAATACACTAAAGAGAACTGGAAAATTACCCAAATAATTAACCAGCTATACAAGAACCCAACATAAGTGAAGACAATTATTTAGATAAGCATATTAAAAGACATATCCTTCCATTTTTAAATTTTGTTAATCTAATCAGCATTGTAGATAATTGGACCATAAGAAGGCAGCAATGGGAAGAAAACTGAATCTTGACATGGAGGTGAGAGAAGACTGGAGAAAGGACAATGATAAAATGAGTTCTAAATATAGTAACATCCACAATAGTATTAAAAACCACAACAGTGAACTAAGAATAATCCATTTGTTTTGCTCAGAATTTTACTATAGTCTTAATGTATAATAATTTATATAGTAAGGAAAAAGCTTCAGTAACATCTAAAAATAGTCAGTATTCACTTCATAAACTTGTTTAAATTGATAGTTCTCTGATGTTTGTAGCACAGATGTTTCTATGTTCCTCACCTGGCAGTGTGAACTCTAAAAATAACATGACTAACAAAAGAGGTGAAGCCAATTTTCTCCTGTTTCAATTTAGAGAATACCACAGTCATTTAAATAGAAGGTCTATCAAGCAAAGGATAAAATGAATTACATTCAAGGTTATAACCCATATTATTTGTCAAAGTAAATGCTGAAAGGTCATATTTGAATTATTGCACAATTCATATAAGGCTCTGTTAAAACTGAATAGTTAACTATTTTGCTAAAACTAAGGACTCAAGCAGCACTGTTTAAATGCTGCAATTGCACTGTTTGCAAATATTTCTTTGTTTGTTTTTATTACTGCAAATAAAACATAAGTTATTTACGCCATGGTCAAAACTGCTGACTGATCTATAACAAGGGCATTTTCCTGGATATGCCCATCATTCATTTAACTACTGTATAAAATGAAACATGGTAAAAATGCTTACTGTTACTCAGACTCATCTGATATTATAAACATTTAAAGAGAGAAATTGATGGGTCAGCCATTAACCTAGGTTGTAAACCTCTAACATACAACACATCAACTTCATTCACAAGGTAGACTGCAAACATTCAATATTTCAATGGTTATTTTTTTTATCTGTATTTCCAATGAATATAGTACATATTTTGTTAAAATGTTTAAATACTTCCATCATACACAAGTTAAAGAGATTATTCTACAGCAAAATATATTAACCCAGGCATACGTGTGATATAGTTCTTCCTGATTGAGGCTGTTGACCTGACACTAACATTTCCTATAAATAGCAAGCATTTATGAATTGACATGGGCCACAATCTTTAACACCAAAATCAATTTATCTATTAACCTGTTCAAGCCTGTTCAAGTTTGACAGGAGCCATAGAGTATCCCTGTGGTGCCAAGCACAAGGTACAAACTAATTCTACATGGGGCGGCAATTTATCACAAGAATAAATTACATACCGTATATACTTGTGGATAAGTACTCTCGTGGATAAGTCGGGACTTGATTTTACCATATAATTTCTGGTATTTTATAATGTCGGTTGTATAAGTAGAATGTGGAAAACTCACACTATTGGTCCAAGAGATTATGATATGCTAACGCCCACCTGAGAGACGAACCACGGAGCACACTGCCTTTTTTTTTTTATATGTATTGTGCCTACGTGACCACACGGTAATACTTGAACTATTCCGAAGCAATGTTTGTACTGAGTTGTGTTTTATGTATCTCACATCCCCATACCCACCTAATCGTGAGAGCATTCCTTATCTACGATGGAGCGTTCGATCAGAAGAAAACATGAAGCTGGTTTTAAATTAAATGTCGTTGAAGTAGCGAAAGAAATTGGTAACTGCGCTGCTGCAACAAAATTTGATGTGTCTAAGAAACTGATGCGAGATTGGAGGAGGAAAGAAGATGTAAAAAAAAACCTAACTGTCGCATTTTTGAATGGGAGTATAAGTCGGGGTCTGATTTTATGATCAATTTTTTGGGTTTCAAGACCCGACTTATACGTGAGTATATATGCTAGTTAAAAAAAAATTGTTTTATTTAGGGTGAACAGTTCATCAACATGAATCTAAGCAGTCTAACAATTAAATACTCAGTTTCTGCTGAAATGAAAACTAAACCAAATATTGTCAAGAGTCTGAACATACTTTGAAAGTTCTGATGCTGAAGCATTTGTCATGGCTTTCTTTACATCTCAGTTGGCTAACTTAATTTCTCTCTTCAATGATCTGCTCATACAAGGTATTACAGGTTACAACAAATTATAAATGCTGCACCAGACTCTTAGTCCTCATTTGACCATCTCATACTGGCTCCTTGTATAATGCAGAAACTCAGCTGCCGACATCATCAAAACTTAAGACAGTGGAGATCTGACAGTGTCCATCAAAAAATCACTGTTAGATGGAGCTTTGTGGTTCTGTTCTTATGTGTGTTTATGAAGCTCTGTTTGTATTGATTTGTACATTCAAACTGAAGACACGGCTGTTCTCTCTGGCTGTATAATTGTTTTGCCTTCATTCACAACTTTTAATATTTCTTCTAATTATTGTGATAGCAGTAACACAATGTGCTATTGAAGGTTAATTTGGACTGCAAGCAGTACTCAGCCAAACTCTACCCAAAATGGGGCAGTTTGCTGTGAACTTTAACTTCAGCCTCATTTCTTTACACATTTACACTTTCCTGCAGTTTTACATGTCTGCTCTGCAAATAATCTTTTTGTGTGGGTTTTCCTCTAGGTTCTCTGGTTTGGGTTGTTTAATTGGTGATTCTAAATTGTCTCTGTTTAAGTGTGGGTGTGTCTACGAGTGGGCCCTGCAATGGACTGGTACCCTTTACAGGGTTTTTTACCTGCCGTGTCCCAAGAACTTAAGGATCAGCTCTGACCCACACAACCCTGAAACAGAATTTAGGAATGTCATGTGTGATAGATAGCACACAGGGACTGGCGTCATGGAAGGAGTAGAACACGAATCCTTACCCAGCAGGGATGCCAGTAGCATGGCAGTTCCAGGGAAGTTAATGCATTCAGGAAATTTTATTCCTCAGTATGTCAGGCGGCAGGCTCCCTGGTTTAGATTTCCCATTCGGACACCAGAAGGGCATGCTAGGTCTTGCAGTCCCATGGAACAGCCCTGCTGGATGCCATGGGGGCTGCCAGAGGGAGCCGAAGGGATGCATAAGCCCTTCTTTCTGGAACTTCTGATTGGCCTGGAAGTGCTTCATTCAGGCTATACCCTAGTACTGGAAGTACTCCTGGGTCCCATAAAAAGGAGCCATTTGACTTCAGTCAGGAAAGCCAGTGTAAGGATGAAAAAGACAAAGCTTGCCTGAATAAGTGGAGAATTGAAAGAAAGAGACGGAAGAGAAACAGAGTATTACTGAATATTGTAATTGTGGTTGTGGTGTGGAAAACTTTTACTGTGAAAAGTTTTGCAAAGTAAAAAAAACTTTTATTTTACACCAGAACTTGTATCTCTGTGCTGCTGTGTTGGGCGTTTGGGGAGCTACACTGCCCCTTGGTGACCACATACGGTATAATTATAAATGCTATCAGGATTTATGGCAAGGTAACTGCCAAACTTTGAAAAACAGAGATAATTTAATAAAGCTTTGCAACTATATTATATAGCATAAAGTACCTGATTTTTAAGTTGAGAACAAGATCAATAGTTTTATTTAATGGTAAAAATATTAATCTACTACTTTGCAGTTTATGGAAGTGTTCACAAAATGTTCAAAAATTGCCAGAAATAACAAGAAAATTGCTCAGCTAGAAGCAGCTGGTCATTGCATTGTGATTATCATTTGTGTGTATGTAAGGGATAAAAAAAAACTAATATACTGTACAATATGATTGCTCAATATAACACCCAGGTTTATAGCTCTCATGTTAAATTAACATATACAAGTAACTGTTTATTATTATGAACTCTTTTAAAATCAAAAACGTGATTTTAGAGGTAGCAAAAGAAGTTAAAAAATACTAAATGTCTTCATCCAAAGTTAAATGTAAGGCAAAGATTTATAGAACAACAGTAACTGCAGCCAAAGGGTGATACAAATGTCATCATCATTTACACTGTTCTGTCAAGCGTAATTCTGAGTAGCGACAGTTATCTGCCTTTTGTGTGCCCTTCAGTGCCAGAGCATGGTAAGGAATCTCACATATTAGAAATGCACACTGAACTGATAGCAAGATGACCACAGAAAAGAAATTTTACTTTTTTTTTGTTTTAAATAAGTACTGTAAAAAATATGTTTAAACCTCCGTTGACATCTTGCACTTACCAGTGCAGCTCCACTGGTGCAATCTAACAAGCAGTATAGTCTAAAGTGCTTAACCTCTTTCTTACTAGCTGGCACCAGACAGCTGGAGCACACATGCACAATGTTACACCCTACAGTACAAGGTAATGTCTTTTTTTAGAGTGCTGAAAATATGTGTAGTAACACAACAAAATAAGTATTGCATTAGGTTACTTGTTACTTTAAAAAGTAAACAGACTATGTGTAATGGATGTTATTTTTAATACATTACCACCAACACTTTATGGGACCAAAAGTCATCCTGGCAGTATCAGGTGTAAGGAAAGAAGCAGGCACAGATGAAGTTTAAGTCAATCACTTGACATATTCAGGCACACAACATCGCTCATACTGGGCAGGGTTAAGAGTGTCCAGTTCATTTAACCCACAACTCATTGGAACACAAGAGAAAGACCAAAATGCCAGGAGGGAAATGGGAGCAGATATAAAGAAAGTGTATAAACTCCTGCAAGTCACCAGGTCATGGTTAAAATCCTAACTTTTTTATGGAAAACTGCATATGCATTTATTTGATTGGACATTTTTAATGACTAAAACAAAAAAGGAACTGTAATTAAGAGAAGTCATTACTAATTAGGTTACTACTTAGAAGAAGAAAACAAGAATTGAAAATTTAACAGCAATCAAAGTTTACTGCAAAGACCTTTCATGAAAGATGAATCTTGAGTCTCTTTATATAATGTGTTTAGGAACTGTATAAATGATTCTAACATTATGAGACTGCATGGTTTTCTTAGATGATTTGAAGTTTCTGTTTAATTATTTTTTTATGAGTTTTCATGTCTTAATTTTTCAGTGCACTGATCCAAACACATTAGAAGAAGTTTCAGCTGAGGGGCTGCATGCTTAACTACAAAACAAGGCAGACTCAGTCAAAAATTAAACACAAAATTTTATACTTATGGCAACAGTAACTAGAGATGTGTCCCAACTTTAATAAAGTATATACCATTCATTAATTTAAAGTTTCTAAATAAAAGGTACTATTCCCTACTAATTATGGAATAAAGGTTCCTTTGATTTATGTCTGCCTCCTCTAATTTCTGGCCACCTGCTTATTGAATTAGATATTTATCTCTTGTATTGCTATTGAAATGGATTTTAAGTATCAGAAATAACACGAGCCCTTTACTACTTAGGTTATATAAACAGCGGTATACTTGGTATTAGGAAGCCCAAGTATAATTCAAACCTGTTTCATGCATTTACATTTTAAAATGGTATGTCTGTGAACATGGTACACACATTTAAAATACCGGGAGAACACAATCTTTTTTTTCTCACTATTCTTTATTAAGCATATAATTTAGCACAAAACATATGTGTATTATTATTCTTGAGCTTTACCCAATGTCCGTCATTTTCAAAACCTTTTAATCTAAGGCAGGGTTTCAGGGACTGTAGCTTATGCCAGCAGCACTGGGCGCAAGGTAGGAAATAGCTTTAGGTAGGGTGTTAATAAATTATAGCACCCACTTGCTCACACACACACTTGCACTCATACTGAGACTAATTTGGAATTGTTAATTGACATAGCTTGCATGTCTTTGGATATGTGGGAGTAAAAACCAGAGTACTCAGAGGAAAATCCATTCAGGCATTAGGAAAATGTGCATATTCCACCCAAACATCATCCAGATGCAAGATTCAAACTCAGAAAAAATGGATGCATGATGTACAATCATACCACCACTTTACCTCAAACTGATTTACAAAATGTACACACGTATAAATACAAATGAATGCTTGAAATGACATGCAAAGTTAACTGTCAAAAAGCAAATATTTATAATAAACCTAATTGGCTTCCAATCAGGAAACCAGTGCTATGAAGTGTTTAGGCTATTTGTTGCAATTTAATATTGCTCAGGAATGAATGGTCACTGAACATCTTAAAAATACCTCATACCATGGTTCTCAGAAAAACTTTTTACTTTAATCACTCAACATATTAAAACGGGGTCAGATTTTTTACTTTTCATTTCTAAGGCCACTAAAGTAAAGATGAAAAGTAAAGTAAGGATCATATTGGCTCATGTGGGCAATTTTCTTGTTAGGTGGACTCTATTCTTAATAATTACTAAATAGTGTGAATGGTGGCTTTGACTCTGAACTGATAGTGAAAATTTGTTGCCTTTTGTAATTGCTTCAACTGGACATCTAAGTGCTTTTTTGTTAGAAAACCAGCTTACAGGAATAAATTTAAAGCAACTATGTTGTATTTACATTCAGATAAAACACTACTGAATTTATTCTTTTCTCACTTTTTATATAGATAAACAGTACTGTACTATGTCTTCAGTACTATCCAGCCATCCCTGTAAAGGAGTAAGCTATAACATATGCTGGTGGACAAGACAATGCCAGACTGCAGTTTATGAGGCTCAAAGACTGTGTCATTAACATGGATGTGAACCATAATGAAGCACCACAAGGAACTGTCCTTTCACATTTTCTGTTTCTGTTGTACACCTCACACAATAAATATAACACCTGGTCATGTCATTTGCAGAACTTCTCAGATGACTTTACAATAATGGAGAGCATTGACAAAGAGGGTGAGCCGAGACTCAGTTGGAGAATTTTGTTTCTTGGTGCAAATACTGTAGAATTGTTTGCAACTCAACATCATCAAAAGCAAGAAACTAGTTGTTGAGTTATGTTGCACTAAACTGCCTCTACATTAAGTCAATATTCAGTGACAGTGGATGAAAAGGTGGTGTACTACTGCAAGTATTTGGGGGTACATATCATTGATAAGCTGGACTGGTCTAATAATGCAGAGGAGCTATTAAGTAGAGCAGACACTTTTTTTTTTGGAAGAATGCATTCATTTAATGAGACCAGTGACATATTTTACATGTTCTATAATTCTGTCATAACCAATGTGATTTTCTGCACTATAGTGTGTTGGGCCAGTAATGTCACTTCAAGAGAGGCCCTCTGAATTAACAAGTTACAAAAGAAGGCAGACTTAGCTATGGAACACACTCTCAACCTGATGGAGAGGGTATCAGAGTTGAGAATGAAGATAAAAAACTGACAGCTATTATGAACAATGCTGCCTATCCTCTCTGTGACACAGCAGCATTAAGTACTTTAACCAAAAAACTATTCCACACAAGTTTGTCAAGAAATACTACACAGGCTCCTTCAAATCTACATCATTAATGAATTTATAATGCCTCACCATAACTGCTTTCTTATCAATAGCCAAGTCAGAATTTTTGGTTTCTTTTCTTTTTATAATTCTTGTGTGTTTTGAGTTAGGATTGTTGTTGTTTGAATATAAATATTTCTACATTTCCTGAGCTTCTGTCAAAGGTAAATTTCTCCTTTGGTACCATCTTATATATAAACGTCTATGCGTGGAAGTGTGTGTGTCTGTCCGGCACGGGGTAAAGGCTCCACCTCCGAGGAAACATAAAACTTGCTTAGCCGCTAATAACACAAGCAGGGCCAGCATGTCAGCAAAATGAAACCTCAGAAGAAAGACAAAGTCGCTTAGCTGCTAACATCAGCAAAACGGTATCCCCTTTACTCTTGCTCCCGCTGCTAATGCACAAGCGAAGCGAGTACATCGGCAAAACGAATCCTCCTAGGAGAGAGATGCCCGGAGTAGCTCCTTTCAATTACCTGACATCTCTACATTTCAGTTTTTTTTTTCTGACGATTTCAATAGTTAGCACGGGCTTACACAGCTAGTCTACTATAAAGACCTCAGCCATCCTGCATAGTCACTATTCTCCCTTCTTCATTCCAATTCAGAAAATTCAGTACTTGTGCCAGCAGAGAAGAGTTTCAAGAGAAGAGTGAAAAAAAAATCTTCCTTAAAATTATTACTTAATTGGATTTTTTATTAAATTAGATTGATTCAGAGGCTAATAGAGTTCTTGTTGTCTTCTTACTTACATGTGCTATCAACGTGCAACATATCACAGCTCTCTGGAATGATGATTAATGAGAATTAACACATTATAACTTCTTAATTCCTTTTCTGGAAAATTTCAGAAATACAGTCAAGAACTTTTATGGAAAGATTTTCAAATGAATGCAGTGTAAAGCAGATGTAATTGTTGAACATTCTTGAAAATGTATTGATATTTCTATCAATATTTTGTGCATTTAAATGGAACTTAACTTATGTATAACTGAGTCTCTTTCCTTTGTTTTCTTAAGAGAACTACCATTGCAGCCTGCGTATAATACATTCCAGGGGGCCTCAATTCTAAACCTTTGTGTGAATTTGGGTGTGAAAATATGTACACACCAAAAAAACAGGATAATACATACAACAAAGAAATAAATCAGACTTTTAAAACCTGCTGCAAATTTCTATGCAACCTCCCCTTTAGAAATTACAATCACCTTTTAGATATGTGAATGTAAATGCACCTTGAACGCCACCCTAAAAGATTCCTTATATAGAGCATGCTAATGAACCTCTAAAAATACAATCATGATGCTGAAGAAATTTAGCTGGTAGTACAGCCTCCATCCTGACGCATTGAGACCCTATCACCAGCATTCAAGAATATCTGAGGGTGCAAGATCATGCATTAACATTTTAGCGCTTCTCCCCTTTGTTCTGCGGGTCTAGGAAAGGCATAAGACATCTGTGCGGGTAGACACTATCACATGGAACATGTATTGATGATACTGCAAATAGTACAGGTCACATGAAACACTGAGGGTTCAGCCAGTTACCTTATCAACAAGCAATTCACCACTTACAGTACAGTCATGTCTGCCAAAGCTACTTTGTCCCAAAATAAATGAATAATGGACTGACCCAGGCCGCTGAGATACAACGTTTGTCAGCCACACCTTGGTATCACAGATGACTTGTACAACATGTCACTACTTATATAAAAGCAGTTTCATTCTTGCTAAGCGCCCTTATTCTAATAATAGTGCAAAAATTTCTCTGATTATTTTAAGAAAATAGGACTCTCCTTTCAATTGCCCTTTTAATTTGGCAAAAATGTTATATTTCATGTATGCACACCCGCACCTTCCAGCACAGTGGCCATGATGCTGATACTGTAGACAGTTGGCCAGTTCCCTGACAACTGATAACAAGTAGCTGATATAAAATGTCAAAAAAATAAAAAAAAGTTCTTCAGTACAAACACGCAGAATTGGCCCTTTTAAAAGGGACCTAAAATACAGTCTGTACACCATATTCAACATTTTTGAGGTGTAATATGTTTCTCACATCATTGCACATTATAATAACAGCTCAGTGATATGAATTATTATTCGTGTTGAGTGATCAGTTAAAGCGCTCATTTATACTTCACGCTCAGAACGCGTACACACATGCATCATGGCTGCCACGTGTTCCCAGCATTCATTTGATGAATCCTCTAAGCACATCCTAAGAAATTAATGCGGCGCATGTGCGAGGTGCACAACCAGCAAGAAGTCGGGAGGCACAGTGTGATAAATGTTGGAATGTGATGTCAGAATCTATGTTTACTATCTACATGTGACAGAAAGCCGCTTTGAGGATCCTCCAGGATCGATGTGCCTGTTTCGATGTTTGATGAATGGTTCGATGTGGTGAAGCAAAATGCAGACATACAAATGCATTTGAGGTGCTTTTATATATTTATCTACATTTTTTTGTGCACCTTCACAACAGCATCAGAATGTATGGCAGTGTATTTGAGCCACAAAGAAAAAAATTAAGGACATGGTGAAAAGGTGTATTCAGGTAATTCACAACACAGCAAAACCAAACCTGTTCTCACCGTGATGATATCTCACACTGTCACCTGGCGGAATCTACGTAAAGTACTTTACGTAAAGTACACGCACAAGTATGAACAGTACAACACTTGTGTAGCAGTAGTGTCCACTGGAGCAATCGTCGCCTGGCATGAAGTATAAACCTGGCCAAACACATGTGCCTGCAATTCCCAACTTTATCAAGGATGTCAATTTACCAGTTTCTCCAAAATTGTGTATACATGGGTCAGAACTTCCATGAATATTTGCATGTTCTTTTATAAATTCTGATGTTTTCATGGGAAGTTGCATGCACAAGTTTTGAGCATCTTTTTGTGCGTATGCAAGCTTTATTAATGAGAATCCAGGTGTGGTAAACTACAGGGGACCTGTCAGGTTTTTGACATCTAGATGGCCATAAATAACCTCATTTATTAAGCATTATAAATTAGCATTCCATTCATCAAATACAGATGAACAATTGCCAAAGACAATTGCAGTATATTTAAACAGGCAAGAATTAATACACACACAATGGATTATTAAGCAGTTCTAGCTTTACTGTATGAATGTGCTCACATAACAGTTTGAAAAAATGCAAAAAAACAAAAATAATACTCTATTCCCTGTCTTATTTCCATTATGAACATTTATTTTGTAGTTTTTTTCCCCAAAATTTACAGCAAAATGCACAAACTACAAAAAAAAATCATCTTGGTTAAAATAAAATTTTTTGGCTAGTAGAATTAAGTAGAATTTCTAGGACAATATTACCATCTTATCATACACTATGATCTAGTCAATTAACCAAGTTGATAGAAGTAGAAGTACTTTATAATTTCCTCAGTTTAAAGATGTTATCTATACTTTTAAAAAGCCCAAATAAAATGTTCACTAAAACGTTGAAAAATATTTGCAGTTTTGACCCAAACATTCTAGTAAAGCAAGAACAGGCCATAATACCAAATCTTGTGAGCTGTGTTTTAGCATTAAACGAGCTTACATTTTTCACACCAACTTACATTTTTCACACCTTCTGAGTGGTATTGCTACAGATTATTTTCTATTACCTGGATTATATAGGTTTTTAGTTGGATGTAAAATGAAAATTTGACAAAAATTAACTAAAACTGAGGAGATCTTTTAGCATAATAAACATATATCATGTTGTTTTTAATGAAATAGTGGTTGGATGCTGTTGTATTTCTCAGTATGCAATTTGCTCTAATTGCCGAGAAAGGTGGTGCCACTTTTCTCAAAACACATTTCTGACAGATACAGAGTATCTGCAGCAAGGCATATGAAAGCAGCTAATTGTCCTTTTCTCAGGAACCAAAGGCACTGATTAGCAGCCACTATGATGATGCACATGGTTTTTTCTATAGAAATTTGCAACAAATGAGCAGAAGATTAAATCACTGAGTGGGTGATTAAACAACACTGATACTAACACTTTATATAGTTTTAATTGGCAATGGGATTATATCAATGAAATACTTTTATTTTCATGTCAATTGTTACAAAAAGGAACCAGCAATGTCCATCAACTTAACTCATTTGGCACACTGAATCAGTTTCTTACATATGTACGTCAAATACTTCTCACAAGCCTTTTGCTAACCACTGGAATTATTCTACCATTGTAAAACAGAAAAAAACTATGATTACCTCTCATTCATTGCAATGTGTTTAGATAATCCACTAATCCGCTTTCATAACTTCAAAACCTTCTCTAAGAAGTTCAAAGTGAAAACTGAAAAGGTATGCCAATGGTGTACCAAAAATTACCTGTAGAACAATCATGCCCAGTCCAGTTGGCATCACAGCTGCAAGTTCCAGTTTCTTGGAGAAAGGTCCCATGTCCCGAGCAGTGGTCCATGCAGGATGGTCTTGTATTTTCACAATTGGGCCCTCCCCATCCCACAGTGCAGTGGCATTCTCCACGAACACATACTCCTCTCCCAGAGCATGTGGGATCCATGCAGTCCACTAACAGCAAAAATAATAAAGAAGGAATAAATGTAATGTCACAAATCATGAAATTAGTCAAATCATATTACTAAATATAGTGCTGCATTCATAACAGAGAAAACCTGTTTATTAATTTTAGATTTTAAACATTCAAACAGAAGAAAAAAAGTTGTAATATTTCTAAAATGAATATACCACAATAAATGAACATATCAGTAGTATATTTAATTGATCTGCACTGAAGAATGTCTTCAACTAGTTAAACAAAAACTAAATTTAAGTTTAGAGGGTAATATTTTTGTTTTCAATCTGCTTTAAAATGTATTTATATAGTACATGTTAGATGCTCTATAATTGCCTGTAGGCAAAATAAAAAAAAGCCTTCAGCAAATACATTCTCCAATTATGAAGCAAGGCAGCTTTATAAATAAAATTTTGCATCAATTAATTAACTGTTTAATAAATCTCTACTATCCCAGTTCATAAGTGAGCAAAAATTGTCAGTAGAGTACAGGGTATAGGAGTTAATCAATGAATTTATTACTAAAGTAATTGCAATTGAATAATTTCTTATTAGGTTAAGTACACTAACTTGGGTACTGAGAGTGACTGTGGGTGTGTGTGTGAATGGGCCCTGTGATGGATTGCCAATTTGTCAATGGCAGCTTTCTGTTTGGCATCCAGTCTAGCCAGAAGCGGCTCCTGTCCTCTGGAACCTTGAATTGAATTAAACAGGTTTGAGAATCTTATGTTGCATTAATCACTTTAATAAAGTGCCATTGAAAAAATAAATGCTTGAGCAAGTTAACTAGTCTTACTTTGCATAATTTTTAACAAAGCTTAACATGGGACACTTTAACCTGATGTTTGAAGAAGGCATACGTTTGCTACCATTAACTTAATTTTCTGTTATTGCAACTATAGTGATCTGAAGACATTTGCCTTTTATTATAGCTTTTAACCAATGCACACATTGCCCAACAGAAACTTTTAAATGTTTCAGTTAGAGATGTGCTGTTAATGAGTAACATTACATTTTTTTGTTTTAAATAATCTATTTGTTGAACATGACTGCATTCAACAGATTCATATATTCATTTAGTCTGAGGCCTTGTACTAAATTAAAGACTATAGTGCTTTAACTTTAGTGTTTTTGAACTAATTAAACATAAGAAATTTAAAGAAACAAAAGGTATGTCAGTAAAAGAATACCATAAGAGACTCCCATTATTAAAATATACCAAACCTAAAGTGAAATACTTGCACTACATGTGCACTACATTGACCTGAAGCAATAATAACTGAATAAAACACAAAGTTAACACCTCCTCTTCCTAAAATGCTTTTGGAAAAGTTTCATTCTTGAAGTAATTTTCTGAACATGTTTACTTAAATACACGGTTACAACAACATTACACACAAGACGGGGACTGACTTTGGACGAACTATCACTCTTCACACGAACTATCACACACACTTACTCAATCTTGGTCATAGTGGGCCAGTTTAGAATCACTAATCAATTTAATGTTCATGTCCTTGGGACAAAACACATACAGAACCAGGCGAAAATCTATCTAAACAAGACAAGACCATACCAGTTCGAATCACGTAAATTCCAATATGGACTCTGCTCTGTTGGGCCCTTGAGCAAGACCCTTAAACTGCACTTGCTGAGTGTTTTGAGTAGTGAGAAAAGCACTATATAAATGCAAAGAATTATTATTATTATTATTCATAAAACTTCATACATACAGCTCATGAATGGACTGGGATTTGGACTCAGAGGCTATTGACAATGATCATTTCTGCTGCTTGCATTTCCATTACAACATTTCTATACTGTAACAAGCTCTTCCAGACAGATTTTCAAAAAATGTTTGTTGGCGCACTGACTAGTACCGCATGCTAGACTGCATTTCAGCTGCACAGCCTGAACAGTAAATGCTAAAATAATGGGCCTTTTCCTGTTAATGCTTACAAAGGAGCCAACATTTATTATGCAAGCTTACATATACAGTAGTTCAGCACATATTGAATTGTAAAAAAACAAACAGAAAACCAAACAAAATTCCTACATGAATAAAGTTTTCAAATAACTAAACAGATGACATAAACACATGGACAATGTATGTTGATGAAACAGCACATTCCACTGAGCTGTCTCGATTTGTTATCTACTTACTGTATATTAAAAGTTCCATGTTGACATTGTCCCTTCTGTTGTAAAAACTTGACGAGTACAACAGATAATATTGTCTTCTTACATTTGTTGCTAAGTAACTAACTAATGCAGAATAATTCTCATACAGTTTTAGCTGGAAATTTACTTCTCCTTGTTTTTTTTCCTGCATCCTCATATTTCAGAAATATGCACAAATGCGTTGTTTCTGCTATCAAGTGTGTTTTGAGTTAAAAGAAAGACACCAAAATTTATACAAGCTTTTCTGGCTGGTATAGAGCCAAATGGAAAACCAAATGCAAGCTTTACAAGAGTGAACATTTGTAAAATAATAATGTTACTGTTTCTGGTTAGTCACTTCTCAAATCAAGGCCACTTTATGTTAAATTAATAAACAACTATAATCCACAGATCACAGATTTATTTTATATTACTTTTCTGATGTTGTATCATTATCCCTTTGAAAAAGGGAAATGTTTGCTTTGCTTTTGATTAATTGAATTCACCAGTCTACTGTGGTGAAGTAAATCAAATTAACTGCTGCACCAAAAAGCACTCATCATTATTACATTTGCAGTATAGTTAAGTCTTTACAGTATAATTTGGTAGTTTAGTGACATCAGAATCCCTACACTTTTTCTAAAGGCCATGACTTTTTAATAAAATTAAAAATCAGTTTCTTTAATAATGAGTATGTATCTGTGCTAACATGAGAAGAAGATGTACTGTGATTTGAGTTTTTTCTTCTCCTCTCCTATTATACATCTTATGTTATACAAATTGCATACTTCTCCCAGTAGCTGCTGAGGCCTTTAAATATGCTTTCTATATCAACAACAACAACAACAACAAAATTAATTTATTTCTTACATAGCCCAAAATCATAAAAGGAATACCTTAATGGGCTATAACAGGCCCTATTTTTTGACACCCTGCAAGTCCTTTACTCCCTAAGAAAACAAGAAAAAAAAACTCACAGAAAAAAAAACAACTTGTAGGGAAAAAATAAAATTGAAGAAGCCTTGGGAAAGGTAATACGGAGAAAGTCTTCCAGGTAGATTGGGCATGCAATGACTGTCAAATAATGGGGTAAGTACAACACACAAAACCAAAAACAAGTAATCCTCTTCACAGAGCTTGATGGTCAATCCATCACTGTCACCTCAGAAATACAATATAATAGTACAAACTAGTTTATTGTTGCACATGGCTCCAAGTGTAACTCAAGGCAAAATGTAAAAATAGATTATACCGCTCACTAAATACAGAATTCACACATAAGGGTAAAAATGTGTTCAAAAACATTAATAACTAAGTAGAAACTAACTAACATAAATAAAAACCAACAATATCTGTCTACCATTTAATTGTAGAACCACACCAGATTTTAGAAAAGGAGTCTGACAAACCAGACACAGTCAGAGTCAAGAAAATGCACACAAAGGAATTGTGTATCTGAACACTCAGGTCCAACAGAATGTATGAACAGAAAACATTTGTCAATACATTTTTGAAGTGCAGAGTGCCACAAGAGTATGCATAGACATGCTGTCATTTTTTTGGACATAATTAAGTAATTATATTTATATGTTTACTCATGACAGCATATACATTATACATGCACACAGAGTATAACACTTACAAATAAATGGTTCTTTTATGCAAAAATAACTAAAAAACAAAAAAACAACAGAATTCTTTAAATGGGGGAGAAAAATCAAGCTAATGACTTTAAAACCAGACAATAGATTTGCAGGATGGAATAAATCATAGCACCTTTTTAGTGAAGGAATAATAAAAAAAGATGACAATTTTAGAGCCAGACAAAGAACAGAAAGGCCCAGATGTGGCAGTTTTACTTTAACATTACACAAATAGGTATAAAAGGCCTAATAATGTGGCAAACAGAGTCTCACATCTTTTAGCAGATGGTTTGGGCTCAAGGAACAAAGATCACAGACTAAGTGACAAGAACTTCTCTCCTGGCAATAAATCATCCCAGCCGAAGGTCACTGGAAATAAAGGTAAAAGTTTTTAAGGGGGCTTCATATAAGCTTCCCTCTACTCAGTCTGGCTCACATCAGACCTAAAATAGAATGGGGGTATGCATGCCAGAATCCCCCATTTATCATAAACCAAATCCCATTTTTCATCTGGAAACAAGGCCCTTCAAGTGCTGTCACACACAATGCCTTCCTCATTCTTATCTATGCTTGCCTTATCCTTTTAGAGCGCTTGTATCAGGAGGAATGTGACAGGATTAAAATCAGGCTTTTCTTCTACTTCAGCTCATAGGATTCCACCAACAAAGAAAGTATGGCTGTGCTATTGGTAGCATAATGTCCGAAAATAATTTACATTTTTTCCCTAAAAGAACTACTTTTTGAAACAATTTTTTTCTTAAAAGAACGTATTTAAATGTGAAGCAAAATATAAGTATTTGTCACATGTATTTTGCATAGATCACTTTTGAACATTTTTATATGAATGGAAAGAAAACTATGATAATAATCTTTAAATAATGTACAGTAACTAAGTTTTAATCACGAAAAGAATGGAACAAATTTTAAAATGTGGTCATTTTGAAATGTCTGTGATTTTAAAGCTTGATATATAATATAGACATATATATATATATATATATATATATATATATGATAAATAGATATTATATAATAAAGACTAGATTAATTGAATGTTATCAATGAAAGGTCCACCCTATATGCAAATTTATTCTATAACATTATAACCAATATTCCACACTCAAAGTTCACAACAGGCAAAACAATACCAACGTTACTTGAAAACATTGTACAACTAAGAACCTAAAAGAAAACAAGTTACATCTTACAATGGTTCAATCAAAAATGCATAAGTATATTTTCAAATCAGTACGAATTTTGTATATTGAAGGGAGAAGTAAAACTCAAGGGTACACCATATCTCAGCAAGTGGTTTTCCTACAAACATGCTGATAATCGTAAGACAGGACAGATGGATGGATGGATGAATGGATAACAGACAAAAGTGAGCAACTCATTTGAACATTTTGTAATCTGTATCTGACAATTATAATGGACTAAATTGTTTTTCCTGCCTATATGTACAAAAAAACAGTAACAGCTACCTGGGAGACTAAGGCAAAATGAATAAAATAGAAACACTACTCAAATGTGTGATGAATTCTAATAAACATGTTATAAAAGTGCTAATATCTATAGATTTTGTAATATTTTAATTTATTAGTCATTCATTTTAAATTGCCTACCTTCTTCACAGTTTTCTCCTTTGTAGCCAGGATTGCAGATACAAGTTCCCATAATGCATGTTCCATGATTGCTGCAGGCCACATCAATGCATTGACTAGTAGGAATGTCACACTCTGACCCTTTCCAGCCACTGTGACACATGCAACGCCCTTTCAAATATTGACCATTTCCACTGCACAGAACTGGACATGAGGCTTTGAATAGAAAGATTATAATAAAGAAACACAGCATTAATACAGAGAAATGCATACTTTTTTAAAAGTAATATTTCAAATCCCAAGAAAAATGTTTGGAAGAGATATATTTTTCAAATTTTGGAATTATTTACAGTAACTAAATAAGAAGTAGGAAGCACAACAACTATATTTCCTCTCAATTTCATATCCACAACACAAGACTAACAGGGATAAAAGCATATTATAAAGTGTATTTTAGTTCTAAGTAACAATTCAGAAACTCCATTTATTCTATGGGAATTCTCACACTTGTACACATTAGGGAAATTAATACTTACCAAAAATGTTATAATATATTTTAATTTATCTCATGTTCCCCAATTAGATTTCTAATAAGTTAAATTCTACTAACAATCTTAAGTATATTTAACATATTTGAAGTCTCTAGGGTACCAGAAACTGGATTCTGAATCTCAGCCTGGTCACTGTTGGTGTGTATTTTTCAGACTCTTCTTGTGTTTGTGCAGGTATTCTCTCTAAACCATGGTCTTATACCACATGCCAAACACATGTAAGTTGAGCTCACTAAGAAAGTGGGTGTGCTATCAGATATATCAGTGCGTCTTTTAAGGACTGAATTGTGTCAGTTCTATAGTGACAGGATTTAGCTACAAATGTCACGAATTCAAATCTAGTCTGCTGGAGCTGTGTGGCAGTGTCACTAAGACTGCTGCTGTCACCCACACAATAATGTAAAAAGGTAATATCTATTTTAAAATAAAATCTATTCAAGATAAAAATATTTAATATAGAATCATAGGGATTTCTACAGCCTATCATTAAAGCAACTGACAGGGAAACACAAGCAGAGTAATTTATCAACACTAATTAACATGAAAGTAAGTCTTTTGACTGTATGAGGAAACTTTAATCCCCAGAGGAAACATACTGCACCTAACAACCATGCGAAAGGTGGGCTAAATTCATAGAAAACCACTGCCGAACTTACAAGACATTACTGACAATGTGATTATGCTCCTTCCACAGATAAATGCACTACTACAACAACTGAATCAAAGTTTTAATACAAGAGATTATAACTTAAATGGCATGCATTACATTTAAAAACACTTAATGTCAATCTGATTTTTTATTTATTTAGCTATAGGTTTTTAACAGGAAGAGGCTTTAAATATTCTTAATAATGTTAAATATTACTGTAATTGAGTTTATAACTATTGCATGCTGATCTGTATTGCAGTAGATTACTTCTGCATAAAACACAAATTCTGTATTTAAAATATATTATTCTCTTTTTTTCTTATAGAATTGTTTCCAGTAACTTCAGATACTGGTACATAGGAAACCAAGTGATATTACAGTTGCAACATGCCAAATTGAAAACAATATCAAAGTTAAAGAATTTTCTTTTTAATAAAATCTACAAGAACACAAGTTGTATTTAAATGCAGGTGTCTTTAATAATATTAACAAAATATAATTTGCTAATAGTTTCTTGTTCTGATACCGGGACAGTCTGCATGACCAAGTAATAAAAATCTGCCACTCTTCCAGAATTTCAGATCATCTTTAAATCAGCCATCTAGCATTTTTTCCCCAGACTGGATCTAAGCCTGGTCACGGTCTTGCAACAATGCTGAAATATTGAATCTGACTGTGAAGTGCTTGTCCTCATGAGACCATTTAAAAAAAAAGGTACAGTGGGGGAAAAAAAAAAACCAAAAAACTAAACAACATGTAATATAATACTTGTGTAAATAACTGAAGTTGCAACCAAGTATGAAATCATAGATGATAATAAAGAAAAGCATTTTAAAGGTAATGTTTGTTTGTAATGTAGTCATTATATTACCTCTTCCACAGTCTGGTCCAAGGAAGCCTAAAAAACAATGACAAGTGCCAGATACACAGTCTCCATTCCCATAACAGTTGCTTGGACATTCATCCACAGATTCTGCAAAAAAAAAAAAAAAAACAATAATGTCAGCATTAACATGAAGATATTGCATGAGCTCATCAATCTATCCATTTTTAATACTTGCTATGTCTAAGGTTAGCAACCCACAGCCTAGCACCACAAAAACAGCCACAAGGCAACAACGTATCTGTTTATCGCAGCACAAACAGCATAACAAATAAACACACAAGTTAATTTGTGAACATACCCACTCCTATAATTTGGATTTTGTTTTCAACAGAAAGTAGGACTAGGTCTTAATTATAACAAACAAATACATTCTTGCTGTGAAGGTGTACAAATTTAGATCAATTCTAAAACTTGAGCAAAGCCACATTTTACATGTACTTTACACATACTTCTAACAAGGATCATAAATATTTTTTGAATATTTGCTTTGCGTGAGTGAATCTTGTTTAAGAATACTATCAATGCTCTCACATGATATCAAAGATTCGTACCCAAATTAACCTCATAGTCTTTCTTGCTTCCAGACAGTCACACTTTTTCTCTGTCTCTCTCTTTTTTGTCTCTTTAAATTTGACACTCAGCTATACACATTAATGCAATCTGATGACTTTCTCTTATTGTATCATTCATAAACTGTTTTAACAGGAAATTGCTATTTCTGAATGGCTGCTAAAAACTGAAAAAAAGGAACTTGGCACTGTGATACCAGTGTATGTTATGCAACATGATTTACATTTTATTATTTTTTTTAATAATCTTCTATTTAGAAGCTGGAGAGATTAATTGATATGCTGTATGTATGTTGAAATATAAAATAATAGATGATTTTTGACTATATATCTATATATATACTGTATGTGTACATATATATTTACACACACACATACATATATACAGTTTATAATATTACTTATATATGAATATGCACTGATAAATTATTGTTCACATTGTTTTACATTTCAAATGAATAAAAACTATTTTTCATATCAATTATTTGTAATTTTTTGCGTATACAGATTATCTTGGAAATTCAAATAATGACAGATCATAATCTCTGATACCATAAATATTCATATATGGTGTGAACCTACTGTACCTGAGATTTCAGATGCATGGTACAGGCCCATGTTTTATTAGCAGATAAAAAGTAAGCACAGAGGCAGACAAAAACAAAACATAAAAAGAAACAGAAATGATGCTGTACAATGGGGCAGTAATTAGAGATACTGCTTCCGACTTACAGAAACCTGGGGTTGATTTTTTGTCCTGTTAATAATTTACTCTGCAGATATATATGTGTGTTTTAACATGAGAGTGTTCTTCGACAGACTAGTGCCCCATACAAAGTTGACCCATGCCCAGTGATACTAGGGTAGACCCTGAGTCTCTGCAATCCCATAAAAGAACAAAGAGAATTAGGAGAGTAAGGTGGGGAGAAGGAAATATTGGAGATGAGAACCTAGCCATTGTAGCAGCTACATATGGTAGTTGAAGTCCCAGGTACTTATCCTGGCCAGCTCATGTATTGATATTATGTTTTTATTATTTTTATTGGTAATGCATTTTGTGAATATCACTTTCACTCTTCTGTTGGTGAAATCAAAGTGAAAATATACTACACAATGCATGCTCAGAATTACTACTGGTCTAAGGGGCTAACAAATCATGGCAACCTCCAAAAACGTACAATTGTGTAACTTTTACATTGTATTTACTAGATAAAATTGAATTGCTACTATGAGGAAAAGTTAGTGAACTGTTTCATTGTGACATTGACAAATATGTAGTTGTCAAGTTGCAACATGAATGTGGAAGAAATATGCCTGAAATTGGCTGACTCACTCAGCAGAAATATTCAGCTTTGGTCATGATGAGTTTCAAGTGAATATTCAATAGCTTAGTGATTCTGAAAATGATAAAGAGCTGTGTCTGTGGCAGTTGGCACAAAAGATAAAAACTGATAAATGCCACAGTTTTAAGAAATTAAACATCTATCACATTATTAATACATTAACGCTGATCTACATTAAAAATTAGAAAGTTAAGTTGTAGCTGTAAGACTTCATCTCCATCTAGTGATAATTTGTAACAACAGATCAACGGATAGGAGAAGTAAAAAGTATTATGTTCGTAGTGAATGATTATGGTTAGAATGGCATGTCAACTATGATATAGATACACCATTATCCTAAGGGGTGAAAAAGTAAATCAATTCTATTATTTATAACTATTCCCCTTTGGGAATTCCCAAACAGTAATCTCAACAGTGTGGCCTTGACAAATTATATTTTAATAGTTCACTTTTAACTGCTATCATAAAATTACATGAAAACAAATTATATCACTATAATATTATACATGATATGTAAAAAATTAAATTAAAAGAGTATGTACAAAAGATTTCACATCTCTTTATACAGTTCACTGCCAGATTCCTGCTAATTAATTAATTTTTTAATATTTTAGAAATTTAGTTGACAGTCTTTAGAATGACCTTCAGAACTTACTTGATACATGAATGCTTTAATGCATCAATCAAAAAAATGCCAGAGCAGCCAACAGAAATCAATCCACAAAATCTTCATTATGCCTCTAATCCTTTCCAAAGTGGAGGAATTTAACATAAATCAAGCAACACTTTTACATTAAATTAAATGTTTACAATAACCTTTTCTATAAGGCAGCTGTGGGTACTTTCCAAGAATATGATTTTTGTTATATTGTAGATAGATAGAAATGATGTTCTCGAAAGAAAAGGAACAGAACAAATGAATATCACTTATTTTATTTTAAAAGACAAAAATGTTGAACTTTATACTATCTATATTTTATTAGTTATCAGATATGGGCGCAGCTGAACAACATAACTTACGAGGGCAAGGCCTTGATCTTGAACTACAACACTGCAAATTCAATGCCCTTTACTGATTCAATCAAATGTATAGTTCTAAAACAGTACACACAGAGATAGCAATTGTATCTGAAATTTCTGACTTGTAAGTTCCTTGGGGAACATTACACACATCAAATCTTGCTTCTTTTCATTGGTGCGCCGGCCTGTTGCCCCCAACAAACATACTGCAAGTATGACATTGTGCTGGATCCTGATTTCCTAGTTTGGTATTTGCAGTTCACTTTATGTGGCCTATGCATGCTGGTGATACTGTTTCTACTGTTGGCAGCCTCTTGTCACCTATATTTAGTTTCCATTTACTATTTTAGTAAATGGCCCCATTAGCGATAGTAAAAGTAAACCTGCAATGTAATATAGGTTAAATCCCATTATAGCGAATACAGAAGTAACAAAATTTTCAGAATAATTAATATTTTTTGTGATCATTGAAAATCAAGTTAAATGAATTTGTTTTAACAAAACTTAAATCTCCAACCAAAAATGGCCACTGAAGAAGATAAAAATGCGATGCAAAAAATACTTAATGCTGCTCTTACACTTTACGAGCCAAGTCTCGGAAACCCTGCAACAGACTGTCTAAAAGAGAGAGACAGTTGTGAAATTTCTGGTCTTGGGTAGTCTCAGCAAGCATGTAGGCACGACATCATACACATAGCCAAAGTCAGTGCTCCACTGAGCTTCTGCGTGCAAAGCTGTGTTGTGTGAGGCTATTTTACTGTTTGATTTTCATAGAACTTCTTTGGGTTTTCTTTGACATGAACAAAAAGTGAGAAACTGAGTCAGTTTATGTCGAAAGTAAAATGAACAATCCTGGAAAAAGCTGATTCTGGAATGAGGAAAAATGATGTGGTGAAAACATTTTTTAATCACACCGTCATCTTCATCTAACGACTCACTTTGATTCTAGATTTTCATACCTGTATTTCTACCAAAAAAGTTACACTTCTAACATCTCATTTTAATTATGTGTTCATACCTATAAATAGTTTTCATTCTGTGTTCATATCTGTATTTCTATTTAAAAAAGTCTAACATCTTGTTTTCATTCTGTGTTCGTACCTATATTTCTATAAAAAATACATCTAACATCTTGTTTTCATTCTGTATTCATACCTGTATTTCTATTTAAAAAAGTTACACCAAACATCTTGTTTTCAGCTCATATTTTTATACCTGAATTTCCATTTAAAAGATTCACATCTAACGTCTCATTTTCAAAAACAATATTTCTAGCAGTTTAAGAAGCGCTGTTTTATATACAGGTACTGTCATGCTTGGGTCACAGAGTTGCACTAGAGACAGGAAAATGAGTCCAGGTTTTCAGGAAAAATGAAGGTACTTTATTACTGTATAGAGAAGGCAGGTACAGTTTCAAGACTTTATTTAGAATAGGAGCTGTTATGAGCAGCGGAGTGGGCAATCATCCTGCTCCCATCTTCAGATCAGAAGAACACCAGCGGCTCAGAATCACCACTGTGGTAGACACGGTCTGGAGAAGTACTGGTTCTACTACACCTTTTCTCCACTCCCCAGGCATTCTCTCACTTTCCAAGATTGCACTAAACAATCTGGTTAAAAATTCCACTGCCATCCCTCCCATACACCTCCAGGTATGTCATCTGGACCAACAGCCTTTCCTTACAAATCTTTAATTGGCATTTATAAGCAACAGAATTTTAACATTTTAACATGTAATTAAATTCTACAGAAGATAAAAAATAAAAATAAAAACATACACTAATTTCCCAAAGCTGCTTTTCTAGATCATTTCTAGGAATACATGGTGCCCATCTCATCAGGCTACTGCAATGGTACCCACTTACTTTTGCCTAGAGCTGGGATGCAAGACCATTAATCCCTGCAACCCTTTGTGTCCAATAATTCATAATAATAATAATAATAATAATAATAATAATAATAATAATAATAATAATAATCATAAAAAAGTCCACTGAAGTTCAACCTCTCCTCCACATAACACAGACTGGGAAACGCAATCATAATTTTATTTATGAGAGCGGCTAAAGAGGCTCTAACAACATACATTCAAAAATGGCCGAAAAATTTAACAGATTACCATACCACATCAGTCGTTGCATGGGTAAACAAGGGTCATGTCCCTCAGTAGGGAACCAAGCTGAGGGTGAAATGTTTGCTACTGGAACAAACTCTACCCAGCAAGGAAATTAGGATTATCTTGCCGAGGATGACACTCACAGAGGCCCTCAAAATACACTACCTGAAAACCGTCAAAAGTCAACCAGAATTAAATGCTCAAGGGAAGAGTACAAAGATGTGATGGAAACACACTTCAAAGATGTAACAGACCCAACAAGATTGTCACAACAGACATGTACAACATTGGAGTGAAAAAACCCAACATCAAGACCCAATATGACTACCAATAATCTTAAAACACCAGATGGGGCACCATGAAAAACAAGAGAATAACAGAAATTGAAATTCAACAGAAAAAAAAATGTCTCAAAAGCTAAGCCCCAAAGAATCGATTGTAGTGGTAAATGCTGAGGCAAATGAGCAGAATGATGAAAAAAAATTAACCAAAAACACCAGATCACCCATATTCTAAGAATAATATTGACAAAGAAGTAGAGGAAATGGTAGTAAGCATCGTGAGAAAGTGGAAGTTTGTAAAAGAAACTGACATTGATGAAACCCCACAAAAACTGAAAAATACACACAATAGACATTCAAAATCAGTATTACAAACAGTGAACAGAGCAATAATGACTATCAAGAACTGGCCTGGGCATAAGCTGTCCCTTACTGAAGTGAATGAATTATTTTATATTGCTGCCTCTGCAGTCAGTGACAGCTTGGGCGTAAAAACTAGTAAGAAGGTACACAAGCACGATGGAAAAAACAAATTGAGAAAAGAATCCAAAAAGATATGAGGAGAAATTTCAAAACTCCACAAAATGAATACAGAAAACAATGTGATTGTGAGGAAAAGAAGAGTCCTCAGGAGAAAACATAACATTAAAAACAAGAATGACATGCCAATTATCATCGAAAAGCTTAAACAACAGCTGCAAGAGAAATCGCTTAGAATTAGATGTTAGGAAAAGAAACAAATGTTCTTCCGCCAGAGCAAAATATACCATGAAAACACCAAGAATTATGAAAGAAGAACATTGACATCAGCGAAAAACTCAAGAAAGAAGCAGTTTAATATTTCTGGGCCAACATTTGGGAAAAGGAAAACGATCATAATGAAAATGCTGAGGGAATAAAGCAAAAAGAGATTGAAAACCAACAAACACCTGAACAAAAGTGGCTGGAAATAACCACAGAAGAAACAAAAGCAATCCAGAAATCAAGCAACTGGAAGGCTCTTGGGGAATGATAGCATAACAAACTTCTGGCTAAAACACCTGCCACCACTACGTGAAGACCTGACATATTTGTACAAAAAGATCAGAGAAAATCCTGAGCTGGATCTCCAATTTCCACCAATCATGATAGCCTTTATAAGAACCAGTATGACAAAATCAAAGACAACCTTCCAACTCAACTGTGACAACAGAACTTTAACAGTATGAACCATTAATATCAAAAGTGGAATCTTTCAGGGGGACTCTCTCTTCTCTTTTGCATTACTCTTGCTCCACTATCCTCTCTTCTGAACAAAAGTGGCTATGGATACAAGACAGGTAACAAGATCATCAACCACCTGTTCTACATTGATGACTTGAAAATCTTAGTTAGAAATGATAATTAACAGAATAGCCTAGATACCATTGTTAAACACTTTGGTGATGACATCTGCATGGAGTATGGCTTTGACAAATGTGTCAAAGGAACTTTTAAAAAAGCAAGTTAATAAACACTGAGAACATCGAGGTTGATCTAAATACTTTCATCCAAGATTTAGAACAACAGAGCACATACAAATATCTTGGTGTGAAAGAAGGAAATGGAATGTAACACTCAAAGATGAAAGAGAACATTCAAAAAGAATATTACACATAAATATGACTGGTGCTTAAATCAGAACTGAATGCCATTAACAGAATAGATTAAATCAACACTCTTATAGTCCTAGTTGTCACCTACAGTTTCAACATCATTAAAATAAACTAGATAACTGCTTACAATGGAAAAGATTCAATACCAAAATGTAGATGTGGATAGGCAGTACCTCCCAAGAAAATGAGGTGGAAGAGGCCTTACCCAGATTGAGGCCACATATAAAATACTGTAACAATGATTGCTCTGGTGACATACCTCGAAAATAAAGAAGACAATCTCTTTAAGATAGCCAAAGACCATGAAAGAACTAAGAAAGCATCATCAAAACCACCATGAATCTGCCAAATTCAGAAGAGAATTCAACATGCCAGCGATCCAAACAGCAAAAAACAAGCCAATTATTAACTATGTTTGAAAAACAAAAACAGAACCCAAACATCAAACCCCAGAACAACTAAAAAGCAAATGGGAAGAAAACCTTTATATGGGCAGTATCCAAAACTAATAAATAACAAAGACATGGACCAAACCCAAATAAACAGTTGGCTAAAAACAACAGGCCTCAAGTCAGAAAATGAAGGTCTCATCATTGCTGCTCAAGACCAATACATCATGACCAGCTATAACCGAAATAAGATCTTGAAAGATGGCACCAAGCTGATGTGTAGGATATCCAACAAACAAAAAGAGACAATAGACCATCTAATATTTCGATGATCAGAATTAGCCAAAACGGAATATATACAAAGACATGAAAAAGCAGCAGCATACCTCCTTTGGGCAATATGCAAACACTATAACAACCAAGTCAAAGGCAAATGTTACAAACATGAGCCGTCAAAGGTAACTGAAAATGATGAGGTGACTATATTATGGTATATACCAATACAAACTGATAAAGAAATCAAGATTATAGACCCTATAAAGTAGTGAAGGACAAGAAGGAGAGATCCTGTCTACTCATAAACATGTCTGGCCCACTGAAAGAAACACTTCCCTAAAAATACAGAAAAACTCTCTAAATACAAAGATCTAGAAATTGAGAAAATGTGGGTTATGAAAAGCACAATAATACTAGTGATAATATGTATTCCCTGATTTGTCAAGAAAGGGATGGAAAACTACATCAACAGAATCTCTGATAATATCAAGATATAGGAGGTCCAGAAAATTGTCCTCCTTGGCACTGCTCAAATAATGAGGAGGACTTTATCCATCAAGTGAACCATCATACCCTTATGGTAGCCCTAAGCTCAAAGGATAGACTCGGTTTCATGAGTGAAAAGAGAAGGACTTAAAGGAAAGATGATAATAATAATGATAATAATAATAATAATAATAATATGGGATTGGCTCCAGCAGACCCCCGTCACCCTGTGTTAGGATATAGCGGGTTGGATAATGGATGGATGGATAATAATAATAATAATAATACACTTACCTATTACAGTAGTTATAAAAGAGACTTGTTCTGCTTCTTTCCCATCATTGTATACAGCCAAGTGCCATATTCCTGAATCTAAATATTGGATGAATCCAGTGTCATGATTGGTTATTGGAACTAAGCTACGATGCTGCCTTTGTGGTCCTTCCAAGCCCCGGACCTCCTGTGCTAGTAATCGTCGTCCATCCAGCAACTCCACAAAGTCAAACTAGAGGAAAATAAATTCAGATATGTAATTTTTCAGGCAGTTACATGCTAAAAGAAACTGTCATTGGTGAGTTGTGTACATATACACATTTACACACACAGTATAGATAGTAATTTAATGTGATACTTGGTAATAAGGAGCTATAATTTTATTGACCGTTTTATCACCATTTCATTTTTGCATTTTTGAGCTTGTGTGTAACAAATTAACTTTAAAGATAAATGAGTTGAAATTTGCGCCTTTTTTGTTAATAAATCAATATGACACTGGAAAGTGGTAGACCTATAAATAGAATTTTAGCACAGTATGGAGCAAGCCAAGCATGTGTGAATGTATGCAAGCATACATGTATTTTCTTAAATCTAATACAATAAACCAATATCATACCTTTTCCATGTATCACTGTGCCATATAACATTCAGTACTTCAAAACCATAAACAAAGACACAGTATTATAATGCACCAAATATCATTGTGTATTTTTTGTGAAAAACAAATCAAGTAAATTCAAAGGTCCAATGTATGTGGTATCTCCCAAAATACAAACACACTAGCTACACTAATTATTACATTTCTTACAAAATAGTTAATTAAATTTTACTTTGAAAAGAAGAATCTTAAACAAATAATTTACCCCTTACGCAGATAATCACAGTTATTTTTAAATGCTTTTAAAGCAAACAAATTACTTTGGAAATGTAGTTAGCACTGCTTAAAATAGATATATATTCTCTTCATCAAGTTACTGTGTACAAGAATGAAATCACCATGTTAAAAATAAAAACACTTAAGCTTGGCTAGATTGCTCATTTAAATATAAAAAGTGCCAAAGTAAAACATGTATATCTGTAATAATTTTCATCGTAATCACATTATTTTTTCAATGAAACCATTGTTAAATAAAGAGGAAGAAGATGCTGTTTAATGTTCACTGGCAACTACTATAATGCAACCAGTAACCTAGGAATCTTAAATGTGTTGGAATAGCTTATTAATCAACTAAACATTATGCAGCATCAGACCTTAAATAGCACATGTCAAAAAAAATCACATTTTAGGGCAGAAGTACTGTAGGACACTTACTTTAAGAGAGAGTTGAGAATGTCAACTTAATGATACACCTAATCAATGTAATGTATAACAAAATTATGTTGTCTCTTATTTAGGTTATATTATTTCATCTGACAATTCAACCTAGGTGAAATTAAGCACTTTATAATTTTACATATGGGGAAATGTTTTAACAAACTTTCTATAATACTTAAGATAGAACTGAATAATGTCTTGGCTTTTAATAATTTAATTTTGTATCAATTTAATGTTTTTACTTCATTTGGAAAAGCTTAACATATTTAAACAAATCTAACAATACTGCATAATAAAAGCTAATTAAAAGTTAACTGTTATTAACAAATCATCAACCATGTGTAACACTTTCTTGATAATTATGTTTTATGTGTGTACTATTTTGAAAGTGTGTTAAAGTAAACAAAAAACAGTTTACTTGATTGAAAAAATTTAAAGTGTGACCAGGTGATAAACATGCTCATCTGCATTTCATGGAACCATTAATACTTTCCCAAACTAGCTTTTTCTATTAGAGCTTGACAGTGAGCTATACTGTAGCATTTGGCACAATGCAAAAAAAAGACCCTGGATGGCAGGAGACAAGCATGTCATAAGAACACAACCCCCCAGCCATTGATTAACCTAACTTACATGTTTTTGGAATGTAGGAGGAAGCTAAATAGCCAGCAAAAACCAATGGTGAATGCATAGAGAACTTGCAAACTGCATAACAGCTGTGCATGGGTGTGTGGGATAGCAGCATTAACCACTGTATTATTGGAAATTAACAATTAAAACATTTTTGAAAATCATTTAAAAGTTTAACTGGTACAAAATATCAGTCTTATATTTTAATAATGTGATAAATATTAAAACACTGCGGTGGGTTGGCACCATGCCCAGGATTGGTTCCTGCCTTGTGCCCTGTGTTGGCCGGGATTGGCTCCAGCAGACCCCCATGACTCTGTGTTCGGATTCAGTGGGTTGGGAAATGGATGGATGGATATTAAAACAACTTTTTTTGTTTTAGATAAAAAAAAATATTGTCTGCTAACATTTATTATCACCTACTGAGTGTAAAACTTTTTAGGAAGTTGTACAATTAAATAAATACAGAATCATTATTTATAATTGTATTTTTCATTTTTAGCCAGTATAGCTGGTTCTGCTTCAGCACCATTTCAGGCAAAGAGTGACTAGCATATACAGCATAGGTTTAACTCTGTCTTGTCATTTTTATTTTAAAAATTTAAATAAAAGATGTGAAAATATAAAATAATAATCACCTGTGTATGTGATGGAGGAAGGCCTCTTCTGCCATAGATGCCAACAAGAGCATCTTTTCCTAGGGATACATTGAACTTTAGATACATTGGATGATCAATGAACACTTGGGAACGCCAAAATATACCAGGAGGAATCTTCTGTGTAACCTTCCTTCCAATATCAATTTCTCCCATGTCTATAAAAGTTTCTTCTGGAAAAAGACCATCTGGTTTTCCTGTAAAGACAATGTTATTTGAAGTTGACACTGCTGTTAAGCATTGCTATAACTTACAAGCATATAAAGCAAAATAACTTAGTCCTCTGTCTTACTGTTCTTTATGAACAATTGAAAAAGTAACAATGAATGTAGGAGGCTAAAAAAATATCTTCCGCATATTAGTTTCATCCAGTTTTTAGACAGTGGAACCCATGTGAAATTCCAGATTTTTTACTCACTGTCCAAATACTTTCAAAAGAACAGAATGCAAAAAAAAAAGTGAAAAAAATCAAATAAATGATAAACATGCAAAAAGACTGATATTTATAATAAACAACATCATGTGCATTAGTTATTTTAAATACAGGTGGGAAAAAAAATATGATTCATTCTTAAAAACTGAACCAGATGATTCTGTACGCTCATAAATTTTACTCCAAGAAATCAGACAAATGGTGTTACTGTAACAAACTTCACAAAGATTTAAAAAAAAAGATTAAAAAAATACTGCATATTTTGTCTTCTAGTTTGAATTAATTAAACACAAACGTTGCACTGTTGCAAATATGCTCAAAATGTTTAGTACTTCAGAAATTTCACTGCTTCAGAAATCAGAAGGCGGTTCACTTTTACTAAGCTCTGAGGTTTAGCAAATGGCAAGCATATGCTATCAGCTCTGGGGAAATTATTGCAAAGGACTCTTTTGTTCACTTTATCGTTAACATTCTTCAGCACTATTTTATTTAATTTTAATTTAAAAGGGGGCTGGCTATAGGATAGTGCCACTGTCCCATTACTTCAACTAAAAATATATCTGCATACTGATTATATGCAGAATGTTGTATTTTCAACCTAAATGACATGTTGTGGAAACAGTTACAAAATGGATCCAAAAAAGCATTTCATATTTTAAATAATATTACAAATGTAAACTTTGTAATATTTTTATGATTTACACACACTCATGTATCTTATCAATGGCTGAAGCTAATTTGATATAATATAAGGAAAGAGCATTCAGGTAACTGCTTTTAAATTAAGTTTTATTGGTAATAATAAAAATTAGGGTTTGGAATTGATAAGAAAAATAACTAATGACACAGATTTATGTAATTAATCGCAATTAATTTAATCAAACATTAAAACATGTCTTTATAAAATTAATACATAAACCATGAAGTAAATACACACTGATTCACAAATTCATTGTAGAATCGACACAAAGGAATTTAAAAAATAAATGACAGTTTAAACTTAAACAATGACCTTAAACCTGAACTTTTAACAAAATACTATTTGAACAAGTACAACATGAATTTGAATGCCTTCCTAAAAGGCAAGTTGAGAAGCAGGCATAAGAAAACAGGGCCAATGTATTAATTCTCAAATTGGCATTGCATATAAGATAATTGAATTGATTGTCGACTTTGAATGCACTGGTGAAGACTGATTTAACTTGAAGAGTAAGCATCTCTTAAATGGGCATACATTAAAGCTTGTGTTAAAACTGAACAAATACCATCCTCAATTGTTCATCACCATCAACTGGTGCACCATGGAAGTAAAAGTGTTTTGCCCCGTGTCCTGACTTTACATAGACACGCTCTTCATAGACATAGAATTACTAGATGCCGCATGACCAGCAGCATCGTACGTCAACGTCACCGCCATATTGTGAGTGGCACTGCTGTGGAGTGAAGTAATGAATAAAGATGCCTCACGTATGTGCTGCTTGGGATTGTACAAAATGCTGTATGCTCCAAACCAGATCTCAGGGGATTACATTTCATAGGTAAGGTTAAACAATTGTTTTGGTTATATTTGGCCTTTAGAAAATCCCATTTTATAAGCTTAACTTTAGCTAAGGCAGGCTAAGCTAGCAAAGCATTTATGTGCTCAAGTGAGCCTCCAAACAACATTTTGGCTAAATGTATTTAGTTACTATGTAGATTGTTGTTAGCTGTTAACATTTCTTAAACTTTGAAGGTTTCCCAGAGAAATCTACCTCAGTAAGCAGTGGGAGGTATCCCTTAGACGGGATTTTGAGAAAGCTGTCCTGTGATGTTTGCCATGCTAATCTGGTAACAGATGCTGTACCGGTATCATATGATCAAAGCTTCCACTCGCTCACATTAAAAAACAAAGGAGGTTTGATGATTCCTTCTGAGGGTACAGTCAAGGTGGTCAAAGTAGCTGAGCATGTTATCCGACAGTCGACATTAGGGCAAGCTGTCAGTGTATGTTTGATCAATCAGTTTGTTTGGGCTGAGATTGGTCCAGATGTTCTGTTTTTTCTCAAGGAGCATATTGAGGAAACAATGTTTGAAATTGACAACCATCATTTCATGCTCATGTCTTTAGTTGTGTCTGTCTTCCACAAACTAAGGCTGCACCATATTGCCAGACTGAATACTCTCAAATTACAGAGTGGCAACACACGGAAAAAGCTATGTAAGACAGTTCTGTGTCAAGGATTTTAGATCCTATACTGTATATTGTGAATGAGCCCCGGACACAGACAGGCAGACATGTTGTAAATCTACCATCACACGTTTATTTACAATATATACAAAGTCCACAGTGCACACAAAACCACCACAAGTTCCCCAAAGTCCAGGCCTCTCACACACTTTGCCTTTCTTCAGGCTGCATCCACTCTAGCTTCTCCTGCTTCGTCCTCTCCTCACCCGACTCCAGCCTCGAATGAAGGGAGGCGGCCCCTTTTATTCACACCCGGATGTGCTCCTGGTGCTTCCTGGCAATCTCCCGGAAGCACTCCGGGTGTCCCTGCTTCTCTTCCCCCCAGCACTTCCTGGTGTGGCGAAAGTGCTGAGGTCCAGGGCTCCCAAGGCATTGGGGCGCCCCCTGGCGGTGACCACGGGCCCCTACAGGGTTGGGCTTCCAAGCCCACTACTCGTGGCCCCCAACACAACCAGGGTGGTTGCCCCCTCATGGTCTGGAGGAGGCACAAGCCCTCCTCCGGTCCTCCTGGGCGTCCCGGCTGGGTACCACCCCCAGCTGCGGGCCACAATATATTTAAGTAACCACATTGTGTGCGTATGTGTGTGTGAGAGAGAGAAAGATTGAGAGAGGAATTAGTGAAATGTTTTCAGAAATTATTAAACCAATATATATACAATAAAATTGTTTATTTTTGTCATTGAGTGTATCATGTCACTGTTAAAAGAAAGACAAACAAAGATAAATGGCTGTAACAGTGCAAAATTCACAATTTGTATGCCAGTTTGAAAAGATAAGTTTTGAGGGCAGTTTTAAAATGTCTTATTGAATCGAGCTGACGGATATGAAAGGGAAGAGAATTCCTCAGTTGAGGAGCATTATGAGAGACGCTCGAGCTCCCATAGCAGAGTCTGACATGTGGTACAGAAAGTCGAGCTGCAGATGAGGATCCAAGTGAGCGAGAGGAGTGTCGGTCTGTAGGAGATCAGTGAGGCTGTGGAGAGCTTTAAATGTTAAGAGCAGTATTTTGTATTGTATTCTGTAGTGAACAGGGAGCCAGTGAGGTTGAGAGAGAATCGGTATACTATGTTCAGTGGATTTAGAACAGCAGGTTATTATCCTGGCAGCAGAATTTTGAAGAAGTTGTAAGCGATGGAATCATTTTTGTGGGATGCCAGACAGAATAGCATTACAATAATCTATACGTGAGGTGACTCGGGCATTAACCAATACTTCAGTACTGTGTTGCGTAAGAACAGGACGAAATGTTTCGGAGATGGAAGAAGGCAGTCTAGTCTGAGAAATGTTACTTATATTGGAGGAATTATTTAATAATAATAATAATTATTATTATTTAAAAATTGCCATTATTAGTGTATAAATGGATATAAATAATTGCACTTAAATGATTCACCAAAAACTGTTGTATGTTAACGATACTGTTTAAAAGGTTATTTTTTTTCATCAGAAAACCCGGTTTCCATGTCTACCTGTATTAGTTTAAATGGCAGTTTTGTCACTCGAAATATAATGGACGCGCTGATGTATCCTGTCGACTTGGCAACACAGAGAATGTGCTGGCAATCTACGGTATATGTCTATGATGCTCCTCATGTGATCGAGACGAGGAGGACAGAACTCTTCAGTTCAGAGATCGCCATTTTGCAGTCAGTTTAGTATGTGCAGATTAATGCTGTGTTTGGTAGAATCGTACCTTGGGATTTTTTTGGGTTACAAAAAGTGTGCCACCACAGAAAAATGATAGGAAAACACTGCTCTACCTACACCTTTACTTCTGGCATGCCATAAAAAGATTTCTGTAGCTGCTATCTCGCTTAAAATTGACGCTGTGCATTACTTGGATACTGCGAGCTTAAAACATGGTAGGGATAATTACTACATTTGTATTTTACATAATTTAATCAGCACTGTAAACTGGCTGGCAGACTGCTGAGTTACATACAGAGATACTATAGAGACTTATTCTGGTTTTAGTACCACTGAAAGATAACGTATTTAGCAATTATGTGATACATGACAAAATCTTGCATAACTAGAATGCCATATTAGCATGTAAAAGAAACAAAAAAAGTGCAATTGAAATGTTGGCCTATCAGCATAAAACAGGTCAGAATCAAAGTGAAAAACTGAATGAAAAAAGTGTATTTGTTTCTATTAAATTGAATTGATTTACTGTATTTTACTGACAATGCTGTACTAAATCGCAGAATTAAAAGGCAATGTGAATTGATTTTCCTTCAACTCTGCCTGTCATTCACAGAGCCCTCCCTCACAGAGGCTATCATTTGGTATCACTGTTGTTTATGTAAACTTCAGATGTGTGGTGTTTCAGACCAGAGGTCTGGGATCAATCTATATGGTGATTTAGGGGGCGTTATCTTCTCTTTTGTTTCCTGAGCACAGCTGTTATAATTGTCAAATTGTAACCATTTGTCAAGATTCAGTCTAAGCAAACGTTTACTTAACCTTCACCAAAGAAAGACGTTTTTTCACCACACAGATGCAACCTTTCATTTGAGTTTTTTTGTAAAAAGTGAAATTAATATGGTACCCTGGTTTTGCCAATGCTGATTTATGGACAGCCAAAAGACACTAAAATTAAAGGCATATGTTATTACACAATTAAAAATATATCAGTAAAAGAGTTGAGATCCATGAGTACAAAGTGAATGCAGAAGGAACAAATACTGCCCTTATTTTAAGTTTATATATGTAAGATGAGTCTGTTATTGCTGCACCAATAGAATGCTTAGTGTGTTTCCCTAGTACTATGTAGCAATATAGGTATCACTGTGCAAATAAAATATTAATGCACATAAAGTGAAAAAACAATGTGATCCTTAATTGCTAAGCAGTTATTTTGGACATGAAGGGGGAGACACCTGAATGGAATTTATGGCAATTTTTTTTCCGTCTTCCACTACAAACAATAATTGTAAACACAAGCTTGACACAACTTACTATGATCTTAACACGAGAATTACCAGAGCCTACGAAAAAACTCAATGATCCGTCCCACCTTAAATCCGTTCGCACCTCTACACCAGCGTCTTTTGTCCTGTAAATGTGCCGATAAAGACAAGCAGCAAGCAGCCTACAATTCCATCCCCCCACCGCCGTAGAACATGCAAAAAGTTCTCCCAGCTTGCCTTGCTTGATTATCTGGGAGTGAAATGCTGGAGTTTTAGAGTGGAAATAATAGATCATTATTTGGAACACATGCATTTCATGTGTGTTCTGTTTCTACAATAATCTGTGTAAACACATTTTTAAAACAGAAATGTTTTTCATAGTTTAGTAGTAAATGACAAAATGTAGGCATAAACTATATGATGTATGAAGCCTGAAGTCCAAATATCAAACAAACACTTTCACAAAAGGCTCAAGGAAAAGACAACAGCTTCCGTGGCGTAGCGGTAACATTTCTAGTGTTAAAGAGACTAGAACTTAATTATTCTGTTAAAAATCAATCTGCCATCTGTATGGTACAACTGAATTTTTAACCTGATTCTTTTTATTAAAAGAAAAAAATTACATTTAATCGTTGAAATATAATTGTATAAAGACAGAAATGGACAAATTAATAAAAAAATACATTTGCAAAAATAAGTAATGTATAGATCAATAAACAGCGAAAACTAATGTACACACCAACACCAAACATGATTGACCATAACATATTGCCAGATTTGCTGTGAATGTGGATGTTTATCCTCATTATTATTACATACAGTAGTTTATTACAGTAGAGAGACAGTTAATTCATATCACTTTAAAAGTGATGCCAGAAATATTCTGTATTTTCTTTGCACAATATAAATGAAAATATTTAACCCCCATTCAGAAAAATACAACTAAAACATAAGCTCCACATTTAAAGTACCCCTCAAATTAACTTCATATTTAAAAAAAAAATTGTGTAAGTAAACCAAAAGGAACATCCATGCAAAACATTATTTCAAGCATTGGAAGATGCATGGGGGAATATGCCAGAAATAAATAAATAAATGTATGCACAGGGGATTAAATGCTAAGATGATTATTTGAAAAAGTGGAAGTCTAACTCTCTGGCCACATACTAACAGGCTTCACTTTATGAGAGGAAGTGCAATTTCATTAAATATTAGTAATGCAATTTTTTACATAAAATGGTAGCTGCACTTGTGACGTATTCACTGCCTTACTAGGGGTTATGCTGCATGGTAGTAAGAAATGAAGAACTTGAATATGAAGCCATCTTTGTTCATCAAATAAATAAATACCTTGATTGGGGAAATAAATTGAATATTATCAGGACTGTGGTATTTGGTCTGAAAGGCCAGGAATTCTTTTAATTTTATAGTTTTGAAGATTTATTTATTCTTCATTATTTTTTTTTTAGAGTTTAGCATATTTGATATTTTTGTTGCAACTCTATTAGGCAGTGTCAAGAAGTAACACTGTAAGACAATTTACTTTCTGGATTCAGCAGTTTATATACAAAAGACATACATATACAAAAGAATAATAACCACATGACTAAATGGGGAACATGGAAGAAAGAAAGACAAGTCTTATTGTACAAAACATTGAGGGGTGAGGACATAATCAGAATGAATTTCTTAAAACATGACCTAGTGTAAATGCAGCTTTTAAAAAATTATCACCATAATGTTATAATATACATACACGGCTGCTTCACCACCTGAGGCCACAAGTCCGCCACACCCTCGACCCTCTGCAGTTCGCATACCAGGAGAAGTGGGAGCGGAGGATGCCATCATCTATATGGTACACAGATCCCTCTTCCACTTGGACAGAGGCAGTGGTGCTGTAAGAATTATGTTTCTGGACTTCTCTAGTGGCCTATACACCATCCAACCTCTGCTCTTTAGGGACAAGCTGACAGAGATGGGAGTAGATTCATACCTGGTGGTATGGATCGTGGACTATCTTACAGACAGCCTTCAGTATATGCATTTCGGGAACTGCAGGTCTGACATTGTGGTCAGCAACACAGGAGCACCGCAGGGGACTGTACTTTCTCTGGTCCTGTTCAGCCTATATACATCAGACTTCCAATACAAGTTGGAGTCCTGCCACATGCAAACGTTTGCTGATGACACTGCTATTGTGGGCTGCATTAGGAGTGGGCAGGAGGAGGAGTATAGGAACTTAATTAAGGACTTTGTTAAATGGTGCGACTCAAACCACTTTCACCTGAATGCCAGCAAAACCAAGGAGCTAGTGGTGGATTTTAGGAGACCCAGGCCCCTCCTGGACCCCGTGATTATCAGAGGTGACTGTGTGCAGAGGGTGCAGACCTATAAATACCTGGGAGTGCAGCTGGATGATAAATTGGACTGGACTGCCTATACTGATGCTCTGTGCAAGAGAGGACAGAGCCAACTATACTTCCTTAGAAGGCTGGCGTCCTTCAACATCTAAAATAAGATGCTGCAGATGTTTTATCAGACAGTTGTGGTGAGTGCCATCTTCTACGCGGTGGTGAGCTGGGGAGGCAGCATAAAGAAGAGGGATGCCTCACGCCTGGACAAACTAGTGAGGAAGGCAGGCTCTATTGTAGGCACAGAGCTGGACAGTTTGACATCCGTGGCAGAGCATCTATCTATCTATCTATCTATCTATCTATCTATCTATCTATCTATCTATCTATCTATCTATCTATCTATCTATCTATGTTAAAAATAAGACATACAATGGTGCTGCAAGCGCTTTGGTTAGTATACACATTTTCCTTTTATGGCAAATGGCCTAATAGAAAAAATACCTTATGCAATTTATTTAGAGAAGAAAGGAAGGATATTGCTTTGAGACACTGATAAATCATCAACAATTTAGAAATAGGTATCACAAAAATGACTGAAAAGATTCCATACCTTCACCCATTCCAATGCCTTTGCCTTTTCTGTCAGGTAACTCTAACCCTGTTCCACCTGAAGGTGAAACTGTGAGGTCCGTAGGTGCTGGCAGGCTGCTGGCTCTGTCTTCTGCCAGCTGATACATTTGTCTTTGCATAGGCTGCAGGTGCCAGTTTAGGCCAAACAGATGCATAGCTGTGTTGACAATAAAATCAATAATAATCATTTTAAAGAAAAATAACTTATATTTTAGCAAAATAATGTGCAACAATAATTTACTACATTTGTGCATGTAAATAGCTCTAAAAAGGAGTCCAAAATAAACATGTGAAATATGTCTTATATATGAAAATCAAATAAAAATCCAGACATTTCCAGGTCTTCCTTCACCATAGCATATATTTTTGAATCAGTTAACTCACATACTTGCTTAAAAGAACTTTATTCATAAATATTAATTAACAAAGCCAATCCATTCTAAATGGAAGGAAAATAAAGATCTCATGGTAAAATAGTGTCAATTTTTTTAATTTAAGAATTAAAAAAGGCAATATTATAAAAAGGAAGATTGGTGGTACAGTGTCTAACAGTGTAGCCTTAAAGCTCCATGAGACTGGGATTGATTCCTGACTTGATTAATATGTATATGGAGTTTGCATATTTTCCCTCTGGGCACTATCATATCTAAAAAAGAAACAGATGTTACGTAACATCTAAATGGCACTAGTATGAGTATGCTTGAATGTACAGTATGTGTAAGCGTGCCCCGAGACAAACTAATACTCCAATCAGGGTTTTATCTTACATTATCCAAGATGGTATCAGGTCAGCCATTGGCTAGTGAAGACAGTGAAACTGCATTATGTGGGTTCAACAAATGGATGGATAGATATTATGATTAACCAACAAAAAAAAAACTTTAAAGGAAATCATCTTGCTTCTACTTTTTTAAAATAAGGCAATATTTATTTAAAGAATACATATCAGTTTTATTGTTTTGCTTCAGTTCAGAAAATAACAAACAAATTAACATACCTCCGTACAAAGCATAATTACATATTTAAAAAATATTCTTAACTTGGGAAAAATGAAATAAGATAAAAACAATCAGCTGATAACAATGAGCAGAAAAAGATAATTAGAAAAAAATTAAATGTGTATTATATAAGGCTAGAAAAGCATGTTTTAATTACTCACACACAAACTCTATTGACTGATAGATGTTAATTGTTCTAATTGTTACTTAACCACTTCAAAGAACAAGAAGTAAATTGAAGGAAATGATTTGGTCAGCAAAACACAAAAACAAGAAAAAAAAATGGAAGTAAAGACAAAAAAGATAAAACAATAATTTGCAAGGTCAACAAAACAAATGCTCTTTGGGACAGATTGATGGAGTGAGGGGCAGACTTGGCAGGGAGGGGGGCAGAGATGACCGTAATAGATCACTAAGAAGAAAAAAAGACAAGACAAGCTTAGTGAAGCACAAACCTTCATCAAAACACAACAGTCAGCGGAAAACCCAAAAACACATTACATCTCTTTATTAGCTTGGTTTCTCCTAGCCTTCTAATAAATAGGAAGACAAATCAATTATGATCTGTGAAATTAAGGTTTAGATTAAAAGAGTTTGGCTACTGTTTTTTCGTTTCCCTTTCTATCTTGAGTCTGACAATTTAGTGATTTATTATAAGGCTATAACAAAAAAGATCTTTTGTGATACTTCAAGTTCCATCACTTTCAGTTCTTTCACACAAGAGAACCTTCCACTTTGCATTTTTTTTTTTACCTTTTCTTATCCATTAGTAAATGTCAGTATAACTCCATTATAACTGTAGAAACTAAACACACTGTTTAGGATTAAGGTGAAATTCCAAAAAACAAAAAGATAATCAAATAATCTCTACTTTTCTGAATTAAAATATTTACTTTTCTTTTTTAATGTTTGCCCTAATGTTTCTTAAAGCCTCTCCTCCATTCTGGCATTTTTTCCTTAAATACTTTCAGCTCAAAGTTGAAAGTTAATTATAGCAGGATTTTATCTGTCTGGAACACAGCAAGGGAAAAGGTCCTTTGTTCAAGTGTCTAATTCTGTCTGTCTGTCTGTCTATCATTTCTATAACTCTTTACAACACTCTTTCATGCAGTCTAAAATAGAAAGTCCTATCACTTGTTACTGCCCGATTCTTTCTTCTTCACTTAGCATAATGCAACAAACTATTTCTTGATTTCTATGCATTTCCACAAAAAAAAAAAAACTAAAGATATATCTCATGATCCTTGTGAAAGTTGTCTACTGTGAAGAGATATTTTTTTATGCTCCAAATCTTTACAGCTAAAGTAACACACAAAGAAGGAAACAGCAGCAATTCAATAACATTCCAAATTGTGCTCCAGGTAGGTAAGTAATAATTGTATTTACAGTAGTATCTGACAGATAGGCAATGATTTTCCACAGTATGGACTGAGTGTGAGGCAAATCCAAAACATATGACCAAGAAAGGTTTGTGCCCAATGATATCTAGTAGTTAAAAATCATGATATTGTCCTGTGTACATTTTAGGTTATTTAAGTGAAATACGTGGGGACAGTGTAAAATTATTTTGAATTACACCCTGGTTTGATCAGAGTAATTAGGTCTATATCATGTCAATGGCTGAGTTCCACTCTTTATCTGAAATTCTGATTGAAAGGTGCCTTATCCAATATTGCCTCAGACCAAAAGAAATGATGTACATATCTTAAATATGGTATAATTCCTGATCATAATACTGAAAGAAAATTTGGAAATAAACTGCAGGTATTTTATAACAGACTTTCTAACTTGCATACAATAGAATAAATAGGTTGCTGGAAGGCTAGGTTTCAAACATACGGCAATTGTTTAAAGAGTGAAAACATATTTTCAATACATTTCTAAAGTTCTCAATCCCATGAATCTTCTATATGTTGAATATGTTGGAAAGTAGGAAAAGATGATTATCAAGTGCAACTGACAGGAGCATCTTGAACTTAAAAGACCACTCACACTATATTCTGAATGAGTGCTGAACCACCATATTCCTGTTTATTCAACAACAATTAATAGTTTTGGGTCAACAGAGCAATTAAGTTTGAGCAGTACATCCTATCCAGAGCTAACCAAGCCTCTACAGTTCTTGATTTATTTTTACTTCTTAGAGCAAATCCAAATGTAGTATTTAATTATTTTAATATACTTTCTTTGCACTCCAAATGGCTGTAGTTAAAACTGTGTTAAACTTTTTAAAGATGGATTTATTTACAGATAGTAATGCTCCGGAAAAAATAAAATACTTTTAAGAGAATTTTCATTTTGACAATATACTCCCAACTATTGTGAGACAACTAGATGACAAAGAGATGATCTAACTTAACACTTTCCACCAAATTTCAAAAATTAAGTTGAAAAAGGGTGGCACAGTGGTAGTGCTGCTGCCTAGCAGTCAGGAGACCCGGGTTCGCTTCCCAGGTTCTCCCTGCGTGGAGTTTGCATGTTATCCCCGTGTCTGTGTGGGTTTCTTCCCACAGTCCAAAGACATGCAGGTTAGGTGCATTGGTGATTCAAAATTATCCCTAGTGTGTGTGTGAGCATCCTGCGGTGGACTGGTGCCCTGCTTGGGGTTTGTTTCCTGCCTTGCACCCCGTGTTGGCTGGGATTGGCTCAAGCAGACCCCCGTGACGCTGTGTTCGGATTCAGTGGGTTGGACAATGGATGGAAGTTAAAAAAGTTTTTTTTTTTTTTTTGTAATTATCATTACTACATATTTAAGTTAAAAAACCTTTGTCTGATGAGTGACCTAATGTGAGTAGAAGGTCTTCCCCTTTATCTTCCACAAATATAGTTAGCATTAACAGGCCTTGATAACAACATAGCATTTACTAAAATTCTGCTGGTTATCTATCTGGATATATGATGTGGTCTTCTAGCTCCTCCATACACAGGGTATCACACTGTGAGAAATTTTACTTCATAAAAAGAGTGTTTGGAAACAGACTCACTTTCAATGTACTTGGATCTGCAGAATATCTTACAGTTTTCCTTAATTATATAACTAATATTTTCATAATTAGCGACTTTAACTTAATCTACACTGTTGATTTTTATGATTCTTATTAGCCTTTTCCAAGCATTTATGAATATTGTAAAGTCTAATAATTGCCCCATTAATCTTGTCAATAATTTCAATTCTTTAAATGATTTAAACATTTATTTTAATACTAGCTGTGTAAGCCTGTGCTGTAAAAAGCACGGATCCTAGAAAGTCAGAAATCGTCAGAAAAAAAATTTAAATATAGAGATGTCAGGTAATTGAAAGGCACTACTCTGGACATTTATCTCCTAGGAGGTTTCATTTTGTTTGCATCATTTGTGCATTAGCAGTTAAGCGACTATCTTTCTTCGGATGTTAACATTGCTTGTATTAGCAGTGGGAGGAAAAATAAAAGGGATACCGTTTTGAGGTTGTGCTTGCCACGCTTCTGTAATAGTGGATAAGTGAGTGACTCTCTCTGCGGATGTTTCGTTTTGGCGACGTGCTGGCCTCGCTTGTGTATCCTCGGAGGAGAAGCCGTTAGCCCGACTCCACCTCTCACTTCCAGGCCAGACAGACATACACACTTTCATGCGTAGACGTTTATATGTAACATATTACTATATACAATATAGGTAATCCATCTGAAGATCTCTTGAAATCATTTACAGATACCTTGATAATTGATTCAGAGATACCTATAAAGATTAGATAGATATAAATCAATTTTGTCTGCCTAAAGGTAACTTTACATGAATTGCAGATATCTTTAAAGGAACAGGAATATGTATAGCATATGTGATCAATTTAAATGTATCTTTAAAAAGAGAGAAAATAACTACAAGATATGTGTAATTAATTTAAGAATAACATTAACTGTACAGGTAATAATTGAAATATATGTAATAAAATTCATTTAAAGGTACAGTATCTCTAAATGGCATGCTTCCAACCTCTATCTCTCTCTAAATGGCTACAAATTTTTAATGAACCTTAATGGTTTAAAATAGAAGTTTTTACGTTAACCTGATATAGTTGAATCTTTACATTATTTGAGGGTATCTGTAAATGGTTTGAAAAACATCTTTGACAAATCTACAGATTTCTTACATGCTTTAAATAATATTCTTAAATTACATGGCATTGAAAATATTCAAGAGTCTCAGCCGGGTTTTAAAAAGAACACTATAGCCAACACTTAAAATTCTGATTAAAGAGCAGCAAAGATGATTTTGCCCAGGATGTGAAGAGCAGGGGACTAAGTCCTGGCCAATTTTTCAATGATACAGAAGCCACCTGAGCACAGTAGAAGAGAAAAGAATTCATAAAGACAACAGACTTCCTCACGATTGTTTTGTATCAGAGATTCTTGTCCTGATCATAATATGCTGCTTATTACTATGGATTTTTGTATGTGCAAACTTAAACCAGTCTCAAAAGGAAAACTAAAGAATATGTCTTCAGCATTGTTCAAGTATTTTGTCTTTTGCCACTTGTTTTAAAGTATGCATGTTTGTGGTCTTGTAAGTGAAAAAACTTACACTGGAGCATGAATCCTGCTCCTTTAAAATGTTTTCCATAATCCATCCATTTGTCAACCCACTGAATCTGAACACAGAGTCACGGGGGTCAGCTGGAGCCAATCCAGGGAACAATCCTGAGCAGGGTGCCAAACCACCGCAGGACACACACAAACACCAAGCGCCAATTTAGAATCACCAATCCACCTAACCTGCATGATTTTTGGACTGTGGGAGGAAACCCACACAGACCCAGGGAGAACATGCAAACTCCACGCAGGGAGGACCCAGGAAGCGAACCCAGGACTCCTAACTGCGAGGCAGCAGCGCTACCACTGCGCCACCGTGCCGCCCTTTTCAATAATTAGTATCTTAATATAAAAGCTTTTATTACACTAGGAGCAGAAAGGCACAAATGTGAGAATGTCCAGGGTGGGTCCAAATGTTAACAATACACACAGAAGCTAGTGCTGTTATCGACTGTAAAATGCAGTAAAAAGCAAACGCCATGATATATAATCAAGTTCATTAAAACTTATAGTTTAGAGTGGCAATCCTCCCTCAGACATCCCTCAGACTGTCATTCAGCGAACAGCCTGATGCATCTGTGGGTTTGCCTTTACTCTCAAAGTAGGACTACTTAACAGTAGCATGTCTGATCTTTGAAGCTTTGCCTTCTACAGTGCCTAGAGTAAATGTTAAAACAGACCAACAAATGAAGAAGACTTTAATAAAAGCAATACATTTTCCTGTCTTCTATTGGCTTTTGTTTCTTTAATTGGTTTTGAACTAATCGGCTACACGCTTCAGATTCTTTCTTCAAATAGGGTTAAATCTCTAGCCTTTCATAATAGTGATAAAAGGGGAAGCAATTTCCTTCAGCAAAGTAAATCAATATCTATTTTGAGAGTGTCTGCAAGACTACCCTACAACTGATTCTCTAAGACAAGGCTCTCACTCTAAACACTACACTTTTTGTAAAATGGATGCAGGGTGTGTAGCAATAGCTTTTCCCATGCAGCTATCCTTAAAGTATCAAATAAAGACTCTCAGAAAAAGACCCCATATTAAAAAAATCAGCATTACAAAGATCAAAATCAGAAGAAGGTTGGTATGGTGTTCCCTGACTTTCAGCTATACTGCTGGATTGCAAACCTTCATAATGTGAGACAAAGGAATGAAGAAGACAGTGCTGAATACAAACCAGCCTAGAAAATATTTTGACTAGTAAAGAGAAACATACCAGCAGCACTTCCAGACTTTATCAAATATTATTGCAGAGCTTGCCCTTTGAAAACCTTCGGCAATGCTGAGAAAGGGACCTCTCAATGAATATCTCAGGCAAGGAATGTCATTCTTTTTAAATTTTTTAATCATTCTTTTTAATCCACCTGAAAATTGTCCGCAGCATGTGCCTTTCTAACTTAACACCTTTCAAAATTTATCAGGAGTTGACCCTAATTTTGAATGACGCCCAACAGCTCCAGGTTCACTCTAATATCTATTTTGGGAATGTCCAAAATTAAAAGTTTTTTTTAAGTATATATATATATACAGTATATATATATATACACTAGAGGGCTGTGCCCCCTGCTCGCTTCGCTCGCCAACCCCCTTTTTTGGTTTTCCAGATACTCACTTTTAAGATTTTTTTCTTTGAATTGTTGCTATTTCATTAGTTTCACTTTTATTTCAGAACTTCTGTAAAAACAATATTTGTAATCTTTCAAGTCCTAATATGCTGAATCTTTTAAATGAGGTCAGTGAGACATGTGTTTAATGACTTTGTACCATAATTCAGGATAGGTTTCTCTGTTTGGAATTTCAGCACAGACAAAATGATCTGCATCATCGGCAGTTAATAATTTTTTTTGCAAAGTAACCAATAAATGCATGTGAGGTAAACCACGTTTTTGAAATTCTCTGACTTCAAAGCCTTACAATATTTACATACTTCTGACATATCACCTATGTACATATACTGGATCTCTATTCACCTTTTCATTATTTCTCCGAGTAATAATTTCTCTTTCTTTGCGCTAATGCGATGTTTACTTTCTTTTTTTGACACTGTCGTTTTTTTCTGCTTTCATATTCTGTATCTTGCTCTGCATGTGTCTCGTGCCTACGTTTTTTTTGAGACTTTTGAATTCCAGTTTTTATTATGTCTAATCTGCTCTGCATGTGTTTGGCCCACTTGTTTTTTAACCTCTTTATGATGTTTTACTTTGTTTTCTACTTTGTCTTTTATTTCTGACCTCGCTTTGTCCTGCTTTTTTCAATGAGACGTGGTCCGTGGTGATTATTTTCCCTTTTTCGAGTAATAATTTCTGTTTGTTTGTGCTACTGCGATCTTTACTTTCTTTTTTTTGATACTTCTAATTTTCCTGCTTTCATATTCTTTAACTTTCTCTGCATTTGTATCGTGCCAACGTTTTTTTGAGCCTTTCTAATTCCACTGCTTTCATAATCTCTTACCTGCTCTGTATGTGTATAGCGCCAACATTTTTGAACATCTTTATGAAGTTCTACTTTGTCTTTTACTCTTTGTCTTTTAATTCTGATCCCTATTGGACATGCATTTTTTCGCTTCCACTTTTTCCAGGCTGATTGCCTAATTTTTTGAATTTGCACCTAGATAATTATTTTTCTTTTTTGCATTTTTTTCTCTCCAACACTTTTGAGTCTCTTTTTTTCGTGCTGCTCTTTCTTCTTCTCTTAATCGTCAACATTTCATCTATAACGTATTGTCCTTATACGCTTTACATGCGCTGAGAGCCCGGGATCTGTGTGTTTACAAAGCCTTTACACGACTGAGTGTTTTGCTGCCCGTGGTCTTATTATTGGTTTTAAGCAGGGCGTGTCTTGCAAGAATCTCATGTTCTACGTCCCAGCGAGATGGTCCTGGGCCAATCTCTTTCATCTCGTGGGTCTTTTAAGTGTCTTCCATGATCTTCACGGGAAGATCACATCTCGTCTCCCTGCTGTTTTTCTACAGGATTTTTTTTTATTATACATACATATATATATATATATTAGGGGCATTGCTACGCCACTTGAAGCAGCTTTTGGAGGTATTTCAGTCAACTTTATATTATCTGGTGATAAATTATTATTTCTACACTACATTGTTAGTACACTGACTAATTCTCCTCAATTGGAAGAATCTTAATGTACCCTCAATAACTCAATGGGAAGATGGTATTTTATATTAACTAAAATTTGAAAAAATATGCAGAGCTTCTTTGGCCAGATTTTATCAATGTTATTTTAAATTAATTTTGCCTTGCTTCTGCATGTGTCTCTGCTAAACTCCTTTTGTTTCAGTTAATCAGGGGATGCATAACACAGCGTGTCTGCCTTCTCTCTCTTCTTTTTCTTTTTCTCATTTCTTTAAAAATTTGCTTTCTATTCTCAGCGAGGGTGTGGATTTTATTATGATTTATGACTTCTGTGGCGGATGGACCCATGCCACACCCGGAAGTGCAGCCTAATTTGGGTAATTACCACCTGAAGCTCTTCCGGGTGTGCTATAAAGGGAGACTACAGCCACTGCTGAGGGAGCTGGAGTCAGGAGGAGGAAGACGGAGCTTGCAAGAGAGGAGTGGAGGCGGCTGAGGAGACAAAAAGGACTGAGTAGTCGTGTGTGAGTTGGTGGAACCAAATTGTAAATAGTTGTAAATAAACCGTGTGTTGTGGACATTTGGTGCTGTGTCTGTCTGTGGTTGGGCTATCTGTTACACTACATATTTTCTGTGATATATTGGATTGCTTGTAATTCTAATTGAAAAGGCTTTCAATCTTGTAATTTTGCTGTTGAAAGTGATCTGGTCACTTATTCTGTGGAGCCTCCCCTTTTCTCCTAAACCCAACATGCTGGATGTATGAGTGACTTGTGTCCTCGAATGGACTTGTACCCTGTTATGGGATAGTCTCTGTGATCCTGATATTGAAGTAAGCTTAGTAGAGCATGAACGAGTAAATAAACATTTCAAAATGGTAATTTCTGCTCTTAAAACTACAGTTCTCTACATAAATCTAGGGTTCTGAAGAACGTTTATATATTTATTTGACACACTCACTGATATTATCATAAACACTATTGGGGGAAAAAACCTATAGGTAGGTTATGGACATTACGTTGTGTCAGTTTAAATTGGTTTTGTACAGTTAGACACATGCATTCAGAAATGAAAACATATTCAGAATTATAATTGATTTGCATCAACAATTACCAAAAATAACCAGTCAGGATTAGATGTGTATCTGTTGCCTGCTGTGAACACATTTAAAAGCTGATTTACAGTAGCTTGGCTTTGCCAACTCCATTGGTAGATTTATTAATTTAATAAGATGTAAGTAAACATCAAATTGGTTCATTTAAAGAAGTGGAACTACTCAGTTAAACTCGTAAGAAAGTAATGTTGATGTCCAGTTTTAATATATACAATTTTCTACATTAAATATAGCCAGATGTCAAACATATAAATGAATGTAGTAAATAAAATACAGTAAACACCTTTGTTTTGCTTGCAAATAATACAAGTGACACAAAATTGCACTGTGTATTCCATACAGACTTAATTACATGAGTGAACATTTATTCCCAGTGAAGTGTGCTTCAGCAGATTTTCTCGGCCTGTACAAATTCTATATATACCTGAGTTTACAAACTTTAATTGCCTTTGTTATTTTAGACAACTGTATTTTTAGTGCTAATTCAGTAAATATGGTTCTGACCACGTTAGCATAAGCTTGCTCAATGCAAAACAATTTGTAATAATACTATTGTTTTTTGTGTTATCACAAAATCTCAGCTAGTCTGTAATATGTAGTGTCCCTTGCATTTCCATTCAAAACTACAGGATGCTGTAAAAAATGTCTTATCTCTTCATGCAGTCTACCATACTGTTAGCCATCACTTTCTCCTGGGAAAAATGTAAAACTGGGTTCACCAACATTATACATAATAACAAAAAGAGCAGAGAACTTTTTAAAACATATGTACAGTCAAAAAACCAGTTCCTGGATACAGAACAGCTTTTTATATTGTAACAAAATGAATACATAAAATCAATTACAACTTTAGCAATTTCATTCTATCTTGGTTCTTATGAACCAAGATAAGATGTGGCATAAATGATTTCACTTTGGAAATTAAATTATAGCCAATTACACACAAGGATTATTTAACAGAATACCAAGGTGTTTGCTTTACTAGCTCTGCAAGGTACAGTAAAAAATAACACAACAGACAAGCTTAAAAATTAAGTGTTATTGTACATTTAAATACCAAAATACTTTCTATATCTCAGTGGGCAAACTGAAAAAAAGGCCTGAATGCTTCACTGTCACTTTCTGGTCTGCAACAGTAGATAATTCTCTACCACCTACTATGCTGACATGAACACTGTGCTTACTGTGGCATATCTGTCGGCATTCTGCTAAACGTACTAAGCACAGAAATATCTGCAATGTGTCACAGAGAAAGATTTTCTTTGTTTTCTATTCTGAAAAATAAATTATACTTGACCACTGACAAGCAGTTGCCCGGTGCAGCTATGAGACATACCATCTTGTTAGATCAAGGTAAACAACTTTGCTTGGATGTCACTCTCTCTTTCATCTGTCCTTGATGCTCTATCCATCTCTCTGCACACAATACAAAACAGCTTTAATCCTGGTTTTCTATCAGCTTTACCATGAAAATGAATGTAAAATCTCATGTTTTTAATTTCTCTTTAGCTCTTGTTTTTACATGATTATGTAATAGTGTTCTTTTGTGGCAAATATTTCTTTTGGGTCACATATTGTTTTTTTCTTTTTAGTTTGTATAATCATGCAATGCACAAACTTTGATGCTGCTCTTCATTGAAATCTTTTCATTTCATGCTTTGCCATTTACTGTGAAATTCTTAATCTACACGTGCAAAGTGAAATAAATTTTAAGTGACGGAGACTATAATTTCTGTATTGATGACACAATTTCTGATTTAAGTTCTAAAGTTTATATTTAAAACTTTATTATATTCCACATATTATAATGCCTGAAAAATTAAAAGCTTTCAAATTGTATGCATGTTTTTGCTCTAAAGATTATATTTACAGTATATAAGTATATATGTATTTGTCACAATGCAGATATTTTCACAACAATAAAAGACACAAAGTCTGCCACCCTAAGGAAACTGATTTAATTTATGCACTAATTAGGGTAAAAAAAGACTTTGACCTCAAACAAAATTATAGCATCTAAAGTAAAAGTTTTCAAGTTTTCAGAGAAAAGTAAGGGACAAATGACTCCCCTTTCCTTTTCAAACATCAGTCTTAAAGCACAAATGAGTTCATTAGCTAACCCAGCCAGACTTTCTATTAAGCTAGTCAATAATTAATTGCACTTGAAATTAAATATATTTTTCACCCAACACCTAATTAAATTCAGACTATGTTTCTGATTAAGATTCTGGATCATGTGGTGAGATCCATTTTTTCAAAGTGTTTACCTCTGCTGCAAGGGGAGATCATTTAAATTTTAATAATTAAATTTTTTAAAAAGTAATTACCCTTAGTAATTAAGAAATTTCAACCTGGTGGGCTATGCCAGCACCATGTGTTGTTACAATGATTATATGGTATATTTCAGATGAAGCAATTGATATGTTTCTGTGTCTTGATTTTCCCCACCACTATACCCACTTCTGATCAGTCAATTAACAGGAAATAAAATTCTAGGTTTAAAAGTAAACACAATGAAAATAAATAATAGCACTTTTATATGTCTCTGACTATGAGCACACAAGATGCATTAGGAAATTATAATAAAGTAACATAATATTTTATGACATCTTAAGAGCAAGAAAATAAACAGCTAATACATTATTAACTGATATAATATGCAGCTGAGAAGGGTCATAAGGAATAATATATACTGAACACGTTAAAAAAAAAAAGATTTACTATTTCAGGGTGAGGACAAGCACTGCCCAAACACATACACACACACACACACACAAACCTATGTGTTCATTTAAGCCTGAGAGGTTGTAAAAATCATTCACTGTCATACCCTAATTCTTATTATATTCCACTTTAACTTGAGTGGAATACAGAATGATGGATGAATTGTTAATGTGACCCTAAGTATTGAATAATTTCACATTTATTTTTTGCCTTATAGTTGAACATATATACTAAATATATTCATTCATATTCAGCATCCATCCTGCTAGTATTAATATCAAGGAAGGAGCTCATATTGTATGAGATGCTATTCCAACACAAGACACACTCACGTAGCCATCAATTAACTTACACCTCATGTCTGTGTGACCCTGGAGGAGAGTGGAGTACCAATCAGGAAAGAAGAATATTCAAACTTCAGAAAAACAATGACTAGGCCAGAGTTTTGAATTGAGAACTCTGAAGCTATGGGACAGCAGGCCAGTCTAATGAAAAACATACACTTATCTGGGGTGTCAATGCTTGTAAGACTATGTCTGTATTTGTGTGCTTTGCAAGTCCCTGACCTTTGTACACTACAATCAGGAACATTTATGGTTCATGGTCAACTTAAATGTGTAAAAGTATGCTAGAAAATGGATTGCTGAAAACACAAATTCCACTTTTGACCTGCAGATATATGAATAGTTATTATTCCTTGCTGCTGTACTTGTCATTGTATTTTAAACAAAATGAATGAACCTTTTAATTTTTTTCTATTACATTAGCTAGTATTGTCTGTATTACATCTAACATTCATAGCTGAATTAATGCATCACTTGCATTCAGTAATCTTACTATCCATCGTGTCCCAAAAAATCTTTAATTTTATCCTGAGAGGCTAGGCCACCAGTTTTTCTACATTAAATGCTCAACTCTCCACTACTCAGAGTATTAACCAAATTACCCTCTATTTGAAATACAGCTTCTCCTAATTGTTCTTGAAGTGCCCTAATGTTTTCTTAATCTACAGTATGACCCTTTGTCCTGCACCAAATGTTTACTTATTAAATCAAACCAGTCTCTTCAGCATTAGAGTGTGGCTTTCTGTTGTTAGCCACCCAGCACAAAAGATGTCTGGTCTTTTACATGTTCACTTTGCACATGATCACAGCTTAATTCACTCCAGTTCAATCTATGAGTATGTGAATTTGTTCATCTCAGTCATGTATCAATGCAAAAACACACAAAAAGCCATAGTAGAATACCTATTGCATCTATACTGATATGTCATTCAAATAACTGAGTCCTTCACTAAAAAGCTGCATTTTTTTTACATTTTCTATCAGTCCTGTCATCACACATACATGAGAGCTGAGATTCTATTCTTATTCTTTCTCCTGCTGATTAAACACATTAGTCCCTGGGTTTCTGCCTGTATGTATGCAATCTCAATAATACACATATGGAAGTCAAGTTTTCTGTGTGGCTCTGACCTTAATAATTTCTCTTGCACTACAGATGGGTAGTGAACAGTCTTTCTTTCATTAAACAGTAAGATACTTAGCTGCTGTCATTTTCTGATGCTGCTCTGGATACAAGTCTATATAAGTACTGTGGTAGTACACAAAACTACTGTCTCACAGCTCCAGAAACCTAGGTTCAAACTCAGGGCTGGGCACCAGATATTTAGATTTTCCACCTAAATCTCAAAGATGCTTTATAGACAACTACATATTGGCCAAGTGTGAGTGTGTTTTTGTGCTTGAGCATACTTTGCAATGGGATGTACCACATTGTGCTTTTTTAACTTAGACAGAATCTGATAGTGATGACCCTGAACTGAATTGAACAGGTCTGAAAATAGACAGATAACTCAAAGCATAAAAATAATTTTGAAAAGTTATCAGTTTGGCTAACTGCTGTGTATAAATCAAGGAAAGACATCTACAAGTGCAATATATAAAGGAACTGAAAGTATATTTTTCTCCTAGCATCTCCTCATATTAGTAACGAAGGCAAGTATTTCAGATAAGTACATGTATTTGTAAATATTAAGGCAGACAATGGAGGTAATTATTTTATAAAGATTGGTTGACATTTCTGAGACAATTCTGAGATACCGTATGAATACTTGATTGGTTCAAAATTACTTTATTCACTAAATTAGTCTGGTATTTTTTATTCATTGGTAGATTTAGGGCGTTTGAAAATTACCTAAAATAATTAAGCAAACATGGATGCCTGTAAAAGGCTACTTTCACCATCCCTTATGTTTTTCTAAAATTTGCCATCTCTATTACAATTAGAACTACTGTTTTAATGTCAGTAAATTCTCTGCATTTACTGTAGTCCAAATAAGGACTCTTCTGCATTCATCTGTTCTACAGAAGTAATTATGAGGCAAACTGCAAATATAACAATTTATATTTCTTATATGATAAATAGGCAGTTCAGTATTAATAAGTTAAATGAGATACTTACCAATAAAATATGCTAGCAGGATGACCAGTGTTACAGAAATTATAATGGCACTCAAAGCAGCACATTTCCAGTTGCAGTACTTGTAGGGCTTCTTCAGACTGAAAGCAGGTCTGGAAAAGGTGCTACGTGGCAGTGGTCGGGGTGGTGGGGAATAAACAGTACTGGAGGTCAGGGGGTATCCCGGTGACGTTGTGCAAAACAAGGGCGATGTTCCACCCGGCTTGAACAGGAAGTGCCTGCAAAAAATGCAGTGTTACCAAAATATCGTTATACAACTTATTTGTTCAAATTATTTCTATTTCAAAGACTAAACGAAACATTAAATGAAAGTCATTTCTTGTACCCTTTACTGGTCAATATATACATATATATAGTCAAAGAATTAAATTTGTTTGTGACAAATACAGTAAAGTTATATCTGATTGATGAAATTTAAAGTTATGCCCTACTTTTTAAATATGTTCATGCCAAAATATGCAGCTCTTCTATTACTTTACCCCTCATCTAAAGAGATAATTGGGTCAAGACCAAGTACAAAGGAACATTATTAACTTGGCTTCTCAAAACTATTTGATATAAACTCGGTGCCATACCTTATTAAGCACTTTTATCCAAAGTTTCAGAATACTATTCTTCACTGCATTGAGGAGACCTCAGTCACAAGTAAAATAGTAAAATGCAGCAGACACTAAAGGCATAACCAACCAGGATTAAAACAGACTTTATTACTCTTTATGGGTGTGTATTTAAAAATGCTTGATTAATGTAAATCAGTAACAAGGTACAAGAAATGATCTGTACTACTTACATCTAGACAAATTAACGTGAATAATGATAAGCTCCACAAAAAAGATTGCAACAATAAATAAATTAAAGATATGCAACTAGATGACTGGATATGCTAAAACTAGGTTTTATGTTAGAAAATGCAAGCTAAGTGTGGTACTGGAATGTGAAAACAGACTTAAAATGTTCATTGTCAACTAATTTTATTCAAACTGGTAAGACATAAACATAGCACATTTTTAACTTGAAAGGTGATCACTCTGGTATTTTTCTCTCATTTGACAAACAACCCAAAATTCAGTGAAAATGAGGAAACTGTCAGCAATACATGACATGCAGTATCAAAAAAAAATTAGACCCGTCAAAAATCAAATGTTATCACAAACAAAATATATCAAGGGTTTGATAAAATATTGCGTCATTTCATGTGCTCAGTTGGAGTACTATTTATTTCAATTGTAAGAATTTAAAATGGAGATACTCTTAATGCAGGAACATTGTACTCATATTTTTAGCAAGTTTCCAAAGTAAAAAGCCTTTGGGATATTAAAGCAATATGGGTCAGGGTAGTACAGACTCAGGTAGTACATCGGGCTCTTGAGATACATGTGAACAGGTCTGTCTGACTAACATACTTAACACAAGTTAAGTATACCTATTCTTAACAGTTGGTGCACTGTAATTCATAATTATGTGGGCTTACAGTTAAGGTACATATGAAAGTATGACCAATTTGAACAAGATCTTTTGACACCTTCCAGTGAATTAATAGGCCCCTACTACAACAGAACTCATCGTTTTACATGATCAACCCTCTTCAGCAACATAAAATCATAAAATCATAGATTCTGTAATTCCAATAAATGTATGCAAATTTATGGGCCTAAAAATCTGCCAAACAAAAATTTTATTTAGATGTGACCTTATCAAATACTATAAAACTGTGTCTTTACTTATTACCTTGAATTTTACAGTATCTCAATGATCTGAAAATGAAGTTTTGAATTATAATTGTGACCCCTATGAAAATGGAATTGGTTGATTGGTTTGTCAATTATGTCATCCACAAAATTGATGATCAATGCATCTTTATATTAAACATATTTTTATGTCCGGCAACATGCCCTGGAGCCGATTAGAGATTCCAGGGAATATATCTCATACAAGATACCCTAAATTGCTCTTGGATTAACAATTACTATAAGAACCTAGAAACCCCTTTACAGGCACTGTGCTGCCCATAAGGCAAGATATTCAGTGCCAAAAGTAGAATATTTTATTTTATAATTGTAACTATATATAAAATTTACATCAACCAAATTTAGAAGCAAATAAAAATAATGCATATCTACTGGAGTGTGTGAAGCTGCCTTGCTTCTTTGTCTGAATGATTACAAAAATTGCTGCAAATTCTATTTTTCCAGCCAATAAAGTACCTAAATTGCACAGGTGAAAACTTAACTTCTCAACAAAAATAAAAGATTTGAAGACTCCAAACAATATTTTTTGTGGTAAGTCACAACAAGCCCTGCAAGTTTTCTTTCCTCAAATGCCCATCTTCCTTGTATATGATTAGTTTTAATTTTGCCAAATCAGTTGCATCAGAAATTGTAGGAAAGTGTTTTCTCTTCCATTTTTTTGCCAAATGATTAAAAATTAAATAGCACTTTACAATTAAGCTGGAATACTATATAATACATAATTAGTTAATGACAAATCCAAATCTCTTCCCTTTAATTCACATCAACCTTTCTAATATTTAGAGTTTTAAAGCAACATTTAAATCATAAAGTGCTTTACATGCCTTTAATTTTTGCTCTTACAGCAAGAATTCATCTTATCTTCTGCTCTGATTATTTTTTTAAGTAGTCTAAAAATCACGTTAGGACTGAGGTTTAAACCTTGAGCATCTGTTTAAATAAATGCTGTTTGAAACAATAACAGATTTCAATCTAGTCTGAGATATAATTTAATTGGCCACATTTTATTAATATTCATAAATCATTCATTAATAATGATTCAATGTTTCTAAAATAAGCACACTATCGAGGATGTTAAACAGTAGTCTTATGTTTAAAAAAAAGTTACAAATTCCATGGATATAGATATTTTACTGCTAATACAGTCTTCTTAAGTATATTACATCAGCAATATACATTACGCATAAATGTGTATAATATAACATTACTGCATTTACCTACAGTATGTTAAAAAAGGGCATCCATGGACATTTAAACACAAATCTTTGTATAGTTTACTCAGATTAATTGTAATGTTCCAAACTAATGCATAGATATTATATCCTAATTTTGATTTCTGTTTATCCTAAATGTTTACGTGCTTTTTCTAGTTCACCTGCTGGCTAATGGACTTCTACATATTTTATGTGACCTTTTTTGCATATGCAAGATGTTTATATATTAAACATTTGTGCATTAGTGTCACCTGAGATTTCCTGTTTGCAAGTGTTTAAAAGATCTCAGGGGAGAGATTATAAAATTAATTAAAAAAATACATTTTGCTTATTTTTTCGAAAATGCTTTTCCAGTATTCACAAAATAGAAAGAAAATTCATATTTTTTTTGATACTACATATATTTTTTTGAAAAATTTGAAATTAAATTTGAAATTTAATGATGCTGATTTTTAATTCTTACTTTACAATAATAACTGTAATAAACAAAAACAATCTTTTGTAAACACGATGCTGTTGTTCTTGCAACAGAAATTAAATGGAGAGAGGTTGAATGAGCTGAAGTATCACATACCCTTCATTGTAAGAACCATCATGTCTTGCTGAGGCGAGAATGTCCATCTCAATGAAGTTGTCCTGTAAAGTCTCTAGGAATGTCTGCTTTGCTATGTTTCTACACATAGATGAAAAGATGAATGAACCTAGTGAGTCATGCATGTAACAAAATAAATAAGGTGTAAAACAAAAACATAAAATGTCACAAAAATAACACCCTTATGGAACTAGATTATTAGTATTAGTGATATATTAGTGAGACAGTCAACAGGAACTACCTATCTGTATGAAGGTGCAGTCAGTGGACTGGGCTTTCACAGAAGGCCTCATACCTTGCACTGAATGATCCCTGCCCTTCTATGAAATCCTCTTGCTCTTCTCTGATATACAAAAGAGTATTCTGGCTCCTTTATGATCACCATTAAAAGAAAATAAATGGATTGCTTTCAAAATCATATATGCACACAAACCTTACATGTATTTTATTTGCCGAAAATAGGAAAAATATCACCAAAATGTTGCAACTTTATTATTAATTTAGCTAACATATCTGCACATGTAAAGGGAAAAAAAATGGTTACATTTTGTTTTACTTTATCATAACCAGCTTCAAAGACCACTAAGGTCCTTTGTTTAATTGTAATATTTTGTAGAGGTTTTATGTATTCTTTAGTAGTATTCTTTATTATAAGGAACTGTTCCATAAGAGAAGGCTGATATAATGTAATGGAAATACAAAACTAGCTTTCAACTACATAATCTGTACAAACTGAACATGAAACCTGCAGCCGGAAATAACTTTTTTCACACAGGCTTTTAAACACAGGCTTTGATATACCACTGTAATAACCTCTTCAGGAAAGTTAGTAATGTACCATATCCAATTGCCCTGCCGATGATAATATCAATCTATTTCAAATTTGTGTTTAGTATTACAATAATTGTTTTAAATCATTTTCTTTGGAAAATAGATGTAAAGTTCATTAATCTACACTTCTATAACATGTACCTACTGTAATTTTAAAATATAAAGCTGTAGCAAGCTTAAGCATATCCCTGGCAGTATGGGATATGTAGCAGAAACCCTCGTTGGCTGCCAGATCATTACACAATGCATTACAGAACATGTCTGTTTATGGTATGACTGGACCAGTTTACAGTCAGTAATTAACCTAAATAGAATACCTTTGTGATACTGCAGTAAAACAGACCACACTGAGAATTCCCATTACATACTATAAATTAGGAAATCAGGAAAAACTCCATTAATCAAAATGGGAAGACAAAACAAGTCTGGAGCTGTGGGTCAAAACCAATACTCATTGTGTCATCATGGAGTCAAGAGAGGAAATTTAGAATAATTTACGTTTAGAATTACAGAGAGAACAGCCCAGTGGTGCAATTTTAGCACTGCTGCCTGACCCGGGCTCAAGTCCTGAGTGTTCCCTGCATGGAGTCTGCATGTTGACCCTGTGTTCAAATGGGGTTCCTCCTCCAGTTTAAAAGACATCCAGGTTAGGTGGATTGAAAATAATAAATTGGACCCTGATATATATACGTGTGTGTGTGTGTGTATGTTCACACTGCAATGGTCTGTTGCCCTGTCAAGAGTTTGTTCATGCCTTTTGGCTGATGCTTGCTGGAATAGACTCAAAAATGGATGGATGAATTTACAGACAGTTAGTTACACTTACATTACAGTTACAGTTACATTAAACTGCTTGTTTAAAAAGCAAATAAGAAAAAGTAAAGCATGTGAAGTGTTTGAATGTGTGTTCATTAATTTTTATAGAACTCCCTTTTTTCTAGAAACTACTGGCTTATCTTCAGTAAAGTAATGTATACATGTATACAATTTTGCTCATTACATCATCTGATTACGCCTTACTTACAGTAGAACAAAGCTAGTGTAATGGGTCACTAAATTAGCTTCATAATTCAACTTGATCTAGGCCTCTGAGGAGCTTAATTGTACTACAGCCAGGTGCTTAAAACATCAACACTGTTTTTTAGCTTCTGGCTGAACATTAAATCTCTATGGGAATGTAATCCTGGTGGCATGTCTTTAAAGAAATTAAGGAGGGAATAAACATGTTCTACCTACTTCAGTTCTGTCATATGAAACAAGCAGGGAAATGCTAATCACTATGTCATGCATAGTCTGCTTGTATGAGAACTTAATATCAAAATTAAAAATTGCTTAAAAAAGTAAAATCTCTGGATAAACTATATTGTTTCTGGCATTTTAATAAGCTAATTTTGATGTCATAATGAACATTTATTTACATCTATCGTACAGTTTCTGATTAAGTGTATTATGTTTAGTTTATGGTTTGTCAGCTACTGTAACACTTTCCCCTTGAGGTGGATGGATGGATATATGGATGAATCTATCTATCTATCTATCTATCTATCTATCTATCTATCTATCTATCTATCTATCTATCTATCATGTGATGAATTATTTTATTTTTTAGAGAAAGTAGTATTTTAGTAGTAGGATCACATCTTAATAATAAACTGAACAAAGAATGTGAGAAGGGGAATTTTTCTGTATATCTTGTACTAAAAAAAAATAATGAGATAACATAAAAATTAGAATTCATTATATTAATATATTAGAGCATTTTTAGAATGCCTTCAACAAAATACATTTTTTGAGATATAAAGAGTCGGAATGAAAATGATTAGAATTAGACTTCATTTCTTCCACAAAATTCAAAACTCTAGCTGTCTCTATACTGGCATAAAGCCAGTTTAAGAGGACATGCTTTGTCAACTGAAAAATAAGCTGAAGACATTTCTGTGAGTTCTAAACGTATGCTAATTTTGATTAGTTTATTTACTTCATATTACAGTTCATTATCTTATCTGATCAAAGATAAAGCCTGGGTAAAAGAAAACTGTTAATCCCAAGTTTGCATTGTTTCATGTATTGCATGCATTTTGTACAATTATTATGTAGGAAACCTTACAGTTTTGCATGATGTGTCTCTTCAAACATTCCTGACGAGAATTGCAGGGAATAGGGTTATTATATTAAAGGAATGCCAGTGAGAGCAGAAAAGGGTGAGGGATATGTTAATTAGACCATGCTCTGAGTTATTTATGGGATTATATCAATGTGATTTTCATTTTGTACAATTTTAGAATCATTGCTTTATCTGATAGGCACAGAGTATTATGACAGTTGCCTTTCTGCAGGTATTTTAGTTTTTTTCTGCAGGTATTTTAGTATTTTAGAATCCTGAACACTTGCTTGCCATACCTGGTTTCAAGAGGAATGTTGCTGTTAAGCAGCCAGTTGTCTTGTGCACATCCTGACTCTTGGGCAGATGTTGGTACTTCCGTTGGTGCCGAGTGGTCTGTGGGGGCAGGGCTGGGATTACTTCGAGGAGTATAGTTTCCACGATTCAATGAATTGATTGACGATGCATGGTGCTGGTTTGGGTTTTGAGAATGAGAAAGTGGAAGTGGTGGAGTCCTCAGTCTGGCATGGTTTTGAAATGTGGTTGTTTGGTCTAAAAAGAGAAAAAGAAAGAATATGAAAAGGGTGTTATCTTTAAAATGTTTCTAGTCCTTACATATGTAAATTCTTTCAAGCACATGTTTTAAAAAAGTGATTTTTAAATATGTTAAAATGTGATTTAATATGAAAAAGAATACACATATAACAGAACATGGACAATTACAGAGGATGCAACTACTGTACAACAGAAGATTTACATCTTTTCACACTAAAGTATACACCCTTTTAACAAACGTAGCCTCACTACTGTCAAAACTAATAAAAAAAACAAAGCAGATTAAGTACAGTCATCATGCTACGCATTTCTTGCCATAAACAATGTATATTGTATACATTTTTGCTTTAAAATAGGTTAACAAGTTATTTTCTCTGCTTACTGCAGTTGCCTTGTCTAAAATAAGTACCACTGAAAATGTATACTTAGATCAAGGCAAAATTTAGATACTTTAATGAATAATGTTTTAAATATAATTTGAAATATACTCCTTTACTTTCATTCGATGTGTCTGATATTTTCTATGGGGTACGTAAAAATTTACAGCTGTTTTGGGCTCCTTCAGGCGTAAAGCTAATAATAATTTGACAAGTGCTTGTGAAATCCCCATAATTAAACCAATAAATAATTTTCTCTATACTGAAGTTTTATTTAATTTGAAACCTTCTCTATATAAAAACTAATAACATAATTGGCAATTTATTTATGTCAACAAATTCCTGTGCAGTAGTCTTGTTACACTAAAAAGTGCTGCAATAGATGCTGCACTTCATTTCAGCACAACCTGCGTTAACATTCAAACGTATTAAAACACGATAGATGTATAAAACTGTAAGCTGCCCATTTTCTACTTATCATATTACATGCAGAAGCCTAAACACCATGTATGAATTTGATTAACATTTATTAAAAGAAGCTGCACTACTTTAAATAAACCACATTTTTTTCAGATATCATATTTAAAGAAAACATTTACTTGAGGCATATATATGTTATATTAATTTTAGAAATAATCAGAATTTAAATGATACAATAATTAAACCATTTTCATTATTGTTTTAATGTGAAAAAATAAGGATAAACACAATTCTACAGCTTGTAATGAATCAAGTTTGAATTGTTTTCACCTATATCCTCAGTGACAGCTAAAGATTTGATTTATTTTCTTTTTATACCACATGCACACCTAAACAAATGACATTGATTTAATCTGCTTTGAAGGGCTGGTTTCTTACTCTTTATATATATATATATATATATATATATATATATATATATATATATATATTGTCAGGGATGCCAGGGGCCATGACCCGGCCGGGACGCCAGGAGGGACCGGAAGAGGGTCAGAGCCCTGCCTGGACCACGGGGTTCGCCTTCCGGGTTGCTTTGGGAGCCACGGGTCAAGGGCTTGGAAGCTCTTCCCTGTAGGGGCCCGTGGCCACCGCCAGGAGGCGCCCCAATGCCTTGGGGACTTGTTTCCCCAGCACTCCTGCCACACCAGGAAGTGCTGGGGAAGACTAGGGCGGCGCCGGGAGCAGCGGGAGGACAGCCGGCATTTCCGCCACGCTTGGGCGTGGCCAGAAGATTGCCGGGAACACCTGGGGCTCATCCGGGTCCTCCATAAAAGGGGCCGTCTCCCTTCATTCAGGGTGGAGTCGGGTGGAAGGAGGACGAAGCAGTGGAGAGTGGAGGCGGCCCGAAGAAAGGCATTGTGGCCAGGACATTGAGTATTTGGGGTTTTGTGCACGTGACTAGGTCTTTGTGACCAGTGAACTGGGGTCTTGGTGACCATAATAATTGTAAATATTTTGTAAATAAACGTGTGGTGGTGTGATAACAACATGTCCGCCTGTCTGTGCCCGGGTGCCGTTCACGTCTGGCGTAGTCGGCAGGATGCTCCGCCTGTTTCAAGGCGGAGACCTGTTATTAAACAATTTGTTGTGGACGACCCGGTGCAGCAGGGGACCCCACCCACGTACCGCGGGTGCTGCATGCACACAGTCCCGCGGGGTAAAGGAACCCCACGGACCGCCAGGGGTCCGCAGGAGGGCCGTTATTCCCTGAAGCGGGCGGGCGGCGTGCATTGGAGGAGTGCAGCGGGCTCCCACGATCGCGCCGTTGCTGGAGGCGCCCGGGACGGCATGGCGTCCAGAGAGGCCACGCCGAGGACGTTTCCTCGGTTTGACGGGACCTGGGAGGTGAGTTCCCTGCCTATCGGCAGCCGGCCCTTGGGGGCCGGGCGTGTGTTTGTTTTCCAGGCAGGGACCTCCGGATCCGCGTCAGTGGCGGGCGCATGCTGGTCTGCGGGCTCCGGCAGCGTGGCGGCAGCCGCGAGGGCTGCGGAGGAAGAGACGCTGCAGCTCGAAAGGTGCTGGCAACAGCAAGGCTGCCGGCAAGCACGTCGCCGCCGCAGAAGGAGAGCCAAGATGGCCGCGGACCAGAAGTCCCTCCCCCTGACAGGCACGCGATTGGACGGTGTGTCTTGTGTGCCCGCCGATGACTGCAGAGAGGCGGGACCAAGGAATGTCCATCACGGGCAGGGGGGAGACCCGATTGGGCGGAGGAGAAGGCCCACAGGAAGTGGCGGCGTCGGAGGCCGACAGTCAGGTAGGCTCCGCGTCGGTTAACTTCCTGTCTTTGCCGGCTGCTTTGGCGGAGCTGGAGGCGTCCCTTCAGCCCGCCGGGCAGCGTGTGTTGCAGGTGCTATGTGCCCTCCGGGCTGAGGTGCTGGTACTGGAGAGGAAGGCGCTCGCGGCGCTGAGAACGTTTCAATCGACAACGGGACGGCGCGACGCTGGAATCTCCAGCCGGAGAGGTACGGCGGAGGCGGTGAGGAGCAGCCGACTCCGTAAAGCATATGGGAGGGCTGCTGAAAAAGGCTGTGATGACAATGATCAGTTCGAGTAAGCAGCCCTCCGACAGGAGTGCGGCGCCGCGGACTGTATCTTGTGGCGAGGGGGGAGTCCGAGAGGACGCGGAATGGACACGGGCTGCTAAGTGCCCCGGGTCCTAGCGCCCTCCGCCCCGAGTCGGCTGCGGTCTTGCGCCGCACTATAGGGACGCAGACGGGACAGAGGCGCCTTTTATTCCATAAGGAGTCTCAAACCGTCATGGCGTCCCAGAGTGAAGGGAGGAATAAGAGGCTGGGTGCCGATTCCTCCGATATGTTACGGACGCAGACGGGAAAGGGGCTCGTGTTGATTAATACGGAGCCGCATATCGTCAAGGCGTCCGAAAGTAAAGGGAGGATTAAGAGGCTGGGTGCCGATTCCTCCAATAAGGTGAGACGCGTTGCTGGGTGCACGCGTGCGGCTGGCTGCCCTCTGGGAGAGCAGAGGGAATCCCTGAGGCCGGCGGAGAGAGAGCGGGCGGTGCCGACGATTCCATCATCGAGAGGACACGGAAGCGCGGAGAGGGTGCCGATCAGGCAAGTGCCGGGGTGCCGGTTGGAGGGGGGAACGCTGCCCGTGCGTGGCACGAGCTGGGTGCTTTGGCAGCGGTTCTGCCCCTGTATTCTCTTTTGTAGGGACGGACACCGGGCGAGCTGAAGGAACCCTTCCGTGGCGGAACAGCCCTCTGATGTCGGGCCGTCTGCAGAATGATCTCTGTCGGTGCGCAGGTGCGCTCACAGCTGGAGGAGCCAACGGGGGAACGAGTGCCTCAGAACAAAGGGGCGTGGAGGTCTCGGAGGGGGTGCCGACCGAGGAGGCCCCGGGGTGCCGGTAAAAGGGGGGAGCACAACCTGTGCGAGGCACAGGGATGCACCATGGGTTGGTGCTCAGATTGTGTCTCCGCCCCTGTCCCTGCTAGGAGTGCGGGGCCGGACCCCGGCTATCCTCGAGTGGGACCCGTTTCGGGGCTCTGCTGCCCTCGCGGGACGGGTCGCTCTTACCCACGAGTGGTCTTCGCTGGCTGTGGGGCACTGTCAGGGATGCCAGGGGCCATGACCCGGCCGGGACGCCAGGAGGGACCGAAGAGGGTCAGAGCCCTGCCTGGACCACGTGGGGTTCGCCTTCGGGTTGCTTTGGGAGCCACGGGTCAAGGGCTTGGAAGCTCTTCCCTGTAGGGGCCCGTGGCCACCGCCAGGAGGCGCCCAATGCCTTGGGACTTGTTTCCCCAGCACTCCTGCCACACCAGGAAGTGCTGGGGAAGACTAGACGGCGCCCGGGAGCAGCCGGGAGGACAGCCGGCATTTCCGCCACGCTTGGGCGTGGCCAGAAGATTGCCGGGAACACCTGGGGCTCATCCGGGTCCTCCATAAAAGGGGCCGTCTCCCTTCATTCAGGGTGGAGTCGGGTGGAAGGAGGACGAAGCAGTGGAGAGTGGAGGCGGCCAAGAAAGGCATTGTGGCCAGGACATTGAGTATTTGGGGTTTTGTGCACGTGACTAGGTCTTTGTGACCAGTGAACTGGGGTCTTGGTGACCATAATAATTGTAAATATTTTGTAAATAAACGTGTGGTGGTGTGATAACAACATGTCCGCCTGTCTGTGCCCGGGTGCCGTTCACAATATATATATATATATATATATATAATATGCATATATGCATTAAAACCTCGATTAAGGGTCAGGCCAGAGGCCATGACAGATGAAAGAAAAGGCGGGTAACAGAATATTATTTACAAAACAAATCTATATTAACAATATATACAAGTAACAAAATTAATTCATTCATATAATGTTGTAATGACCAGCATGGCCAACGCAACTCAGAAGTACTGGAGTTTTCTGAGTTTTACGGTGCCCTGTCTTATACTCCGTTACCTGGGTTATGGAGCACACCTCCAAAACAATAAAATAAAGTTTTTTCTACAATTTTTTTATGTCCTGCCACTCACATTCTGTCTTTCTCTATCTCACAAACACTCATGCTTAATGTCTCCTTACTCCCTGCTCAAAACTTCCTTCTGCCGCACATTCCTTTTTCTCATAATTTCTCCTTTCACTCATCTCCTAAGAGGCATCTCCATCCCTGACAGAACAGAAGCCCTTCATCCCCCAGCAATTTCTGCTCCAACACAGCCCATCACTAGCTGCCTGCATAACATAATATACTAAAAAAACATAACAGATTTAAAAAGAAAATTACAATACAGAAGAACTTTAACATTAACACTAGAATTACCAGAGCCTACGAAAAAATTGTAGATCCGTCCCACCTTAAATTGCTTCGCACCTCTCCATCAGCGTCTTTTGTCCTGTAAATGTGTCGATAAGCAGCAAGCAGCCTACTATCACATCTTCCCACCGCCGCACAGTTTTCTCAGCGCAAGTCTATTTACCTGCTTGTTAGTTGCTTAGTGATGACAAAAGTACGATGTGCATTCTTGCTCCGATGTAGAACCGTCGTCATGATCTGAGTTCACCTCTGTTATAGCGCGTCTATGTGAAAACAGCAGTGTCAAATGCGAGGGGGTGGAGGGAGGTGGGATTGTGAACATGACTGAGAGAATAAAACTGAATAAAAAAAACAAAGCTAACCTTTACAAGTATCATACATTTACACCGGCTGTTACAGACTGGAATCAAATGTATGTTTTTATTCTAAAATAGTAACAATAAGAGCAGCTCACTTCTGAAAACGGACTCGTCCAGAGTCAAACCTGTGAAGTTTTGATTACCAGTCAACAGTTGATATCATTGCACCACTGAAGCGGTTGCAGCAAATGCGTGTCAATGTCGCAGCCTAACGCAAGTTCTTTTTCTGCAGTTATATTCTTGAATAGAAGCGTACTTGTTCTATTATATTTGTACCTTTTGTGAAAGTGTTTATTTGATATTTGGATTTCAGGCTTCACACATTATACACTTCATGTCTTACTAAAACATGAAAAACGTTTCTGTTTTAACTATGTGTTTACATAGATCGTTGCAGACACTGAACACACATGAAATGCATGTGTTCCAAATAACGATATAGTATTTATAAAAGGTGTCATTTTGCTTGACTTCTTACACTATTCAACTCTAAGCAACTGACACACAGGTAAACAGACTTGAGCTGAGAAAAACTGGGTGGGGGGATGTGATAGCAGGGTGTTTGCTATTTGCTGCTTATTAACACATATACAGGACAAAAGATGCTAATGGAGAGGTGCGAAGCGATTTAAGGTGGGATGGATCTATGAGTTTTTTGTAGGCTCTGGTAATTCTAGTGTTAATACAAAACAATATTACTGTCCATGGCTTCTGTTTTCAACATGTTTTTTCAATTTTGTCGGCATCAAGCTTTATATTGTTCACTGTTGTTCTTCCTGCACCGCAAATTGAAGCAATACTTGAAGCACTTTAACTGTTTTGTAAAATGTAAAATAACTTAATATTTTGGAGTTTACATAGCATTTTATGAACCGATCATTTCTGGAGGAAAACGAAGAAGTGCTTTGACTGATCGAGTAAATCTCCCCGCAGCAGCAAAGAGGATGGGATTGGGCGACAAACTCTGGGTCGCCCACATCTAATTATGCAAATGCAGATAACGTTTCATTGGTGGGTTTGAAATCTTATCCCCGTCCATGTATGTGCATGTCCCTTTGAGCTCTGCACCTCACTCCCCTGAGCTCTATCTCAGCTCCATCCCATGGCCCGCAGCAAGGACCTTCTCTGCCTATGCGCTCACTTTGTGCACGTGCAGTAACCTATCCTGTTAGGTTACACAATATAGTGAATATGTGGAGTCTCAAGATGTGCTTTTGATAGTTTTTTGCAAAGTGAGTGACATACTCAATAAGTTCAGCTCGCACATCGTTTAAACAACAATATTGTATATCGTAGACGATACATATTGCACATAGGAAAAAAACAAACAGAAGCAAAATTAAACACAGTGAAGAGGTTATCTGCATTTTTACTCGGTCCAGTGTAAGGATTTGCCCCCTGGCTATCAAAAGACTATAATTTCTCTATTTCCATCTTTGTTAGACTCACAACACTTTGCCATTTGTGAGCTGTCAGCACCAATCCCACCCTGCCTCATTTTTAATCAAATCACCCTACATGTTATGACATTCCACAAAACAACAATTGGAGCTCAGTATATATAGTATATGATAATGCTCTCTTCCTCTAGTAGTTCTCTCCCTTCTTTTCTTATTCACTAGTATGAATCATGTCAAGATATGATCACAAGTAACCAGCTCCCTAGCCCTTCCTTTCAAGTGAGCAAGCATTTCACTCAGTGTAGGGGTATTATAAATATCCTACACTGTTCTTTGTTTAGGGTTGGTGAAGTGCATTAAAATTATGTTCAACCTTAAGTTAACTGCTAAATTTATTTAGAATTATCAAAATCACTTAAAAAATGCACAATGATAAATAATAAATCAGTGCAATTTCAACAGACACATTAATAAAATAAAAAAAAATAAATAATTAACCTTTTAATTTCTTCTACTTAGTTGAATTAGTATGACAAATAAGCCAATGCATAAGAATGCATATCAAAAAATATGCATTTTTAAAAGTCATTTCTGAATGTCATTGTATGTAAATAATGCACCATGTGATTTACTTGTTAGTGCACAGCAGGAACAATTTAGAGACTTTAGAAGGATACTCTCCTCCCAGTTACTGATGGCCAGTCAAAACAGCATCCAGCCTTTGAACAGCTTAATGAGAATCCTACTGTGTCTTAACATTCATATACCCTGAAACCTGACAAGTCCTAAAATACGATTCTGTTTTAATTATGATTATAAATTAAAAGTCCTACTTAATTATCAATGGGCTTTAGTACAAATTACTGAGTGCAGTACATAAAAATGTCGTTGGCTTCAATTGAATTGTTTTACTAGGGAGTCTGGGCTGCCTCTTCAGAATGAAAAAGAATTCTCCTCGACCAGGCACATTGCTCATCTCCTTCTACTATACTCTCCTTCCATCAAGCATACATTATAATTGTCAAATAAACACAAAAAACTGTAATCTAGGGGTTTGATTATTTTGTGCATTAAGAAATTCATCTTTGATATATGAAAATAAGAAAATAAAAACTTTTAAAAAGCAGTTCACTGACAACCAAAAACTGAAATAGTTTACCTTTTTTAGCTCCACTAAACAAAATAAATTGGGGTGGTACTTGAGGAATGAAGGTATGGTGGTAAACCATAAGGTAACTTGTTCAGCCTCTGTCCTGACTCATTCAATGGCTCTGAGAAACTGCCTGTCACAAATGTGCTTGAAATTTACTTGTGATGAAGTTCACCATATAGACTTATCATATAAAATACAATGTGATTGTTTATTTTAAATGGGCTATCAACAAAAGCACAATATCAACTTTGAAAAAGTATCTATAAATGCAATAAAAAAACAAAAAAAAAATGCTATAGACCTTCCTCCTTAAAGTTAGCCGCATATAACATCCCAGAAATAATAAAAGCTCCCAATATTGCAGATATGTGTTTGGTTTTAAATATATCTGATACATTCTTAACAGTTATATGATAAATAATAATAAAAAATGAAATATGTAAACTTTCATAACGAATATAATTAATCTACAGAATTGTGCCAGAGATGGTGTATTTTATTTTCTAAAATTTTTGACAAGAGACATGTTATTGTAGCCCCTTACCACTAACACTTAAGTACATTAAAGAGTACCAAGGCATATTAATGAACTTTTGAAGCTACCATGCAATTCATAAATTAATGTGGTTTATAATTTCACATGGAGGTAATGTAGCTTGATGTTCTTTTAATATAGTCTTCGCTTTTTCATACATTATTTTCAATACTAAATATTCATTTATTTGGGAAAAAGGCTGAGTCATTACACTGACTGTGTCTCACACTGCTTTAAAAAGTGTGTACAACTTCACTCTAAATTCATTCCTCCTGAGGTTTAGTCTTGGAAGGCTGATAGGTTGACACACTGAAACAGTCTCCCGTGACCAACAAAATGCAATCAATTGTCTAAAGAAAAAGGCATTGTAAAGCCCTAGTGGAACCTCTTTTATCTTCTCTTCACTAGGGGCAATGACAAGGTCAGTGCAAGGTCCCCTTTGCTAAATTCTCTTCAAATAACATTGTGATAAGAATTAAAAAATAAATCATGTTTAATTCTCCTTGATATTGCTGTGGCAAGATATGTAATAAGACCAGTGATCTTATTAACTTAGGTAGTGGCAAAACCATTCAAAGTGTTTCCTTAACTTGTTGTTACTCAGTCATGTTTTGTTTCCAGGCAAGTGTTCTGTTAGATGGTTAACCTGTCCTGTGAAACTGCAACAAAGACGACAAACAGCATTCTCAAGCCACACCAATATCACTAAATTTAAATTACCTACTATGAGAACACAATAAATAACACTGGAATTTCCAGTTTATCTAGTAATGGTGATTCAAGGACTGCTATAAATCAAATTTAAGAAGTTTAGAGCTTTTTAAAATTTTGTCCACCTAGAGCTATTCATTGGATGGATTATTTTGGCTTCCAGGAGGATTCTTAATCTGAATAAAATACCTTGTTTGATGAATTATGTTTATTTGGGAGAGCCGTCTAACTAAACCGACATTAGTTTTCTCTGTTTTTCAAAGTTGACTCAATCCCCATCCATCCATCTTCCTACCCACTTATTCACTTCAGAGGCAAATGGCATCGGTATCTAATTAAGCAGCACTGGGCATAAGGTGGAAATCAAGTTTGGACAGGGAACCAGCCCACCATAGCCAATATTTCAAATTGCCACACAGCTTTAGTGTTGGTATGAACCAAACATGCTTATCTCAGGAATGTGAAAGGAAAACTACAGAACCCAGAAATAATTATATACAGACATGGAAAGAATGTGCAAAATCATGCACAGTACCAACTGGGATTCAAACTCAGGACTCTACAGCAATGAAATTTCTTTTACTATACAAAATGCAGCATGTATTTTCTGTGAAACATTTTTACAGATTCTTTCCTAAACTATGAAAGAATACAAAGTGATTATCCCAAATACTTTTAAGCAAACAAAAAATATTGGATTCTCCTCTTTTATTTGTATTTTTATCACAATGTAGGTCTCCTTAATATAACAAAATGTTAGACAGCAGCTGGAATCAAAACTATAATCTCATATTATAAAGTGTTTTGTTAAACATTAACCATATGAAATGCTACTGCCTAGCCAAAATGAAATCACAGCTAGTACACCTGCACTATGTCTAGTATAACAAGTAAATTTGCTGTAGCAGGCATCTAGCAAAAATGGAATTTTACAATTCTAGTACTTATGAGTAACCTACTAAATAATGCCCCAAAAATGCCAAGAAATTAATAAAATACAAGAAAAAAACCTGAGTGAAAATATGGTACCATAGGTGAAAATATGCAGTGATCCCTAAGACTGAGCAGAGTGTGGGTGAATTCATGGAGAGCTATCATGAGGCCACAAGGCTTTCTAGTTAATAGGTGTTGGCATTAAACTCAATACTGCGGTGGGTTGGCACCCTGCCCAGGATTGGTTCCTGCCTTGTGCCCTGTGTTGGCTGGGACCGGCTCCAGCATACCCCCGTGACCCTGTATTCGGATTCAGCGGGTTAGAAAATGGATGGATGGATTAAACTCAATAGTGGTGCACTCTTAAAACAAGTTTATACTCTTCATCCCCCACCCAACAGAAATCTATAAAATAAAAGCCAATTTCTGTCTGCCTAGTAGTTATAATAAGATGTGCATATTAAGTGCGACAATCTGCGACGCACCATCTACTGGAAAGTATCTTACAATGAATGTAGTAATAATGCATTGCATGTTTTGTTCCAACAGATGGCACAGCACAAATATTTGCACTGCTGTTGAGAATCCTATACTAAATGCCATATAATGGAGATAACAGACAAACTGATTCTGTTTCTTATTGATAAGAGTCAGTATCAAACTCATTTGAGTCCAGTAAACATTCTGGTGATCTGCCTTCATTAATGTAGCAAAGGGAGAACAGCATTAAATCAAAAAAATGTATTCTGGCAATGACATGTTTGCATTTTCAATTAGACAGTATTGTTAACTTACTTTAGTTACTCGTTGAGATATGCAGTCAGAAGGTGCATTCTATAAAGCCTTGTCCACACTTTACTGGTGTCATTTGTCAGATTTGTGGATTTGGGTGTTTTGAGTACTGAAACTCCTGTGGCTCTTCATTATCAGCTCTCTTAACGGCAATCCTTTTCATGGGGTATAACACATCATAAACTTTAAATGCATATTTTGCTGTTCATATTTTTATGAATATACCTGTCAGTTCTTTCAAACTTATATCGACTCTGACACTATTGTTGTAACCGAGCAACAGAGATCATGCACAGCTACTTGCGATAATGTATCATTTACATTTACTACTCGTCCATTGATGTCTTTGAATGCCAATGTATAGTCTGATGTTACACAAAGATTTTCTTGCTTGGAACAGGTTATATTTCTTTTATAAAACATGTAATGTGCTCTCTGCAAATGCAACACATATTTGCGTGCTTAAAAAGGGGTCATTTTAGGAGACTGCTCAGATGTAGATAGTTTATCAGAATCATAGGTTTGCTCTCTGTTCGTCCAAGTTAATGAGAGTACCACAGCTCTTTGCAACTTAAAATCATTACACAGCCTTCATGATACGTTTGATTGGTTTAGGAATGTGACATTTAATGAGTTATCTAATTGTTCCCACCCAATTTTTAGTAAAATTCATTCATGGTTGTTTCTAGACACATGTTTTATGTCTGGCTTCAGCAAGACAGTAAAGTGGACCACTAGATTTATATGTAAAATGCTGTCATTCAAATATGTATCCATATGCTTCCAAGTCAGGGGAAGGTGGGGACAATCCCAAAAGCAAAATGCAATGCAGGTATAAACCTTTAAGAGATGACAGTCACTCTGAAAGAATGCTTACTCAAAAAACCAATAAACACAAAAGGTTAATTTGGAGCTTAGTTAGGTGAACAGTAGGAAAATAATGTATTTTTTTCAGAAATATTTTTTACTCCCACTGACAGAAATCTACCGGCACTTTATACATAAATAGAGGTAAGTTGTAAAAAAATGCAAAATAACATTTCACTATTTTGATATTCCTTATCAAAATAGTGAAACAACATATTTACTCTCATCAACAGCAGAACAAAATACAAATTGTGTAATGTAAAGATTCAAATTTCTATTAATTAAAAATGTCAAAACAAACGCAATATATTGATCAAGAGAAAACTTGTATTCAATAAGCCAATGGTATGTTATGTGAAGTGCTTCAGACCAAGGACCAATTTTCTATGTTGAAAGATATGGTGGATCATCTATGGCCAAAAGTTAATTTTTAAGTAATTCTGAATTACAATTATTACATTTATTTTACTAAAGACATTTATTGAAAAATATTAAAATTCTAGTCCAGTGTTTCGAGATTTGCATTAAACTCCTCACATTTTATTCAGTGATCAATAATAATAACTTGGTCATAAAGACAATGTAACAGTGGAGTGATTGCACAGATGCAGCATGACCAAGCTGCATAAAACAAAAGAATTGCAATGGTTAAAGATGGGCTGTCCAGGTCAACATCAATATGAATTTAAAAGACAGACCTGCATAGTGACCAATAAAAGATAGATTGGAAAGAGTCCTAATTTGAAGACGTGTCGAGCAAGAGAAAGAGATTTGGTGATCACAACAAGAGGTGAAGAAGTAACACAGTAGTAAATAGCTTACTAAAAGATTTAAGATAATTTGGAATGTTGGTTGCAGTGAAAGCAGCTGTATGTGTAAAAAGTCCTCAGCTGTTGCTGACTTATTGTGAATCTTCTCCACAAAGCATATGCAACTGTAAAGTTAGTAATTATTTTACACCTGTTTCTCATGGGCAAATTCTCATTTTGGCTGTATATACGAGTGACAAAAAAACTCAAAACGTTTCCGCACTTTCCTATTTTTGTTGGAAATGGTGAAGGCAGGAGTAGTAGTAATTGGGCATTAAAAAGTTGTAAATAAGAAAATTGTACTGCAAAGAAAGGTGACTATGTAGAAAAGTGATGTAATTTTTTTAAAATCCTTAATAAACAGAGTTAAAAAATAAGTGCGGAAATGTTTTGAACGTCCCTTATATATAGGGACTATATCAAAATTACTTTGCAGACCACTTGATTAATATTTGTGAACCACTGATTAATATTTCCAATCTGGTTTGATAACATAATCTTATAGTTAATTTTAGACAACCTGTTAACTTAATGATCCCATTTCAAATGTGCCATCAGAAAGATTGACAATCAATCATTGTATGCAGATATATGATACTTGCACAGGCACTACTGTGAGGGAAACCTCAATGAGTCTTGTTGAAATTAATTTGAGGTACTGTGCTTTATCAGCATGCATTTCTATCTCAAGCCAATCTAACTTATATTTTTCAGTCGTGGTAGATTGTCCCATTTAATTGTGGGCCATTATGTTGGTGGTAGTATTGTACTGTATTTATGTTTACAGCAGGTATTACAATTGTAGGTCATACAATGAAATGGTCCATTTTAAAAACAAGTGTTTACATAGTCAATATGCAAAGGCAGGAGAGAGAAAACATAACACCATCACCATTAGATGGAATCAGAGTGGCAAATATTAAATTATCATTAATTTTAAACAAAACTTTGGAGGCATTTTTGCTCCAGCTCTTCTACTTTAGTGGGCAAAATTGTTTAATCTGAGTGGATGTTTTACCCTTTGGCCCTGATTATTTCCAATGCAGGTCATAAACATATTTTTTCAGGTTGGCTCAAACCACAGGTACAATGAATCTAGTGATTAGTGCAGGAAGACAGAGAACAGTTGTGAAGTGAGTGTGTTTTGGTTATACATTGCTCATCCTACACATTCTACATATTCCTGGACTCATAAAAATAATCCTGAGACAGGACGAGTTACCTGGAGGAGTTACCAAAGGGATAAACACCAGCAATAATTTCAGCTGTCCTGCCTAGGGTACAGTCTGTGTAATAGCATCTAGTATGATTCAGTTTGCAAATACTGCTAAGGAAAGGTAACTATGTAATATAATTTTAAATATTTTTTTAGTTTTTTGGTTATAACTGAGGTATAAATTCAAGTATTTTCTTTTTTTAAATCAGAGGAAATTTATGTAGCATGTTACTTGTCCTTTACAAGTGAAACTAATTTAACTCCTAAATCCACATGATAATGCCCCTCAGGACTCTAAATACAGAAATGACTTTCATTTGCAGTTTTCTTGATCCTGCCCTGCTTTTTTCAACAAAATATATTATATCCTGAAAGTTTTTGTGATTTAGAAGTATTAACTTCATTGGACAAATTCTATCTTTCATATATAGTATAATTAAAACACATTGTTGTTCATAAGTTAATACAGCTACAGTTTGCAAAAATATAGTACTGCATGTTTTATAGTCATTACGTATGTCTACATTACTCACCCTCTCATATAATCCATCCATCATCCAAACCGCTATATCCTATCTACAGGGTCATGGGGGTCTGCTGGAGCTAATCCCAGCGAATACAGGGCACAAGGCAGGAAACAAACCCCAGGCTGGGCCAGCCCACTGCAGGGCACACACACAAACACCAAGCACACACTAGGGACAATTTAGAATTGCCAATGCACCTAACCTGCATGTCTTTGGACTGTGGGTGGAAACAGGAGTACCCAGATGAAACCCACGCAGACACGGGGAGAACATGCAAACTCCACGCAGGGTGGACCCGGGAAGCGAACCCGGGTCTCCTTACTGTGAGGTGGCAGTGCTATCCACTGTGCCACCGTGCCGCCCCCTCATATAATTCACATGAAAATTATACACTGAATTCTTTATTTAGGCACAAATTTTTGATCATGTGTCTTAGGATATTTAACTAATATTATAGGTGAATTTATATAACAAATCACTATAATGTAGATGGTACAGTAGCACAGTGGTGAGCATCCTGGGATCAAAACCCTTGCCTGGTTGCTGTCTTTAAAAAATTTTCATCTACTCTTCTTGGCAATGGATGTTTCTTCCTTATTTTGCCACATCCCCAAAAATATGTATGGTAGGTTAACTGACATATCCAAATTGGCCTTGAGTGAGTGTTATTGTGTAAATGAGTAAGCCCTGTGATGGACTGATGTCCCATTCAAAGTGGCTCCTGATTTGTGTCCAAGATGAACTTCACAATGACCCCAATGAATGACTCTAAATGGAATTAAGGAGTTTTGAGAAAATGATATTATGCTATGTATATGAAATTTAACTACTTTGCTCTGTCCTTCAAACTCTGTCAGCTGTTTCAAAACCATGCTAATGCAGATCTTGCTGTGCTATTTATCAGTTCTATCTATCAATTGAAATCTTTGTACACTTAATTCATCCCATTAGGTGGGTTTAATAAAAAAAAGGTTTGGATGGAAGTTTATATTAAAAACATTGAACATAATCTTATAAATTGCAATAAGATTTAGTAATATGTGACTGTATCCTACCGTATTTATTCTGTTAATTGCATTTTTTCAGTATTAGGCCAGGCAATGCTAGATTACTTTGTGAAGAAATGATTATGAAGAGTGAATCTCATGTTTCTTATCACAACAATATGCAGCATGTGCCATAAGAAATAAAAAAATACATACAAAGCTACAACGGGCTTTTTCATTAAAATTTCTGCAATGATGTTCAACCATAATTAACTAAATGATCAAATGCTCATAATCATTTAACAGGAAGAAAAGTGTTGAGTTACCCAGAAGCTCTTTCTCTCTTTAAGCAGCATTTAATCATTGTAATGCAAAAAATATAAATATCTATTATATGGTGTATTTATCAAACAAATCTCCTAATTTCCTCATTTTTATCAAGACCAAAAATTCAAGAGAGGCACAGGCACTTTTACAATCAAGTAACTATATTAGATTTAAACTGTCACATATTTGATACTGACCAAACTAGACTATTTTTTGCACTGCCATAGCAGACATATGTATCACCTTACATACTGTAAATTTTATTTGGCTGATGCCTTTGTACAAGGGGACTTACAAACATTAGAAATACAACTGGTTATATTTTCTTTGTTTTTTCAATTGGAGCACAGGCAGATCAAGTGACGTGCTCATAGTCACACAGTGCCAGTAGTAGCACATAAACATGCAACTTTGCAACTTCAGAATTTGCAGTCCAAATCCTTAACCACTACACCACAACACCTGCCATCACCAAGAACACATTTAATAAAAAAAAAAAGTTTCTATAAAATATTTTATATAATTTCAGAGTGGATTATGTTTGATATCGAGAGAACCCTTTCATCATTCATTCACTTTTCAAATTCGGTTATTCATGTAAAGTGATGCGGTAGGGCAGAATTCATTCTAGCAACTCAGGGTATTAATCTATCAAAAGGCACACTCACTTAATATGTGACAATTTTGATGCCGAATCAACCTATCTTCACATATTCAAAATGCTGTAGGAAACCAGGGTAACTGTTGAAAATCCTTATATAGGGTGGTCCAGATCTAGTTATGCAATTTTCATTACGCTATAACTTATTAAGTTATAACTTATTAATTATTATTACATAGAAAATCACCCGAAAAATCCCGGACCATCGAGAAGTGTGCAAACTGACGACATGAAGAATCGTCTTCACGCCGAACTGGAATCGTCCCTGCATAAATCAAAGTCATCCAGATGATCTGGATCTGCATAATTAGATCAGGACCACCCTGTAGACACTGGGTACATGGAAAATTTATTATCACAATGAAAGCAGAAGCTTCTATTGTGAGTGACAGTGTTAATAAGTGAACCAAAAACTATGTAGAAAACTACAAATTAAACAACACTGTTAATAGTTGCAAGCATTACATTTTGTGGGAACATGTAGGGGTTAACTACTCTAAGTGCTACTGCCTCTTTAACTCCAGACTAGATAGTTCAAATTCTAATGTGGAATTAGCATTCCTCTCTGTATCTGTGTACATTTTACTTGAGGTACTCTGTTTTCCTCCAACATACCAAAATGAGTGTTAGGCATAATTACTAGTTCTAAATTACCCCATTGTAAATGAGGGTGGGTATTTTCATAAATGTACTGTGTCATTAACTGGTGGATTGGTTCTTACTATGCACCAAATACTGTTGGGAAAGGTTCACACCTCTCTGACTATGGATTGAATAAATGGATGGATGGAGGATTTTACAATAATTGAAAAGTGGTGTAGAAAGGTGTACATAATCTTACTAGATCATATGAGACCATGTAAATATTATACAATTGCAAATGCTGGTGAAACCTCAAGAAGTGTATACAAGACAGTAAATAAATTACCCCTTCATACAAAGGAATGAAATATGGAGTAAAGTGACATGTATCGTTGTAGAAGTACAGATCCACTTGCCATTTAAAAACCACTGGATGAGATATTGTGTCAATTATCAATCAGCTGCAGATGGACTGAATTTACTTAGCATTTTATGTTTTTGAAGAAGTGTGTATTTTTTAATGCAAACATGTTACTATACCCAATATGAAGGATATATTAGTTATATTTTTTTCAGACCAGAAGACTCAACAGACCTGAAATGAGGACTGCATTAAACTACAGCTTAAAATTGATAAGCTGGCAACATATATTGCACACCTTACTGAGAATATGCTTTTTATGGAAAATGTATACCTGTATATCCCTAGTAGCTAACAGTTCAATAAACACAGTGAATTCACATCTTTCTTAAAGTTACTGCCATCAAACAGAAATAACTCAAAGTTCTTAGGTAAAGTTATAAGGCAATTTTTTTTGAACACTTTGAAAAGAGACAATAAATCTTTCTGAATCTTATTCAGTATTAATTTTCAACATATTTCATTTCTGATTGAGGTTAATGTTTCTTTCCATATATTCTGTGCCGTATCACAGAGAGTCCTGCTCATTACTAATTTGCCATGCATTCTCTTGCTTCCTTTATTTGTAGTTCTCTTTCAGATCTGTTCAAGAAGAATAAACATCTGTTAAAAGTAAAAAGGTGTTCACCCTGCAGCAAAGGAAATACAGTAAAGTGCATCAGGTTTCTGTAGATCATCAGGTAAATTTATTTGATGCAATTTAATGTCACTTATGGAAGCACAGATGTGTAAAATACAAAAAGTATACAAAAGGAGAAGAAAACAGTTTGAAATTATAGAAAATGCATTTGAAAATTAAGGAAAAATTTTAAAATACAAGAGCAGCAATCATACCAAAATCTGAGAATGAATCCTGCAGTAAAATTCATAAGAAAATGGAATGATCAAAATACTGATCAGAGCTAGAAGACTAGTTCAGTATTTATCTTTGCTGGTCTCATCAAGCAACAAATGATATTAAAAAGCATGACTCACAGAAAAATACATAGAAGAATATTTTTAAAAGGGTTTTAGAATGTATGGGATGGGATGGGATGTAAAACATCTTAATAATCATATTATCTTAATAACAGACCACATGAACACCACAAGTAGATGATGGCTATATTTTTGAAAATATATCTGGCACCAAAACATATTACATGAAGATTACAATATAACTTGTTAAAACAGATTTTACATGTTTACATTTTATTTTATTTCAGTTCATTACTCAGCTGCCAAAGTTTCATGCAGAAGACTTGTTACAAAGTGATACAGTAGCAGACTCGTAAACATTGCTGCATGTCGCCAGCATTCAAACAATTTGTTTCTTTCTATCAACTGAAAATTAATTTGTTGTAATTAATTTTGCAAATATAAAGGATAGTTAGTAATCATCAAAAGATAACAGAAAAATATGAATCATTACAGCACTTGACTGAACTATATTCATATCTTTCTATTTCATGTGATTCCTTGGTTTCAGTCAAGATTTTTATGACGCAACAGTTGATTTAATCTTCAGTTGAACATGATTAACTTCTGCATATAGTCAACAATTACAGTAATTACTGTATCCTTAAAAATACGAAGACGCTTTCATTAATGCAATTATGGCCTACTATCACCTAAACAATAGCCTAGGCTACTAAACTACACATTAACGTAAGGATCAATCACTTCTGCTCCCTGATTATAAAAAATGATCACATCTTCCCAGAATTTCACTATTTTACAACACGTCTTGAAACTGCTCAGTCAGCCAGCATGTGCACACAGTGCCCTTAAATCACAGAGAAAAAAATGAAGAGTTTTTTTAAAGATCTACAAGCACAGCAGGGATGTAAAACATCTCCCTTTGAAGTTTAGGCCCTATTAGAATTACTATCAGTTTAACAGAAAATGTGTAGGAGCAGGAAGCCTCAGATGACCTGAACAAGAAGTCCAGGATATTTCATGATTATGCACAGGCTTGTGATATAAAGTACTAATTTTTCCCAAAATAAACTTTTTTTCCTTAATGAGAACTGGGTTTGTAATTAATAATAAGATGTGAAAAACGTTCATATAATAAAATAAAGAAAAGAAATCGGTAACAAATATGACAAAGCAATAGCCTTGCACTCCAATAGCTATGAGAACTAAATTTTTTAAGACAGAGAATAGAATAATAAGGAGAAACTGCAACACTATCAGAAATAGTTTTGTCAACTGACTTACACAAAGGTGATGTACAGCACCTACTCTACTTTCCAGCATTTAGCTTTATTGTGATCTACATAATATGCTTTTCTGCTTGTCAACTTTTGCCTCATCTTAAGGTGCTTTACAAAGCAAACAGTATTACAGCTTAAAGGAACCAAGCCAAATGGGTATGTAGAAAATAATCACTATCACTAAAGGCTCTACAATCAAAATGACTTGGACACATGGGAAAGAATAAAATAATACCGTTCAGTGAGCTGTCCCACAAATGCTTATCACAGGATTGATAGTGAACAAATGGATTAGATACACAATGTATGTTTTAGATAAAAGATATGTCTTTTCATAAATTACAAATAAATAATACACCATTTCCAATTTAATTCTATAACAGTTACTAATAATATAATGCTAATTAAGCCTGCTGAAAAAACATCCAGTAAAGTTAGAGCTATAAGGAAGGCAGCATAAATGAATCAAGAAAAGCAATGGCAGAGCCACACACAATAAAGTGAATCATGGATTAAATGGCTCATTTGGTGGTAAAGTAAATGCATAGTAAGAGATTTCCTTTATTATGGAAATGAGACTCTTGTGCTAAGAGAGCTATGTGAGCAAAAGAAGAAACAATGTGGAAATAGTGTGATGGTGAAAGCCATTCACTTATTTTACATAATGAGCGGCTTATTTACAAACAATTGCAATTAAAAGCAAAGCGCTCTCAAAAATGGGCAGCTCTGGCCGGGTATTGATTGTGGAAGAAAAAAGGCAAGACAGCAAGCTAAATGGAGGGCATACCAACTGTTAAAGCAATTAATTAAAGAAAAAAAAAAGAACTAAAAAAGGCTTCTGTTTTTCAGATAGACAAGCCTGGTGGTCTACTAATAATTGCAATATGAAGCTGGGAGCTGTTGGATTTACAGCTTCCATGACTGACATATCCAGTATGTGAAGCCTTGACTCATGCTCTTTTTTATTTAAACTGAACTGGTTTCCCAAATATAAGAATAGAAGACTCTCACCTCCTGAAGACGTCTTTCACCACAAACATAAATATGCAGTACATCACAAAGCTTTATCTTCCCATAAGGCTACAGAGCTGCTATAAATTGCACACAGTTTAGCTGCTGCTTGAGCTTTTTGCAAATTGCCATTAATAATTTACATGGCTCTTTTCCTGCACATAACATAACTAGGAGAAAACCTCAGGGTTGTTTTTCTTTCATATGATAACACCTTCTAGGTACATATCACTCTCTGTCCTGCCAATACATAAATTACTTTAGTGGTAAAATCAATAGACTAGCAGTCAAAGGCAGGCCCAGACCTCTATGTACCATTATGTTGCTTCAAATTAAATTATGCTGTGAATGGCAAGAATAAACAAATTTTAAGCTAATTCACAAGGTGATTCAACAGTAAAATGCATGTCTTATACAGCACAGTGCATAGTGAAAAAAAACAAAGGGCAGATTTTCACTAAGAGTTTAACATACAAATTTGAATCATAAATGAAAACTGTTTTGTAAGATGATGCTTAACCTAACTTAGCTACATACTTTATACTGAAATTTGACCAAAATTCATTTCTGTATTTACTTTTTTTGTTTGTTTATTGTGTTTCAATATGAAATATCTTTTTATTTTGTTCTCAACCAAATATAAATTATTTACTTTATTTAGGGAAATTACTTAGAATACAGATACTGGTTGTTATTGACCCTGATTGGTGTTTGAACTTTTGAGTAGATTAATAATAATAATAATAATAACAATAATAATAATTCTTTACATTTATATAGTGCTTTTCTCACTGTTCAAAGCGCTGTTCACAGTTAGTAGGAATCCGCTTCAACCACTAATGTGAAGCATCCACTTGGATGATGTAATGGCAGCTGTTTTGTGCCAGTACGCTTACCACACATTAGCTGTTAGGTGGCGAAGGGGTAACAGAGAAAAGTATTTTTTGTAAACATAAATCTAAAAGCAACAAGCAACATTTTTGATGACTGTATAAATATAAAACAGATTTCTGTGTACAATGCTGTGTTTCTGAAATAATAGAAACAGATCCTTGCACATAAAAAAAATCACGGAAAACATATCAGTTGAAATGCAAGCACATGAATTCTGCTAGTGATCGCTCATTGTGCAGCTTTGAATTTGCCATCCAGACACAGGGTTAAACCAGTGGCAACTCCTGGTTCAGCCAGACACAATATAAATGCAAAATCCTTCCCCACTGCTGGGAGACATTACTGCTGATAGCTTAGGCTGAAACTGTGAAACAGGCTTATACTTCCTTTAAGTCTATTGAAACCTATGCAAAATAAATCAATGTAGAGCATTTCTTTGGAATCAGGTTTTAAAGGGGCACATTTGAAAGTTGTGAAGTAAAACTCAGTTTTTCTGCATAATAAAATTATTCCTTAAGAGTTTACTGCAGTTATATTCTAGTTTCTTAAAAATTAGTTCATGAGAAATGAAAAACTTTATAAATCATTGGTTTTACTTGTTATTATTCAGATATGTTATTGTTTATTATTTCAGTACAATTTAATTACATTTATTTTCTGAACAGTATGACTGCATTTTGTTTTACAGGCTTCTAAGCAGCAATCCATTTCTTTAACATTTCGTATTTTTTCATAAAATATGATAATAATTTATATAATTATGAGATATTTTTCTTTAATTAAGTACATAGTTTTTTCTAAAGGTGTATGTGGTTAGCCTGATTGCATTATTCAGGAATTCAATAGAAAATATAACAAGATCAATAATACATTAGATATTGTATTTTTGCGGTATAGTGATACAGTATATTTACACTGTATTTTCGGGGTAATGCATTTGCTACATGACAAACTTTTATTATTACTTTTTGGTTTCTTCATTACATATACTGTGGTTTTTAGAAGTATAATATTTATACTCTACTGAAATTATACCTTGTGTGGTTTATTATAACTATTAAAAGAAAACTGGCTGAAAAATTGTTGTGCTCTTTTGGTGCAACATCATTGTCTTCAGTATGTAATGCTTTACTTAATCCATCTAAAGCCAGTCATTGTATGAAAGTGTTGTTGAATTTGTGTGTTGTGCCAGATTGCTAAATCTTGCTTTTCCTTGGCTGGGGAAATAACACAGAATTTAAGATAGCACAGCTTATTGTTCTTCAAGATTCCTCTGTATAGATTATGTTATGAGGCCAATGGTTAATAATATGTTGCTCACCATTTAAGTTGCTCTAGCTTGTTTTGAGGCATGTAGGTTAGGTACTTTCTTTTAATGTTTTAAGTGCTCCTGTGATCCAGCATAATTGATGAAAGGTTTGAAGGAAGGATCAAAAAATTACGTCTGCAGTGCAACCTCCAGATTTAATATTAAAAAAAGAGATGCACACTGCGTATGTAGCTACGCTCATATATATAATGCTTAGAACAATTCATGTAAAAATAATGTAGTTCATCCATTTTCACTTCGTGAAAATCATTTTGTAGGTGTGACTTTGTTAGCTGTCCATGTTATGCAGCTATGATATTGTAAAGATGACCTTAAAGTTTCAAAAAACCAAATACAGACAGATGCAGTATTTATGCCTGCTGATGAATGTGGCCTGCATACTTAAGAAGTGTCATTTATAAACAATATGAAACATTGCTGCTGAGGTAGCATTTTCTAAATGCTTGGAAATAAAAGCAATTATTGTGCATTTTCAACTCTTGAAGGCAATTTTTACTTTAAAAATATTTTGTGCATCAAGTATAGGATTGTTATTTTCAAAAAAGACAGCAAGACACATTAATCTTCTGTTACTGTTACTATTTGCATCAATGATAATGTTTTAGTCAGAAAAAATAATGTAATGATATTAAAAATATATAAAAGATAGGAAATTGAAGTTTATTTTGGGAGGCATTGTAAAAAATGTGTAAATCATAAGTGAATTAGCGAATGTCAAAATACTAAAAAAAATATCTACTAATATAATGAAAGTGTTTGCTTGATCTTCTTTATTAATAGTACAGTAAGTGTTAGTAATACTGGGATGACCTAACACACTATCCAGAAATTAGTTCTTACTTTAAGTCAGATGCTGCCAGTATAACCAAAGAAAACCATGAACTGGATTAAGCAAGTTTGAGGACATTATGGGGCATTATTTCTTCGACATTAAAACTGTTTTAGTCAAGATTTTCTGGAATTCAGTAGCACAGTAAATGCATTTCAGGGGATAAGTTGCTTGGGGAAGAGCTATCTGAAACTAGATGGGATCCACCCATGGGCAGGGCAGTAATCCACTGCAGGGTACACTAAGGGCCGTTCACGTTCGGAACGCATATATGTACACATCATGGCTGACACACATTCCCAGCGTTCTTGTGACGTGTCCTCTGAACATGTCCTCAGAAATTAATGCAATGTGTTACTATTAACATGTAATGGCAGGCTTGCAGCTCCAAAAGGATCAATCTGTGTGCTTCAGTGTTTGAGGAGTGGTTCAATGAAATGAAGCAAATCACCAAACTTAAATGCTAACATGCAAATGTTTTCATGATGCTTTCCTTTATCCATTTCCCGCATAGGCAATACAAGCGTTGCATATTCCCCATTGTAATGACGTAATACATTTAAAAGTATCACATACTGTCTCGACATTCTTTTTCTGCATCAGAATGCAGAATCTTTCTTCCCTTAACTCACAACACAGCAAAACCGGACGTTGTTTTCTCCCCGTGATGATTTCTTGCACTGACACCTGGCAGAATCCTCCTGATTTACAGTACTTAAAGTACGCATGCAAGTATAGACTTTACACTAACTGCATAGCAGAAGCGTGCGCAAGGTCACGCGTTGCATAGCATTAAGTATAACCCCGGTCTACCTCACAAAGGCCACTTCAGAAATTACAATAACCTAATCTACAAGACATCTGAGATGTGCAAGAAAAACTGTGTAGACAAGGAGAAAACACCCAAACTTGACATAGACAGTAAATGGGCATGGGACCAGAACCTATTATCTGTGAGGGAATACCGCTAATCACTTTGCCAATGTACCATCTTATTTAAATGTTCAAAATGCTAAAGGTGAACAAAAGTTCTTGCATTTTTGTCTATGTATTATGGGCAAAATAAAGTGAAAAAATACACCACCCAAGCCTTGCTAAGCATATCTTTAGTAAAGTGAGTGATTTAATAGGTGTTGACAAAAGTAGTATAACCTGATCCGTGGAATACACCTGACTCATCATTGTAAATATAAAAAGAATCTTAAAAAAATGCTGTAAATGGAAAACTATGTATGCTATTGATAACTTCATATAAAATGACCACTATTTTAAACAAACTGTACAAACTTGCAATTCTTTTACACATTCTATTTTTAGTTTAATAGCATTTAGTCTACAAGCGTGTCAGTCATAAAACTTTATTTTTATAACATCATTAACAACACTAAAAAATTAAGATGTAATTATTTACAAATTGAGGTTTACCACTTTCCGTGTTTGTTTTCTTTCAAAGTTGTTTTTATAATATAATACATTTTCTCAAACTTATGTTCTTTCTAATCCACTGAAAGCTTCCAGATTTTTTCCCCTTTTTTAATTCAGAAAAATCACCTACACATATGATGTAATAATGCAATGCACAGAACCATTTCTCCAGAAAGCATAACATTGAAGACAGTTCACATAAATAACCTTATGGAAAAAATTTTTTTTTTTTTATTTAATACTTTCATAAATATTTTTAACTCATATTGAGGTGTATAGCATCACTGGTGCATGTCATATCCATCCATCATCCAACCCGCTAAGTGTATATCCTAACTACAGTGTCATGGGGATCTGCTGGAGCCAATCCCAATCAACACAGGGCACAAGGCAGGAAACAAAACCCGGGCAGGGCGCCATCCCACCACAGGGCGCGCACACACCCACACACCAAGCACAATTTAGAATCACCAATGCACCTAACCTTCATGTCTTTGGACTGTGGGAGGAAACTCACACAGACACAGGGAGAACATGCAAAATCCACGCAGAGAGGACCCGGGAAGTGAACCCCAGCCTCAGTTACAGGAATGGAAGCTAAAAGAAATTTTAAAGACAGTCATACAAACACAGTATATTACATTAAAACACCTACATTTTACAGTTTTACTGCATAACATTATTAAACCACACCCAATTTTTATTATTTGTATCTTTGCAGCTGCAAATACAATGGATGTAAGAATAACATAAAGAATCTGGCTTTAAACTAAAAACAGAGCCATTATGGACTATAGTAAAAGTATCACTCTGTGACCAATAAGGAGCACCACTGAGCACCAAGCCCTAAACACACCAACACCCTAAGCCTAACCCTAAATACAGGTCCTGGATTTAAATAAAGATTTTATTTTCCATAAATGCCTCTCACAGGGTTCTTTCAAATGTTGCACAATGCACAAAATCCAAACAACAATCTTCTTCCCCCTCTTTGTCGCTCCTCTCCTTCCACCCTACTTTGACTCCCTGAGTGAGGAGGAGTGGCTTCCTTTATACCGAATCTGGGAGTACTTCCAGTGCTGCCACACTGTATCCAGAAAGCACTTCCTGGTCAGGCGGAACCCCCCTAAAGGTACCTCCCCACAGCTACGTCTGGAGGCTCCCACAAAACCCAGCAGGGTTTCTCAATGGAACTCCAATTTCCATGTTGTCCTGAGGGAGTGTGTATATGAGACCCACCAGAAAGCTGCTGCCACTTGTCAGACTGGGGCAGCAAAAGACTCTACTTCCATCCATTTGTTAAACTGGCTTCCCAGCTGGGTAAGTAATCTTGACCCATTCCTGTCGGGACTCCAGTCCATGCTTGCTGTGTATGACACACTCATAAAAATGAAATTGATGAATATGTAATTATCTTGTCTTTCTCACTTTTGAAAGTCACAAGGCATAGCTTGCTGATATACAGAAACAAAAAAATTTAACTTTATCTGTCAACATTTCAGAATACAATTATGTTAAAAACATCTTCATAATGCTAAAAGTTAACAAGATGGTAAAATGTTTTTGATCAGTATAAGAAAAATTAAAAAGCGGCATTACCATATAAAAAATAAACATGAGCATGAAGATGTGTGTGTGTGAGTACTTGTAGCCTAGACAGGAAGAGATAATGACTGCAAATAGTTGTATCATTGTCTCTGACAAAATGACAACACAGTAAGGCATTTGGAGTCTTGCTCAGTGGATACCCCATCAATAATATGATAACATTATGAACATGCAGACATAATCACTAAACAATCTTACTTCTCTTAATTACTAATTGGCTATGCCTATGCATCAAATTTTCATATAATTACAATACATTAATTAATGTAAATTTTTATTTTAACTTGGTTCCAAAATGTATTTTAAGATAAGGTTAGTAGAGAAAAGCCAAGCAAAATGACACCTTTTGTTGACTAACTAAAAAGATTACAATATGCAAGCTTTCGAGGCAACTCAGGCCCCTTCTTCAGGCAAGATACATTCATACATAATGGCTAACACGGTACAACACCCTAGTACTAAAGATAAGGTTAAGTAATTCATCTTTGATTAAAAAAAAACCACTGCTAAACTTTTTTTGTGTTCTAATACTACTCCCTCAATTGCAAACATTTTTCTAAGAAAACAACAAATACACACTAGTTTAACAATATACTAAAATATGGCAAAAGCACAGTTCTACCTTTAAAAGGAGAAGTTTATCAAAATGTACATTACTGTATTGCCATATAAAACAGAAAGCAAAACATATTAGGTCACCTACCAAACTTTCTTTGATGATTGATGAATGTGTAAATGATCTAGTACAATACTCTAGTAGTATAAAAACACACATCACCTAAATATTAATTTGATTTGTTAAACACAACCTCCACGCATCCATTATCAAACCTTTAACTCAGTCATGGGGATTATTACAAGGCATGTAAGATTTTATTACTGTTCTTAAACAACTTAGCATTTGCATTTTCTGTAATTTCAAACAATGCTTTAAACATAGCAGTGTGTATTTATATTTGAATAGGACTGCATGTACCTTGTACGTATTTACTTATCAGCACAAATGTAAAATGGACTATTTAATTTACAAAAGTCAATATTCAGATTAGAAAAAACTTTCTAACAAATTTATTTACTCAGTTCTTGATATTTTTGACTATTTATTTAAATATCATTAATAACTAACATGCTATATGCTTTTGTAGGTGACAAAATATAAGCTAAAAGAATAATTTAAAACATCCAGTAATAATGTTTGTATTGTTTGCTATCAGTTTTAAGTTACAGCAAGGTTTCCTAATAGGCTGATCAACCAAGGCATAACAAGTAGAAGTGATGAAAAACATCACATTATTGACACAACAATTGATTTACAAAAAAAAATATGATCCTCCCATGTCACAGCAGACATATGATGTGCCACTCATTTAAAGATAACTCACTAATCCTTACCACCAAACACAAAGAAGGCATTAATATAAAGTGCCTAAGAGATGCAAAAGCAACCTATCACATTATATCTACAAAAGAAAAAAAAAACAACTTTTACCCATCTGTGTGTTGTTTGAATGAACAGCCATCAGGCTTTTTCACAGCCAAACACATTGCACCTCTCCACTTCAGATGATCAGATGTATTCTCCAGAAGAAGGAAAAGTTTCAAGACTTAACTCACCATCAGCAGCTGGAGCTGTAGCATAGAAGTTCCCAGAGCTCGTTTTTACTAAGAATGAATTGGGGGCAAACTCCTCCTCAGAGTCAATGTCCGGGGTTGGCTGAGGCACACCGTTACCTAGCAACCTTCGCTGGCTTTCATTGGCTTCAAGGGAAGGGGGAGGGGAAGGGGACTGCTCAATTGGGGTGGATGAAGCAGATGAACAATGCAGGGGAGGACCTGTGAACCACAAACAGAAACAACACAGGGGACAAAAAATAAAACACACATTTCAGGGAGCACCACAAAGGATATCAACACAAAGCATGCAAGACTAGGGGTTGAGGGTGTTATGTTGAACAGAGGACACACATGCACTCAGCTACATTCATAATACATTACATAATTCATTACCTCTGACTTATGCAGTTTTAGTAATTGAATAAACTGAAACTACACAGAATCATGTTTTATTACTGTCAGTATACTGTATACAAGACCAAACTTGTAAAAATAATATATCAGAATATTAAATATTAAGGAACAGTTGTTTCCTTTTTTGTTATGTGTGCTTTTTAATCTCAAACATTTCTTTGACATCTTTACAAAATAAACAGATACAAATTAAACTTGTACTGTCTGCATTTTGTCATTTAAATTATCCCAAGAACATGAAATATTAACATGCTGTTTATATTAGTGATGAATATAATAAAAACCCCTTCTTTATTTATATACATCCATTTTCTAAACTCACTTTACCTGGACATGGGGAAAGTATTATATAGTATGTGCAGTGTTACAGTATGAAGATATAGTAGTGTAGGATCGCCTTAATGTTCTTCTTTTTACAGCATGTTTACCATCTAATTAATTCAAAACCTCTACCTTTTGAGAAGGTTCTCCCAAATTATCTTTCATGTAAGTTATTAACATGACTATAAAGTATATTAGAAAGAGTCCTTTATTACTGATTATAGCCAACTTATTTTATGAGAGATGTAAAGTTTGTTGAAAATCTTTATTATATGCTCCTTATAGCACAGAGCTGTATAAATAAGTGACTGCATTTGTTAAGAGGAAAGTGAAGGTAAAACTATGCAGGTAAAACTATGCAGTACAGATCTTTTAACAAGACACTGATGAGGATATTTTCATTTGCAAATTTAAAATTAAATAAAAACAAAATAAATTATGTAAATTAAGGCTGGGAATCGATTAAAAAAATTAAACACGTTATTGTATATAATTAATCGTGATTAATTGCATCTAACATTAAAACATTTAATCATAAAATAAGTACTTAAATCCAACGACTTTCCAACCCGCTGAATCCGAACACAGGGTCACGGGGGTCTGCTGGAGCCAATCCCAGCCAACAACCAATCCCGGGCAGGGTGCCAACCCACCGCAGGACACACCAACCACACACTAGGGCCAATTTAGAATTGCCAATCCACCTAACCTGCATGTCTTTGGACTGTGGGAGGAAACTGGAGCGCCTGGAGGAAACCCACACAGACACGGGGAGAACATGCAAACTCCACGCAGGGAGGACCCGGGAAGCGAACCCAGGTCTCCTAACTGCGAGGCAGCAGCACTACCCACTGTGCCACCATGTACTTAAATCATGAAGTAAATCTACAATGAATCACAAAAATATTGTAGAATCAACACAAAGGGTTTTTTTTAATTAACGGCATAGTTTAAACTTAAACAATGACCTTAAACCTGAATTTTTAACAAAATACTACTTGAGTAATTATAACTTGAATTTGAAGGCTTTCCTAAGAGGTAAGTTGAAAAGAAGGCAGTAAGAAAATGAAACCAATAAATTAATTCTCATATAAGTATAACATACATGTCAAGGTAAAAATTAAACAATTGAAACAACTGTTGACTTTGAATGCACTGCTAAAGACTTATTTAATAAAAAGTACTGTATAAGCATTTCCTAAATGGGAAACAATTAAAACTTGTATTAAAACTCTGTAAATATCATCCTCAATTGTTCATCAGTATCAATGACTTGATAATTACACTCTATACAAGCGTTTTTCAAATGATGAGCTGTGGAAATAATATTTAGTGTCCCTGGGTCCTGACCTGAGAGAAACAGATGGTCGAGACCTGTCTGAGAAGGATGGGACTACCTGGAAAAGATGACATTAAATTAGCTCCACAATTGCTGTTTTGCAGACACAACACTTAAGAGTGCATTGTAGCAGCCAGGAGAAATGTCAGTGGTCCAGCCGCCAGGGTGCATGTTTGCCGAAGACTCTCACAGAGCCAAGGAACAGTGGGCATATGAGTGCTCACTGAGTGTTGTGTCTAAGACCATCAATCTCCAAAGTGATTTTTTGATGGTGTCTCCAGCAGTCAAGATCCTTAAGACAGCTTTAATGTTTTTGCACTTGGTAAAACTGTGGTGTGTCTTGGGATTTTTTGGGTTACAAAAAGTGTGCCACCACAGAAAAAAGGTTGGAAAACACTGCTGTACACCTTTGCTTCTAACAAGCAAAAAGTTCTCTGTAGCAGCTATATTGCCTAAAAACTGACATCCTGAATTAATTTGGTGGTTATGTTATGTTCTTTCCAATTAATGAGCGAACATACTGCAAACTGGAACTGGCCATTCCAAAGTGTGGGTGCTATACAGCTGAAAGCTCTGTCACAATTAGAGTGCAAGTTAGTGTGGGGCACAACAAGATTGCCAGAATCAAAGGATCTTAAGTGGGTGAACAGGAGCATAGTGGTGGAGATGATCACTGATGTAGTCCAGTGGAAGGCCATTTAAAGCTTTGTAGGTTATTAATAGAATTTTAAATTCAATCCTGTAAGACATTAGAAGCTAGTGAAGGCAATGTAGGAGTGTTATGTGTTTGCTGTTGCTGGTTCATGTAAGGACTCTTGCAGCAGAGTTTTGAATCAACTGGAGTGGTTATATAAGATTAGAAGGGGCACCTGCTAGTAGTGTGTTACAATAATTGATGTGAGATGTGAGAAAAGCATGGACAACTTTCTATGCATTAAAAAGGAAAGGAATAAGCATACAATGGATCATTTATGGAGATGAAAGTAAGAAAGTTTTTTTTTAATGTGGTTTATGTGGGTGGAGTAATTAAGGGAAGAATAAAAAATGGCACCAAGATTCCTTGCATTAGAAGAAGGTTTAATGAGATCACCATAAAGAGTGAATGACTGGCTAGTGCTACTACCTCCCTGCTTCAACAATCAGGTTTCCTACCCTAGACTAGAAACTGTCAGGGTACAATTGGCATGCTTTTCCCCATATTCACATGGGCTTCTCCAGGCAATAATAATAATAATAATGCCCACAACTATAAATTGGATTAATAAGATTTAAGAATGAACAGATATGCAGACAACAGCAATAGCATAAATTCCAATAAGACAGTAAGAGTCCATCATTGCCTAGGATTACATGTTGTAATTGAGAAGTGGTTCAACAAAGCACCTGCTTCCTTCTTAGAAATAAGCCTCATCCCTCGTGGACTGAATACACAATCTGCCTGTCAAGAAGAAGAGAAGCAGACAATCCATACATCAAACAGCTAACTTCTCTTTTTTGTGCAATGAACATGACATCAATGCATCATTATGAGCTAAATATTATTATTATTATTATTACTATTACTGTTGCAGTTTACTTGCAGTACTATAATTGCAAGATACCTGCTGACAAACAAGCAATTTTTACGTGATGCCCAAGTTATATTAAGATGTATTTGCACAACAGGTATAACAGGGTATCTTTTGCTAATAATTGATGTCATACATATAGTTGAGGAGGGCAAGTTAAACTGACAATGATAATAAGTGAAAACAATTACCTTTGTAATGCTCTTTATGGAAGCTGATTTTTAGATTAAATTAATTTATTTTAATATTTAAATATTATGATTCATATTTCTTTTGATTTATGGTATGGACATAATATATCCTGTTTGGAAAGCTACAGTACACACTGTTTTAAAACACCCATGTAGATATATAGCTTATATGTTCACTGGCATTGCAAAACTTATAACAGTCTGTGTTTTCTCAAACTGCAAACTGATGCTTTGGAGCTTCAGTCTTCATACAGTCACTCTTATTATTAATGGATTTGATATATTTTTCAATTGTCCCTTTAGTATCACTGGTGAAAAGAACCAAGCAATAAATTATCAATGACAATGCAATGCAACATGATATAGTGATGAGTGATCACAGAGCCTTGTTCCCCTTCATACAAAAGAGTTTTCTTTATCGTTTCAGTTTACTTTTGCCTAATACCAATCTGTACCTTTTAACACAACTAGAATAAATGTTCTTAGCAGAGTTCCAACACACTGAGGTCTAAATTCCATGCTCCATCATCCGGAACACATTCCTTGTTCAGAATTAGATCAATATAGATTTCCAATTTTCGAATTTCCCCAAGGCACAGCATGCCTAACACCTAGGCAGCAAAAAGAAGCTTTCAGTTATCTACTATGCCTTCCTTTAATCATGTAAGACCATGACCACATTTGGGTACTTATTTTTTAAAAAACAATAGGGTCATCTCCTTTTTTTCTTTGCTGTCTCACTCCACAGGTGGTCTTTATCACATGGATAAAGTTCAAGAAATGTCCCCAGCGAAGCAGACACATAGTATTAAAAAGCGGGCGGCAACTTTTTCAGGGGTGGTGTTAAATGCATGTTTTATTGAATTGTAGGAGGTATGCCTTTAATTAATTCTGTTTAATAAACACAGCCTACTTTATATTTAAAATGGGTTTTCCAATTCCTATCCTGTGAGCTTCTAAAGAAAATCAAAGCAAATTGCCAACTTTAAACATGCTGCGTTTCCCTAGAACTGCCAGTTTCAATTCATTTCACTTTCATTTATTGCATTTAAATGGTAAAAAAAAAATCTGTGTTCTCCATTATAGATACCCAGGACTAAGAAGCTTAGCACACAATCTTTATTGCAGCATTTACACAAACTTCTTTTGAAATATTAGACCATTCAAATCAAATTATTTTGATTTATTTCCACCACTCATTTGTAAAATTAAACAGCTTATAGAATAAGCTTTATACATTTTATCATAAGAGTTTGCCAGCCCAAGCCAGCTGAGCCTTTTTTATTTTCAGCATTGTAGATTTTTTCATTGAATTCACTTTGATAAAAGGAAAGGATAAGTGTCTGTATGTCTATCTTCTGACCAGCCGATTGCTATGCCTCTGTCATTCCAAAAGATGGCGCATCACAAACATTTTTAATAGTATGCATTGCTTGTGTCATTCCAACAGGTGGCATATCATAAACATTAACACTGCTTTTCCAAATCCCATACCAAATTGTATATAACAGAGACATTTGCAAAATGCACTGAAAATGATAACACTGAGGTCTGCATTGATAACTTAGATTACCCCTGTCTTAGACAGGTAGCACAGCAAGGTACTAATAATTGCTTGTATAATTCAAGAGGATGTGAACATTTTCAGAAATATATACTACAAATATTATTAATTTCTTAGACTAGTAGTCATTGATTTTACAAGTGATCTTCAGTGATGTAAATTAAAACAAACCATGTCTTAATGCATGAATGGACAGCAAAGGAGAGTTTTGTTTTTTCCTTTTAGACTATAAATAAGTTGCTTATAAAAACAAAAAAAACCATGAGAACTCTGAGATAATCAAACCTCCTTGTATGCATGAGTATTATTTATGGAACTGCTGATAATTAACCTACTCATTTAAGGGGTCCATGTATTCTCCAATTGAACTAATAAGAATGAATAATACACTTTTTGTCATTTGATTAAAACAACTAAGAATAAGAGTTGCCAGGGTAGAGGAAAAGAGGAAGGCTCTAAGTGAAGGTTTATGGATGTGGTGAGAGAGGACATGCAGGTGATGGGTGTAACAGAACAAGATGCAGAGGACAGAAAGATATGGAAGAAGATGATCCACTGTGGCAACCCCTAACGGGAGCAGCCAAAAGAAGAAGAAGGTTAGGTAAACATAAAGCAAGACAGATGAAGAATTAAAACAAATACTGCTGGGAAAGGGAGGATGAAAATTTTTGGGAAAGCTCTTTTATCATTTGTGAATATGTCTGAGTTAATGGATTACAGTATTACAAAATGTATGCCCTCTAAGGCAGAGTTTTACTAGTGTGCTCCTATGGAAAAACACAAATGAAGAAATAATCAAAGTACCATTGTAATGAGAATGTAAGTATCTTTTTTAATGATTAATCCATTTCTTTTCAAATGAGTCATGAACAGGATATATCATACCCTTAATACCTGACTTGTTAGAAATCCTTAATTGAAAATTAGATTAGATGAGGACATTTATTTGGAATAATAGATTAGAGTTTACCATACTATTAGCATGAAGGCTTCAACTTGACACTGTGAATCTATGAAAAGTCTACCTAACATGTTGTCTCTCTTAAAAAAGTGGGGTAAGACATATTGATTGCAACTTGCAGGTACAAAAAGATTGGGTAACCATAACTACCCATTTCTCTAAGGGATTCATGCTAAAACATGTAGCAAAGTACAATTGAGCATATGCATAGACACACAAGTCAGAGTCTTTTAGGTTTTTATTTTAACAAGGCTCCCTTATAAAAATACTGTTGCAGCAACATAACTTTAAACTAAGATTCCACATTGAGTATACAGTCAGCTTGAATTTTAACTTACAGTTATCAGGCAAATAATGTGATCTACTGGCTATGGAACTGGTCTTGACATCACAAAATGTTAGGCTATAATATTATCACTACCCTATACAGATCAACTAACTTTCAATAACCCAAAATCAAGAATTTCTTTCTCCATAAAACAATCTGACATAGATAAAGACATTAAGAAACTATGCATGGTAAAATTCAAGCAAGATGTAGCTTTGAAGTAAGCTGTTTTAAGGTCTTATCAGGGCTCTTGTATGCAGTGTAAATTCTGAATGAACATATTATTGCTTTTCAAATTTTAACCTCATAGTCACTAAATCAAGCCTTTTTGAACTATCCCTCCTCTTCAAATTCACAGCTTACTATAACTTTTGACACATGTCTGTTAATGCTGTTACAAGAGATTTTCACCATGAAACAATATTCTAGCTCTGAGAATCAAATGTTGACATTACAGTGTAATGTTTTTTGATTATCCATCATTAGTCTACTGTCAAGGAATACTGCTCAAACTTCAGAGTTATTATTAAATTACTTTAATGTTATAAAAATGTTTATGAAACAGAAGAAAGTCCAGTCCTTTTTGGTGATCCATCAATAAAAGCCGACAATTTTTTGTTACTCTGAGCTTCAAATGTAAGTAGACACTTAGGATTATAAAATCCTGAGTCATTTTTGACATAACATGTGCTTGTAACGACAAATATCTATGGTAATGCCTTGTTAATGTTGGTGTTAAGATCTCATTCAACTTTTCTGTTGTTGAGATGTAAAGAAAAGATGTGCCAGCTTTGCTGCATTTTACTATCAGCAAGTGCTTATGGCTTACAGGTCAGATACAATGCTGCCATGCTACCTCTCTCCTCTAATTTGTACTCTGCTGTACTCAGAACAAAAGAAATGTGAAATTCTTACAAATATTTCAACCAAAGACTTATTCGTGTCAGTAGCCAAAGTCAGACACAGCATTTGTTTTTACAATTAATACAAGAAGGATAGTCAGTGCCTGGTTGATTTGTTTTATTGTGTTATGTATTATGAGGGAAGAAACAGTGTCTAAAAATATTGGCTTTTATTATTGATGATCAAGCTCAGCCAGATATAAAATATTAGAAGTATATAAACAAAATAAGGTATTAGTTGCTAACAATATTACATAAATTATACAGTGTCTAGTAGTTTTTAGTATTCATATGAGAATATCCAAAGTCGCTTTAAAGTAGTTAATTTGTTATCAAGTGCCTTTTTTCCAGTTTATTATCCTACTTAAGTGCTGTTTCACTTTTCATCTCTTAGAAGCATTTTTGAACAAAACCTAAAGTAATCAGTACTCAAACATAACAAATTATTGTCACATGAAATATTCTCAGCAGATCAAGTGTAAAAGTGAAATCAAAGGAACAATCATTTAAACCTATATTAAATTCAATTTACAAATGTTTTATTTTTTTCCAAGCCACCATTCTCTGCACCTTTTTAGTTACATATCCTATTCATCAATGGCACTGGTAAAGCATACATTATGAAAATGCCACGAAATCCATCTCCCATTTTTTTGTTACTATGGTTGATTACTTGCCCTGCTGCAGTGTTCCTCAATCAGCTAAAGTCCAATGAAAATGAGAAGTTGTAGAAGAAGTGATTGACACCTGTATTTTTCCGCTATAGATGAGCTAATAAAAAGTCCAAGAGCTGTAAAATGGAACGAAACTTTGTTTGCCAGACTAATAAAGATTTTGAATTACATAGAGGGTCAATAGGTGGCACTGCAAATCCTGAAATTGAGGAAGATATCCCTGATTTTGTTTTAATATAATGTTATCATACTTTTATATACATCAATTTCAAAAGTATGGCAAGGGGTTAAACAAAACCACTATTGATCATTTTCATTTGCTTTTATCTTGCTTGTTATAGCCATACTGTATGTTGTTAGTTTTAAGCAGCTTTAAGTATTTTAATCATTTCATACACCACCTTTGATCTTTACTAACAGCCATTATCAAAATGTAAAAAAATGCTTATATTTTTACTATTTACACTTTCAATACTTTATTTTTCATCTGTAAATAAATATAGAGCATGTTCAGTATAGATTGAGTAATACAAACATTTTTATCAAGAAGGGAAATAAAAAGAAAACAAATTTTATTAACCTTTCTAAAATATAACAATGTGGAATTAATTGCAGCTATTACTTAGTAAATGCCTGCATACCATCCATCCATTATCCTTTATCCAACCGGCTATATTTTAATTACAGGGTCACGGGGGTCTGCTGGGGCCAATCCCAGCCAACACAGGGCCAAGCACACACTAGGGACAATTTAGAATCACCAATGCACCTAGCCTTCATGTCTTTGGACTGTGGGAGGAAACTGGAGCACCCGGAGGAAACCCATTCAGGCACGGGGAGAACATACAAACTCCATGCAGGTAGGACCCGGGAAGCAAACCTGAGTGTCCTAACTGCGAGGCAGCAGCATTACCCACTGCACTACCGTGCCGCCCTCTGCATACCAACCATTATAAATATTTTTTCAAAAATATAGGCCTTTTCCTTTCAAGTTATTTCTAATTTGCAGTATGGACGTCTTTGATATGCTTTTCTGTTGTTTAATAATTTACATGAGAGCCTTTTAAAACACTATAGGACTTTGCTCAAACCTGTGGACTAATCCAGAATTTATTTGTACTTAACAGAAATATAATCATCCATCCACCAGTCAACCATTTTCCCTCTGGCTTTCCAAATCATGGATGCAAGAAACAAGTGCTTATCCCACCAGCTTTGGGAATAACTAATCAAATACACCTCCAATCAAAAAATGTAATTTCACCAAATGTAAAAAGGCTATATTTCCATTTTTATACAGCATAAAACATTCTGTTCACATTGTTACCTAACTAGTCTGCAGCTAAATCAAGAAGATACAATCTGTGAGGATAATGAAATGAATGAAATTTTTAGAAAATGTAACAGTGTGAACTAAAAATCAGTCTGTGGACTAAAATACTTTATTAGAAAATAGAAAATAATGCATTCAAATATCACTAGTTACAGACTGGCCAAAATACTGTTTACTGTAAGTAGCTCTACAAAGCATGTGATAATAATAGTAATAGTATAAGAGAGGTATAATGCAATAAAAGGTTGATGCATTTTTACAATAAAAGAGCTTATACCCGATTTTGTTTCTGGAATGGAGTCTAACATTAGTGAAAAATGTATATTTTCCCCCATTTTCTTCTAGATAATCTTCCTAAGCCCAAAAATGTACTATTAGATCAACTTCTATCCCTATACTAGCACAATTAGCCTTTACATAGCTGTTTTTATGTATGTTTGTCAGCAGTATGCATTGTGACAAACCCTGTGTGCATCACAAGTGGAAGTAATTATTTTTGATTTGTTAATATTTTGCATGCACTGTAACATCATTTTGCTATACGCTCTGGTGCACAGAATTGAAGTGACACGATTTCAAAAGCAATATGATTGAGTTAGCCTTACACTAAGCAAAAAGATATTTTGTTTTTTATTTTTTAGTCCATGGTTTTCTAGTTGGAACTTTGACCTTTTGTATTTTGCATAGTGCTACTGATTTTGATACAGAGCATCAGCATATATCTCAGGTTTGTTTGACTTTGAGTTCACCATGTTCTTGCTGTATATGTCTGAGCAAATCTGAATCGTTCTAGAATTTCAATATGAATTACCATTCTAAAGTCAAGACATGAAACTGAAGCATGTAATGGGCTAGTTTCCCATCTACAACTTGATGCCAATTTATTTGTTGCCACCAGTATATTATCTTTTTTGAATCTGGAGCTGCATAAGTGAGTATGAAATCATTTTAGAGAGTGCAATAAAATTACATATACATAAGGTTATAATTAGTAAATACTTATTGTTGGACTCATGGAATATGTTACTTGTGTATATTTTAGTTTATTTAAAAGATTAACAGAATTATACAATTAATACAGAAGAAGTGGTGAGGAATACAATCAAAAATAAGTTATACATTTAAAATGAGGTAACATTTGGCATACAATGTGCAGTTCTGGTTTTCATATTATAATAAACACATAGCAAAACAAAAACAAAATTCCAAAAGAGCTACTCAAATTATTCTAAAGACTAAAGTGTATTATTTATGAAAACTAAAATATGTAGAATTTTTTATTGTAGGAAAACGTATCAAATTAATACCAACTATTATTTTAAAAAAAGTTCGTCATGACTGGCAAAGCTTGTAAAACAACAGATGATAGGTGAATCAAAGACAACAAGAGTTATGCTGGGCATTGAATAAATTGTTTGGCAACATAACTGAATCTTAAAACCTCAAAGTTAAGAGGAAATCAGGAGCTACAGTATGTTGTTTTGATGGCCTATTTGCATTAAAACAATTTTATGAATTTTGATGACTTCACATATATTAATGTAATAAAATGTTAAAAATTACATTCAAATTTTAATTTTTGCAAAGTGCTTGTGGTAAAGAGGTCAGTGGCTGGGTGGCAACTTTTAAATAAATAATTTCCGCACTTGTGTCTTTGTGTCTGTTTAGTGTTGTGGGAGCATGGCGATAGTGGTGCCTATGCGCGATGTGGGAGTGGATGGCCCTGAACTTAGTGCACCGGTATAGAATCGTCAGTGACTCTAATTCATTCCTGGAGCTGCTGATTGCCGCAGCTGTGACAGCGTCCCCGCTTTAAAAAGGAAAGAGTAAGTGGGGGAGAAAAAAAAAATGCAGATCAGTGGCAAACCAGACTGGCCAGTGACCGAGACAAGAAGGAGGTTGAAAGGGAAATTGAAGACAGAGAGGCAAAGATGGAGAGAGAAACAGAGAGTGCCCAAACTTATGGTGTGAACCTCAGGGCTATGGTAACTGGAGGAAGTGATTGGGGCGCACCTACTGAGCATTTTCTTGAGAGTAGGAGCGGCCTGAGTGACGGTGTCTCTCTGCAATGGCTAAAGGTAAGTGGCAGGAGAGATGTGTGGTGCTTGTCAGGTTGCCCCACAGAGGCTGAAGGAAAGGAACGGAGCCTAGTTAAGAAAGTTGACTACACCTGTTGGCAGGTGTTTCCTTGTTCAGGAGGCTCCCAAAATGGCAGAGGAAGCATATGCCCCTTTGAACTGGATGGAGGAAGATGAGCAAGGTTTGCTTTGTACATCCTTCCCAAGTTCAGAAGGATTATTGTATTTGTATGATACATTTCTCTAGTACCCTAAAGATGTGCAAGCATTAATCTGTAATAAAAGCAATAACCAACAATGGATTTTTAATAGATGCTGTATGTTAGACTCCCATTTCTAATAAGTATCCAGTTAACAATTTTTGTTAATCACTTTTGAAATACTGTTCCTGTTACTCTATTGGTCATCTTGAAAGTTCCTCATAACTATAATGTATTGCAGCTTATTAGCTAAACATTGGTTTGTACACAACTGACTCTAAAAAAGGCCTGAACATTCACAAAATCATAAATAAAATATTTGACTCCAAGGTATTTTACTGGGATATATACTAAGGATGCTCAGGATTTTAAAATCGGATACTGAACACCAATTTCGTGTAACTTGATTGGCTGATTTAGATACCGATTCCGATTTTTTTCCTTTATCCCTTCCAAATACTTTTTTCACACTAAGCTCTTGCGTAACCAGACGCATAGAATCATTATGTCCTATATTAATGTATATTTTGTAAAATTAAATTACAATTAAACACTGCTTAAATGTAAATATACTTGCACTTTAATCATGTTTAATGATTAATTGCATTACAGCTTTTTAAATATAATACTATATTTATACTGGTATGTTTTACTTCCTTCAGTGTATCAGCTAGAAATTCATAATTATTGAGGTGTAATTATAAATATGGATTATAATTTTATAAATGCAGTACTTGTTTCTTCCCAAAACATACCCTGTGACACACAACATATAATAAATACAGTATAAATCTTTAAAAAAAATTTGCAAATGTATCAAATGTTAAGTTGTTTATCAAGAACATACTAGACCAACATGCTTAACTGGTTTATAAGTAAAAGACATTTTTCTGTTAAAGCTAACAAGACTATTGTTAACTAAGTAGCAATTTCAAATTGTTCTTATACTTTCTTTTCCCAACTGAAAATGTAAACTGCTCTACTTAACACAAGCTCACTGTCCAGACTCGAATGGTGTCTAAATTTGATTTAAAGGACAAAATGAAAAGGTCTGAATTCATTAAAGTAGCTTTTCTTGCCACTTGTGTAACTGCACAGTATGACTTCTCCATTTCTTTTTCTCAGTTTATTACTGCAAAAGACGTGTGCTTGCTCAATTGCCATAATACCTTGAATAAAGGAGCACGGCAACTAAACTACCATAAAGCATAGAAAAGCAGGCAATGAAAAGACTGTTTTTCTGTGATGGGCGAAATCACCAACCGAGTCTTTTTTAGCGACTGAGGCATCTCTAATGTATACCCTTACAAAAGACTAAATATAAGTTGTTACTCACATAATACAGCTACATCTACCATAGTTCCATCCATCCATTATCCTAACTACAGGGTCACAGGGGTCTGCTGGAGCCAATCCTAGCCAACACAGGGCACAAGGCAGGAAACAAACCCAAGGCAGGGTGCCAGCCCACCACAGGGCTCACCATAGTTTATATCAATTTATAAACATTAATGTAACTGACAATGCAACATTCCTTGTTTTTTTTATTTAACATCACAGTTTAACTCTTGTCAAAGTTGCTCTGATTCTTATGCTTGCTCATTTTTCCTGCTTCCAAAGCATCATCTTCAACAACTGATTGTTCACTTGCAACCTACAATATACCACCCTTTGGCAGATGTTACTGTAATGAGATAATTAATGTTATTCAATTTACCTGTCAGTGGTTTTAGTATTGTGGATGATCAGTGTATATATATATATTGTGAACCAAATCCCCAGATTTCCTGAAACAAATGCACAGACACAATTACGTGTTTAAATACACTATTTTATTGTACAAAAAGTACCTTTTACAGACTCTTCCTCCAAAAGCACAATCACAGACCCAATTACAATCACAATTATCTTCTTCCACTCTCCTAAAGGCAAGCCTTGATCACCACCTTCCAACTCCAACTTTCCGAATGAGGCAGCAAGGCTCCTTTTATGCCGAACATAGGAATAATTCCAATGGCATAGCATTTCAAGGTGGAAGCACTTCTGAGCCAGGCAGAAGCTCCCCTCCAGCAGCACATGAGGACCTCAGCAGAGCTGCCTCATCTCACTCTAAGTCTGGAGGTGGTGGAGAAAGATTGTCTTGGACGAGCGGAGGAAGGAAAGACAGAAATAATTGTGCAGCTAGCTCCCCTCCTATTAGCAACATTTACAGAAGCCAGAGATAACCAATCTCTTCCACAAACCTTTCGCCAAGCACTAATCACTGTCTTCCCAAAACAAAATAAGGACTTATTACAATGTGCATCATACAGACCAATTTCACTTCTGAATAACGACGTTAAAATACTCTCTAAAATCATAGCTAGAAGGATGGAGAAAGTGCTCCCCTCAGTAATATCACAAGACCAAACTGGATTTATTAGGGGCCGACACTTATCTTCAAATCTTCGACGCCTGTTTAATGTAATATACTCACCAACTAAATCAAACACCCCAGAAATATTATTATCATTGGATGCAGAAAAAGCATTCGACATGATTGAATGGAAATACCTTTTTACTATTTTGGAGAAGTTTGGGTTTGGCCCGAACATTTGTGCATGGATTAAATTACTGTATACTAACCCAGAAGCTTCAGTTTGCATCAATAACATTTGCTCAGACTACTTTAAACTAGAACGTGGCACAAGACAAGGATGCCCTTTGTCACCACTGCTGTTTGCAATTGCCATTGAACCACTGGCAATACATTGTCGAAATACTGATCAGATAAAGGGGATTAGCAGAGAAGGACTGGAACAGAAAATCTCATTATATGCAGATGACATGGTACTGTATATATCGGACCCAGAAAATTCTGTGCCTGCAGTCTTAGCAGCACTCACAGAATTTCAAAAGCTCTCTGGTCTCAGAATTAATCTGAATAAAAGTGTACTCTTTCCGTGAATTCGCAAGCATATAATATTAGATTAGACACCCTTCCTTTTATCATTGCAGAACAGTTTAAATACCTCGGGGTAAACATCACAAGTAAACATAAAGCTCTTTATCAACAAAATTTCGTCGTCTGCATGGAAAAAATTAAACAAGACTTGCATAGATGGTCAACCCTTCATCTCACACTAGCTGGAAGAATTAACACTGTTAAGATGAATATTCTTCCTAAGCTCCTTTTTTTATTTCAAAACATACCAATATACATTAATAAATCGTTCTTTAAGCAATTAGATTCAACAATAACCTCATTTATTTGGAATTCTAAACATCCACGCATCAAAAGAGCGACCCTACAAAGACAGTAGGTAAAGGTAGAAGGCGGCATGGCTCTACCTAACTTCCAGTTTTATTACTGGGCGGCAAATATACAGTCGATAAGAACCTGGACACAAATAGAAGAACATACACAGGCATGGACCGCAATAGAAGTAAAATCCTGCAGTACTTCTTTGTATTCCTTGCTTTGTGCACCAATAAACACACGTTATCGGCAATACACTAATAACCCAATTGTGCTCCACTCACTTAGAATCTGGAACCAATGTAGAAAGCATTTTAAGACGGAGAAGCTTCTTTCTGTGGCACCCTGCAAAAGAACCACCTCTTTCAACCCTCACAAACATGTGCAGTTTTAATATCTGGAAAAATTTGGAATTAACTTGCTTAGAGATCTTTATATAGACAACGTCTTTGCATCCTATGAACAATTACATTCCAAATTTAACATTCCAGCTACAAATTTCTTTCACTATCTTCAAATCAGGAACTTTGTTAAACAGAACCTTCCAGATTTTCCTCATCTTGCACCCTCATCCACGCTGGAAAAATTATTGCTCAATTTCAAGGAGTTAGACTCCATCTCTACAATATATAAAATCCTTTTACAATCCCTTCCTTTCAAAGATCCAAGAGGACACTGGGAAAATGATCTCTCAATTAATATATCAGAAAAGGAGTGGAAAGTAGCAATGCAGAGAATTCACTCGAGCTCCATATGTGCAAAGCATACAATTATACAACTCAAAATTATATATCGAGCACATCTGTCTCGACTAAAACTCTCCAAAATGTTTCCAGGACATGATCCAACCTGTGAACGCTGCAAATTAGCTCCAGCCTCACTAGGTCACATGTTCTGGGCCTGCTCCAAATTAACATTATTCTGGACAAAAATTTTTAATTACCTCTCAGACAGTCTTGGACTCACAATCCCTCCTAACCCATTAACAGCTGTGTTTGGGGTTCTTCCAGAGGGTCTTAAAGTGGAGAAAGACAAACAAATTGTGATTGCATTCACTACACTTTGGCACGCAGACTTATTCTGATAAACTGGAAGAACCCAAACTCTCCTCTTTTAAGTCAGTGGGAAACTGATGTGTTATATTATTTAAAATTGGAAAAAATCAAATACTCAGTTAGAGGATCTGTGCAGACTTTTTCAAAACATGGCAGGATCTAATCAGTAATATTTTGAAATGATTTTATAAAGCACAGAGAATTTGTTGATTTAGGTATTTTTAAAAGCCTTAAATTTTACACCGTTTGGCTTGCTCTCTCTCTCAAGGGTGGGGATCGATCTGTTCTTAGCATAATTCTTTTTTTTTGTAAAAACTTGATTGCTATGTATTGATTGTAATAAAATTAATAAATAAAAAAAAAAAAAAAAAAAAGAAATAATTGTGCATTAAATGGATTGTGCATTGAATGAAAACCTGTAAATGTATTTATTTGAATAAAATGTCTTTTGAAACTTGTACTAGATTGTGTGGTGGTGTCTGGGGTTTGGAGCTCTGAGATGCCCCCTACAGTTAATATATTATTATCTTGGTACCCTGACACCCTGGTCATCTTTCTGGTTTGTTTGCTACAAGTGACTAAGACCAATCTGATGTTCTTTTATTGTAAAATGTTCTTTTTTTACCTACTTCTGGGGACTGTGCAGGCAGCAGCCTCTGTGTTCTCTCTATTTTATTTTGTCTTTTCCATTTAATTTACTAGTTACTAGTTTTGATTAATTTTAGAAGTAGATGTGATGAGGCATCTGGCTTGTCACTGGAAGCAGACACTACAAATTGTATAAATGGCTGCTGTTATCACAAATCTAAGTGCCTGCTCATTTTAACTGCCTTTTGTACAAGCTTCAAACTTGCAAGAAGTCACAGGGACAGCAAAGAATATTTGAAAGCTACATTACATATACAACACCCAAAAATGGAAAAGAAACAGAGGAGTGAAAGTGGATTATCTATACTAATAAAAGGCAAAGCCCTCACTGACTCACTCACTCACTGACTCACTCACTTACTCACTCATCACTAATTCTCCAACTTCCCGTGTAGGTAGAAGGCTGAAATTTGGCAGGCTCATTCCTTACAGCTTACTTACAAAAGTTGGGCAGGTTTCATTTTGAAATTCTACACGTAATGGTCATAACTGGAACCTATTTTTCTCCATATACTGTAATAGACGTTAGCTCGATGGCCGTCGGGGGCGGAGCTGCGTGTGACATCATCACGCCTCCCACGTAATCACGTGAACTGACTGTGACCGCAGTACGTAGAAAAGAAGGAAGAGCTCCCAAAGAGCGCTGAAGAAAAATGCTGAATACTTTATTCACGAGATACAAGTTTAATGAGAAGACACGAGGTATAAACGAGACTTTGGATCACTTTGTAATGGAGTTAAAATTGCTGTAGCGAGAAACTTTTAAGTGCCGGGTCTTAGCTAACATAAAATAAAGCCGTGGACATCGCAACATTACACAAGAGAGCAGCTCACGTGAACTGACTGAACGCAGTACGAGTGAACACTTCCATGCATCAAACCTGTTCAAAAAACGCATTACACAATTGACAAGGTAGGAAAAGAATATGCTCCGAGTAGAGCTCCACAGCTAACGCGGGCTTGCGGAAGCAACTTCGCCACGCTGCCACCAAATATTCACAGAAAAATCCACAAGTTTATACACACGTTGTCTCTAGAGTTTCTCCACAGTATAGTAAAGTAAGTCTCGAATAGCTACACAATAACTATAAGAATCGTAATAAACGAACAATAAAACAATACAGAACCGCGAAGCAAAGAGAAACGATGGCCTTATATGGCGTTCATTTATAAAGCAGCGGAGAAGCTGTGTGAAGGCAGCTACACAAAAAAACAGCAGAGCGCCACACTCTGAATGTATTCCTGGCATCACCGTTATACCCTTTGATCTCCCATTTTAATTGAAATGCCTCAAATTTACAGTAAGGCTCTGTTTCGCGATGACAATTAATAAGTCTCAGGGACACACCCTACAAAAGGTTGCCATTGATTTGAGGCAATATTGCTTTCCTCCTGGACAAAACTATTGCATTCTCAAAAGTAATCTCAGTGCACAGCTTGGTCATATTACAACCGGACTGCTGAACTGACAACGTGGTATACAAAGAGATCCTTAACAGATAGTTATTGGTATATTTTCCCTCAGTTTAAAAAGGTTTTCTTTTCTTCTTAATAAAAATTTTAAAGCAGTTCTTCGTCGCTGCGAAGCACGGGGATTTTGCTATATACAGTATATATATACTGTATGTAGATATATATGTATGTATGTATGTATGTATGTGTATATATATATATATGTAGATATGTATATATATATGTGTATATATATATGTGGATATGTATATATATGTGTGTATATATGTAGATATGTATATATATGTAGATCTGTATACATGTATATATGTGTCTGTGTATATTTATATATATATATATGTGTGTGTGTGTGTGTATGTATGTGTATATATATGTTGATATGTGTGTATATATGTATATATATGTAGATGTGTATATGTATATATATAGATATGTGTATGTGTAGATATGTGTATATGTAAATATGTTTATATGTATATATGTATATGTATATATGTTTATATGTGTGTGTGTGTCTGTGTGTGTGTGTGTATATATATATATATATATATATATGACAGCAACCCTCATAACAGTGACAAAACAATTACATTGACAACCATGTTATGTTATTTTTAAAATGTTTCCTTTTCTTTTTCATAACTTCTTTAACACACTACTTCTCCGCTGTGAAGCGCGGGTATTTTGCTAGTATTTAATATTCTCATAATCAGCTAATAGCAATTAGATTCCAAGTGACTATGCAGCTGCATTTCACTGTATTGGAGGAATTGTTCATCCAAGGACAGAAAGAGTGAAGAGTCTAAGTAAGAATAAAAGCAAAGTGGCAAGGACTCAAAATTGGCCTGACATCCACTATAATGAGGGCTGTTCGATTATTTTAAAATAAGATGGATGAACTGTCAGCCCTCATAGCAAATCACATTGCATTCAAGTGCTATGACATTTTCTGTTAAAATGAGACCTGGCTTAAACCTGATATTCCTGACTCTGTTTTTACTGCTGGGTGAATTTCATTTGAGATGATCAGACAGAGATCCCGTATTGTGTAGAAAAAGGCAAGAGAGGGACTGGTCATCTATGTCAATGAGGAATGGTGTAAAATGGAACATATTACAACTAAAACCAAATGTTCTAATCTAGACATTAAAATACTGGCTGTAGGAATTTGACCACATTATCTGTGTTAGGAGATACATTTCATCATTCTAATTAATGTTTATAACCCCCCTCTGGAAAAGAGTACTCAGCAATAGAAATGATTTACTCTGTTACCAACACTCCAATGATAAATCATTTTGACCCTGAAGTTATAATATGTAGTGACGTCAACAATGTGGCCTTGGAAGGATAATAACAAACTTTCATCATTATGTGTAATGTTCCACTTGAGAACACAAAACGCTGGTCTTGCTTTATTTAAATGTTAATGATGCCATTAAATACAAATCTTTCCCATCACTGGGAAGATCTAATCAGAATCTGATTAATCTTACTCCCACTTACAAGCCTGTTGCAAGGTATCAACATGTTATAACCAGGATAGTTAGAAAGCAGATGCTGGAGACCAAAATGGCTCTGAATGGCCGTTTCCAAAGGACAGACTGTAGTCATATGGTGAAGATAGAGTAGGACTCAGTTGCTGTATTATAATCTACTGTAACTTCTATGTTGACACTATAGTATCCTCAAAACAGCTCACAGAACAAGTCCTGAAAGTACATACAGAAAGTACTGAAGAAAAAGCTAGCTGAATTACGAATAGGATTAAATGTATTGTTTTTATGTTTATTTAAGAAAGTATCAGCAATGTACACACTATCTGTATGACTGGTGATGATTTGTGAAAAGCTTACTTAGTAATAAGTATTTTCTGATTGATAAGTACACTGGCCAAAATAATAAGATTCCTATGTCCTATATTGTAAATTATTAATTAAACTGGTTGGGGCAGTCCCAACAGAAGACTATAGCAAAATATGCTTTTGCTTTTCTCCTTACAAGGATAACCAAAGATCTATCTCCTAACTCAGCATCAGTGAACTTTTTCTAAGGTTCAGGAAAACCCACAACAAGGGACAGAAGCTTACGGAGTTAAAATAACAAATTCACTCAGAATTGCATTAAAGATGTTAGGAAAGATCCGGGCATAATTGGTGGTCTCAAACAGTTCAGCTCCCAGGTGCTGGAAGGGAAGGGGATGGGAAGGTTAAACAGGCAATGCTAACAAGTTGAACCACTGTTTTAATAGATTTTCCATTTCACCTTCTTTCAATTTGGGCAGTTCCCCTAACCACGCCATCTCTGCTGCATCAACAACTCCCTGTACTTATTGTACTCTTAGCACTTCAACTGGTTTGAGCAATAATGACTCCACCTCTAACCATCATTATGGGCTGTCCATAACTGATGAATAAGTGAGGAGTCAAGTGAGTAGGTTAAACTAAAGAAAAGCCCAGGGACCGGATGGGGTCTGCCCTCGAGTTTCTCAGGGCCTATGTAGACCAACTTTGTGGTATCCTTTGTTACCTGTTCAGCCAGTCTCTAAGGCTCCAGAAAGTAAAAGTACTGTAATATATGTATTCAAGTTCCAGTACCAAAGAATGCAGGTATCTCTTTACCTTATGACTACAGACCGGTGGCCTTTATCTGTTATTGGTAAAGACTAGAATTGAAGGCTTACTCCCATCTACAATAAGTATATAAAATAATAATAATAATAATAATAATAATAATAATAATAATAATAATAATAATAATAATAATATCATCATCATTATTAGTAGTAGTATAATTATTATAATTAATGATCTGTTAACACTGTGCTTTCAATAGCATCCAGCCATCCCTTTAAAGAAGCAAGCTCAGGAATTTGCAGGTGGATGAGCCCATGATGTCCTGAATAGTAGACTGCGTCTGTCTGGCAGACCTCAGTTTGTAATGTTCAAGGACTGTGTTTCTGATGTAGATGTGAGCAGCACTAGAGTGTCGTCACCTTTTCTCTTCACCCTATATACTTCAGACTATAAATATTTTAATGCCAGGTCATGTCATTGCAGAAACTTTCAAATGTTTCTGAACTAATGGGTTGTGTTGATGACAGAGTAATAGGGCTCAGGTGGAGAACTTTGTTTCTTCGTGTAAACAGAATTATCTCCAACTCAGCATTAGCAAATCAAAGGAAATGGTTATTGACTTTCACTGAATGAAACAGCCTCTACATCCAGTCACTATTTAAGGAGTAGATATGGACATGGTACACTACTACAAATACTTGTGGGGTCCAAATCAATGGCAGACTGGACTGATCTAGTAACACAGATGAAATATATAGGAAAATGCATAGAAGAATATTTTGTCTTAGGAGACTGCACTTTTTTAATACGGATAATGACATCTTTTACATATTCTATAACTCTGTGACAGCCAGAATGATTTTTATCCTACAGTGTGCTGGGCCCTTAAAATCACTTCAACAGAGGCCCACCAAATTAACAAGCTAATTAAGAAGACAGGCTCAGTTATGTGGAAACACTCTTGACCTGTTATAGGTAGTACCTAGGTAATTTTATTCATAATGATGGCATTATGAATAAAACTGCACATCCTATCTATGAAAAACTATTGTTAAGTACTTTTAGCCAATGTATTCAGCAGACGTGTGTCAAGAAACACTATTGGAGCTCTTTCATGCTTACAGAAATACAGCTTTGTAATGAATGCCTCACGGTCACTGCTCTGTTATCATTAGCCAAGTCAAAATTTTTTCTTTTTTTTGATGTAATTCTTGTGTGTATTTGAGGAGATGGCTATTGCTTTTTGTTATAATATTTGTATATTTCTATAGGTACTTTAAAACCTAAAATTTCCCTGTGGGTGTCTAGTGTTTACTGGGTGGTAATACGTGGAGTTTGCTTATTACATTTTTTTTCATTATTTTTATCTAATGTTAAGAGGTTAATTTGCTGTATCATTGTTTAGAAGTTATTTTTTCATTAATTTATAGTACTGTAATCACGGTGCAGCTGCAAAGCCTGCACCTAGGGGTTGCTGCCAGGGATAATGCCCCAGATCTTTAAAAACTTCACTTGAAGAAATGGTGTAAACTAATTATCCCACTTGTAATATACATAAACACATGGCGTATTCTAATAAAAATTTACCAAACTTAGTTTTGTAATTTCTATATTGATTTCAAAACAAAAAAACTGGGAAGTAACAGCTTGCTTAATTTGGATAGGAAACCAATTAAAAAGAGAATTTGTTTCTCCTATTCCCAAGACTGAGTTTGAGAACTGCTGCTGTAAACTTAAATGAACATAACTAGAGGAAGCGGAACAGGTGTGAAAAAAACTATTCCATATACATCAAGTAAAGAGAACACATTTTGATGTCTTATTAAATAAAAATAATTTTATAGATAAATATACACACACATATTAAATGTAAAATGTTTTCTAGCATGAGTCTCTATAAGGAATGGGATTAGCTAAATTTCATTTAGGATACAAGTAGAACAATACAACATAATAACAATGTGACAAAAACTCTTTTTAAAAAATAATGGATATATTCATAAAATTAGAATACAAAATGAAATAAATGTTTTTGATAAATAAAGGCTGAGAAAGTATTATTTATCTCATAATGCAATATCTCTGAAAATAAATGCATCAGCAGCACCCTAAAGACCTTGGCAATTCGTAATAGAGACCTGATTAGACGACAACATGGAATTCAAGACAGTGTGGATATTCATAGTTACATGGAATATCATGGACCTTGCCAACCAACTTGTTATTATGTAACACTTTGACAAGGTCTGAGTACTCCTCTCTACAATTTAGATACAAACTGTAGCTTTCAATTTATTCTATTTTTATATTTAACAGTCTAGCTTTCAGACCTAAATATCAAGGGAAAAGCTACAACTGACTCAATAAAAGATCTATAGAAGGGGTCATCTTGGTTGCATTAACCTTAACATGACCGAACCTCCACGGGGAAATGTATATTCTTAGTTTTTAATATCAGCACTTACTGTATATAATTTAATATAAAATAATATAATGTGCATAGGGGATGTCCAATGGCACAGTGCTCAGTGCTGGGGCCTCATCACCTTAAAGCATTTGCATGTTTATCCCAAGTTTACTTAAGTTGTCTTTTGATAGTCTTATTTCCTCTTTCATTCCAATACCATTTGAGATTGCAATAGATTGTAATTTATTTTGTTATTGAACAAAAATTCTAACGACTACAATATTAGTTCTACAGGCAGGCTATGGGTTCCTGCCTCTAGCCTTAATATCGCCAACCTATATTTTATGCAATTTGAGAAATGGTTTACTTTTTTTCATGCAACAATAAATCTCAGTTTAATAGGCAGCACCTTTCTCATGACATATAACACACTCTTTCATACTCATTTAAACTAGCCAGATTTAGAGTCACTAATTAAAGTTACCTGCAGCAATGAAGCTAGAGTACCTTGAGAAAAAACACATGGACACTAGCGGTACATGCACATGTGTTGTCTAGCAATCTTAACTACACACAATGGAAATTGCTTTAGTGTTCCACATTACTTTGTACTTGCTAGTTGGGTGGTATTGGCAGGTATTGAACTGATATTGAAGTGATATAAAATAGAAGTACTGGTTGTCAGTTGTAAAGATGTAAAAAAAGCTCAGTGTGGACAGCAGAGGCAGAAAAAACCCGTCTTCTTGCCATCTGTTCTGTCTTGTAGCTGATCTATTAAATGATCAAAAATAAACAAAAAAATGTGTAGTGCTTTGGAAATACTTTTCTCATTCCATTTGACTGCATCTTCTGCCTATACTAACCTGCTACACTTCCAGTTGTGCTTCCAATGAGCAAAGTACCACCAGGGTGTAAGTGGCACAGTGTAGCGAGTTAAAGTCATCTGCAGCTAGAAGGTGAAAACAGACTTCTTTTAAAAAGATGACAACGCCAACAGAATTAGGCAAGAGCAGTAACTGAAAAGATTAGATTGGTATTCAAGTAACAAACAAATTAGTAACTCCAAAACAAATCAAAGCCAGACTAAAGTAACAGCAAACAAATTAATCAGAAGAATTTACAACTCAGTAAACTTTAACAAAGACATGCTTTCAAAGGGACTCCCATTGAAGAACAAACAGCTAAATGAAGGAAAAATGTGGCTAAGCAAGGAAAGGTTAAATAAATAAGAGGTATGACTCAACTCACACAAAACTGCTGACAATTAATTTAAAGCTCACTTCTCTAAAAATTCAATGCATGCACAGCTCAGTAGAGATATGTGAGATAGGCTAGTTTTTCAGAAAACACAAAGCAGTATTGCAGGCTAGGAGAACAGAATAGGGAGAGTCTACTTATGTAACTGTGATACTGAAACATCTATTTCAGTTTCACGTGATTAACAAATCATTATGAAACTTATTTTATTAGCCTATTTGCTTTCTAATTATAAAACATAACTCCATGTTAACTGCCAATAATGTTTATAATGATATTGATGATGGATTTGTGATGTTTTTAAGTTCATATTTTTCACAAATTTTTCTGCAATTTTCCTGAACTCAAAGCAAATTCAGCAGGGTTCACACATCACTAATATTCAGCACAATGTTTTTTGTGATTTGTCAGTTTAGATGCATCAGCTTTAAGGTAAATGTTGCTTTTTAGACTAGAAAGCATCACCATTCATTTTGGACAAAATTAACCTTTTTAGATAGCACTTGTTCGGTGTTTTGCACTTTGGGGTCGTAACATTTGATACAATAATGCTAAATAATTATTTATTCATAAAGAAGAAGGACGTCTCACGCCTGGACAAACTTGTTAAGAAGGCAGGCTCTGTTGTAGGAATAAAGCTGGACAGTTTAACATCTGTAGCAGAGCGACGGACACTAAGCAAACTCCTGTCAGTCATGAAGAATCCACTGTATTCACTTAACAGTGTCATCTCCAGGCAGAGCAGTAACTTCAGTGACAGACTTTTGTCACTGTCTTGCTCCACTGACAGACTGAGGAGATCATTCCTCCCCTACACTATGCGACTCTTCAATTCCACGCGGGGGAGTAAATGCTAACATTATTCAAAGTTATTGTCTGTTTTTACATGCATTTTTATTATTCTTTAATTTAATATTTTTTGTATCAGTATACTGCTGTTGAATTATATGAATTTCCCCTTGGGATTAATAAAGTATCTATCTATCTATCTAAATTGTAATATAGCTTCTATTAAAAAGAGTGGAATAATCATGGCTGTTTTTGAATGATATATCCAGGTGGTAGTAACCGTAATGATCATTCTGTATTTGATTTTATAACCTTAAGGTGAATGGCATCAACTTTGTCATGTCTGATTTTGTTGCTAAACAAAATGACTGAGTAAAGAGCACTAATGTTCAAAAATGACAACGATAGGAGATATTTAGTTTTAGTATTATTTGCCGTTAGTCTAGTTGAGCAGATTCACATGTGTGTTCATTCTCCTCATAGTTAAGTTGTCCTAATTCCTACATACACAGAACATGTTACACCTTAATTTTTATGTATTTTAATGTCAGTTAATGCACATATTTACTATTTTCATTACATACAGTACTGTCCAAAAGCACTTCCTCAAATAAATAAAAACATGTGCTATGCGCAAAACATGTGCCTGGTGTCTGCATGTGTCGGGTTTAGGCAGCTGGTGCACCCCTGTCTGGTCACAATTTTTGCACACTGCACGCATTTTTATTTACGTGAGGAAGCGTTTTTCCACTACTCCCCACATCAGCACAGTACAAAGTACCAATTAAAACACTTATTCCTTTTCCCTCTCTCTCTTGGGTCACTGCCTCCTCCACTCCTCCTTGCAAGCATTGCTGTTGTTGTCCTCCTTCTCCTCCTCCCAACTCCGGCTCTTCAAGTGAAGCGAGGCAGCTCCCTTTCACCTGGGAGTACTTCAGGTGGCTCATCAGGATTATCTGGAAGTACTCCCAGGTGTGGTGGAAATCCAAAGTGGAGCTTTGCAGCTCCTCCTGGCAGCCCCCACACAACCAACAGGGCTGTGCTAAACATATATCCCATGGAACACTGTAGGAGTCTGATGTGCTGCTGCAGTTCACGGGGCTGCCATCTTGTGCTCTGCGGGAGGCAGTGTCCTGTGCACATCTTCTCCCCTGGTCCTTCCCATAGATTGGCCTACCGGCCGAGAAAACACCACAGCCGTTAAAAAAACTGAATGGATATATATGTGTAGAGATCTTTTGTCATGCAGAAAATTATGATGACTTTCAAGGGGATTCAGTACTTTTGAATGCCACTATATGTAGTCTACTCACATTTTCTCTCCTGTAGTACTTGCTCCATTATGTCATAATGCTAGATTCTTCAGCATCTTCCAAATGCTAAATAGAGATACTGTAACTCAACCTTGAATAGGGCAACACTGAGAAGCTAAAGAGGAGAGAGCCATAGTTCAAATGACTGATGGAGATAAGGCTTAAATTAACTGCTTAATCTAAGCAATGTACTATCATAAGGCTTTGCAGCTGATTAAGCAGGTTTCATGCTGATTTATTTACTTTTTTTCTTTTTTTTCATTTTCTGTTGTTTAATCTAGTGATCTTCCATTGTCCCAGGGAGGAAGTCGTGACTTCACAGTGGGTGTGGCAACATAATGCATTTGGTGTGACAACACAAGACGGCATATCCATAAACTTTGTGGTCACTGCAGACAAAGAAAATTTAGCCTGTTTTATAATTGGCCAATTGATTGAATCTGAAGATAAGCTAGATAAGCTGAACTGTTTAGCATTTTAATTTCTTTATTTCTTACGGACTTCTCTGAATAAATTTATAAGCAATGCATTACATTCAATAATCTTCAGCTAGATGATACTAAGTAGGTTTGGCAAAACAAGACAGCAAATTGAGAGCTTCACTAGGACACTAGGTTGTGTGATTTTGAATGCTATGCTTTTTTGTATCCATGAAACATAACTAAACACATATCAAATGGATTAAAGAACTGTTGAACTACGAGTCTTCAACCCTCAGTAAATGTCAGCCAAACTGAACAGGTACAGATTTCTTAAGTATTAAAACTTGAATATAAAAACCTACAGGACATGCATAGTAAATTAAATTGAACAATGATGTAATCATTCAGAAAAAAAAATGAGAAAGTAAATAAATGGGAGGCATTCAGGGGAAATATGGTGTTTATTTTTATGTGTCTTCAACTTTATCTGTTCCAAGTTTCAGTCTTAATCAGTTTCTTCCCTGTTTCACCTTGCAAGAATATGGGATTAGACATTGCTCACTGTCACAGTTCTGTAAATGGCTATCATCAAAACCTATTGAAAAGTTGAGTAACCAACTATCCTCATAGAAGAAGATACTGTAGTATATGTGGAATTACTGACTTCTGTAATTACAGTAGGTGTATTCTTAATTTTGAAAGTATGTTTTTTTGATTGAGCTAACCTTTTCACACCAGTCTTTGCACATATAAAAATTGCATTGAACATAGTTTTAAAAATCATCACTTTTACATCGCTCTTAAACTAACCATTTTTACCGATCATAAGTGTCTGCCATTATAATGGGAACCTCCTTTGTTGTAATCTTTTTGTATTAGTTTATTTGAAAAATAAGTACTAAAGAAATCTCTGCCAAAATGCTTTATTTTTTTCTCTCTTAGCACCATAACTCAGACGTTTCTAACCCTGCCTTCACAAGTAAGTAGTTGGAACCGTTTTCTTACCATTGTCCAAGTAGTACTTCAAAGGGTATAGTAATACAGTCTGTTCCAACTCTGCTTTAAGACTGAAAGAGGGTTTTTAAGTAATCGACAGAAGTTGGGACACCTGCACAAATTGTTTGCTTTAACTTGCAAGGCTTAATTTATATTAACTGCTGCAGAACATCAGTAGGTTACAACCTATTCATTGTTCCCCAAAGAAGGCCCATTTGCTAACCTAAACTTTAAATTCAAACCTCTATCATTTTACTACTTACCTTTTCACCATTTTATATCATTCATTGCAATTCAGCTGATTAAATTTGAAGAAAAAGTGCAAAAACTGAGATGTTCTAAAACATTTAACCAGTAGTGTAGATATATATACTCATTTACATAAATGCATATACATAAACTCTGAATAAACTGTACCATTTATCAACTGACAGAGTAAGTCCCAATATCTGTCTGTGCTCCAGTTGCCCTGTAGTGCCAAATAAGCTAATTACACTTCACATATGCAGACAGCACTTTAACCTTATTAGCCATAAGAACAAATTTAAAAAAAAGTATTAGAAAACACCTTGCTATTGACTCATGCTTTTCATTACCAGTTTCTCCATAATTCAGTAGATATATGTGTATTCATAATTAAAACACAGAACACCCATAGGATATGCTCAAAATGTGTTTTTTACTGTGAAAATGGGAAGATAATGTATAATGGGGCTTCACATTATGTTGCCTGGTAACCATCTTAAAGTGTTTTGTCTAAGCATGTTTACTTCAGAACAAGTGGATTTCCTAGAAATCTGTACAAAGGATGAGTGTTTGTTCATTATGATGTATTTTGGGTAAGAATGCAGCTAGTTTTTTTTTCTTGCATGGATATTGTATATGTAGTTACAACATGGCTTTTAATATATGTATATCCTAACAAACTAACTCCCACATTATGCTACATACAGGTGTACTATAAATATAGAATGGCAGAGACTTTCAGAAGCATAGTAATGAAATGTTTAATGGAGATCTTAAAATAGAAGCCAGTTACCTAATTTCTTGAAATCTTTGTCTTTGAATGTCATGATATAACATTACTTTCTGAAATCTGCAAATTCAGTTTAACAGTGCAGAGTGTTAATATTTTTTTAATTGTAATTTCATTTCAAAAGTTCAACTATACTGTATTATTTTAGACTGTCTACAACAAATTAAAAAAATAGAATTGGGTGTGTAAAAAGCCCATTTGTATTAGTAAACCCTTGTAAAACCATATTATAAATCAAAAAGTAAAGCTTTTAAGCTGATATGATAAAAATGTATTAGTTAAAATGTTTAGGTTATTTATGTCTCCTTGTTTATGGGCTCCCAAGGCTAGTAAAGTCAAATCTCAAAATGAATATGCAAAGCGCAATTCCTGAAAGAAAACTAATAGCAAAATTGAGATTCAAGTACCATATTTAAGTAAAGAGGGCATTTCATCAAATTTTAAATAAAACCCTTGAGTTTGTAGCACTTTTAAGGAACTATTGATTAATAAATACAGTATCTCACTCTAAAAATTTAAACAGTAAAGAACTAACCTTAAATGTGACAATAAATTCCAAATATTAATAATGGAATACAGGTAGCCCCCAAGTTACGGACATCCTACCTACAACTTACGAACGGGGCTGCCGCTGCGACGCATGCGACTCCGTCATCTTCGGCCTGGGGACGCTGCAAGCTGTGGCTGGACGGAAGCTGGGGTGGGGCAATTTCGCTGCTCATGCATTGTAGTGTCCCTCGGGCGGCTCCCGGCAGAAAGTGGTGACCCATGGTCCATAGTCACCGGGGCCACAGCTATCACTCATGGGCAGGACAGAGGCTTGATGGGGCATTTCACTGCCTGCCCACCACACACGGTTGCCCGTTCGTTCTTGGTGGGCGGCTGGTAATGCTGCAAGTGGTGACCCGGTTGTAGCTGAACTGAGGCCATTGAGGGTGAACAGGGCGGCAGGGGGTAGCATTGTAGTGTGCCTCGGGTGGTTGCCTGTTAAATGGGGGCAGTGGTGGAGATTCACTACCCGCCTTTGGCCACACCATATTCGTTCTCGGTGGGCAAACACTGCGGGCAGCATACTGTAGTGGAGGTGACTGTGTGGTGGGCAGGTGGTGAACCGCCCCTCGCCACCCCCAGTCATTCTCAATAGCAAGCCTGCTTGTACTGTTATGCACATAGTAGGAAGTTGTCTCTTGTCAGTACATCAGACGTGTTGACGGGTGCCTTCCTGCTGTGATAGCGTGTACAGTGCTGTGCAGAAAAGCTCATCGTAACCTTTTTTCTTCACCCTTCAAGAATGTCTCTGAAACACAAATCTGATGCAAGTGCTGGTGATACAGTAAAGAAGAGAAAAACCATCACCATTGAAAATAAAGTAGAAATAATAAAAAGGTCAGAAAGAGGTTAAACTTCATCATTCATTGATAGAGCACTTGGTTACAGTCGGTCAACAATAGCATTTATTAAAATAATGCCTGTTTCGACTTACATACAAATTCAGCTTAAGTACAAACCTACAGTCCCTATCTCATACGTAACCCGGGGACTGCCTATTTATAAAACTCAGGTGTCAAATATAAATAGAACAGCATTTTTAATTGAAAAATTCAACAATGCATTCCCATAAATATCATAAAATTGCTACTTATTTGCTGATGCATATTGTTTTCAACTAGGCTATATATGGATTAACTAAATTATAGGACTACTGCAAACATTACTGTACCTAGATGTATTATTTTCTATATTCAAGAAATAAATAAATAAATTTTAAACTGACCACACACACAGAGTGTTAGCCTGATCAAAGTCTGAAGGTAGCTTCGAAAGGCTGCGATATTTGTTATCATACTTTTATTTTGTATTGTAATCTTTTTTATATATACTAAGGGGCTCTGTGCTCTGCTAGCTTCACTCACTATCCCCTGGGGGCAAGCGCCCTCTATCTAATGGCTCAGCCGCTTGAAGAGTGTTGGGGCGCCCCACCGTTAGAGAATGAAATTGTATTTAAAGAGGTTGCAATAAAATTAATAAAATTAAAAAATAAATAAATAAATAAAAAAAATAAAGAGCAGTATGCAGCGTGGAAGGAAGACGGCTTGGTCCTTAGTTATTATAGACAGAAAATCAGTTACTTGAGTATTTCACTACACCTGTGTATTTTAAATACCAATGAATAATAAAATGTAGTAAAAAGTAAAAAAGTAAAATGTAATAAAAAGTAAATAACAAATCAAATTACATTAACGCCTTGTGAAAAATAATATTATGAATTACTTTATCTTATTGTTTACATTCTATAAATGCTTTTTGGCATTTCTGTTTGCATATTGTTCAGGATATTTTTCTCTTTCTCATTTATTGGACGATTCTCTTTGTTCTTGATTTTTATTATATGCAGCTCTTTTTTGTTCATTATTTTTTCGAAGTTCATTATCAACTCTTGTCGCTGTTTTTCTATCGCAATCTACAATTCAACATTTTTGAATAGATAATTTGCTTTTCTGCCTTGCTATTGTAACATACTGTGTTTTGAAGGGTGAGTTAGCAGCACTGAGAGTGTCGCAGAGTGGTACGGAGGGAGGATGTGCACTATAGGAGTAATGATTGGGCGAGCAGTGTGGAGGGGAGTGGTCAAGGCTGAACAATGCAGACACGACGGAAAACTTTTTTAATATAGTAGAGAGACACATTCCAGTGTTAATTTCTGTAAATAAAAACATCACTTTTGTTTAGATTTTGTTTCCTGAATTTTGTTGGGCAAAGACTGCTGTAACAACTCCTTTGTACCACTCAAGCCACAATTAATGTTAAAACGATATTAAATGTCTCAAATATCTAAACACACTTATAAATACACTGTTTCATTTTAAACATTGCATTTCACAGGGTTACAATTTGTCTATTAATACATTAAAGATGCTTTAATAAAAGCAGTTCTAAACATGGAACAGAATTAGGCTACTCCTAGAATTAAAACCCTAAATTCAACACTTTGGATTTACTTAATTTGCAGTATCTACATAAAATTTTACTAAAAAGTATATTTCGAATGAAAAACTATCAGGTTTGTCTTCATAATCTTAACTTAGAATGGTGTGCATTTTAAGGATCAGGGTTTTTACTGAACATATAAACTCCACAGTTTCAGGATACTGATAGTTAAGGCATAACTATAAAACATACAGATAGGTTTATCTGAAGGTCAGTGAAAACTGATTTCTGGCCTCACTGCAAGACGTCTGAGTGCTTTGAATTTTAATAGATATGAATCATGAGATGGCCTTGTTTGTTGAGTTCACATCATACTGTATGCCTAGCATGAATTTCATAACAATTTTTTTTTGAGGAATACAAGTTAACACTATGGACAGTCTCAATACCAGAAAAAAGTGATATGAAGCATTTTCTTGTCACAGTATGATTTACACAAGGCTAAACTTGTTTCATATTAATATAAGTAAAGTACATTATTATTAAAGTTAGCACAAAACAAATTAGCACACTACGGAGCCCCTGTCTGTAGTACGCTGGTCATTTCATTCACTAAATATTAAATAGTGAAAGATTAATGGAACTATTTTGACTGAAACAAAGATGGTCACATAAAACTCTTTGAAGAAAGAAAATTTCTACAACTACACATATTTAAACCTGTTTCCTAACCAAGACATAATCACATTTTTCAGAGTTAAATAAACAGCCAAGATCAGGAATCTAGTTCTAAGTGAATCTAGCACCAGTTACGACAAGTTCATTGAGAAAAAAATAAATGCCCCAGAATATTAACTTTTTTAATTTTAATTTTTCCAGATTTGTTGGCTCAGGGTGACTGCTTTTCAGTTATGGGTATTATGTGTGACAAAATCCACATTACTCATTCTGCTTTAATAGAGAACAGCATATGAATTAAATTTTTTAGAATTGCAAACATTTCTAAATAAAAATTAGTTATAAAGCTGATTATTTTATGTAGGTTGGGAAGTTAATCTTTACATTAACTCAGTCTTAATGCCACACAAGCAAATTTCCATATTGGTAAAGGTTCACTTGGGCCTCTTCTGAAAATAGCACATTCAAATATAAATAATACCTGTTTTATAAAAAAGAGAGTAAAAAAAAAAGAATATATTCCTCTAACAGAATCATACTGCAACAAAACTGATTTCTCATATACAACTCTAGTTTAGTCATCTAAATTAAGTAGTGTACAAAATGGGTTATATCTAGCAACATGATCAAGAGCAAGGGAAGGATGACTTCCAAAATTTTGTAAATGAAAAAACACAATTTAGTAATTAAAATGCATGTGAGTGTTCTAGGACCCAGTGTACAAACTAAACAACAGTCTCAAACTCTCCTGCTATGAAAGTGGACATTCAAATTAGAAGACTACTGTGTACGTATATAACTGTGATATAAATTACTCAAGGATTGCATGAAAGTGCATGGCTCTCTTAACAGCATTATAGGCCCCAAGATAAAGCAGTGCACTTGGGCCCTTTACCTACACAACCACTCAGCACGTCACAACATACATAGATTAGCAGGGGGCCCCATGCTCGTGAGATTAAATATATATTGATAGTATAAAGGTACTATATTCAACATCCTGTGCCTTAAAGATTGAGCAAGCCAGAACAAAATAAAATGGAGTGTTTACTGACATACTTTGTGCTCTAGAAATTCAACAGGTTTGCTACTCTTAAAGCAACTACTATAAACATTTTTCACATGAATGGTATATGATTAGGTGAAAAGAACAACACAATGGACAAACAGACTTAGAGAAGAACTCATCCTAATAGAGATTCATGGGGTAAATCCTTCTTTGGAGATTATGGAATGACAACATATTTTTCATTTGAGTGTACTATCTTATATTATTGTGAGAGTGAGATGCAAGTTTTTGAATGTTGACTGTTTTATTATGATCACTTTAATGCAGAGCATAAAAATCAAGTAAGCTTTCAGGTCTACACCAAACTAGACTCCTATTTTCCATGTGAATAGTCAAAATCAGTCCACAGGATCTACAGATTTTGCATATATATTGAGCAATATAAACAGGGGTATGACATAGCACCACTTTTTCCAGAAATCGCGCAAAAAATGTATCAGCAACAAACTGCTATAAGTAATACACTCAATAATTGATAGTTAGATATAATCATTTCTTCAATAAGTGTAAGTGCTTAAAATACATTTTAACAAACATATAGTAATTGATTAATTGAGCAATTTAAAAAATAAAAAACTACTGTATGTCATTTGATCAAAGAAAAATCTTGAGAGGTAGAGAGCCTTACAATATATTTCCTGGATTTAGCTTTTTTTATAATACAGTACATTCATATATTAAGTTCCCATAGGGCACTGAGTAAAGTTACTTGAAATATAGTATTAAAATGCAATTTCATTTATCAGGCAAAAATGAATACACCATCTTCTGCACACTATGAACATTCTACAGAAGTCATTACAGTGAAACACAAGGTGACACTGAAACATTGTCTTGTGTGCTTGACTTTACTTTTGATTGTCACATCCATTTTTAATTTTGGAACACCCAAGTGACTTAAGATATATACAGTACATATATACATATATATAAGGGCTTGCGCCTTCTCCAGACCTTGAGGAGGCGACCGCCCTGGTTGCTTTGGGGGCCACGGGTGCAGAGCTTTGAAGCTCAACCCTGTAGGGGCCTGTGGTCACTGCCATTGGGCGCCACAATGCCTGGAGAGCCCTGGACCTCAGCACTTCTGCCACACCAGAAAGTGCTGGGGGGAAGAGGAGCAGGGACTCCCGGAGTGCTTCCAGGGATAGAGCCGGCACATCCGCCACACTGGGGCGTGTCGGTGGAAGATTGCCGGAGCAAACCTGGAGCACATCCGGGGGAACATAAAAGGGGCCGCCTCCCTTCATTAAGAGCTGGAGTTGGGTGGAAGAGGACGAGGTCTGGGAGAGGAAAGAGGCGGCCTGAAGACAGGAAAGACATACTGTGGTTTTGGCCTGGACTGGGGTGTGCATTTTATTAGTATTACAAATAAACATGTGTTGGACTAAAAATGATGTCCATCTGTCTGTGTCCGGGCTGCTTTCCACTATATATATATATATATATATTTTCACAAACTTAACCACAAGTCATAGCAAGGTTTGGGACAGCCACCCGTATAAAATTGGTATCCTGACTGGAAAATCGTAAAAATGTTACACAGCACTGATGTGCACAACAACAACAACAACAATTATTTATATAGCACATTTTCATACACACAGTAGCTCAAAGTGCTTTACATAATAAAGAATAGAAAAATAAATGACACAATAAGAAAACAAAATAAGTCAACATTAATTAACATAGAATAAGTAAGGTCCAATGGCCAGGGGGGACAGAAAAAACAAACAAAAACTCCAGACGGCTGGAGAAAAAAACAAAACCAAGTCCAAAACAGAACTGAGGGAATACAGGGTGGTCCAGAACTAATTATACAAATCCAGATCGTCTGGATGACTTTGATTTATGCGGGGTCGATTCCAGATCAGCATGAAGATGATTCTTTATGTCGTCAGTTCGCATACATCTCAATGGTCCGGGATTTTTCGGGTGATTTTCTGTGTAATAAACTTAATAAGTTATAGTGTAATGAAAATTGCATAATTAGATCTGGACCACCCTATAGGGAAAAGGTGGAGGCTTTTAAAGGGCAAGAAAGGAAATGAGGTCAAAAGGGGTCGGGCTCATAAAGGTCTTCAAGCATAGACGTGACATCACAGGGGCCAGAGCCGGCAAGGTCTTCTTCCATAAGCTCGGACCCGGAAGGCCAGGTGGAATCTCCATTGAATAGTCTGTAGTAAAGGGAGAAAAAGAGTCAGTGAATTCTGCCACATCCCGGTCTGATTTGGAATTGCTCTTACTCAAGCCATTTAGCTGCCTCTCATGCACACGTGTGTGACTATATATATATATATATATATATATATATATATATATATATATATATATATATATATATATATATATATATATATATATATATATATATATATATATATATATATATAAACTGCTCAAAAATTAAAGGAACACTTTGAAAACACATCAGATCTCAATGGGAAAAGAAATCCTCCTGGATATCTATACTGATATAGACTGGGTAATGTGTTAGGAACGAAAGGATGCCACATCGTTTGATGGAAATGAAAATGATCAACCTACAGAGCCCTGAATTCAAAGACGCCCCAAAAATCAAAGTGAAAAAATTATGTGGCAGGCTAGTCCATTTTGCCAAAATTTAATTGCAGCAACTCAAAATTGTACACAGTAGTTTGTATGGCTCCTGTGTTCTTGTATACATGCCTGACAACATCGGTGCATGCTCCTAATGAGACGACAGATGGTGTTGTGGGAGATCTCCTCCCAGATCTTGACCAGGGCATCACTGAGCTCCTGGACAGTCTGAGGTGCAACCTGGTGGCATTGGATGGACCAAAACATAATGTCCCACAGGTGTTCTATTGGATTTAGGTCAGGAAAGTGTGGAGGCCAGTCAATGGTATCAATTCCTTCAATCTCCAGGAACTGCCTGCATACTCTCACCACATGATGCCAGGAATTGTCGTGCACCAGGAGCCACTGCACCAGCATAGGGTCTGACAATGGGTCCAAGGATTTCATCCTGATACCTAATGGCAGCCAAGGTGCCTTTGTCAAGCCTGTAGCGGTCTGTGTGACCCTCCATGGATATGCCTCCCCAGACAATCATTAACCCACCACCAAAGTGCTCATGCTGAATGATGTTACAGGCAGCATAATGTTCTCCATGGCTTCTCCAGACCCTTTCACTTCTGTCACGTGCTCAGGGTGAACCTTCTCTCATCTGTGAAAAGCACAGGGCACCAGTGGTGCATCTGCCAATTCTGGTATTCTATGGCGAATGCCAATCGAGCTGCATGCTGCTGGGCAGTGAGTTCAGGGCCCATTAGAGGACATGGGGCCCTTGGGTCACCCTCATGAAGTCTTTCTGGTTGTTTGGTCAGAGACATTCACACCAGTGGCCTGTTGGAGGTCATTTTGTAGGGCTCTGACAGTGCTCATCCTGTTCTGCTTTTCCCAAAGGAGCAGATACCGGTCCTGCTAATGGGTTAAGAACCTTCTATGGCCCTGTCTAGCTCTTCTACAGTAACTGCTTGTCTCATGGAATCTCCTCCATGCCCTTGAGACTGTCCTAGAAGACACAGCAAACCTTCTGGCAATGGTACATATTGATGTGCCATTCTGGAGAAGTTGGACTACCTGTGCAACTTCTGTAGGGTCCAGGTATCACCTCATGGTACCAGTAGTGACACTGACTGTAGCCAAATGTGAAACTAGTGAAAAACAGTCAGAAAAGATGAGGAGGGAAAAATGTCAGTGGCCTCCACCTGTTAAACTATTCCTGTTTTGGGGGTCCATCTCATTGTTGCCCCTCTACTGCACCTGTTGTTGATTTCATTAACACCAACGCAGCTGAAACTGATTAACAACCTCCTCTGCTACTTAACTGACCAGATCAGTATCCCAGAAATTTCATTGACTTGATGCTATACTCTCATTAAAAAGTGTTCCTTTAATTTTTTGATATATACTGTAGATATATATATATATATATACTGTATATATATATATATATATATATATATATATATATATACAGTATATATAGTGAAGGAGAATAACACTCACACAAGACAAAATAAGAGTTGAGGAGTTGTTCCCATATAATGCCCTGCAATCTCCAACGAAAAATAGTTAAAAAGCATAATGGTTGATGATACATGACAGTAGAAGGTGGTATTTATACAAAATGTCAATTGGAAGGAAGTATTGGTGGAAATGACATCATAAATGTCATAACTATGGCACCATCAAGAGGAGACCGAAGTGACATCATCAGGTAGGACCTGAAGCCATGTCATCAATGATCGTCCGGAAGTGACGTTATCTTTGGGAGTCAGAGGTGGAAGTAATAAAGCAGAAGAGGAACCATTTTGGGAGTCCTGGAGAGTAAGCTTGTTTATTGTTTTTGGATTCTGACAAAAAAAAGAGAGTGGCGTTAATACCCCATACAACCCCCTTGTCTCATGAACTTTCACTCACTTCTGGGCTTACTGGCTGCCTCCTTAATGCACGTGTGTGATATATAAGTCGCGGTTCAGAGTTCGCGGCCTCAGTTGTTTGGGTATTTTTCCTTAGAATCTAACTAATAATTGTTAGTGGAAACCACAAATATCCTTCACAATTTTTTATGGCTTTTTTCAAGGCAATACTGTACTGTAGAGGTAACACAAAGCAACAGTAGAGGAAAAGTCGGCTTGTGATGGTGAAAGTAGCCGATCCGAGAGCGTTATTCATTTCTCCTTGGCTGCTGCTCTATGATACATCTCCAACAGATGCAACCCAGCATTCCCGTATCATAACAGTTTACCGCGTGTAGCTATCGCGAGTGTTTCGCTGAGCATTCTCGTGTTTTTTGTTTTGTTCTTCTTAAAGCCCTAAGATGCTGCCCAAATGCCCTGCACCTTCTAAGGCTTCTGGCAATGAACCTAAGTGGCAGAAAAAGTTTAAGACAGTCCAGGAGAAGGTTGAACTACTGAATTTGCTCCTGGAACAAACGTTATGCCGCAGTAGCCACCCGAGGAGCCGTAAATCCTCTACTTTGCTGTGCAGTCATTATCTTAATTACATACCTTCATCATACTACACAACTACTTCATCTTCATCATCTTCAATCAATATTATTCATTATTGGTGAGTACCTGTAAATTTTACTGTATTTTTATTAAATTAAATTTTTACATATTTGCTCTACTTATACCATTTATGCTTGCATAAATTACAGTACATATAGGGGTAACATCAGTATTTTACATTCTAGCACTGCGGAAGACATAGCAGTACAGTACTGTACAGTATACTGGTTTACCTTTACATTCTTGTTTTAGGGTAATGTATTAAGCTGAGTTTGAAATGAAATTAAAGTGTTTTGGGGGCATACGTAGGGTTTAAATTATAAAATTAGGCATTTATAGGCATTTTTTTGACCACATCCAAAATTCATTGTTTTTCACAATTTGCAGGTGCTCTAGGAACGTAACGGGGGTCGTCTGTGTATATATATATAAAATATATATATATATATATATATATATATATATATATGTTGTCACACACGTGCGCATGGGGGGCAGCTAAAGGGCTCAGGTAAGGACAGTTCTGAGACATACCAGGATGTGGCAGAGTGCACTGACTCTTTTTCTTCCTTGCCTGCAGGCCATTCCCAGGAGATTACGCCTGGCTCTCATGACATCTCTTCCGGGACCGAGCCTATCGAAGAAGACCTTGCCGGCTCCGGCCCCTGTGATGTCACGTCCGGGCTTCCCCTTTAAAAACCTCCTCCTTTTCCCTATGCCCTCAGTTCTGTATTGGACTCGGTTTTGTGCAAAGCAGTGCTATCATTTGAAAAGAACGCTTTGCACCCAGGAAAACAAATTATACGGGTGGCTGCCCCAAACCTTGCTTTGTCTCATCGTGGCTTTTGTGACAATATATATATATATTTTTATATAAAATGCTGGTACAGCAAAATCTGTTGTCACTATATATATATAGTGAAAACAGATTTTGCTATACCAGCACTTTACCTAACACAGACAGACGCAGGAGGCACACTTATAAAAACACAATAGTTTTATTTTTGTTTCTTCACTTGTGGGCAACGTCTTCCCCATTCTCACAATTACACAACACAGTCATAAAGCACAAACTCACCTCTAAACAACACTTTTCCTTTCTTTTTCCAGGTGTTTGATGACCTATTTTCGTCAGTACCTCCAGGTGTGGCGGAAAAGCTGCTTTCCAGGGCGCAGCTGCAGCACCCCCAGGCAGTGCCCATGGGTCCCAACAGGGCACCATCAAACTCCAACTCCCATGAAGCCCTGTGGGAGTCCTAGCCACCACTGCGACCCAGGGGGCTGCCATCCAGCGTTCCGGGGGAGGTACCGTCCTGACCAGGCTTGCTCTCCCGGTCCTCCCAGAGAAGAGGCTTGCCAGGCGGACAAGGACCAATATATATATACTGTATATATATATATATACATAGGGGTGGGCAAAATTAAGTTTACAGTTATTTATACAGAAAAAAGATATGCAGGTTATGATTATTACAATAGCTTTATTAAATCAATTTATTTACTCAAAAGAATGTGTGGCACAGGGCAATTAAGTATATTCTCGTAAGTTGTCAAATTGCTGGCCTTCATTATTTACACATTCTTGTAGTCTTACTTGGTAAGTAGGGGTATGAAGTTATAACAATAATAATAACAATAAGACAAATAATACAAATAAAATAATACAATAATAAATAATACAAGAATAAACCATGTTTCATGTACTCACAACTGTAAACCTACTTTTACAAAGCCCTGCTTATATATACAGATATAAAGAATGTCGGACAATTAAGTGGGCAATGAAGGCACTATGCTATAACTTTTGGGGTAAGGAGTTTACATTGGTGACTGACCACTCTCCACTCTGGTAGCTCTACAGGCAGAAGAATACAAACTCCCTGCTCACTAGGTGGTTTATTAGTTTTCAGCCATTTGATTTTGATGTCCGCCATCATCTGGCCAAGCCCAGCTTACACTGTCACTTTGTTCACACCAGTGTGTGGGACCCTGGCACTGTTTATTTGTACTTTTTACTTTTAAGAAGTGCTAAATATCAGTATAAGAAAAAATGCAAGAATCCATTATGTATTGGTCTAGTCTCCTTGAAGGTAATTGCATGAATTATTATTTTGACAAATGGATTTTCAAATTAATATAAATGCAGAACTAATAAATTATTTCTAGCAACAGCCCTAAAACTCTCCCCAATCAATAATATAGAATTCTAAAGCAAATAAAAAACACACAATTAAAAAAACTTTATATAAAATACTGTATATACATATTTATTGAAATGGTTACCATTAAAAGAAAATTTAAATAACTGCACCTAGCTAATAAAATTACATCTGCAAAAACAATTAGCTTCAATCTCACTTACATGTTATATTTTTAAATATTCTGAATATATTCAATAAAGAAGATTTCAAAATATATAATCCAAAAACCTTACAAGCCATTTAATGCAAATTACACATCTGTCAAGATTTAGGCCTTTCATTGATAGGCTAACTTGCAATCTTGCACTAATCGCATCATGCACTTGTTTAAAAATTACATCATAGCCTATTATGTTTTCTACAGACCAAAATAATATATATGTAAACAGCAGGAATTCAAGAAAAGTAAATAAATATAAATCAGTCGTATATACCGTATATATATCCCCCCAACTGCATTGTGCCCTGATACTCTGTTAACAGGCAGGAATTTGTTGGCCGTGTCTGTCACCCAATGGTTGATTCAGGGAACATTTAAAACTGGCAGCTGACCTGGCCTTGGGCTCATTTTTTGTCTTCTATCCGAGGAAGGCTATCTGTTCTTTAAATGTGAGGTGGAAGTCAATGCAGGACGGCCATCAGTGTCACTGATTGTGTGCTGTGTGTGCTTAGGACTGACCACTACCGTTTGAATAAATGCTGAGAGAATGTTCCTGTCTTCACAAAAATAAAGCTGATTTTTTCGGAATCCTGGACTCACCTCCTTCTCTGTTGTGCAACTCCGTGACCCACACATCACAATTTATATAGTGTGTGTGTATATATATATAAATATATATATATATATATATACAGTATATATATATACAGTATATATATATATATATATATATATATATATATATATATATATATATATATATACACATAAACACATACACAGTATACACAAACACATATACTGTATATTATATAGAGTGAAAGGTTATATTGGCCTCCTGGCTAGGTAAGGGTTCCTACTTCCTCTCTGCTGGAACGCCGTCCATCATTTGTCCTTTATTATGGTGTCCCAACCTGCAAAGGAATCATCCTCCATCCCCTTTGGGACACCTGTTCATCCACTGTTGTACTCACAATTTACATGCACACACATATATACTCATATATACATTACAGTCAAGCACAAAATATATGTACAATTGAAAGTAAAATTATTGGTAATGAGTGTCCTTTATATGGAAAATCTTATTTTATTGGATACTAGCAAAATCCCCACGCTTCGCTGCGGAGAAGTAGTGTGTTAAATAAGTTAAGAAAAAGAAAAGGAAACATTTTAAAAATAATGTAACATGATTGTCAATGTAATTGTTTTGTCACTGTTATGAGTTTTGCTGTCATCAAGGATTTGATTATCATTATTTCTTTCAATCAGGTTCGTATTTGGAGGACGTGTTGTGTTCAAGTTACATTCCGTGTTTGTCAACCATTGTAAAGATAACAGGTTTCATTCATCGAAGTGTTCACTACCCAAATCGCTACTCGTGAATCTAAGATGTTTAACAGGCATTCCTGGTATTAAGCTGTGGAACTGCCTGCGAGTATTTAGCGACAGCGTCTCTATGAACTTGTGGATTTGACTGCGAGTATTTTATGACAGCACATCTATTAACTTGTGGATTTTTCTGTGAGTATTTAGCGACAGCATCTCTATGAACTTGTGGATTTGCTTGCGAGTATTTAGTGATAGCGTGTCTTTTAACTTGTGGATTTTTCTGCGAATATTTGGTGGCAGCGTCACGAAGTTGTTTTTGTCTAGCTGCATCACAAAATGCACCACGACGTCTGACACGCCTCCTTTTTACTGTTTTCTCACACCTTGGATTGCTGCTGTCATAATCGGTTTGAGTTTCATGGATTGTTTCAATTACGTTAGTATTTGCAGTTGTAGTGACATTCTTGTGTTGAAGTGACATTCGGCATCTGTCAAGCATGGTAAGAATACAACCGCCTTCATCGTTAACTTTGCATCATAATAAACAAACAATAAAACAGTGGAGAAGCCATGGATTAAATAAAAAGGCTGCAGTTATCAGCTGGGAGACGTGAATACCGTGGCGAACCAAGGAAGGGCATGAAGAGACAGGAGCGAAGGATGGCCTTATATGGGCAGGCAGTCAATTACATGGGAGGCGTGTGGATGGGGGACACAATATAGGCAGGCAGCCAACTACGTGGAAGGCGTGGTGATGGGGGAACGCAACGCCGCCTCACACGGCGACCAAGCTGCAGGCTATGGACGTATATATGTACTGTCAAGGATGCCAGGGGCGACGACCCAGCCGGGACGCCTTCAGGGACCGGAAGTGGGCGTGCGCACAACTGGGATCACGTGGGGGCCGCCATCCTGGTTGCTTTGGGGGCCACGGGTAGAGGGCTTGGAAGCCCAACCTTGTAGGGACCCGTGGTCACCGACAGGGGGTGCCCCAATACCTTGGGGACCCTGGACCTCAGCACTTCCGCCACACCAGAAAGTGCTGGGGGGAAGAAGAAGAGGGACACCCAGAGAGCTTCCGGGAGAACAGCCGGCATTTCTGCCACACTGGGGCGTGTCCAGGGGGGAATGTCGGGAAACACCTGGAGCTCATCCGGGATCATATAAAAGGGGCTGTCTCCCTTCATTCAGGGCTGGAGTCGGGTGGAAGAAGGACGAAGCAGAGAGAGAGTGGAGGCGGCCCGAAGAAAGGCAAGGTGTTGTTTGGCCAGGACTTTGGGGACTTGGGGGTTTGTGTGGCACTTTGAATTGTAAATATTGTATAGAATAAACGTGTGGTGGTGACTTTTAACACGTCTGCCTGTTTGTGTCCGGGCCATTTCCACAGTACGTAAGTAGGTTAAGTAGGATTCAATTATGACCGTTACGCGTAGAATTTCGAAATGAAACCTGCTTAACTTTTGTAAGTAAACTGTAAGGAATGAGCCTGCCAAATTTCAGCCTTCTACCTACACGGTAAGTTGGAGAATTAGTGATGAGTCAGTGAGTCAGTCAGTCAGTCAGTCAGTGAGGGCTTTGCCTATTATTAGTATAGATTTAAAAACCTAAACTACTTCAATATTGAAATCTGTAAGTATCGGGAAAATGTAAGGAAAATAATAAATACAACAGATGATAAAGAAAATATTTATTATATAGTAATATAAGTATGTACATTAAATATGTTTGTAGAATTTAAAGCATTTTCTAAAATGATCTGTATTTTCACTTTTTCTGTTTTCTCATTTTGCCAGCGCTTTGAGTATTTCTGATTTAATTAAAAATACAACTTTGCTTGCATTGTCATCAAATGTTTAAGTGCTTCAACCAAGCCCAGATCCTTAAAAGTCAAGGTGTTTAATAAATCTCTCATAACATCCCAAATATAAATCTGCTTACAAATAAATCCCAGTGGGAGCCAGAGAACAAAGAATGGTAAGCTGCATTATACCTGCTTTGTTTGAAGGCAGAAACACCTGCAGGTAGAGATAAACCTATAGTAGAGATCAGTCTGTATTTAAGGAAGAAACAAACAGACATTGCTACAGTGTTGCAAATCAAGTAGTACTAAGCCAGAGCCAGCTGCATTACTGAGAAAAATTCTAAGCAATCCTTTGATTATTATTTACCAAAACACATTCTCACATTAACAAGGTGACAAAGTAAGTTAGTCTAAAGTTTATTTATATTAATATATTATTTTAAATTAAGAGAAAAGAGTACTGTATATTGTTCTTTCAGACAACATGAATATTTATTTTAAAAATAACCGTGCTACTTTCCATCTATGCTTTCACTTTATGAATTTCCCTTATATAGTACAACACTATACACAGAGCCTATCCTATGAGCATTGTGTTTATGAGAGAAACCATCTTTGTTTGCCTGACCACTTTAGGACATGTGGTACATGCAAACTGTCACAATTACTAAATTATTCAGTTCACATTTTGCACAAATGACAAAATGTCACTGGGTTATAGGAAAAATCAGATTCAAGTTCATTTCAAATCCTTAGGTAATTCTATTTGGTATTCGTGACCCTGATTTTTCTAATGCACTCCACTTTAAGAAGGCAAAACTGAGATAAAAATAAGAACAAATTGTTACAATGAACTGACAAGTTATATAGAAATGAACAGTTTAAACTGCTAAAACAGCTACACCTAAGTATTAGAAGTAAATACAATTAGAAGTTTTGCAAAATCCATCCACATGCTCATACTCTCACTAATACTGGATCAACTTATAATTAAAAAGTTACAAAACACACAAGCAATGGAGGACTTGACAGAAAAATGGAGCATCAGAAAAAAACATGCACACACACAGCGAGATTGTAAAAATTTGACATAGAAATTGACCAGGCTGGGATTTAAATCCAAAGTCCAGCAGCAGTGCTATGCATTACACCATCATATTGTCCACTTGTAGTAATGTTTAGCATAATATAACTTTATGACTTTCTGCTTTGCATCTGTTTAGTGACCATTGTCTCATTACTTAAAAGAGTTAAAAGCTTTAAAGTATAAAGTGTTGTACTGTTTATTTTTAAGAAGTGCTGAAGATCGGTATAAGAAAAAATACAAGAATTCATTATGTATTGGTATAGTCTCCTTGAAGGTAATTGCATGAATTATTATTTTATTATTTTCAAATTAATACAAATGGAGAACTAATAAATTATTTCTGGCAACAGCCCTAAAACTCTCCCCAATCAATAAAATAGAATTCTAAAACAAATAAAGGGCATACAATGAAACCAACTATGTGAAAATATATACATATTTATCTACAGGGTTACCATTAAAAGAAAATTTAAATAACAACTGCACCTAGCTAATAAAATTACATCTGCAAAAACAATTAGCTTCAATGTCACTTACATGTTATAGTTTTAAAATATTCTGAATATGTTAAATACAAAACATTTCAAAATATATAATCCAAAAACTTTACAAGTTATTAAATTCAAATGACAGATTTGGCAAGATTTAGGCCTATCATTGATAGGCTAATTTGTGATCTTATTGCATTATGCACCTGTCTTTAACAATTACATCACTGCCCACCATATGTTTTTTAGAGATCAAAGTAATATATTTGTAACCTGTAGGAACTCAACTAAAGTAAATAAATATAAATTAGTAGTATATATAGGGTGGTCCAGATCTAATTATGCAATTTTTGTTACACTATAACTTATATAACTATATAAGTTTATTACATAGAAAATCACCCGAAAAATCCCGGACCATCGAGAAGTGTGCGAACTGACGACATGAAGAATCGTTTGTGCCGAACTGGAATCGTCCCCGCATAAATCAAAGTCATCTAGACGATCTGGATCTGCATAATTAGATCTGGACCACCCTGTATACATAAGAGTCTAGGAAACTAATGTTCCTTTCATTAAACAATACTTCAAGGAAATGCCTAGAGTGAGAGGCAGAGAAGCTGTCAATACCCTTGCACAGGCACGAATGCACATGCAGAGAGACAAAAAAAAGGCACGCATTGAAAAAGAGAAACAGTGACACGCAACAATGCCGTCTCTGATAAGCAGGATTTAAACAGACCAGAATCTAAGGCAAAAAAGAGGATAGAAAGAGAAAAAACATAGGATAGAAACTGATGTCTAGTGAGTGTGAAGTTTACTTACTAGACAACTTTACTTGCTGAGTAGACAGGCAGTTTTTTTCCTGTAAATTTAAGAGTGGCAAGCTGAAAGGAAGAAGCTTCTAGTAGAACTGTGGACAAATGAGACTGATTTCAGAAGATCTTTCTTTTCTTTATTGATATGGGGACCCAAATAAGTGGACATGTTATAGTAATTTAACCGGAGATAGAGACATGAAATACTAGAAGTGACTCTAATTTTGATCTTGCTCTTTGTTTTTGAATTAACTGAATTTGATATTAAGAGAGAAAAAAAATACATTTGTTAGATAAATTTTGGTAGAAAATTTTGCCTTAATTAACTCTTATGTACATTTATTGAATGCTTTGTGTAAATAGTTACTGTATAGTATACATTGTATTTTTTTCTATTAACAGTTTTGTTGGAAATTGCAAACCAGTTATGTGTATGTGTATTATTTTAGTCAAACTTATATATATATATGGCGGCCACAGCCATTACCCGGCTGGGATGCCAGCTGGATAGAGGGAACGGGAAAGAGGCCATCTACATTGGTGGCTATGGCACCACTGATTCCCAGAGAGCACGCTAGTAGCTGGAGTTTGGGGCTACCAGGGAGAGTCGCACAGCCCCACAGAGTGATACCAGATAACGCTGATGAGCCACCTGGAGCACTCCCTGGAGCTAAATAATAAAGGAGCTGCCTCACTCCATTTGGAGAGCTAGAGTTAGGAGGAGGTGGACGAAGCTTGCCAGAAGAGGAGTGGAGGCAGAGAAAAGAGAGAGAAAGAGAAGAAAGAAAAAGGACTGTGCTTTGGTGTTGTGGACATTGTGTTCATCTGGGGAGGAAAGAAAGCACTTCCCCACCTACCTGTATAAATAAAGGTGTGCTATGTGGAGAAACTTGTGTCCTGCTTGTTTGTGTCAAGTTAGGTTGGCTGTACACATGCTGGGCTTCACAATGTATATATTTCTATATCTATCTATAAAGAAATAACATTAACATTGGACATTAAGAAACATATACTAAAATTTAAAAGGAGCATTGTGAATATATACAAACTGTACAGGACATAAACCTTGAGAAAATCCTTTCACACCATATTCTACTATAGCAAAGCAACTACCTCCTTTCAAAAGATGCCCAAAAAAAGTAAGGTCAACCTGATATACTGTACAGTTAAAATTCATCCACTATAAATGCATTCCTCATCCTTTCTTTTTAGCTTTTTTCTTGATAAGATTTCTCAACTCTACTTATGTTGGCCAGTTCATTTGCCATATGTACTACTGTATATGCATAAAATTAACCTGTGTTCACTTGTATTTCCTGCAACAATGCATACAGTACATGATTATTTCAAAAGAAACATACACTTACAGCAGGAGTTACATTTCAGCACATCCTAACTAAATAATCTGGAAACTTTACGTTTCTGTTCAGTTCTGTTTATGAAAATGATTAACAGCCTTAGAGCTTTAATACTTTTAATGAAATTTCCCTACACTAAGACTATTTTCAAAAGCAATATCCAACTTATATTTACATCTTTGCCATCCATATCACTTATTCCAATTAAGGGTTACAGGGAGCTATAAAATATCCCTGTAGTTTTTGATTTAAGTGAGAAACTAACCATGGACTGGAGGAAGAGGAGATTATGAGTGAGGGTTACCAGTCCACCTTAGTCATAAAAGGTCAAATTTGTGTTGCCAATTATAAAAATTTCAGCACATGGTGAATATACATGCTGTCATGGTGAGGTTGTGCAAACTCCACACATAAGTGACTGGGCTGAAAATTGACCACAGGCCTCTTAAGCTATGAATCAACTGTGCTAACTAACCACTGCACTGCTAATGATTCTACCCTAGACATTCATTGAATTAACAATCACTGGTGTCATGTAATATATTTGATACTTTTGCTTCACTATTTCTATATGTCTATAAAAAGCAATAGAACCTGTGTTTCTTTTTTGGCATCCATGGTGACTTTGAACATACTATACCCTTTTCTAAATAGGCTCAAACAACAAGAACAAAGTATAAAATGTGGAAGTACATACCTGTTTACTAGACTTAACTGATGTAAGTACTGTATTAAAACAATTAATGCTCAATTTGTTATCTTTTACAGTTGTAGGGGATGACTTTCATGACATAGAAAAACAAATTAAAATTGTAACATTTATCAAACAAAATATTTTTTTGCTAAAAGGTGTAATCATTAACACCTTTCATTCTTTTTAGTTAAGCTACAGTAAATTAAATCACAACCCTCTTTTTTCATTTTCACATGGCTTTTTATTGACTATTAAGCTAAAATGTGGCTTTTTAACACTTAATGCATATATGGAAGGATGTGTGGATTTGTTTATAGTATCTTTAGTTCAGCGGTAGTGTCCCTGTGTGGTTTTTCAAATCAAACTTTCGTTACAGCAATTAATTAGAGTGGTTAAAAAGCTTTCATATTGTAGACACATGCAGCATACCTGTGAGCTAGAAAAAATTGCATTAAACTAGTCATTATACAGTAGCTTTGCTGGCAATGATGAAGAGAGAAATGATAATGTTTACTACAGGGTATTTAGAAATGATTCAGGGCACCCTTCAGAGCCATAAAATTTTATGACCAACATCATATGTACTTTTATTAATTAATGATGGAGAAATTACAAACCAAAGATTGTCTTGATTTCCCATGTCACTGCTGTTTTATTGAAACAAAGTTTTTGTGCTCTGAATTTCATTGGCTTCAACAATATTTCTGAATAGGCTTCAAGTCTGTACATACTAAGGGTTATACTTTTGTTGGCCTCCACAAGTTTTATACAATACTCTTAGGTATGGGTAAAGAATGTATTCAGATGTGTGCTGCTCAGTTTTCTAGATTGGTCTTTCACATTCATTAAATTCCTCAAATAATTGTTTCACACTTTCAACAGATGAAGCTTTCTCATGTTCCATGTGCTTTGTTGAAATGCTAAATGCAAAACTTAAAAAGCAGCTAGCATTATTATAACATTCTTCTATAATTGTGTTTTATCTGTTTCCCTTGTGGTCCACTGCAGTGATGATTTCATTTTGCGTTGTCAGGGATGCCAGGGGCAACGACCCAGCCGGGATGTCGTAAGGGACCGAAAGAGGGTCAAAGCCCACCCTGGATCACGTGGGGGCTGCCTTCCTGGTTGCTCTGGGGGCCACGGGTACAGGGCATGGAAGCTCCACCCTGTAGGGGCCTGTGGTCACCGCCTGGAGGCGCCCCAATGCCTTGGGGACCTGTTACCCCAGCACTTCCGCCACACCAGGAAGTGCTGGGGGGAAGATTTAGGACGGCACCGGAGAGCTGCCGGGAGGACAGCTGGCACTTCCACCACGCTGGGGCATGGCCAAAGGAGGAATGCTGGGAACACCTGGGGCTCATCCGGGAACTGGATAAAAGGGGCCGTCTCCATTCATTCAGGGCTAGAGTCGGGTGGAAGAAGGACGAGGCAAGAGAGGAGAGTGGAGGCAGCCCGAGAAGAAGGCATTTGTGGCCAGGACTGTGTGTGTTGGGGTTTGTGCACTTTATTGAACTGGGTCTGAGTGACCAAATCATTGTAAATATTGTAAATAATAAACGTGTGGTGGTGAGTAACAACATGTCCGCCTGTCTGTGTCTGGGTCGGCTCCACAGCGTATACAACAGTAAGGCACAAAACAAAACTCTTCCATTCACATGATGATGTGGGATGAAATCAAGCAGTATTTAGATCATCACTATTGTTTTGTAGAAGGTGTTCCATTTGTTACATATATGAACTAGGAAATATTTTGCAGATGGATCTAGTGAAAATAAAACAGGAGCTACCCTAAACTTGGATTCTAGAGCTAGTGCAAAAGCTTCCATCAGATCAAAAGCATCCATTGGTGCCATGATGCCTATTGAACAGTTGTGTGTAAGCTTTAAATTCTAAATCATAAAACAATATGGTGGACATACACAGTAAAGTAAATATTTGTGACATGGAATGATTTATCAAGGTGGTGCTGAAACAAGCGCTGCTACTTCAGAGCTCTAAGACACCAGACTGAAATACTGAGTTATTAAATATTTCATGGAATTTAAATATTCCTCACATACTTGAATTGTTTTTTTCTTACATAATCTCAATAATTCAGAAAGTTGGTTAAATCAATCAACAACACTAAATGTGCAACTACTAGTCATGCCAATTGAATACTGACCTTCTACAGCAGTTGTGCTCACCCCTTTCTTTGATAGCCAATAGCATGCTGCCAGACAGAGCCAGTTTACATTCTGTCATGTAAAATATGACTCATTAGACAGGTCCAAAACACATGCATTCCTTATTCGCTGTCTTAGTAATTTATGCATTGTACTTTCCATTTGAGCATTCATTGGTTGTCAGCTTTCAAGCACAAAGTACCTACCTCTACGACCAACGTTTTGTGGGTGTCACATTAAGTGGCTGGCTTAACAAGGGTGCACCAGCAACTGCCTCTCACTTCCTAAGATTATGTAAATAAAGGCTATGCTTGAAAATTGCTGGAAAAGTGGCATAATGTGACATAGCCTTTAATTTGTCTAACAATAAACTGTTTGCCATTTTCAGTAGTGAGCTGTTCTTATTGTTAATATTATAATGTACACACATACATTTGGTTTGCGTCTGTAACAGACCGTGTACATTTATAGTACTGTACTTGTAAAAGTTACCTTTTTTCACTTTTATTCTCTCACTCACGATCACGATCCATACTGCTGCCCTAGGCATCTGATGTTGTTAGTTTTTATGTGAAACTGAGAATAACTGTAGATGTGAGTAGTGTTTTGAGGCAATGGAACTGGACATTCACTGATCTGGAGGGATAAAAGCTGACACACAAATGCTGGTGAATCTGCCTTCTTTGTATCTCACCATCACTTTATTTTTTTTATTCAGTTTTATTGAGTGTTCCTGCTCATTAATATGCACCTTATGGTTTACGATGTCAAAAAAAAACAAAAAAAAACACAGACGTAGGTATGTATGATATTTTGAAGAAATCATTTTAAGACATGAATAGTACCAATCAGAAAACATCATCGCACAAATGCAATATTATTTGAAAACGAACAGCGTCAGCGGGTGTGAATTTACGTTGGCACTGTTACTTAGAGTCAGATCGGGGTTGATGTTAGAGCGTGATCATCAGTGACAGAATAAAAGTGAAAAAAGTTAATTTTCTTTTTTTTTCTCCGTGCTGCATCGACATCGTGCACCAGAAGGCGTGAGCTTATTCAGTGCAGCAGGATAAACGCACATGACAGATAGGGGGCACTGTCGTCCCCTTGAACCCTCAGATCAGACGCCAGACACCAGATAAAAGTCCAATAATTGACTTTATTAAAGCAATAATGTGCACAAAGCACCCTCCACTCCACAATACTCATAAAAACAATCAATAATCAATCCTCCTACTCCCAGATCTCCCACAGTCCTTTAAATATTCCTTGACCCGGAAGTGCTTCTGAACCTTCAGTCCATGTGACTTCCTAGCACTTCCGGGTCAGATCAAAACTCTACTTCAACCCGGAAGTACATCATTTCCCCTGTCACTGTGACTAAGACGTACTTCCAAGTTATAGGGCAAATAACAGTCCCTGGGCCTCCCTGCAGCGTCCTCTGGTGGCCCCCAGGTTATCTAGCAGGGCTGTGAAGGAAAACTCCACTGTCCATGATTCCCTGCTGGCATTCGGGGCACCACCATGCTGCAGGGAGGGCTCCATCTGGCGGCCTGGGGGTATTGGCCGGGATGACTGGCCGGCCATAGTCCACACTAGAAAAGGCGATGGAAAAAGAAAAGGAGGATACAATATCAATAAGCCTCTGTTCCAAGACAGCCGCTTCCCCAGGAAAGTCACGCTCTAACATCCACCCCCCTTCCTCTCCTGATCTGACTCTAAGTAACAGCACGAGCATAAATTCACACCCGATCTGACGCTGTTCGTTTTTAAATAATAATTCATTAGTGCAATGATGTTTTTGGATTTGTACAATTCATGTCATAAAATGATTTCTTCAAACTCATCTAATATACCTACGTCTGTGTTTTTTTGGGGGTTTTTTTTACATTATAAACCATAAGGTGCATACTAATTCTGCGTGAGCAGGAACACTCAACAAAACTGAATAAAAAAAATAAAGTAACAGTGAGATACGAAGAAGGCAGTTTCACCAGCATTTGTGTGTCAGTTTTTATCCCTCCAGATCAGAGAATGTCCAGTTCCATTGCCTCAAAACACTACTCACATCTACAGTTATTCCTAGTTTCAAATAAAAACTAACAGCGTCAGATCCCTAGGATGGCAGTATGGATCGTGATCGTGAGTGAGAGAATAAAAGTGAAAAAAAAGGTAACTTTTACAAGTACAGTACTATAAATGTACACGGTCTGTTACAGATGCAAACCAAATGTATGTGTGTACTGTATATTAACAATATAAGAGCACCTCACTACTGAAAACGGCAAATATAGAAGGCAGTGGGGATCGAACTGGTGGCCCCTTGCTTAAAAGTCAGCAAATCTTACCACTACGCTACAGAGGCTGTTGTATAATCCTTGAACCTTTTGTGAAAGTGTATATTTGATCTTTGGACCTCAGGCTTCACACATTTTATAGTTTATGCCTACATTTTGTAACATTTATTACTAAACTATGAAAAAGTTTCTGTTTTAACAATGTGTTTACACAGATTACTGTAGAAACGGAACACACATGAAATGCATGTGTTCCAAATAACGATCTATTATTTCCACTCTAAAACTCCAGCAGTTCACTCACTCCCAGATAATCAAACAAGGCATGAACGAGCTCGGAGAACTTAGTGAACATTCTGTGACGGTGGGGGATGGAATAGCAAGCTGCTGGCTGCTTGTCTTAATCAACACATTTACAGGACAAAGACACTGACGGAGAGGTGCGAACTGATTTAAGGTGGGCTGGATTTACAGATTTTCTCGTAGGCTCTGGTAATTCTAGTGTTAACAGTAATATTGGAGAAAGGATGAAATAGCCACATTAATCAGTATAATATAATGATAATGATAATGATGCCTAAACAGGCTTCTTAGTCATTCCAACACAGTACAATATATTATAAGCACTCCATTTCCATCTCCGTCCACTCCTTTTTCGAGCATTGTCTTCTTTCTCACGACGCTGACTCACCTGGGGAAGGTGGAGTACTCCTCTTTAAAATGGACCTTTGAGTACTCAAGCTCATTAGCACTGTAACCAAGAAGCACTTCCATGTCTAGTGGAAAATTCCCCTGACAGTGGTGCCTGCCCCCAAAAGCTCCCTCTAGCAGCACCCGAAGACCCCAACAGGGCCCATGGACATCCAAATGGGGGCCATACCAAAAGGATGCTGCCACTCAGTGTACTGGAGGAACACATGGTTCTGAGAGGCAGTCTCTCCCTGTCCCTGTACCATAACGTCTTCCCAGCTGGGAAAGGTAGCACCAACAAACAGTCTGCATCCTTATTTAAAGTACTTTTTACATTTTTTTAAAATGGTGAGTAAAGTGTAGCAGCAAACTCCCAGGATGAAGTTAAAGAAATTGAAAAAGTACTGAATAGTTTTCAAAACTGAGTAAACACTTAACAATAACACAGAAAAGTACAAAATGCTTGGTAAAATGCCATTAAAATGAAAATTAATTAAACATACAAGAGGATCAAAGCTGACCTACAACAAGCAACCTCTGATTAGGATTTAGGAGTTAGCATTAACATTAAAAGTAATGTCCTAATCTGGTGGTTTGCTAGTTTAATCAGGAGGGTCAATATTCTAGCCAATTTAACAATAAGTCATCTTACTTTGTCATTAGCTGGTCTTTTTTCTTACTTTACTCTATATAAATAACGCTATATAAATAAAATGAATTATTATTATTATTATTATTACATTCAAAAAAGGTGTAAGTTTAAGGTATAAGGCAGTGCTTCCCAAACTCGGCCCTGGGGACCCACTGTGGCTGCATGTTTATATTCCAGCCAGCTTCTGTTTTTAATTGGACTCCTGGGCTAATTAAGTGAACTGTTATTTCCCAGTTTCTGATAGAGAAATATAGAAATTAGAAAGCTAAGCTTTGGTAAAAAATAAAAAATATTAAAATGTTCCAATCAGTTATATGGGAATAATGTATTTTTTTCCTTTTTAAAAATATTATCATCTTGATTTTCATTCTACTTTTCCAGGTGTTCTAATTGTTTAATTAATCCATTATTTACTAATTAGTGGGTCTGACACTAAAGTAGTTGCAGCCTTTGTTTATTCAGTGTTGTTTGCCTGGGTGTCTGCTCTGCTCATTTTTAATTGTCATTAATAAGATACAACGAAGGGGGAAAACTGCACAGAGAAAGGGCAAAATACAATGAGATCAACAAAAGAGAGTTAAGTATTTAAATCTACAGCAAATGCAGAAAAAATTCTAATGTCTTATAAATGTAAAAATCATGCTGTTGTGCTATTCTGAATGTAGACTATGAGAAAAAATACCAGCTAATTAAATGAGATCAGTGTTATCAGGCGTTGTCGCTGATTATGAAACTGGTTGGAAGAAAAAAAAAACTTTTTTTACTTAATATAGGCTTTATGTCCTGTTTATGACATTAAACTGCACCTGCCCTGCAAATGGTCCTGCAATTTGGGGATGGTGGCAGGATTGGCACTCCAGACACTGTAGAAACTTCACAAAGCACTGAAGCAACAGACAGGGCTCTTTTCTGCTGTTCGCGAGTATAGCTCTGCTGCAGCTGCTCATAGGAAGGCTACTTGCATTATGAATGAGATGGAGGAAAGCCCTCTGGAGCCTTATCCCCGGAAGAGTCAAAACCATCAGAGAGCTAAAGAGGTCAGGCCTGTTGGGGATCAGAACTGATGTTGGGCTGAGGTGTTGCCCACAGCAAGGCAGCACTTGAGTCCTTTATTGGTCTGATGGCTGTCATACTCAGAGAGTAGCTGTTGCTGTGGTGGATTGGCTCCTCCCTGTGGTGTCTGATGTCACTTCTTTCAATGAGCGTATTATGAAACTCAAATTAAGGCAATCTCTGGGTGCCATGTCTGTTTTCTCTGGGTTTGCTTTGACCAGTGAGTGATGTCTTGGTGAGTAAGCCATTTTATTTGTAGCTTCATTCGGTGGTTGATGAGTGTCTGTGAGGTGACACTCCTATGGTCATGGGTGACTTCAATGCAACCACTGGCAATGACAGGGCTGGCTATGAGGATTGTTTTGGTACCCATGGGTATGGTGACCATGGTGAAAGTGGCTCCATGTTCCTTGATTTTGCAAAAGGTTGGGGTTGCGGATCGTTGGATCCTGGTTCAAGAACCCTGGGCTGCATCGTTGGACTTGGTGCTCCAATACTGGTGGTATGGAGAAGGAGATTGGTCACATCCTCGTGGGCAAATGCTGGAGGCTCCTACAGAACTTCAGAGTTTAAAGTTTAAGTTATGTCTGCCTGGAATGTTGACAACTGGGATCCTGAGCCGTTTCATCACGTGATGGATGCAGCAATGTGCTGTACCAGTGTATGATCCCCATCCTGACCTGAGCTGTAGGCCTTTGGCTGTAGGGCTTATCACACTCTACCACTTTGTGTACTGGAAGAAGTTTAAATAAGGCATAGCAATTGGAACAGGAATTGACTTTAAAGATTGAGTTCTTGGAACATATGAATCTTCTAGTAGTGTTGTTCAAGTCAAGCTTGCATGGACAGGCATAGCTGAAACAAGGTAAATTGCATTCCAGACCTTGCCATCTGACAAAAGGTATGCAGTGCAATTTTGAGTGATCACCTGATAAGACTGGCTATCCACCCATCCATCCATTATCCAACCCACTATATCCTAACTACAGGGTCACAGGGGTCTGCTGGAGCCAATCCCAGCCAACACAGGGCGCAAGGCAGGAAACAAACCCTGGGGAGGAGCCAGCCCACCGCAGGTCACACACACACCAAGCACACACTAGGGACAATTTAGGATTGCCAATACGCCTAACCTGCATGTCTTTGGACTGTGGGAGGAAACCGGAGTATCCGGAGGAAACCCATGCAGACACGGGGAAAACATGCAAACTCCACTCAGGAACCCGGATCTCCTAACTGCAAGGCAGCAGCGCTACACACTGCGACACCGTGTAGCCTAAGACTGACTAAACTTTAAGTAATCTTCTTGTGTAATGCCTGTTTTTCTAATATGCACAAAATTTCCACATGTAAATATAGGCGGTTTTGCTCTCTAAAGCATTTGTGTACTTCTGTTTTTTCTTGTTTTGGTCATATGTGCTGAGCTACACTAGTATACAGCTGGGAAGGCACAGTTGGCAGTAGGCCACGATCATTTAATTTAATAGTAATTGAGCAACCATGTGAGATTTCAGCAGGTGAGTTCTGAGTTACTGTATGTGCTGTATTAAATATATATATATATATATATATATATATATATATATATATATATATATACTGTATATATATATATATATATATATATATATATATATATATATATATATATATATATATAGGGATAGTCTCATTATCCTTAGAATCAGTAGTAAAAACTGTAAGCAATGAAGAATCAAATATTGCGCACGCTGCACAGGTACCAATAAGTTCCTTAACATGATTATCGTTCTCCTTGGCAACATTTGCCCAACAAAATTCTCCAAATTTTCATATCAAAGCACAAAGACGTCCCACCAAAGTAGTGTAACTTCAAATGAACTTAGAATGCTAAAAAGTGAGTACAAAAGAAGTAGTTTAAAAAAGGTATGTCATGAGGTAGTGGAGCTACAATTACTGCACTTACATGACCTAAATTGGATTATATGCTAGCAGAATAAATAAAAAATTGTCCATTAAGTTTTAATGAATTGGCATGTCTCCATATTAAGCTGCAAGCCACCATCAATGAAGTACTGTTTGTAACCTTTGTTCATGTACATATGGAAAATTACTGACTATAATGTCATCTACAGTAGATAACATTGCACACCATCCTCTCCTGCTAGTACCAGGAATGTCATTTCCTGAAATGCACTTGGAGCAGACACCAAACCATAGAGTGAAGTGAAAAAGTCCATTGTGCACTTTAAATGAAGCAATATCTCTGCTATCCTCATGTAAAGGTACTTGATGATCAGTGTTTTGAAGATCAATGATAGAGAACATTTTTGCTTCTTGAAGCTATGAGAAAACTTCTTTAATGTGTGGTAAAAGGTGGCCTATCTATCACCACAGCTCTGTTTGGCTCACAGATGCCCACATCTGTCTGCACATCTGCATCTGTCTTTTTGATTATTACTGTTGGTGCCTACCAAGGCAAAAAATTGATTTTTTAAAAATAATGTGTTTGTGTTCAAATCTTTTTAACTCTTCTGAGACAAAATCATGAACAGAATATGGTAGACAATGACATTTCTGCTGAACAGGTGTTACATTATCGCACAGTTTAACCTTATGTATCAATCTATTAGTCACACATTGTACAGGAAGATTCTTAACATTCATCACCGTCATCTTGTATTCAAATTACTGTACTGTTACATACGGAAGCTCATGCATAACAAAGCTACAACAAAGGGTACAAAGTAGAATATAACTTGTGTATGATTCATAGCCCTTGTAATAAAAAGAATAATACACCTAAGATCCAAAATTTGTTTTACATAAGTGGTATATTATTAAAATGATGGTGGCAGATCTATTCCAGTAGAATTAAAACCACTGGTCCAGTGACCTCAAGTAAATCTGTATGCACTTGACGTCTGCAGTTTGCTGAAACACGGTGCACAACACACTCTTTTTCTGTTGTTTGGCTATAATAATATTAATTCAGAGAACAATAAACAATAAAAAGGCATAAGAGCACTAGAAGCCGTAGTAAATTTTGATCAAATACATCAACAGAGTGCAAGTCATGTTTTACATTGAAAAGATTAAGACACGGTACATATTCAGTTATACAGAATAAATCCATCATCTCCAATTCACCTAACATACTGTATATATCCTTGAGATGTGATGGGACAACCAGAGTATGTAGATGAAAACCTACATAGAGCTAGAGAGAACAAGCAAATTCCAAATACACAGTGGAGCACTGCACCATGCTACTTACTTTAATGTTTGTTAATTCCATAGGCAAAAAAACACACATGCTAAATATCTTAAACAAGTCAATTGCGTTAGGCGTTTAAAAGTGTTTCAACATTTAAAATTAAAAATAGAGTATTTCAGTACTTATAAGAATTCCTTGCAATTGAGCACCACCTTACATTTGCATTTTTTCAAATATGATTCAAAGAAATTTTGTAAAAAAGTAAATGCAGAAATATTGCATTAAATTTTAATAACTAAAATATGTTTCACATATAGACATTTTCTTCATCTTTTCCTAAAATAAGTAGGTTTAGGAAGAGATATTTTTGTGAGGAAAAAATGCTAAAATCTAAAAAGGCAGAGATTGCTCTAATGCAAAAAAAAAACACAAAAGGGAATTAAAAATTGCAGAAACATGACGCTCTTGTACGAAGTCCGTAAAATAATACATAGAATGTCAGCCAATTGAACTTGAAACATGTTTACAGAACTGATCACACATGATTAAGAATGCGTGCAGGACAATAATGGGCTAGAAGTTCTGTGGCCAATAGGTCAATAATTGGTGTGGCACTATTAAATTTAGAAATGAAATAAGAATTTGATAAACAATTTACCAATGTATGAAATGAAAATTTAAAGAAATTATGCAAATTGAGCGTATGAAGTGATATGCACAGATACTGACAGTAACTTAAGAATTGAAGTATAAAATGTGTACAATGAGTCCAATGTTGAACACAGTAAAGGAGGGTTGGCCACTCTCATTTGTTATGTTGAATCTCTAGCAAAAAATAAGAAATGATAAGACAATAGAAGGTGTAACAATACCAGGAAGTGATAGCCAACAAGAAACATTTTTATAATAAATGGATAATGTAATATGTCAGAAAGAAACAAGAAAAAGGAATGTTGCACAAAATTCTTCATTTATTTGACAGTGAAAATGTGAATGTTAAGAAATTAAATAAAGAGAAATAATTATAAAGGAAGTATAGGCACCCACAACTAGCACAAAAAGGTATTGATGAAGATTACAGATACAGGTAGAGGTTTATACAGCATGTAAATTCAGCAGGAAAGGCAACTGGTGTTATGATTGACCTATCTGAACAAGCCCAAATTGGAGATTTAATTATTAGGAAAATGGCACCAATCACCATTTGCCATACATTAATTTTATACAAGCAGAGCTGAATATCTAAACTGTGTAGAATATGAAACTAATTAAAGATGCATGAAGATAGATCAAACTCTTTTTTTTAAAAAAAAAAAAAAAGGACATAACATCCAAGAGACAGATTTGCTCAAAAATATATTGGAAAAAAGAACTGAAGATAATATTAGACTTTATTTTTTTAATAAGGCTAGGTGTATATAATAAACTGCCAGCAAATGAGGATTAAACAATATGTAACACAGAAAGATGCAATGTATGGATTTAGTGAGTGATTTGTTCTGGTAATAATTACATAGTACAGTGTGACAGATAGGGGTCACTGTTGACCCCTGAACCCTCAGACAACACGTTCAGACACCAGGTAAAAGCCCCAATAATAAATTTATTTTTACAGTAATGTGCACAAAGCACCTCCACCTCCACAATAATAAAACAATAATCACAATAATAATCAAATAATTCTCCTCTCCACCCAGCAGCTCCATCACACTTCCTCCCAACTCGGCTCTGTCTGCTGGGGTATCCCATCGTCCTTTTATATTCCCTGACCCAGAAGTGCTTCTTTCCCTCAGTCCATGTGATTTCATAGCACTTCCGGGTCAGATGAAAACTTTTTCAGCCCGGAAGTACTTCATTCCTTCCGTACCTGTGATTAGGGAGTACTTCTGGGCTATAAAAATATTCGTGCCTCCCAGCAGCGTCCCCTGGCAGCCTCCATAGTATCCAGCAGGGCTGTGAAGTAAACCTCCAATGTCCATGATGCCCTGCTGGAATTTGGGGCCCCTAAATGTTGTAGGGAGGACTCCATCTAGCGGTGTGGGGGTATTAGGTGGGATAAACTGCTGGCCATATATCACAACAGGAAATTATATAAATTGGGATAAGGTGTTTTTTAGAGATTTTGCTCTGAAACTAAGTAAGTAACTAAGGAAATTATAGCTATAGAGATTCGGAAAATGATGTTGTATTACAGTGTTGAAAAGAAAAACAGAGGAAAGAAGAGGAAGAAACAAACTGGCATGGTTTATGAAAACTTTTCTTAAGAAAGTATTAACAAAAATCATACAGTGAAAGAAAGTAATGAATGGACTAGGTAAGTTCAAATGAAAAAAAATAGTTCTTAAATACAAACAAATAAAATACTGTGATCATTACTGTCCTCACAGGTGGCGCAGTTGTAGTGCTGCTGCCTTGCAGTAAGGAGACTGTGGAAGATTGCGGGTTCGCTTCCCAGTTCTTCCCTCTGTGGATAGTGCTTTGAGTACTGAGAAAAGTACTATATAAATGTAATGAATTATTATTAAGGAAATATCATGAGTAACAGGTAGATATGGATCAATACTATTGAAAAAGAGCCGACGACAATATGAAGAGACATTGTGTTGGTACTGAGATGGTAAAATAGCAATGTCATGGCTAGACTGGATATCCACATCTAAAGGAAAAGGTGAAAGTAAGAAAACAACATTTAAATAAACTAGAACTAAAGTAAGAGTCTCTAATTTTAAGTAGAAGAATAAAAAAACTGCACATATACAGTACTGTAATTAAAATATTTTTAGGAGAGATTCACCATTAATGAAATGAGCTTTTTACAAAACAGTAAACGCACTCTCTCCCCTCTGATATACGACTCCTACAGCTGCATCTTGTAACTTTCTAGTTAGAGATTCATAAATTATATTTGTCTCACAGTTACTTATGAATAAAGAACTGGGGGACTAAACAGGTAGATATACTTGTATTAAACACTGAAGAGTATTACCTTTATCAGAAAAAAACACATGGAAGAGGAGATAAATCCCTTGTGTATGTAAGTTTAAAGACATGTTTGCTAAAACACCATGTCAATGCTCTTATTGTGTAAATAATAACTAAACAAAGGATACTGATATGAACTTTCAAAGGCTGTTTCAGCCATATTATAATAACACGTAAACCAAAATGTTAGCATAGTCAAAGCAATAAAGTTTTACTAATATTAAAAACAGAAAAAACACTAATTCTTGCAGACAAGCAGAAATTATATGTGAATTTATGTAGTACTTTAAGGGTTTTGTTTAATTAATAACAGAATTCAAGGGTCCTAAGAAATCTTTCTTCTTTTCTTTTGCTAGGTTGTAATAAGAATTATCTCATAACACATAACGTGCAACAGCTACTCCCGGGTTAAAAGCTTAAACAGGGGCCACAATGATATTTACAGTATTTAAGAACATAGTTAAATTTCAACAGTAATTCCAAAATATTGTATATAGCACCATGGTCTGAACACACTGGGAGATTTTTTTTTGTTATTTATTTCACCTTATATAATTTCTTGTATTAGGAATTTTGTTAGTTTTCACATACCCCTTGGGGTCAGAACACAGGATCAGCCATTGTACAGCACCCCTAGAGCAATTGAAGTTTAAGCACCTTGCTCAAGGGCCCAGCAGAGTAGGATCTCTTTTGGGAGTGATGGGGATTCAAACCAGCAACCCTCAGGATACCGGCGCAGATTCTTAGCCTCAGAGCCACCACTCTGCCCATGGAAGCAATAATGTATTTAGGAAGGGTTCCACTGTATATAACAAATGTAACAATGCAATTTTGGATAAAGAATGGCCTAATGAATCTGTGAAGTAACTGACTTTTACATCAAAACAGCATGTGTTTTTCTTGGTTGGGAAAAAAGTTTACCACTATAAACTGAAAAAATTTACAATGTAGAAAAGAACAAAATGACATTCTATTTAAAGTAAAGTTAACCCTTTTTAACTGACAAACAAAAATCCTAGTCTAATCAAAAGAAATTGCAAGAATTTAGTTGTTAAAGCATTTACAGGGAAGGCATATTATAAATGTCAGAGTGGATTGTGAATCCCTAGGGTTACTGCACAATTTCACAACAGGTTGTAATTGCAGGACAAAGCACTGCATTTATTACACATGTCAGACAGCCCTCTAAAGAAATGTCATGCTGCCAGTTAAGCACTTTCCATAAAGCAGAATCCAAATGGTTTAAGCAATTAGAAACAAAAAACATTTCCAGGCCTGTTCCATTACACATCTTTTCTGAAAATGGGCTAAATTTATTATTTGGCAGATAAAGTCTGTATAGGTCATTCCCCTTTTTAAGTACATGCATCACATTTAACTAATTTATGCTCATTTTCAGTCCCTTAGAAAAAAACAGGTATATAAAACTGAACATCCTTTTAGATGAGACAGAAACTGTCAACATTACACAAGTATTGGTATCTTTTCAAAGTTACCAAAGGAGCAATAATAAACAGCTAAGATTAAAATAGTTATGAAAAGTATTCATTAGGGCTATAGAAATTCTGTTAGAATTTTATTATCTTTGTAAAAAAAATATTGTAATCCACTTCATTATCAGAAAGAAAGAACAAGATCCAATGGTCTGGTATAACAGACAACTTGACAAATACTAACATTTGTATTATGATATACCTGCACACACAAAACATGGCAATCATGGAAATTAAAAGATTGTATATCCATTTTTATAGATAATGAAAGATTTTTCACATTTATTTCTAAAAAACTATACTCATGTATATAAAATTGAGGATCATGTAAATTAAAAATTTGAAACCCCCTTTATTGTAATCATTTCTAAACAGCATTTACATGTCACAATCCTTATGATTAATATTCAGCTTGAAAGATGCCAAAATATCTGTTCCTTTTGCTACAAACTGTCATAAAGTGATGAGGTTCATCATCATATTTGCCTGCATTCCTATGACCCTGACCCAGATTAAATAGGCATGAATGGATAGATTGACTTCCTTGAATAAAAGAAAGATTAAAATTGACTCCATACATGATTTTGAAGTATAAGTCCTTACCAAGGTCACTTCATGTTAACACAATCAATGAGTGAATACATACTTCTATCTGCATCGAGAATTAGACTTTAAGTCCTATGTATAACATATGTGATGAAGCTGAAATTAATGTTGCTGTTAAAAACACATCCAGTTTTAAAGAATAAACACAAAAGCTCATAAACGAGCACAAAGCACAATTCATTCATAAGTAAACAAAAGCACATTGTTTACATAATCCAGGATTGCTCAAATGGATGCTGTTTGAAAAATCCACCAGATTTTTCATGTTCTCTTTTATGCCATTTTCAATTATTTATATATATATATATATATATATATATATATATATATATATATATATATATATATATACTAGCCATGTGCACCCAACTACGTTCCGCTTGTTAAAGTTGTCTGTGAAGGGCTCCCTGTTTAAACGCGACTGCCAGTCGTGAACTGGGCCTTTTGTTGCACAGCATTATGATTTTTTATAAGGGAAACAAAATTACAAAAGAAAACCCTTGGACACTGATTCGATAGGAACGGCCTACTCGGAATCACTGTCAGAATAGTAATTATGTGGTGGTGTAGGAGCATTTCTGCTTCTGTTTGTTCACAGTCCATCTCGTTTTCACAACGCTATCGTTTCCTCTCACGATGTCTTCTCAACCTTTCTCCAATCTCGCAGGTTGCTTTGTGGCAATCCAAAGAGTAAGGCAATATACACGGAGCAATGGTTATAAAAGGGGGACACATAGGTATCCAGGCTCTTTAAAGCATAAATAGGGATCACTTCACTGACATGTGAGCAAGCCACTTTACAACTGTGAGACGCGCAGCACTCACCTGCTACAACATAACAATAATAATTTCCGGAACGTGCTGTTATGTTGTCATTCATTCTACCCACTGTCTTTCTTTCATTCATATGTTACGTAGGCACGTACCTTTTATCTTCGGCAATCTTATTCTCTAACCAGGCCTCAGGAGCTAACCAGCGTAACACTGTCCACCACCCCTTTCGTTATTTCGGCACATTGTTGACATCCGTGAGTAACAACAACGTACTAAACTGGAAGGTGGTCTACGCATGCGTGGAATTCGCGGACAAACAAAGATGAAGATCTAAATGAAAATCTCTTAAGTTAATTTAAAGCACAACAATTTGTTTAGTTTGAATGTCTGTGTTTTGAGGTGTGACTGGAGTACTACAGTCTTCAGTAGTATAAGCCTGTAGGAGATTCTTAATGCAATGCCTATGTTTTAGCTGTCTCTCTACTGCCATCTAGTGCTTCTTCTTCTAATTCATTCGGTGACAAACAAAGATCAAGATCCAAATGAAGATTATATATAGAGATGATATACAAATACAAATAACTATGTACAAGAAGCATTTTGCAAATGTACTAATTTGTTCAAGGACACATAACAGATCCCGAGAAGATCAAATAAATACTGCAGTATACAATCAAATTTAGCTTCATCTTTAAAGCTGACATTTATACTCTGAAATCATAGGCAGTACAACATTTGGGGTTGCAGCCCGAGATATAAACGTCTGTGCCATACTATTATTCTTTTTAAGAAGGTGCAACTTATTTTAGGTCTAATTCTCACCCAGGGTTGTGTCTTACCTTGTATCTGATTATGTTATAATATGTACCAGCGCACTATTACCTTGAGAAGATCCCAGTAAGGGATGGACAGATAAATATACCATTCATTTTTTGTAAATTCAAGAAACAATCTATGATGAATGTTAAAGCATTTTTTAATGAAACTTGTTTTTATATCCGACTTGCATTATTCTTTTTTATTTAAAACATCAATTAACTATGACTCTGTTTTACTGCTAAAACAGAAACATGGTCTAAACTGGCATGAATTCTCACTTTTGGCTTCAAGATACCGTCTTAAAATTACTTTGGATTAATAACTGAAATGACAGAAAACCAGGAGCCTTGGAGGCATAATGCTGCAAGAAACAAAAATAAAAAGCTATTGTATCAGAAAAAATCAGATACCGTTGATTCATCACAATCTATAAAATCAAAAAATTGGTCACATAACAGGGGTGTCATGCATAATGGTGTGCGTAGAATTCACACTAAAACATGGCGTATGGACAAAAGCGGAAATTTACATATGTGCAAACTAATCCAGATGCATAAATCTGTGTGTACAACAACTTCCATATTCTTCTGCAACATAAATCCCGGTCAGTGTGAAAAGTAATGCACGTGAACGCACCTGCCACCACTCCCCAACTCCTCCTAGAATTACACCTCTTTGAATATACGAATCAATATAAATAGCCCTTAAGCTCAGCATTCTGTGAAAAGACAATAGCAAAAGCAAGGGGGAAAAAGATTTAATAATCCTACAGAATACTGTATATACAGTAGATGTTCAGAATCAAGAGTAAGTTCTTATCATTGTAAACAATGGGCAGAAAATTTATTATTGTTTATATGTCGCTTTTTGTATAATTTTTTTTTTCGAACCTTAAGTCCATGTGTTTCACTAGTATTATTCATTTTTGGTTTGACATAACAGGTTTACCAATTTTTATTTTTTCAGTTAAATTGAAGAACAATCATAACACTTTCATAATAACAAAGGAGAAAACATGGTACTGTATAAAAAAGGAATATAAATTTCAACATCCTCCAATACTTTATACTTCTGCTACTCATATCATTTCCACGCCATGACATGGAGCTGACATCACAGAGGAAACACTGTGTAGTTATAACACCAAAAAAATGCCAAAGTAGGACAGCATAGTTAAGGATGTACTCATCCAAACCAATCAAAATTTAGCATTATTTTTCATTATGTGTGATTTGTCACCTTGAGTTTTGTTAATTGACAAAAGTCAGTGCATTATTACCAGTATCATAATTGGCAGCTTTAAAATGGTCCATGTTTACATTAAACTTTGAAACGTTGTGCCAACACAGTCAATAAATCTACAGTATAACTGACAAATATACCTGGAACTTATAGGATTTATATAAAATTCCATTTAAACAAGAAAATCAGTAGTAATGGGATTGAGCAAATGTATATGTATTATATATATTATATATATATAAATGGATAAGTTTCTTTTTACTAGTTAATTTAATATGCATCTGTGTCTTTCTCCTGCTGGTTAAAGCGATTCACCACTAGGTATAATCAATCTAAAGAACAAGCAAGTCAACATTTGGATATAAACAGTTTCTACACATAAAATGTGTTTATTCTATGTAGAGTATGTTGATATATTTTCTTTTCTTGTTTTTTAATCAAAAAATCATAGCATTAGCAAACTATAATTCAAACAACTAAGGGATGAAACAAATGTACTGTATAAATGTTTATTCTTCAGGTGGTCATGTTGTGAACCTTGGATCAGCAAGCTCATAGTTGCAAAAGTAATTGAACATTCTATGAGTAAAAAGTGCAAAACTTCAGAATCCTGGATCATAAACTATGTTCTTTTGATTTGATGAGAAACAGATTTGGGTATAATGCAGAACATTTTAATAACACATTTGTTTGAAGAAGTAGCTCTCTTGCTCTGTCCATTAAAAAAAAGCTCAATTTTTCTTTTTGTAAAAACTTGATTGCTTTGTATGGATTGTAATAAAATTAATGAAAAAAACAAAAAAAAAAAAACCAAAATACATTAAAGAATCGTTTCTGTCATTCATGTATGACGCAGCTTTCAAATGTCAGATGCTACCAAATTCTGAATTACCTTGGATACTAATTACCATTAGTGACCGAATTTGCGTGGCCTTTAAATCTGATACATTCTTTGCTAGTTAGTGAAAGATGTGACAAAAAATATATATATATATTTTCAGTTCTACTTAAGAACATCAAGAAAGGTTCATTTCATTCTAGTGCCCAACAAAAATAAATTATTAAAAAATTTTAATTCAAAAATTTTAATAAAAATTAGGAGTCATTTAGGACAAGAAGAACAAGAAGAAGTTTATATAGCATATTTTCATACACAAGTGTAGCTCAAGGTGTTTTACTAGAATCAAAAGAAAAAATGTTATAAATGAGGTCCCATGGAAGAATACCTAGTTAATAAAGATTTAATGGTTACAATGGTAAACGTTAATGTCCAAATTAATAATACATGCTGTGGTCAAATGAATAAATATGACAAGAATACAAAAACTAAAATAGACCTCTGAGAGTTCCATGGCCAAAAGATCACACAGCCCCATCTGGGCATTCTATAGGACTTCAGTGTGATAAAGTAATTCAGTATTATCTATGTATAGATACATACTGAAACTATGTTCTGTGATTAGGGAAAAATACATACGGTGATGGACTCCATGTCATTTGAAGACATAGGTAATATTCTCTTCTGTGCTAGTTAACTTAGCACATTATCTAATTTACTATTTTGGAAACTCTGTTTGCACATCTAACTGACAAGATAAGAAAGAGAGAGAGAGAAAGAGAGGGATTACAAGACCTATTGAAGGTTACAGAGAAAAACAGCAGAATTTGAACCAGCATCTTGAAATTAAACCTTTTCATAAACATACTTTAAGGTTTACTAAAAACATTTTAGCAAATGGCAGAGGTCGCTGCACAGCTAAACATTTATTTTGTCCTCAAAGATCCTTTGGGGAATGCACTTTCTTATATAACCCTAATCACATTCACTTTTAATCTGTCTTACCATTCACATTATATTTATTTTCAGGATATGCATAATGTCACTTAAAAAATATAAGCTAGAAATATCTAAGAAAGAAGTAAAATTTGCTATGTAAGACCAAATTCAGCTGTAAACTGTGCATACTAATAGCATAACATTTTACAAGGCTGTAATGAGATACTTGAGCAACTTGGACAAATTAAAACATGGCAGGATATCAAAATGAAGCCTTAAAGAGTTTACTAGTAAATGTAGGTTAGTTCACAGTTTAGTTTACAAAAAATGGCCAAACAAAAGTATTAGTAGTGAAAATGGGCTTAACGTCAGTTCTAAAAAGCAGAAAAGGATGTACCAAGTGAAATGTAATTTAGATTTTAGAATGGTGTCAATCCCAGGGTATGTTTAATAACTTACAACTGAATTACAAATATAAAACACAAAATAATTAATTGCATCATTATTCACCCTCTTTGATATGACACACCCAAATCATCACTGGTGCATCCAGATGGATTTAGCAGTTCAATGAAGAATTCTTTGTAGTCAAGCAGTTTCATTTGACTGAAGCAATAAATGTACCTTATCCGAGAGGAAAGCATATGGCACAGCTGTAAATGGGCTTAGACTAGGTTATAGACTTTGATAACTCTGAAGGCTACTGTGACTGAGATTGGTAAGATTGCACATCAAACAAGTGTTATACAATCATACCTCCAGTCAGCATTTTATGGGAGAGAAGAGAAAAGTGCCTATGACATCTTGGCTAGAGTTTGCTAAAAGGCATATGGAAGATTCTGAAGTGATCTGAAAGAAGCCTCTAAACTTTCTGAATACATAAATATTTCAAGCCAAGAGTGTGGTCGAGTATTGATCTGCATTCGGAGATTTTACACATATTGTAAAAAAGCATATCGGTGTTGTTTCAGGAGAAAAAAAAAGAAGACCGTGTTGTGTATTTCACCTCACTGCTCACCTCCCTCTACAGTGTCCTTCTAGCCCTAGAAGTATGGCTTCATTTAGAATGAACTTTCACCATTAAAAATCCTTTCTTGCATTTGTTCTAATTGACATTATTGAATGTTGCTGCCCAGAGGTGTATTTTTGTTCCTGTTCTATAGACAGCTTAACAAATAATAAACAAAAAAGTGCATTAAATGTGATGAAGAAGATCATAGACAAATCTGAAACACTTGTTAGTAAACCAGTTATTATTTCAGTCATGGACAGCAGACGTTTTAAAGGCTTAAGTAAATGTCTACCAAGAAGAAACAGTGAAAGTTACTAATTACATTTTTTTCCATCACAAACTTTGTTCTTATTTTTCCTTTTATTATTATGTCCTCAGCAACAGCATGCCATCATGTGCTGTCTTCTTCTACTGTTCAACAATTGGTTGTGGTGTTTCAGTCTCTTTCTTTGTAACTTAGCTGCAAAGCATGATCTGCCTTACTTAATGTTGAATAGCAGAGAACAGTGGCCTTTCAAAAATATAAGGCTTTAATAAAGAATGTCATGTATTGTAATCAGTTTAGATATTTATTTCATGTGTACAAAGTGCAATGGAACTCTAGTGTGTACACATGACCGACACATACCATGCTGTCACTTAGCGTGAACCGTGTGCCATAACTTTTGTAAGATACAACAACACAAAACGTAATAGGCAAAACAGCCCCTGTCACAATCACTCCAACCTATGTGTTCTGAGATTGCTTATTTTGGTTAGGTAAAGCCATATACTTTTACCACTTTTTAACACTTTTAGCAGTAATGGCTTTTTCACACAACTTGGAGTACTTAGTATCCAGCCTGCCCTAGTTTCCCTAGAAAAAGAAGATGGTACAGTATGGAAGGAGGAAGCTTTGAGTACCATTTTGGAATGTGGCATACTCACAGTTACAATAACAATAAATGAAAATATGACAATAAACGGTCGGTTTTCTTTTCTTAATTCTGACACACATCTGAGATTGCATTGAGACTGCACCCTGGGAATGTGACTGTACATTAGGGGAAAAAAAATAAACAGCTAATAATATTTTGTGGATCTGCTGTTAATTCCTTATTCCTTCCATGTTTCTATATGTGATTCAGTATGGGCAATAGAACTGCATATACATAGCATACAATTTTATTAGTACACATGGCATAAGAAAAAAATGATTTTAGTATGTACAGTATGTGCTCCTGGGGCTGGTGAACATTTTGAATTATGAACATTTGCAATGATTTGCTAGCAAATACGTACTCAAATCAGATGAGTTCAAGGAATATTGACTGCTCTGCCATTATATCAGATATTTGGCACATTGACAACATTATTTCTTGCAAGCCATCGTAGAACATAACTGTTGATGAAACAGGACAGAAAATATCCAACCTGATACTACGGTGAGGCCTAAGACAATTACAGATTGAAAATGTAAAACTTCAACCATGATGGTCCCTAAGATAGGGCATGCAAACTAAAAATGTATCCTAACCTTAAGAAAAATAGTGCAAAGAATTTATGATAGAATTTATTACTTCCAGTTTCCTTTTGTTGCCATAAGCATACATCAGAAATGTGGAGGGCACTATTTATTATTTCAAAGCCTTTTGCTACTTCAAAGTGGACATATCTGGTGATTTTGTTTTCACTTTTGAACCCAAGCCATTTGATCTCTATTACAGTATAAAATACAAGAACAGGTTAAGCATTTTTTAACATTTATAAAAAAAGTTTCACTTTAGAATACAATTTTAAAATAATAAACACCATGATTGTGAGAAAATAACTTTTAATTTGAAACTGTAGCTTCTCAGTAGTCTTGACTTGCTATTATAGAAGGTAAAGAGAAGAAACAATGACTGATCGAAATGTGCATTTTGTCATTATTTTTATTTATATGTGTGATGGTGTTGGTCAGCTCCTTGCTCCCTCTTCGCTTTTAGGAGCCTCTTGAATCCGACAACGTCGATAGTCATGACCGGGATTAGCTGAGCTGATGAGGACAAAGACACCAAGTAAGGGGATGGTGAAAAGTACAAGTGCTTTTATTAAAACAAATCAAAAGTGTTCCAAAAAAGTGTAGTTATCAAAACCGTCAAATAAATAATCCAAAAAAACGTCAAAGTGTTGGTGTAGGTTAAAATTCAAATAAATAATTCCATTAAAATCAGAGGTTAAAACACAGGCAGGAAAACTTCTTTAAAAACATTAGCCCCTGTGCCCCTTTAAAACCGACTCCTCCCTGTCTAAGCCCTTCCCAGATCTTGCAGACCAAGAAGTCTATCAGCAGACGTAGACAACCTTTTTTCCCGGCTCGTGTCCCTGTCACCACTTCCTCAGTGTTCTACAGGGAGACACCAAGCTCTGCTCTGCTCGTACCACTGCCAGTCCATCGTCTACTCCTGGCATGAACGCGCTGTCCTGCCACGCTGCCAGTCCATCGGCTCCAACCCGGCAAGGGCACATTCCTGAACCTAATGGTCGCTCCTGCTACTTGGTCGCTGGCCACACACGCTCCTCCCTGGGGCTCCATACCCGTCTATTTGCTTCCTTTCCTTGCACCAGCTCACTCTCTCCCTCGCTCCTGCCTCTCTAGGAGGAGGATGTCCACTCCTGCATTGAGCACAGGAACTGCTCTCTCCACGCTGTAAACCCACAAATTCGGGAATACGCTATTTTTTTATTTAAAACAACAATCAGCCACGGACCTCACTTTACCACAATATGCACACACATGCAATATGTCACCAAGGTGCACTATGTAAAATGTAATAAATACTTAAGAGGAAAGAAGATTCTGGGTAAAATCTGGAATTTTTAGCAGGGCTAAACTTACTGAACTGTAAACGCATTTAAATCAACTGAAGGGTTATATTACACAAAATATATCATAAGTAATATATAGATAGATAGATAAAACAGATAGATACCGGATATAGAAAGGCATTAAATAGAATAAAAAGACAATAGACCAGAATAAATGACTAAATTCAATACTAAGTGAAAAACCTTGCAAATAACAATTTGTGATATAACACACACACAAATTATACTGAGCATCTGGACAGAGAGGAAGACTGAAAGAGGAGGCAGAATAGATGAGTTTTATGTTGCTTTCAAAAAGAATATATGGCGTCAGCTAATCTAATTAATTTCAGAAGGTCATCCCAAAGTCTGGGCACTATACAGATAAAGGCCCTGTCACCCATAGATTGCAAGGGGTGGAATGGTGGCTCTGAGGCTAAGGATCTGTGAAAACAAATGTAAAGTTGCCAGTTCGAATCCCATAAATGCCAGAAGAGACTTTACTCCGTTGGGCCCTTGAGCAAGACCCTTAACTTGCAATTGATTTGTCCTCGGTATAATGTTAATCTGCATCCAGCCCTGCAAGCAGGTCCTCCAATTTACAGGAAAAACTTGGGGGTTGGTAGCAAGATTGGCACTCCAGCTTCTGTAAAAAAACCTCACACTGTTCCAATATGGTGCAGAGGTGTCACCCACTGTACTTAGGTTCCAATGCAGGTGGTTTGACGTGTAGTGGATGCAGCAATGCGCTATCAGCGTGTGCTCTCAACCAGTCCATAGCTATGAATGATACGGCCAAGGAGAAGCATAGACACAGAAGAGTGAATGGCTAAGGACAGAGACCTGAGGAACTCCTTGTGTGACCGGTGTTGAGCTAGACCTGCTGTTGCCAAGACTAACAAACCAAGACTAACCAACTCCTGCCTGTCACTCAGATAGGACTTAAACCACTGGAGGGCAGTGTCAGATATACCCTGCATGTTCTCCATACTGAGTGAACACATGTTCTCCACTCTGGACAGTACAATGTGTCACACACGTGCGCATGGGAGGCAGCTAAAGTGCTTAAGTAAGGGCAGTTCTGAAGCATGCCAGGATGTGGCAGAGTGCACTGACTCTTTTTCTCCCTTTCCTGTAGATCAGTGAAAGGTAACCTTTTTCGAGTTGCGGTGCACTAAGTCCAAAAATGTTCTTACGCGGCACACCTGAGGGACTGCCCATAAAAAAAGTCGTGACAACACAATCTATGGACAATCGCCAAAAAAAAAAGTTAATTTTATAAGTTTGAAAGACATTTTATTAATAAAGGAATCAAAGGATAAATCTTAAATGTAATAAATGTGAATGTTGAGATTGTTTTTCAGCACATATGAGATTGATGCGAGGATCAATTTTCGAAAGACAGACGCACATTTCCTTGTCGATCATTTGAAGTCTCTCGCGTTTCTTAGACTTCATTTCCGTAAGTGTTCTGTCATCTGTTTTTCCAACATAGAATATTTTTTTTAAACATTATCTTTTTAATCAACCAAAAGTTCAAAAACACTAGCAATTTTAAATATTTTACAAAAGTTTTTGCGGCGCCCTTAAAAAATTCTGCGGCGCGGAGCACCGGTTGCCCGACAATGCTGTAGACCATTTACGGGAGATCCCACCTGGCTCTCTTGACGTCACTTGTGGGACCAAGCCTATGGAAGAAGACCTTGCCGGCCCCGGTCCCTGTGATGTCACGTCCGGACTCGAACCAATGGCTGAAGACCATGAGCCCAATCCCTATGATCTCACTTCCTGTCTTCCCCTTTTCCCTAGTCCCTCAGTTCTGTTTTGGACTCGGTTTTGTGCACAGAAGTGCTATATTCATTTGATTGACTTTGCAGCCAGGAACTCAGTTATACTGGTGGCTGCCCCAAACCTTTTTCATGACTCACATGTCTCGTTATTGTGACAAATGTCATGATTGATATCGTCAAGTGCTGTACTAAGATCTAACAGAATTATTATGCTGGTTTGTCCAGAGTCTGCCGCCATAAGCAAAGCATTGGTTACCCGAAGCAGAGCTGTTTCACAGCTGTGCTGCACCCTAAAACCAGACTGAAAGGGTTCAATCAATTTATTAGAAGTTAAATAATTGGTGAGATGGAAGGCTACAACACATTCAAGAACTTTTGACAGAAAAGTGAGAAATAGGCCAAAAATTGTTAAGATTGTTAGCATCAAGACCAGGCCTTTTTAACATTTGGGGTTACAGAAGCGATTTTAAAAGTGGCCAGTACAAAGCCAGAGTCAAAGAGTGTATTAATTATTGGTTGGGATTATGGCATGAAGGCATGATTTAAGAAGTGTGGTGGGGATGGGGTCCAGTACACCAGTAGTGGGCCTCATCTTAAAAAGCAGGTCATTAACAAATGCAGAAGTGACTGGTAAAAATTTAGAAAAAGAGCTAGATGGAGTGGGAAGACAGGGAAAGATATAAATGGATGATATATTTATGTCAGTTGAATTATTTAGATCTTTAATTTTATTGTAGAAAAATTGGGGGAATTTTTCACAGAGTAGGTAGAAGAGGTAATTGGGCCAGATGCAGATTGAAGTAGTTTATTAACTGCAGAGAAAACAACACTTGGGTTATCAAGGACACTTTCTATTCTTCTGCCATAAAGTGTGTTCTTGGCTGTAGTTAGTGCGTCCCTGTAAGCCCTTTGATGGTCAGAGTAAGCCTGGATGTGAACAGTGAGGCTAGTCTTACGTGACATTCTCTCAAGGCGTCGGCCAGCTGCTTTCATAGATTGTAGCTCTGAATTATACCATTGCGCTGAACGCTTAAAGGAAACCTCCTTATGTTTTAAAGGAGCTGTTTTATCTAGTTCTGAAAGAAGGGCTGCATTATAGTGGTCAACAAGATTATCTAGTGTTGATGGAATAGGCGAAGAAAGAAAAGGATCATAAATGGAACTAGCAAGGACAGATATTTTTAAGGTTTCTGAAAGAAATTTGATGTTTACAGTTAAGAGGAGAGAGAGGTAATGAAACAGTGAAAAGTACTGCTTTATGATCAGAGAGTCCAAAATCAAAATGTAAAGTACAAACAATGTACTTTACTGCCAGTGAAACTCATCACTTGAACCTGGAGCAATGACACACAACACCACAAAGCATGAGATATCAATGTTAAAGGTCTGATAATTTAAAACTGTTTGTCTGTGGAAGGGTGAGCTGACTATAACGTTCTGCTAAAATACTAAAAATCAAAATTTAAACAAAAAAATCTTGCAAACACTAGAAAATCCAGAAAGTCTCCATGAACAAAGCACTGTATTATTATTATTATTATTATTATTATTGCATTTCCAAATGCATATCTAATAATTAATTAAAGGATTGACTAGAATCAATGGATTCTTTTCGCCCACATTTTTCTACGGGGGTGGTATCTAGAGGTGACATCTACTTACTATCATATTCTGGAGGTTGAGGTAAATATTGAAGGAACCACAAAGGAAGTACCGGAGAAGGATTTGGCACACCCTAGAACATGTATCTGTGTTTTGCTTCTACAATAAGAGGGAAAGCTACCTAAAAGAATTTTTCTGTGCCCACCTCTTACTTTCTATGAACTTCACCCATTCCAGTATATAGGGGACAAGCAAACAGCCATCAATTAAGACTCATTCCTTAAGATGACATTTTGGTAAGACCAGATCAAGGAATACATTAATATTGTCATTTGTTGTTTGTTTGTTTTTTGGTGGCATGTAGGGTGGATGAACATATCTGTGGTTTAAAAATCTTAGATATATCACATGATTATATAACATAAACAGCATAAACGTACATTTGTGTTAGAGATAATTCTAAAATTTAAAGTCAGCAAACTCTGGGGTAAAGCTCATGGTCTTTCATATCTCTGGACTACAGCAGTAGTATTTGAACAAGCAGTATACTGTAAGTACCTATTCTTTTTTACATGCATCTTTTTTGTTTCAGTCTCTGTTTCTATTTCTAACAGCAAGGTTTTTCAACTGTTTTGTCTGTCCTTTGGTACTAACCATCACTTCTCTGTCTAAAGATAAAAACATAACTAAGTCTGCAGGAATCTGAAATTCACGACCAGCCAGTCTACCTTCTCATTTAAAACCTTTCCTAGAGTTTAATGTTGCATTTTCATTGAAACATCAGTTCAGCCTACTCACTATATTATCTCATTACAAATGGATGTTGTAGCTCTGATGATAATTAATGCTACTTGAAGTATCACAGAAAGAAAGGGCCAGTATCAGGCTCTCTGTTTAGTTTATGCAAAACATTTAGTTTATCACCAGGAGGTACGGGTTATTTACAGAGTGTGAAAGATGCCCAGACACAGACAAACACTGAGACAGGCAGATGTCCAAAAACACACTTTTATTCTTCCTTTTTTGTACAGCACACAATGTCCACAAATCACCAACAAACAACTCACTGCTCAGTCCTTTTTCTTATTTCTTTTTCTTCTGCCGCCTCCACTCCTCGGTTGCAAGCTCCATCCTCTTCCACCCGACTCCGGCTACCAGAGTGGAGTGAGGCAGCCTCCTTTATAGTACACCTAGAAGTGCTCAAGGTGCACTTCTAGGTGTGGCAGAAGTGCTACATGTGAATTCAGTTCCTCATCTGGCAGCACTTCCGCCACACGAGGAATCCATATACAACTTCTAGAGATGCAGATTTTAAAAGGCAAGTAAAACACTGAAGGAATGAATTCAGAAACATTCAACAGATTATAGTAGATGAATGAAGTACACTACAGCCTTAATGGCTTTAACTCAAACACTCAGGTAACATCACTCTTTTCTGTATACTGACTGTACAGTAGTTCAAGATAACAGTCACTCATGTTACAATACTTAGCTTTGGTACAATACTTATACTTTGTAATATTACTGCATTTTAAAACAAACCATGATTTGTACATCTACAGTAAACACACAAAACATATTATTTAAAAGACATGATCTTGGCTACAAGCTAAGTATACATCTTTGAAGTATGACTGAAAGTCATACAAGTGATGCTCTCATTTTCCATGTGGACACAGAATAATTATAATTAAATTACAGATTCACATAAATAGTTTTTAAGTCATTACAAGTTTATTCTATGAAAGAAGGGCCAGCATATATCAGGAAGAAGGAAAAAACTGACCCTTACATTGGGCAATATTATTATCATGGGACACATCTTCTTATATAACACGCTACCATATCTGTCCGTTTGTCTGTCCAGGATTTTAAATCGACTGTAGCTCGCAAACTGCTTGAACTACTGACCTGAAATTTGGTACACATATGCTACATGATGTCTACTATCCACCTTCCGGGTGATGATTTTTATTACTCTTTTTATTTTTATTTTATTGTAGAATCAACTCTGCATCACGCAGCAGGGCAGCGCATGTGAACAGGCGCCATTCTCATCATTACCACCTTTTTCGTCACTTCCCCTACCTCTTCATATCTTAAATTATTCTTAAATCTTCAATCTGCCTCAAGTGAAAAATGAAGGAAAATGTACTAAGTAATTTCAACACAAACACTGACTTAATCAGTTTTAATGCAAAAAGATGCTGACGAAAGAAGTGAAGAAACAGGCTGCTAGGGTGGAGAAAAGAAGAGCTTCTCAGGAAGAAGCATGAGCATCAAACTCTAAGCAAACGAGTGCTAAACGTACAGAGAAAGAGGATGAAAACTATGAATGCTCAAGTGAAGTAGATTTTATCGTGCAGTATGCTGTTACTGGTACTGTATAAAAAATGATGTCATTCAGAGCTGGTAGTCAACCTAACATTTATGTTTTTGGGATGTGACATAAATGCCACCTGCACACATTAAGAACGTACAAACCTCATATAAAATAGTTTAGTATTTAAAATTAGGAAGCAGGAACCGTGAAAAAGCTGCAATAATTACAGCATATGTTTATAGTATATGTTTACAAACCAAAAGTAGCCGCAAGGTTCTGGAGTCTATCATCTAAAAACACTTTTAAAAAAGTATATAAATAAATTATAAGTGTTTATTTTCTATAACTTTAGCACAGGCAGGTTATGAGACTTTCTCAGGAATACAGAGTGAATGAGAAGTAGGACACAAACCAGCAAACTGGGTTTAACATCCAGGGCTACAGCTGCTCTTGAAGACTGCCTGATAGTGAAAGTTTTGTATTAATTAGAATCTTTTCCATTTTAAATATATTGTATAAGGTTTTTTTATTAAAGCCTATTAAACCAAAATAGAATATCACAGTTCAAGAACTGCAACTGATTAAAAAAAAAAGAGAGAGAGAGAGAGAACCAACTGACTCATTTGTTCTTCTAGACTACTTCTGAATGCTGAAATTTCTAATATGTATTGCACAGTATACCTCATTCTAGGTGACTATTCTATTCACACAACAGAGAGAAAAATTATTAAGTTTCATTAAAAAATATAATATGAAAAACAGTTAAATGATTTTTTTATGCAGAAAAGTAAAAAGTTTTCTTGGTTAAAAATATTTTGTGGAAAACTTTATTTTTTCACCATGGAAATAAACTTTTATCAATTTGTTTCCTTTGCTGATACATTCTGATTCAGCTCTTTGCTAACACCAACATTTAAATGTTGTATTGTGTCATTTATTAAATAAGATTTGTTAGGCAGCATTTAAAAGAAAGTCTTAAAATTCATCAGGAAAACATGGAAACAATTGCACACATTTTTTCCAAGTCAGAGACAGTGACAAGCAAATAAAATTAATTTGACGCTAAGTAATTGTTTAATAACTTACAACACCACATGCAGCTATTAAACATAATGTGAAGCACGTGAACTAGGTCAGGTATTAGTTGTGGTGACAGTCCTATAGTCAAGAGACACGCTGTTCAACTGAAATCCATTTTCAAATTGTCTGCAAGGACTGGGTGAGTGCTGTGTGATTGACTATAGTCCCACTGAGGGTGAATTAATTGTTTCTAACCATGGTAGTTTCAGTTTCCCTACTATACTGATTTAAAATGAGTAGCTGGAAAATGTTCATCAGAAGACTTATGGACAAAGTCACACAATTTGGGGTTATTTATTAAACTAAAATACACATCTTTGAGGATGTGAAAGGAAAATCCATGCAGACATAGGGACAGCAAGCAAACAACAAATGTACAATGACAGGACATGAGGCTTAGAGAGAGGTTTAAAGAAGCATCCCTGACCACTTTGACACCATGCCAATTCCATGCTTTTACTGTCTATTCTTAGAGTTATACTATACAGAGCTTCAATTAAATCTTTAAAATTTATAAGAAAAAAAAACGTATTTTCTCCTAAAAAAAGTAAACTGCTCTGTGCACTGTAATCATTATCATTTAATCATGATAAGAACAATTATATACTGTAGTTCATTTATCAATGTAAAATTAGTGAGAAGTCAAGTAAAATGACACCTTTTATTGACTAACTAAAAAGATTACAATATGCAAGCTTTCGAGGCAATTCAGTGCCCTTCTTCAGGCAAGATCTGAGTTGCCTTGAAAGCTTGCATATTGTAATCTTTTTTAGTCAATAAAAGGTGTCATTTTACTTAATTTCTCACTACATTCATAATGGGTAACATGGTACAACACCCTAGTACTTCAATGGAACAACATAAATATTAATAAAAAGTAAAATAAATGAACATTGCAAGAGCAGGAAAATACATTTACTTAAAGTGTGAAAACAAAAAACAGAAATCACATACTGAAAGAAGGGCAAGGACTGAATTCCCATTTAGACATAGGTCAGAATGTCATATTTTTACTGGGCATGTATTTACATTTTAAATTTAGAAGAAGATATAATTAATGACACCTTGGCACAGTAGCACAGCAGGAGACACCTTCTCTTCGCAGAGTTCCAGGGTGGAAGGTCTAATCCTACATGAGATGTGCCCTGTGCTTATTCTACTGAGGTTAATATGCTTTTTCTCAGTGTTATAGCTCTTTTCAGCAGTCTAAAGATAAGCTGACAGACTACAATTTAGCTGCCCCAGTGTGTAAGCATGTTTCCCTTACAGGATATAACCCTGTTTGACTACAAGGAGGTTGGGAATTGCTCCCTGTTGAACATCACTGAAACTGACTGCTCTTTGGGAAATGAAAGAGTGAACATGACAGTTCTGGTAGGCAACATTTTGAGTTGCATCACAAAAATAACCTTTCAATTATTGGTTCTAAGATATTTCATTCAGATTAACAATACAGATTAAAATCATTTTAAGGTTATGAAGAAATGCAACAGAGACTTTAATTCTGGCTTACATGCTATTTATGCTTGCTGCTGTCTGGGTATCAGGTAAAGGTGGTGTTGCTGCTGTTCTGGAGAAAAAATTCTCAAAGTAAAAACAGAGTTTGATGGAAATGTTTAGAAAAGCAGAAGCAATACATTTCAGGAATAAAAATCCATTTTACATCCCAAACTTGCCTTTACACAACAAAGCGTGTGCACGATTAAAGGGAAGTTGCAATACAGACAACCAAGTGACAAAGCATATTCTAAAGTGGCTAAGGTAAAAAGGTAATTGCTGACTTTTTTCAACTTTCCAACTCTCCACCTTGGTTCTTAAAGAAAATAACAAATGTAGAAATGACACCTTCTGGCTCAAACCAATAATAAGTGGTGTGGAGTACAAATGCCTGGAAATAAATTCTAGGACAGCTCAATGTCATTCCAAAAACCCTCGAGGCATCTCAGGAGCCAAAATAACATATAGCTCAATCATACTCTTGGTCACTATGTCAACTCTGTTCCCATGGAAATCAGAGGTAAAGTGCTACATTAGACATCACAGTAAAATATTATTAATATAGAATAATTGACAAGAAAAATCTACATTGGCCATCTATTTATGCAGTAAAATTAAATCACAAACATCAAAACAGTGCATCTGTTAAGAATGTATATTATTATTATATAAAACGTGGAGCTCATAAAATGTTTTAACATGAATCTCCCTGTTCATCTTTAAACTTATGTAAAGTACACCAACCTCCAGCAAAAATGTTAACGGATATGGGTGATTCTTTGCATTACCATTGCATCATTTTACATTTTTACTAAGAAGCATTGCTAAAAAGTATGTAATAATAACGTGAAGAAAAATAACTGAGAAGTAAAATATTTTAATAGGACTATATTTTTTGGCATATTAGGATATTCAGTAGGCTATTCTTCTTTTTGTGTTTTAAGAAGGGTAGAGCTAAACAAGTATATTACATTTTTTTTGTAACACCAAAAAAAATTACATTTTTGAGCAACACAAAAACAGAATTTAAAGTATTTTCCATTTCATCTTCTTCTTCTTCTTTCGGCTGCTCCCATTAGAGGTTGCCACAGTGGATCATCTTCTTCCATACCTTTCTGTCCTCTTCATCTTGCTCTGTTACACCGATCACTTGCATGTCCTCTCTCACCATATCCATAAACCTTCGCTTAGGCCTTCATCTTTTTCTCTTGTCTGGCAGCTCTATCCTTAGCATCCTTCTCCCAATATACTCAGCATTTCTCCTCTGCACATGTCCAAACCAAAGAAATCTTGCTTCTCTGACTTTGTCTCCCAACCGTCCAACTTTAGCTGACCATCTAATGTACTAATTTCTAATCCTATCCATCCTCGTCACACCCAGTGCAAATCTTAGCATCTTTAACTCTGCCACTTCCAGCTCTGTCTCCTGCTTTCTGGTCAGTGCCACCGTCTCCAACCCATAAAACATAGCTGGTCTCATTACCGTCCTGGAGACCTTCCTTTTCACTCTTGCTGATACCCGTCTGTCACAAATCACTCCTGACACTCTTCTCCACCCATTCCACCCTGCCTGCACTCTCTTTTTCACCTCTCTTCCACAATTCCTATTACTCTGTACTGTTGATCCCAAGTATTTAAACTCATCCACCTTCACCAACTCTACTCCTTGCATCCTCACCATTCCATTGACCTCCCTGTCACTTACACAAATGTATTCTGTCTTGTTCCTACTGATCTTCATTCCTCTTCTCTCTAGAGCATATCTCCACCTCTCTAAGGTCTCCTCAACCTGCTCCCTACTATCTCTACAGATCACAATGTCATCAGTAAACATCATAGTCCTCGGGGACTCCTGTCTAATCTCGTCTGTCACCGTGTCCATCACCATTGCAAATAAGAAAGGGCTCAGAGCTGATCCCTAATGTAATCCTACCTCCAACTTGAATGCATCCGTCACTCCTACCGCACACCTCACCACAGTCACACACCCCTCGTACATATCCTGTATAACTCTTACGTACTTCTCTGCCACTCCTGACTTCCTCATACAATACCACAGCTCCTCTGGAGGCACCCTGTCATATGTTTTCTCCAGGTCCACAAAGACGCAATGCAACTCCTTCTGGCCTTCTCATACACTTCTCCATCAACACCCTCAGAGCAAACATTGCATCTGTGGTGCTCTTTCTTGGCATGAAACCATACTACTGCTCACTAATCATCATCTGACTTCTTAACCTAACTTCCAATACTCTTTCTCATAACTTCATGCTATGTCTCATCAATTTTATCCCCCCATAGTTGCTACAGTCCTGCACATCCCCCTTATTCTTAAAGGCAAGAATTCTTCTCCATTCCTGAGGCATCATCTCACTTTCCAAGATTCCATTAAATAATTTGGTTAAAAACTCCACTGCCATCTCTCCTAAACACCTCCATGCTTCCACAGGTATGTCATCTGGACCAATGGCTTTTCCATTCTTCATCCTCTTCATAGCTGTCCTTACTTCCGCCTTGCTAATCCGTTGCACTTCCTGATTCACTATCTCCACATCATCCAACCTCATCATTCTCTCGTTCTCTTCATACATAAGCCTCTCAAAGTACTCTTTCCATCTGCTCAACACACTCTCCTCGCTTGTGAGTACGTTTCCATCTTCATTCTTTATCACCCTAACCTGCTGCACATCTTTCCCAGCTCAGTCACTCTGTCTAGCCAATCGGTACAGGTCCTTTTCTCCCTCTTTAGTGTCCAACCTCTCATACAACTCATCATACACTTTTTCTTTAGCCTTCGCCACCTCTTTCTTCAGCTTGCACCTTATCTCTTTGTACTCATGTCTAATTTCTGTATTTCTCTGACAATCCCATTTCTTCTTTACCATCCTCTTCCTCTGTATACTCTCCTGTACTTCCCCATTCCACCACCAGGTTTCCTTTTCCTACTTCCTCTGTTCAGATGTCATACCAAGCACCCTTCTTGCTGTCACCCTTACAATATCTGCTGTAGTTTCCCAACTGTCTGGTAATTCTTTACTACCACCCAGTGCCTGTCTCACATTCTCTCTAAACTCAACCTTGCAGTCTTCCTTTTTCAACTTCCACCATATGATCCTTGGCTCTGCCCTCACTCTCTTCCTCTTCTTGATCTCCAACGTCATTCTACAGACCACAACACTTAACTACATTTTTCTCCTTCAGATTGACTCTTCTGCATAGGATGTAATCTACCTGTGTGCACCTTCCTCCAATCTTATATGTCACCGTATGTTGCTCCCTCTTCTTAAAATATGTATTCACCACAGCCATGTCCATCCATTTGGCAAAATCCACTATCCTCTGACTTTCTTCATTTCTCTCCTTGACACCGTACCTACCCGTCACCTCCTCGTCTCTTCTGTTCCCTTCACCAACATGTCCATTGAAATCCGCTCCAATTACCACTTTCTGTCCCTTGGGTAAACTGTTCATCACTTCATCAAACTCACTCCAAAAATCTTCTTTCTCATCCATTGCACACCCAACTTGTGGGGCATATGCACTAACAACATTCATCATCACACCTCCAATTTCCAGCTTCATAATTATTACTCTGTCTGACACTCTTTTCACCTCCAGAACACTCTTAACATACTGTTCCTTCAGAATAACTCCTACTCCATTTCTCCTCCTATTCACACCATGATAGAACAATTTGAATCCACCTCCAGTACACTTGGCCTTACTCCCCTTCCATTTAGTCTCTTGCATGCAAAATATATCAACCTTCCTTCTCTCCATCACATCGGCTAACTCTCTCCCCTTACCAGTCATACTGCCAGCATTCAAAGTTCCTACCCTCAATTCCACTCTCTTTACCTTCCCCCTCTTCTCCTGCCTCCGGACATGTCTCCCCCGTCTCCTTCTCCTTCTTCTTCGGCCAACAGTAGCCCAATTTCCGCCAGCACCCTGTTGACTAACAGTATTGGTGGAGGTCGTTGTTAACCCAGGGCTTGACCAATCCGTATGGACATTTGTATTGTTGTCCGCATATTGATTGGCAAAATTTTACACCGGATGCCCTTCCTGATGTAACTCTCCCCATTTATCCAGGTTTGGGACCAGCACGAAGAAACACACTGGTTTGTGCATCCCCTGTGGCATTTCCTTTTAATATTTACCATAAAGAAGGTCATCTAAATGTATATCTATACTAATAAAAGGCAAAGCCCTCACTGACTCACTCACTTACTGACTTTACTCACTCACTCACTCATCACTAATTCTCCAACTTCCCATGTAAGTAGAAGGCTGAAATTTGGCAGGCTCATTCCTTACAGCTTACTTACAAAAGTTGGGCATAATTGGAACCTATTTTTCTCCATATACTGTAATGGACATTAGCTCGACGGCCGTGGGGGGCGGAGCTGCGTTTGACATCATCACGCCTCCCACGTAATCACGTGAACTGACTGTGACTTCAGTACGCAGAAAAGAAGGAAGAGCTCCCAAAGAGCGCTGAAGAAAAACGCTGAATACTTTAGAAAAACGCCGAATCTATACTAATAAAAGGCAAAGCCCTCACTCACTCACTCACTCACTCACTGATTCATCACTAATTCTCCAACTTCCCGTGTGGGTGGAAGGCTGAAATTTGGCAGGTTCATTCCTTACAGCTTCCTTACAAAAGTTGGGCAGGTTTTATATCGAAATTCTACGCGTAATGGTCATAACTGGAAGCAGTTTTTCTCCATTTACTGTAATGGAGATGAGCTTCAACGCCATGGGGCGGAGTTTCGTGTGACATCATCACGCCTCCCACGTAATCACGCAGTACATAGAAAACCAGGAAGACCTCAAAAAAGCGCTGAAGAAAACATGCATTATATAATTGAGAAGGCAGCGAAACAATAAGAAGTGAGCGAGTGACATATACAACCATATTCATGAGTTCTGCTACTTCGGAAACAAAGCACAATGTAAACCTACACTTTAAATTAAGTTCATAGACAGGCTGCCGCTGGCGTTTGTAATTTAGTGCCTGCCCATATAAGGCCGTCCGTCAGCGGCAATCCAATAGCAAACTGCCACGGGTAAATATTCACGGGTGAAGGACTGTGCTTATGGAGAGGAAGATGAGATGGTCAGGGTGGTGTTTGACACAAACTCAGCGAAACTGCGAGAGAAAGTTTTAAGTGCCAGGACTAAGGTAACATTAAATACAGCTATGGACATAGCCGAGATGGCACCAGCACAGCTGGGAACCTTCGATGCATGTACACGAGTGGCTCCGTGAACTGGCGTAGTGCACAGATAAAAGCAACAGTTCCAAAGAGCTGAACAAAACCAATTACACAATTGAAAAGGCAGCAAAAATATGAAGCGTCTGATAAGCATATTCATAAATCCAGCTACTGTGGAAACAAAGCACACGGTGGAAAAAGTCAATGTCCCGCTAAAGGAAGACAGTGTAAAAAACCCGTGCATGCAGTGTGTCAGGTCTCAGATAAAGAAGAAGGCGAGCTGTTTATTGATGCAGTAAGAAACGAATCGATGAATGAAACCTGTCATCTTTACAGCGATTGACAAACACGGAATGTAACTTGAACACAACACATCCTACAAATACGAACCTGATTGAAAGAAATAATGATAATCAAATCCTTGATGACAGCAACACTCAGTAACACTCACAAAACAAATACTGTATATTGACAGTCATGTTACGTTATTTTTAAAATGTTCCCTTTTCTTTTCTAGCCTTTTTAACACACTACTTCTCGCTGCGATACGCGGGTATATATATATGTATATATATTTTCCGATCTACATACTCGAATAATGGATACTTTATTAGCCATCAATGATTGTTTTGGTAAAGCCATACTCAGTGTATTCATTAGATGAGCGGTAAAAAAGTAAGAGCGAGGGAGGATGACTCATTGAGGCATGCAGGCTGTAGTGCGCGTCAACTCTATCTGAATTGCGCGATCACATTTGAAAAAATATATCTTTTCAAGTTCTATTTAGTCCATATGTGTCAAACTCAAGGGCCGCGGGCCACATCCGCCCGCGTGTAATTATATCCGCCGCGAGATCATTTTATATACTGTATTATTGTTATTAATGGCCGGGTATATGAAGCGCTGGTAACACAATAAACTACAGATCACATAATGCAGCGCTTCAGCTGCCTTGCCGAACACTTAAGCGTTAATCAAGTCTACCTTATGATGCTGCAAGTTATTGCGAAGCTAGAGTTATTGCGCACTGAGTTTGCATGGCGCTTTGGTGACTTTGAAGAACAAAAAGTCCGTCTACATGCGGCTCGAACCTTGTGCATGTTTGGTAGCACATATCTGTGTGAGAAGCTCTTCTCAGTGATAAAGACTAACAAAACAGCACACAGGAGTCGCCTCACTGATGAGCACCTGCAATCCATCCTGAGAATCTCCACAACACAGAACCTCACACCAAACAGAAACGAACTTGTGGCCAAAAAAAGATGCCAGGCGTCCAGCTCTAAAATGACATATGAGCAAAGACAACTGAATGATTTGATTTGTTACTGCGTAAGAGCGGAGTCAACCGTTTTAACAAACAGCGTATTGCACTGATATGAAATAGCTGTGTGTGTATATATGTAGATATGTATGTATATGTATATATATGTTTATATATGTGTGTGTGTATATATGTATATATATATATATGTATTTGTGTGTGTGTGTGTAATATATATATATATATATATATATATATATATATATATATATATATATATATATATATATATATGACAACAACACTCATCACTCAAAACAGTGACAAAACAATTACATTGACAATCAGGTTACGTTATTTTCAAAATGTTTCCTTTTCTTTTTCATTGCTTCTTTAACACACTACTTCTCCGCTGCGAAGCGCGGGTATTTTGCTAGTACTTTATTCGCGAGATACAAGTTTAATGAGAAGACACGAGGTATAAACGAGACTTTGGATCACTTTGTAACGGAGTTAAAATTGCTGTAGCGAGAAACTTTTAAGTGCTGGGTCTTAGCTAACTTTAAATAAAGCCGTGGACATCGGCGCACGGATAATCCGTACGACAGAGTAATTGAACAGTTTTTGAGGAAAGAGAGGAGGATGAATTTTGTTTACAAATAATCTGAATTTTTGGTGAGTAAAATGTTGCGATTTTCCTAAATAATATTGCAAGTTTATGAGTTATTATTGATGTTTTTTATGTGATGTCGCGGCTGTGGGTGCAGTAGAAAGGAACTTGTTCACCCTGGTCTATTCAATAAAGGCATTTATTGTGGCTACAGGAGTTCTCTTATATATATCTCCCGATCTACATACTGTCAAATAAACGAACCACACGCCATGGCACAACACGAGAGGCTTTGCCTCTAGCGCTGACGTCCGAGGTTCGATTCCCAACAGGGGGTGCAGTGAGTGTGTACGCCTGATGAGCCCAGAATTAGGGCGAAACACGTGCCGCGTATTGTTTGCATTATTTGACAGTAAAACTACAGTATATCAATATATTCAATATATATAAATCAGCGCTTCCCGATTCATTTTACCCTCGCACCCCCTTAGTTTGAGAAGAGGTATGAAAAAATATGAGGTTAACGCAGAAAAACAGATCACCAATTGAAGCTTCATGAATAATGGATACTTTATTCGCCATCAATAATTGTTTTGGTAAAGCCTTACTCAGTGTAATGCTCCTTCCATTTTCTAATTTTTTCGTGACTACCCATGATTAAATGCACGGTAAAAAAGTAAGAGCGAAGTGAGGGTCACTTATTGAGGCAGGCAGGCGACAGCTCAATAGCTCGCAGGCTCGATGTGGTGCGCGTCAAGTCGCTCTACAATGCGCGATCAGATTCGAAAAAATATATCTTTTCAAGTTCTATTTGGATATAAGTAGGTTCTATTTAGTTGGCAGAAATATCTTTGGTAGGAATGTAAGTTGAATTTAGTCTTTAAATTTTTATGGTGAAGAAAAATTTATGCAATGATGACTAAATGTAACTTACATTCCTACCAAACATATTTCTGTCGACTAAATAAAAATTACTTATATTTAAAATTTAAATAGAACTTGAACAGATACGATAGTTCATAATACCCACGCAGCACTAAGTGCACATAAGAGCGGGAGTCGTCTGTTTTAACAAGCAGCGTGTTGCACTGATATGAAATAGCCTGCCCATTTAATTATTTAGGAATGGATAGATAAATTAAGATTTTGTACAAATGTTTTTCATTTTTCTTCCTTGATGGATTCTGGCACCCCCAGTAACAGCTGCTCACACCCCAAAGGGTATATATATATATATATATATATATGTGTGTGTGTATGTGTGTATGTATGTATATAGATATAGATATACAGATATATATATATATATATATATATATACAGTATATATATATATATATATATATATATATATATATATGAGACAGCAACACTCATAACAGTGACAAAAACAATTACATTGACAATCATGTTACGTTATTTTCAAAATGTTTCCTTTTCTTTTTCATTACTTCTTTAACACACTACTTCTCCACTGCGAAGCGCGGGTATTTTGTTATTTTATATATTTTCCACTTTTGCTAACCTGAAAGCTGTTCCTAATGGCAAAATAAATTTCCAATACAAGTTTACCTGCTGCTTGACGTATGTAAACTGAAATAAATTAGTCATAGACTATCCACAATTAACAACTAACGACAGGACATAAATCAATGCCATTTTTGCATCACATAATTTTAAATTTTTTGTACTGTATATGAATGTCAATTATACACCACAACCTCATTTATGCTAGTATTTAACTATATGATATGTAAAGTATTTGATATAATCTACTAATTGATTTAATTACATTCTATTATTGTTATTTTTGAATAACTCATTTATCCAAAGTGATTTAAGTAAAAAAAATAATAAAAGTAACTAAAATAAGATAAAATGCTCTGGCTTTCAGTTAACTAAAGAATGTAATGCACCTGACTGTTACATCATGAGTAAACTTTTAAAAAGGTACTGTTCACATCGGACTCATAATGATACTTTTCCTTGTGTAGGCCATGTATACCTAAAAATATTTGATTATTAAACTTTGACTAATTTTCATCATTTCATATTTTATATGGCCTTACTATATATTTATTTGCATTCTGAGTATGACATTTTCTATTTATGTTTATTGAAACATTTGTTCATTATCATATGGATATAATTCCATTAATTTATGATTATTATTTTTACATATGAATATATTGGATTCTAAATTGGACAATATTATATTATGTTTTCTCCATTCTTAAACAATACTGGTTCATCCTTCATTCCTGGATAAATATTACAGCAAATTGTGCAATTCTCCTTTTTTCTGTGAGGAAAGTAAGTTACTGCATATGTTCAGTTATATTCTGTTACATTGTTTGCAATACTCCCGTGCTTTTGATAAAATTTGAATACTAATAAAACTACACATCCTGCTATATATTGGGGTTTGGAAAAAAACAGGCGGATATAGAAAGACAAATTTATTTACATGTGAAATTAAGAAAATATTTGAAAATTAAGGAAGAAGACTTTTTCTTTCATTATGGAATCATCCCCTAGACAGTAGACACAGAGAGGAAGAACTCCAGTGTCTAAACCCAATAAGGTTAAAACGCTGCTTTTTTCTACTCTCATTAGTCACTATAATTCTAAAGGACAATGGATGTTTGTATTTGGTTGTATAAACTTGATTGTCTAAAGGTTTGCAATATAGAGTAATTTCAATGTTCGGTAAGTAAATGAAACTAAATGCTTAATATCACAGGTGTTCATGTAATTGGGACATTTCCTGATTTTACAAGAAAACATTTAACTTAGTTGGCACCCTAGACATTTGGCTTTTAAAGCTCTGTTGGTATGGGAAGTACTTTCTGCAAAAAACAAATGAAAACTAAAATTATAAAATGAAAATGCAATCTTTCTTTTGCCATTTATTTTTCAGAGACTACACGCAGGAACACTGCAAAAATTAAAAATACTATCTGCAGTTTCATTTTCAATCTGAACAGCAATGAAGCTGCAAAAAATACCATACATAATTGTAGTTCTGAAGTAATTAATGTTCTATTTAATTATCCATCCATTTTCTAACCCGCTGAATCCGAATACAGGGTCACGGGGGTCTGCTGGAGCCAATCCCAGCCAACACAGGGCACAAGGCAGGAACCAATCCTGGGCAGGGTGCCAACCCACCGCAGGACACACACAAACACACCAAGGCCAATTTAGAATCGCCAATCCACCTAGCCTGCATGTCTTTGGATTGTGGGAGGAAACCGGAGCGCCCGGAGGAAACCCACGCAGACACGGGGAGAACAGGCAAACTCCACGCAGGGAGGACCCAGGAAGCGAACCCGGGTCTCCTAACTGTGAGGCAGCAGCGCTACCACTGCGCCACCGTGCCGCCCTGCTATTTAATTACATTATACCTATTTAACATGACAAAAATGTGTCTTTGTTATGTCATTGATTTACATTTATTTAAACTGAAGTGAAAACAGGATGCTTTTTTTGTTTTTTTTAAGTATATTATAAATTTACCTCACTACAGTTTTCACCACCTCCTCCTCCAATAGTTATGTTCCATTCTGCTGTAATTGATGACTCAATTGCACTCTTTATTGTTATAACTCTTTAAAATAAGATGATGCAGTAGTATTTTTATTACTTTTACTTCATTACTTTTCAAAGTAAGGTGATACAGCAGTGATTATTTTATTCACTATGAAGACCTTTCATAATCCATAATTTTAGTTTAATTCATACTTCTTTTTCCATCATTTATAAGACTTTTTTTTAATCCACCTCATTAGGAAATATATGAGTAACAAATATGAATTGTATTATCTATCAATTAATTTCTTATTTATAAACAAAAGCAATGAATTATTAAACAATTGTTTGACCATTCTGGGAAGTATTGAACATATCCCAAAAATATAATTCCAAAATATGCTTGAATAGGTGCAAAAATATTTATGAATTGCATTATTTTTATATTGTTGTTTGATATTATCTTTATATTTGTGTGTGTATGTGATATGCATTCATCTCGGGGGGAAAATAGCAGCAATTTCACGTTGGATGATTTCCTTCAAATCTTCCAAAGTGCAAGGCTTGTTCCGATAGACTTTTCCTATGAGCAAAAGAAGATGTCTGGTGGTGTCAGATCCAGTGTCCGTGGTGGCCAAAGCCCCTTTAAAATTACCCTGTTGCTGAAGAAGGACTCAATTTCTGCCATACGCCTTGCCAATGTGTGACATGTTGCTCCATCTTGCTGGAAGTAACCTTCCATTAACTCACAATCATCCAGTTGATTCTGACATCACTTAAACAAAGTGGTGACCCAATAGGTTTGCGCCATGAAGACGCACTACTCAATACTGTACGCCACCATCCTGATGAGAAGTCGAGTGACTGAGTGAAAGGGTACGGGGCGGTATGCACCCAGAAGTTGCAAATGAAGATTAAACGCGACGGCTGTCCAGCGCCTACCTCATCCCCCTGACGCAGGGGCATCCCAGCTGCATATACAGAGAAGAACATTGCACATTGTTTTGTTCAGATTGCTTTGTCCTAGTAAGACCTATTACAGAACATTCAGGGCCTCTTTTGATTGAATTTCCCTGTAGTAAATATATGTTTAGTAATAACCATTTTTATCAGCGTTTATACGTTAGTTAAAAAAAATCCTGAGGATACCAAACTGATAAATTGCTACATAAACAAGGTTATGTCAAAGTCACTATTTTTTTCCCCATTGAAGACATTTATTTTCACAGATTAATTACTTAAAATTAACATGTTTTTCAAACAGACATTAAGAAGTTTTTCTTCACAAAGAGAACCATAGATACATGGAATAATTTCTAGGTAGTGTGGTCGAGAGTAGGTCATTAGGGACCTTTAAAACTCAACTCAATATTATTTTGAAGTAATTAGGTTAATAGGATTACTGAGATTTGTTGGGCTGAATGGCCTGTTCTCAGCAATTATCTCTAATGTTCACTTCAGAGAAACAAGCTATGCTTTCCAACAGCTCACAGAGCAGTTGTGAAAAAATAAATGAAATTACTGTGGATTTATTTACAGTTAAAACAGAAACAATCCAGTTAACCTGTTGTCAGTATTATCTAAGCCACTTTGGAAAAAGTTAAGTAATAATGTAAAGTATATCTAAAAAGCAATGTAAATTTTGCAAATTAGAAACACTACACTTTGCTATTAACTACTCATCTCTAAACTAGTAGACTTTATTTTTTATCTTTTGATCAATACATAAAATAACAAATAGATTGAATTCATCTTTATTATTATTCAACTGTTTTGAAAATATACTGTATATACATACTGTATACAATACACACACACAGATATGAAGAGAAAGAAATGCAGAATGTTTATGCAGCTCTGATACACCCAATTAATTACCTGTTAACAAATAAATCCATAATACACACTGTAAGAGCATGCTTGTATGCACGATTCCTAATGTTCCATGTAAGAGATTTACTGTATATAAGATGATCATACAAGACTATGTTGCTTTATCGTTCAAAGGAGAGCATTCTGAATCATAAGACTTGATTATTTTATTTCACATAAAGTCCTCATTTGTAAATGTTTTTAAGACTGGTATTGAAAGTATATGACTGCACGTTAACTCAGAATCAATGAGCCATCATTCCTGACATGTTCCTGCAAGCCTGGTAACTGTTCTCAGTACCTTCCGATAAAAGAAGTAGCTTTATAGACTATAAACAAAGATATGCACAATTTCTTGCAAACCAGTATGATAAATCAATAGAACAGTCCGATAAATCTAATATACCCAGTGCAGCTGCCTCATACTACCTAACAGATGAACATGACAACATGTAAAAGAATGAAATCTTCTTAGCACATAATTATACTTTAAAATAAAAAATATTTATAACAGCACATATATGCACTTTCCTTAATTAACTAAATAAACAACTAAGATAAGTAACTGTCTAACATTTTCCTTATTTCTGTCAGAGTCACAGTGAGTTATTGTTAATTCTGACTGTTCAAAGTAAATAAAACAAGATTTGTTTTTTCTCTGCAGTCCTTGATAGCTAAGAAAACTTCTGAGCTTGCAGACTCACAAGGGATTTGAGTGTCCTTCATACAAATATGTACCTGTATTTTAATTTTCCTTAACTGTACTTTTTATGGGTTAGGTAAATTCAGACCATTTTCCATTTTTTTTCTCCTATTATACAGCATAGGTAGCAATGACATACAGTTTGCTGCCAAGTAAAGCACTATTCTTATTTCATGGGGATCTAATTAGAAACTTTGTGCAAAAACACACTGTCACGACTGTAAACTTTTTAAATGTAATGTCGAAAATAAATGTATCAGTATGTGAGCTCTACATAGAATCTGTTATACTATTTCTGAAAAAAAATGAATGCACATGTTAACTGCATTTGAAATGTTTAAGGAGATGGTTAAAACTAAATTAGTAAAACATTTCTGTATTATGACTAAAGGTCTCTGCTACTGCATTTACTTTGTTACATTCACCAACATGTACTATGATTTTTCTAAGGATAAATGTTTGGTCCCAACTTGAACTTGATCATTGTTTACCAATTATAGAAATAATAATAAACTATTTTCGACTGCTGTTTTTGTATAGGTTGAATTTTGCTCAAGATAAACTAATCCATATGGATTTGTATAAAAGGCAAGTTGATAAAAGACAAAATTCCTTTATTAGCATTTTAAAAATTAAGTCTACAACAATAAAGACTATGATTATTAATTAGAAATTGTTTTTTCTTTAAACAATTAAAAAAAACTGAAAAATTAGATAATTCATACAACTAAGACTCACATAACGATAAAACTGAGAATTACATAACCATGACAACAGTAATACACAGACATTTCAGTAGCAGTAACACCTTTTCTTGGATGTTATGAAGATAACTACCTGTTTAGATTTGTTATAAGCTCCGATGGACCAGGGGAAAAAAGCAAAAGGAAAAAATAAACATGGTGAAAACACAGGTAGTTTGTGTGAAACCACAGAATCAAACAAAAGAGAATTTCCCCTAACTATGCTAAAAAAAGTCAACAGATATTTAAGATTACACTTTGGTAAAAGGATATCATGAGCTGGAGTAAAAAATTCTGAATCATGACTAATCAGAGTAGAAATTTATTTGATTTAATTTATCAAAAGGCATAACAGCAATGTACTGTATAGTATATAGCACTTAAATTTCAAACAGATTCAGTATGTCCATTATATGAAATACAAAAAAACTTGTAAGAATATGTAAATAAACCAAACAACAGCCTTATTGATTTTAAATTGTGATTGTAATCTGTAAACTTGTATTAAAACAGACCCAAAATCATTTGCAAAGAACCTTGTACTCTCCTTCACTGGAATAAGATATAAAGTTATGAAACCAAACAATATATTTTTATCACTTGTAAACAGTAATAATAAAAATACATATTCAAAAAGGCTACCGTGGCCTTTATTTAGACTTTGTTTTATGTGCATTAACTCAGTATAAAACTTTACTTTCTATTTTTCTGTAAAAGGTTACAGATTAACTGATTAAATGCCAACATACAAAACATTAAAATATTACAGAAGTAGTCAGTTTTATCTTCTTGTTTGCAGTTTTCTACTGGATTTCAACATATGAAAATATGTTTATTTTCAAACTAAAACCTATCTTAACAGCACAACATCCTTGTTGGTTTCAAACAGTAATTGTTATTGTATAATTTACCTAAACAGGGCCCTTCATCAACTAGAAAGAGCATCATACTGTACCTCCCCATAATGACATTTAAATTTATGAAAACAAGTCAAAATAACTTTAAAGACATACAGTGTAATTAAAATTTGAATTTAATAATAATGCTGCCCTATTACTCAAGTTGTTATTAAAAATGTGCTGGAAACACTCAGTCTTTTACACTAATAATGCACATTACTGAAGCCACGTGTATATTTCAAATGTTAAAACATGCAAAAAAAAATCATGAAAATTATTACATTGTAAACAAGTAATCAAAAAAAATCTTTAGATATGAGCTAAAAATGTACTTTATAGTTATCATTATAAAGTGTCATTTGAGACAGCAAAGGCATCAGTGGATAGATATGAAAAAGCTTACATTTTTGCCAATAATTGCAATAGAATAAACAAAAACAGCAAAGTCATCGATATGACAAAAAGCTTTTGAATCATGCTGAAATTAGGGCAAGTACAATCTGCATAGTTGTAACAGATAGAAACAAATATTTGCATTTCAAACCACAGTTTATACAGTTTATAATGGCTTTATAATAGCCATTAGGTTGGTATGTGCAAGCATTGCTCAGCTCTATAATATGTTATAATAATATTTAATCTCTAAATGAGTAACGGCGCACTGCATGAATACACTTCACTTGAGCATTCCTAGTTTTCATACTCTTTCTCTAAACATTTAGTATTCATTTGCTCAGAGTTTGACGCACTTGCTGCTTCCTGAGAAGCTCTTCTTTTCTCCTCCCTAGCAGCCTGCTTCTTCTCTTCTTTCGTTGGCATCTTTTTGCATTAAAACTGATTAAGTCAGTGTTTGTGTTGCAATTACTTAGTACATTTTCCTTAATTTTTCTCTTAAGCTGGCACTTGAGGCAGATTGAAGATTTAAGAATAATTTAAGATATGAAGAGGTAGGGGAAGTAACGGCGAAGGTGGTAGGAATAAAAATGGTGCCCATACACATGCGGCGTACGGCTGCCCTGCTGGCCGCTACTGAGAGTTGATTCTACAATAAAAAAAAAATAAAAAGAGGAATAACCTTGGAGGTCAATCATCACCCCGAAAGTGGATAGTAGACATCACATAGTACATGTGTACCAAATTTGAGATAAATAGTTCAAATGGTTTCCTGAATATTTTAATTTTGATTATTTAATGTAATCATAGCAACCTTAACTTCAAATTTGTATTTCCAGAATTCACTCTAAAACACAGTAAGATGCACAACAAAAGTAGTTCAAATGGTTTGCGAGATACAGGTGATTTAAAATCCTAGACAGACAAATGGACAGCCACAGTAGCATATTATATAAGAAGATAGAAAAGAAAAACACCAATGAACAAGCTATAGTAAAGCTCTTGTGAAAATTCAAATATTCCAAAACCCCAAAACACTGGAAATCCAAAATATTACAGGTCCCCAGCATTTCAGATTAGAAATGTTCAACTTGTCCTTTGTAAGAGACTACTACAGTTATACTGGTATATTAAAAAAATAATCCATTCATTTTCTAAACCCACTTATCCAAAGAAAGGTCACTAGTTAGGCTGCAGCCAATCCCTGCAATTGCTGAATGCAACACAGGAACCAAACTTAAACAGGGAGGGGGTGGGCGAGCAAAGCGAGCAGGGGACAAAGCCCCCTAGTTTCATAAGAAGAATTGATTATAATTACAGTACAGCTCACAAAGTACAAGATACAAAACAGCAAGGAAGAATTTAATGTAGATACTGCACTAACTTAGGTCACAGTTCTGTAAGTTAAGAGATGCAAAAAATATTAATTAAACATACACATTTTTTGGTTTCCTGAATATTTTAATTTTGATTATTTAATGTAATCACAGTGACCTTAACGTCAAATTTGTATTTCTAGAATTCATTCTAAATCAACAAAAATATGGTACATCAGCTAACAGAGAAAGTAGCACAATAATTATATACGTAGCCTATACAGGACATTCTGACTTTTTATCTTTCAGAAGTCTTTAACCATAACCCTTTACAGTTCTGTTGAGTTAATTAATTATTAAAGAGGCTGGTTGATGATTGTTTCCTATGTCATATTGCTTTTATTCTGCATTAATTTTTTATTTTAGTTTTGAAAAAGCTAGATGTGAAGAGAATAAGCAGAAATGATGTAGATTTGTGCAAATGTTTAGGACATTGTCTCCAAACAACTGTTTTAAAGATGTTTGATCAAACACAGTGACTCTGTTTGGTCTATTTTGGCATGAAAATTTCAAAACTTACAGGTCTGATCAAAAGATATAACACTCATCAAAAGGTACACCGAACACTTTACAGAACATAACAGTTAGGAGTCAACATACAATTTACCTAAGAAATATGGTGCTTGTATGAAATTCTTAACTATAGATAGGGTACAATAATAAAATGTAAAATACACAGCTTGGATTGTGAAATATGTCTATGATGTGGCTAGTGTACAACTAATTTTTATGGGAGACAGAGTACCATAATATAGATGTAGAAATTAAAGAACAGCGATGATGTTTTAACAACTTTAGGCATTAAAGAACAGACATTATAAACTCTTTTGATAAATTAAGTTTTAATCCTTTCACCCTTCAGACATAATACTGCACACTACATGTTAGTTAGGTCATGTTGACCCTAATTTAATATGTGATTAAAAAAATGTATATTAAACATAATGTCTTAACTTGACAGCTGAACTCAAGGCCTAGTTCAAAAGATATAAGGAAATAAATAAATAAACAAATAATAAATAGAATAAGAGCTTTTTGGTTCATTTAAATTCTGGACAGAATGTAAAGGACTACATGCAACCAAATTATTTTTCTGTGTTTTCCAACTTATGCAGGAATTATTTTGTGCAAATATATTTTCTCACACATCCTTGGTAGTAGTAGGTAGGTTTATGTTTGACTAGCAAAATAAAAGTTTTGCAGCGGAGAAGTAGTGTGTTAAAGAAGTTATAAAAAAGAAAAGGAAACATTTTAAAAATAAAGTAACATGATTGTCAATGTAATTGTTTTGTCACTGTTATGAGTGTTGCTGTCATATATATATATATATATATACACACACACACACACACACACACATATAAAGAGATACTGTATATACATATATATACCTGTATATACACGTACATATCTACATATACACATATATACAGTACATATATATATGCACATCCACATATATATACATATATATACACATATCAACATACAGTATATATATATACATACATATACACACACACATACACACACACACATATATATCTATATTATATATACAGTATATACAGTATATATAAACACAGACACATATATATACATATATATACATATCTACATATATTTACACATATATACATATCTACATATATATACACATACATACATACATACGTATATATATATACATATCTACATATATATATATATATATACTGTATAAAGCAAAATCCCCGTGCTTTGCAGCGACGAAGTACAGCTTTTAAATTTTTATTAAGAAGAAAAGAAAACCTTTTTAAACTGAGGGAAAATATACCAATAACTGTTTGTTAAGGATCTCTTTGTATACCACGTTGTCAGTTCAGCACTCCGGTTATAATATAACCAAGCTGTGCGAGCTCACTCTTGAGAATGCAACGTATAGTTGTCCAGGAGAAAAGCAATCTTGCCTCAAATCAATGGCAACCTTTTGTAGGGTCTGTCCCTGAGACTTATTAATTGTCATCGTGAAGCAGAGCCTTACCGGAAATTGGAGGCATTTGAATTGAAATGGGAGATCAGAGGGTATAACAGTGATGCGAGGAATACATTCAGAGTGTGGCTCTGAGCTGTTTTTTTGTGAAGCAGCCTTTACACAGCTTCTCCGCTGTTTTATAAACGAACGACATATAAGGCCATCCTTTTTCCTTGCTTCACCAAGGAAGCTGCCTTTTTATTTAATCCACGGGTTCTCCGCTGTTTTATTGTTCGTTTATTACGATTGTTATAGTTCTCTTTGTATAGCACGTTGTCAGTTCAGCACTCCGGTTGTAATATGACCAAGCTGTGCGGGCTTACTCTTGAGAATGCAACGTATAGTTGTCCAGGAGAAAAGAAATACTGCCTCAAATCAATGGCAACCTTTTGTAGGGTCTGTCCCTGAGACTTGTCACTTGTCATCGCGAAGCAGAGCCTTACTGGAAATTGGAGGCATTTGAATTGAAATGGGAGATCAGAGGGTATAACGGGGATGCAAGGAATACATTCAGAGTGTGGGGAAACTCCAGAGACAGCATGTGTATTAACTTGTGGATTTTTCTGTGAGTATTTGGTGGAAGCGTGACGAAGTTGCTTCCGCAAGGCTGTGTTAACTTTTGGAGCTCAGCTCGGAGCATATTCTTTTCCTACCTTGTCAATTGTGTAATGCGTTTTTTGAACAGGTTTGATTCATGGAAGTGATCGCTCGTACTGCGTTCAGTCAGTTCACGTGAGCTGCTCTCTTGTGTGATGTTGCGATGTCCACGGCTTTATTTAATGTTAGCTAAGACCCGGCACTTAAAAGTTTCCCGCTACAGCAATTTTAACTCCGTTCGACGTAGGCATGACAAACGGCAGCGGGAGCGTGTCTATAAACTTAATTTAAATTTACGGTTTACACCGTGCTTTGTTTCCACAGTAGCTGCACTTATGAAAATGCTTGTATGCGTTTTTTCTTCAGCGCTCTTTGGAGCTCTTCCTTGTTTTCTACATACTGCGTTCACAGTCAGTTCATGTGATTACATGGGAGGCGTGATAATGCGACATGCAACTCCGACTCCCACGGCCATCGAGCTGCAGTCTATTACAGTATATGGATAAAAGTAGGTTCCAGTTATGATCATTACACGTAGAATTTCTAAATGAAACCTGCCCAACTTTTGTAAGTAGGCTGTAAGGAATGAGCCTGCCAAATTTCAGCCTTCTACCTACACGGGAAGTTGGAGAATTAGTGATGAGTGAGTCAGTGAGTGAGTGAGTGAGTGAGTGAGTCAGTGAGGGCTTTGCCTTTTATTAGTATAGATTATAAAGAATCATTCCGTTTACACAAGATAATCAAAAAAGATAGACCATACGCTTAACTTATCTTTAACACATTTCATCTTCAGTACAGTTTTGACAAAATGCTTTTCTCTTTCACATATGACAGATGTAAAATTTTATGTAACATCATCATCCGGTTTCTTTGCGTAATCAGCTGGAATAAGCTTCCGCTACTGTGGCAGAGGCGGACTGGAATAATCCTTGTCCATCCACATCTTATAAGTATTGAAATAAAGAGTAAAAAGGTTTCTATTTTAAAAGAGATTAAAGAAGAAAGTCATCTGTTGTGCAAATAAAAACATGCATGCAGTTATGTCTTAAAGAACAAAGAGTTTTTAAACTGCATCATTTATATACTAAAAATAACTTATTTGAACAACTGAACTAAGTAATGCTCACAAAATAAGACAGGGACACCAAATGTCATACGTTCATGTCAGTGTTTTAACTAGATGGGAACACACAAATATTGTAAATGAGATGTTGTGGCCAAAATGAAAAAGAACAGGGAGGAGCTTAGCCTTTTCTTGGGACTTGGACTAACATTATTAACAAGATTTATTACAAATATCTACTGCATCCTTTGATTCAAAAACCTTTTAAAGCAGTGACACACACAAAAGAAAAAAATACAGTTTTCTTTTCCCGTAAAGAAAATTGCCGTGACCACATTAAGATACTTCAAGCTAATTTATTGTCCTTTCACCTCATGTTCAGTTGAAGTTCTGTATTATGCTATATGATAATTTTAGGAAAACATGAAGAATTAAAAGAAATTAAAAAAAATAAATAATACAAAAAATGAAAACTCAAAACAAAGGGCAGCTTAAAGGCACCCCTGTGGGCATCATTAATATTCACACATTCTTGTACATTAAATAATAATTAGGTACAGATACAAAGTATAACAAAATCCTTCCTTACTTGAAACTCATTTGCGTACTGATCAGAGGTTCAATTTTTTCTTAAAATAACCCCTATCACTCTCCACTATTTGGTCTCGTCATCTTTCTTCCCATTCAACAATGTGTTTGAATTCTGTACTCAGGAATGTGAAAAATTGACCCAAAAACTCCAATGACCAGGAAACTCAGTTCAAAATTTGTACATAGAAAATCCCCACATGCACCATTTAATGGGCTTGTCTCCAGACACACTTTGTCATCTCTGCTCTTTAAACGCTTCTGGCGCTCTCTTTCACATGTTCTGGTGGTGTTTTCCAGTTGTTTCTCTTTGGTTGTATGTGGAAAAATCTCTTTCCTCAACCCTCTCTGTGGATGTTTCCTTGTCTCCTCAGGTTCTCCTTCTCTTAGATTTCTCCACACTCTCTCTTTTTATACTCCAGCAAAATGTAATCACACTACCAACTATTGCTGAAAAACTGTTTCAGGCCTCTCACTGGAGAACATCGAACTGTGTCACAGCCTCAATGGAAGGCATCATCCTTTAAGTTAGTTTTCTTGGAACTTTCATGAACTAATGTTTTGGTACTACTGTATATAAACAGTTTTTGCATTTATTTTATTTTTTTAAATTTCCACCAGCAGAGCCTGCTGAGGAATTCTGTTTTTCTCCTGTAATAAATCTAATATGAATATTTTACTGTTTTGTTCTCATTCAATATTATGCAGTATGATGGCACCATGGTAGTGCTGCTGCCTCACTATATGACAACTATGGTTTGCAGCCTGGGTGTTCCCTGAAAGGAATCTGTAAGTTTTCTCCATGTCTGCATGATTTTTCTTCAAATGTTCTGGTTTCCACTGACAACCCAGAGACATGCAGTTTAGGCACTGCTTAATTGTCCCAAGTGTGTGCCTGGGAAATTGTGTGTGTCTGCCTTGCACACTATGATCACTGGAATAGGCTGTAGCTGTCCCCAAACCCTTTCCTGGATAAGAGGGTTAGTAAGATGGATAGAAGGATATTTGTTAAGAATTGCTTATTATATTCAAAAAATGGGTAATTTGGATCATGAAGATTCTGTTTTGGAAAGTTCCTTTAGATGATCTAGTATTTTGCAACACTGTGAAAAAGTTTGTTTTTTTTAATTTATGTATTTTTTAAAGAGTAATCTATGCATGCGATCTATAAAGAAGCCACCACTTCAAATACATTAATGCATGCTAATTCAGTCAAAATAAAACCGATATTGATTGAATCAGAACATTGCGAATCAAAAATCAAATTGTGACATCAGTGCAATACCCAGCACTAATCTTAATGTTCCAGATACTTTAGGGTATAACATCTCATTTTTTATTCATGTAGTCAGGCAAAGTTTGCTTTATTTTCACTGTGAAAATTAACACCACTTTAAATTTTAAATCATTTAATCATATTTAAAATTTCACAATTATTCCGTAAATTTGAGAAATGTCTTTGATTAAGAAGAGTACAATTTTAGTACAGAATTAATTGTTTTTCAATATCAGGAAGCTGTTCATGATGCTTTTACAAAAGGAGACACAAGGTCCCATTTTAACACTGTAGAAACAAAATGCTTCTCATAGTACCTTCAAATTAATTTTACTCTACAGTATAATATTTTAAAAACATATTTAAAACATGTTCAGGTAAATAAAATACAAATTTTAGTAAAAATATGTTTATGCATTATCCCTTGGATAAAGAAAAGGTATGGTTAGTTGTTGGGAGTATTTTTTGAATGGAAATGACTCCAAACTTGTAGTAACATGATTTATCCTATCCAGCTTTAGTAAATCTCAGTCTCTAATTTGCAGTCCATGACTGTATCAGATGATACCTTACATTATTAGTAAACTGCAATCATGACATTTAATTCTATTTAAAATTTGTCATTATAACCATGACTGTACTGCATACTACAGTTAAAGCCCATGTCAGTTGACAAAGTAAGTTAGATTAAGTTTCAAAGAAAGAAATTCAAATTGGATGTTACTGTCTAATGATTTGTACGAAAAAAAGTACAGTGTAGATGCCAACATTACCTGTACACATAAGACAAAATATTACTGAGTTGAATACCTCATAGAACAATGATCCACCTTCCCAAAAAAACATACCATACAGTAGCTCTTGTTTGCTTTAAACTTTTTCCTATTGTTCCTGAAGCTCTTCTGGTCACTGTAGGCTATGCTTACACTAAGCTGAACTTTGAATCTATTGGCATAATGAGGTCATCACAGGAAAAACAGCAGTCATGCATAAAGCATCTGGAGACTCAAAAATGTGCAGCATTGGCAGAAAGAAAATTACTTCACTATTTTCTAAACATTACTTTGTTTTTCACTTGAAATTGCCAGGTTTGTTAGCTTTTACCTAAAAAGATGTTATACTTGCATCAATATCATTTTCAATACATTATATTTTGTCTTGATTGTATGCAGTTTTAATGCACTTTGGTTGGGAAAACAGTTAACTAGTAATTTAAATAAGACATATATTATGGAATGTTGCATGCAGTCATTTCACAATAAAATTACAACATTCAGGTAAAAAGGCATTTGTTTTACTATATGTTTATAAAATAGTTGCATTTCAAATTCATATTGTAGACAAATAGATGAAAAAAGTAAAAAAATATAGGATTCATATATTTCCATTTTAACAGAAAACACAAGAAAAATAAAGGGTGGCACAGTGATGCAGTAGTAGCCTAATAAGAAGACCAGGCTTTGCATCCTTGGTGTTGTCTGCATGAAGTATGCATGTTCTCTTCATTTTCAAATTGGTTTTCTACTGGTGCTTTGGTTTCCTCCCACAGTCCAAAGACAAGGAGGATAGTAAAATGTTGTAGCTAAACTCACCCTAGTGTGTGTCTGTGTGTTCATCTTGCACTGTATTGGTGCACCATTCAGGGATTGTTTCTGCCTTGCAAGCTGTGCTTGCTGGGATGGACTCCAGATTTCCTGCAAACCTGCTATGGATTAACAAGTTTGGAAGATGGATGAATGGATGGATGAACAGACAACCAAAATAAAAACAATGTGGAAATGAACTGTTTAAGTAGTTAGCATGACCTGGTAGATACAGTAACATGACTAGCAGCATCACTGAATAAAACAATAAATCTGCACTCAGCTGAGGAATGCAAAACATTCACAATACTTATGGTGATGAACGAAAGAACAGTATCAACATTATGTGTATTATGCATCCATTTTCCAACCCGTTAAATCCGAACACAGGGGTCTTCTGAAGCCAACCCCAGCCAACACAGGGCACAAGGCAGGAACCAACCCCAGGCAGGGCACCAACCCACCACAGGACACACACACCCACACTCACTAGAGACAATTTAGAATCGCCAATCCACCTAACTTGCATGTCTTTGGACTGTGGGAGGAAACCCACACACACACGGAGAGAACATGCAAACTCCACGCAGGGAGGACACGGGAAGCAAACCCAGGTCTCCTAACTGCAAGGCAGCAGCGCTACCACTGCGCCATCGTGCCGCCCCTTATGTGTATTAGTGTATGTCAATTTTTAAATTTAAATTTAATTGTTTCTATGAATAGTAAATAAATGTTTTTGTGCATAAAGAGATGATTTCAATTTCATTATTGGAAAGCACATTTTAAGTACTACAGCTTGATAACAGCGGGAGTTATTTTATTGAAAACTAACTAGTCCTAAACTGTCTTCTTTGGGATTTTCTTTTTTTCCTAACATTGTTTGTTTTAGGAAACTTAATTGCATGGCCAGTGTATTTTGATATAGTTGTCATGGAAATAATTCTTATTATAATAGTTAAAATTACTAAGGTTGCAAGTACATTGTATAGCTTAAGAATAATCTTTCTTGAACTTTATTCAGCAAAGCTTGGGTATATAACTCAGTACCTTTTTAGTTTTCCTAATTGTTTCTGTAAATTGTATGGATTTGGACACTAACCAGGCCACTTTGATCTCTTGTTCTTGTCATAACATAATAATTTTTAGTTTCAGAACTCAACAATCCCATCAAATAATTTTCTCTGACAATTTCATTTCACATAATGTAAAAATCTAATATATATATACTTAGCATAATTTGCCACATACTTGCCCAGGTCTGCATTCTGTGCAGGTCCATCTGTTATTTTAATGACTATAGGTTATTCAACAATGCACCTGGTGTCATTAGATACCTTTAATCAAGAATACTTATAAAACATAAAACAAGTGTTAATCCAACAATTGATCTGTGAGAGACTCCACTTTTTACGTCCTTATTCATAAAACATCCCTTGCATTCCTTGCACCCATCCACACACTGACCTTGTACATGCACTCCTTTTATTTTGATTAATTGTCACTCATGCGGTACTTCTTCATAAGCTTTTTGAAAAGCAAGAGAAATAATACAAGTATGTCTCTGATACTATCACATATCTGTTACTTTCTTGTTTCCTCAACAAGAGAGTATATTAATGAAATGCAATTCCTCTCAACCAACCCATGTTTACTGTTTACTACTTAGTATTTGTTACCTGATCTTTGTATAATAATTCTCACATTCATTATGTTAGGCTTACTGGCCTGTAACTGCTTTTGCAGGTTTTGCATAATCCGCTTTTTCATATACTCAAACAACTGTTTTTGATTTTTAGCCTAAAATTTGTTAAGTATGCACTGATTTCTGAAAAATATGCTTTTATTTTTCAATTTCTTCTTGAACTTTGTATTCATTTGTTGTGGTCCTCTCTCAAATTTCCTGTTTCTAAATTTAGAGATGAACCTTTAAGCCTACACCACTGCTCCTTCACATTTTTCATACTTAAAAGTTTGTCACATGTTTGCACAAATACTTTATAAACAGACTTGTAAAGCTTTTTATGACTCAACCATAATAACTAAGCATTATAGCAGTGCTATTATGTTTACTTCTGTCAAGAGTATGCTGCAATGACATGGTTCATGCTTTTCCCAGCACTGCATTGGCTACATAAGGATGAGTGTGACTTCTAACCTAAACTGAAAAGCAGTTTTGTAAATAAAACCACACTGCTTTGATAGAATTCAAAATTATCATCACACACGGATGCTGAAAATCCTTTCATTGATTTTCTTTTTACCTTTAAAATGTATAGTGAAAAAGTAATAAACTGGAAGCCTGTCATAAGCTCATACCAAGCTAAGCCTATAAAATCTGGCCAAAAAAAGAAAAAAAGAATAAATAGAGGCATCTAAGTAGGCACAGGGAATATTTCACACAGACATAAAGTAGATTATATTCTGAAAATATTACCATACAAAGTAAGGAGAAAATGTAAGCAAGTAGCAAACATTAGGAAAAGCATAATTTTTACTACCTGGCAACGATGATAGTATAAAGATACCTACCTACGAATCTAAGTTGAATATTTATTTATGCATAAAAAATGAAGGAAACCTAAAAGTTTTTGGTATTAATAAGTTTTCTCAAGGAAAAATAACAGATTGATTTGCTTATGGACTCCACTGTTCATATTCTGAAGTGTATGTCAAGCCAACTTATATCACAAAAATATTTAAAAAAATAATGAAAAATATATAAATAGCCTATACATTATTTACACCACATTCTATTATACTAATTAACTTAGGGAACTGTTTAAACTAATTTATACAGGTAACTGTCAGATTAGAAATTTGTTTCCTGTTCTTTCCTAAACACAGATAATCTCTAAACTGTCTTTGGACAGTGTAAGAATTTTAAATCCTTCAAATGAATGATACCCCTATCAAACGTCAATTGAAAAAATATCAACTAAAAGAAAACTACATTAAAAACAGCAGAATTTACACATTAATATTAGCAACATAAAGGTTTACAGCACTATTATGTTAATAAGAACACCTTTTTATCTGGTGAAGAAACTGTATTTGTTATGCAGTATATCTGTATTGAATGCCACAAACAGTAAAACCTCTGGTTACGAACGTTTCAGAACACATAGAAATCGGGTTACAATCAAAAAGTTCGCCAAACTTTTGCATCTGTTCATGACCACACTCGGTTGGCAAACAAAAACACTGGCAGCCAGCCAGATTCCCTTCTGGTTTGTACGCGCCAATTATTTCTGCACGTGTTCAGTCTCTCCCTGTACATTGTTCTCGGTCAGATGTGTGTGCATTCGCTGTGAACTCTGTGATCTATTTCATGTGCTTTTGCATTCATTTTGCAATTAACCATGGCCTCTAAAAAAGTGAAGGTAGAAGAAAGGTTTTAAGAAAATTTAAATCAAATTAAAGATAAACATGATGAACAACCATGTCGTCTTGCATTTCCAAAAAATTTTAATGCGGAGGAAAAGGCAAGTCACATTAGACCGCTATTTCGCGAAGTTTGATCCACCAGCTAAACAGCTAAAAACACCAGAAACCCAAGAAATCACAAGAGAGAAAACACCTGAAGGAGAACATCCCTCCATCGCAGAGCCGGACACTCCCTCAAAACTGTAACCTCCTCTCCACCCAGCTTCCTCCTCACTTCCTTCATGCCAGAACTTGACTCATGCAAGGTTAGTTTTCATTTTTTTTTTTGAGATTTTATTTATTTTATTGCAATCATTCCATGCTCTCCCCGCCCCTGAGAGAGAGAGCAAAGCCAACGGAGTAAAATTTAAGGTTAATAAACATACCTAAATTGAAAGTTTGATAAGCCAATAGAGATGAATGGAGAAGAAAAAGAAATACAGAAATAATTGTTTCCTCTGTGCTTTAAGAGCTTATTTTAAAATATTACATTAGATCCTGTCATGTTTTGAAAAAAATCTGTACAGATCCTCTAACTTGGTATTTGATTTTTTCCAATTTCAAATAGTATAAAACATCGGTTTCCCACTGACTTAAAAGAGGAGAGTTTGGATTCTTCCAGTCTGCGTGCCAAAAGTGTAGTGAATACAATCACAGTTTGTTTGTCCTTCTCCACTTTAAACCCATCTGGAGGAACCCCAAACAAAGCTGTTAATGAGTTAGGAGGGATTGTGAGACCAAGGCTGTCTGAAAGGTAATTAAAATTTTGGTCCGGAATGATGTTAATTTGGTGCAGGCCCAGAACATGTGACCCAGTGAGACTGGGACTTGATTGCAGCGTTAGCAGGTTGGATCACGCCCTGGAAACATTTTGGAGAGTTTTAGACGAGACAGATGTGCTCGATATATAATTTTGAGTTGAATAATTGTATGCTTTGCACATATGGAGCTTGAGTGAATTCTCTGCATTGCTACTTTCCACTCCTTTCATGATATATTAATTGAGAGATCTTTTTCCCAGTGTCCTCTTGGATCTTTGAAAGGGAGGGACTGTAAAATGATTTTATATATTGCAGAGATGGTGTCTGAGTCCTTGAAATTGAGCAATATTTTTTCCAGCATGGATTAGGGTGCAAGATGGGGAAAATTGGGAAGGTTCTGTATAACAAAGTTCCTAATTCGAATAGTGAAAGAAATGTGTAGCTGGAATGTTAAATTTGGAATGTAATTGTTCATAGGATGCAAAGATGTATCTATATAAAAATCTCTAAGCAAGTCAATACCAAATTTTTTCCAGATATTAAAAACTGCATATGTTTGTGAAGGTTGAAAGAGGTGGTTCTCTTGCAGAGGTGCCACAGATAAAAGCTTCTCCATCTTAAAATGCTTTCTACTTTGATTCCATATTCTAAGTGAGTGAAGCACAATTGGGTTATTAGTATACAGTATTGCCGATAACTTGTATTTATTGGGGCACAGAGCAGGGAATATAAAAAAGTACTGCAGGATTTTATTTCTATTGCGGACCAAGCCTGTGTTTGTTCTTCTATTTGTGTCCAGGTTTTTATAGCTTGTATGTTTGCTGCCCAGTAATAAAACCAGAAGTTAGGTAGAGCCATGCCACCTTCTGCCTTCTGTCTTTGTAGGGTCGCTCTTTGGATACGTGGATGTTTTGAGTTCCAAATAAATGAGGTTATTGTTGAATCTAATTGGTTAAAAAATAATTTATTGATGTATATTGGGATGTTTTGAAATAAAAAAAGGAGCTTAGGAAGAATACTCATCTTAACAGTGTTAATTCTTCCAGCTAGAGTGAGATGAAGGGTTGACCATCTATACAAGTCTTGCTTAATTTTTTCCATGCAAATGGCGTAATTTTGTTGATAAAGAACTTTATGTTTACTTGTGATGTTTACCCCTAGTTATTTAAACTGTTCTGCAATGATAAAAGGTAGGGTATCTAATCTAATATTATATGCTTGAGAATTCCCTGAAAAGAGTACACTTTCATTCAGATTGATTCTGAGACCAGAGATCTTTTGAAATTCTGTAAGTGCTGTTAAGACTGCAGGCACAGAATTTTGTGGGTCTGATATATACAGTACCATATCATCTTCATATAAAGAAAATTTCTGTTCCAGTCCTTCTCTGAAAATTCCCTTTATCTGATCAGTATTTTGACAGTGTATTGCCAGTGGTTTAATGGCAATTGCAAACAGCAGCGGTGACAAGGGGCATCCTTGTCTGGTAGCTCCAAGATCAGAGGTGCATGGTTAGAAATAACAATAGCATAGTATTTGCAAGATTTAATCAAAGGCAAGAAATTATTATCTATAAAGAAATAATCAATTCTTGAGTAACAATGATGTACTGGTGAGTAGAAAGATTATGTTCTGGAGTTTGGGTTTAAAAACCCTTAGGGGTCTTATAAGTTGTGATCTGTTATAAACTTTGTAATTATCTTTGCAGTGTTAGATGTCGTCCCCCCTGTGGTAGAAGTCCTATCTACGAGTGGATTTAAAACACAATTAAAGTCCCCAGCCATGCAAATACATTTTTTATAAATTCTTTATCATCAACATTAGGTGCATAAGCATTTATCAAAATCATTTTACAGTTAGATAAGTCTCCCATGACCATCACATATCTCCCTTCAGGATCCAATACTACATCTGATGCTACAAATGAGATGTTCTATGTATGAGAATTCCCACACCTCTAGTTTTCTTTGTAAAGTTAGAATGGAACTTTTGGCCAGTTCAGTCCTTTTGCAGCCAGAACTGATCCTTGCTTAGATAGATAGATAGATTGATACTTTAGTAAGTGGGTCTCCTGTAAAAATACTATTTTAGTGTTTAAACCTGTTAGGTGAGAGAATACTTTCTTTCTCTTTAATTCGTGATTCAGGCCTTTAACATTCCAGCTCACAAAGTTAACTGTCCCATCATGGAGACATCGATTCTGAATTTTTGATGTCATTTTATAATCTTAACTGGAAGTGAGACAGCTTCACCCTTAATTTCTTAATTAAGAGTTATTGCCATGCAGCCTGTTATTACGTTGGCAGTTATAATTATAAAGATTAAAAGGATAGATTAGGTACAGTGGAACCTCAGTTCATGAACATCTCAGTACACGTACAACTCGGTTTACGACCAAAAAGTTCGCCAAACATTTGCCTCGATTCATGACCACACACTCGGTATACGAACAAGCCAGTTTCCCTTTCAGTTTGTGCGCACTGATGATTTCCGCACGTGTTGCATTGTTCACGGTCAGACATGCGTGCGTGCATGCACATGCGTGCATGCTTTCGCTGTGAACTCTTTGCGCTCTATTTCATTTCACTTCCGGTTCATACGTGCCGATTACTGTATTTAAGCACGTGTTGAGCCGCTCCCTGTTCATTGTTCTCAGTCAGACGTGCGTGCTTTATCTGTGATCTCTTTGTGCTCTACAGTATTTCGTGTGCTTTTTCAGTTAGCCATGACTTCTAAGCAAGTGAAGAGTGGTGAGATGAAAGTTTTGCAGAAAATTGAAATCGAAGTAAAGAAAGAAATTATTGAAAAGTATTGAGCGTGGCATTCGTGTTACTGATCTTGCCGCCGAGTACAAGAAGTCAAAACCTACTATTTCGACTTTTCTAAAGCAGAAAGAATCTGTTAAAGCAGCTGATGTTGCAAAAGGAGTTACAGTGTTAACCAGGCAGAGACCTCAAGTGCTTAAAAAGGTGGAAAAACTGTTTACCAGTTTACTCATTTACCAATTTGAGAACCCTCGTGCTTTCAAGCAGCACAACGTAAACAAAGCCAGACTGCCAGTGATGTGGAGGGCAAACACGAAGAGTTGGGTCACAAGGACTTTGTTTTTGGAATGGCTGCATGAGGCTTTCGCTCCCACCAGCTAAATAGCTAAAAACACCAGAAACCCAAGAAATCACACAAGAGAAAACACTGAAGGAAAACATCCCTCCCTCAAAACTGTAACCTCCTCTCCACCCATTTCCTCCTCACTTCATGCTAGAACTCGACTATTGCAAGGTTAGTTTTCTTGGTGGTTTATGATTAGTTTTTGTATTACGGATTTTTCAACTGTTCATTTTTCGGTTCGTAGCGTTAAGTGTTGCGGTGTTACTTTTCACTTTTTTCAAATGTTAATTTTTTTTCCCCTGTGCTTAAAAAAAGTGTTTATACGGTGATCGGTTGCAAGGCTATAGCGCGAACTCCTGTAATGTTATTTTGTTGTTTGCTTGTGGTTGGTTTTTAAATAAAGTTCAGATTTGTTCAAATGTTCCTAACCCACTCCCCCCCCCACCCCGTGCTTAAAACTCTGCGGCAATGTTACAAAGAGGGAGACAGCGCATGCTGCTGAGAGAGAGGGTGCGTGCTGCTGAGAGAGAGATAGAGAGAGAGGGTGCGTGCTGCTCAGAGAGACCGAGAGAGAGAGTGCCTGCTGCTGAGAGAGACTGAGAGAGAGAGTGCCTGCTGCTGAGAGAGAGCGAGCCTGCGCGTGTAGCTGAGCAGGGAGCCTGGATGTATTGTGTCAGTGTTATTCAATGTTTTTACATTAGTTTACTATTACACTGTGCATTCTATGGTGTAATTAACTATATTTGTGCTTAATCTTTAAAAAAATATATGTTTACATACAGTTCGTAAGGTCTGGAACAGATTAATTGTATTTACATACAATCCTATAGGGGAAATTGATTCGGTTCACGACCAAATCGGTTTATGACAAGAGGTTTGGAACGAATTATCGTCGTGATCCAAGGTTACACTGTACAGATATAGCCTGCTCTCTTTCTCTCCCCCCCTTAACCCCCCACCCTCTCATTTTGCCTCCCCACGTGAGGCTAAACCCCACTTCACACAGTCCCGTCCTCTGACATACCCAGAGACAGAGCACGTCCAAAGCAAAACAAGCCCCCACGCAGCTGCGTTTTAGGATTAAAAAATAGAGATATCTATTACCAATATAGTCTAAATACTATATGCCTAAAATTTAATCATTAACAAACTATGAACTTAAAATATATATAATCATCAGCAATCTTAATGTATTAAGATAATACACTTTGAGATGTGGCCGGCTTGTCATCCCGGCCAATACCCCCTGGTCGCCAGATGGAGCTCTCCCTGCAGTATGGAAGTGCTCCGAAGACCAGCAGGGAGTCATGGGACATGTAGTTTTTATACAAGACCCTGCTGGATACCACAGGGGCAGCAAGAGGGAGCTGCAGGGAGGACCGAAGACTTCTTTGTGCCCTTTAACCCGGACGTTCGTCAAAGGAAGAGCGACGGGCTTCCGGGGTGAAGAAAAGAACATTTTACCTGACCCAGAAGTGATACAAGATCACATGGACTGGGGATTGAGAACACTTCCGGGTCAGGGTATTTAAAAGGACTACTGGAGCTCCTAGACGGCAAGCTGAGCTGGGTGGAAGGGTGGCATTGCCTCTGGGAGTTGGAGGATTGGATTATTGTGTTTATTATTGGTATTGTATGAGTATAGTGGAGGAGAGGGTGCTTTGTGCACTGTGGCGATTTAATAAAGTCAAATCTTGGACTTTAACCTGGTGTCTGGAGTCGTGGACAAGGGTTCAAGGGAGCGACAGCACCCCCAATCTGTCACAACACCTAGATAATAAACCTGGGGAATGATGTTAGAAAGTGGTCCAGAATAAGCATAATAAGTCTTAATGCAATAATAGCAATAACAATAAACCAAGGGTATGATGTTGAACATGTCTCGTTTAGGGTAGAGAAAAAATAATTAGATAACAGAAAAAGGAATTAAGCACAAACTTCTCTAACTGTAATTAAAACATAAACAGATAGCGTCCGAGTAATAATGAGTAATAATGAGGATATATAATGATAAAAGCCCATATCTTAACGAATAGATCAGACAGTAGGTTATTTATTCTTGCCATATCAAGAACGGCTATGACTCACTATTATGTTTCAGAATAGTGCCGGGATCAGCTTTCTTAATTCCTTTTCTGCTTCTTCCTTGCTAGAGAAGACATAGAATTGACCATGCAATTCCACTTTCAGTTTGGCAGGATACAAGAGGCTGTATTTGATATTGGCTTGCCGTAACCTTAGTTTAATGTTATAGAAGGCTGCGCATTTAGCAGCTGTTGCTGGAGAGAAATCAGGGAAGATACGAATGTGGTTATTTTCATATATAATCTCTTGCTTGTGTCTGAGGAGTGCCATCACCTCTATCTTTAATAATAATCTCTCAAAGTGAATAATAAAAGATCTAACGGTATTTGATCCACGTACGCGATAAGCTCCTGCTATCTCAGAATATGCTTTAAAGTCCTCTTCAATTATTTTAGAAAATAGTTCGGCTGCAAATTTCACAGGGTTTGGATTTTCTCGATTCTCAGGCAGACCTGCAATTCTGATATTACTCCTTCTGCTTCCATCTTCCAAAGCAGCAAGTCTGTCTTCAAGTTTTTTGCATTTGGAGCTAACAGTTGTTGCTTTTTCTTCAGCACTGGCAGCTAGAATTTCGGCTGTTTCAATGCGAGTTGTGAATGACTCCTTGACATCCTCCAACTGATCAGCAAGTGAGCTCAGTTTAAACGAGGTTTCCTGAATGTGCTCTTCAATTTTACCCAGCATATCTATAAAGACTGCCTTAAAGCGAACCCACATGCGTTTTTTCAAGTCTTTATTATCATGCTGCCGCTCCTGCCGCAGCTCTTGTCGCAGCTTCTCATTTGCCTTTTCCCTTGCCTTCTCATTCGCCTTCTCGCTTTTCATTATATCTTTATCACTTGCATGAGCTAAGCGATCATCACTTTCAGTTTAGACAGATCAATTCTGCTTTCGTGCACCGTAGGTGAGGCGGCAGGCTCTATTGTAGCCGATGCTCCCGATGTTCCCGGCTCGCGTGGAATAGTTTAAACCACGGACTGCAAGGTCTTTTCCAGTTTCAGGTGATCGTCTCCAATCGGTGAGCTATCGAGACCTGCTTCACTCACGCTCGTACATTCGCTCCCCATTTCGCTCTCAGCCGAAGACGATGTGGCGGACAGTGGTCCCGAGGAGTCTGGGCTTTCGCCCATCTGATCCAGGTCAGTCTCTGAAAGGCTGTACCTTGAACTTGGGCTTGCCGACCTTAGCTTGGATGTAGCTTTAGTTTTCGGTTCTTTCGGACCCCTTTTCTTGTTGGCCATGTTTATATATGCTTCCATATACTGTAGTAGTGCCCCTCAGGTTGGATAAATACAGGATATCTCAGGATAATAAGCAATAATATGAAAAATAACACCACTGCTAGCGGAGCTCCGCTTCAGACGTCCATCTCTCGCAACGGACGAGACCAAATCATGAATCAGGATTTTTCAAATTTTTATTGTTTTCCCTGTGCTTAAAACTCATTAAAAAAGTGTTTACAGCAAGCAGTTTGTAAAGGTGTAGTGCAAACTCTTGCAACGTTAGTTTTCTCTGTTGTTCAAGGTTTTTCACAACGGTTCATAAGGGTGTAGCGCGAACAAGGTTTTTCACAGCAGTTCCTAAGGGTATAGCACGAACTCTTGCAATGTTAGTTTTCTCTGTTGTTCAAGGTTTTCTCAATATTATTCAATGTTTTTACATTTAGTTTACTATTACACTGTGCATTCTATGGTATAATTAACTGTTTTTGTGCTTAAAAATCTTATAAAAAATATATACGAGGTGTGGCAGAAAAATAATGAGACTGGCAACACTGCAAGCGATCTGGCAACGCTGTGCTGTTGTCCTTGATAGAGCACGTGTATCAGTACCCTCCCATAGCTCAGTGTGAGTTTCAACTCCTTCCGTTAACTACGTGATGTTTGTGACTGCTATTAGCGAAGTTGTGTTTTTGGTTGTGCGTCACGCAAAATGGAACAGCAGAATTTGGAGCAACGTTGTGCCATTAAATTTTGTCATAAGCTTGGAGAATCGGCAAGTGTGACGTTTGAAAAGTTAAAACAGGCCTATGGGGAACATTCTTTATCCCGAGCTCAAGTTTTTCAGGGAGGCCTTCAACTTCGAAAACCAATGAAAACATTGAACGTGTGAACACTCTTGTGAGATCAGACCGTCGTTTAACATTAAGAATGTTGAGTGAACAATTAAATTTGAACAGATTTACCGTTCATCAAATTTTGACTGAACATTTGCACATGCGAAAGGTCTGTGCCAAAATGGTGCAGAAAAACCTCACAATTGAGCAGAAGGACAATCGAAAAAACGCATTCCTGTGGTTCCCAAGCCCCCTTATTCACCTGACCTCAGTCCGTGTGACTTTTTCCTTTTTCCTAAACTGAAAAATGTCCTCAAAGGACGTCATTTCGGGACTTTAGAAAACATCCAAAAGAGTGTAACGGACATGCTGAAGACCATACCGGTTGAAGACTTCCAGCGCTGCTACCAACAGTGGTAACAACGTCTCCATCGGTGTGTAGCTGTCCAAGGGAACTACTTTGAAGGAGATAACATTGATGTTTGAAAAAAATAAAAACTTTGGTAAATAAAAAATCAGTCTCATTACTTTTCTGCCACACCTCGTATTTACATGCAGTTTGTATGATCTGGAACAGATTAATTTGTATTTACATACAATCTTATGGGGAAAATTAGTTCAGGTCATGACTAAATTGGGTTGCAACCACAGTTTTGGAACAAATTACAGTCATGACCAGAGGTTCCACTGTATTCCTAACTCCTCTAGGGTAACCATTTTTCATGGTTTTCAGATTTCCAGAAGCAAACAGTAAGGCAGAATAAATAATGGGAACTATAAAATGGTGGTTGCCAACTTTTGGATCAAAGAATGCACATAGGAAGATGAAGATGAAGAAATGAAACATTTTTAAAAATAACAGTGACTGGAATAATTTGCTGACAGATCATGTTTTTATACAGTATGCTGACTTGTTTCATCGAGAAGGCTCCTTCCTTGTATCAAAATGTAGCATGAGTCAAAATAAAAGTCAGACAGTGTGTGCAGTTAACAGCAATGAACACTGATTATTGTAGATCCCATTTAAAAGCTAGTGGGGTTGTACAGGAGCCAACAGGGACTCATAAGCAGAGAATGAACCTGGAAGTCATTATTATTCTCTCAAGCTAGTTAGTTCCTGAAGAGTTATTCCTATGTGGCATTCTGTTATGATGGACTTCAAGTTTTGTATGGAATTTTGGGGCTGGCCTGTATTTTTTTTATTTGTTCTTAATTTGTATTTGCCAAAAGAAAATGTAAGAAAACATTTGAATATAACAATATAATAAGTAGAAACCACAATAATGCAATCCAATAGTAGCAGCATTTGCAGTGTCACAGGGATATGGTAGGATAGAATTGAAGAGAGGGAATCAGCAACATATGATGAAAGTGACACAATCGGACAGTTACAGAACATGTGGGGGAAAGTTCTAGGACTACTGAGGGAGAAAATGAAATTTATATGATCAGGGGTTAGACCAATTAGATGACAAATTCATGGGTTACGATATAATCAATGTACAATTTTATATTGTGTGTGCTGGTGGTCAGAATTTTTTGAAGAATTTGAATGCTTTGGAAGACGGAGTTCCAGCACAATGGCTATTGGGGATATTGGATTTAGATGAGAGGAGTGAGGCAAAAGAAAAAAATGGGAATGGATAAAGGGACTCCAAATGTCCTAAAAACTGAGGGGTGAGGCAAAGAAGAAGGAGCATACTGTATATGACAAAGATTAAGCAGGAAAAATTTTCAAATACCTTCCAGGATATGATAAACTAGTTTGGGTTAGGGTGTATTAATTTTTAAATTTCCAACTGCACCTAGCATTAGAGGACAATCACAAGTAGCTTGGCACTGTAGTTCATCAGAGCTGTCTGCAGTTTGAACAATTAGTGAGGTCTTTACCCTATTTTAGAAATGCCATATTTGTTGAGGGGTTCAGTTTGGAAGATGAATCACATTTATGGAGCTGCAGAGCCAAAAGCTAACCTGGCCATGCACCGGAAACATGGCAACATGCACTTAACACAGTGGATAAAAAATGGGGCAACAGAAAAGAATTTAGTTAATTTCTTGTTTTGGCAATGCTCATTTTGTAATCCTGATCCACAACTTTTGGGCGGGAACTCTCAAGCTGTGTAAGGCAAGACTCCAGTTCAGCAACTGACTGTCAAGCCTGCCAGACTAAGCCACTTGCAAATGCAATAGAGGCATTACATAGGAAGCTCTTAACAGCAGTCAGGTAAAGGATGTATCAGAAGCACTTCTACTGATGGAGGGAGATATTGAATCTCCATGTGGTGCCTAGCTAGAACAGAAGAAAGAAAAACGTAACATGGCACATGTTTTGGTCAGAGAAGGAGAAAGAGACTAGAATAACAGTTGTTATAGTGGGGCCCAGAAAATGAGAATTAAAAAGTAAGTCAAAGCAAAACTGAGTTCCAAACAAAGTACAGAGAATGGAGTACTCTCTGGCTGCTGGGTTAATAAACCAAAAATAATCTGGAAGCTACTTATGCACAAGGAGGCCTGCCATATTTCTAAGTTGTTTGTGTACTTTGCAATAAACCCACAAGTCAATCTAAAGCAATAATGATATTTTTAGATAGATAGATAGATAGATAGATACTTTATTAAGGGGAAATTCACAAATACTGAAGAGGGTCTTTTTTTAAATAAATCATGTTTCCATGTTGTCTACTCTCTTTCATCACTAAACTATGCAATATGTACACACATATGCCGAGACGAACAGGAAGTCACAACTGAGTGAATCTGCTTTAATCAAAGATCCCATCTACATCAAGCCACATACAGTAAAAGGCTCATTACTATTGGATAGCTGAGGTTCAGGGTATTCTAAAGTTGTATAGTTATCTATGACAACTTGTCACAGCTGTGTGTAAAAGGCAGAAGTATATAGTGTGTGATGATTTAAGTAAATGTGTTTCTTGAATAAATGTAATATCTTTAGAATTGTGATATAAAATCTGCAACACTCCCCCTTTTCTGAGGAGCAGACAGGGATCAGACATTTCACAAGGCTTTGTGAAAAACAAACATTAAAATATAAACAAAAGTGAGTAGAAATACGAAGCAAAATACAAAACAAGAAAAAGCACCGTAAAACAGAATACAGCCATAAGTAAGAAATGCACATAGTGCACCAAAAAGAAAAAAACAAATATGAAAAAAACCTAAATTGCCAGCACCCAAGGTAAGACATTGCACTACCATCCCCATGTACCACTGGACTATTACATTTAGTAAAGTATTATAATATTCTTTTATGAGTTATTCATCAGTACTATAATTACTGTAGTACTGTATATATGTGACATGTGTTTACAAAAAATGAAACAATGTATAAGGCAGAGTTACAACCAACAGTGGCCCACCAGTTACACTTGGTGAAAAAGATAAAATAGAAACGAGCAAGTAAAATCATATGGGTACAATTATTTCCACAGCAACATCCCATAGTAACCATTGAATAAAAGGCGACTTGATACTTTATGCAGCAGTGCTACGTTGCTTAGCTCTATATAAGGGCAGCCTCATTTTGTGGACTACTCATTGGCTAGTTGAAAAAGTTTAGTACCATGGGTCAAAGCAGCAACTGGAAGTTCACAGGGCATTTGCCTTGTACGTCAGGGAACCTGGAGTGAAGAAGTAAAATTGAGGTATAATAAGGAAATTGAAATAGATAGAGTGAAGCGAATAAGTACAAGGGAACCTGGGATATGGGAGAACTGCAAAGAACACATACACATGAGTTTAGTTTTCATATAAAAAATTACAGAGACCAACCCCGTTTACTTGAAATCCTCATTAGCAACCACTGCTTTTTGCAGGATGTCAAAGTAGACGTGCCCACTACGATTACAAATGTTGTGCCATTGCTAAATATAAAAAGTACACAATGAGACCTACATGCTTTTCCATCTTCAAGACTGGGTTTATTTTGTGGTGTTGCTGTACAGTTAATATGGAGTATTCAGCAAAAAAACACGATCCTTCAATCTTTGTGGAAGATTTAGGGTTTTCCTCATTGCTTGCAGGATGTTCTGGCTTTTTCCACATCTTAGCAGCCTGATAATAAATGGACTAGGGCAGTGTTTTTCAACCAGTGTGCCGCGGCTCAGTGATGCACCATGAGAGCTACTCAGACAGTGTAGCACCTGGGTCTGAACTTGAGATGGATAACCTCCTCAGGTGGTCGAGACCTGTCTGAGGAGAATAGGACTACCTGGAGAAGCATGCCTAAAAGCAGCTTCTGTGAGTGTTTTGTTGCAGACACAGCACTTCAACCACTTCAGATTCTCCACACCGGTAGAATCCATCTGCCCAACATGTACGATCGCCCGCAAGCTTAACAACGCTGGTGGATAGTGGGCATATGAGTTGCCTCTGAGGCAGAGAGGGGTGGGCAAAAGGATGAAGCAGCTTGGAGATGCCACCAAAGTGCTCACTAAATGCTATGTCTGCAAACGTTGATCTCGGATGTGCTTTATTACCAGTTTCTCCAGTAATCCTGCCCCTTCAGGCAGTAGAGCATACGTATAACATATAATTTGTTTGTGGTTAGTAAAACAGTGGTATGTCTTGGGATATTTTACTTAAAAAAGTGTGCCACAACTGAAGAAAAGGTTAGGAAACACAGGCCTAAGGTGATCCATGTGAGAGTAAAGATCAATGTACAGTATATTCTATATATGCTATAATTTATTTCAATATTTACCCCAACAACAGTAGAAAGCCACTTCAGCAAATTTTCCCATAGGAAGTCCATCATCTCAGAGCCTTCTGAGTTCTCCACAATCAAGATGATTCTAAAATTTTGTTATCCATCCTGGTCCAGAATCTCCATGACCTTGGACACAATTGTTTTAATGGTTCATTTGTTATCATGGGCTTTTCTTAAGGTTTTTATTGTGTCTTTTATATCAGCAATACTAAACTGATTTAAAGTTGAAGACTGCTCTATTATTGCGTTTCTTACTTTGGTTATCATAGGGCAATGTCTGGAGTTGACCATGTGGGATTCCGAACTGATCTTCCAGATTCCAATAAAGATTTTTTGCCCATAAAATTAGTGGCTATTGCTACACTGCTCATTTGCTGTTTTGGGATGTTTGCAATAATGATAAATATAAATAATGTTAGTTAAAATGTTGGTGGATATGAAGTTCCATTTAGGTGCTGCTATTCAACCGCCTGCCATCATATGTCTCTGGGCTGGCCTATATATAAACCAAATAAAGGTGCACAAATGAATGTAATTAATAAGAACTTCATGATATTAAAATTAGGAGGCAAGTGTGCAAAGGCTCAGACCTTGGAAGGTAACACTGCAAGAGGCTTTTGAAGAAACACCCTGTCGTAGGAAATAATTCTGGTTTGTGGTTTTTGGTATTCAACAAGCATATACATACACTACTTGGACATTTTCATACATGTGCGCAAGCGAGGCAGTTAATGGGCTTAAATAAGGGTAAAATGCTGGGTTAGGGGTTGACAAGGTGCACCAATGTCTTTCATCCCCCTCTGCAGCTCACAAGAAGGAAAGAAGGAAACCTCAACCAGGTTCCACTTCAGTCTTCAGTCTATTAATCACTGAAATGTCAAATTTAACATGCTTATTCTTAATAATAAAGCATAACTAAATCCACAGATCAGCAAAGCTGCTGTAACTCAGTTTTACCACAGCAGTTTATTTCATCACAATATAGTGCTTTTTTGTGGCAAGCAAAAGAAACATAACCTATTGTTATTTGCTCAAACATTATCTCAAGCAGAAATGTTACAGTATTGGGAAACCAAAATGTTTCTTTAATGTTTTCAGATGTTCTGCTGTTCCATATATACATTTGTTTCAAATCAGCAATATAAATTATATTTCTCATTCTCTAACTACCTGGACAGCTGAACAGCTTCTCGTCTCCTATCTAAACAGATAACTTTCATTGGGATATGTGCTGTAAAAATCACCAATGTGTACTCTTAAGACAGAAATGGTACTAAGAACTTCTTTTCTGTAGTAAACAAGCACAACTGCCAAGATCTGAAGCATGGCTGTGTTTCAGTACTATGCCTGATATCAGATATTAAATGAATACTTTGTCAGTGGAATTTTCCATATTCAAATACAGCATAACATTTAAAGTATATTAATAAAAAGCAATTAAAACTGATTAAAATGTCTAAATAAACCTATAAAACTCTAGGGTATGATGACCTGCGTGATCTTTCAGATCATATAGAAATCTAAGAAAACTTCTTTGTCTGTGTTTTTCAGATAAATTTTGTGTAAAGTGCGATACTTTTGGACATATGGATTTGTTTCCATTATTTGCTGTATAATTTCTAATATGTCCAATCATTGAACTATTTCGATTCTATGTTGCATCGCTTCTCTGTGATCATAAATATAAACCTGACTGAATCGTGGTTTCTTTGAAATTAAACTTGTAGTAGCTTTAATTGTTGCGGGATCACAGATTCTCATAGCGTATGGTCCTAAATTGTGTAAATCTACATTTTGAGCATTGATTGATGCGAGTGCGAACAGATTATTGTAGATTCAGATATTTTGCCTGTAGTGTTTTTTTGGATTTCACTTCCACCAAATAACAAATCTTTTATTTCTCGCAGATACACCTCTTCATTGGGAAGAAACACTACTTTTCCCTGATTGCAACATGAATTAGACAATCTACAAGTCTTTGACTTAAACTTTAAGACCAAACAATATCTATATACTTCTGACATATCACCTATATCCATATGTTTGATCTCTTTCCGCTGTTCCGTTATTTCACTGAGTTGTTTGTGTTAACGTAATCTTTACTATCAGTTTTTTGAGACTTTCGAATTTTACTACTTTCATTATCTCTAACATGCTCTGCATGTGTAATGCACCAACATTTTTGAACCTCTTTACGACATTCTACTTTGTCTTCTACTCTTTGTCTTTTATTTCTGGTCCCGGGCGTAGTTAAATCTCTTGGCACAAAGTCTCATCTCGCGGGACTTGAAATTATCTCTCTGAAAAAGTCTCGTCTCATCCCAGGATAAAAAGTCTCGTCTCGTCCAGGATTTTTTTTATATAATAGAGAGACATTACAAAAAATTTACAAGAACAGGCTATTTAGCCCAACAAAGCTTTCCAATCCTTTCTATCTAATTTGCCAGAAATAACATCAAATCAAGTCTTGAAAGGCCCTAAAGTCCTACTCTCTACCACTCTAATTGGCAAAATATTCATGTGTCTAACCTTCTCTGTATGAAGAGGAATTTTCTAACACTTGAGCAAAATTTACATGTTAAAAGTTTTCAAGAGTGTGTGACGGTGTGGGTTGGCTCCATGCTCCCTCTTCCATTCTGGGAGCCTCTTGAACCCAACAGTGTCGATAGTCATGACTGGGATGAGCTGAGCAGATAAGGACAAACACGCCAAGAAAGGGGATGGTGAAAAGTGCTGGAGTGCTTTTATTTAAAACAAATCAAAACAAGTGTCCAAATATGCAGTGCTCAAAAATGCAACAAATAATCCCATAAAAGCAGGTGAGGCTGGAGGTTAAAAACCCATCACAAAAACGAAGTTAAAACACTGGCATTTATTAAAAATAATGAGCCCTGCTGCAGTTTAAAAACTGACGTCTCCTTGGCTTAACCCAATTCGGACTCTTGCAGCCAAGGAGGCCCTTATCTAACAGACCAGCCCACCTTCAGTGCTGTTCCTAGCCTCAGGCCCCTTGTAGCCCTCTCTGGCTCCAGGCAGGGCACACCATTGAACCTCCGACACCTACTTCCACCCTGTGGTCCACGGCACTACCCACAGAATACCTTTCTCAGCCTCCCCTTCCCCTGCAGGCCCACTGCCCCTCTCCGGCGAGTCCCTACGACTGAGCAGTGCTTCTGCCACTCCAACTTCCAGGTCACTCAGCTGGGGTGGCCATCAGCTCCTGAGTGCCGTCCACACGTTCCGAGGGACTCCCTCCTGACTGTCTGCCTTCTCTGCCTTTCATCTGCTCACTAGTGATGGATATCTCCCACGCTCCTGCCGTCTCTCTCTCTCTGTCTGTCTTTTTAACCTACTTTCTTTTCTTCCAATCGGCCTTATTCCTTTTTTTGAATTCTCCTTTTTTTCCCTCCTTCCTTCCCTCAGCCGGGGACCTCACTTTACCAGAATATGTCTGTGTTCTTGTCTAATTTTAAGATAACAGCCTGGATCTGAGAACATGATCATCAGTGTCAAAACTGTTAAACAATGACATCAAATTTAGAATTTTTTTCAATAACCATAAAGGCTAAGTAAATCAGAAATGAATAATTAGAACTCATACATAGGACCACCAAAACAACATTCATGACACAAATGCTTTCAAGTGTCAATGAACTGTTATGTATTTTCAATTAACCTATGCTAGAGACCACCACACAAGTAGTATACCCTCACAAATAAAATTTACACAATTTATATAGCTTGGTTATTAAATGACTTAGTACTTTTCTATTTGTTGTAAATGCCAGCTTAGTTTATCCATTGATAAAGGTGCATTATGAGCAAAAGGCAGCTGGTTTCCTTTCTCCTCAGCAACAATGAAACATAACTAATATATGTTTGATTTTCCTCTTGTCAATTTCAATTAATTCAAAATCAATATTCATGAGAGTCTTTCCAATGCTGACAACACTGTCTCTTTTAACATGAACTGTGGTTTTACACTAACCTAAATATAGCTTCAGGTATGATAGGAAAGTATTCCACTGTCTGGGTAACCAGTGACTGTTTTAGTAGCATATACTGCCTAAAACAGAAAATGTAGCTTAAAAACAATCAGTAAGAAAATAAAAGCAAGCAAGAAAATAAAAAAGACCTCAACCTTGTAAATCCTGCATCTCATTCCTCAGCTTTACACTCCAAACAAAGTACTAAAAATACATCCTACATCTCAAAGATTAGTGGGAACGTTTCATAAGACTTTTGCAACTAGATGCATGAGAGTTGTACAGTACAATTTAGCAATAATGATAATGAAAAGTGCACACGTTTTTATAACAGAAGAGTTAATTTAAAATGTTTTTTACCACAGCTACAGAGTGTAAGTGCTCCAATAAAAACTTTTCAAGCATATTTTGCCAATTATGTTATACTATAACTGACATGTCTCTGGGAAAGCAAGATTATCAAAAATTGAACAGTTTTTCTGACTGTAAATTGGAGAGTGAAACTACTAGCTGCCATTGTTTTTTTCTAATTTTTAAGATGAATTAATGTTTGTTCAGCTAGCTTAAGTGATTTGCTGAATGAAACAGGTTTACTATTAGACTTTGACTATAAATATTAGTAACTTTTTAGTCCATGTTCTTCATAAAATATTTCAACAGAACAGATATGATAGAGTAATTCGTAAGCTACAGTAGTTACTGTTTTCAAACAGTAAATAAAATTATGATCCATCCATCTTTTACTGAGCTTGCTTTTCTAAGAGGATTGCAGACACATGAAGATAATGCAGACAGAATCAGCCACAAAGAAATGTTAATTACCGATTAATTATGTCTGCTAATAAATACAAAAAGAATGTAGTGAATAATATACAAATATTTAAGAATTAAGAAATAAATATCAGACAAAACCACCAAAGATATAGTGTATGAGTAATTGCTTTAATGCAGTATAGCTAGAAGTGGACTTATGGTCCTATGTTTAGAAACCTTCCTAAAACAGATCATCAGATGTATAATAGTAATATATTAAAATGCTTAACTTTTCTCTTTAAAGGAGCAAAAAACAAATCAAAATAAATTTTACTAAATTAACATTTATCCAATAAACACCTACTAGTATATGACTTTATTTTTCACAAGAAACAAAAAAAATAAAGTATATAATATACTGTATACAAAATTCAACATCTGAAGACTAGGGTTCAATATTTCAAACACCTAAAACTAGATGGGTTTCTAGCAACAAACATTCTCCTGAGCCAGAAAAAGTAACAGAAGCAAGAAAAACTAAATATTTAAGTAATTATCTAAGTGTAAAAATGAAGAAGAAAGATGAAAGCAACTAATTTTATAGTATATTAGTCCTTATCTATTATTGTTAATTTAACATTCATGTTAGATAATGGAAATACCTTTATGTCACAACATGAGTCTAAATAACAAATACACATATAATATCTTTACCACTGCACAATCATCCACATTGTAGTTAGATGCTCTAACTTAATTAAAACATGTCAAAATATTAGGTCATTTGTATATTTTATTATCAAATAAAGTAAAAGATTACAAATACTTATTCTTACCATTTTCTGTGTTTTCATGTTCTGTGTCTGTAAGAGTGAGATTTGAATTGGCTCTACTGGACAAACAAGAACTGCGTCCTGATTTGGCATTACGCCCCCATAGTCTGACTGCATGTTCTGGAGACATGATTCCATCCATTTCTGTGTCAGCATCAGAGCCTGCGCTAATGGAGTATCCACGATGAGGCAATCCAATATCTGTCCGGTAGCCTGTGTTATGCTGAGTCATTACTTCGGCAAACCCCAAATCTCTGAGTGAGAAATCAGCTCCTAGGAAATAAAATATGCATCATTTTTTCCAGATTTAGTGCAACTGCAGAAATTATTTCAGCAATAAATGACTGTTACTGTATCGAAATAAACAATTTCTGTAGAAATTCAATATATTAAATAGAAAGCAAGATATTAAAATGTCAGACCTATCACAGTTTTAATTAAGAGTTCAAACATCAAAAAACACCATACATTATACTCTTTTTTCTTTGTGAAAATCACTTTTTAGCTACATACATGTAAAACAGGAATATTTAAGCATTTGTTATGGGTGGTATATAATTTATAGTTTTATCAGCCACAAATTACCATGAAACATATCAACTGGAATTGTACAGTATAATCTTTTTTGGTAAACTTGATGTAAGATGGGCTGACTTACCCAAGAAATGATGACCACAAAGTAAATGTAATACTTGCCGATATGTAAGCAATTTTTAGTTTAGGGCAATTAGATCTAAGACTAATATTCCAGAGTATTAACAACTGTAATCTGGGGAAATGGTTTGGTTTTAGATGCCATTTTGCTAGGTTAAAAGCAAGAAAGTGACATTTAATAACAACAGTTTTGTGGATGTTTAAAAATGATCAAAAGAAATTCCAAATTGCACTGGAGGATTTTTTAAGTTTAACATTGAAATTTCATGTTTTAGTCAGCATTTCTATTAGTGTAGCTTTTGATTTCATTCAGTCATATGTCCTGTTGTAGTACAGTTACTCGGTACATTTACACATGCACTCATGTTCACTACCAGGACAATCTGGTTTAGCTAATTAGCACTAGAATTACCAGAGCCTACGAAAAAACTTGTAGGTCCGTCCCACCATAAATTGCTTCTCACCTCTCCATCAGCGTCTTTTGTCCTTCAAATGTGTTGATAAGCAGCAAACAGCAAGCAGTCTGCTATCACATCCCCCACCGGCGCTCAGTTTTCTCAGTTCAAGTCTATTTACCTGCGTGTCAGTTGCTTGGAGTTGTATAGAGTGAGAAGTCAAGCAAAATGACACCTTTTATAAATACTATATCGCTATTTAGAACACATGAATTTTATGTGTGTTCGGTGTCTACGACGATCTATGTAAATACATCGTTAAAAAAGCAATATTTTTCATGTTTTAGTAATAATTGACAAAATGTAGACATGACGTTTATAATGTGTGAAGCCTAAAGTCCAAATATCAAAGAAAAACTTTCACAAAAGGTACAAATATAACAGAACAAGTGTGCTTTTATTCAAAAAAAGAACCCGCGTTAGGGTGCGACATTGACATGCATTTACTACAACTGTAGGCTGGTAATCAAAACTTCACGGGTTTGATCCCCGACGACTCAGTTTTGAGAAATGAGCTGCTTTTATTCTTACTATTTTATGAGAATGCAGTCAGACTTCTTCTTAGGGCAGTTTCATTTTCTCAGTCGCATTCGCGATCCTACCCTATGCAATCCCAACATCTGACAATGCTGTTTTCACATAAAGTAGGCTGTTCTGTTGTCTACTCTTTGCCTTTAATTTCTGACCTCGATTTGTCCTGCTATTTTTTCAATTACACCTGGTTGTGATGATTAATCACCTTTTGTTCGCGGTAATGTGATCTTTTCTATGATGCTGTAGCGACTGACATGATAAAGTGTCACAAAAGTTTTACTTGAACAATCGCCGACTTCCTAACCCCAAACACAACTTTCTAGCACCCTCTCCAGCTCCTCCTCCCCCTGTCTTGCCTCCCCTTACAGCATCAACCATCAATCATCAATCAATACTATCAATCTTCCGTGCTGTACTCCGCCCTCCCTCAATCGGACCTAACAGTCACTTAAAACCAAAAAGGCCTCAACCTGGCTGGGACACTACAATACTTTAGAATTTTACTGCTTTCATATTCTGTACCTTTCTCTGCATGTGTATCGTGCCATCGTTTGTTTGAGCCTTTCGAATTCCACTGTTTTCATAATCTCTTATCTGCCTTTTTTTCTCTCTAACGCCTTTGGGTCTCTATTCTTCGTATTGTCCTATACGCTTTATATATGCTGAGAGCACAGGATGTTTGTGTGCTACGTGCTTTTACACGACTGAGTGTTTTTTGAAGAGTGGGCTCTTATATGATCTTTTTTTTGCGAGACATCCCTGGGACAATCTATTGGCACCAACTCTCATGTTTACAGTCCCCGCGAGACAGTCTGTGGCAAGTCTCTTTTGTCTCGCGGGTTTTTAAATGTCTTCCGAGAACTTGTCGTTGCCTTGCTTTTGCTTTCCAGGATTTTTTTTATAATAGAGAGAAAGCGCACTTGTTCTGTTATATTTGTACCTTTTGTGAAAGTGTTTCTTTGATATTTGGACTTAGACGTAGCTCTGTGGTATACAAAGGAGCAGAGCAGGTAAAAGAAAGAGGCAGAGATTTTAAAGGAGAAAGACTGTCTAGTAGACTATGTAATCTATGATTGTAATAGGAAACCAGTTCATCAGTTGTTAAAAAAAGTTTCTTTACATGGGAGGTTATTGATTCCACTGCAGAGAGTAGATACATGGACATTTTTAAAGTTACGAAATGAAACAGAGCAATATTCCTTAATTTTGGAGAGTGTTAAGTTAACATTAAAGGATATTAACTTATGATCAGATGCAGTACAATTAAAGAGGATTTATAGCAGGGCAACAAATAAGATCACGAATGCGACCTTTACAATGTGTAGAAAAATCAATATACTGCTGTAAGCCAAAACTGTCAAGACAAGACATAAAATCCATAACAAGAGAGTAATTAACATTATCCACGTGTATATTCATATCACCCACCAACATAATATTAGAGACAAAGAGAAGTTAAAAAGCTTAAAAGTTTATCTAAAATGTCCTTATTAGGTTTGGGTGGTTGTTAAACAGTGGCTAGTGGCTAAAGTAGGAATGGGCCCAATGATTTGTAGAACAATGGACACAAATGGGGTGTTTATAGGCTGAGCCACTGAAGACACTTTTCACTTATAATTGTAAATTACCACGACACCACTCCCTCTACCAGAGTACCGAGGCTGACAGGTGTTGACAAACTATTGGGGCACAGCCTGATTCAGATATAAAAAGTAATTAGCTTCCAGGTTTCAACAAGACACATAAAATCATACTTACGATCGTGCAAAAGGTCACAAATGAATGGACCCTTATTCTGAAGCAATCAGATCTTAAAAAGTCCAACAGTGATGCTGTTAACAGCGAGCCTATCGTTAGCCATCCTAGCAATCTTAATTAGCAAACTTAATTAGCATGCTGTAATCGGCAGTCGGGCCAAATTTCCTTGAGCATCACTGGTTGGAAGACCAAAAAGATTGTATTGGGTTTGTGTCATTGAAACTGAAGTTCCTACTGCACCTACAATGGATGTATCTTTGGCGAACATAACAAATGATGTCCAGTTGTCGGTATAATTTGGGGGGTGGCTCAGCGGAGTGAAAGCGTACCTGGAAAAGTTCCGTTACCATGTACTAAAATAAGGGCATAATGAAAAGAGAGAAAAGAGCATAGCTGCCAATGAAAAAATACAGTCAACATGTAGGCAGCCAGATGAAGGACCAAGAAATATAGCGACCAAGTAAATCCATAGACGATTCAGAACAAAATCATATTATTCATACAAAATCAAAATTGTTTTTATTTAAAAAGTGAGCTATAGTTTGTTTCTAAGAAATAATGCAATAAACAGGAATAAAAACAAAAATACTAGTGAAAAATAAAAATACCGGCGTGCTAGCATTCATTTCTGGTCAAGACACAAAGTCTTGCTTACTTTTATACAGCATACATGGAAATTAGATTCGTTTTGATAGAGTGAATCAGTTACAGATCCTGTTTTTTTATTTTAATTCACATTTATTGATAAATCTAAGAATTTTAATTTATTCACAATTAAAGAGGTTTCATTCTACAGGGTGGTCCAGATCTAATTATGCAGATCCAAATCGTCTGGATGACTTTGATTTATGCGGGGACGATTCCAGTTCAGCGTGAAGACGATTCTTCATCTCGTCAGTTCGCACACGTTTCGATTGTCTGGGATTTTTCGGGTGATTTTCTATGTAATAAACTTAATAAGTTATAGAGTAATGAAAATTGCATAATTAGATCTGGACCACCCTATATTATTCATTTACTAGGTCATGGTCTTAAGTTCTGGAATAAACTTGGTGAATCTTATACATTAAGTTAATATGATAAGCACTAAAGTAAATTACATCTTTTAAAATGTTGTTAGAGAGGTAAATCATTTGTTAGTGTCACTGCCTGACAGCAGCAACAGACTCTGCCAGGTCATTGTCTATGTGATGTTTGCAGGCTATTGTTTATATTACTGTAAATTACCCAGTCCAGTGTTTGTGTGTTTATGCATACTTAAAAGCCCGAATAGCACCTATTTGATTTTTGATTGTTTGCTTTTCTCTCTTTCTCTCTGACATTCTCTGCTCCTGACAGAGGGGGTGTGAGCAGAGGGGCTGTTCGCACACTGGCCTAGAGGATACGGATGCTCCTCTAAAAAATGCTGAAAGACTACCTTCACATTGCTCCGTTACTTGCAGCTGCTTTGCCGGGTGGTGCTTCACATACTTAAAAGCCAAACAGCACCTATTGATTTTTTATTGTTTGCTTTCTCTCTCTGTCTCTCTCTCTCTCTCTCTGACATTCTCTGCTCCTGATGCACACTCCTTTGAAGAGGAAGATATGTTTGCATTCTTTTAATTGTGAGACGGAACTGTCATCTCTGTCTTGTCATGGAGCACAGTTTAAACTTTTGAAAAAGAGACAAATGTTTATTTTCAGTGTTTTAGAGTCCCTGTCTCTACAACGTCCTGTATTTCTGTGCAAATCTGTGACCCAAGCGTGACAATATAAAAATAACAATATAAACATATGGTTTTTACTTCACAGGTTTTCACCTTTCGTGGGGGGTTCTAGAACGCAACCCCCGCGATCGAGGAGGGATCACTGTATATTCTCTGAATTATCCTTTTACATATATGCCATTGCTACCATTCTGAATATATAATACTAGCCAACCCGCGGCGTACCATACGCCGCATAATCAGGCCGTTTTTTAATGATTTTTAAGCACAGGGAGAAAATTAACATTTGAAAAATCGGTAATGTAATAAATCAGCAAGAAAAGCAACACTGTAACAATGCACGGAACGAACCAACACACAATCATCTGTGCGGTGCTCAGGCGCGGATGGTGGAACGGGAGGAGAAGAGAAGGACATCCACTCGCTCCCTCCGTCATGCTAGTCTGCTGATTTCTTGTCCAGTATGCACTGCCTGCTCATGTGCCCACCTCCAACTCGTCACTCGAGTTGTTGTCGTCTTTGTACAGTCAAGATGCAGCTGTGACTCACGTAGACTTTTCATTGCTCTGTGCGGTTTTGGCTGCCTTTCTATATATAATCCACCAAGACACCTGACCACGGTAGTCGTGAGGTGGGAGGGGGGTGTGCACAAAGGGTAGAGACGCAACGAGTGGGAGTGTATGAGTCACACTTAGTGTGAATTCCACGGTTTGCAGCCTGAATGGGGTTCAATGGCTTACCCACGCCTCTCTGCGCTGGGGAGACACACGCTCAGTCTTATGCATAATTATTAATCGAATGCGAAACACTACCGGAAAGACACGGTTGTCTAAAACAGGTTGGTGTGAGAATACAACAGTAGGTGAATGAAAAGATGGAGTTCTGGAGAGAGCAAAATACAACACAATAGTGAAGCCGCGGCATAACAAAGATGGTTGAACACTTCTGAAAAGACACAGTTGTCTAAAAAGGGAGAGTTTAAGGATACAACAGAAAGTGAATGAAAAGATGGAACTCTGGAGAGAGCAACATATAATTGTCCGTGAGTGAAGAAGACGCATGTTTGTCGTGGATGCGAATTGCTGTATGTAGCGTGTAAAACAGTTTGCTATGGTGCATGCGGTCGTGCGTCGTAACTGAAAACTCATTTTTTAAAGACTGCTTACTTCATTGTGTTTTAACCTCAGTTGTAAAGGATTGTTTTAAGGATCCCATGTAAACCGTTTTACACGCTGCATATGGCGATTCACCTCCGCGAGAAACTTGCCTCTATGAACAGTCAACGTGGCTCGGAGGTGCCAGGAGTTGGTGGGAGTGGCTCCTTCCTACGTGCGCCATAGGTGTCTTACTTGTCGGTGGCTCAGTGAATCCACGCCCCTTCCGGCGTGCTTTCCATGGTTGTCTTGCCTTAGTGAATTATATATATAGATTCTGAAGTGCATTCCATTTTAATTTAACACTGAGTGAGATGACTAGCCCATGCTCCTCTAGGTAGTAGCAGATCATATTGGAAGCTACCTTGAAGCCTATCAGTTAAGTTTGGAGTCTGGCTGCATGGAGTTAGGCCTGTTTCTAGGCAGACCAATGAATATTATGTCTTAATATGTGTTTATGTGTTTTATTGTTATTTTTGTTATTTTTAAGTTTTTATAGATCATATTTTTACATATTTCCTATTATCTCTATCATTATGCATTGTCCTTTTAAATGTAATTCTGTTCCTTGTACTTTGTGGGTGGAGCCCTAGAAGGCAGGGACATCTTTTTTAATTGTCGATATTTTTTAATATTATGTTAACTTACATGATGTATTTATTTTGCTATTCTGGAAGAATCCAAACTCTCCTCTTTTAAGTCTGTGGGAAATCAATGTTTTATACTATTTGAAATTGGAAAAAATCAAATACTCAGAGGATCTGTACAGATTTTTTTCAAAACATGGCAGGATCTAATCAGTAATATTTTAGAATACGCTCTTAAAGCACAGAGGAAGCAATTATTTCTGTATTTCTTTTTCTTCTCCATTCACCTCTATTGGTTTATCAAACTTATCAATTTAGGTACGTTTACAAGCCTAAAATTTTACTCGGTTGGCCTTACTCTCTCTCTGGGGTGGGGGTCGACTTGTTCTCAATCCTGCTTTTGTAAAAATTGATTGATTTATATGGAATGATTGCAATAAAATTAATAAAATTTAAAATGTACACGGTATTAAATAGGAGCTCTATGAAAAACAAATGAAGCCGCAAAAGTGACTGAGAACAGAAATAGCCAATCAGGTGGAGAGACGACTGAAGAAGAGGCAGTGTCTAGGAATCAAACGAAATCACATTTGTGATATAGAGTGAGGTATGAAATGGAAAAGAGAAAGTTCGGTGAAGCTCAAAGAAGACATGAAGATCAATTGTTAAAAAGCACTATAAAGCTTGAGTGCCAGTGACAGACACTGTGGCTTTGAGCATTTGTGTTGCATTGCCTGAAGCAAAAAGGCAAGGAAAGAGAAGTAGCGGTGAAAGTGGTGTCCTTGAATCGAAGACAAGGGTGACAGACAGCACAGGTTAAAGCTTAATGGGGCCCCTACAAGCTACTCCATTGTAATATACATTTGCATCCACAGACTTTGAACACGGACCCCCCACTCCAACCTCCAAAGTTATATAGTTATATAGCTGAGTGAACAATGTAAACAAGTGAAAACTGTAAACATTAAATAATGATAATAATATATAGTCAAATTGCTCATTACTCCTACTGATTACCCATTTCAATTCAAAAGAATACACTTTTCTGTGAAATTGTATATTGCAATGACAATCATCAAAAACATAAGGCAGGGATTGTTTACCCCTGTGCAATTGTATACGGGAATGTCCCAGGCAAATCACAACATTTAAGAAACATTGGTTGCATTTCTACTGCTTTTCCAAATGGTGCACAGGCAGGTGAAGTGACATGCTCGTGGTCATACAGTTGTCAGGAGCACAATATGAACCCACAACCTCAGGATCTGAAGTCCTAGGTCCAAAGCATTAATTATAACACCACACTGCCTGTTAATAATAGCCTTTGGTAAAAAAAAGCCCACAAACTGTATGAAGATTATTACTTAGTTACAAAGTACTTCTAAAAACTAACTGGTGGAGCTATAACTTAAGCCCATTGTTTTATGAAACTGTACAAGCAAAGCACAGTAACAAAACTAGTTAAATATATTACTTATTTCTATAAGGGACTTAAGACTTCAGACAGTTTTATGGCCTGTAATTTATTTTAGCATGAAGTGTAAGAAATCATTTGCCACCTTAAGTATGCTTGGGTATTTTCCAATGTATTCTATAAGATATCTCAGAAGACACATTATAGTTTTAACAAAAATATATCTGTGTGGAAACAAATGTAATACGTTTTTCATCTGTTTTAATAAAGGGCCGAGTCACGAAATAATAATCCTTCTATATAAAAGCGGTCGGGATTGTCCTTCCGTCCCATGAGTGCTATGTAGGCGCGGAGTTTCTTACACGCCCCGTCCATTTTGCAATGCACGATGGGATTTATAGTTTTGTTTTTCCATGTAAAAGATGATTTTCTACTCCAAATGTGCGATGCCTCCTTCTTTCTTACTATGTAAAAGCGGTCGGAATTGTCCTTCCGTCCCGTGAGTGGAAAGCGTAGCGGTATTCCGCTTATCACAGACTTACTACTTGCAGCTTGCGGTACGTAGCGACATGATGTGAGTAGAGTTCTGGTGCTCCCATCATTCCCTTGCTTTTGTGTGCGATGCGCTGGAAAAATAGACAAAATTATGTCTCTGGAAATAATTAATGTTGATGGAGTACAAATGCCTCACCGAGTAGTAAAAATCAGGGGGGTTCAAAAGGGCAACCTCAATATAGAAAAAAAGTTTAAATTTCATCACAAAAATAACAGAAACTATGAATATTAAAGTAATACCGCTCAAATGCAATATAACCAAATTAATGAGTTTGTATAAAATATCAAATTGATCTACATATTGAATAGCCTTAAGAAGTGGTCAACTTAAAAGTCGGTCACCTTAAAAGGCGGGTCAACCTAGTATAATAATATAAATAATAACTAAGAGTTATTTAAAACGTTAAGCTCCAGATCAAAACAACCAAGGTCAGGAACAACAATGGCATCATACAGGCAAAGCCTGAATTAGGAGAGGGAGTCATTATTGAGAAAAAATCTAGTCAGTTCATGAACAGGTTTGATGCACTAAGGAAGGCGCCTAAAGGGTCTCCTGAATAAGAAAAAAGCAAGCACTCAAATCCGGTGACAAAGAGGCTCTGAAGGATATATAGAGTGATAAAGGAAAAGCTGAGTGAAGTAAAGGAAGTTTATAAAGCGAACAGAAAACAAACTCACTCCGAATAACATGAAGGATGTCTAGAATGGACTAGGTATAATTAATAGGGTTCAGGTGCTAGAAGGGGATGTGGACAAAGCAAATGCCCTGAACCAGTTTTTAATAGATTTTCCCTCCCACAGCCACCTTCTTCCAATGGCCAGTCTCCCCACACCATCCGTACTACATCAACAACTCCTACCACGTCAGCTGGAATGGCCAGTGACAAGTCCACCTCTGATCGTCAGTGTGGACTGTCCATAACTGAAGATCAAGTAAGGAGATAACTGAGGAAGCTACACACAGGAAAAGCTGTGGAACCACATGGAGTCAGTCTTCATACTCACCAAAGGTGTCCTCTGTCACCTGTTCAGTCTGACCCTAAGACTTCAAAAAGTGCCACTGTTGTAAAAAACATCTTGCATTGTTCCTGCTCCAAAGACGGCAGGTGCCTCTTCACCTAATGACTACAGACCAGTGGAACTTAAGTCTCCTATCATGAAGACCTTTGAGTGGATTGTCCGGGACTATGTGACTCCTCTTGTAGTGCATCACCTGTACCCACTGCAGTTTGCCATCGGACAAAGATTGGAGGGGAGGATGCAATTATCTATCTGCTCCACAAGGCTTATTCTCACCCAGGCAAAGCTGACAGCACTGCGAGAATTATGTTCTATGATTTCTCCAGCATCTCCAATGCCATCCAGCCATCTCTCTTAAGAGGTAAACTCAGTGATATGCAGGTGAATGAGCCTATTGTATCCTGGAACACAGACTATCTGTTAGGCAGACTGCAGCTTGTGAGACTCAAGTACCGTGTTTTTGATACGGATGTCAGCAATACTGGAGCACCACAAGGAACAGTCTTGTCTACTTTTCTTTCTACTCAGTACACCTATAAATATAACACCAGGTCATGTCATGTGTGACCCGACATTTGCGCAATAGACATATGAGCGTCGACAAAATAGCGCAGATTAAAACGTGGCGTCAAAATGGCGCCTACAAAATCGCACAGACAAAATCGCGAAAGTTTCATTAAATATGAATTACTAGTTTAAAGCATATATAAAAATGTTTATTTTAGAAGTCAATATTATGAGACACAGCATTCCATCAGCACGGCACGCAGATAGTCCTTAAGATCACGCCCTGCATATGTAGGAAGAATTGCAGTAACACGTCTTGATAGTTGAGCGTATTTAGACTTGCTGGCTGCCTGACTGCTGGTAATTCCGCTTTGTATATGATGCGTTATGCCAACCCTCGAATGAGTTATTAGTTCACGGCATGACATCAGCATTTATAACAGTTATAACCTAGCACATAATGTGTACATAATGCGCACGTACGCGTCCCACTCTCTTGGCCTCTCTAGCGATTTTGTCGTGGCGATTTTGTCGGCGCGCATTTGTCGAAAACCAGTTAGCAGGTTTGTCGGCGCTCATTTGTCCGTCGCGGTTTTGTCGGGGCTTATATGTCTATCGCGCTTTTGTTGGGGAACCATGTCATTTGCATAAATTCTCAGATGATTGTGCACTTAAGGGGTGAATTGATAAAGGAGATGGAACAGAATCAGGAAGTCAGGAGAAGAAGTTTGTTTCTTATAGCAAAGAATACTATCTGTATCTTTATATCAGCAAAACCAAGGAACTAGTTATTGACTTTTGCCACACTAAAGGGCCTCTATGTCCAATCACAATTCAAGGAGTGGATGTAGAAGTGTTCCACTCCTACAATTACCTGGGGGTCCATATTAATGACAGTTTGGACTGGTCTCAGAACAGAGGAACTATATTAGAAAAGGCAGAGCAGGCTCTTTTTCCTTAGAAGACTGTGTTCCTTTAATGTGGGAAGTGACATCCTTCACAACCTCTATACTTCTGTGATGACCAGTGCATTTTTCTACTCTGTGGTGTGCTGGGCTGGAGAGAGAGGCCTAGAAACTCAGTTATAAGACACACTTTGGACCTCCTGGAGGTCGATGCAAAGGAGAGTATTAAAACAAAATTGAGGGCTATAATATCCATGTCTGTATAATGCTTCACTGTGACTGTGACAGCCAAGTCAGAGCTTTTCTTTCTTTTGAATTTTCTTGTTTTATAGTCATTTCAGTGTGTACAGACCAAAGTGTGTATGTAGGGATACTCCTATTGACTGGCTGTTGATCAAAATTGCCTGATTTCATTAAAAAGATTCAATCAGAGCATTTAGTATTTTATGGTCACTGAATAATAAGCCTACAGAATTTTAATTTGTTTATAAAAAATGAACAGTTAACACCTGTGCTCTATAGGTTTATTATACTCTTTAATATAGGTCATAGGGTTCCCGTGTATCTTGTTATACAAGAGCTTAGTGTAAAAAGTTTTTTAAAGGGATAAGGAAAAGAAATTGGAATTTGTATCAGAATCGGTTGATCAAGTAACATGAAAATCGGTTCACAGATCCCTATGTGTGTGTTTATTTATTTATTAATTTGTTACTTTGTTTATCTGCCTATTTATTTATTTATTTATTGAGCTTCTGTTAAAAACAAATTTTCCCTCAGGGAAATCTGTCTACTAAAATATCAAATTCAGGTTCAAAATACAATTACATTTTCCCATTAGGCAAAGAAACCATAGATAACCAAATTATAAAAGTATACTATATATCATATACTGCAAAACAGCACTACAAGTTAGTAATCAGGGGTGTGGAAATCAAATTTATTTCTACTTGTCGACGGACAAGTAAACTTAGAAAATCCACTTATCCGCTAGTTAAATTCACTTGCCCATAAACAAGTAACAAAAGTGAAAAATAGTTTATTTTTTCTGATCTCTTTTATTGATACCAAAACTGCCTTCCATTTTAAAACTGAAAAAAGTTCATTCAGGGAGTAGTATTTTGCCACCTTGCTCTAGAACATTATATAAAAGATTCCCTTATTTTAACTGGCTAATAAACAATGCCTTCATTATTGTTACACTAGTTCTTTTTTCATATATTGCAGTTACATAACAGAACACTGTCCTGATTCATTTTCTGCCATGTTCTTCAGCTTTTGTCTTGCAACTCCTTCTCCACCAAGAATCTTTACTATCTCAGACAGCATGGGCTGAATGCTGTTCATTTCTGCTTGAGCTGAACTGCATGGTTCCTGGACTGATGGTCCTGCAGAAGTGGATGCTGACAACTTTTCAGGTTTTTTATGAGTGATGTGCCTGTTGCCAGGTGACAGACAGAATTTCACAGCTGGTCGTGGGTCAAACTCTTCTAAAGAAGCAGTATTAAACAGCCTAGCATAACGCTCAACTTCCGAGCGTTCAGCTTTAGAAAACGCTTTTTCAATTGAACCAACTTTTTTCTTACTTTTAGACTCATGTCTCTATCTGACGTACTAAACCCCCAGTTCCTATCCTTTTTCTTTCTGCACATAACCAAACACCACGCAATAAACGTATTTGAGAAATTAAAACTAGTTACAAGCTTAGACCCCTGAATGGATGGCATAATTAAACATGTATAACAAATTTTTTTTTTAAAGTTCTGAAAACTCTGAGGTCTAGGTTTATAACTATTTTTAATTTCACATTTTTATCGTGTGGTGATTGGTTATATGGAGATAGACAAAGGATAGGAACTGGGGGTTTAGTACCATAAGATAGACACAGCAAACATGCAATAAAGAAAGTCTGCTCAGAAAAACATCCATTGAATTCTGCGTTCGTGTCTCCGACCTCCATCCAGATCAAGAACTCAACATTTACACAATATTTCAGTTAAACCTGTGCGATACCCACTCAAATATCCAGTTTTATTGGAGCCTCGTCACACCTGCCATAAACTTCTCTACATTGAACGTAGACCTGAGGACCACTTAATGCAAGGGAGCAGCACTACAGCCACGCCACCGTGCCCCCCGCCACCCATGTCTAATACATGGTTTAATGCATTTCATCATGAAAAAGATATCAAGTATTTATCTTAGTATTCTGAATGTTCATTGAGCAGGAATATCATGAAGTCAATGTGCGGCGATTGCTGCTGGCGCCTCTCACTGCAAGAGAAAGTCAGTTTAAGAAGCGCGCAGAGATTAACAACTGGGTCGGGGAACACTTAATATAAAGCATTTAATGTGCTACATTAATTTATGACGGGGTTTGAGAAAATCTAGTAAATGAACCATTCATTTTAAGATGAAATTTAGTTTGCGACATTCTATTGATAAACTACGAGAATAAAGTCAACATGTCAACTTTAATCTCGACATTTACATTTTTTTTTTGTCTTCACTGGGTCTGTATGTTTGTCACCGTGGCCTTAATACGCTCCCGTAGGTTTTTCAGGGCCTGTTGTGTCAGTTTTAATCAAGCAATGATCTATTTCTCATCCACGATGCTACTTGTTTCAGTTTCAGCAACACGCATATAGCGAGAACAACGTGCTTACCGCAGTGCATTATGGGTTACGCAGGTAATTCCTAATGATGTATTCGAAATTCGGCAAGATGGTACATTTCCAAAGAAGTATATATTAACGATGTTGTTGGGAAAAAAATAATCGCGTCTAAGTGAAGATTTTTATTGAAATTTCATAACATTTGGAAACCGTTAGAATGTTTCCTTCTTTATTTTTAACAAACTGACAGCGCAAAACCAACTTGTTTTGTATGAAAAATTCTCTAATCAAAAACATTCTATAGACAGCTCATCAGAATTGATGTCACGCAATAAATTTCTTAACTCCTCAATATATCACAATCTACGCGAAATCGCAAATTTCAGGAAAGATGAACTGCCTAACAAGCTTTATGTGGAGCAAACAATTGCATTGTATGTGAAATGACACGCATTTTTATGTAGAAAAAATGAATTTTATCAATAATATATAAAAGTTATCGATTATAATGAAAAATCATCAAATTACATCGTAATGTCGGCATTACATACTTATGTAAGACCACAAGAGTGATTCCCCTTTGAAAAATCAGCCTTCATTTTGTAAACAATATTGAATACCAATTTGAGACATGAAGAACATACAGTACCTAAGTAGACTGCTTCCGCACGAAGTACGTACCCAAATATTTAAAATTTGAAAGTAGTGGTAAAAATGTGCCCTGCACAGCACATATAATTCTTTTTTCTCCAGAAAATTGCACTTGTCCGCGGACAACTGAAACCAGAAAAACATGCTTGTCCGACGGTCAATTTACCGTTGTCGGACGAGTCGGCGTTGGATTTCTGCACCCCTCGTAATTAACACAGGCACTCTTAAAATTTACACAAACTTAAAATTATTAGGAAGATATTAAATACAATAAACCATTTTTAATAAATGTTTATTAGCTGTAAATATCTCTATTTTCCTCTTCTAATTTAATGGTAATTTTATGGGTTCACACAGGTTGGCCAGCTGCCCCCCAAATTTTTTTGGGGGTACTGGAGTAAAAAATTACCCCGTTTGTAATGCCAACCTTAAATATCAACTTTTTTGCAACACACAAAATGGGACACTGATGTCATTCTAACCCAAAGTCACAGGGGTATACGTTGTAAGTAAAAACAAAAAAAAAAAATGCACAGCACTTGTTTAAACCAAAGATTAAACTAATTCATCTACCTTACGCAAAAACAAATAATGATTATAAATTAAAAATAGCTATTGAAAATAAATACTGATAAAAATTATAACTAAAAAAACAAAGATAAAGTAAAATAAAACTATACACATTGACTTTAACTCTTTGAGGGCTGAATATTTTTTCCCCAAAAAATGCAGTTTTCTGAAAAGCACATAAAGCAACGGTTTCACACAGACATCAACATCAAACGTCTGTTGCTACGTGCATTGGTTGCCAAGAATACATGGCAGGCTGGCTCCCAGGCTGTCTTCAAGTAGCGAGGGACAGGGGCAGCAACGGTGGTCGTAGTGCATTGCTATCTGGTCTGTATCTCTTGTCACTGTAAGTGACGGTCCTCCCCGGTGAATGTTGCCATAGGCACATCAGCTATACAAACCTGCTCAGCACCAGGATCAGTTGATATTAGTACCTCACATTCATTTTCAATCATTTGTATCAAAATTGGAGTCTAATAAGTCAGAGTCCAATTCAGCGATAAAGTGCAAAACATGGAGTATTTTCCTTTACACATTTGCTTCGATCTCTTACCAGACGTCAATGGAATTTTTGCTATTGTTCACTCCTTTCTACTTGTGTAAGCGCAGGGAATCTCGGTCAAATCAATGAAGCTAACATTCCTTCTAGCAATGAGAGTCCAACTAAAACATAATTGAGGGTTTTGCCACCGTTTACTGTTGATTACCACCCTCAACCCCTCGTTTTAACAAAAGTCAACATCCACCCTGAAAGAGTTAAAATCAACATTTATACCACTGACTTAGTATATACTCTGCATTCCTGGGTAAAGTTGTGAAAAGTATTAAAATATCTCTAAGTATTGATTTTAACATGTTAAAATTATTTGAATTTTTTTTTATGGTATCAACTCCTACATTACTAATACTCTTCTGTTATATAGCGGATCCACAACTCAGAATAACAGGTCAGTTTTGAATAAATAATCGCCGCATTTGCGGCTTAAAGAAGAGGCATGGTAGTGTAGCTGGAGCAGTTCCTGGGCACGATGCGAGTTTGGGTGCTTCCACACTGAAGTGAACAGGTGTGGGATTGCCCATGTCCGTGGAACCTGTGCCGCATCCCCATTATATATAGTAGGAGCGTGAGTGCGGAGGGAGAGAAAAAAGAAAGAAAGAAAAGAACGAAGGTTAAGGGAGAAGAAGGTACGATGCGAAGGTTCCCGTGTGAGCAAGCGAGCGAGCGAGAGCCGGCTTGCTGTAATAACGACAGACAGCTGGGAGAAGCGAGCCCTAGCAGGGTGTTTGGCCAGCACCCAAGGGCAGATGGATTGGGTCATTCTTGCTGAGATTTGCAGAGGAGCAGGAGTGACCACAATTGAGAACGGCTTGCCACCTAAGGACACAGAAGGTAGCGCGAGTCGGAGGCTCAGGAGGTTAAAGCCCCGGCCTGAGCGCCCTGGTTACTGGGGAATCCAAGTCCCAGTCTGGAGGAGATAAACAAAGCCAGACATCAGGAAGCTACCAGACCATCAGAAGGAGAAGGTTAGCTGCAGGTAGGGCAACTCCCCTGTTGCAGGGCCCGGATGGGAGATGGGGAGCCGCCAGCTAAAGAAGGCACCAGTTTTGTTTTTAAAGGACTGCTTCCTGCCCTTGTTTTTAAACTTGTTTTTAATGGAATTATTGGAATTATTTTAACCTCCACTTTGGACCACTTGTTTTTAATGGATTATTTATTTATTGACTTTTGATTGCACTGCACTATTTATTTGAACACTGTGGATTTGTTTTGTTGGTTTTTAATAAAAGCACTGTTTGAACTTTGCACCTTTTCCCTTGCTTCATTTGGTGTCCTCATCGTCCAGCTCATCCGGTTACATAACTAATGGTGTTGGGTTTAAGAGCTCCCAAAAAGAAAGTGGAAGCATGGAGCTGAACCGGCATCGTCACAACTTCCAGTTCGCCATGGCTCAAGTTGCAGCTCTGTCCCAGAGTGGCATTTATTTTTAATAACAATATTTTGGATTTGTAGCAGCTACGAGGTATATGCAAGCTTGTATACAAGATTTGCAAGTGCGTCAATGTAAAAAGTTCTTTAAAAAATATCTTATTTCTAAATTACAGAAACATAATTAAGTATAAACCAGTGAACTGCTGCAATTGAAGTAAGGTTGAGAATTTTTTTTTTCCTACAGGTTAAAATGTTTTTTGTTTTTTTTTCTTTTTGTAATCAGTTAAACATCTAACAATCCAGACAGGGTTGAAAAATTTTTTTTTTTGAGGTGTCAAGGTTTCTTGAATGGATTTAGGGGTTTAGGGTTCTGAATTCAAAAATCCCATTACTTCTGCTGAATTGGTTCTAGTTTTTGAGATAATGGACATCCATGAAAATAATGCATTCCCCCAATCCGACTTGTGTGTGATAACAAATGCAATAGCTTTTGGTCTGTCTTTTGACTCTTTAACAGTGTCTTAGGTAATGAAATATCCCATTTAATTATTTTGTATTTCAATCTGTAGGCCTACAATGCTATAAAAGCAACTTTTTGAAGCCAGAATTAAACTGTGAATTTGCAAAGGAAAGAAGTCGGCTACAGTATAACTTTGTCAACCCAGTCTTGGTTTATACCCAAAAAGTTTTAATCTTTAAATCTTAATAAGCATAAAAATACATATAAAATTATGACTTCATCAAGAAGAGCCTGCATCAACAATCCTGATGTATTCTGCCACATCTGTGGAGAGTACATGGTTGAAAAACAAAGAAGAAATATTACAGACTTTGTGCATCGAGTAATACCTGGCTTATTTTGGAGTACAGCTTGGAGACCAGGATAAGTCTTGGGTTCCACATATGGTTTGCAAACTTTGGTGTGCCAATGGTATAGAGAGACCGAAAAACCCCCATGACGATTGTTATTTTTGTGTTGTAAAGATTAAAGGCTTTAATCATTACAAGAAAGCTCGGTGGAATTATGCTGTTTTGGAATCAGCAAGACGACCTATTCCACATGGCAATGACGTTCCCATACCAGTGTTTACCAGACTACCAAACCAGCCACTGTCAGACTCTGAAGAGAGGAAGGGATTGGAGTGTATGGCAGGTAGTAGCAGTGGAAGTGAATTTGAATGAAGCTCTTCGACGCCTCAACCATTAAGCCAAAGAGAACTCAATGACCTGATTCAAGACTTACATCTGTCCAAGCAAGCATCTGAACTTTTAGGGACCTTACTTAATGAACAAAATCTTATAAAGGCGGAAGTTAAAATTACAGCCTATCGGACAAGAGAAGAGAGGCTTCTCCCATATTTCAACCAAGAGGAAGAACTTGTATACTACAATGATATCCCAGGAGTTGTACTTCAAATGGGGCTAAGAGAATATCGACCAGATGACTGGCGGCTTTTTATAGACAGATTCATTAGATGCTTGAAATGTGTTCTCTTGCACAATGGTAACCGTTATGCATCTCTTCCCATTGTTCACTCAACAAAACTTTAAAAGAATATGAAAATGTAAAAATCATGAACATCAGTGGTCGATTTGTGTTGATCTGAAGATGGTGAACTTCTTGCTTGGACAGCAATCTGGATACACAAAATACCCATGCTTCATGTACCTCTGGGATAGCAGGGCAAAGCAAGATCATTGGACAAAAGTCTCATGGCCTACAAGGGAAGAAATGATTGTTGGCACTGCGAATATCATCAAAAAGCCGCTGGTGGACAAGAACAAAATCATTCTCCCACCGCTTCATATTAAGCTAGGATTGATGAAGCATTTTTTTAGGGCTTTGGACAAAATGTGGTAATTGCTTCAAGTACATTTGGAAAAACTAAAAGCTGGAATCTTTGATGGTCCTCTGATTCGTAAACTCATGAACGATTCCAATTTTACCAAATGCATGAATGACACTGAGGCTTCGGCCTGGAAAAGTTTTGTCTCTGTTGTGAATGCCTACTTGGGTAAGCACAGAGCAGACAATTATGAAGAACTGGTGCAAGATATGCTTGCTAACTTCAGAAATTTGGGAGTTAATAGGACCTTAAAGATGCACTCCATAGCCATTTAAACAGATTTCCAGATAACCTTGGAGACTTCAGTGAGGAACAAGGCGAGAGGTTCCATCAGGATATGAAGGTGATGGAGGAGAGATATCAAGGCAGATGGGACATACACATGATGGAGGAGAGATATCAAGGCAGATGGGACATACACATGATGGCAGACTACTGTTGGAGTCTCCAATGTGATTGTCCTGATGACACAAATAAAAGGAAATCGCATAAGCAGCGTTTTTTGAAGCACTGACATTAATAACAATTAATAACTAATTAATATTGTATTAATTAATCAAATCATACATAATTTTATTCCTGTCACTGTTAGATATTTTTAATTTCTTTTTTGTATGATGTTAGACTGTTTAGTTACTAGTTGTAACTAAAATAAAAATATTCTTGCAATTCTGAATGCTTTTCAAGCGTGTTGAGTTAATTAATTAACTATTAAATATCTCAGAAACTAGAGCCAATCTGGCAAAACCAAAGTCATATTCTTAATCTGCACAATAAACTTAATCTAAAACCGTTCAGACATCGTTGGTACCAAAATCACTGTATACCAGTGTTATTTTTTACCTGTGGGTCAGTTTTATTTTATGGTTTGTTCATTCACAGGCAAAAATCTTTATCATTATAGGGCTCCAGCGCTCTCTCAACTTTTAAAACATCTGCAGCTGTGTCACATTACTTTATTTTATTCATGCAATTTTAAAATTGTTTCATCACTTTTCTTATATAATGTAAGATACTGCAACTTTTCAGTGCTCAACTGCACAAACAGTGGCACTACTTAACCATGAGCTAATTTACTGTACTTCTGGATGTGCTTGACAGCGTATATTTAGCTCATCAGAGTTCATTTACAGCCCAGCAAAAGCAAACAGAGGTCACACAGAAGAGCATGTTGACATTTTAGTTTTTCTTACGAAAAAATTTGAAGATACAGTACAAAGATATCGAAGTTTATTTAAACAAAAGTGCAATGTACACCTTTTGCATTAATACAAAGCCTTTAAGGGTGTTATTATTCTGTTTGTGCGTTACTTTTCTGAACAATTGTTTACAGACCACATCATCCATCCATCCATTATCCAACCCACTATATCCTAACTACAGGATCCCAATCCCAGCCAACAAAGTGCGCAAGGCAGGAAACAAACCCTGGGCAGGGCAGCAGCCCACCGCAGGGCGCACACACACACACACACACACACCAAGCACACACTAGGGACAATTTAGAATCGCCAAAACATCTAACCTGCATGTCTTAGGATTGTGGAAGGAAACCAGAGTACCCGGAGGAAACCCACGCAGACACGGGGAGAACAAGCAAACTCCATGCAGGGAGCACCCGGAAAGTGAACCCAGGTCTTCTTACCGTGAGGCAGCAGCGCTACCACTGCGCCACCGTGCCGCCCCAAACCACATTAATGTTTGTTTAAATATTTCTATATATAATGTTTACAACATATTGCAATACATATTCAATTAACATTTAAGGACATTTGTAACATTTATTTGTACTAAATCAATAACAGTATTTGTTTTCATCAATGTAAAAAATTGGTTGACAGGATTTGAAATTCTTTACTTTTTATTATTACAGAAACTTTACTCTTACCTTTTATAAAAGACAGAACTATTTGCAAAATTTAGCATTTAATGACTAAAATTCTTATCATTTGTTTTCATTATCAATGTGAACATTTTAATGAAAAAAGAATTACCAGTTTAAATAATTTTTTTATTGAGTTACATTATATACTGCATTGCATATCAAAAATGATATTGAAATTAAATACTTTTCTTAGTATCATATCGAAGTTTGAAATTTTGGTATTGTGACAACCACAGTCAGATTAGTAGTATTGTTAAGTCTACAGACTACACTGAAATCCTTACTTACATGTCCAACCAACATGCAACATGTCACCATTTCCCAGTGCCATGATAAATTCTGTAGTGTTAAAAAAGACACAGCCTCACATACACATATAATCATACTTTGTCAAATGGCAATGTTTCATAATTATCTGAATAAATACATCAATTTGCTACACCACTTTTTTGAAAGAATGCTTTGGCCTCCTAGCAAGAGATAGGGACTTTATGGATTAATTTACCTTGCCTGCAGTATTCATCAGACTCAAGGTGCACCATTTCTTTGACTCTGCTGCCGTAGGCCAGTCTGGAATCCTGGTCAAAAGCTTTCAGGGTCTCACTAGAGCTGTAGGATTTAGGATGTAATTTACTGTCTTCACTTTCCACAGAAGAATTAGTATAGCGCCGTTCTGTATCTCGCCGAGCTGTCAGAGATCTGTATGGTTTTCGTTCCTTCACATCCATGGCTGTTTAGTCTGAGTATTCAACATTAAAACTTTGATGGGGGTATAAAATTAGCCCCAGGTACCCTGTTGAAAACACAAGAAACACTACAATGTTAATAATCTAATTTAATAGTTTTTGCTTTCATTTCCCTAAAAGCCCAATTTAGTTATTTGTATTATAATGCAAGAATCAAAGTAATGAATATTTTGACCATGTATAGTTTATTTTAAATTTCTGTAGAAAACATTTTGTTGATCCAATGACAAAAAAAACAGCAAAAATAAACATAATGAATATTGCATAACCAAAACAGGTTTCCCCATAACATTTACTTTGTGTTCCCTGGGTTAAAAAGATGAAAGATTAGACCCATTTAAAAATGATAGAGTATTGTAATTAAATGCTATTTAAATGAAAGCTTGCAGAGTTCAAATCTCTAGTCAAGCAGTTGATAAATGTACCATAATGCAGATTAAATTAAAAAGAGCACAGAGAAATCTAAATTACTCTGTGCTGACAATATTATTTAAATGTTTCTCAAAAATACTGTTTCTTTTCCAACCATTGTTAGTTTGTAAATGAAAGTATCAGGATAAAGACTCAATAATGAATGGTTTTCTTTCTATTATAAACAGCTTTTTTGAAGCCTTCTGGAAACACCATGTTTGCAGTTGTATCTGTTTGAAAAGACAGTTTTAATCTTTGCTTTTGCAGGATGTCTTCGCCTAATCTAACTACTGTGCTCGTCCTATGTCAGATATAAATTAGACAAAAAACACAATTGCACTCTTTAGATATAGTTAATGATCAATACATAAAATTACACACTATGAATAATAAATTATTATTAATTTACAATTTATCTTGCTCATTTTAATTAACAAAAAAAGTATTTTAATCTACCTTTACTGCCTGCAGAACTTGAATGTTAATGCTATGATCTAAGGAAATATTCTGTTACCATACTTTTAAAATAGCATTAAAAAATTAAATCTTAATGTAAAACAAAATGTATATATTAAGACATGTGCTTTAACTGGTAGAGAATTGAACTCATATTGATCTCAGTAGGGATAAAGTTAGACTTAAACTGACCCAAGAATACGCTCACATATATACCTTTAAAAATCTTTTTTGCAGTCAAAAAAGATTTTTTCATTAACTGATGATTTACACTCTTTCTTGTTACAATCTTAGAAACTACTGCTTCTGAAGTACTGTTTGATATTCAGTTATGATTTGAATGAATTTATTGGAACAAGGTAAAGAAAGAGATCTCAGCAACAGTACAAAAATTATGCATATCCCCAAGACTAATATATCACATCAGCCTTGTAGGTACTTGGAGAGAATGTATACCTTAGTAATGAAAAACATTATTCAAGTGTGCATCTGTTAGAAATCATGATTTTGCTGGAGGTGTTCATATCTGTCCACACAAATAACAGTAATTAGTATTTGTTTCCATGAATAAGAAAAGTTTAGTTTGTGCCATCAGAAAATTATTAATTAAAAAATTGCAAATCAGCTCAAGAGTAACTACATATTAATACAATGTAATCTCAGCTATCAGGTACATGTATTATACAGCTAATCAACTGGTACATTTGAGCACTGTGCAAAGTATTACTAAGGGGTAATTAGAAATTGCCAAGTTCAGTAGGTGGCAGTAGGGAGGTCTACTATTTTATGTATACCCCCTACTACTTTTTTATGGTGAACAGACCACATGGGTTGATTACCAATTTAAAAAAGAAATGTAACACACTAGGTGCACTTTACTGGAGGCTATCTCTAGATGTTGCAGAGGCCATTCCTGACCCCAAAAATGGTTAAGGGTATTGCGTCAGATATTAAACCTGGCTGAGGCTTTAAAAGTGCCTTCCACTGAAAATTCAAATTGGGAGGGGTGCAAGAAAAACCATTTGATTGGCAAGTGAAAGTACAGAGGGAAAGAGAGAGTGGAGAGAGCAGTGCAGCAGTTTAGAGAAAGGACTACTGTTTATTGGAAATTACAAGTGAGCAAGTGTGTAAGACTTTCCAACAGACAGTGAAAGGAGGTGTTCAAAACCTGCTGAAGTAGGCAATGAAATGCTGTTTTCGAGTGCTGTCGGACAGATGGTAAATAAAAGTTTTCAAGTCAAAAATTACAACTTACAAGTTGGACAATTGGGAGAAAACAAAGTTACTCAAATTCTCCATGTTGTGGCATGAACACAAGAACCACAAGAATGTTTTTTCTTTTCTTTTTTTTTGTACTTTTTTCCTCCATTTGTTAATTCTCTTACATGCATCCTTCAGTAGGTTAATAAAGAGGCTACATATTAAAACTGTGGCATTCTTAAAATTCAATCTAGGTTCACTGAGAGATATTTTACATCACAATGCAAACAAATCTCAAGATCCACAAATACAAAGACTGGTTAGCTTGCAGAACTAGTCCTCGAACTTGGTAATCTTTTTACCACTTTCATAAAATACCAAATTTTTCTTTGTCAATTAATATTCTACTATCCCAAAATATGTTTGACTGCACAGGCAACTCTCTATGACCTGTCTAATATCCATGCAAAAACAAAGGGCAGGTCCAATGTTGCATAGACAAAGTGGAATCTGCATTGCTTTTCTATTTGAACCCAAGATTAGACTATTAGACTATGTCAAAGTTCTATTATACTACGCAGTAGGTTTTTTTAGAAAAGCTGAAGAGTGCAATCTCTCAATGACTCTCAACACACGATCTTATCTTGATTTGCCTCACTAGCAAATATAATACAATTGTATAATGACTCCACACTTGTAATATCTAAATTATACAGTCTAAAACCTAAAATGAATGTGTTTCAGTGGATTCAGATCACCTTTTGGTATTATGTCAAAACTACCATAAAGATTAAAGGTCCAGAATTTACTCAAAATGTACATCTGAAAATTTCCTCGTCATGGAAATTGTAGATAATACCTTCCACTTATTAATACTTTAATATCCAAAAATCATTTCACAGCTCATGTTTATTTTCCAACAGTTGTATAAACATTCAGCATAGCAGCATCCTCCTAAATCCTTTATCTTATATGACCAAGCTTACAAAGACGATCATTTCAATCTTATTTTATCATACAGTATACAATGCATTGCACCAAAGGAATTTAATACTTGAATAGCTAGCTTAGACTCCAAAAAAATTTTGAGGTTTGGTAAATCCTATTAGTCTAAGGTAAAATTTTCTTAAAAAATGCACGTTTTTGTTAGTTGGGTAATGGAGAAGGGAGTCCCTTCAGAAACCAATCTAGTAATACATCCCTCAAAAGTGACAAAAAACATTTATGTGTTACTGAATGTAACAGCAACATTACATACTAAATGTTATGTGTGTACTGTAAATATGCGTATTTATAGACACACTCAGCACTGACATGAAATACATATTACAATCTTTGAAATAATATTGTGCCTATTCTCTGTAAGTAATTCTTTATTCATTGTGTTATGTATCAATGCGATTCAAAAAGCAATTCAAAACTCTATAAAAAGTACAGAACAAAGAATGTTTCTTCTACAGACCAAGTATGTTTGCTATTTACGCAAACATAAATAACAGTTAATCTATTTAACAGTTTATGTTGTTGATTGTTGAAGTTTGTGGAAGAAATCATGATATTGACACTTGATTTAGTCTAATTTTTATGTAATGCTTACTGTTCCATGCAGAAAAATAAAGATTGATTTATAAAAATGTCCATTGTCTATTGCAGTTATATAGCTATAAAAGGTCTATTAGCCATATACCATATAGTATAACATTACTGAAGGTCTGAAACCAAAGGATTATTCAAAACATTAATAATGACTAATATAAGCATTTATTTTAATTTATTATTATTAAACAAACTTCTGACCTGGGTTCACTTCCCGGGACCTCCCTGTGTGTAGTTTGCATGTTCTCCCCATGTCTATGTGGGTTTCCTCCGGGTGCTCCAGTTTCCTCCCACAATCCAAAGACATGCAGGTTAGGTGCATTGCCGATCTGAAATTGTCCCTAGTGTGTGCTTGGTGTGTGTGTGTGTGCGCGCCCTGCAGTGGGCTGGCGCCCTGCCCGGGGTTTGTTTCCTGCCTTGCGCCCTGTGTTGGCTGGGATTGGCTCCAGCAGACCTCCATGACCCTGTAGTTAGGATATAACAGGTTGGATAATGGATGGATGGATAAACAAACTTCTACTTGATAGCCTAGTGCATGACATAATAATTACAAATATGAATAAAAGGAATACAACAAAAATACCAAATATTAAGATAAAATGTATATATGCTTACAAAAATATAGGGTCTTTCAGAGTCCAAATTAAAACTGTTCTTGGTCAGCTGTGATTTGAAAATTATATTTCCACAGGCAAATAATAACATTTTCACTTGGATATAAGATGTTTCAAAATAGGTAAATTTAGTATCATGCAATAAAAGAGTTTTATAATATTACATAAATCCATTGTTAACCAAACTGATATTTACAATACTACCACTGAAATTAAGTTATTATTCCTAAGCATAAACTCAGGATCCAGAGTATTGTTTTCAAAAATTGACCCAATTTCAGAATTTAATGTTATTCTTCCTGGATGCTTGTGAAACAGTGCACTGCAGACTTCTTGAAATAAGTTTGGATAACAGACTTACCTAATACAGCTGGTATTTTGAACTAGAATTTTGGAATGTATTTTCCATTTCAGTCTCATTTAGATGCTTAAAAAACTACATATACATATACTGTATATATATGTTTTCTAAGCATGCATTATAGGGTATTTTCTGTGTTTAACAGTGCGATATAAGGCATAATTAGTATCCCTTATATATAATCTTCATTTGGGTCTTGATCTTTGTTTGTCTGCAAATGAATTAGAAGAAGCACTAGATGGCAGTAGAGAGACAGCTAAAACATAGGCATTGCATTAAGAATCTCCTCCAGGCTTATACTACTGAAGACTGTAGTACTCCAGTCACACCTCAAAACGCAGACATTCCAACTAAACAAATTGTTGTGCTTTAAATTAACTAAAGAGATCTTCATTTAGATCTTGATCTTTGTCCGCGAATTCCATGCATGCGTAGACCACCTTCCAGTTTAGTACGTTGTTGTTACTCACGGATGTCAACAATGTGCTGGAATAACGAAAGGGGTGGTGGACAGTGTTACGCTGATTAGCTCCTGAGGCCTGGTTAGAGAATGAGATTGCCGAAGATAAAAGGTACGTGCCTACGTAACATATGAATAAAATGAACGACAACGTAACAGCACGTTCTGGAAATTATTATTGTTATGTTGTAGCTGGCGAGTGCTGCGCGTCTCACAGTTGTACATGCTCACATGTCAGTGAAGTGATCTCTATTTATGCTTTAAAGAGCCTGGATACCTATGTGTCCCCCTTTAATAACCATTGCTCCGTGTATATTGCCTTACTCTTTGGATTGCCACAAAGCAACCTGCGAGACTGGAGAAAGGTTGAGAAGACATCGAGAGAGGAAACGACAGCGTCCTGAAAACGAGACGGACTGTGAACGGACAGAAACAGAAATGCTCCTACACCACCACATAATTACGATTTGGATAGTGATTCTGAGTGGGCCGTTCCTATCGAATCAATATCCAAGGGTTTTCTTTTGTAATTTTGTTTCCCTTATAAAAAATCATAATGCTGTGCGACGAAGGGCCCAGTTCACGACTGGCAGCCGCGTTTAAACAGGTAGCCCTTCACAGACAACTTTAACACATGCAACGTAGTTGGGCGCACATGGCTAGTTTAATTATATTATATATAATAAGTAATAAGTAAATAAGACAAGTAATACCTTTTATATTTTTTCTAATCAAGTTTGCGCATAAGGTAAGTCATTTTTGTGTATGTGAAATCCAAGGACTAAGGCTGACTTTCTCCTGAGATTGAATTCTGGTTTTACATAAGGGTTTCTTGAATCTGAGGGTCCCACACTTAAATGTAACAGTCAATTTTTCTGCAATTTTAGCTAACTGAATGACTGCTTTCACTTAAATCTGTATAATGAGTAACCTTAGAGCATGTAAAATATGGTAACTACAGACTACTACTATGCTCAAATGTTTATGAACTGATAATACATTGATATCTAAACAAATGATGTTACAGTTTTGCCGTGTTCCCTGAGCAGCTGCACAGTGTAAACTGGTTTTGTCTTTTTCAGTTTCGTGTTGATCACTGTAGCTGTTTCAATCCAAAATTTGCCAAACAGCTGCTTTAAGGCTTAATGGAGCAGACTATAGGCCCATCTTTACTTTCCCACTCTCGTTGTTTTGTGAACAAAACTGCCATGAGTATAAAGATTATGCGAGAGTGGGCAAGATCGAAGTCCTGATAGTATCTCAAGTTACAAATAGAATGCCACTAAATATTTTAGAAATTTTTACTTTTCATTTCATTTGGAGCATTTCCTTACTTTGTGTGGATGCCTATTAAAGCACCTCAATTTTGCAATGATTTTAACCTGGAGAAAGCAGGTTTAAGAAATCACAAAATGATACGATTGAAGGTAAAAACTGTGTCAATGATAACACCTTCATGTAAAATAAAATTCAAGCCTTCTGAGTTAAGAGCATTTACTAATGTCTCACTAAAAGAATTTGTTTTTTACTTAATTAAATCACAGATTATTATCACTCATCCATAACTAAAACAGTTAATTGATAAGATAATTAAGTACATATTATGTTGTATAAATGATAAATATAATTTACACTGAAAATAATTTCATAGCTATACAAAAAAACACCTACAAACAGGTCCTTATAACCTGATACACCAACCTAAATTATCAGTCCTGAGCACTAGAATGACATGATCATTAGGAATAAAGGCAGCTCTTAATGCTAAAAAGCATAATGATGGTGGCATATCCTGCTGCAAAGTAAACTAGAATATCATTTACACCATGAGGTAATGCAGTTTTACTACTTAACAACATCTGACTGTGCATCAATCACCATTCATTTAAACTGACTCTGAACAACATACACTAAGAAAGGTTTCAAATAAAGTGTGTTTGAGAAGAATCATAGATTATAACTATACATATAAGTACCCATTTATAAAAAAGTACACATTGTTTTTTCAGATGTCTCACACATATTATGGACAATATTGCCATTCTACTTACAGATGTACCAGGATGAACTAGTGTAGGTCAGATACACAACTGACATTATCCATTTTGCCCGGCAGGAACACAATTCCTGGCTTTGCCCGGCAGGAACACAATTCCTGGCTTAGCAAGCCAATGCCAGACACTTAGTGTCTTTTTCAGTGGGCCCTTCTTTGGAATGTAGACTTCGTGCCTTATCAGACCTCTCAGAGGTACAAGCCAGATACCCTAGTTCGAACAAAGTACCATAAGTCAAGAATGAGTAACAATGATGGACAGGACTTTGCACCAATAGTCAACCGAAAAGATGGTTTTATGTGCGCCCAAATGCCAATGGCAAGACCTCTTTTCCTTCCATTAAAAACCTTAGACACACCCTAACTCATTACTTTTTCTATCAAGCTTACTGCTCCACCTTGCCGCACCTCCTGTTGTACAGCTGAGACAGCAGTGTTTAAAATATTTGGATGTAATGAAATTGGAGTAATCCCTTCTACTCCAAATGGTAACTAGGGCTGGAGTGAAAAATGAATAATCATCCATTACAGGAACTGGACGTACCATTAATACAAACCTTGCTAAGATAGAAAGTGCTCAAGCAGACAGCAAATGACCGATCACGAGTTGCTCAGAAGACAATGCTGCCAGCAACAAGACAACCAACACAGTACGTTTGAACATCAAAAAGAAACTGCAGTACCTCCCGCAACATAAGGTGCAACCAAGGCAAAGAATGACTTACTTAATGGGCTAAAGAATTTATTCATCTTAACCATATGAATTGAGAGATCGGCATTCACAAGATATGTGCCTCTTGTCAGGCGAGAAATAGATCGACTAAACTTTCAGAATTTTATATTTTATGTTGTTTGCTATTGTTGCAATGGGCTGGTGCCCTGCCCGGGGTTTGTTTCCTGCCTTGCGCCCTGTGTTGGCTGGGATTGTGCTCCAGCAGACCCCCGTGACCCTGTAGTTGATATAGTGTGTTGGATAATGGATGGATATTTGCTATTGTCTTTAGCATATGTTGTTTATTGCAACAAGCATGTACGGGATATTTGTAAAAGAACATCTATGGACATGCGGAACCACCACAGAGAAAGTGAAAGTGTTTATTATATAGACTTTCATTGATTTATGAAATTGTATAGATCTCTTTAGATTTCTTGCACCCAAACCAAAAAGTGAAACAGAGATCCCTCGCTTAACCTACACTGATCTTGATTCCATGAGCATCTCTTGTGGGGTGTCTTGTTGATTGCTTTAATTCATTTCCAGTATTGCAAAAGGTAAAACTGATAATTAACTGTGTAATTATACAACCCTTCCTAGACTAGCAAGCAGTGCTTTGTAAACAAAATTAATAAGGGGTATAGAAATACAAGGGCCCTTTGCACAGCATAGTGACAGTAAACTGTAAAAACTAACTATCAAAAGGTATTTAGTTTGTACATGACAATATTTTGCCCAATTCTGCAGCCTGTTTTCTTGAATCACTTCAAAAGCTATGCTATGAGAACTCAGAACAACTCTCATGCAGCATGGAGAAGCCAGTCAGATTCATTTAATTTCATTGCCACTTTTTAACATGCTTTAAGAGGCTGTGGTTTTCCCTGCAGCAGGAAGTAAAGAAAGTTAGGTTGGGTAGCACTGGTACAAGAATGATGAAAAAAGGTTTAAACAATGTAATTTCCAGTTTGCTCTATATTTAAGCAGACCTTTATCCAATCAGTAAAGTCATCAGTGATAAAGTGTAATCATCCATATTTCATTAAAAAAAATCACAATAAATGGTTCTCCTACTGGTTCAACATGTCATTTAAGATGCATCAGACCCCATTCTGCTATTTTTTTCATTAGGTCCACTAGGAGAAAATAGTTCTTCCCCTTCCATATTCATCAAAAACGGAAGTTTACATACACTGTAAATAATTTATTTGAAAACCAAATTAATTTTTAATGGAATCACCAATCACGATTTCTGGAGTGCACAACCCAAGGAACAAATGTTAAAGGCTAAGGATAGGATTAAGTAGGTTTTTTTTCAAGCTGTATTGACTGATGAGATTGTCCTTTTGATTACCTTAAACTTTACAGTTTTACAAAGGTATATGTCTTGATACAATAAGCCATATCAATCCTAATACATTTTAAAGAATCAATTAAGTAATTATTAATTCTTAAACATCTCTGTGTTGTTTTGAAGGAAAACAAATTATGCTTGACAATGTGAAATAATGTTCTGTTATTGTCACATTGATATTAATTAGTAATTTACATTCACTTCTTTATTATTTTCTCTTCGAGCTATTATGTGATACCTGAAAACAACACTGGTTTAACAAAGATCATTTTAAGTGTCTTATTAACAAGCAATCTGCAAATGTATTTTTGTGGGACATGTGATATCCTTCATTAATAAAGCTTTAAAAGGAACACAGTTTAAGCACATCTTTTTGCAATTTGGAAAACTTAGCCATAAACCAAAAATCACTTAAAGTTTTATTCTAATGACCATACATACATTATTTGTTATTATGACTGGCTGTTCATTTATGATCTGTGAAAGGAAGCTTTCTCTGAATGTACTGTTGCAAGTACAAATGGTTCTGTCCTGATGACCAGAACCAGAACCAGATGGGAGGAGTAAAAAGAGTGGACATTGAATATACTAGTTAGACATAGTGGGACTTACCTAATTCCAGATGAAGTGACAATTACTTTTGGGCCTGAAAGAATATTATCTACTGACCATGTACTCCTACTAAAAGCACTTATATGGGAAATGAAGGAAATTTGCAGTGGTCCATGACTGTAAAAAATTACCTGACTGTTATGAATTGTTAAAGAATTTGTGTGTTGGTTATGGAATATCCATACTAAACATCACATTGAACTACAAGCCTGCATATATTTAAACCCAGTACCAAACTCCCTTTGGCTGAAGATCAACGATCAACTTCATACGCATATCATCTAATATCTGAGGGGTCATGGAAGTTTGGTAATCTTCTGGTCATGTTATTTTTGACTTGGGGAAGATATGTGCCTGCATGCCTATTGGTACTTTGTAGGATGTAATCTAATAGTACGTGGTTCTGAGACTGCATTCAGTCCCTGTATTGGTGAAATAAAATTTGTTTGTACTTACTTGGAATTAGGCTTAGAACATTTAAAGTGGGAATGGGAACTCTGCCAAAGATGTGTTTTATTTCCGGTGCTATTTGTGATTTTTAAGGAAATCATAACAATCTACAAATAATGCTCTTAGAGCACCAGGTTTGAGTTGCTGAGGACTGCATCTTTACTCATTGCAGATGATGTTGTCCAATTGGTTTCTTCTGACTGTGGTGTTTTAACACACACTGAAAACAGTTAACTGTAAACTGTTACACATGTGACAGGGAGGCTGTGTTTTTGCTTTCTTTGGATTCTTTGATTGTAAAACAAAACACACTTTTTACAAACCTAAGTCAGAAGGGCAAAGGATATACTGCATTAACATGCAAGTCTCATAGATCTGATTAATAATAATCTATGTAAGTATATGTTTCTCCAATACAAGTGTTTTTTGACTGGCTGGGATGCTTCTTTAGATCATTCAGAAAGGTAGCAGGAGAGCAACTTTAAAGAAGACACCTTTATTAAATTTGACAGAAATGAAGTCAATCTATTGCTGAAGATGTAAAAGTTTTCTTATAAAGAGAAGTCAAGCAAAATGACAAATTTTATTGGCTAACTAAAAAGATCACAACATGCAAGCTTTCGAGGCAATGCAGTCAACTTCTTCAAGCATTGTTTTGCTTGACTTCTAATTACATCCATAATACACCCTAGTACTAAGTTAATCTAATGAGTTTGTAATAAAGTGTACTTTGGAAAAGCACTGATTATGAGTTTTATTTGTGCAATGCTAAGAACTGATTGCAACACACTACTGGGATAAAACTCAGCACCACCCAACCTGTGATCATGGTCATCTTACTTAGAAAAAGAGTAGTTTGCTATTTTCAGGTGAGATGGCACAACTATTCCATGTTGAAGAGGTTAAATAGTAAATCTGCTCACAAGCAAGGGAGGAGGTGACTATGAGACTGATAAACTGATAGGTGCGTTTCAAAATGTTTAATAAATAAACAAGGTGAAGGTTTAAAACAAATAAACAATCCACTAAAGTCATAGGTTAAAACCAGAGATGATCCATAGAGTTTTGCACCCCAAATACTGCCCTTTTAAACCTGGTGCCTCCTCCCCTTATCCCATTGAAAACTCGCAGGAGGAGGAGACCAACAGGTACAGCCACTCTTCATATCCAGGCTATGTTCCCTGTCACCCTTCCCTCAGCGTCTGTGGGGCAACCTGTCAAACCACATAAACCTCTCCCGCCACTTACACTTGGCCGTTGTGAGAGACACTGTCAATCGGGCTGCTCCTACTCTCTGGCAGTCGCTTAGTAGAACTGGCCTTTCTTCAGCTTCAGCCTCCTGCAGCTTTACTACGAGCTCTTACTCACTCTTCCTGTCTCTTCCCCATTTAACCTCTGTATCTTGTTCATCTTTCTCTAGCTGGCCTGGCTAATTTTCCTCCTTTTTTCTCACCTTCTTATTGTGCTGGCTCCCTTTTTATCTGCCTCCGTGGGCGCAGCACCTCAATTGTGAATGCGGAAAGCCGATGAAGCAAATGAGACAGACCACACCCTCACGTGCAGGTGCGTTACTCCACCAACCTCCCACAGCTGCGCTAGCACGCACATCCATGGAGATCGGACTGGCCATTGAATTATGTACTTATTAAAACAGACTCTTGACTATTAAGCCACGGACCTGCCCTTATACCACATAACCATGTAAGAAAAAACTAATCTATAGGACCAATTACACCTAACTGTAATTAAGTCTAAGAAATACAAAACTTACTAAACCTGAGACTGACAGAATATTTGAATTACATTTACACATTTGGTGATTCATGAAAAGCAAATTGCAAGAAATAGCTCCAAGTAGTATAGTTAGATCATACATGTTACCATATAATACACTGATTAGTAATGCCATTGTTAAGAAATGTCAGTTTACCATGACATTCTACAAAATAAAATATAAACTGAAAAAAATACAATTAAAACATTAAGCATTGAATTGAATTCTACAATGAACACAGACCAAAATATATCAAACAGTAACATGTATGGTACTGCCTCCTAGAATTCTATTCTCTTCTCTGCCTAAAACTAATGCATTCAGTAGTTGACCAAAAGGAAAAAGAAGTCACACAGATATCTCTGTTTGGCCTGTCTTTTGAAAAAGATTTTCAGTATCACAAAAGCTGTCTTTGTTGACAGTGGGGGGGAGGGGGCATCAACTTTTGTTCAAAACGACAGATGTAAAGATGCAAGTGATTAATGACTAACTACATTTTTTACAAAGTAAAACCTCTGCTGCCACTAGCAACATAAAAGAAAAATATATCCATAGAAAAGAACAATGTTCTAGTTCTCATTTGTGTAGGGACAATTTAGGGACCATTGTTTGTCATTTGTTAATGTCCTTCCTTTCTAGTCTAAAAGGTTTCAATCCTATCAAAATTCAGACTAAGTCAAAATACAACCTTTATCAGAAAGTGCTCTGTTTTAGTTCCAAAAGATGTGAGGTTGACTAAACTACCGTTCACTACATTTTTGTGTCACATGAATTACTATATTTAAATTCTGTCTCACACACCATGGGAACCAAATGGCCAGACTTAATTTTTTAAAAAGAATAATGAGAAAATCTTAACAAATATGCTATTACAGAAATTAGGCAGGAACTGCTCCAGAAACTGTATGGTTTAATGTAAACATATTAAAGAAACATCCATCAATCCAATTTGGAAACAAATCTAGCTCAGCACTGTGGCAGCTAGAATCTATACTGACATTAGTCAAAAAGCAGTAAACACACGTGATGTGGTGCCAGTCCAAATCAGGCCACCATCAGTCTCACTCATACAAGGCCAATTTAGCATCTCTAATAGACCTAAACACATACATCATTGGCATGTAGGGAAAAAACTGCAGCACCAGGAGTAAATTCTGTGCAGACACAGGTAGAATATTCAAGCTCTAAAAGTGCCCTCCTCCCCTTTGAAGTATAAGTTCAAAGTTTACTGTTATATGCATAGTAAGGAAACACGTTTCCCTGTACAATGAAATTCTTTGTTTGCTGTCCACACCAAATGACAAAACCAACATTTAAAGATAAACATAAATAATAAGTAGCAGACAGATAAATAACAGAGGCAGCATCTATACTAATAAAAGGCAAAACCCTCACTCACTCACTCACTCACTCACTCACTCACTCACTCACTCACTGACTCATCACTAATTCTCCAACTTCCCGTGTGGGTGGAAGGCTGAAATTTGGCAGGTTCATTCCTTACAGCTTCCTTACAAAAGTTGGGCAGGTTTCATTTCGAAATTCTACACGTAATGGTCATAACTGGAAGCTGTTTTTCTCCATTTACTGTAATGGAGATGAGCTTCAACGCCGTGGGGGCGGAGTTTCGTGTGACATCATCACGCCTCCCACGTAATCACGCAGTACATAGAAAACCAGGAAGACCTCAAAAAAGCTCTCAAGAAAACATGCATTATATAATTGAGAAGGCAGCGAAACAATAAGAAGCGAGCGAGTGACATATACAACCATATTCATGAGTTCTGCTACTGAAACAAAGCACGATGTAAACCTACACTTTAAATTAAGTTCATAGACAGGCTGCCGCTGGCGTTTGTAATTTAGTGCCTGCCCATATAAGGCCGTCCGTCAGCGGCAATCCAATAGCAAACTCCTACTAAATATTCACGGGTGAAGGACTGTGCTTATGGAGAGGAAGATGAGATGGTCAGGGTGGTGTTTGACACAAACTCAGCGAAACTGCGAGAGAAAGTTTTAAGTGCCAGGACTAAGGTAACATTAAATACAGCCATGGACATAGCACGAGATGGCACCAGCACCGAGCGGCTCACGTGAACTGACGCAGTGCACAGATAAAAAGCAACAGTTCCAAAGAGCGCTGAACAAAAACCGAATTACACAATTGAAAAGGCAGCAAAAATATGAAGCGCCTGATACATACAAGCATATTCATAAATCCAACTACTGCGGAAACAAAGCACACGGTGGAAAAGTCAATGTCCCGCTAAAGGAAGACAGTGTAAAAAACCCGTGCATGCAGTGTGTGTCTCAGATAAAGAAGAAGACGAGCTGTTTATTGATGCAGTAAGAAACGAATCGATGAATGAAACCTGTCATCTTTACAACGATTGACAAACACGGAATGTAACTTGAACACAACACATCCTACAAATACGAACCTGATTGAAAGAAATAATGATAATCAAATCCTTGATGACAGCAACACTCAGTAACACTCACAAAACAAATACTGTATATTGACAGTCATGTTACGTTATTTTTAAAATGTTCCCTTTTCTTTTCTAGCTTTTTAACACACTACTTCTCGCTGCGATACGCAGGTATATATATATGTATATATATATCCCGATCTACATACTCGAATAATGGATACTTTATTCGCCATCAATGATTGTTTTGGTAAAGCCATACTCAGTGTATTCATTAGATGAACGGTAAAAAAGTAAGAGCGAGGGAGGATGACTTATTGAGGCATGCAGGCTGTAGTGCGCGTCAACTCTATCTGAATTGCGCGATCACATTTGAAAAAATATATCTTTTCAAGTTCTATTTAGTCCATATGTGTCAAACTCAAGGGTCGGGCCACATCCGCCCGCATGTAATTATATCCGCCCCGAGATCATTTTATATACTGTATTATTGTTATTAATGGCCCGGTATATGAAGCGCTGGTAACACAATAAACTACAGATCCCATAATGCAGCGCTTCAGCTGCCTTGCCAACACTTACCGTTAATCAAGTCTAGCTTATGATGCTGCAAGTTATTGCGAAGCTAGCTCACACGATGCTGAAGAGAAAAGTTGATTCTGAAAATAGAGCCTTTAAAAACGATGGGAGGCTGAGTATATGTTTACTGAACCCGTGTGTCTCATTTGTGGAGCTAATGTGGCTGTAATTACAGAATTTAATCTAAGACGGCACTATGAGACAAAACATCAGGGTAACCTGAATGCAATGCAGAAGATACAGAAAGCAGAAGAATTAAATAAGAATCTGACACTTCAGCGGACGTTTTACCGTGCACAATCACAAAGTGATTTCAAGTGAAGCTGCTTTTATGGGAGACACAAATGCACCAGTGCAATTTGCCCCACTTTCCCTGTTGCCAAGTAATGTTAAACCAAGTCGTCACTACGGTGTTCCCAAATACGCACTTTGCTGATAAACTGAGCGCACTGAGTTTGCACGGCGCTTTGGTGACTTTGAAGAACAAAAAAAGTCCGTCTACATGCGGCTCGAACCTTGTGCATGTTTGGTAGCACATATCTGTGTGAGAAGCTCTTCTCAGTGATAAAGACTAACAAAACAGCACACAGGAGTCGCCTCACTGATGAGCACCTGCAATCCATCCTGAGAATCTCCACAACACAGAACCTCACACCAAACATAAACGAACCTGTGGCCAAAAAAGATGCCAGGCGTCCAGCTCTAAAATGACATATGAGCAAAGACAACTGAATGATTTGATTTGTTATTGCTGAAAGGAACACATTTTATTTATATTTCTAGGTTTTGTTATGCAGCATGTTCATATTTGAATTTGTATAATTTTGACAGGATATATTTTTATGGAGAGCAAAATCTTTTGGGATATTTAAAATCTAAGTTTATTTTTATATAAAATTACATAAGAGTAAAGAAATTTGAATGTTTGTTCTTTTAACGTTTACTTTATTTCTAACTTGTATAATTTAGACAGGATATATTTTTATGGAGAGCAAAATATTATAAGTTGTTTAAGGTTTGAGTTGATTTATTCACGAATAATATTCCTGTCTGTTTTTACCATTCCTACCAAAGATATTTCTGTCGACTAAATAAAAATTCCTTCTATTTAAAATTTAAATAGAACTTGAACAAATACAATAGTTCATAATATCCACGCAGACTTGCACGTAAGAGCGGAGTTATCCGTTTTAACAAGCAGCGTATTGCACTGATCTGAAATAGCTGTGTGTGTATATATGTAGATATGTATGTATATGTATATATATTTTTATATATGTGTGTGTGTATGTATATATATATGTATTTGTGTGTATATATGTGTGTGTATGTATGTATGTGTGTATGTATATGTATGTGTATATATGTATATATATATATATGTATGTATATATGTGTGTGTGTATATATATGTGTATATGTATAGATATGTATATATATATGTTTATGTGTGTGTAAATATATATATATATATATATATATATATATATATGACAGCAACACTCATCACTCACAACAGTGACAAAACAATTACATTGACAATCATGTTACGTTATTTTCAAAATGTTTCCTTTTCTTTTTCATTGCTTCATTAACACACTACGTCTCCGCTGCGAAGCGCGGGTATTTTGCTAGTAAAGTATAAAAACAGAATAGAAGTATAAAATGTAATGTGCAGGTAGATGTGTGACGGACATGTCAAATACAGTTGTGTGAGATAGATTGAATGAGGTGAATCATGGTTATAAACTCCAGTCAATTATTTTGGAGTCTAATGGCCCTAGTAAGAGTAATTTAGCCTGAAAGTCCTGCATTTCATGGTTCTATACCTCCTGCCTGAGGGTAGAAGTGTGAACAGTTCGTGTTGAAGGTGGGTGGGGTCCCTGAGGATCGAGGCAGTTCTCCTGCGGACTCTGCAGTTGTAGATACTCTGCAGAGAGGGCAATGGGGTCCTGGTGATCTTCTCAGCAGTCTTTACCACTCTTTGCAGGTGTCTTTGGTCCATAGCAGTAGTGTTGCCGTACCACACAGTGATGCAGCTGGTCAACAATGCAGCTGTAACGGTGGCCGAGGATCTTAGTTGACATACCAAACTTCCTCAGCCTCCTCAGAAAGTACAGCCACTGTTGAGCCCTCTTGACCAGCTGTGTGGTGTTAAGTGTCCAAGTGAGGTCCTCACTGATGTAGACCCCCAGGTGTTTAATGCTGCTCACCCTCTATACTTCAAGCCCTCAGATGAACAGTGGCCAGTGAGGTCTCCTCTCCTTCCTCATGTCCACTATCATCTCCTTCGCCTTGTCTTGAGGGTGAGGTTGTTGTCCTCACACAATGACGTCAGACTGTCCACCTACCTCCTGTAGGCCACTTCTTCCCCACCAGTGATGTGTCCTATCACTGCGGTGTCGTGTGCAAACTTTAGGATGATATTATCTTTGTGGGAGGCGGCACAGTCGTGGGTGAACAGGGTGTAGAGGATGGGACTGAGGACGCATCCCTGTGGGGTGCCTGTGTTTGTGATAATGGTGGTTGAAATCCTATTACCAATCCTGACAGACTGGGGCCTACCAGTCAGAAAGTCTAGAAGCCAATCACAGAGATTGGGGTGCAGGCCAAGTACACACAGTTTATGGGTGAGTTTATGGGGGATAACCATGTTAAAGGCAGAGCTGTAGTCAATAAAGAGTATCCTGATGTAGGAGTCTTTGTTCTCCAAATGGGAGAGGGAATAATGTAGTGTGGCCGTGATGGCATCTGAGGTGGACCTGTTGGGCCAGTAGGCGTAGTGCAGGGGACCCAGAGTGTCTGGTATGCTGCTCTGAATGTGGGCCAGCACCACTTTCTCAAAACACTTCATGATGATTGCAGTGAGTACTACCAGCCTGTGGTCATTCAGGAAGGTGGGTGGGCTCTTTTTAGCAAGGGGGACGATGACTGAAGTCTTAAAACAGGACGGTACGATGCTCTGACTGTGGGAAAAGTTTTAAGATGGAGCAGAGAACATTAGCCAGCTTGTTGGCACATGCTCTGATAGCCCGCCCAGGGATGATGTCTGGTCCTGCTGTCTTACGGGGGTCTTCCTTAGTGCATTGTGTGCCTGACCTGAAGAGACCGTTGGGTGAGGGGAGGGGGATCGGGTGGTCCAGGTGTGTGTGTGTCTCCACTCTGTGCTATTGCTGGATGTTTCAAAGTAGGTGTAGAAAGTGATCATCCAGCAGACTGTCTGTGGAGCTGATTGTGCTGGTGGTGGTCCAGTGTTTTAAAGACACTGTTTAATATTTCAGTACAACTTAATAACCATAAAATCAAAAAGGATTGTTTAATAATCTGCCATGAAAAAGGCACAAAGAATAAACACATACTTCTTATTCCAGAATAAACCTTAAAGGCTAAAATGCACACACAGTACCATCACTGATAATTAAAGCACACATGAGTAGATGATCAAAGGGACTAAAAACACTATAACAACCAAATTGACAATCCCACATACCTCTCTCAGCCTAACAATATTTTGGTGCTGATCCCTGTCTACTTGACAGTAGCAAGGCTTATGATTATTACATCCAAAATGAGAAAGCAAAATCATAAAACATCTTCCTCAAACAAAACTTAGAATTATTTACTTTTGTTCAATAAATGAAGAATTTAAAGAAAATGCAAAGATATAAAATATTAATATTAAAAACAAAAATCCAAAGTTTAAAGATAAGTTTTCAAAATTCAAAAACAAAACAATTAAAAGAAGAAAATATTGCAGTGAGCAGCAAATCAAGACCGCAAAGCTTAAAATCCATAAAAGCAAAATGTAAAATCCAAACAGGCAAAACCAAGAGTGAAAATCACAAACTCCAATAGACTAAGTATGATTAGAAGACCACAAATCATACAAAGGAGAAAAAAAATGTAAAATACAAAGAAAAACTAAAAGAACAATAGAAAAAATTACAGAAATCCTGACACAGCTGCTGATTCTAGTAGGACTTTATTCCCAGGCTTATGTTTATTTTTAATTGTGTTTTTTGTTTAATTTGAATTATAATTTGTCACGTGTTAATGGTATTACTGCTGGTTTTGTTTATTTTTCATTAATCAAGTACTCTTCTGCCCTCACCACACATTTGCGTAAGTAATTATGCAGCGCGCTAAACATTCCTTTAACAAACACCCAAGGCAGTGGTTGTGTTCAGGCATTTAATGAAAGTAGTGTGAAACTATAAAACAACCAGCAATACCTATCAGAATTTGTTAATAAGTATTCTTCTTTAAAAATGCCTTTAAGTTCAATACAAACTACTTTGTTATTACTTCGTTATGAAAAGGTATAAATTAAATCAGATTACAAAACAGAATCTTTAGCACAAGGACATCCTGCTGCTTCAAACTCAAAAGCATAACAATAAGCCTGAACAAGTGTGTGTGTATATATATATATATATATATACATACACACACACACATATACTTCTTTTAGAAGAACACTAAACATTTGCAAAACTGTAAAAGGAACAATCAAAACTCAAACAAAGTATATACTAATAAAAGAAACAAAAAAGACATATGTACAGATTATGCCTTTAAAAAGGCAAATAAAAAAAGGGTGGATGGAAATTTTTGTCTGCTACCTGTTTCTACTTGATAACAACATAAAACAATACTATGTGAGTCTAATCCTTGTGTTTTGCGGGAGATATCTTAAGAGGCAGGGCCTGAGACCTTCTTCTAGCCATTTCAGGGAAGAGGATCTCAGGAGTGATGCATTGAAGTTGTAGGAGTCACTTTTAAGTACTGTATTGTTTATTGTGTTGGATTAAATGTTTTGAGTCTTCTTTTGCTGTGGTTATTGGATTTCAGTTTTGGATCTTGCTTTGAATTACAGGTAATTCATTTTTGCTCTTTTTGAGCTTTTTTTGTTATATTTTCTACCGTGTATAAATGCCCTCATTTAAAGATTCTTTAGATTAAATCTGTCTTCAAGCCAGTCTTTTATCCCTGTTTATCTCCTTTGAGAAAAACCTGTGTAGACCACATCCTGCCATTTGATTTTGGGATTAGGCTGTCTGGGGTATGGTCCCTTCTATGCCGGCTAGGGAAAGTCTCAACTTGGAATTTTTTTTTTTTTTTGAGGCCTCACCACCTTTTTGGCCATGTCCAGGACTCATAACCACAACTGAAAACATCTAATAATAAACCCTCTCTTTTCAGATGATTGAACCCCTGTTCAATTCACCTCCCAGCTCTAGACTCAAAGGAGCCCCAATGTGAGCGCCATGGCCGTTTGGGACCCAACAAAACATCAGTACTTAATAACCTGATTAAAACTAAATCTATACATATAACATTGGCTCAGTTCATAGTATTAATCGTATGTTATGCATCTGCTTAATCTGTCACTGTGAAAATATTGCCAGCAAGCAGGCAATAGTATTGAGAAGTTGGCATAAGAATTTTTTTTTCTGAGTGGCAGCAACCACTTTCTGTAGCCCTCCCCAAATTTTAAGTTAGATAAATGTGCTCTGATCCACACACAAAGAAATTCAGGGATCATTTTGATTCTACCCCGTGACCCTGTAGTTAGGATATAGCAAGTTGGATAATGGATGGATGGATGGATGGATTCTGATTCTATCAGTTTATGCTGATCTAACAGCTAAATATCACAATATAATGTAACATTTAGACTTCATACCTTTACCTTTATTTAAAATGACTGATATTATAGGACTATTTATACTACAGAAGAAATTCACATTCTTACAGCCATGTGTTTTCATACAATAGAGGTGCAGTTTATATATGCTGATTGCTGAAATTATTACCTCCTTTGACGTACAAAGGCAGTACACTCACTTTTTTCTTGTTTTAAATTCTTAACATAGACTAAATCTGAAGACTATGGTGGTCACCCAAACTACTTGACAAACCCTCCATAACTTAAAACTACTTCAGTAAATCTTTAGGAGTAGAGCTTGCTTTTTTCTATGGGGGGAAAAGAGACTTAGGAATTAAAAATATATGTGAAAATTTCAAATGCAACAATAACAAGTGTTTAATGTAATTGAGTACATGTAAAATACAGTGGGATGCAAAAGTTTGGGCAACCTTGTTAATAGTCATTATTTTCTTGTATAAATCGTTGGTTGTTACGATAAAAAATGTCAGTTAAATATATCATATAGGAGACACACACAGTGATATTTGAGAAGTGAAATGAAGTTTATTGGATTTACAGAAAGTGTGCAATAATTGTTCAACAATTTTTAATCATAACAACCAACGATTTATACAGGAAAATAATGACTATTAACAAGGTTGCCCAAACTTTTGCATCCCACTGTATATGTTAAAGATTCTAATGTAACAGTAACAGTAAGTGCAAACATTTTGTTTACAAATGTACTCGGGGAAAAGTATGAGAGAAGGTTAGGAGCATGCACTAATACAGTGCACTGATGCGCCCACCACATGACAAACCAATTTAGGATCCAGATTAGGACCCGAGTGCAGCCATGCAATGGGTGACACTGCCAAAAACTACTCCAAAATATGCACTCTTTTCAGAAACATACTTAAGTAAAGAAGTGTATGTAATGTGTTGCTACCCACCTCTGCTTGTTGTTCTTAATGTGGACTGTCCTTTGCTACCTGAAAGCACTGAAATTCTAAACCAGTTCACAGGGATTATATAGTGAAATTATGCAGGTGAGAAGGAAAATGGGAGGTTACCTATAAGTTTTACAGTTAATTTTAAAGCAGTATGAGAAACAATATGACCTGCTTTAGCAATAGTTATACCAACTGTATGCTATTCTAAAATATTTGATTTAAACACTAAGACCAATGGGGATTCTCTAGTATTGGTAAGTAGGAAATTGAGTCCTCCTAGAGATGGGGAGCTCTGTAGTTAGATGCACTATCTTCTGCACTAGTTATATTTATTCTTGGAATATTAACCCTTAGAAGTACAAGAAGAAACAAATCAAAAGTAAACAAAATGAAAAAAAAAAAGTTTAGAAACATTTGAATTTCAAAATAAAGAAGTAATTAATATTTAAATACATGTTAGTAAAATTATAATGATAAAGTACCCCTTAATGAGGACTGATTCACCACAAAATCAGTGTTTTCCTAGTTTGAAATCTAATTCCTTGTCACTTTTGTGCCTATTTATTTTGCACCTACTAGGCTAGCAGTGAAAAGTGAAGCTTGTTTTACTTGTTAATAACAATAAAATACTTGTAATTTTACCTAAACTACCTTCATTAGTAAATTAATAGTGGTTTCTGAAACAAAACACTTGTTTTCTACATACTAAAAGAAAGTTACAGTTTGACTAGTTTCATTTTTTCATTAGATATTAAATGTTACATTTAAAGGATTGGTTTGGTATTTTTAAAATCAAAGTTATTTCCTCAAAATTATGGTAAAAATTAATTTGTCACATAATTTTTTTTCTAAGGTGAAGCATTATTTAAATTTTAAAAATGCACTGTGTGCTTCTGCAGCTAATTATTTATACAGTATAACGAGGTTTATTAATGACAAGTGATTGGCGGGTCTGATTACCAATAATGATGAGACAGCCTACATTCACAATGATTGGCTCAATGACAACAATCTGTTCCTCAGCGTCAGCAAAGCTAAGTCCTTATCTCTAAAGCTGCTTGTATCATGTGTTCCAAATTAACCCACAGGAAAAGCTAGACAAACTAAGAAATAATGTAAAAACTATACACAGAGAGTGCCAGACTGTGATTCAAAAACAGGACCCTGGATCTGTGAAGCAGCAGCACTGCTCTTTGTGCCACAATGCTTCCCTCATTACCAGATGGGTGTTTTTCCCTTTCAAGCAGTAAACTACACATGTTAAAATATCCATGCCATTACTTCCAGCTACAGTTTATACCTCTGCTCTTTTTATAAAGGTTGTAAAATTTGTAAACCCCTGTGATAAAACTCCAGTTCCAACAGTTGATAATTTTTGTGCTAAAGAAATAATTTAATATAATGCTCTTCACATTGTTATCAGCTATTATTTTAAAGATACCACTTTTGTATGGCTAATTTTGTAAAAGTTGCAAAAATGTAACTAACAATACAAATTAAAATATAATAAATTTGTGATACCTTCACAACATTTCAGCTGAGCATTTGTTTTATTAAGATGATTCTAATAGTACTTAAGAGATATGAACCTGACCCAGGACTTTAATGACTACCAGATTTCTGAAAAAAAAAAAAAAGTGTACTGATATTTTGTACCTACATACTTACTGTAGCTCTCCTTACTGATAAAGCATTAATGCATCACTGTGGCTGCTTTAATGGGATTACAACAAATTTTGTTTACATTTCTTCTAAGCCAAATGATACACATAATCTTCAAGATTCAAATTCATACTAAAAAATGAAGACTAGATTTTTTATATCCTGAGATAAGTAAAACTAAAATTAGTTTTGTACAGATGAGGCAGGTAACATAATTTAATTGTATTAATGTTGCCAAGGTCAACAAGCTTTATTTTATAGTTACAAGAAAACATTAAGTTCAGAGAAAGAAAGGAAACAGGACATAACTTAACTTCTATAATCCACTAACCTTTCTAAAATAGTAGAATAAAAAATCAGTCTGCAAAGACTCCAGCAATATACATTTCTACATTTATTTGTAACAACCTTTCACTGTTTCAGTAATAAAGCTCATTGATAATAACTGTCTGGAAGTCACTTGTGTGCAATTAATGACCTTCGAGTAACCATATCTGTGAGAGCTAAACAGGTTCCTGCGAAACAGGTGTGAAAGATAACGATTTAAACAAGTGCAAAATATTTAAGCTTTAGCTTTTTTATAATACATTATAATGGACTTAATTATTAAAACAGACTTTTCTTTTCTTAAAGGGTGGTTCCTTTTAAGCTTAAGTCATCAGTCTGTATTTTCAAGCACTAAAACTTAAAAATACACTAGTTTAATAAATGTAAATGGATTGTGGACAAGTATATGGCAAGACAATTAATTAGAGGTACTTTCATAAATATATTTAAGTTGAGAATAACTTTAACGTACTGGGTATATTTTCACTTGCCAAAGCATAAACCAATCATCAATGCCTTTGGTCACACTTCTATATATTCAGTTGGATGAACATTAGGAAAAAAAATGTTTCACTGAAAAATATTTGAGGAATGGAGAGTAGTCTATCTACAGACTTTCAACTTTGCTCACAGGTTGCTTGACCACTCTTGTACAAGGCAGTACAACTCATACTGGAAGGAATAGTTCAGTCCTGCTTATAAAGCTGAAAAAAGTTTTATTACATTGACACCAATTAATTTATGACATTAAATGCTCATTTTTTTTTAGAGAAGGAAAAAAAATTCTTCAGCACCTCCCCTCACTCACTCACACTCAAACACACACACACACACATTCTTCCACTTTATCACATGGGATGGAACTCTATTTTCCTGTCTGTCAAAAACCACTTCAAACCATTCTCTTCTCACCTCTGCTTTTTGATATACTGTACATGGCTTCACCCTCTCCCTCCAAAGCTTACAGCCTGGCTCTTTGTATAAGACAGCTACCTGGCCTATAGTCTTTTGCAAGGTTCTTCCTAAGCTGATTTGTTCTCCTTCTCAGTGGCGTAGTTAGAGTTCATGCCACTCAGGGCAGGGCAGTGCTTCAATCTGCCGCCCTCCAACATATGTGAATATGTTAACCTATTTAAATAGAAAATTAAAATGACATATAGAGAATAGTTAAGATACATTTTGCATAGATTTATTCATATATAGAGAAGCAGCAATAATTTTTCACATATAATTATTTAAAAGCATCAACTAGACATCTGAAGCGTCAGTTACAGCCCTACGGCCATGTGGCACGTTTCCCAGAGGGTGATAGGGCAGATAGAGGGTCATTTCCGGAAGCTGGGACTGGACTGCGTGTCTGCCTAGGAGGTTGCAAACCCAGATCCTGAGTTGTTTCGTCGTGTAGTAGGTGCAGCAACACACTGTGCCAGTGCATACTCCCCAACTTGACTTGACTTGATCAACTAGACAATAATATAATATAGACGCATAAGCCATGTTCTTATTATTAGTTTAATATACAGTAATTACGTTGCGAAAAGCAGAACCAGTGTAGTGTACAATTGATAGGTGGGGATGTTTTCTTCGCAGAGCAAGAACGCATTCGGATTGATAACAAAACGAAATTATAAATTGTAAATTAGTTGTTTATCTTCCTAGAAATTATTATTGGTGTAATGTTTATTTTTGTTATTGCCTCATAAATTTCAACTGCTGTATCTGATGCCATCACAGAAGGACAGTCTGAAAATTATTTTTGAAGCATTTGTGGATACAAATCAAGAGAATTTAACTTTTTTTCATTCATGAGTGATATTTTTCCAAACCCTGCTGCTTACACAGGAATTGTACTGAGCCTTTTGGCCAATAATGCCACCCTCAAAAATGTGCCACACGGGGCGGACCGCCCCCTCTGCCCACCCCTAGCTACGCCACTGCTCCTTCTGCTTTGTTGCTATGGAGGTATCAGTTTTGGGGCACAGTGATTAAATGGGTATAGCAGCGAGGACCTCCTGTCTACCATGGACTAACATAAGATAATGGTTTGTCACTGCAAATATGTTACTTCTTTCTGCTATTGGAACTTCGCTGTCCTGTGTCATGCTGTGTGCTGTGTGTTATATTGCAAAGTAATCCTACAGTCTGTGTTATCAGTATTTCAAACACTTTTTTCAAACTATGATCACAAATTAACTTAAGTGTCTGCCTCAGAGATAATGATTTCTAGTCTAACCATGTAAAGCTACAGGCTGCCAAAGGTCTGATTTTATATAGATACTGTATAACTAAATGCATAATGCATTGAGACGATTACATCTTGTCTTTAATTACTTTTTTTCAATGTACAGCAATATTTCTAATTTGATATTCACAATGTTTATTACTTAATCCACAATATTACTACACTGAGCTTTTCTAAAAGTGCCTCGTCTAATAAAAATTATGAAATGATAAAGCATCTAAATTATTTACACAATCCCTAATGATGAAAGTTTTAACATATTTAGAGTTTTAACAGGGAAAGTTTCTTTTTTATAAAGCCTGAACAAATGATAACCACAGACCTTTTGAAAACTTTTTATATTAGATATTCTGCAGAATTAAGCAAATTTCTCTCCACAGCCAAGTCAAAAAACAACCAGAGTGTTAGCAGATGAAATGCTTAAGGATTTATTGTAAGAAGTCATTCACAAAAGGGGTCTATAGACTTGTGAACTCACTCTTAAAACCATTATAATTCATTTTCTTACAGGGAGGTTTTTATACTATCATGTAAGCTCAAAGGCAATCTGCAGGATTTGGCTCCAAACCACACTGATCATGTCTGGATTTTTGTTCATTTTTTTGAAAGGTAAATTGGTGTTAGTCAAGTTCCTACAGCAGATAATAGCAGGTAATCTGTTCAGAGTACAGAGCCAACAAAACAAAATCTATATCACAACTAGGGATGGGCATGGGTAACTTAAGAAGCAGATTATTAGTTTGTAAAAAAAGCACTAAATCCTAAAAAAAACTAAAAATTACAATAACTGATCACCTAATACAACCATATTTTGGAAGCACTTTGTAAAACGGAGATCAAGGAAGGGTTGAGGCTTTTAAAAATAGCAGTTCACAAATTCCAGTTTCAGGAAGACATGAGGTATTTACTAAAAACAACTGAATGCTATAATGGCTTCATTTTAGTAAATTTAGAATTAGAAATTTTCAAAAAATTTCAAATTAAGCAGTAAATTCTCCATCTAATCCCATACCTCAAGACAGTAGTGCAGCCAGAGAACCATTCATTCTCCATCCTATTTGTTTGTCTGGGGATATGAAAAAATGTAAAAAAGAAAGTTGTGCTTATCATATTGCTTTTTAACAATAAATGTTTTCAATGGGCTTTTGCACCATTACGATGTTGGTCTCTCTTGTTTTTATTCTCAGGGGTGGGGGAGAATTTTATTAGTAAAGAACTATTAAGAAAATTAGGGCTACAAAATTTTAAAGTGCAAATCTTTAGGTTTGTCAATTGATGTTAGACCCATTAGTAATGCCTCTGACACCATCTCCAAATTCAATTACAGAATATGGAATTTACATTTAGAATCATTTTAATTTTTTGCTATCAGAGTAATTTGACATACTTCACCCTTGGGTTAAAATTTTGTAAGAGTTATATTAAATGATTTTCCAAGGAAATCAGATTGCAAAGTCCTGTTTGTCTTAGGAATTGTCTAGTAAAGGAGAACCTATCTTACCTTCATTGTTTCATTGAAGAAATTGTACTTTTATAATATTTATTTATTAAATACTTATTACGCAAAAGTAATTAGAGATACCTTTGCCTAAGGGAAAAATCTACTCCTGGGTCCAGAAGTCAAAGTCATGGAAGATTATGCATCAGAGAATCTTATTATTAAGACCTTCTAGCTGTAAAGTGTGTTATAATTCAGGTGAAAATAAAATTTTCTTGCTTTGTATAAATTTTTTTCAGACTATCAGTGTGGCTATAATTTTGGTTTTGGTGCATGATTTTCTTGATCTTCTAGTTTTTGACATTTTTATGTTTAAAATTTACAGTTCATCTACTGTTTAGTTACAGTCAGTTTTTTTTGTAGCATAGATGTTTGGCTTTAGAAAAACAGGTGGGTTTGGTTAAATATTTGGTCTGGCATTGAAAATTGTTTTCCTCTGCATTTTCATGAGTCATTATTTTATTTATTTGTTACTTGTACAAACTCAAGGGTATATAGTGAAATGCAGCTCAGTGAGCAGCCTGTATTGTATTATGCCATTAAACAAAAAAGTATACATTAAAAATAGAGGTATAATAATTGATAAATAATAATTAATAGTTAAAAATACAAGTAATAAATGAAGATTTTGAAGAATGCATGACAAGATGACCATTAGATAGTTTTATCATCTAGGAAATTAAGTTCTTTCTCAGTCCTTCTGTTTTTGACTTGAGATAATGCAGGTGCCTGCCATTTAAACTGTAGAAATGTGAGAGTAGTCCTTCATGGTCCTGACTACCTGGGTAGTGCACTTTTTAGTCTATAGGTCCAGTAGAGATAGTAGTGATATCACTATGATGCACTCAGCCAAGCACACAACTCTCTGCAGTGTTGTGTGGTCCTTTTTTGTGCAATTTCCATACCAGGCAATGATGCATCTTGCCAGTATATATTCAAAGGCTGCATGATAGATGGACTTCAGAAAGGTTTCTGACAGTCTTAATTTATTTTGTCTGAGATTATAAAGGTGCTGCCTTGTCTTTCTCTCCACAATGTCTGTGTGTAGGGACCACGTTAAGTCACTCCTGACTTTTACCTCAGTGGCAGAATACATTGGAACAGGATTTACAGAAGAAAGAGGGAATAATTTGCCCCCATACTGACTACACAACCCTAAATAAACTAACCATTAATTCTGAATCAAGTTACTGGTTCAATCATTTGTTTAACAAATTCAGTGTAAAAACTACTTACAATTTGATTTGTATTCATAAATGAGGTACATGGAAAACCTCATTTAACATAGGTACAGGGGCATTGCAAATATTTAGTGATGTCCCATGGACTTGCAAATGCATTGTGGGTTTTCCATTTGTTTGTGAATTATATCCTTCAAGCTATTTTGAGAGTTATAATTTTGGTATATATTTTAAAATGTTTTTATCTGCTCTCATATTAAAGATATTAAAGATATCTAGGCATTAGGGAGGTTCTTAATAGATTTTGGAAAAATAATTTGTGAAATTAAAAAAAAATCATCATGTGCTCTTCCTGGAGTACTCAAATTTCAGGATTAAGCATGGATAAATCAAACATTCATGCTATTCATGTTTAGAAGTTTCCAACTATTTAGCATCATCCTGATGTTATTCTCCATCCTGATGTTATTTCAAAGAGAAGCAGAACCAAATATGTAAAGCAGTTCCAAAATTTAGGGTTGGGCAGATGGCTGTGTCTCCTTATAAGAGTTATCCACTTGAGGGATGAATCCTAGAGTTTAACTCCGATATTTAATGGCCCTTACACTATTTTAAGATATAAGTGTCAGGTAACTGATGAATTGGCATTACCTTTTCATTTGAAGATCTTTCCACTTTTTCACATATCAAGGTTAATGTAAGTTTGTTTTCTGTTCTTAAATGGTTAAAAGTGTCCTTCTCCCGCGAGTGGAGGTATAAAATGAAAAGGAATCTGAAGTAGAGAATATTTTGGATTTGCCTTGTCAAGGCAATATGTTGTACTACTTAATTAATTGGAGCATTCCTAAAATATCACTCTAGTTTTACTGTACACACAAAGTAAAACATGAAGGGCACATCTTGAGTGTGCGTCTTAAAACATTATTTCAAGGATTTTGCATGCATAGAAACTAAAATTTACGCATACTACATCTCTCTATGTATTTTGGCACAAGCAATACATTTGTACGATTTTCTAAGATGATGACCAGGCTGTTGATAGAAAGAGTTTCCTGTTGCTTCTACATAAAGATCAGCATTAAAGATGGTGGCACGTAAGAACCGTTGTCCATGTTTATTGATGCTGTGTAAAAACAGTAACTTATTGACTATGATTCTTCTCTCTTATCTCACAGCAATTTCACCAATATAGTTAGTTTACGATTCATGGGTGTGTTCTTGCATAATTTTTTAATACTTTTATTTTCTGGTTTTGACTCCTGTTTCTTAAATGTACTCTTTCTGGATTGTGTTTCATGCCTGGTCTTTTGTCCTCTTTTTTGGCAAAATAAATTCTTTGATTATAAAAACACTTTTGTTTAGTTTTGTACTGGACTAGGAGTTTCATAGTTTATCTCACATCCTTTTTTGTGATCTTCTAGTTAGGTTTTGAAATTTAACAGGCAAAGACCCATTACTGGGCCAGTGCTGGAAGAAGACTACCATTTAAAAAGTGGTTATGCTGCCAGGGATAAGGCCAGTTACTGGAACACAAAAATTAAAGGTTGGTCTGGCCTTTGTGTATTTTTTTAGGTCTGCTTCCTTTTCTAGAATTTGTTTTGCCAGGAAAACATAAAAATCTACTTTTTAAATTTTTGTTTACTTGGCCTTTGCCTTGTTGCAAACTTTTGAGTACATGGCCCTTTCTTCTTTCTTGCACCTTTGGATTACTCAGCATAATTATCAATTATTGTTTTGTTTTTGGTCATTGATAGATCAATTTAATTAAAGATAAGTCAAATTCAGATATCACATTTTCTGTTTATCTCTCATTCTCAATCATAACATTAGATATTGTCTCCATAGACTCGACAATATAAACACTCACCACTTTGAACTTCCCACTTTCCAAATTTGTGGATACCTAAAGACTCTATTTTCTGCAAATTTCCTCAAGTTTATTTTGGCTTTGACCTTGCTTTGTTCTCCGCCTTCATTACTACTTTCCCCTTTTAGTTTTGTTTTACTAGAAATCATTTTAGTTAAGGGTTTCTTACTGGGTGTGCCTCTCTCTTCCACTTCCTGGTTCTAGTACTATATGTGCACATCCCTCTGGTGCCAAAACAGCTGCTTTCAGTAATTACAAAAACAATTCAAGAGGATGAAAGTTTTCTAGTCTCATATTCTTCACATAAAGTCAAGAAATTTTAATAAGTTATTGAAGTCTAGGTAAAAGCTTTGCCTATCAGACTGAGTTAACTAGAGTTTAAGAATTCATTACCTGTTGGACCAGGAAACAAGAGGATTCTACTATATCTACAGACATGCTCAAATTGGGTTGAAAGAGTTAGTATTTATATTATATCGTGTTTAGTTCACATAATTTCTTTTATTTCTTAATATTGTATATGAATTTCCGTAGTTTTAATATTCACTGTTTTCTATTTGTAGGGCAGCTGATTGATTAAACACTGAATGGCTTATGTACCACATATAAAAATGAAACATGCATACTATATTCTATAAGTTGGCTAATAGTGAAAGTAAAGTGTCATAGGTACACAATGGTAACAAAAGAACTTAAAGAATCTTAGTGATAAAATAAACTACTGCAATGTGTTTTTTGCTAAAAGAAGCATGTATTTGTAAATAAAGAGATATCATTACGATAAACATGGTATGTATTATGCCTTATACAAGACTACAAAGTATACTGTTATTATTGCTTTAAAAATGCATTATTTTTCTAACACAATAAGGCAAACTCTAAAATATTATTTACCATGTACTACCCTATAGAACCCAGCCATAGGGGATGCACAAACCAGTGTGTTTCTTCATGCCGATCCCAAGCCCAGATAAATGGGGAGGGTTACATAAAGAAGGGCATCCGGTGTAAAATTTTGCCAAATCAATATGAGGGCAACAATACAAATTTCCATACTGGATCGGTCGAGTCCCAGGTTAACAACGGCTGCCACCAGTACTGTTAGCCAACAGGGTGCAGGAGGAAATTGGGTTACTGTTGGCCGAAGAAGGAGAAGAAGGATAAGAAGAGGTGTGAGACGTGTCCGGAGGCAGGAGGAGAGGAGGAAAGTAAAGGGAGTGGAACTGAGGGTAGGAAATTTGAATGTTGGCAGTAAGACTGGTAAGGGGAGAGAGTTAGCAGATATGATGGAGAGAAGGAAGGTTGATATCTCGTGTGTGCAAGAGACTAAATGGAAGGGGAGTAAGGCCAGGCGGATTGGAGGTACATTCAAATTGTTCTATCATGGTGTGGATGGGAGGAGAAATAGCTAGGAGTTCTAAAGGAACAGTATGTCAAGAGTGTTTTGGAGGTGAAAAGAGTGTCAGACAGAGTAATGATTATGAAACTGGAAATTGGAGGTGTGATGATGAATGTTGTTAGTGCATATGCACCGCAAGTTGGGTGTGCAATGGGGGAGAAAGAAGATTTTTGGAATAAGTTGGATGAAGTGATATACAGTGCACCCAAGGGACAAAAAGTGGTGATTGGAGCGGATTTCAATGGGCATGTTGGTGAAGGAAACAGTGGAGACAAGGAGGTGATGGGTAGGTATGGTGTCAAGGAGAGGAATGAAGAAGGTCAGAGGATAGTGGATTTTGCCAAAAGGATGGACATGGCTGTGGTGAATACGTATTTTAAGAACAGGGAGGAACATAATGTTACGTATAAGAGTGGAGGAAGATGTACACAGGTAGATTACATCCTATGCAGAACAGTTGATCTGAAGGAGATTGAAGACTGCAAAGTGGTGGCAGGGGAAAGTGTATTTAAACAGAATAGGATAGTGGTCTGTAGGATGACGCTGGAGATCAAGAAGAGGAAGACAGTGAGGGTAGAACCAAGGATCAAATGGTGAAAGTTGGAAAAATAAGACTGCACGGTTGAGTTTAGTGAGGAGGAGAGACGGGCACTGGATGGCAGTGAAGAGTTACCAGACAGCTGGGAAACTACAGCAGATGTAGTAAGGGTGACAGCAAGAAGGGTGCCTGGCATGACATCTGGAAAGAGGAAGGAGGAAAAGGAAACCTGGTGGTGGAATGATGAAATACAGGAGAGCATACAGAGGAAGATGATGGCAAAGAAGAAGTGGGATAGTCAAGAGAGATGCAGAAAGTAGACAAGAGTACAAGGAGATGAGGCGCAAGGTGAAGAAAGAGGTGGAGAAAGCTAAAGAAAAGGCGTATGATGAGATGTATGAGAGGTTGGACACTAAGGAGGGAGAAAGGGACCTGTATCGACTGGTTAGACACAGGGACTGAGCTGGGAAAGATGTGCAGCAGGTTAGGATGATAAAGGATAAAGATGAAAACATACTCACAAGCGAGGACAGTGTGTTGAGCAGATGGAAAGAGTACTTTGAGAGGTTGATGAATGAAGAGAACGAGAGAGAGAAGAGGTTGGATGATGTAGAGATAGTGAATCAGGAAGAGCAACGGATTAGCAAAGAGGAAGTAAGGACAGCTATGAAGAGGATGAAAAATGGAAAGGCCGCTGGTCCAGATGACATACCTATGGAAGCATGGAGGTGTCTAGGAGAGATGGCAGTGGAGTTTTTAACCAGATTGTTTAATGGAATCTTGGAAAGTGAGAGGATGCCTGAGGAGTGGAGAAGAAGTGTACTGGTGCCGATATTTATGAATAAGGGGGATGTGCAGGACTGCAGTAACTACAGAGGAATAAAATTGATGAGCCACAGCATGAAGTTATGGGAAAGAGTAGTGGAAGCTAGGATTACATCAGGGATCGGCTCTGATCCCTTTCTTATTTGCAATGGTGATGGACATGGTAACAGATGATATTAGACAGGAGTCCCCATGGACTATGCTGTCTGCTGATGACATTGTGATCTGTAGTGATAGTAGGGAGCAGGTTGAGGAGACCCTGGAGAGGTGGAGATATGCTCCAGAGAGGAGAGGAATGAAGGTCAGTAGGAACAAGACAGAATACATGTGTGTAAATGAGAGGGAGGTCAATGGAATGGTGAGCATCCAGGGAGTAGAGTTGGTGAAGGTGGATTAGTTTAAATACTTGGGATCAATAGTATAGAGTAACAGGGATTGTGGAAGAGAGATGAAAAAGAGAGTGCAGGCAGGGTGGAATGGGTGGAGAAGAGTGTCAGGAGTAATTTGTGACAGACGGGTATCAGCAAGATCAGAAAGGGAAAGTCTACAGGACGGTAGTAAGACCAGCTATGTTATATGGGTTGGAGACGATGGCACTGATCAGAAAGCAGAAGACAGAGCTGAGGTGGCAGAGTTAAAGATGCTAAGATTTGTACTGGGTGTGACGAGGATGGATAGGATTAGAAATTAGTACATTAGAGGGTCAGCAAAAGTTGGATGGTTGGGAGACAAAGTCAGAGAGGCAAGATTGCGTTGGTTTGGACAAGTGCAGAGGAGAGATGCTGGGTATATTGGGAGAAGGATTCTAAGGATAGAGCTGCCAGGGAAGAGGAAAAGAGGAAGGCCTAAGCAAAGGTTTATGTATGTGGTGAGAGAGGACATGCAGGTGATGGGTGTAACAGAACAAGATGCAGAGGAAAGAAAGATATGGAAGAAGATGATCTGCTGTGGCCACCCTTAATGGGAGCAGCCAAAAGAAGAAGAAAATGTACTCTCCTATAGGTGGCAGAAGAGGGACTCATCAGTGATTTCCCAGACACCCATTTCTTTAACTAAACAAGAGTCTCTGCTGTACAGTTAACTGAATGGAGACAGTACTGAATGATGGATAATTAGCTTGGAACAGGACGCAAGAAGACAACAGTACATAAAATGAGAAGAATGAAATGTGAAAGAGACATTAAGAACTACAGTATTCTAAGGAAATATCGCAGGGTAAGAGAGAAAGTTAGGGTAAAACAGAGTACTTTAGAGGTATTAATTTTTTTATGTATTGTGTTCTTTTTACTATTGCATATTGTGAAATTAAACTACTTTTTTGCATTCACATTTTAGTCTATGGATACTGAAAGCAACACACCAATAATTCACTGCTCCCACAGTTGAATTAGCTGAATCATAAGGTATTTTTCAAGGTGTTGTAATTAATCTTTCAAAGAAGCCAATACGTAATTGCTCTTTGAATACTGTGAAAATAAAAATAAGTAGTACATAAGAAGTTAATTTGAAAGGTATTCATTATAAAACACACTGTAATATTTTGTACTTTCCTGACTTATCATTACACAGTGCCAAGTGAGTCAAGTGTGGCATGGATGTGCTGCCAGGCTGAGACATACACTCTCCATAAACTTGATGTTCTCCTCATTTTCATTTAATGTCTCCCTGGTTGCATCTACTGCTTCCTACCATAACAATGTCAACCTAACTGAAGTTGCAAGACTCTAATATTATGATGACCTTGAATACTTTACAACACTAAAATTTGTCACTTGACAGATCTTTTCTTTGTTCCTTTGTTTAATAAATTACTTTTACTACATGTACTTCCCTTACAAAGTGTTACAAAATAGATACAGTATATCAAACAGCAAGATACATGATCTTCACAGTTTTTCATTCTACTTTTTTGGTTATAACAGAATTTAGGACATGGTGAAAAGTGTTCCAAAGGAAAAAAAAAAGACTAAACACCATTAAAATATACAATCTAGAATCCAGCGGTTAGTCCACTCACCCACTTTCTGAAAACTCTGTTGCACAGTGTTTAAATTCTGTTTACACTAGCTCTATGCCAGTTCAGCCTACATCCAACTCATCCCCTTACTATAAGCTCAAATGGAAACTGAAAAAGAATGGCTTTAAATCCATTTCTCAGGATGCTTCAATAACAACCCTCATAATCATTTACAGGGTTATTGACTTCCTCAACAGAGCTTTTTTTGTGAAGCCAGGTCTTTCTGGACATGTGAATGTCAATATAAATGAACAAAGTAACCTAATGTTACCTGGCACTGACTGTTCCCAATATAAGGCTACATGATTGTAAATTTACCACTTTACCACACAGGCACACTAGACTGACACTGGTCTTATACCCACCCTCAACAGCCTTTCTGTTAGACAAGTACCTACAGAGTATTTACGATTGGGGTGATCTTTAAATAAATGGTGCACACAGTCACACTACAACTGTTTATCCCCCAGTACTCTCTTTTGATTCCCTTACTTTATATTCAGGAGCCAGTAATCCCTTAAATGGACATAAACCCTTCTACCTGTAACCATGGGTCTTAATAATTAAGTATGGATCATCTCTGGTTTATATCTGTTACCACCTCACTGCCTCCTAATCTTTCTAACCCATGCACCATGATGCAAACTCAACTCAAATCAAGTCAAGTACAGTATATAAGAATATTATTATTAAATAGATATTTAATATTTGGCACATTATAAAAATGACTATATTATGTAATCATGGGACATATCCGGTCCTCCAGAAAGTTAAATTATCAACATATAAACGCAATAGAGATGTTTTCTTCGGTCTCATCTCAATATTGGCAGAAATTGATGCTAAGAAAAAGCTGCATGCGATATTTTTTTGATGCCATCCGAATGCATATCCGACCAAACCAAATATTGAAAGCCCACGTGGAGAGTCTAATTCGTTGCAATAAGCAGAAAAATTTGCTATTCAAGCCGTGTTCAACCGATGCTACAGATGGCAGAAAAACGCTCAGTTCAGACACCCGTGTGGACAGGGCCTAAATGTGTGCCAGAAGAAGCTGGCAAAGAAAGGTCAATCATCTGTCTTTTGTGTCTCAAGGCTTCACCCCTCCTCTAGATTATGAATTAACATTTGGATTACAATTTCTTTCTGGTTTTATCTGCTTGTCTTGTGCCTGCTTGTTTGTATGATTTAACCTGGGGCAGTACATATCTTCGTCCAGGGAGCACTTCCAACTTCAGACTTTCACACAACAACTGGAGAATGGCAAGACTAAACTTTAGTAATATTTAGGAAACTATTTATTTGGCATCTTCATTCAATTTCACCACCATCACATCTTATTGTTAACTGTTTTGTGCTCAGTGTTTAGTCAGGTGTTATATGTCTAGTGTTAATTAAATAATTATTGCTGTTGGGGGAATTGGGGAGGGCTTTTGCATATATGTTAGTTTTCTAATTTTGTTTTCCTTCTTTATTTGTTTAATATGCACTTTATTATCAATTCTTTTGAGCCTCTTTATTGCGTGTCTGTGTGTGTGGGTCTGTATGCGAGCCAGGTCAGGTGACTGAAAACTGATGACTGAGACTGGTTTAGATATATATACACCAGTTTAGATATATATAAATTCAGTTAGATAGCTCAGTTTAGATATATATATATACACACCATATATCTGAACGTTCTTATCTGAACGGATGTATTCAAACCAATGTATATATCCAAGCCAATGTATCTCAACCAATATATATATATCTGAACCAGTGTATGTATATATCTGACCAGATGTATCCAAACCAATGCATATATTCAAGCCAATGTATATGAAATAATATATATAGTTGAACCAATTTATATATTTACAAACCAATCTTTTTTGCCTGAACGGTCCCTCATATGTGAGTGTGACTTTTCCGTTGAGGACAGTAAGCAACCTGCATATGCCACTGGCTTGTTCTGTCCATCTTATTGTCATTGTTACAATACTGTTGCAAATCATTCAGGACTCATCATGTCACAGATCATTACAGTTTGCTCATCTAATTTGAAATATGCTAGACATGGTTCACTTACAAGTGCTCCTTTCAACGCAATACAGGCTTTCTCAGTCTCTGAAGATCACTTAAACATCTGTCTTCTTCTACGTTAGTTTTCTAAGGGGTATGGGTATACTGTATGTTAATAATTTGAAATTAACCTAATCAAAAATGCACACGTGTCTAGGAATGAGCCCAAAAGGTGGAGTGGTGGATCTGTGGCTAAAGGATCTGTACTGGTAACTAGAAGGTTGCCAATTAGAATCCCTGCGATGACAGAAGTAATGTTACTCCATTCAGCCCTTGTGCAAGGTCCTTAACCTGCAATTCCTCCAGGGAAGCTGTACAAATAGTTGACCCTGCACTGTGGAGTAAGTTGAGAAATGTGAAAAATAACAAATTCCTAATACAATTGTATGTGGTAATTAAAGGATTAAAAAAGTCTCAAAATCAAAAGTTCAAAATTCTCAGGACTCTGTATATTTTCTCATTTTTTTTGCATCTGATTTAATTCCTTCTGCAGTGACCAAATGTTAAAGTTATCTAAATATTTTTCAGGACAAAACTCTCATTTGTAATGTTCAGTTAACTTACTCATGAACATTTTGCTGTTCATGCTATGCATTAGTCATCTTTTATGTGTTGTTATCCAATCCTGTAAAATTTCATGTCTCTTATACTTCTGCATGTCTGCTGCCTCACTATGTTCTGTGGTTCTGCTTTTTAATATTTCATAATTTCCCCTTGAAAGATTTTAAAACAATTACAAATTCAGTATAATACCGACATTATGAGAAAAGCATTGTTTTTGTATACTGATGTCAGTAATAATAATATAACAGCTATTTTGCAATGCCATGGTTGGGAAGGCTAATTGTTGAAAATGTTTGCTTCTTTTCTATAAATCACATAAATTACTAGCTGAATAATTTGTTTTATAATTTAACATATAATATTGATAACTGAGAGCTGTTCATGCCTTTTCGAGATTGATAACTAATGGCTGTTCATGTCTTTTAGAGATCAACATTACATTTTAACTTAAACAACAATCAAAACAGACAAAACATTCCCTATTCATCAAAGAACAGCAGTCAAATGCCTTTGTGGTTAGTTATATGTTTTAGCTTTACTCTCAGTTTGTTAACTCTGCTTTTTCTGCAATTAACAATGGTATGTTTGCATTACTTTTTTGCAAGACAAATTACATTTTTTCAGACTATATGATCACTAGTCAAAATTGTGTGTAACTTTATAGTTCACAAACTATATTCCTCCAAGAGATGTACCAAGTATTATCAAGTTTACCTGGGTTTGTATTTCTAATGCATCTTTTCATTTTAGCATAAAAGGGCTTAGACAATGGAGCACTTGTTTTCAATCCAAATAACTGTTATTCATGCTAATTTGTGTGATTTTAACTGAAACATGAATATTTATAGTGAGCAAAGAGTCACTAAATAGTATAAAAAAAACAAGAAACACAAGGGGAAAAAGAACTAAGGATTCAGACACACATTTTACAAGGGTATCAATTCATAGAAAATGTGTAGTTGTAGAATGAGACAGGAACACACACCGATTTAAAATTAATGACCCTGCTTATTTTATGGGAGATAAGGGCAAGAGTGGATATTAATAGTTTCAGGAAGATATGGTCTAATGACAAAACTGAAAGATTTTAAGCCTGTTATATTTGCAAAGGACACTACAAAAGGGCAATTGCTCGTAAAACTATTATTTTAAAAATACCACCAGGGCTTGCACTGTTCCATTCAGGATTTTATGTGAAATATCATTAAAAAGTGAGCTCCACTTAACTTCTGCGTATTATTTTTTGTTCTTCTTTAAGTTTAACACTCCACAACTAGGCTAAGCCATTAGAATGCAGCTGTACAAAGAACAGATACAATTAAAAAGCTCAACATTTCAGCAGCTAATAATTATGCATTCACTTTTGCTAGCTAGTGCTAAGAAAATTTACCACACACCTTGACTAAACTGCCCTTTTTTCATCATACTTGCATCATCGGATATGAGCAATATTTACCGTGAGACAGCAGCAGCCTCAATAGCAGTGGTGATGCTCAGGGAACGAAGAACAAAATTGTCCCACAGAGACCCAAGTAAATGCAGCAATACTTTCTCCCCTTATCCAAGTAATAAATTACACTGAATTAACACAGCTTGCAGACACTGAAAACACCACAGACTGCCCTGTCTTATTCAGCTCTTTGTACACACATTGCTTAATGTAACTATTAACTAAAAAGACCTGGAATAAACAATGCTTTACTACTTCACAAATTCTAATAGAAAGAGAATTTTATATTAAGTTAAAAAGTATTTTGGTATATGTATTTGAATTAAAATATATTATCATATATTAATTTATATTTAAGCAGGGAATAAAACCAGATGGCAAATATTTTGTTTGTTCTTTAATATACATACAGGACAGTTTGATGTCTCTTGTGAAAAGTTATGAATTGAAGGATGTATAATCAGAATTAAAATATCTTAATTTACTATGTATGTTTGCACTTTTACTATTAAGAACAGTTCATGTTGAGACTATGTGCAATACTTGCACCACTACAGACAACATGCAAATTTGCTACCCAGATGCTTTTCAGTACATCTGCTTACCAACAAATGTTTTTAAATTCATCATTCATGTTTCTGTGTACAGCTGTTTCATTAAACAAGTCTGTGTTTTTTTTTCCCATAATAAAAAGAGATTCCCATTTTTCCTAGCATTAAAAAAAGACTATACAAGTTCAAAAATATGAACAACAAGCAAAAGGGCTTTATATATTTTGATAAGGAAATAAAAAAGACAATAGTCATCATTTGTTAAACTATCACACTCTGAGCAGCCTATAACTAATTCATTGAAATTTCAGTAAAAATAATGGTCAATGTAAATAGGTTAAATATGAAAATTAATTCAGAATCTGCTTACTGTTAGCTGTGTTCTCAACACTACTAAGCAAATATTGTGACTTTAAGTTTACTAGACTAAGCAGGCTTTGAAAATAAATAATTTGATGGACTACAAATAAAGTTATAGTTTGCAATAACAGCAATTGTACAGAATTTAATTTGAAGGCACATTATAAAAATGCAAAATATAAAGCATGAAGAGAACATAATTCCTCTCCTAGAGTAAAGAAAAAAAAAAACAGTTATTTTATTAAAGAAGCTGACAGCAACAAACAATCAACTTCTGTGAGGCAGAGAAAATCAGTTTTCTGCAAGGATCTTTCTGTGTTGTCAAGTAATAATTCTTTTGTGATTCAGGGTACAATCTAATAAATTCATGAATCACAGATTCGATGCTGCTTTGCAGTTTTGACCATTAGAAAATTTATCTTATTTTTACTGCTTTGCTTTAATTTTTTAAATATCGGAATATATTATTTTACATTCCAAATAAGTAGTATAAAGCTTAGAATGAATTGCTTCACGCACATTTCTTCACATAAGAGGGCTGGTATGGCATGGTAAAATAGTAATAAAATATTGCTGTTTGACAATACAAATGAGGATCTTACAGGTATATCTTCAATACATCTGTGATAAAACTACAGTAGTGTGTTTCTGGCAGATAGAAATCACAAGGGGAGCACCAAGTGAGCTTACAAATACCCTATTGGTCCCCTAAAGCTAGAGTCATATGGTTGATGGACAAAAAAAGAAAAAAAATTACTAAATAGTAGTTTACTGGTGTGTGACTACTGTATTGTTCTAGCAAATGGCAAAAATAGTTTTCTTAAATACACTCAATTATGACTTGACTTGATTTGTATAAAAACATATGGAAACAACAAAAGTGAATGTTATTCAGTTTTCATTCTGCTATTACTATGCTGCCAGTTAATTAATGAATTAGGTTATTCATGAAGATTTCTGTCCCTAATTATGTCATTTTAATTTTTTGATTGCCTTTTTGTTTTTATAGTGAATTGTTTCCTTTGACATGGCAGGGCTTAGAAGACTTTGCGCCGATAGTGATATCCCCAAAAATGATACTGTATTAAAGAAATATGTTCATACACACACTATTTGTAATGCTCATGGTTTTTCGGTCTATGTCAACATTTTAAATGATTCAGTACATATTGGTATAAAGCCTACGGTATAATTTTCAGAAGATGCATTCCTATCTAGGATGATTCTTTTAAACATATGCTATGATCAGACAGTCAGTCATTTTCCAACCCGCTAAATCCTAACACAGGGTCATGGAGGTTTGTTGGAGCCAATCCCAGCCAGCATAGTGTGCAAGGCAGGAACAAACCCCGGGCAGGGCACACACACACACACACACCCATGCACGAAGCACACACTAGGGACAATTTAGGATCGCCAATGCACCTAACCTGCATGTCTTTGGACTGCAGGAGGAAACCAAAGCACCTGGAGGAAACCCACGCAGACATGGGAAGAACATGCAAACTCCAAGCAGGAAGGACCTGGGAAGCAAACCCAGGTCTCTTTACTGCGAGGCAGCAGCGCTAGAATTGGATCAGAGATGTTAAATAGTAAATTTTGTTGTAATAATTTACAAGAGATTATTTCTCGTATATTACTATGTACCGATTAAGCTAAATCTATCTATATATAATATCAAACATTTGTCTGTCTGTCTGTCCGCTTTTCATGACAGAACTGCTTAATAGATTTAGATCAGGTTTTTCATGAGCATTCTAGTTGATTTAGCAACTTCTCTCACTGTGCTATGTATTATAGTTCACTTGTGGTACCGATTTATTTGCATGAATCTGAGAGACACACAGTGGACCAAGGGGAGGGGGCCAGGGCCCGTCTCACTCACGCACCAGTATCAGGGCATTCCTTACCTCCACTTAGCTAGTGAACGAGAGAACTACTTAATAGATTTAGATGGAGTTTTTTTCTATAATTTCCTTGAACATTCCGGTTGATTTTGCAACTTCTCTCATCGTGCTAAGAATCATAGTTCGCTTGCAGGAGTGATATATTTGCGCTAATCTGAGACAGAGGCTGCAGGCCAAGGGGAGGGGGAAGCATGTCGTCAGGAGTAGGGAGTCGGGCAGGGCCATCCTCACTGTCCTGTTTCACTACTACACGGGCAGAACCGCAGGGGACAGCTAGTTAATAATATATTCAAAGCCAAACCTACCTACTAAATGATATAACACACTGCTTAGGGCCAACAGCTAATTACTTTTCCAATACTTTGCTGGAAACTGAGCTGCAATCTCAAAAATTCCATTACTAACAAAAGATGTTTGATAAACAAGAGGTGACCATTCAGTTCATCTAGGTTGCTTTGTTAGCTAAGAGCTAGGCTGTGACAATAACCCAGCCAGATACTTTTTGAAACTGCAAATTGTTCAGGTTCATCTACATGACTCAGTAGCTTACATTTGATTTCCATTACTTTTTTATGAAAAAAGTACTTCAATGCTAGTTTTAAATGCATTTCCAGTTTACTTACATTGGCATCTTTGAATACATGATTTATTTGCCTAATCAACAAAGACCTACTGAATCAAATGTATCTGTGTCTTTGAGAATTTTGCTCTGCTCAAGACAAAAAAGTGTAACTCCCTGACCATACATTACAAAATCACCAAATGCTAGCAACATCATGCAAAATACTATATGGCAGTTACTAGCAGAGAAGAATAGAACATACACAGAATTTTAACTTTTTTTTTCCTGTTTCAATGATAATTAATTCTTCATTGGTTTTGGTAAATGAAGGGGAAACAAGAAATGCCAGCTCTGAGCCACTTTGCATAGGGACTGTTTGTCTCTTTAGATTGTTGTCTAAGTTAAAATGTAACCTTAATCTCTAAAAGGCACGAACAGCCATCAGTTATCATTGTTACATATTAAATTATAAAACAAATCAGTCTTCCAGTAATTTATTATAGAAAACAAGCAAAAATATTTAAAAAATTAGCTTTCCCATCCATGGCATTGCAAGGTGGTTGTTATGTTATTATTAATGGCATCATTATACAAAACAATGCTTTTCTCATAATCTGGCTATTATACTGAATTTGTAACTGCTTTAATAAATCTCCCAAGGGAAAATTCTCAAATATTAGGAAAACATGCACAGGGAATATCTCCAATATGTGTTAAAGTGAGAGCACAAGCCATTGAGAAAGTATGTGAAAAGGAATGAACATTCAAAATGAATCACTGTTTTAAACTATTTGTCCTCAATAGATACCATAGATAACTTGGTTGTGCCACCACCTTCATTTCAACTGTTTAGGAAGTTATTTCAGCTTCTGCTTTACTTTATTGGCGCTTTACTTTACTCACATATAGAGCATGTAATGCATGCTGATGTCATCCCTGTAGGTGGATTATAGTGAATAGTATAGATTAGGTGCAAGCTGGTGAGCATTGGTACTTGGACAGGTAAACAGCACACTTGAAAGCAAGGGTGATTAAACAGTTACAGTATCTATAGTTGTGTCAGTTAAAAAAAAGGAAATGGTGAAGAGAATTTCTTAGGAAAACAGATAAGCTTAACAGAAAGTCGAGAAAATAAAAAAATCACTTTCAACAGGCAGCTTAAGTGAGTCAGTAGCAGAGGGGAGAAAGCATTTAGTAGTGAGAAAACTTTAAACAGTTCATACAGGGGCTTAGCAGTAAATATTAAACAGGTCCAATGGTTTGCTAAACTTATAATGAATTCATATTTATTTTTCAAGGGGCTTAGCTGTCACTGAAATAAACTTAAATCATGAGGTTCAAACCATTTTTAGGACCTTGCAGAGCTGGATATCTCCAAGGTGATAGGTAGAGATGAAGAGCCACAACGGGTCACTTCAAAACCATTCTCAAAAAAGAGAGAAGTAGTGATTGTGGAGGACTCAATTAATTAGGGGAATTCAGATGCGGGGTGCTCTGGAGACATACAGTCTGGTACAGTGTGTTGCTTTCTGGGTACACAAGTAGGAGGTTGAAGGTTGGATAGGCACTTGGCCAGAACACAGGTGGACAAATGACATGCCTAAGGGCAGGCTATCAGTTCAACAATCCAAATGTAGGGGCCTCAGAGGACAATAGCTTCAAGCACAGTTTAACAGTGGTCAATGTAAGCAAGTCTCAAATTTCATGTTTTAATTTCAGAGTACACAGACAATAAAATGCATAAATTTCAACAAAAACTAAAAAAATAAAATAAAAAGCTGTCAATTTGCTGGACTTCTCACTACATTCATAATGGCTAACACGGTACAAAACCCTAGTACTACAGACAAACAAAATACTGAAATGTACCGCTACTACAGACATACAAGACACCGAAATGTACCACTACTACATGGAATTGAAGACCCAGTGGACCAAACTGGCACACATGGACAGCGACATCTTCTTAACGAAATACAAAAAGGAAAATCTTATCCCAAAAGGCATCATGATAAGGAATCCAACCATACACACCTATAATACTCAGCTGGCAGAGCAACTCTGTTCTAGGACATCTGCAAGGATAAGAAACCACTTAATCAAAATTTTCTATAACATTAAGAAAACCATGCAAGGAGAGATCCAAGACCTCATCCTGCTCTTTGGAAATTACAGGCAGGAGACGATAAAGGAGCTACATCTATATTACCAAAGACTCCAGAAACTTCTTATTGTCAATAAAAAGAAAAAGCTGCATAGACTGTGGGAGAAAGCGGGAGACTTAATGGCAAAAAACAAAGAGCAACAGACCTGCATTGTTAATCTTTCCTCATACACACCAAATGAAGCAAAGACTTCAGTACTTACAAAGGAACTCTCATATCGTCCTGCAAAGCCCAATGATAACATCAGACTCTGAAGTGATATGGAAGAATTCTTCAGAAAACTCAGACTTTCAAAGAATTTTTCCACAAGAAAGAAAATGGTGATACACATGAACCAACAACAAGCAGTTATAACAACCCCACTAATAAATCCACATGGATATCTGAGGTTGGCAGAAACTCCATCCTGGAAAATTATGTAGCCTGCTTCCGACAGAGAGTGAAACCAGGGAGCTATGCATTATTACAAACTATGGGAAGATCCCACAGATCTCTACAAGAGGGAACTAAAAAAGATGCCATTAGGAATCATGTAAACAGTTTAATTCCTCAGAACCCCCAAAATGGGTTACTTTTACATGCTTCCTAAAATCCACATGGAAGGGAACCCAGGAAGGCCTATAATCTCAGGAACTGGCTTCCTTACAGAATATGTTTCAGGTTGGGTGGACCACATCCTTAAATCCCCTCGCCCACAATACAACCAGCTATATCCAGGACACCACTGATTTCTTAAAAAAAAACTGTCTGGTATAGGTCCCTTACCTGAGGGAACCGTACTGGCCACAATGGATGTTGAGGCACTTTACACAAACACCCCCCATGATGATGGCATATTGGCATTTGAAACGTACCTCAAACAACATGACTTGCCCACAGAGTCAGTTATACAAATGATAAAATTCAGTCTGACACATAATTTATTCTTATTTGGACAAGACTTCTACTTGCATCAAGTGGGGACTGCAATGGGCTGTTGGTTTGCACCTCACTATGCAAACCTATTTTTGGAAAAATTGAAGGAAGATTTTATGTCAACGTGCATTTTAAAACCAATGTTGTATCTCTGTTACATAGATGACATCTTCATAATCTGGACTGCCAGTGAGAAGGATCCCTTCCATTTTCATAATGAATATAATTCTTTCCACCCCAACATAAAGCTGAAGCTGAATCACTCAAAAACAGAAGTCAGCTTCCTTGACACTTCCTTGTAACTTCTTTTTTTACAAACCGACAGACAAATGGACCTACCTGAGAAGTGATAGCTTCCATGCCAAGCATATAAGGCGCTCCATTATTTTCAGCCAAGTAATACAATACAACCATATTTTCTCCAACCCTATAGACCGAGATAAACAACTGTAGGATCTTAGACAACATTTCATCAGACAAGGTTATACCCCCAAAACACAGATTTCAAATAAGAAGAGCTACTGCCATACCCAGAGACAACCTACTGGAATATCAAAACAAAGATAAGAACTGCATTCCCCTTATTGTCACCTATAACCCACATCTTGAAGCATTTTGAAAAATTAAAAAAGAACTTCAGCCAATGCTAAACAATGACGAAACGCTGAAAAATGTATTTCCAGAACCTCCCCTCCTGGCATACAGACAACCACCAAACCTACAGCAACTAATTGTCTAAAGAACACTAAGGGAACCAACAGAAAATGGCACATCTCCCTGCCTACAAAAAAGATGTAAAACGTGTGCTCACATTTATGATATAGATCATGTAGTTATACCACACTGCCGACTAGAACATCATATAAAGGCATCATTTTCCTACAAATCATTTAATGCGGTCTACCTAATTCTCTGCATGAAATGTCCTGACACTTTACTCTATGTGGGAGAAACTGGACAAGCACTTCGCCAAAGAATTAATTTACACAGGTTGCACATCAAGCATGGCGAAACACAGATGTTCTTGTAGCAGCCCACTTTAACAGCAATAGACAAGGTGAGAGGGACTTTAAAGTCACAGTGCTTATGGGCAACTTCAAAACACAGCAAGAGAGAAAAGAAAGTCAAACTTCCTTCAGACGTCAAATTGGTCAAAAATAAGGTTTGAAAATTTATTTTAAAAATAAGTAAATATTCACATATATTTCAACTTAGGTTATGTTTCTTGTTTGCACACATTTTTTAATGAGTTATTATGAATGTACCAGTGGAACTATCAAAAACAAAAGCAAGCAGGAAAAAAATAATAGCAATACTTGGTCAAGTGTTAAATTTAAATACAAGTCCCTTCGTCTGTGCGGGTAAATACACTCTATAAAGGAGAGGCATCTGCACAGCCATCTTGTCTTCAGTCTAGAACTTACAGCTGAGTGAGCAAGAACTTATGATAGCAAGCCATAAAATCATCCATAAAAAGGAGCTAAAATCTTTATAAGCCATGCGTACTGGCAGAGCACCACACAGTTTTACTTTTTTACTTATATATATTTTTACCTTTTTACTTGTCAGCAACACACATTTGTAGCCCAGATGAAATTGGCCAGGATTGCTTAAACAAGCAAAATACAGGTATTATTTTATTTTTCCCTTTCTAAGTGAACTTTTCAGTGCCAGCAGTCAATGAAGAAAAAATGGGATTAAACTAAATGTGGTCTTTTTTCTCCTTGACAGATGCAGCAAAATTCTAATAAAGGTGGCCTGAGTATTTTTAATTACACCTCATTGTTTTAGGCATTATGAGCCAAATAAGACGGAGTGTAATTCTGTGACGCCACATAATGGTGAAGAAACCTAAATTAAATATCTGTTACTGACACTGAGAAGTTTCAAGGGAAATTGAAGTAATAATAACAGATAAACCAGAAGTATGCTAATTATTTTTCATTTGCATCAATGTGAATGTGTTAGCATAAAACCAATCAGGAATCACAGTTAAGTGAATCAGAACAGGGTGAAATGAACGATAATTTTAGGGTACTGGAGAAGTATTTAGAAAAAATGCGCGTAGATCAAAAAAGGGAATGAGGGATAAGAAAAAAAAAACTATCCCAAACTTCACTGTGAAAGGGTATGGCTGTAACTTTCACTAATGAAAATAACAAGCTAACCATTCAAAATTTCAAAAAAGCTGATTGTGGAAGTGGAAGTGATGTGCAAAAATAGATTAGCAAAACACTGCAGCATTGCATAGCATGTTTGGAATAACACAGTGCCAAAATTAGTGCAAGGTAAAACAAACATTGCTTTGAATTGAAACATTTGAATAGAAACATATGGACAGCTGATGGTGCATCTATGCTGACACCTAGGCATAACTGGTATAGCAGGGTATATGAACACTAGCTCAGACATAGTCTTATAAATAAAATATATATAATAAAAAATTAGGTAAAATGATTTAATTTACTAAAAAGGAAAAAATACACTTTTCTTTAACCACAATTTTCATGGTTATATATGACTAAATAAAATCGTGAGGTGCACATAATTTAACTGATTCAAACAATTTTTGAAACATGTTTAGCATTGTGGGGAACTACAATGTTGTTGCTTTTTTAATATTATATGATGAAACTAGCTATTCTATTAATTGATTGAATTAATTTATTTATGTGCACCCCATTATTTTATTTAGTCACATATATCCATGAAAATTGTGGTTAAAGAAAAATGTCTTTTTTTTAGTGAATTTATAACTAAATAAAATTATTGTAGTTAAAAAATTTTTTTATATATTTTATTTTTTACTTTTGGAGTATTTTGCAAATGATTTTTCTTTAATATTTTTTCATGAACGGTAAGCTTCTTTAAGTATTACGTAATATATCTTCTTTGCAGAATTATTTGAATACTCAAAATAATTATATTTTGGTCTCTTTTTTTCTGTTCAGGCTCTTATGGGATTAGCACTTGGTTGCTGCGAAAACAAAAATGGACGACAAAACGGTAAGCTTACGCTAATACTTCTTCACCATGATTATTAAGGCTACTCCTTCGCAAGAGCAAACAAGTAAAATTTGCATGCATATTTACTGACTCACTGGAAGAGGCAAGTGGGGGCAATCTGACACATCTCTCATTTGTATGCTTCTATATCACACTATTTTCTCTTTTCGTCATTGTTGTGTATGCGCTAACTGAAATTGCATAACCACTGATTAGGGTGAAATTAGTTATGTAATTGCATCTGTTTTGATGGATTATTATATTGTCATCGATACTGAATATGTATGCAAAATTTGAAGAAATTCACTTTGCCAAAAGTAGGTTTAAAATCAGTTGCAAGATTTGACCCCGACAAACAAACAGAGGAGTTAGATAAAAATGTTTAAACAACAGTCTAGTATTAAAATCATTAGCAACAGAAATATAATTTTTTATTTACTATGATACAGCATATTCCTTATGGATTACTTAATAATAAGTATGGCTGATTCAAATTTTGTTCTTTTGGTTGCTGGATTAGATTTAAAAATCCTGTGTACCACATATGGAGAATAGACTAATACTGGTAAATCGACCTTTCTTTGAGAAAGACATTGGTGACCAGCTGTTGTCCTCTCTTCTCTCTTTCAGGCATTTCTTGCTGTTCTTTCTTTTACTGAAACACTGAATCTGTCTTAGAGATTTCAATTAAGCAAAACAAATAGAGCATACTTACACAATTTGTATCAACACAACTTTTAGGCTTTATAAGTAATCAACAATATTTGGGACAGCTGGAGGAACTGTTTGCATGAAATTCCAAGGCTTATTTAGCCTCCATTGCAGCACAAAGGCTGTATTTAATTTAAAAAAATTAAAAAGCCTTTTTGTATAACTCTGAAAAATACATTTGCCAGTTCTTTTTCAATCCCAAACTTCACTTTTAACGTCTGGCAGTTAACAGTACCTTTGTGCTACACATGGACAAAAGGAATTGTATATTATTAATACATGATGGGAGACACTGTTTTACAGGAAGCAACATCTAAGTAAGTTTAAGAGGTTTATGTTGACACAACATTTTCTTCATCTAGACAATGCACAGAAGTGATTACAAAGGAAAATGCTAGTATTATAATGCAAAAACTGTCAAATACATATCAAGGGGCAAATGATATACAGTAATCATGGGGAACTTTAAACACCCGAACATTAACTGGGTTAGCCTTACAAATAACAAAGCAAAAGAACAGGAATTTCTGGAAGTAAGCTGTGACTGTTTTTTAACAGAATATGTTAAAGCATCAACGAGGGTGGTCAGCTGTCTAGATTTAATATTCTGTAATAATCAGGATAGAATTGAAGAAGTAAAGATGACTGAACAGCTAAAATCTACTGACCATAATAAAAACAGATTTTACATTATTTTGGTAGAGTGCATATTAAGAAACTAAAACAGTTCAATTTAATTATAATAGGGCAAACTTTGAGCAGAAGTGTCAAAGCCTATGTATGATAAATGGGGATAAGCTTTTAAGTGTGGAGACAGTAGAGGAGATATAGGGCAGATTTAAAAGTGTTTTATATAAAATAAAGGACAAGTTCATCTTAACATTTAGAAGCAAGAAATAATTAAAGAAAACTTCAAGGTGAATAAATAAGCAGCTAAAAAGGATGTTACAAAGGAAAATAAAAGCTATGTAAAGTATTAAAGACTAATAATTCCAGCACTAACTGGGACGTATGAGATCATGAGAGAAATAGGTAAAGGATATTAGGAAGGCAAAAAAACTGTTGATGAGAAGTAGTGCAGAAAAAGTGAAAAATGACCAAAACAGATTTATTTTTTTAATATTTTACTATAAAAGAATGACAAAGGAGGAGTTTAAAAACATTAGAAATAGTAAAGATGAGCTTAAATATACCATCACTGAAATAGTAAATACTTTGAACTTACATTTTATTGATGTTTGTATGTGTTAAAAAGTCAATAACCTTCCAAAAGTAACAGATTTGGAGATTGTAGAGGGATAAGTACTGCTTAGATTAAATTGACTAAAATCTAACAAATCACAAGGGCCAGATAACATTTATCCTTGAGTGCTTAAGGAAGTTACTGAGTACATATTTAAACTCTTGGCACATACTTTTCAAAAATATCTGCTCACTGAAGAAATTCCTAAAAACTAGAGGCTAATAAGCATTATCCCTTTATGTAAAAAAGCTGACCAGGCTACTCCAAGTTACTATAGGCCGAAAAGATTAATGTATATCACATAAAAATGATGTCCCTCAAGAATCAGTGCCTAGGCTGCTGCTCTTATTAATTATAAATAAACAATCAGGGACAAAAATATAATCAATAACCTGGTTAAGTTTGCAGATGATAACAAACTAGGTGGAAGGGAAAATAATGTAGAATCAGCTAAATTGTTACAAAGGGACAGCATACACGCTTAAACAGATTTGTGTCAGTACATATAAGGTATTACACATGGAAAGTAGAAATGTTAGTTTTGAAAATACAATCGGAGGTTTAAAACTTGAAACTACACTTTATGAGATTTTAAAGAACAGGTGATAGGTTGATTCTAGGACTAAGAGGTATGAGCTATGAAGAGAGATTGAAGGATTTTAACCTCTTAAATTTAAGCAAATGTAGATTAAGTGGTGACATGATCGAAGATCTTAAAATTAAGAAACGATTTAGTACAGTGGATCCTAGTTGTTGCTTTAAAATAAATCTGCAAAAAGAACACGGAGGCACAATTGGGATTTTGCGAAGGACTGATTTTACACAAATGTTAGAAGGCTCTTCCTCAAGCAAAGAACCATAGATACATAGAATAAATTACCAAGTAGTGTGGTTAAGAGTTGGAGTTTACTATCCTTAAAATCTCAGATTAATGTTATTTTAAACAATTTAGGTGAATAGGATGGACAAGCTTGTTGGGATGAATGGTCTGTTCTCACCTTAATTTTCTAATGAACTAATTTATTAATCATGAAAATTTTAAAAATTGCAATTTTTGCATTATTATTATTGTTTGTAAGTATTAGTCTGCTGTGATTGGCACTGAGCTGCAAAGTTACACTTTTTGCAATTTTTTATTTTGGTGCTTTTAAAATGGTTGATTTATTGGAAAATGTATCCTTATTCCCATTATTTTTACTTCTCTCTGTGATAACATATCCTTTCTACACCAAAGTTCTCATCATATACAGTAGGCATACATATATTTAGACAACTGTGACTTTATTGCAAACTTAACATATCAAAGAGAAATTGTTTATGTACTGTATGAATATATTAGATGCTTATGTATTGCAATTAAATGAATTTGAAATTGACCTGCTTTGGGGAGAGGAGTAAATTTAAACTCGATATTGGGTCCCCTAAAGGTTACATGAGAACCTGAATATACTGCTAAACTAGAGGATATTTTTGTCTATGTATTATACAGATACATTTTTAACTTAATTTAAAAAATGCATACTGTTAATAATTAAACACGTGGACACAGTGATGCAGCAGTAGGAATGAACTGGCACCCTGTACAGGGATTGTTTCTGCCTCGCACTGTATGCTTGCTGGGACTGGTGTGACCTTGGATGGATTGATGGGTGGAATAATTAAAGAACATTGAAATATCTTCATAGTACATGTTTAAACATTTTGAAGAATCTGCATTCTAAGCTTACAGATGGCTTGACATTTACTGTTTACAGAGCTTATTTGTGTGGCGACTGGTTATGTGGAGAAAGAAAAGAAAGGACAGCTATTGAGGGTTGGTATATTTGAAAGAGACAGTACAGCTGCAATAAATTATTTCATCGAGGGTTGTGTATGTCCTAGCAAGCATCTTGCGGGAGGCAGGAACAATCACTGGATGGGGTACCAGCTCATCACTACCACTGCACCATTGTTAAAACATGATTTAATTAATTTCATCATGAAAATGATATCAACTATACATCTTAGTATTTAAATTGTTCAGAGAGCTGTAATATCATGAAGGCAATGTATTCTGTGTCTTGTAAGAAGCACGTAGTGATTCACACACATACAGCACATAGAAGAAGACATAGAATACAAAGCATTCAACGTGCTACTTTAGTTACAACGCGATCTGAGAAATTCTAGTAAATTAAACATTGATTTTAAGATTAAGTTTACAATGTTCAACTTTAATGATAAAATGAACTACAAGATTCAAGTGAACATTTTGACCTTTTTTTCCAATGTGTCCCTATTTTTTTTTTCTTTTCTCTATACCCTAATACACTTATATATGATACTCAGACAGCGGGCTACGACTTGACTTTTCAAGGTGACTTTGATATCTGACGACATTTTTATTTTTTTGGCATTTTGCAACTTTCTGAATTTGAAATTTCGAGTGTCTCCTCCACTCTGTATCACTCCATCAACTTCCTTTTGTTGTTTATACCACTGCTTACACCAACAAATAGCGCATTTTTCATTGCCTTCACTTCACATTCTCTGAAATTCTTTTTTTTGTGTGCTTTTGCCATTGACTTTTAACCAAACATCAAATGGAAGGTGATATTTATATTGATTTGCATTTTAAAATATGCAAAATTATGGGAGGAGTCGGGATGGGGCGGCAGGCATGTGCGTTACTTTTCACGCTGACTGGGATTTATGGAGCTGAAGTGCGTATAAGTTGACTTACGCACAATTTTGTGCATCTGAAGTTTTTTGTACTTATTTGGATTTCCATTTTTGTCCGTACACCATGTTTTGGTGTGAATTCAACACATGCTGTTATGCCTGAGGCCCCTGTTGTATTAAAAGTAATTTTAGAAAGTAAGAACACATGTAAAATAATCATTTAAAGTGTAAAGGGCTAGGATTCTACTTAAAAATATAAATATATCAATAAATGATTTAGCTCTCTGGCCTTTTACAACGTTGTCATATTATACACCAGCTAAGAATAAATAAATAAATAAATATAAAAAGAGAGAGAAACAAAAGAAATCAAACCAAATGAAATTCATATCTATAAAAATCACTGTTACAGTATATTTCAAGTAGTCAAATGAAGTATACATTGTCATCTTTCTAATGATATGTAACTTGCTTGGAGGTTATCAGTGATCGGAATCTGAAATCAATTGTCATTCTAGGACTACTTATAATTATGTAACACTATAAATTACACTAGCCAATAAAGTGCTTACTTTTCCTATCATAATCAAACAACACTCACAACATTGAACAACATAATACTGTAACTGGACTTTTCAGACATGCCAAAAGTCTCACAATGCAAATTCATAAATTTTCTTCTGCTCTTGCTCTCTCCTCATTGTGCCATGCTCATCTCCCTTTCCTTTTTCTTGACTTACATTCTTTACTTCACCAAAACACTCACATATTTGTGTAGATTATTAAGATAAGATGAACTTTCCCTTTTCGTTACATTTTCCTTAATTTAACACTTAGCTTCCAGGACCTGGTTAATTCAGTAGTGTAGATACGTTTATACTAGTATCATTCAAGACTTAATGGAGCTGTAAAAAAACCTAATAACTAAGAGCCTCTAAAAACAAAAGAGCTACTGACTAAGGAGAAATCCAGAAATACAAAGGACAGCATTCTCTATTTTTCTGTTAGGGGTCAGATGCTTTTTTCATATTGATAACTTAAATAGGCAGAAGAACAAGAGAATAATAAATAAAAATCCCACAAAAGCACACAGAGGCAATGCAACAGATAAAGGACAGCATTAAAAATGTTACAGCAAAAACTAATGTATATGAACATGCAAATGCAGGGATGCTAAACTATTCATGATGCCTATGACTTGATTGTAAAGCTGTTTTAGAACCTGCTGCTCTGAGTTGTGAGGCTGGTGTGTCATCTGTTAAACAATAGATGCAAGAAGAGCTAGTGCCTGAAGAGCCAAAGCATTTGATGTGGATCTATACATTTCCAAGGATTTTGGAGCAGATGTCCCAGCTTTCTGAATGGCATTTCTGGCTTGTGTGGTTGTGCTATCATACTATTAATATTGCAACGCACTGGTAATTTGAGTACACCATTTGCACAGGATTAAAATTTACAAGGGGTCCTTTATGACTTTTTTCTTATAATAAGGAATATGTGTGAGGAGGGATATGTTAAGAAAAGGAAATATAAATAAAGTAATATGAGGGAAAATATGCCTCTGTTCATCTTTCAAAGTGCATTATAAATAAAATCATTAACTCTAGGGTCTCTTTTATTTTAATTAGACTGCCATTTTTAACAAAGTGGGTCATAGTAAATACTTTTATCTAGTGTACAGGAGTAGTCCTCTCTAACACATCAGGAAACTATAACTAGTTATTTTCTTGTAAATTATAAACATTACACAACATTCATAAACCCGCTTAATCCAATTCAGGGACACAGGAGACCAGAGCCTCTCCTAGCAATTTAAACTGCTAAAAAATGCTGATTATATGCTACTGTTTGTAAAAGAAGAATAGATTTGAAAACCAAAACTACAATTAATGTGGCTGGTGTCAACATATTTTAACATTTAAAACTGACCAGTGACCCCATCTTAAAAATATGTCAAAGGTAGCATTAGTTTTTTGGGCTTCCACAGGCTGACATTACTGCAATACTCAGAAAGATGGAATTCGCATACCATAGGATTTGTACTAACAGAATGGGCTAGAATGTCTTAATGGGCTGGAAAACTACAGCTGTGTTGCTAGAATTTGTTGATGGAACTTTGCTTTGCTGATATATAAAGTCTGTTCTGCATGATGATCCTTGCTGGTGAATTGTACTGAGAGTTGTTTGTGTGTTGCTGATGTTTGAAACTTAAAATACAGTGTTTGATCCTAACACTTAGTTTTTAGTTGACACTAAGTGCTGTAATTTGTATACCTCTAATTTTCCGAGAACGGCTTTTTGGTTGTTTCAACTAACCAGGAGCAACAGGAAGTTGTGAGCGAAGAAGTTTGTGTATGTTTCTGTAGCATGTGCAGGAGAAAAGCTGGAGCTGTGACAGGTGTTGAGTAGGTACGCATTAGGTGAGTAATTAAATAATTGGCATGCGTCATGCCTAAATAAGCAAGCAGGTTTTCCAAGGAGGAAGTAAAGAAATGTCAAGTTAAATAAGGATCATTGCTATTGGTTGGACATAAGTGCAAGGCAAGAGGTGCACATTGTCCAGATGAATCGACTCTAGGTTTCAAACTATTTTCAGGGCTGTGCAGAGCTTAACAATGGTTCTGATTATTCTGAAGTGATGGGTAGGGATAAGAAGCCCAAACAGGTCACCTTAAAACAGTTCCCAAATAGAGAGAAGTAGCGATACACCTTCCTGAAAGAATGAATAGGGTCTTAGGCACAGCCAATGTCGATCAAGTTGTCACTGTTCATGTATTAACAAATGCCAAACATAAGGGTAGGCTGTCAGTTCTGCAATCTAAATTTAAAGAGTTAGGTGCCAACCTGAGGTGTAGAACTGACAAGGTGGTCTTCTCTGAAGGTCTACATGTGAAACATTCTAATCCAAGTAAGACTGAGGAGATCTAAAGACTTAATATGTGGCTCAGATCTTAGTGGCATTTGGACTCCTTCTGGAACAGATGGGACCTGTTCCACCATGACAGGTTACATTTCAACAGAATAGGTACCACTGTATTGTGGAGGTGTATGTGTAGTTGAGGACTGTTTAAATTTGGGAATGAGAGTCAGAGAGTTCAGGTCAGACAAAGTTTAGAACTTCACATAAAAGTACAGGCAGTGGAATTAGCATAATTACACAAAATAACTTTTGAAGTTCTAGTACACAATTAAAAAGACAAAGCAAAGTAAGTTATATGTTAAAATTTGGATGCCTTAATACAGTGGAACCTCAGTTCACGAACATCTCGGAACACGTACAAATCGGTTTACGACCAAAAAGTTTGCCAAACTTTTGCATCTGTTTACGACCACACACTCGGTATATGAACAAGCCAGTTTCCCTTTCGGTTTGTGTGTGTGGATGATTTCCACACATGTTCAGTCTCTCTCTGTGCATTCCCTGTGCATTGAGCGAGCGAGAGAGAGAGAGAGACACAGACACACACACACACACAGACAGGCGCGAGCAAGAGACACACACACACAGACAGGCGCGTGCGAGAGACACACACACACACACAGACAGGCGCGTGCAAGAGACACATACACAGACAGGCACGTGCGAGACACACACACACAGACACACAGAGACAGGCGTGCCCGAGAGACGCACACACAGACAGGCATGCACGAACAAGACGGACACACACATGCGCGCGAATGAGAGACACGCACACGCGCACAAACGAGAGAGACGGCTGGACGCATAAGGCTGAGAAGGCAGTTAAAGAATGCACCAGGCTTGTTTTTAAAGAGACAGATCCGAGCATTGTTTTAATCTCTTTTTATTTAATGAAGACTTTTTTTCTATTGGATTTTAACCTCCACTTCACTTCTGTTTGCAGCGATCGGTTCGTAGTGTGCATTGTTGCAATGTTACTTTTCTTGGTGGTGTATTAAATTACAGATTTTTCAAATGTTAATTTTTTTCCCTGTGCTTGAAACTCATTAAAAAAAGTGTTTTTAGCGAGCGATTCGTAGCGCTGTGTTGTTCAAGGTTTTCTCAGTGTTATTCAATGTTTTTAAATTTAGTTTACCATTACGCGGTGCATTCCATGGTATGATTAACTATATTTGTGCTTAAAAATCTTTAAAAAATATATATTTACATACAGTTCGTACGGACTGGAACAGATTAATTGTATTTACATACAATCCTATGGGGGAAATTACTTCGGTTCATGATTAAATCGGTTTCCGACCAGAGTTTTGGAATGAATTATGGTCGTAACCCGAGGTTCCATTGTACCAGAATTATTAAGAATCAAATAAGTGAGTTGGATGTATACATAGCTACACATAACTATGATATAACACAAAAAACAGAAATCTGGCTTAAAAAAATGGCCATGAGTATAATATGGACAGGTGTATATTATTTAGGAAAGACAGACAAAGCCAAAGAAGTGTAGGAGTCACTATTTACGTAAAACTGAATTTGAATGACTGTCTTATTCAATTAGATTATGAGCCGTAGCTTAGTTAGGATGTTTGGATTTGACTAGGAGGCATTACGGTATGAAGCTGTATATTAGGAATTTATTATAGATAATTTAGGCAGCAGCTTCAATTTATGTCTTTTTAATAACATTAAAAAGGCAAGTTTAGATAAGGATGTTATATTCATGTGGGACTTTAATTACCCAAACGTTTACTCGTCTAGCCTTTCAAATAGTGGAGCACAAAAACAGGAGTTTCAGGAGGTGCACAATGACTGTTTTTAACACATTATGTTAAAGCACCATTGGGAATGGGGGCTGTCTAGACACAGTATTCTGTAACAATCAGGATATGATTCAGGTGATAAATGTAATTGAAAAATTAGGATCTAGTGACTATATTATAAAATATTTATGTTTTGTCATAGTACATATTCAAAAATAAAAACATTTTGAGCTGATAAATTCAGCTGAGGAGATGTGGGGTAGTTTTAAAGTGTTTTATGTACAAAGCAGGATAAATTGACTGGAAAATTTAGTAGGTACGTAGATAGACTATAATCCCACAGGGTAATTTATTTGCTTTAGGACAATACAAAAACATTGTCAAGGAGACATAAGAAAAAAGCCATGTGTTATAATACAAACACAAACATTCAAAATTACTACAAAGATGAAAAATTACCCTTAACAGTACACAAAATAATTCAGAAATTTGCTTTTAGCAGCATCCCTACAAATAACAGAATTAAAAGTTCTTATAGCTGTAGAAATAAAAGAGTTCTTAAATTTATTGCTCTTTACCCTCGGAAACCCAAATCAGCAGCCTGATGGCCACAGCTGTTATTTTTAGAGAAAGAGGCTATAGAACCTAGTTGGCTTTCTACTGTACACAACCTATTTGTAATACAGTACAGTAAGTTAGGTCTGCACCAAATGAGTAATTTTACTGCATACTTTTTACAATGTTGTTAAGATGGTTTATATACATAACCTCATTACCATTTCTTTTACGGTTATATTTAACCCCAGGAAAACATGCAAAACATGCAGAACTATCACACTACGGTGAAGCTTCATGGAACTAAAATCACCAGCCATATTATGGTGTACAGTGCTGTCATTTTTAATACCCGTATCAACACCTGATGGCCAATTCATATCATCATCGCTATTGCTCCATTCAGGCCGTGGTTCAGTTCCAGTTTGTTCTAAAGGGGTGTCTCAGGATCTTGAAATTAAAAATACTAGTCACCATTACTGCTGGAATAATACAGGTGCCGGTCATAAAATTAGAATATCATGACAAAGTTGATTTATCTCAGTAATTCCATTCAAAAAGTGAAACTTGTATATTAGATTCATTCATTACACACATTTCAAATGTTTATTTCTTTTAATTTTGATGATTATAACTGACAACTAATGAAAGTCCCAAATTCAATATCTCGGAAAATTAGAATATTAATTAAGACCAATGCAAAAAAAGGATTTTTAGAAATGTTGGCCAACTGAAAGGTATGAACATAAAAAGTATGAGCATGTACAGCACTCAATATTTAGTTGGGGCTCCTTTGGCCTGGATTACTGCAGCAATGCGGTGTGGCATGGAGTCGATCAGTCTGTGGCACTGCTCAGGTGTTATGAGAGCCCATGTTGCTCTGATAGTGGCCTTCAGCTCTTCTGAATTGTTGGGTCTGGCATATTGCATCTTCCTCTTCACAATACCCCATAGATTTTCTATGGGGTTAAGGTCAAGCGAGTTTGCTGGCCAATCAAGAACAGGGATACCATGGTCCTTAAACCAGGTACTGGTAGCTTTGGCACTTAGTGCAGGTGCCAGGTCCTGTTGGAAAATGAAATCTGCATCTCCATAAAGTTCATCAGCAGCAGGAAGCATGAAGTGCTCTAAAACTTCCTGGTAGACGGCTGCGTTGACCTTGGACCTCAGAAAACACAATGGACCAACACCAGCAGATGACATGGCACCCCAAACCATCACTGACTGTGGAAACTTTACACTGGACCTCAAGCAACGTGGATTCTGTGCCTCTCCTCTTTCTCCAGACTCTGGGACCTTGATTTCCAAAGGAAATGCAAAATTTACTTTCATCAGAGAACATAACTTTGGACCACTCAGCAGCAGTTTTGTCTTTAGCCCAGGCGAGAAGCTTCTGACGCTGTCTCTTGTTCAAGAGTGGCTTGACACAAGGAATGCGAAAACTGAAACCCATGTCTTGCATACGTCTGAGGTGGTGGTTCTTGAAGCACTGACTCTAGCTGCAGTCCACTCTTTGTGAATCTCCCCCACAGTTTTGAATGGGTTTTGTTTCACAATCCTCTCCAGGGTGCGGTTATCCCTATTGCTTGTACACTTTTTTCTACCACATCTTGTCCTTCCCTTCGCCTCTCTATTAATGTACTTGGACACAGAGTTCTGTGAACAGCCAGCCTCTTTAGCAATGACCTTTTGTGTCTTGCCCTCCTTGTGCAAGGTGTCAATGGTCGTCTTTTGGACAACTGTCAAGTCAGCAGTCTTCCCCATGATTGTGTAGCCTACAGAACTAGACTGAGAGACCATTTAAAGGCTTTTGCAGGTGTTTTGAGTTAATTAGCTGATTAGAGTGTGGCACCAGGTGTCTTCAATAGTGAACCTTTTCATAATATTCTAATTTTCCGAGATACTGAATTTGGGACTTTCATTAGTTGTCAGTTATAATCATCACAATTAAAAGAAATAAACATTTGAAATACATCAGTCTGTGTGTAATGAATGAATCTAATATACAAGTTTCACATTTTGAATGGAATTACTGAAATAAATTAACTTCGTCATGATATTCTAATTTTATGACCGGCACCTGTAGATTTAAATATGTGAAGCTATGTTCAAGAAATCCTATCAACCAATATACACAACTTCAGTGGTTACATAGATTATATATCACGCTCCAGAAAAAAATTTATATGAAGCTTTCCCCTAAACCTACTTGTCATGTTTCCAAGGGACTTTGCTGCAAAAGTTTTGGTTTTGCCCTCCGGCACTCTTCGTTTGGAGACTTATGTCAGAAACTCTCTCTAATACAATTAATCATAATCTTCTTTGCACTCCTCATATCTTTATCATGTTAAATACTTTGGCACTAAACTCTAGACACCCTCCAAATGCAGACGTTTTAAAGTAGATACGGTTTCTGCCAAACTTCGCATTGCTTCAAGATGGAAGCTCCCAAACAATCTGTTCATTAGGCAGTGGTATGCCTGATTTTATGAATTAGGCCATTTAGATCTAAAGTCAGCTAGAATTAATAAAGCTTCCATGAGATCTCTCAAAAGGTGGTGTTCAGTAAAAAGTCTTCGGAAAGCAAAGACTGGTGCCATTTAACCTTCTTCTTTCTTTCTTTTTCCTTGATGCTCCAGGACTTGGTGGAAGCATGGGTGAATGGGGGATTGTCTTAGGTTCGGTTGTAATCTGTTTTTTTTTATTGATATGCATGCTTCTCGAATAAGTTGTTTTAAAATTTTTTTTAAAAATATGTCCAGTTTCACATCTATTTGTACTGTAATTTACTTACATTACAAAACTGACAACAAAAAAAAAATAAACAAAACTGGCTTTACATATTTTCGTTTCCCATTGTATTTTTGGTTGTAGGCTATGCCCCACTCATGTATATTAATGAGTTACCATACAGTGGCATATCGATAGATAGATGGCAGTAGAAAACGGTCCTGAGAGTTATTCGGGCTTAATACTGTAAAGTGGATCATTACACTAACACTGAATCTAAGTCAGGTTTACCCATAATAAATTCTGGGCCCAAGTCACGTTCTGGGATAACAGCGAGGTGGTTAATACTGAGGTTGCCAAACCAACAGATAAAAGCAAAAATTGCAACAGATTCAATAAAGAACTGACAAAAACTCTTTATGAATTTGTTCACTTAAAAACTATTGAGTTTCCTTAGGATGAAAAACCATGTTTGCCTCTTCTTACAGATTTGTTATGTTATGATTTAACGTTAAGCGTGATATCAATTATTGTTCAGAGATATATGTAGTGCTCTACCATCTCCACTGTCTCCCCTATAATTAAAGCTGAGACAGTGGAAGGAGGGGGACAAATGGGATCTACAAATACATTCTTTGTCTTAGAAATATTTAGCTGTAAAAAGGAGTGATCACACCTTTGAACAAACTCATCAACAATGTCTATGGCTGATATGTCTCTTCTTGTGTAAAGTCCTGCAGCAGGCTTGTGGGGTGCATATACTGTAGATACATTTAAGCTATAAGACAAACAGCCATTAACACTCACTCTGTGCTGTGTTTGTTAAAAAGGGGTGTGGGGAACTTTATAAGAATTAGGTGATGATCCTTTAGGGCACAGTGCTAGGGCCACAGAGCTTTAATATTCACAATCTAGAGAAGAATATAATCAACAGACTGTTTCAGTTTTCTAATGATACCAAACTAGGTGAAAGGGTAGTGTCACACACATGTGCATGGGAGGCAGTTAAAGAGCTTGAGTAAGGGCAGTTCCAAGACATACCGGGATGTGGCAGAGTGCACTGACTCTTTTTCTCCCTTGCCTACAGACCATTCACAGGAGATTCCACCTGGTCCTCTTGACGTCACTTCCGGGACCGAGCCTATGGAAGGAGACCTTGACGGCTCCGGCCCCTGTGATGTCACACCCGGGCTCAAACCAATGGCTGAAGACCTTCATGAGCCTGACCCCTTTGACTTCACTTCCTGTCTTCCCCTTTAAAAGCCCCCACCTTTTCCCTATTCCCTCAGTTCTGTTTTGGACTCGGTTTTGTGCACATCAGTGCTGTATCTATTTGAACAACTTTGCAGCCAGGAAAGTAATTATACGGGTGGCTGCCCCAAACCTTTGTATGACTCTGTGTCAAGTTTGTGACAGTAGATAATGCAGAATCAGCTAAATTGTTAGACAGGGACATGGTAGTATACAAGCATTGGAAGGTTTGTGTCAGATGAAATTTAATGGAAGTAAATGTAAGGTTTAATATATCTCTATATTATAAAAAAGGAGACAAGACATGATTTTCTCAGAGAGACACTTTCACGTCCCATGGGACGAGTCTTTGTGCCAAGAGATTTAACCACGTCCGGGGCTGTAAATAAAAGACAAAGGGTAGATGACAAAGGAGAACGTCATAAAGAATTAAAAAATGTTGGTGCAGTACACATGCACAGCAGGTTAGAGATAATGGAAGTACGAAAATTCGAAAGCCTCAAAAAAAGGACAGTAAAGATTGCATTAGCGCAAACATAAATTATTACTCGGTGAAATAACATAACAGCGAAAAGAAATCAAATATATTGTTCAGATTGAAACTTTAAGTCAGAGACCTGTAGAATGTCTAATTTGTGTTGCCATCAGGGAAAAAAAGTAGTGTTTCTTCCCAATGAAGAGGTGTATCCGCGAGAGTTAAAAGATTGTTTGGTGAAAGTGAAATCTCGCGAGAGAAAATTTCAAGCCCCACGTGACAAGAACTTATGCAGAGAGGTTTGAAAAACTCCAGACACATTTCTTGTAGAGAGAAAGAAACAATATTCACTCACGGGCAGTTATACGTTGTGTTGTTGCGATGTAATTCCAAACATGGAATCAAAATTCAATGCGATATTGATGAAAAAGTAAAAGTGAAAAGAGATTGAATATATGACAGAAGTATGTAGATATTGTTTGACTTTAAACTTTAAGTAGGAAACATGTAGATTGTCTAATTTGTGTTGCCATCAGGGAAAAGTAGTGTTTCTTCTTAATGAAGAGGCCTATCCATGAGAATTAAAAGTTTTGTTGTTTGGTGAAAGTGAAATCCACATACGCGAGCAACAGAGACATGAATTTGCTGGCACGAAGCACAGGCGAGGAGGTTGGCAAGAGATGCGAGCAGGGGGCAAGGCCCCCTAGACGGAAATAAAAATATGAATGCACAACTGGAGGTCTGAAAACTTTAAAGTAAACGTTATGAGAAGGGCATGTGGATCTCAGTTGTTACTTTAAAACAAATTCTTCCATAAGAACAATTGGACACTAGTGGAAACGTGTTAAGGTGAGATTTTGTACAAATGTTACAAAGCTTTTCTTTCATGGAAAAAACTTAGACACATGGAATACATTATCAAACAGTGTGGTGTAAAGTAGGACTTTGGGGATGTTCAAATCCATCCATCAATCCATTTTCTAACCCGCTGAATCCGAATACAGGGTCACGGGGGTCTGCTGGAGCCAATCCCAGCCAACACAGGGCACAAGGCAGGAACCAATCCAGGGCAGGGCGCCAACCCACCGCAGATGTTCAAATCTTTATTTGATATTATTTGGAGAGTAAGATGGACAAGTTGTTAGGCCAAATGGTCAAATCTGGTCACAATTGTTATAATATTCTAATAAAAATGACTCATATTTTTGTCTGAATAGAATAATAATTACTGAACTGGTGCAGTGGTAATACTAGTCAAGCACGTAAGAAATATGTATACAAATATACACCATAAAATATGTGGAGGTAAATAGTACTAAAAATCCAGATATATACAGTATAAAACATGTACTATAAGAAAGAAATATCCAGAGCAGTAGAGTGTTGTACCGTGTTAGCCACAAATTGATACTTTCTCCTATAAGAAAGAAAAGCATTAAGATTAGAGTAAACTTATTGGTAGTGAAAGATGTTTTGACTGAGTGAAAATGTTAATATGATTTTTTTTTCTAGGAATCAAGTTTACTTTCAAAGTGTCCCGCTTTAGAGGTACTGTATAATTCCAGTTCATCTCTGCCCTTATCAATCAATGGGTGCAACTTTTGTTGGCATGTTTCAGTGTAAGGGAGGGTAGGCTGAATAATTTAGCCCAACTAGATCAATATCAAAGGCAACAATTCAATTATTTTTTTGCTCATTGACTTATTCTTACCTTGTAGAAAAATATTGCTCGCAGTAAAAACAATGTGGGCCACAAGGGCCTACATCTCTGAAACTGTTGTAGAAACAAGAAACCCTACATTATCTCTGCTGGATACTCATAAAATGAGACTATATTGAGACTCTGTCTATTTAACAGGATGTTCTTGACATTTTAATGGAATTGGACTAGTTAGAGTGAAAACCACCAAGAAGAACTCAGTCACCACCTGCCACTGCAAACTCTGTTCAGCCTTGGGAGATGGACAACTGAAGCGGTAGGAAGGCTGGTGGACAAGTTTTAAGTAAATGCAGTATAAAGAATGTGGTAGAACATTAGGATGGTGAGAAAACTAAGTAGATGATCTAAGGTAGTTGTTTATGTTTCTCAAACAGAAAGTGATTCAGTATTAAAAATAGGTTTATTGTGGTGGGATCTACTTATTTTAGGAAACACTTTTAGATTATAAAGATATTGTCATCTGAGTTAGTGCAAGGGTCAACAGTCAATGCCATAAGATATTTACTTACATGTCCTTTATAGCTTTACATATAGAATCCAAATAATCAGTCATGGTAACTTAACTTTAAAGAAATTTCCTGTATATCAGTTCTCTTTAACAATGCTGTGCAGTACAAACACTTTTTATGCCAAGAAGGGATGTCAAATAGATCAAAATATAATGTTCTTCCACAGCGGAAGGTTACTAAGATAAATCTAATTTTGTACACCATGACTTATATTTAATTCATGTACTAAAAACTATCCATAGGATTAAATATAATCCACTCCATTTTCTCATCAATTTAAGTTTTGTCAGTACTGGATAACTTGCTATCCATGTTACTAATTAACATTCAAGTCATCAGTTAAAATGTTTGATCATAAAAGGCTTTTCTCTGAGGGCAGCATTTTGTACAAATTTGTTACAGAAGAAAGTCTAAAGTTATATGCCCAAAATACACAAAAGCCAAGTGAAATACTGCAGAATTCTAAGAATGCAGTAGGAAATAACTGTGTGTACAGCACCTCCAATCAACATTTGACAAGTACAGTATTCAGTATACAGCCTACACATCATCACTCAAACATAACACTAGATTGCATTAAAAATAAACATGTTACTTCTTCAACATCAGCACTTGCTTGGCCGTGTCATACAGGAAAATGTATGCTGAACAGTAAACAACCTAATTGGGATATAAATTGAGAGTCTGACAAGTAATACAGACCAATTTACTGATTTAAAAACAAGAATAGCAAAATGTGCACAAAGGCTCAAGTAGGATGTTTTAGTTAATTCTGACAATAAACTTAATTTACAAGATGAAACTATTGACTGTCAACTTAATTTTATTAGCCATTGTTATGTTACTGTAAACTTTCACTTTAACTGTTGAATGTTACAAACAAGCCTTTAGCAATTTTCAATAGTACACTGAGACAAACAGTAATCCCAAAATTATTTTCAGATTTTATTACCCCGTTATACAGTATTCTGTTTAAGGCTGTTTAAGTGTTCTGTTAAAGGATGCAGGATGAATTCCAGGAATGACGATTGGGTATGGAAATATGGAAAAGCAATACAGTGATTAATCCATAGAATAGAAATGATTGGAAAAGAGCTAGTAGTAGTAGTAGTAGTAGTAGTTTATTTATATAGCGCCCTTCACAGACAAAAGGTCACAGAGTGCTGAACAGCAAATACAGAACAAACACAAACAGTTGAAACAAAAACATAAACAAAACCAATAAAAACAATAAATAAACAAACTGGAACTATTCAGCACTGATTAAAGGCTTGCTTAAAAAGAAATGTTTTTAGTTGTTTTTTAAAAGAATCAACAGACTCGACTCCACGCTATTCCATAGTCTTGGTGAAACAGACTGAAAGGCATGATACCCGCAGGTTTTTAGCCGAGTGCAGGGGACAACAAGAAGGCCCTGTTGCCCAGATCTTAGAGTCCGGCAAGCTGTATGGCATTGGAGTAGGCCAGTTAGGTACTCAGGAGCTTGTCCATGCAAAGCTCTGAAAGTAAGTACCAAAACTTTAAGATGAATTCTATAAAACACTGGGAGCCAGTGCAGTGTGTACAGAATAGGAGTGATATGATCATTTCGGCTAGCTCGAGAACTAACTGAACTAACTGAAGGAGTGAGAGAGAGGACTTGCTCAAACCTGTAAAGAGAGCATTACAGTAATCAAGCCGTGAGGAAATAAAATAATGAACAAGCATCTCAAATTCTGATTTTGAAACAACATTTCTTAGTTTTGAAAGATTTCTTAAATGAAAGAAACATGAGCGGCTGAATGGCCTTACATATTTATCAAGTGTCAGGGACTGGTCAAAAATAACTCCAAGGTTACGTAGACTCGACTTAATAACAGGAGAGACAGAAGATAATTTTAAACTGATCTCAGAATAAAGAAAAGGAAGAGCAACAATTAGTACAATTCAGTTTTTCCTGAATTCAACTGCAGGTAATTACTACCTAGCCAGTCGTTAACCTGAGACAGACAATCATCCAAAGTGACCAAAGGGGTTTACAGTTTTCAGTAAACTTATGGTCCAAGAAATGTATTCATGAAGTACCTATCTGCAAGTTCACTCATATTTCTTATATATAGAATGTTGAAGGAGCCTTGTACTTATGTTGTAGATATAGGCATGCAGATGAATATCTGTATTGTTTTAGATACACTGCTGTTCCAGATCTACAGTATTCTTTCACTGGAGAAATGGCATCCTGCTTATTGAAAATGTACACAGGCAACTATAGTGCATCCGGAAAGTATTCGCAGTGCATCACTTTTTCCACATTTTGTTATGTTACAGCCTTATTCCAAAATGGATTAAATTCATTTTTTTTCCTCATTATTCTACACACAACACCCCATAATGACAACGTGAAAAAAGTCTACTTGAGGTTTTTGCAAACTCTTTTCATATATAAAGAAGAAAGGCTTTATTCTTAAAGAAGTCTATGCATTGTACACCAAGGAAAAAAAAATCAACTGTATTTAAAAATTATATTATACACTTAGATAAGTCAAGGATTTTTTCTATTCCACTAAAACGTAGAAGGTAAGAATTGCTAATTTTGACATTTCTTCTTAAATCACTGGAATTTTTAAACATAAAAACAAAATAGGATATTTATTAGGAATAGGAAATGTATTTATCACATTATAACAGAGGTGAAAGGTTTCAAAAAATAGAAAAAATTGCCCTGTAAAATAGTTTTTATATTTTTTGTCAATTTAATTTTAAAAGCAGCTATGTGTTTAAAATAAACAAAATTGTGACAGGAAATTTCAGAATATGCTTTCAATTAAAATTATATTCATTTGGTCTTTCTCAAAGGGGGGGGTGGGGGACAATGTCTTCTCTTTTTCCTTCTCTGCAGACCCACGGAGAGAAATCCAGCCCTTCTGATCTCACTTTGAATTCCACAATCCAGAGACAAACCCCTTCCTGTTAACCCACCATATAAATGTCATCTTGTTCAATGTACTTCAGTTCTGTTTTGTACTCACTCTTGTAAAGATGACATATTGCTTCATTTTAATCTTTTTTTCCCCAAGTATATATGGTGGTCACCCCAAACCTTCATATTTCTCTTTGTGATTATTTCCACACCTGTTATATAATTTTACCTTTATCAATGCAAAATCTTTATGTGGCAGCTCATATGCAGCCTCAAAAAGCTTTACACTTTCAGTACAACATCCATCCATCCATTACCCAACCCGCTATATCCTAACTACTGGGTCATGGGGGTCTGCTGGAGCCAATCCCAGCCAACACAGGGCACAAGGCAGAAAACAAACCCCGGGCAGGGTGCAGTACAACATTGAGTAACATATTTATACCATTTACATTCATTAAAGATTCTGAAAACTGTAGACTGAAAGAAACTACATTTATTAAGCCATGTATGGATTCAAACGGAGTCATGTTTTTAAATTTGTCTCTGACTCCATTCATAAGGAATGAGTGATCTAAGGCAGGCTTGCCTATTCACTCTTGAAACTTAAGAATAAGCTCAGAGTTACCTTTAAGTGCTGGGTTTGTACGAAGCAATTCACATTTTAAAATGAATTATTATAAACTAGTCAACCTGTGGCGTATAATACGCCGCATAATCAGGCCGTTTTTTAATAATTTTTAAGCACAGGGAGAAAATTAACATTTGAAAAATCGGTAATGTAATAAATCAGCAAGAAAAGCAACATTGTAACAATGCATGGAACAAATCAACACACAATCGTCCGTGCGGCGCTCCGGCGCGGATGGTGGAACGGGAGGAGAGGAGAAGGACGTCCACTCGCTCCCTCTGTCATGCTAGTCTGCTGATTTCTCGTTCAGTATGCACTGCCTGCTCATGTTCCCACCTCCAACTCGTCACTCGAGTCGTTGTCGTCTTTGTACAGTCCAGATGCAGCTGTGACTCACGTAGACTTTTCATTGCTCTGTGTGGTTTTGGCTGCCTTTCTATATATAATCCACCAAGACACCCGACAACGGTAGCAGTGAGGTGGGAGGGGGCTGTGTACAAAGTGCAGGAGCATCTAAGAAGACGCTTGTTTGTTGCGGATGCGAATTGCTGTATGTAGCGTGTAAAACAGTTTGCTATGGTGTATGCGGTCGTGCGTTGTAACCGAAAACTCGGTTTTTAAAGACTGCTCACTTCATTGTGTATATGACTGTAGGTGAATGAAAAGATGCAACTCTGGAGACGGCAACATACAATACAGTGTTTTACACTCTGCATACAGCGGTTTACATCCGTGACAAACATGCTTCTTCTTCAGTCGCGTCCCCCCTCGTTCTCGAAGCATACACACCGCCTGGTCATGTGGTGCCTCTCTGTGAACCGGTCAGGCACAGAGAAGGTCAGGTGTCAAGAGAGCGTCTCGACTGTTGCAGGGCCTGCATTGGTGAAGCAAGTGAGACGGTAATGAAACAGAGGCACAGGGCTTATTGGTTTTTAAAGACTGCTCACTTCATTGTGTTTTAACCTCAGTTGTAAAGGAATGTTTTAAGGATCCCATGGGATACCCCTCGAAAACCGTTTTACACGCTGCATATGGCGATTCACCTCCACGAGAAACATGCCTCTATGAACAGTCAACGTGGGTCGGAGCTGCATGTGACCTCTACGACAGACGAATATAAATGATGCCGGTTTTTCTGTGTCGTCGCGTCCGAGTTGGTAGGCGTGGCTCTGTGAGTTGTTGTTGTATCCAATGGTCTTGGAGTTGGTGGGCGTGGCTCCTTCCTGCGTGCGCCATAGGTGTCAAACTTGTCGGCGGCTTAGTGAATCCACGCCCCTGCGTGCTTTCCATGGGTGCTTTCCACAATGAAGTAAGCAGTCTTTAAAAACCAAGTTTTCGGTTACGACGCACAACCGCATGCACCATCGCAAACTGTTTTACACGCTACATACAGCAATTCGCATCCGCGACAAACATGTGTCTTCTTAGATGCTCCTGCAGGAACACAGAAGACGTTTCCCTAACCACTAACACTCTTTACTTCAACAATCCTCTGGAAGATGGAACAAAAGAGTCAGAGAAGGGACAAAAGTGATCGGTGTTCTCACACCAACCCGTTTTAGACAACCGTTTCTTTCCAGAAGTATTTAGCATTCAATAAATAATTATTCATGAGACTGAGCGTGTGTCTGCCCGGCGCAGAGAGGCGTGGGTAAGCCGTTGAACCCCATTCGGGCTGCAAACCGTGGAATTCACACTAAGTGCGACTCATACGCTCCCACTGCTTACGTCCCTACCCTTTGTACACACCCCCCTCCCACCTCGCTACTACCATGGTCGGTTGTCTTGGTGGATTATATATAGAAAAGCAGCCAAAACCGCACAAACCAATGAAAAGTCTATGTGAGTCACAGGTGCATCTGGACTGTGCAAAGACGACGACTCAAGTGACAAGTTGGAGGTGGGCACATGAGCAGGCAGTGCATACTGAACGAGAAATCAGCAGACTAGCAGGACAGAGGGAGCGTTGGACGTCCTTCTCCTCTCCTCCCGTTCCACCCTCCGCGCCTGAGCGCCGTCCACCCCCATCCCTCCGTCTGGGAGGAGAAGGTGCGATGGTGGTCCGCTAGTTTTCAGTCACGGACGATTGTGTGTTGGTTCATTCTGTACATTGTTACAATGTTGCTTTTCTTGCTGATTTATTACATTACCGATTTTTCAAATGTTAATTTTCTCCCTGTGCTTAAAAATCATTAAAAAACTGGCCTGATTATGCGGCATATGGTATGCCGCGGGTTGGCTAGTATTTACTATATTGTATTATTCATACTTTTATTTATATGAATTGTCATTCACTTCAAGAAAAATATAAATACAAATTGTATGGTATATGATTTCAGAAGAAATTGTACAGTATTTCCTGCTTTAAAGTAGTTTCATTTGTATTTTAGTACAGAAAAATCATAGCAATACATAAAACATCTGTTAAAATAAAGGAACATTCCAGCAACTCAGAACACAATTGCCAATGTCTTTTACACAGAATACTGTTTAGCCATTTCTATTAAGCATGCTATGCATTTTTGCAAAAAGGGGCATTTGCTGAAATACAGACTAGCAACTGTAGCATACAGATAAAATATTATTGTTAAAACATCACTATGATTTGTGCATTAAATGGTTTTGTTGATATACTTTATTTTTGCTAAATTTCCACATTTACTTTATAGATTTAGTTAATACAGTATTTGTATATTCTAGGACTGACCAATATAGGGAATTTTCGATTCAGTATTTAAGAAAAACCAGTATGTAACAGCAAATATTGTCATATTCAGCACTTTTATTTTATTCTCCACAGATTTCTTCTGAGTGGTAAATAAAGTATACAGAATCTCCAGTGCTCTTTGTAAGCATGACTACATTGTCTCTGCAAGTGTTGCTTGGTGGTGATGAATGTAAGAAAAAAACTGAGCAAAAATCAAAAGAGGAGGAGTTTAGGGAGTTAGCTCTATTATTTGCTAATTGTTTGGTTTTACCTAGGATGACAGTTCAAGCAGTACAACATTTAAAAATAAATACACTACTCCATATAAAAAGCCACGCATGTGCAGTGCCAGCAACATGCTCTTCCGCATCCCTGGAAAAGTGGGTCCATGCTTATTAAAAATTTCATAACAGGTTCAATGTTCTGTTGCATGCTGCAAAAGTGGACAAGCAGCAGGTGAAAGGAGATAAAAGTTACAGTGACTGATTGTATTTCAAAACACACTTTTGCCTACTTAACCTGCGCCCTAAAATACTCTTCCTTTATCAGTGGTCAGATAATAGCAGTAAGCAGTAATTGACATCACCTCAGAAATAATGCATCAACACAGTGTAAAATCTCATACATCTGTTTAAAACCGTGTCAACTCTGTACAACTGGAAGTAAAAGCAACTGCCTTCTTAAATTTTTTGGTGTAAATTATTCCACATTCGTGTATCAATTATGGGATAAACTCCATTACTGGCCATTTTATTTTCATTTAGAGTTTGTATTTTTGTTTAGCAGGTAAATTGAGTGTCCAAATTACAATAATGGATATTCAAAGTAGAGTGCATTCATTTTGCATTAATAGTTACGTAGTGCATACATTGTCCTGGTGATCTTTGAATCTTTGATTATTAGAGGAAGTCAAATATATAACCATATTAATTTGTGAGCAGAGGTTAGTAATAGGATAATAAATTATAAATTAAAGAAATAAAAACCTGTGTGATTTTACAACACTAAATACTGTATTTAAAGGTAGATGTTACTTTACTGTTTGTTGGGACTGAATGTAAAAGTAAAGTCTCCGTGGGTAGTGGCAATGGCTCACTTTCCACCATAATATTACCGCCTTCCTCAGAACTATAAGCATTATTAGTAATAATAATAATAAAAATAATAATAATACATTTTTATGTAGCTCCTTTTCTATGCTCAAGGCATTACCTTACAGATTCCTTTCTGGCATCAGCCATGTAAAGTACCTATCTATACTGTAGAGAAAGAAGATATGAAGAAGCTGCCATTAACAATGGATGCAAAACGAGGCTTGCCTGGCTGTAACCACAGTACTTGCTATGCTGATGAATGTTAAAAAAAAATACAGAATTTTACAGGCAAAAAAAACACACATATGCAAACAGATAATTAAACAGTAAAATAATACAATAAAAAAGTACATATATCTTAAAATAATATACAGCACCTATAATACACATAATCACATGTATTATGATCTGTGATTAGCATGATAATGAATCATAGATCTTAGTCTTTTCACAAAGAGAAAAGTGAGAGATAGAGAAAGCAATGTTTATTGACTAACAGACACAGATGCCAGCAAAGTAGGCACAGTATTGAACACAATACATACAATGGAAACTAAAATATAAGTATAGGAGATAAAAAATAGCCAGAAAACATTACAGAGAACTGTTCAACGCAATACATAGCATGCATAACCTAATGCTCCCTGTGGCCAATTATTGGGCTGAAAAAATCTCTTAATTCTTTTAGAAAAAGCCCCACACTGTGTGTCTGTTATTTCGTGTTTCAGCTTCTGCTTCTGGGGTTCCTTCTATTATTCAGGGATTTAACATCCCTAAATCCTGGCACCTGTGTTACATAAGTGACATTGCTGTTGCAACTGAAATTCCAGCTAGAGCATCTAACAGCCCACCTCCTGCCCTGGATTGCTTAAAATGGGGTGCAGTTCTAATCCCAAATGAGCCCAGCTTTACAATACTGTAGACAGATTCTGCTGCAGCCATCATTAAAAAAGATTGTGGTGTCTTGTGAATTCAATGGTAGAGAATCCTGCATTATGAATGCTATAGGTATGGAAGGCTCAAACGCTCTACAGAAAATGAAATGATGAGTGCAAGGATTCGAAATTAAGGATATATTAATGTATGGGTCTTTCAGTTAAAATTAGTTAATGAACGTTCAAACATTTCACAACACACATAAAAACTAAGTAGTTTATTAAAGCAAATATTATTTTTCAAAAGTCGCCTCTCTTATTAAATTTTTAATTTAGAAGACAGAAAATAAACAGCATGGTATTACACATAATTCTTTTAAGTATACAGTAGGACAATAAACAAGTTAAAGTAATGCACCTGACCTTTTTTAGGAGAACCTGAAAGTTTCTTTAACAAGATAGAACATACAGTATATCACAATGCAGTAAGAGAATCTTTGAATAATAATCTGCTCTGGAAATAATAATCTGATGAAGGGATCAGAGTTAAAATATTTATTCTATCAAAATCTTTCATGATTTAAAAAAACAGATTGTTTTTGTTTCTGTTTAATTTCATAATGATTTAAACATCCATTAATCTTTCAATCTTTTAACCTGCTAATCCAGAGCTGGAACATGGGTAAATTAGAGCAAATCCCAGCAAGTATTGGGCACAAGAAAGAAGCAACCCCCAGACAGAGCACCAGTTCATAATAGGGTATGATTTAAGCATTTTAATGAATTATGGAAGCAATTAAACAATTTTAAAAAATAATTAATTTGCTCTATACATTGTATGCAATTTTACTTATTAATTCACATGTTTGAAAAAACATTAGCGCATTTCTTTTCTGTATTCACTTTGCCTGGATGTTACTGTGAGTAAAAAGAATCATACATCTAAGAAGAATCTATAGGAAATCCATCATAGGATACATACACACAGCTTGGACATGCAGTGGTTATCACTACTGTCCCACAGATCCAGATTAAAATCCTAGCCAAGGCATTCCCTGTTTGGAGTTTGCACTTCATTACGGAATATATAGATCTTAAACAATGTTTTCAGTCATAGTATTAAGCTAATAGTCAAGTAATTTCTTTAGAAATATAATGGCTAAAACTGAGAAAAAATCAAACATATATAATAGATAATACAACAATCAATATATTACTTATATGGCAAGTTAATCAAAAACTGACATTGAGAAAGAGGTTACTATGATGAGTGTAGCTATGGAACAGCAAGATTGCACAGTACATTGCAAAAGCAAAATATTTCCCATGCTATTGCACCAACAATACAACCTAAAAATGATGTCTGACAATTAGCATTTAATTGGAAAATAGAAATTGTACCCTGACATCTCTCCTTTGCCCCCTCTCTATTCCAGATGGCAGGCTGTTATTTTAAGGTAACCTGCTAATGGTGCAGGATGCAGAAATGGTAACCTAAGTGTCTCAAGGGGTTTGTTTAACTGCCACACAGTAATCAAGCTTTAGCTCTTTTCAGCTGCTGTTACATATTTCTGCAAAGAAGGCAGCAGAAGAAAGAAGGAAAGGAGGTAAAAAAAATAACAAAAACACAACAACTAACCACAAACTCTGAAAATACAGGAATTGCTAGATAATGGGAAAATCCTGGGTAGTGTTTAACAGAGAAAACACGTGCTTAGTGGTTTAAACAGGCTGTGATTCAATAGCATGTTGACATTGTGCTGAACAAGAAGATTTCATAAGACAGACAGACTCTGAATGTCATGAATACTGGTCTGTTCTTCCACGTTAAAACTAATGCCAGAACAGTAGCACGCAACATGCCGTTATTAAACATGAAGCTATTGGAAAACTGTCATGCATCATAGAAATGCTGATTATTAAACAAGACAGAGGTATAGCTTAGCTGTACAAAGCTTGCAGCTGCTGATTTAGTGTGTTCCATGTGTGCAAAAACACTGGAGCATATTAGCAGCTTTGGGGTCTGTTATTTAAAAAATAATAATAATTAACACATTTAATAATAATAAGCACATTTAATACACACTTGGTACACATATTTACTAAAAAGAACATTTTGAAGTTTTTTCCACAAATTTAAAGAATTGCTGTTTTATTTTTCAGGTGTTGGCAGCACTGACCACAAGGCAGAAATAAACCCCAGAAAGGATGCCAATTTAAGATACATACAGTACTTCAGCAGCCATTGATGGCACTTCGCTATGGATAGTCAGCATTGTAAATACACATCAATTTCAAAATAGCTAATATCTTAGAGTTTGTAATGTCTTTGGGACATGGAGGTAAAATCAGAAGTACCCAGAGAAAACCCATCAAGACACAATGAGATCATGCAAACTCTATACATAGAGTGACTGGGAAGCAGGATAGGATGGATCTAATTCAGGTCTCCTGGAGCTATAAAACAACTGCACCACCAAGTTACATAAACAGTTCAATCAGACAGGAATTAATTTATTACTCACATGCAAAGTTATACATAGTGTTGTATGACATTATCCATTTTTACAAACGCTAGAACAAAAGTCCTGGCTTAAAAAAACTTCTGCCAGACCCTCATATTGCCAACTAAAAAGGTTCTACTTCCATGTTGGAGCCATCTGTTGGAATCCAGACTAACAGCCTTAACTGATAAGATGATCAATACTAAACCAGGGACTCCATCAGAGGTACCAGCTGTATACCCAAGTTTGAACAAAGGACTATAATACAAGGATGAGTAATACTGATGGACAGGACTTTGCACCAATTGTCAACTGAATGTTTGGGCTTATAACCACCCATGAAACTAAAGTCAGTACCTTTATTCCTTTATTTAAAAACCCTTGTAAGATCCAGTTCATCTCTTATCAAGCTTATAGCTATCAACATGGTCATACAGTTGGATGTCCATAGCAGGAACCCATAGCTTTATAGGGAGTGGCTGTAACAGAGGTTAAAGTAATTCCTTTACTCCGAAGGATAACTGTGCCAGACTGGAAGGGCGGAAACTTGTCTGCAAGAATAGCAAGCTCAGAAGCAGAGACAGACTATATATGAAAAGCCATGTGTTCTTCATCTTGCTGAAAACAGCAACTGACTAATCACTGGTAGTTCAAAAGATGTGATTTTACTAGCAACAAGAAGACTGAAAAGGTATGTATGAATCTCCAAAGAAACTGCTATACTGCCCACAACCAGAAGGTGTGTCCAAGGTAAAACTGTATAAAAAAATTTAATGCCCAATCCTGAAGAGTACTATGTCACTGTGGTAGGGAAATTTATTTTAATCTAAAGCAACTCTGATGAACACATATGTACATAGTGTGGATGACAGATAATTTATGCAAAATGTATTTGCATTGGTTTCTATTGGCTCCTAACTTTGGCGTTCATGAAACTTTAGTGGCTGGAGATTTTTTACTGCATTTTAAATTCAGACTTGGAAAGGCCGCATAATCAGGTCGCTTTTTAAATGATTTTTAAGCACAGAGGAAAAAATAAACATTTGAAAAATCCGTAATTTAATAAACCACCAAGAAAAGTAACATTGCAACAATGCACACTACGAACCAACATACAATTGTCCGTGACTGAAAACCAGAGGAGTGCTGTCGCGCTTTCTCCTTCCAAAGCGGCACTCGTTCAGTACGCACTGCCCGCTTATGCGCCCGCCCCCAACTCCCTACCTGAGTCGCTTTCGTCTGTGTACAGTCCACACACACCTGTGAGTCACGTTGACTGTTAATTTTCCAAACACCGCCTCAGTCGGTTTCCACGTTGATTTTTCATTGTTCTTTGCGGTTCCGGCTGCTTTTTTTTATATATAATCCACCAAGTCACCCGACCATGGGGGGCTTTGCAAAGGGCAGGGAGGTAATCAGTGCGAGTGTATGACCCGCACATACTGGGAATTTCTCGTTCGTGGGGAACGATTGGAAGCCACGGTCTCCATCACGAATGGGGTTCAACGGCTTACCCACGGCGAGTAGACACATGTTGATCCATTCAGTGTAGCGCACGTGCAGTACCGGACATACAAGTGCATCACGGACCTGTTAATGCTCAATCTCACGTGGCTGAAAGCCACTTGTCCCTCTAAGAATTTGGACGCCCACCGCTGTTGGGTCGTGTAACTATTTAGCAGGCGGAAGTCTCGTTCGTTTTCGGAAATAACCAGCCAAATCGCTCCACCAACTAAGAACTGCCATGCACCATCACCCACAGAATCGAGAAAGAGCTATCAATCTGTCAATCCTGTCCGTGTCAGGGCCGGGTGAGGTTTCCTGTGTTGAGTCAAATGAAGCGAAAGGCTCCACACCTGGTGCTGCCCTTCCGTCAATTCCTTTAAGTTTCAGCTTTGTAACCATACTCCCCCCTGAACCCAAAGACTTTGGTTACCCGGTTTGCTGCCCGGCGGGTCATGGAAATGACGCCGCCGGATCACCTGTTGCGGGGCCTGCACTGGTGAAGCAGGTGAGACGGTAATGAAACAGAGGCACAGGGCTTATTGGTTTTTAAAGACTGCTTCCTTCATTGGGTTTTAACCAATGCACGGAACGAACCAACACACAATCGTCTGTGCAGCGCTCAGGGTGGAACGGGAGAAGAGGAGAAGGACATCCACTCCACTCCCTCCGTCAGATGCACCTGTGACTCACATAGACTTTTCATTGCTCTGTGCGGTTTTGGCTGCCTTTCTATATATAATCCACCATGACACCCGACCACGGTGGGAGGGGGTTATGTACAAAGTGCAGGCGTATCTAAGAAGACGCATGTTTGTCGCGGATGCGAATTGCAGTATGTAGCGTGTAAAACAGTTTGCTATAGTGCACGCGGTCATGTGTCGTAACCGAAAACTCGTTTTTTAAAGACTGCTCACTTCATTGTGTTTTAACCTCAGTTGTAAAGGAACGTTTTAAGGATCCCACGAGATACCCCTCGCAAACAGTTTTACACGCAGCATGGCGATTCACCTCCGCGAGAAACATGCCTCTATTAACAGTCAACGTGGGTCGGAGCTGCATGTGACCTCTACGACAGACGAATATAAATGACACCGGTTTTTCTGTGTCGTCGCATCCGAGTTGGTGGGCGTGGCTCTGTGAGTTGTCGTCATATCCAATGGTCTTGAAGTTGGTGGGCATGGCTCCTTCCTGCGTGCGCCATAGGTGTCTCACTTGTCGGCAGCTTAGTGAATCCACGCCCCTTCCGGCGTGCTTTCCATGGTTGTCTTGCCTTAGTGAATTATATATATAGATACTATAAGTCCTTATCTTTATCACAGTGTAAGGAAAATGATACAAAAGTTTTTTTTTTAAATAACATACAAATAACTTGATAAACCACTCACACTTTTATAATGCTATAAACTAACTCCAAAGTGAGACAGACAGCTGCATTCCCGGGTGGCTACCCAGTAGAATTTTATAAAAAACATTTCGCACAGCTATTATTAAAATGTTCACTGAAGCTAGAAAAAACTAAATTTTACCCCAAGCATTCCACAAAGCATTAATAACCGATTTTCAAAAAAACAATTACCTCAATGTACACCATACTGTATAGACTAATTTCACTCAATCTTAATATACCAGTCAAAGTCTTGGCCAGAAGGACTGAGAAAGTGCTTCCCTGAATAACATCACAAGTCCTGAGAAAGTGCCTACCTGAATAATATAACAATACTGAATCAGATTTAGTAAAGGCAGATACTCGGTCTCAGACCTTTGCCGCCTGTTTAATATAATATACACGCCCACAAAATCTGACTCACCAGAGGTCTTAGTATTTTTGAATGTCAGTTTGGATTATCTATTTACTGCACTGTACACATTTGGGTGTGGCCCCAACGTGGATCTTCATGAATTAAGCTACTTCACACTAGCCAGGAAGCCTCAGTCCACATTAATAATATAAACTATATATACATATGTTTCAAAACATTTACCCTTTAATGATCTTAGGGAACCGAGTGAAAGGAACCATTCAACTAGCATCTCAGAAAAAGAGTGGAAATCATTTGATTCATAGAATACACCCTAGTTGTACATGTACCAAGCATTCCATAATTCAACTACAAATCTTTTATCAATTACCCTTATCTTGTAAAAAAATGTGTAAAATGATGTTAATCAGTCTCCTGAAGGAAAAAGAGGAAACTTTTTACCTCTGCTGCAGTGTAACTATAAGCAACAGAATATTAAAGGAGTTTCATACACTTCTGCATAAGAGGACTGGACCGTTGTGAAGTGTAGTCTAGCCTCATTTAAGGAGGGAAAATGGAGGAGGACTGGGGGGCTTAAGTTAAGTTACTTCTTATCTATGCTTTTTACCCCCATAATTGTAAATACTCACTTATATCAGGGGGAAAAAGGACATATCCCCTTCTTTTCCTTTCTAATTATTTTTGCCCATGGTTTTGGCTCTCCTCTCTCTCTCTCTCTCTCAGTTGGTAGCAGAATTCTGTTTTGTTTGTTTTTGTCTTTTTTTGTTCCTGCTTTCTTTTTTTAAGGTTTTGATGTATTATTTTCTTTTCTTCTTTTTCTACTTTGACTATAGTCTTTTGTTGTAAACGTTTGACTTAGCTATATGTTATTTTTTTCAAATAAAATAAAAAAAAAACTGCAAGCATTGACATCTAGTTCCAGTATCATTAGTTCACATGTTTTTGGAATGTGATAAGTTAACACCATTTTGAACAATCATCTTTACATATTTCCCACATAGCCTTGGTGTCACAATTGCTCCTAATAGATTCTTTGGTGTATTCCTTGATGACACAAAATGACAAAAATCATTTATATTACTATAGAATAAGCAAGCTAGGCCTGTGATTAACTATCTTATCCTAATAATTGTTCTATTATGTTTCAAAATTTAGATGGATTATTTTTTGATTGTGTCTCTCTTCTTTTTCTCTTTCTTTTGGGTGGAGGCTAAATACAGTTTTGTTTTATTTCTTTGTATTTCTATTTTTCTTTGGTTTTCTTTATGTTGATTTGGAAGTACACAATTGTATCTATTAGTTTATTACTATGTGTTTGCTTTATTGGTATACCATTGTAATGTGCTTTTCAAAAGTAGATATATTTAAAAAAGAGGAATAAAAATTTTCTTAACAAAAATTTTGCCAAAATTCTTAACTCATTCAAACGGATTACATAACTTGTTGAAATGGGTTAATAATCTGTTCAAATGGATTACATAACTCATTTAAACAAAATTATGTTATTATTAACCTGTTATTAACTTGTTCGAATGAACTACATAACTCGTTCGAAAGGATTATTTTGATTTTTTTCCTCAGACTCATATTTCAGTAGTACACAGCCCCATTCCACATTAATTCATTCAAACAGATTATTATTTTTTTTTTTTCCTTCTTGCAGTCCAGTTCTTATTATGGAACTCCACACAGTTTTCCTAGCATACAATTCAGTGAACCTGTAAGATGTGTATTAAAATCAGTGAACCGGAAGAGGATCTAGTTGAAAGACCACCACAGTTGAAACAATTCTTTTGAGGAGTCCTGAAATGAGTTGTAAATGCAGGAAAAGTTATGAGAATGAATTTACCGGTATGTAATTTTTTCCAACAACATGAAATTCTGGAGTCAGTGGTGGAAATGTTAATTGAAGAAAAGGCAAGTTGAAAATCTAGCTAATAATGGCACTGAACAGTGCACAATAGACTGAAACTATTGTCCTGGCTATACTCTACTGGTTCCGGTTCACTAAACTTCATACCAGGAAAAATAAATAGCTACTGAAATAAGAAAAAAATAAAAATAAACAATTCAAATGAGTTACTAATTCATTTGAATGGATGAATAATTTGTTAGAACAGATTTTTTTTTGCCTGGCTCCTATGGGGTTCTGTAAAAAACAACAATTATTCAACAATCTTAATTACCAATATATAGTTTCAAAAATAAAATTTAGTGGGGGAAATTCTTGTAACTTACCATAGCCACTCCTGGCAAAGGTCACTGTGCTAATATCCCTAGCTTAATAGAAAAGTGAACTGTATACCTGAGGACTGGACATTCAAATAATAATTTCACTGTACATGCAAGAATACAATTATTACTACTAATAACTGCTATGTAATAACTTTTTTCAGCACCTCCTGGGCAGATTTCCAAGTGTTCCAAGGCCAGTTAAAAGATATTGCCACTAGATAATGTCCAGAGTTTGCCTCTGGATATTTTTTCAGTTTGGCCAATAATTCTCCTACTGGGAGATGCCTGTGCAGGTGGTGTCCTTACTACATTCCCAAACTATCTTAAGTGGTTCTTATCAAACTAGAAAACCAGGGGTTGCACTCCAAGCAATTTTTTTTGCTGAGTTTCTTAGAAACAAATGGTTTTACAAAAATAAAAAGATAAGAATGATCAAAATCAGACTGATTAATTACTACAATAGATAAATAAATATCTGTCAAAATACAAAACAGCCTTACCTAATCCACTGATACAACCCCATTTCCAAAACATTTGGGACACTGTGTAAAATATAAATGAAAAGAGAATGTGATGATTTGCAAATCATGTAAACATTGTATTTAATTGAAAATAGTACAAAGGCAACATTACAGATGTTGACACTAAAAAATGTTATTGTTTTTAGAAAAATATATCCTCATTTTGATTTTCATGCTAGCAACATGTTTCAGAAAAGTTGATACTGGGCATGTTTACCACCATGTTTAATCAGTACTTCTTTCACTCTGTAAATGTTTTGTAAACTGAGGAAACCAATGACTCTAGTTTTGAAAGTGAATGTCCCATTCTTGCCTGATATATGATTTCAGCTGCTCAACAGTTCTGGGTCTCCTTTGTCTTATTTTCATATACAGTGTCACAGCTATTTTAGAAACAGGGTTGTAGCTGACAGCTGCCTAAAATGTTTTTAACAATAAAAATAAGATTCTGTTAAGAAAACATGCACACTTTTACTTTGTTAAAAATAGGTACTACAAAACAAACACCTTAAAACTGCAATATATATCAGATCTAATAAAATATGTATGTCCTAGTATTAATTATAATTCCAATCCATATATTAATGAAACACATTTCTGATATCTATGAAAAAAGCTCTCTGACAAGTGACAATATATATATATATTAAAAAGAGACTAAGAATAATTAGAAGCTAACATTTACTAACTTAACTAACTTTGAATAAAATAAGTTCATAAGATAATCCCAGAACTTCAATTTAAATTGATTTTAAATATAATTACTGAATGTGTAAACGTATGTATATTTTTATCTAAACACTTTTAAATAAACAGTGTCAGTCACTATTTAAAATGTTACAGATAAGTATACCATACAGCAACCACAGCTTACATTAAATACATCTTTTGATGCTAGATCATGTTTATTGACAAAACCGTCGTACAAGCTGTTAGGCTCAGCCTAAATAATTATTAGGCATAGTGCAATACAAAATTGATTTTAATATATTAACCACTGAGAACCATCTCTCCACTTTTTCAATTGCCCAGCGTTAAATTAGATAATTTTCCTCCATGCAATCTTGTTTTCATTCGCTCATAAAGCATAAACAGTAAATAGCTCAATGCCAAACAATGCACTAATGTCCAGAATCTTCTCTGTGTTACTTAATCTGATGTGAAATAGAGCTTTGTGTGTAGTGTTAGGAAGATATACATTCAAGCAACTATTTATACAACATTTACAAATATAATTGAAAATAAAAGAGTAATAATGTGGGGAAAAAGTTGAAGTGCTTATCACAAAGCAACAAAAAAATCCAAAACACACAGCAATTCATATTATATATTAGTGATTAACATTAAACATCGTGTTAGTATTTATATAGTCTAAACATAGATCAAACTGGTATTTTAAAAGTTCATCTTATAATAAAAAACATATTTAATTATTTATTGATGCAAACAGAAGTAACATAAAGTTGAACCACAATGGAAAATATTCAGTTAATTTTTACCAAACTTGTCCTCAGAAAGTTCTGTGACAAATGCAATTTCAGTATATACTGACTTTACTTTCCAACATGTTTAACAAGAATACTGTAAGGATTCCATTGTAGATCATATACAGTACTTTTGTAATGTATTCATAACTACTTCTGAATGTCTAGCTGTTGGATGTAAAAGTCACAATTATGTCCTAGATTTTTCCAGTACACAATATTACAAATCCAGTATTCTTTCTCTAAATATGACATTTACAAAATATAACAAATAATGCTAGGAAAATCAAAGATTTAATCAGTTTGCCCAGCACTTACTTTTATTTATCTTCACATTTACTGGTAGAAGAATGATTTCCAAGATCACATAAAGTACAAATTGCATGGCAGTTACACATCTGATTTTGTTTCATTGTTCCACAATTCCTGAGAATGTCTTCTGTATTGACAAGATCATGCTTACTTGAATGTAGTCTTTCTTGAAAGGTCAATTTATGACAATGTCAACAGGATAGCATGTCGATCACTGGCATCAGCACTTCGGGACATCTATAACCAAACAACAATCAACAGGATTGTTAAATTTAAAACTATCAAAAATGGCCTGTTTGCCTTTTAAATGTAAAGATTCCTATTGTTAACAAGGTTCTTTTACTGTTAATAAAAATAACAAGATGAGGAAAAACCATTCAATGTTCATTTAAATATAACAGGCCTGTACGATAAAATTAATTTTACCTAGAGCATAAGGTAAACAATACCTACTGTATGCAATATGAACATAAAATATGTACATAATGAATCTTATATACTGAGTTTTATGTTAGCAGCAAGCCATAACAAATCTAAAGGTAAAATTACAACACATTTACCAGAAAAACTGCACATCACAATTATGGTCAGATCTATCATCAGGGTGACTTGGGTGAGCATCCCGGGGCCTAAAAGAGGCATTTGCATATGCAACAAAAAAATGCCTAATAAGAGAAAAAAAGTTCAAGTTTTCACCAAAAGGCACTAACAGCAACATGATGTCCAGAACCACTGCCTACTCCAATTCAACCACAATTATAAACCTTTCCAATGAAATATAAATAAAAAGCCTTTGTAAAGAAATACAGTGGATAAGGCACAATTTGAAAACAATATTTGTACTTTTGAATATACAACGGGCGGCTGGAAAATCAAGAGTACACCTTATGAGAAGGATTTAGGAGTAATAGTGGACTCTAACCTATCAACTTCCCAACAGTGTTCAGAAACCATTAAGAAGGCTAACAGAATGTTAGGTTATATAGCACGATTTGTGGAGTACAAGTCCAAGGAGGTTATGCTCAACCTTTAAAATGCACTGGTGAGGCCTCATCTTGAGTATTGTGTGCAGTTTTGGTCTCCAGGCTACAAAAAGGACATAGCAGTGCTAGAAAAGGTCCAGAGAAGAGTGACTAGGCTGATTCCAGGGCTACAGGGGTTGAATTATGAGGAGAGATTAAAAGAGCTGAGCCTATACAGTTTAAGCAGAAGATGATTAAGAGGTGGCATGATTGAAGTATTTAAAATTATGAAGGGAATTACTACAGTGGATCGAGACTGTTATTTTAAAATGAGCTCATCAAGAACACAGGGACACAGTTGGAAACTTGTTAAGGGTAAATTTCGCACAAACATTAGGAAGTTTTTCTTTACACAAAGAACGATAGACACTTGGAATAAGCTACCAAGTAGTGTGGTAGACAGTAAAACTTTAGGAACTTTCAAAACTTGACTTGATGTTTTTTTGGAAGAAATAAGTAGATAGGACTGGCGAGCTTTGTTGGGCTGAATAGCCTGTTCTCATCTAGAGTGTTCTAATATTCACATTCACAGTAACGAAACAACATGGCTTTTATCCATCCATCCATCCATTTTCCAACCCGCTGAATCCGAACACAGGGTCACAAGGAGAATAAAATGGAATGAAAAGAAATCATTCAGATGACTGTGAATGTGTATAATCTATTAAGTCTATGAAGTCTATAAAGTTCAAGTATCAGTCGGCACATAAGAAAAACATTTGCATTCATGTGTGTGCTTGCGTGTTTCATTTTCAAACTGATATATTTGTTATAATAAAAACATGCATTTGATCTGAGTCTAGAACAGTCTGTAAATGTATGGTACTTGTAAAAGTTAGCACAATAAAGACAAATTATTTATCAGTGCTGTTATAATTAACCAAATATGATATAAGCTTGATATACATATATATATATACACATTACAAAAGATGTTTTTATTATATCAAATGTAACCAGTTGAAAAAGAAACACGCACACAAAAGTCTTAATTTGAAAATGGTATTAGGACTATTTGGGCTTCCAATCCAGTCCTCATTTCAAGGCCCAAGTTACTATGGCTATCTGTGGGCTCAGTTCCCCTTCCAAGCCTCCCCAACTCCGGCTAGATTCCCGGACTTACACGGAAGCAGGTCTCATTTTTTTCTGTCATACTTAAAATTTAATTTCTTTAGTAACACTAATGCATATATACAATAATAACATTTGCTTAATGGCTGATTTTAAATTTATAAGAAATAAAAATTACATTTTCATACTTAAAACATCATCCTGACTAATTGTTCTGCAGTGAAAAGAAACAGTAATGAAGCCTGAATTCTGAAAACATTCTTTACAGAAAAAAAAGGTAGCTCGTCACAAAACCCATCTCACTTATTGCTTATGCAAGGCAAATCCTGAACCTTATTTCATATATTATCATTTGTTTTTATGTTTTTACCACTTGGTAGAAAATGGCCAATGGCTTCAAATAATATGACACTAAAATTGTCCATTATTCAAATCCGTGTATGTTAAGAAAATTTATAGAAAGACTGTTGTTTCTTGAAGCTCCCTCAGTATCACATATCCTGTATCTACACAGAGATTGTAGGCAGAAATCGGTAAACTATTAGATACTGTATGTTTGCTCATCAAAAGATTGATAATGTTATGCTATGTACTTGTATAGAGATACAGTAGTTTGCAAAGATCAGTACAGTATTCCAAAGGATAAACCTTTACAGCAAGATTAATTTGCCTTCTGTCTACACATTGACATTTGACTCTCTTTTAGTTTACTGTTTGTACTTTCTCTGTAAAGAAAATGTGCTGATTAGCCAACTACAGATGCATTTTATTGCGCCTTTTACTTGATCAGTTGTTTATTTATGTTTAGCATTTTAAAATTTATTTTAAATAGGACTTAAGTGCATTTTGATAATTCAACTATCCTGTCAGACTTAACACCTTTTTTAAGATTACTTGTATTATTTTGTAGAAACATTTGGATAAGTATAGCACAGTCTCAAGAGGGATTTGATTGTCTAACTGTAAATATTCAAAACTGTATGTTGAAAATAAATTGATGGATGAAAAAATGTCAAAATATGCATTTTAAATACATCATTCCTGTTTATATATTGACATAATAAATTTATAAACATATTTTCATTTTAAAATAACATTTATATAAACTCCCACATTCTTACTTCAATAAGGTGTACATAAAGAAACTCACTATAAATATTAGAAATTAAAAATAATATATAAACATAACTTTAACCTCCTTGGTGTTGACCCTGAACATGACTCGAGCTCAGAATTCTTTGCAATTACAGTGTACAATAAGAAAGACTTGGGGTGACAAGTAATAATCCGCTTTACATTTTAAAGATCAAAAAACACTTGGGACAGTATTCTGCTGCTATCTAGTGAATATAATAACAAAAAATCGTGAATACTTCCATGTATTTTGCCACTCTAAGGTAACTCATCAATTTTCAATTTCCAAATAAAAACACAGTGGAAAACAAAAAGCCACAAAGGCAGTTTTAGAATGAACCAACACTGAACCATTGTTCGAATCAAGAGATAGTGATGACAATGTTAATTTATTATCAGATGTTGACACTGAAAGTGAAACTGATGTATTATACAGCACAATATGACAAAACTGCAAGGGCATGCTCGATGAATTTGGTCAACTGACACTCCAGGATGGTGTTACAGTAGATGCATGCAAAGAAACACGCTTCTGTTTTCCAATTGTAACATCAGGCTGTGCATTAGTGACCAAGAACAAAAAAACATTAGAAGAAGCTTTATGGGCAGTTCCTTTTTTAAGCCATTAAGCATAGCTTACATAACTATATATCCTTTTGAATTAAGACTTCAGAAGAGAAAATGAAAAGGTTATCTAGCAAAACATGTAAATAAAAATCCTGTATAGTTCTAGTCTTTTAATGATGCTTTTTCTATTCATTAATACATAAGAAAAACCATGGAGATTTATTTTCTACAGCTCTGAGTTTCTAAGCAGGTCTTCATGTGCAGCATGGGCATTATCTTAGACAAGAGGTTTTAAAGTGCTCAGATTGCCTTACAAATAATTATGCATAATTAATTAATAACATGCCATTGCAATTAATAGTGCTACCAAAGGTTCAACACAGTCTTGTTTTTGACACATTAGCAAGTCAAAAACTGCACAATCACAGACAGCTTTCTAATTTTTTTTTATTATATTGCATTGCAATTAAAGCTATTTAAATAAACATGAACATGAATATTTAAACTGTTTCATGATTTTATGAAGCAATTAATCATTTTGTATATTATTTAAAATATCGTTTATATTAGGTATTGTATTAACACCTGCATCTCTACAGTACATGCTTTTCAGACAAGAAATAGTTGAAGGATCAATTTATTATGAGCTGCTTGATTAAAATTAGCTTTTTACAGATGTGTCTTATTTTAGTAATGGACTCGATCCAATGCAAGGTCATGAGAAGCTAGAGGCTAACCCAGGAGCAGTGGACACTTGAGGAATCAAACCACTGTAGACCACATCAGGCTCACTCGGATATTGTTAGATATATCAGGTAAAACAAGAATCATCAAATAGCCAGGTAGTGTTTCTTTGGTCAGTGGGAGTAATCTAATATCCTATGAAGGACTCCATGCATATGCAGGCTTCATTAACACACATAAGGCACTTCGATCAAGAATTAAACTGTTGACTACTACTTAATTCACTATAGTATCACACAACACTATCTCTCTATTATAATAAAAAAATCTTGTGAGACGAGACTTTTTATCTTGCGACCAGACATGATCTTTTAAAGAGTGACACTTTCACGTCCCATGAGACGAGTCTTTGTGCCAAGAAAATTAACCATGCCCGGAGCCAGAAATAAAAAGAAGATTCAAAAATGTTGATGCAATACACATGCAGAGCAGGTTAGAGATAATGGAAGTCCGAAAATTCGAAAGTCTCAAAAAACATTAGCGCATTAGCGCAAACAAACGGAAATTATTACTCGGTGAAATAACGGAACAGCAAAAACAGATTGAATATATTGTTCGAATTTAAAAATATTGTTCGGATTTAAACTTTAAGTCGGAGACTTGTAAATTGTCTAATTCGTGTTGCCAACACTGAAGAGTAGTGTTTCTTCCCAATGAAGAGGCTTATCCGCAAGAATTAAAAGATTGGTTGTTTGTTGAAAGTGAAATCCCGCGAGAGAAAATTTCAAGCCCCGTGGGACAAGACTTTATGCAAAGAGATTTGGAAAAGTCCTGCCCACATCTAAAACATTTACAACCACACACACGGTTCAATCATTTCTCATTTGTGTGAATGCTATTGTCAAACACAATTCATGTAGACAGAAAGAAACGATATTCACTCATGGGCAGTTATACATTGCATTATCACGATGTAATTCCAAACATGGAATCAAAATTTAATGCGATATTGACAAAAAGGTAAAAGCAAAAAGAGATTGAATATATGGACATAGATGATATGACAGAAGTATGTAGATATTGTTTGGCTTTAAACTTTAAGTCGGAGACTTTTAGATCAATTAATTTGTGATGCCATCAGGGGAAAGTAGTGTTTCTTCCCAATGAAGAGGCCTATCCACGAGAATTAAAAGTTTTGTTGTTTGCGAGCAGCAGAGTAGCAAAGTTGCTGATGCTTAGTGTAGGCAGGGGGGTTTCTAAGCAAAGCCATCTAGTATTTAATTAAAGAAAACTTACCCTGTAACTGAACTATGTGTTTAAATATTATGAAAGTTCACAGAATAAATAGTAATGCAATTAGCTTTTGTCATAATTTACAAGATAATTGGGTGCAGTGGTCAGAAAGGCTTAAAGTTCAATATGCGTCACCTATATTTCTGTTACATTTTTCAAACCCTTTCTAATAACAGTGGAATGGAGAAAAATGATATTCAGTGAAATCAAAATACTTTACAAGCCATACGTGAAATAAAGTCTGAGCACAAATATCATGGAGAGTCAGGAAACAGTACGAACAGTACGAAAGCATCTATTAACTAGCACTAAAACATGCAACTACATCTCTTAGAAATAACAAATTATAGTAGCAAAACCAATGTACTAGTTAGGGAATCCATTCCCGGACAGGTTTAACCATTCCCCAGAATTCAGGAATCCTGCATGCCATTCTCGGGAATCCCGGGCTCCCGGGGATGACACAGTGCATGGGATTCTCATATGTGAACGTTTTAGAACGACCGACACTTATTTTTAATAAAACTACTGCAATATGTTGACACCAATAAAAGACTAACCTTATCTAGAAGCAGTTCATGCAATCATGTAAGTACATGTATCTAGTTCAGGGGCACCCACAATTTTTCGTCTTGCAAGCTACTTTTAAAATGACCAGGTTGAAATGATCCTACAATAAAAATTATATAAAAATTATATATATATATATATATATATTGCATAGTTTTACTGTCAAACAATGCAAAGAGTACGCAACACGTGTTTCTCCCTAATTCTGGGCTCATCAGGCGTACACACTCACTGCACCCCCTCTCGTGGATAGAACATCGGACCTCAGCGTCAAAGCCTCTTAACGTTGCGCCATGGCGTGTGGTTCATTTATTTGACAGCATGTAGATCGGGGTAATTACATTCATGGCATCCGTAGTCTGAATCACAATCTGATTGAATGGGTGCATGTGGGATGACCAGTGTGTTAGAAGAAAAGAGATCTCAGACTGGCCACCCTGTATGTCAATCAAGTGGCAAATGCCATAGGGTGGAGATATGATAGACTAACATTTAAAAAAATGTTTTTTTTTTTTAATGCAGCACGACCTACCTGCACTACCTTTCCGATCGACATATTGGGCACCCCTGATCTAGTTAGTTGTGGTAAAGACCGTAGAAAGCACAACATGTCCAGTCTGCGGTCGTCCAGCCGAGAGCGCACCTTCATGCAGAGTGGGCCAGCCCCTGAGGGAGCACACTCTGCCTTCACTGAAGTAGGCGGCACAATCATCAGATACTGATACACTTGTTCTAAACAATGCCCACGCTTGCCGTTGCTCTGAAACACCGCCATTTCAGCTTTTACTGATGCATCCAGTTTCTTGTCATCATTCTGTGATCTCAAGTTTCTTGGCACAGATAATGCGGAAGCAACAGACTGATGCATTGTAATTTCAAGTTGCTGTTCAAAGCTGTTGTCTGACAGACGTCAATGAAGTCTGCCCCATCCTGGCATTAGTGAGCTGCAGAGTGCAGACTCCTCCCGGTCCACTGTGCTCAGTCTTAGAGGGAGCCGGGAGACTGACGACTGCTGCTGGTCTGTTGTTGACTGAATTAAACGGCAACACACTACACCGTGGGCCAAAAAACGGTGCCACTTAATCATTTTCAACTATAACTCTGTTATTTCTTGATCGATTTTTACACTTTTACACGCTATATATGCGAGCTTGGCCGTTCCCGGTTTCCTGGGAATTACAGCAGTTTCATTCCCAGGAATGCGGAAATGAAAAATGTCGGGGAATCCCTGGCTCCCGGTAATCGGGTAAAAGGCACAAACAATCCATGGACAGGGCACCAGTCCATCGCAGGGTGAAAACAAACACACACATACACCATACACACACAAGGGTAAATTTAGGATCAACAATCTACAAAAACCTTTAAGTCTTTGGGCTATGGGAGGAACCCAGAGCACCCACAAGAAACCCACGTGAATCTACTAAGATTCAGGACAGAGTATCTATTGCGCAAATGATTATTCTTCATTGATGTTTATATTGATTATTACAGTAAGTGCAGAATATCTGTTAAATGACTACAAAACATCACTCAACAATTAGAAAGTCTGTTACAGATCAGGGTTTGAAAATGCTCCATTATTCTGCAGTAGCTCATAATATTTCCATTATACACATTATATACATTCTAGAATTATTACCATTATAAACATGTTTTTTCAATAATATACTAAAGAATTCTGATTAGCTGTTAACAGAAAATGTGCCATAAAAAGAAAACATTACCTGCCATTAATTTTACAACCACACTATAAACCGGTTTTATTTCACACGTTTAATCATACTGGAAATAAACTGAAATCTGATATTTAAAGAAAGAGCAGACTAGAGAGCTTTATTGACACCCAGTTTTAAGATATCAAGCAACTTGAAGAAGGTATTAATAGCAAAACAATTAAACTCAGCATGGAAATGTTGCACTCCATAAAATATCTGCAACATTTGATTTTAACAGTTATCCTAATGTAACAGTTTCCTTGCCAGGAGTCTGGTATTCAGACATCATTTAGCAACACCCTACACTGACTTGGCTCAATTCCTCCATCAGCTGTCAGCAACAGTTGCTTTAAAAGGGCAGCATATAGGCAGCTTTTAAGTAGACACTACTCCAAAAATTGTAACGTTTTTTTTTTTTTTAACTAAAGCCTTTGTATTAAGAAGCATACTCTGTATATTGCTAAAGAATTATATGGTGGCATGTGACATTTATAGAATTCTTCTTGGTCAGGTCAACTTTATTCTCCAAATCAGGAGCTCATATTTACAATAATAGGTCTGACAGCAATGATTTGAAACCAGCAGTGGTCTCAAGTAAATGATCAATACGTTGCTTGCCTTATTCAAAAACTCCAGTGTAAAACTTTCACGATCAACCAAGGCTACATTTCTTATTTTGTCTGGTGTGTAATTAGAGGCTATGTACATATTCAGAATGCTGAACCAGTGACTACAATACACATTCATGTTACATGACATAAGCTCTTGTCATCTAAAAATGTGTTGTCAGAAAATTAAAACTTCGAGAAAAATATAATTTGGATATAGGTTGATCAAAAAAAGTGCCAAAAGGTAATCTTAAAATACATTCAGTTATTTTAAAATTAAAATTAAATGACAAATAATCACTTTATTGTGGAAGAGGACATACTGCACATTAGGTAATTAAAATGATGCTATGGTTTAGATAGAAATGTATAGAGTTAATATGTTTATAAATCTATTTACTAATGTAAACAAAAATTACATATTTAATACACTTCACTGGATGTTCATATGCACTATATTAAAATTAAAAAATGCATTAAATGTATTTCTGAAAACTGACTACTATATCAATAGGCCAATGTGGTAAACATGTATATGCAAATGGTAAATTAAGATGGACAGAGTTTCATAGTTATGTAGTGCAACTCTCAACCAAAAAGTGCTTGGTTGCCTTTAGCTAACCTGGAACTGGTTTGGGATTTGTGGGGTTTCTTATAACAAATAAATGGTAAATCTGTGATGATATATGCTAAAATACCTTCTTACAAAGATTATGAACTTTTGTTTCTTTTTGAATAATTTGTTATCCTGAATATTATAATGGGGAAGGAAAATCATTCCAGAGTACAACGAATATACATTCATCTATCAATTTTCTTAACCTATTTATTTATTTATTTATTTATTAACCTGTTATTATCCAAAACACAGTTGAAGGAGCTTGAATACATCTACATCCACATCAGTACAGTCAAATTTATACTAAAGAGGAAGTAGCACTGACAGCTCTTTGAGACCAGTTCTATAATAACATGCATTCTCCTGCTACAATATATATATATATATACTGCATATAATAACTATATTTATATAATGTGTACATGTATGTAAGTTAAAGGAGTGGACAGATGATAACTATTTGTCTCTGAAAACAGAAAACTGAAACATTATTTATTAGAGAGAATAATGCAGTCTGCAACAACATTCTTTCACTTTTTTTACCTGATTTGGTCTTAATATTAGTTTTACTGAATTTGCATTCAATTTAGGCATTATCTTTGATACTTGTATGCCTTTTAAAACATACATTATAAAACAATCTACAGCCTGGTTTTTCCAGCTTAAAAATACTGGAACATGAAGACAGTTGGTAAATGTGGAAAAATAGAGAAATTGATTGCATTTATTTCTAGTCTGATTGACTAGTACTCCAATTTGTTATTCACTGGCTGTTCAAACCATTCTTTATGCAGCTTTCAGTTAATACAAAAACCTGGAGCAAAAATCATTACAAGAATTGCAAAGTAAAATCACATTCAGTAAGTTCAGTTCTTATGTCTTTATACTAGCTTCCAGTAAGTTTACAGTGGACAAAATCCTCCTTACCTATAAACCTTTACACGTCTTAGACATTTCTTACATGCATGAACTTATCCCTTACAAACCAGAGCACAATTTAAGATCTCAAGATGCCAGCCTACCCAAGAATTAACAACATAACAGTAGCCTTCTGCTACAGGGGCCCAAAACTGTGGAATCATCTGCCTGTGTATATAAGATGATACCCCATCAGTTTAAGCTTCTGAATTCAAGAAGAAAACTCTACCTAGTGGTTTAATAAGAACTGGTTGTTAGTTGTGCATATTTCATTTCTGTTTGTTAGTTATTTGTATCAAAATACTGTATAAGGACACAATGATTATGAACCACTACTAACCCCCTTTTATTCTGTTTCTGTGTTTGGTGTCCTGCAGTGGCTTGTGTTGCTACTGCTCAACTTCCAATCTGTTTTCATGCCCATTTAAAGTGATAGTGATAGTGGGAGCACTGGAATTAACGGATGTCATTTTAGATGGCCCAGCTCAGACTAGATACTACAGAATGCCAAGCAGGTACTGGGTAGCTAGTTAGTCTAGGGCTCTAGGAGTGTGACTGTGTCTGAATTTGTCTTTTGACTTCGAGTTTATACAGTAATTGACAATGGATGCCACAGAGATTTATCTTTTTCAGGAATGCTGCTAACTGAAGTTTTTCTTTATTCTGTCCTGTTGTCAACTGTGCATTGTTCAACAATTAATGTGTTTTTAGGAAATTGATGAATAAATTATGGTTATCTGGGTCATTTTTCATACACTTTCTTACAATTACAGTAAACAAAATAAGTACCCATTAGTATATTACTGCATTAAGTGCTCACTCCGTGTCTTTATGTATGTTAATCCCCAAATCAGCTACATTTAATTCTCCTGAAATTTACTTAAGCTCCAGGTACTCAAGCTCCATGTGTGTAAACTTTACTAGTCTCCTCTGCAGCACACTTGCATTTTGATGTTTCATGTGTTTACACTTACTTCATTGTGACGTTAAAATTATGTTAGCTTTAAAGCAGCATGTATATCTGTGAGCCAGCACGTAGTGATCAAGGAGCTGGGAGAAGAAACCTGAAAGCATCTGAAACAGCAGGTGCTGTGAGACATATTTCATAGAAGTCCATGTATTTGAACTGTCAGAACAAAAATAAGAAGCTCAAACGTTCTCTTAAAAGAATTTCTACATATGAGAAAAGCAAATGCAGGTTCTGATAAATGGCAGATACTCAATCATGTGCCAGAAGCCTCATCTTTAAAATGTTCATAAATTGTACTAAGTAGGTTTTGTAAATGAAGGATGGATATGATATGATAATAATATTCAAATGATATACAAATTATTAAAAAATAATTAAGAAAGGTTCATTATTGAATACTATAGTATAAACACAGTTCAGAATACATTTTCCTGTGGTCTTTTTAAACTGGATAGTATTAGTAGTAATAGTGGTAGTATATACTATAATTTTTAATAGGCAAGTGACATTCTGAGTAAATATGACAATCCTGGAGTAATTTCCAGAGGGTGGGACTGGACCGCGTGTCTGCCTGAGGGGTTGCAAATGGGATCCTGAGTTGTTTCGTTGTGTTGTGGATGTGGAAACGCACTGTACCAGTGCATGCTCCCCAACTTGACTTTGACTTGACTGGATTAATTTCATATTAAGCAATTGTTTATTAGGCAAACTTAGTCTAATATATTAATATCAGATTTCATAACATCCTAGAACTATTTTATTCAATTTCAATTTAAATCTGGATTTAAGTTTTTCTAAAAACCCCTAAGTTGTGTACAGATTACTGCATATTTCATAATTTTTCTACACTTACTTAAAACAAATTTTTATTTTAAGTTGCCTCTCTCTAATATAACTAAACCTTAATCATGGTTTAGCAGATATGACTAACCCTGCAATGCCAATAACAACAATGACAAAAGAAACTGTAAAAATAAAATAAGAATTTAAATACCTTTTATTACGTTAAAGTAAAGGAAAATGGAAAATGACTCTGTAGTATCAAAAAAAGAAAACAAAACTGTTTAATGACATGGTGAATTAAAAAATAAATTACAATTGATTTTAATATTATGATTTCTATTGTTCTTTTCCCTGTACAATTAAAGAGCATCCATAGATGGCATTCATAGTTTCTACAGTATAGGCTTAATTAGACTTGTCATAACATCTGCCCTCAAATCAAAGCAGAATCCCATTTACTTAATTAGTATGACTTAAAGATGGCTATGTATGTCATTAATGAATTTACATTGGTTGCCTTTTATAATTCATCATTAAAGGAGGTTACAAATTCACATAATTTTCACCTGTAACATCATTATTAAACAGAGGTAAAAGATTTAATAAAAAAATCTCACATTAAAAAAAATAACAATTACTTCTTGAAATAACATTTAATCTTTTCTGATGAATAATTCTCCATCTCTTTAGTGTTTAGAATTCCATTGCTTTCTTTCTATTAGACAGACATGAATAACATTGCAGATTAATTCCCAGTTCCAAACTCAAGTTCCAAAGTTGAATTCTGGTTTGTTAAGTTTCACTTGATTATATGAAATGTTGTTTTCTTTAAAAAAAATAGATAAATAAAAAAAGTTCCCAAAGTAAACACAGAATATATACATGGTATGTACTATACACTGAATACAAATATACCCATCCATCCATCATCCATTATCCAACCCACTATATCCTAACTACAGGGTCACGGGGGTCTGCTGGAGCCAATCCCAGCCAACACAGGGTGCAAGGAAAGAAACAAACACCGGGCAGGGCGCCAGCCCACCGCAGGGCGCGCATACACACACACACCCACACCCACACACCAGGCACACACTAAGGACAATTTAGAATCACCAATGCACCTAACCTGCATGTCTGTGGGAAGACACTGGAGCACCCGGAGGAAACCGACGCAGGCACGGGGAGAACATGAAACGAACCCTGGTCTGCCACTGTGACAAATATATATACTCTGAGTGGAAAAAAAACACACCAAAATGTTTTTCATCACATCTTCAACAATAATCGGCTGATTTACTTAATGTTTGATACAAAGTGTATGTAATATGTTTTCCAACAACAGTTGTATTAATTACTCACAAGTTTATGCAATGTTCCAAATTTTATTGTTGAAGATGTGATGAAAAACATTTTGGTGTGTTTTTTTCCCACTCACAGTGTATGTATGTATATATATATATATATATATATATATATATATATATATATATATATATATATATATAATCTTCATTTGGATCTTGATCTTTGTTTGTGTGAATGAATTAGAAGAAGCACTAGATGGCAGTAGAGAGACAGCTAAAACATAGGCATTGCATTAAGAATCTTCCTCCAGGCTTATACTACTGAAGACTGTAGTACTCCACTCACACCTCAAAACAGATATTCAAACTAAAAAAATTGCTGTGCTTTAAATTAACTAAAGAGATCTTCATTTAGATCTTGATCTTTGTTGGTCTGTGAATTCCACACATGCATAGACCTCCTTCCAGTTTAGGACATTATTGTTACTCACGGATGTCAACAATGTGCCGGAATAACACAAGGGGTGGTGGACAGTGTTACGCTGGTTAGCTCCTGAGGCCTGGTTAGAGAATGAGATTGCCGAAGATAAAAGGTACGTGCCTACGTAACATATGAATGAAAGAAAGACAGTGGGTAAAATGAATGACACCGTAACAGCACGTTCCAGAAATTATTATTGTTACGTTGTAGCCAGCGAGTGCTGCACGTCTCACAGTTGTACCTTGGCTTGCTCACATGTCAGTGAAGTGATCCCTATTTATGCTTTAAAGAGCCTGGATACCTATGTGTCCCCCTTTTATAACCATTGCTCCGTGTATATTGCCTTACTCTTTGGATTGCCACAAAGCAACCTGCAAGATTGGAGAAAGGTTGAGAAGAGATCGTGAGAGGAAACAACAGCGTCGTGAAAACGAGACGGACTGTAAACGGACAGAAGCAGAAATGCTCCTACACCACCACATAATTACGTTTCGGACAGTGATTCCGAGTAGGCCGTTCCTATTAAATCAATGTCCAAGGGTTTTCTTTTGTAAATTTCTTTCCCTTATAAAAAATCATAATGCTGTGCGACGAAGGGTCCAGTTCACGACTGGCAGCCGCGTTTAAACAGGGAGCCCTTCACAGACAACTTTAACACACGCAACATAGTTGGGTGCACATGGTTAGTATATATATATATATATATAGTGGGATGCAAAAGTTTGGGCAACCTTGTTAATAATCATTATTTTCCTGTATAAATCGTTGGTTGTTACGATAAAAAAATGACAGTTAAATATATCATATAGGAGACACACACAGTGATATTTGAGAAGTGAAATGAAGTTTATTGGATTTACAGAAAGTGTGCAATAATTGTTCAAACAAAATCAGGCAGGTGCATAAATTTGGGCACCGTTGTCATTTTATTGATTCCAAAACTTTTAGAACTAATTATTGGAACTCAAATTGGCTTGGTAAGCTCAGTGACCCCTGACCTACATACACAGGTGAATCCTATAATAAATAAGAGTATTTAAGGGGGTCAAATTGTAAGTTTCCCTCCTCCTTTTATTTTCTCTGAAGAGTAGCAACATGGGGGTCACAAAACAACTCTCAAATGACCTGAAGACAAAGATTGTTCACCATCATGGTTTAGGGAAGGATACAGAAAGCTGTCCCAGAGATTTAAGCTGTCTGTTTCCACAGTTAGGAACATATTGAGGAAATGGAAGACCACAGGCTCAGTTCAAGTTAAGGCTCGAAGTGGCAGACCAAGAAAGATTTCAGATAGACAGAAGCGACGAATGGTGAGAACAGTCAGAGTCAACCCACAGACCAGCACCAAAGACCTACAACATCATCTTGCAGCAGATGGAGTCACTGTGCATCGTTCAACCATTCGGCGACTTTACACAAGGAGATGCTGTATGCGAGAGTGATGCAGAGGAAGCCTTTTCTCCACCCACAGCACAAACAGAGCCGCTTGAGGTATGCTCAAGCACATTTGGACAAGCCAGCTTCATTTTGGAATAAGGTGCTGTGGACTGATGAAACTAAAATTGAGTTATTTGGGCATAACAAGGGCGTTATGCATGGAGGAAAAAGAACACAGCATTCCAAGAAAAACACCTGCTACCTACAGTAAAATATGGTGGTGGTTCCATCATGCTGTGGGGCTGTGTGGCCAGTGCAGGGACTGGGAATCTTGTCAAAGTTGAGGGCGCATGGATTCCACTCAGTATCAGCAGATTCTGGAGACCAATGTCCAGGAATCAGTGACAAAGCTGAAGCTGCGCCGGGGCTGGATCTTTCAACAAGACAACGACCCGAAACACTGCTCAAAATCCACTAAGGCATTCATGCAGAGGAACAAGTACAACGTTCTGGAATGGCCATCTCAGTCCCCAGACCTGAATATAATTGAAAATCTGTGGTGTGAGTTAAAGAGAGCTGTCCATGCTCGGAAGCCATCAAACCTGAATGAACTAGAGATGTTTTGTAAAGAGGAATGGTCCAAAATACCTTCAACCACAATCCAGACTCTCATTGGAACCTACAGGAAGCGTTTAGAGGCTGTAATTTCTGCAAAAGGCAGATCTACTAAATATTGATTTCATTTCTTTTTTGTGGTGCCCAAATTTATGCACCTGCCTGATTTTGTTTGAACAATTATTGCACACTTTCTGTAAATCCAATAAACTTCATTTCACTTCTCAAATATCACTGTGTGTGTCTCCTATATGATATATTTAACTGACATTTTTTATCGTAACAACCAATGATTTATACAGGAAAAAAATGACTATTAACAAGGTTGCCCAAACTTTTCCATCTCACTGTATAAAAAAAACAACCTCTGACAGACCGAAGTAAAAGGGTTTGGAATATTTCCTCACTGGCCCTCCTAATTATGTGTGCTTCAATGATGAACACGATCAAAACATTAAAATACTGGAAGTGTTCCCACACTGGAAGTTGAAACTTTTACAACACAGGTATAGAAGTAACAGTGAGGTTATAGTAAAGAAGCAAGCAAACAAAGCAGAAAGTGTACTTAATTAAGACTGAACTACTACCATGTGTAGTATAGGCACAGAAAGAAAAAAAGTATCAAAATGTTATCAGATTCAATACTAAAATGTGAGTACAATAAAAATATGTATCATAATGTATAACAGTTGTTGATGTCAGTTTACATTTGCTTTTCTATAATTACATTTTTAACAGACTGTATATTTACATTCTCATATTAAGTAAATCTCACATTTGAGAACTGTGTATTCGTTCTGCCTGTAGATTAGCATTTGAATTATCAATATTTGTGAGTATAGTCCTTCCTACACATCACTTATGTCTTGGCATTTGCTGTAATGGGAGATGGGCACACATGCATGTAAACTAAGAACTGGCATACACTGTGTTGGGTATATTGGTCTTAATCTACTGTAATACAGTTATCCTGTCCGCCAATGAAGATCCCTTTTACTTAATTGTCTTTATCACACATTGAAAAGAACTGGCAAAAAATAGCAGAGTCAGCTACATGTTCCAAGCTTCTTTTTACATAAAATTCATGTTTGCCATTGCAAAGAGCAAGCAAGAGACAGCGAAAAAGAGGTGGAATCCTAATAGCAAACACTTTGAATGCACACTGCACATTTGAAACCCTGCCTCTCAAATGTAACTGATAGGGTTCATTGAAATTTTTTCCTCCTTTGATAAATTTATACTGAGCTTTATTTATGGGTTATTCTTGGTCTGGGGTACTAAGAAACATTTTGTGTTGTTTACTTCCTTTATGTTTGTTGTTCTGAAGAAGTGTTTTGAAAAGCCTGTGATGCCATTTTGTTTTTGTTGTGTGGCAGCATTTTTAGCCACAATTTCTTAGACACATTGCTTGTTACAGAAGGTGTGTGTTTCTTTATAACTCTTTGGTACTTAAACTCCTGCTTTCTAATAAGAACTTTGAATTATGTTTTGGTTTTCACACTTGGTTTAATTTTGAACTTTGGTGTCAGTCCTTGCTTGTTATTGACTACAATTCTGGTCCATCCATTTCTTGATCCTTTATTCCTCTCTCAGCAGTGCTTTAGCTCAGCATAACACCAACATAAGCATAAAGCATGAAATAAATTGTGGAACCTTTGTGTGATGGTAGTAGACATTCAAGAATCACAGTGAGAACAGAATATGCAAAAATCAGATGAATGTTAAACCTGCCAATTCAGTTACTGTAATTTGACATTACATTTAGATTTCCATGTAAATATTACACATTTCTGATTCTTTACATAAAATATATGGTTAAAAGTAGCATCCCTAATTTCCAATGCCTTCTACGTCTTTCCATTATCTCAAGTTATGAATATATGTGACCCACTACTAAAATGGTGAAGTCAGGTGAAATCATGTCACTCTCATCTTTGAATCTCTGTAGTGTCATCCTTTTAATATGTGGCTATTTTGCCTTCTGTATTAATGTACTTACGGAGACAATCTTGCAGAAAAAAGATCTATTTATTTATATAGGAATACTATATACTAATGAAGAAATACATTTTGGAAAGATATTAATTTCAGCTATGTTATTTCTCCCTACCAGACAGGGCTAAATAGTCAACCATTTATTAACATCTTGATTAAAGCATAAATTGAGCTTAAAAAGATCTTCAAATGTCCATGCAACCGTGAGTCAAAAATAACTTAACTAAAACTTTTGACAGAAACTTCACACCAACACTATGAGAACCACATAGATTCAATCACTTGAAAGCTTCTCACCACATCCTGAGATTCACCTAATTCCATATACATACTCTTTTTAAGTGAAAGTTTCAGACGCTCTTCTCACCAGTGCAAGTCCCTTTTCACCAGTATATGGATTTGGAGAAACCAGGTCCAAACTCTTATCATTTCTAGCAGCTCAGTGATATAATTGTGAAATATTTTGACTTGAAAGTCTGAGATGAACTGTATAACCTCTGGTATCCCATGAACTCAATATTTTTTTGCTATGTCTTCTGATTCTATTACATCCATTTTCTATTGTGATCATAATTTGTCCATACTACTCACATTTTGTTCAACCTGTCTAATATGGGATGTGTGCATATATTTCAGATCATCACACTTGACTTCCATAGCTCTTTCTCTTTGGAAACTTGATTGTTTCAGGTATACATGATGACTAACAAGTAGGCTTATCAGGCCTTATCAGGTGCCAGGATTGCACTCAATCTTTGTCTCTGCCATTTGTTTTGTTGAATTTTTGATGACTATGCTTTGTTTGTTTTTTTCTTTTGTTCATTGTAATTTGTGTAATTAAATGTTTCTTGTATTGTTTCTAAAAATATTTATTTGTGATTATCCTTTTGTTTATTAATTACATTTTACAATCTTTTTTTTTATTGTGTGTTTTTTTTGTATTTTGCACCAGTCTTACTCTTCTGTTGTCCTGTAGATGTGCTACTGTTAAGACGGTTAAATTTTTATGTCCTTATTTTAAGATGGTCTAACTTTAAATAATGAATACAGTATATACATAATTACATAATCTTTCTCTCTGAATTTGATATTTTTGTTTAGCTTTTGTACAACGATTATTTTGTTTAAGTAATTGAGAGTTTGTAACTCTTTTGGAAGATGAGGTTCCTCTTAAATTTATACATTTAGAAATTATTCTAGAAAACCTTACTCAGAGCAAATCATAATTTGAGTTAGCTAATTAAGTTCAGAGCTTTTACACTTCTTTAAACTTCTTCAGGATTTTAAGGGTTACTATCTCTTGTTCCTAAAATCATTTCCTTGATTGTTTCTGTTGGGTTAAAAATATTTAGTTTTGTCACTTGTTTAGCTGAAGATTATCTTGTTTCAATAACTCCTAATCACAGTAGTCATTTGTCAAGGGCTTTGAGGGGTAATGATTGTTTTATTTTCACTTTATTCATAATCACAACTGCAGGAGTGTTTAATTCAGAAATCTCAGAAATCAAAGCAAGAAAATGTAACTGATGCACCCCTCAAGCACCCTAGTTTGACAATTGATGAGACCAAAAGAAACATTTCCTTTAATTCTGGAAAGGACTACTGAAACATGTACAATTCTTAAAGGTTGAGACTGAAACATTTGGGCTAAACACTACAGAGATTAAAAAGTTAAAAACTGACCATCTCCACATGGAAAAAAGAACATTGAACTAATCCAAAAAAAGTTATATCAACTATGTATACAACTCAGCCCTAATTGGATATTTGGCCAGATCCTTGATTTCTGGGCAAGGATGCCTTTATGTGCAATGTTTGTGTGCACCTAGCAACTAAACAGTTTTCAATTCCAAATAGTCCCCTAGCATCTAATTCTAAATGATGAAGACCTTACACTTTTCCAATCCTAAATTGAACTAAAAAGGTGTGAGCATACATGAGTGCATTACCTAATGAAAAATGCATGAATAAACACTAACCTCATTCTTTTCAATGCATATGCAAGATAACTGAAATCAGAAGCTTTGTAACATAAACAATTACACGTATTGTTAAAAATCTTAAGTTCTTGATGTATTTTACAGAATATTTTAGGACATTTTCCACTAAATCTCTCAATACTGTATTTTAGCAAACAAGATGACAGATATCATTAGATTTCTTCCTCACTTTGAAAGACAAATATGAATAATGTTCCACAACAATATAAAAAAACATCTGGCAATCAACATATAGTATGTGTGGTGACATTTGCAATTCCCAAGGGCCTCTAGTTTAATGGTTATTATTTCACTTAACTTTCAGACAAAACACACACGTCCCCTGGTCAGTTATTTCAAAATTACAGACACAGCCATTTTACACTAATGGGATACTTTATCCTTCTCTATTACAGGTCAAAGAAACAGCTGAAAAATACATAATGTTCCAATGGAACATTACAGGAAAGAGAAAATACCAAATGTTAAATTCTATGAGGACCTATACAGTATGCACAGCTATGCTGTACTTTTAAAATGTTTCATTGATGATTTAGGATACTTCTAGACACTGGGAAGAAATACCTACATATTTTTAATTTTAATTATATGCTAAAGATAATAAAGACTACACAAACCACACCTGCACATGGCCACTTACAAATCTATATAAATGGCTAGATTAGACACTTTGCCTGTAACATTTTCCAAATGTTTAGTTGCAGGTAGGATTTTTAAAGGTGAATAGTACTTATAACACTGTAATCCATCCATCCATCCATTAGTCAACCCGCTATATCCTAACTACAGGGTCACGGGGGTCTGCTGGAGCCAATCCCAGCCAATACAAGGTGCAAGGAAGGAAACAAACCCCGGACAGGGCGCCAGCCCACCGCAGGGTGCGCACACACCCATACACCAAGCACACACTAGAGACGATTTAGAATCAACAATGCACCTAACCTGCATGTCATTGGACTGTGGGAAGAAACCCATGCAGACACAGGGAGAACATGCAAACTCCATGCAGGGAGGACCCGGAAAGCGAACCCGGGTACCCGCTACCAACTGCGCCACCATGCCGCCCACACTGTAAAAAAGAAATTCTAAAAAGTTGATCAGTAATGTATTTTTCTTACTTTAATAATGACAAATCATAAAGTGAATGTATTATTTTCAACCCCATTCTCATTAAACCATAGCACAGGTAAAAAACTTTGATGGCACCTAGGATGATAGCCACAGGAGTTTGGTGCTCTGTCTTTATTTATTTCTTTTTGTTAAATGTGTTGTCACCATGCAAAGTGATATAACATATACACGGGAAAACCTACTTAATATCTACCGCAATGTACCACCTGATGTGACTCCATATATTATACAGGTAAAATTCCGTTACAACGAAATTTTCATTACAATGTAGTATTTTTATGGTGCCGACAGTTTCTCCATATGACACGAATCTATAGAAATCTCGTTACTACAAAATACATTCAGCAGATACTTTCATTACAAAGAAGTGCCCAAAAGACCTTGAAATGCCTGAAAGAATCATCCACAGAGCAGTTAGTTCTGTGGTCGTAGCTCAGTTTTGCACAACGATCCCCAAACAGAAACATTGCGAATTTTCTTTCTTCTCACTTTCCTTTACTTGTTTTTTTGCTGTTTTTGTTTTATGTAGCTTTCAGTGATACCTTTTGCTTATTGCTAGTCAACATTTGAAAAACATCCATTGGAATTTAACTCATTCTCACCCTCCTATAGAAATGGTAGACACGAAAAAATGATAACAGTTCATATTAGAAAAAAAAAACTTTACATTTTTGCAGCTGTCGATTCTGGCAAAAAGAAAGAAGACATTGCCAGTGAATTCAGAATTTCACCATCGACACTGTCAACTTTCTTGAAAGGCCGAGCAAAAAAAAAAAAGAAAAATCTCAGGCTGCAAACGTTTGCAATCTGCTGCATTTGAAGATATCAAAAAAGTATTTTTTATGTGGTTCAGTGGTGGTAAAGCTGGTTTTGCTAAAATACAGAGACTCAGTGTTGTGTTTTAGGGTGCAAGACAGAGATTTATAGCACAAGCACAATATTATATTATTTGCTTCTGTGGCGCTTCACTGTAGCACTGTGAGCCTTCTGTTGCCCTGTCCCAGCAACGGACAAACAATCTTCCACAGATGTGGCAATCGCTTCGGGTCACACTTCGGCGTGCCACCCCATTGGGTGGGGGGTGGGGGGAATCCCAAAAGAGTTCAGAAACCTCAAAATATGAAGAAGAAAAGGATGATTCAGCTTGATACTGATAACTGTGCTGCCCAAAACATGCTTCCACATTTAGATAATGTTCACATTGAATTACTGCTGGGCATCATTCGTACCCTGAAATTTTATTATCGCAAGGAAATGCTGAGAAACATTCTCATCAGCATAACTTGTAGGCAGGAGGAGATGAAAATTAACATGAAAGAAGCTATTGAAATGATTGTAAATGCATGGACACAAGTTAAAGAAAGCACTATGGTGACAAATACAGAATCTCATTACTACAAAATTTTCATTACAACAAAATATTTTTTAGGTCCCTGGCAGTTCGTTGTAACGGAATTTTACCTGTAATTATATCCATGGATCTTACAACTTTGTTGATCACAGGTGTTCATGCAGCTAAACTGGTACACCTGATGGCAGAAGAACTGGCAATCTGGTTCAATTCAGGAAGCAAGGAATACAGCATCCACTGCCTGGAATATGTCTATCTAATGTGCACTCGCTGGCAAACAGCTGTTACTTAATAAAAAAGACTTTTATTTTTTTATTTACTCTGTGCTTTACCAAACTTTGCAACAAAACAAAGAATGGAGGAGTATATTTCTACATTAATCAAGGTTGGTATAGCTATGTGACAGGTCTTTGTAAGTCATGCTCTCCCAACTTAGAACTGCTTATTATAAACTGTAAGCCATTTTATTTACCACGCACGTTTTCAGTAATTCTAGGTGATATTTACATTTGGCCTCATGCAACAAAGTGCAGTGACAATTCACTGATGTAGTCACTGAGATTGAAAAAGACAATCCAGACTCGCAAATCATTATTTTGGGTGATTTTAACCATGTAATTTCAAACAGGTCCTTCTTAAATATCAACAGCAAATAAAATGTCCTACCAAAGATGGAAATATTCTAGATCACAGCTATGCAGCTATTAGGGATGCCTTTTCCCATAACCCCTTGGTAATTCTGACCATTCTATGATCCACCTTATTCTTGCTTACAGTATAAACAAAAGCTGAAAACTGTAAACTCAGTAAAAAACAACAGTTAGCTAATTTACCAGCAATACAATACAGGAATTTCAGGACTGCTTGCCTGTACAGACTGGAGTGCCTTCAAAACTGCCACCTCCAACATAAGGAATGCATTAATATTGTAACTTCATATATTAGTTTTTGTGAAGATGTTTGCATTACAACAAAAGCAGTTGTGAAGTTTAGCAATGATAAGCCTTGGTTCATTCCAGAGCTCAAACAACTGCACTATGACTAAGAGTGTGCTTTCAGATCTGGCAATCGTGAGGAATACAGGAAAGCCAAGTATAATTAGAAGAAAGGGATCAAAGGTGCAAAAAAAATACTCAGATCAGCTATAGGAAAAATTGTCTGCAAATGACAGTGCATCAGTCTGGAGAAGCCTTAAACAGGTCACTTACTAGAAGAAAGCAACATCAAAGAGTTCTGCTGATCCCAGTCTGGCTAATCAGTTATATCAGTTTTTTGGACACTTTGAAAGAAAATAGGACAAAAATCAACCGATGGTCTCACTGTACTCTACACTCTTCTTCTCAGTTTCCTCCTCCTGTCATCACTACAAAAGACATCTTTAGCTTACTCAAAAAGCAAAGTATTAAAAAAGCTGAAGGTCTGGACCTTATTTCTACTTCCACACTCAAGACACTGTGCAGACCAGTTGTCTACAGTATCCGCTGACATTTTCAACCAATCTCTAGATATGAGCACTACTCCTGCCTGCTGCAAGACCTCCACCATCATTCAAGTAGCAAAAAAATCAAAGGTCACATTGGGCTGAGCTCGTAGCAACCAGAAGCAGGATTGTTTTGCTCTGTGTTTTGTTTTGTTAAATTCTATATTGCATTTTTCTTTTAGTTAGGATATAGCGGGTTGGATGATGGATGGATAAATAAATATGTATGTTATCTTATTTGTTTGGATTTACTTTCATCTGACCTGGGGTCTTCATGCTACCCCTCCTAATCAGCCTACACAAATTCACTACAGCAGAGAGTACCTTTTTCAGTGGAACTCACCTGAACACACATATCTACCACCAGATTCTTCAGCAAAGTTCAGCATTGCTATTAATACAGTAACTTGTTATAATAGTTGCATTATTAAGAAAATCCCATCAGACAATTTTCTTTTTTGTGTCAGCTGAGAAAATTCAATCTCCTTCAAGAAATACCACTCCGATTCTACACAGCTGTCATCAAGTCCATTCTGACCTCATCTATAACTATTTGGTTTGGTGCTGCATCTGTTCAGGCTAAGGCCTATCTGCAGTGCATTATCAGAGCCTGTGAAGACACCGTTGGCTATCACTTACCGTGCATTGAAGTCCTATATGAGTCCAGGGTAAGGAAGACTGCCGCAAAGATCATTGCTAATCCGACACACCCAGGGCATCACCTGTCCCAAAGACTTCAATCAGGTAGTGAAAGCTAAAACAACATATCACCTAAACAGTTTTTTCCATGCAGTTATTCTTACCAATCAGGTCTGAGCTTCTATTCAGTATCTATGTATAGCTGCATATCAGACTGTCTGGATATTTTAATCCTCTTTATTTTTTTGCATTGCCCTTGTATGCTGCATCATATTTTATCATTTTATATTTTATCTTCTTTTATTTATCTTTTGTGTTCAGTGTTGTTTTTGTATGTTGCACCAATACTATGAAGACAAATTCCTAGTACACATGTACCTGGCCAATAAAATTAATTCTGATTCTGATTCTGAAAAGGACCATATTCAGATACTGATGCCATCATTTTTTTAGTATTTCATCTTTATGCTTCTGCTGGTCAACACTGTGATGTCAAAGCTGCAAACTTAATATTTTAACTCTCGGCTTGTGGCACTTCAGTTCCTTGCCACCAGTTTATTTACCACCAATTATATAAAACTATACTCTATCAACACTTGCACTCATGAATATGGAAGGTCATCAAGCACTGGCAGATTATAAGAAACAAGTTTGTCACTAGAGGTGCTTTTCATCCAGACAAGTAGAAATAGAGAGCCTCCAGTGGAAATTCCTACAAAGCAAAAATGACTATTCCTTCACTGTCACTACAGAAGACTGAGGAATGCTTTCAGTAAAATCAGCATTAGAAGGGTAGCTGCACCTAGCCACACTAGTGGAAGAGTTTTAAAAACATGCATTAATAAGTTAGATGTTGTTTTAAGTCTATATATTAACCTTTTCTACAGAGAAACAACAGTTTAAATGTGGTTTAAAAATACAACTGTCACTTCAGGGCCTAAGAAAATACAGCATGGAATGCAGTAATGACTATCGTCCAGTAGCTCCAACTCCAATTATTATGAAGTGCTTTCAGAGATTATTGCTGGGACACAATAACATTAGTCCAGAAAGCTTGGACCCTCTACAATTTACAAAAACAACAGGTCTACAGAGGATGCAGTAGCCTTCGCACAGCACAGTATCTTGGAACATCTGCTTTTGTATCTTTTCATTAACTTTAATGACATCAAACTGCCTCTACTCAGTGGGTAGCCATGTACATATGCCTAGGTAAAATGTAGAAAAATACTGTAAATAGTTACTTTCAAATATATTGACTAGGGGCCTTCGCCCCCCTGTTCGCTTCGCTTGCCAACCCCGCAGCCTGCACTACGCACTAACCACTTTGCGTCTCTGCTGCTTGCGTATGTGGACTTCACTTTCACCAAACAATAAATCTTTCAATTCTCGCAGATACACATCTTCACTGGGAAGAAACACTACTTTTCCCTGATGGTAACACGAATTAGGCGATCTACAAGTCTCCAACTTAAAGTTTAAATCTGAACAATATATTCAATCTCTCTTCGCTGTTCCTTTATTTCATGGAATAATAATTTCCGTTTGTTTGTGCTAATGTGATCTTTACATTCATTTTTTTTAAAGTTTCGAATTTTAGTACTTTCATTATCTTTAACCTACTCTGCATGTGTACCACGCCAACGTTTTTTGAATTCTTTACGACGTTCTACTTTGTCATCTTCTCCTTGTCTTTTATTTCTGGCCCCGGGTGTGGTTAAATCTCTGGCACAAAGTCTAATCTCACGGGACATGAAAGTATCTCTCTGAAAAAGGTATGTCTTGTCCCAGGCTAAAAAGTCTCGTCTCGTCCCAGGATTTTTTTATTATGATAGAGAGATTAGATCTGGTAGTTCTATAGTCAACCTTAATATGTAAATATATTAGAAAACATTTCTCTGACAAGAGTGAAGGATTGTTTTGAACTTTAGTGGCTGAATTTTGCTTAACAATATCTGGTTGATTTTGTATTTAGTATACAGTAATCCCTCCTCGATCGCGGGGGTTGCATTCCAGAACCCCCTGCGATAGGTGAAAATCCGCGAAGTAGAAACCATATGTTTGTATGGTTATTTTTATATATTTTAAGCCCTTATAAACTCTCCCACACTGTTAAAATTATTAGAGCCCTCTAGACATGAAATAACACCCTTTAGTCAAAAGTTTAAACTGTGCTCCATGACAAGACAGAGATGACAGTTCTTTCTCACAATTAAAAGAATGCAAACATATCTTCCTCTTCAAAAAATGCGTGTCAGGAGCAGAGAATGTCAGAGAGAGAGAGATCGCGGCGACAGAAAAGCAAACAATCAAAAAATCAATACTTGCTTTTGGGCTTTTAAGTATGCCGAAGCACCACGACAAAGTGGCATTTTTTAGAGGAGCGTCCGTATCTTCTAAGCAAGCAGCCTCTGTGCAAACAGCCCCTCTGTTCACATCCCCTCCATCAAGCGCAGAGAATGTCAGAAAGGGTGAGAGTGAGAGAAAAGCAAACAATCAAGCACCGCGCGGGAAGCATATCTTATATCATTGAGGAGTTTTAGTTAATATGTAATACATGCTCTGATTGGGTAGCTTCTAAGCCATCCGCCAATAGCGTCCCTTGTATGAAATCAACTGGGCAAACAAACTGAGTAAGCATGTACCATAAATTAAAAGACCCACTGTCCGCCGAAATCCGCGAACCAGCGAAAAATCCGTGATATATATTTAGATATGCTTACATTTAAAATCCGCGCTAGAGTGAAGCCGCGAAAGTCGAAGTGCGATATAGCGAGGGATTACTGTACTTACATTTATTAAAAATTATCAGAGTATTAATTAATGATAATAATCCAAGTAAATTTGGTATATTTTTTGATTTTGTTGATTAATCTGTGGAAAGCACCTTGAGTTGCATGTAAATGTATGATATGGCGCCATAGAAATAAAGTTATTATTAGTATTATTATTATTATCTGGATAAAATTCTCTCTTATGTAAGACTCTGCTTTCAACATTGTAATTTCATCCAGACTGGTCACCAGGCTCTTTGCTCTCCCTGTGTAATTGGATCTGGGGCTGTCAGATTGGAAGACCCCAGTACGCACAGATTGGTAGACACACCCCCTCCACACTAACCCTGAACACTGGTACCTCTCACTGTAGTGTACTGAATCCCCTGCTGTACTTTCTGTTTACCCACCGCTATACGACCATCATACTGTAGTTTGCTTACAATTCCACTATCAACACCCCAGCACTCAGATGTTCCTAGGAAATGAAAGATATACCACTGTTATCTTTTTTGTTGAAAGTAGAGTAAATTATTATACAGGCTGAGAGCGGTTCCCAAACTTTTTCATATGACTGTATATACTACTCAAAAAAAATAAAGGAACACTTTTTAATCACAATACAGCATCAAGTCAATGAAACATCTGGGATATTGATCTGGTCAATTAAGTAGCAGAGTGGGTTGTTAATGAGTTTCAGCTGCTTTGGTGTTAATGAAATTAACAACAGGTGCACTCAAGGGGCAAAAATGAGATGACCCCCAAAACAGGAATGTTTAAACAGGTGGAGGCCACTGACATTTTTCCCTCCTTATCTTTTCTGACTGCTTTTCACTAGTTTTGCATTTGGCTACAGCCAGTATCACTACTGGAAGCATGAGGCGATACCTGGACCCGACAGAGGTTGCAAAAGTAGTCCAACCTCTCCAGGATGGCACATCAATATGTGCCATTGCCAGAAGGTTTGCTGTATCTCCCAGCAAAGTCTCAAGGGCAAGGAGGAGTTTCCAGGAGACAGGCAGTTACTCTATGAGAGCTGGACAGGGCTGTAGAAGGTCCTTATCCCATCAGCAGAACTAGGTTATTCTCCTTTGTGGAAGGAGGAACAGGATGAGCACTGCCAGAGCCATAAAAAATTAAACTCCAGCAGGCCACTGGTTTGAATGTCTCTGACCAAACAATCAGAAACAGACTTCATGAGGGTGGTCTGAGGGACCGACCTTCTCCAGTGGGCCCTGTGCTCACTGCCCGGCACCGTGGAGCTCAACTGTCATTTGCCATAGAATACCAGAATTAGCAGTGCCACCACTGGTGCCCTGTCCTTTTCACAGATAAGAGCAGGTTCGCCCTCAGCACATGTGACAGACATGAAAGGGTCTTGAGAAGCCTTGAAGAACATTATGCTGCTTGTAACATCGTTCAGCATGACCGGTTTGGTGGTGGGTCAGTGATGGTCTGGGGAGGCATATCCATGGAGGGACCTCTACAGGCTAGACCAGGGGTGCCCAAGACATCGATTGGGCTGGATGTGGAATTGGAAGATGAGTTTTTTTCACACAATGTCACAATCGAAGTGCATTTGTCTGATCTGTCAATCTATCATTGCGATTCCAAAGAAGGAAAATGTGGAAAGGTACTTTCGAACTGTTCATAAAAACTACGTAACTGACATCCTTCCGAAAAGCGATCTGAAAAAGAGAAAGGAGAGGGAACTAAAATCTTAAAAGTTAATCGGACGGCCGTCATTTTTCACTCGGCTGAATTCAAAAGCAAAGGCAGACACACAGAAGCACTGTTCCGGGTGAGTCACTCGATCATTAAGCATAAGAAGTCCTTCCAAGAGCTACCTCCTTGACTGCATTATTCAGCTCTACTTATTTATGCGATTCAGCCTTTTCCCACATGAAGATTATTAAATCCAAATACTGTGATGACCAAAAATGTATTGAATTGTTATTGTGCCATAAAGGTTATTCAATTATGCAAGGTATGACAACATATATTTTATGTATAAATTATTCTCAGTATATCTATACTAATAAAAGGCAAAGCCCTCACGGACTGACTGACTGACTGACTGACTCACTCACTCACTCACTGACTCATCACTAATTCTCCAACTTCCCGTGTAGGTAGAAGGCTGAAATTTGGCAGGCTCATTCCTTACAGCTTACTTACAAAAGTTGGGCAGGTTTCATTTCGAAATTCTACGCGTAATGGTCATAACTGGAACGTATTTTCGTCTATATACTGTAATACACTGTAGCTCAATAGCCATGGGAAGCGGAGTTTCGTATTAAAGCATTTAACCAATCACATTTCAGCCATCATTTGTTTCCAGGCAGAGAGGCTTTCACAATCTGTTGTGCAGGCACTCTAACACAGAATAAATGTCGATTAACCTGTTGCTTCAACCAATCAGATTTTGAGTTGGTGTCAGTAGGGCCCTCTAGTAGGCATACGGCAACGTCACTGTATTCAGACCCATTAATTGGATAGAAGCCGATATGAGGAACTCTACGAGGCCACTGAACGCACTGCAAATGCTCCGAGCGAAAGAGCGTCACGCGTACTATGGCCAACACCTTGGCAGGATTCTGGACAATATTATTTGCCAGACACAGACCAGATTTCAACACCATGAAAACCTGATGTTTGTCACGCTCCTCAAGCCCCAGAAGTTTCTGGAATACAAGAAAAATTTCACGCATGTAGCCTTCTCCGGTTTAACACAAGAGCCACGGAGCGCTTTTTGATCTGTCTCGGCTAAAAACAGAACTGACTGTAATGTATGCCATGGATGATTTTGCAGGAAAATCCCCCACTGATCTCCTTGACTTCCTTCATCAGAAAAATCTGAATGAGAGCATGGGGCAGCTGTTCACATTGGTATATTTGGCGGTGAGCATTCCAGTGTACACTGCTTCTGTCGAGCGGACATTTTCAGCCCTACAGCGAATTCAAACTTATGCCAGAAATACCATAGGGTGGGTTCGCCTTTCAGCATTAGCTTCGATGGCGATAGAAAGGGACATTTTGATGGAACTGAAGCGCACGGATAATCCGTACGACAGAGTAATTCAACTGTTTTTGAGGAAAGAGAGGAGGATGGATTTTGTTTACAAATAATCCAAATTTTTGGTGAGTAAAATGTTGCGATTTTCCTAAATAATATTGCAATTTTATGAGTTACTATTGATGATTTTTATGTGTATTTTGCAGCAGCGGCTGCAGTAGATAGGAACTTGTTCTATACAATAAAGGCATTTATTGTGGCTATAGAAGTTATCTTTTTATATATATATATATATATATATATATATATATATATATATATATATATATATATATATATATACCCCGATCTACATACTTTCAAATAAACGAACAACACGTGTGTACGCCTAATGAGCCCAGAATTACGCCGAAACACGTGCCGCATACTGTTTGCATTATTTGACAGTAAAACTATTTCAATATATTCAGTATATATATATCAGTGCTTCCCGATTCATTTTACCCTCGCACCCCCTTGGTTTGAGAAGAAGTATGAAAAAATATGAGGTTAACGCAGAAAAACAGATCACCAATTGAAGCTTTATGAATAATGGATACTTTATTCGCCATCAATAATTGTTTTGGTAAAGCCATACTCAGTGTAATCCTCCTTCCATTTTCTTATTTTTTCGCAACTAGCTATGATTAAATGAACGATAAAAAAGTAAGAGCGAAGCGAGGGTCACTTTTTGTGGCAGGCAGGCGACAGCTCAATAGCTTGCAGGCTCGATGTAGTGCGCGTCAAGTCGATCTAAAATGTGCGATCAGATTTGAAAAAATATACCTTTTCAAGTTCTATTTGGATATAAGTAGGTTCTATTTAGTCAACAGAAATATCTTTGGTAGTAATGTAAGTTGAATTTAGTCTTTAAATTTCTATGGTGAAGAAAAATGTATGCAATGATGACTAAATTTAACTTACATTTCTACCAAATATATTTCTGTCAACTAAATTAAAATTACTTATATTTAAAATTTAAAAAGAACTTGAACAGCTACGATAGTTCATAATACCCACACAGCACTAAGTGCACGTAATAGCAGGAGTCATTCGTTTTAACAGAAGCGCATTGCACTGATACGAAATAGCCTGCCCATTTAATTATTTAGGAATAGTTAGGTAAATTAAGATTTTGTACAAATGTTTTTCATTTTTCTTCCTCGCTGGATTCGAGCACCCCCAGCAACAGCTGCTCGCACCCCAAAGGGTATATATATATATATATATATATATATATATATATATATATATATATATATATATATATATATATATATACTGTATATATATGGGTGTGTATATGTATGTGTGTATATATGTAGATATGTATGTATATGTATATATGTGTGTGTGTATATACTGTATATATATATATAACATAAATATATATATAATATAAATATATATATAATATATGACAGCAACACTCATAACAGTGACAAAACAATTACATTGACAATTGAGTTCCTCCTGGTGCATGACAATGCCTGGCCTCATGTGGTGAGAGTATGCAGGCAGCTCCTGGAGGATGAAGGAACTGATACCATTGACTGGCCCCAACACTCACCTGACCAGAATCCAATAGAACACCTCTGGGACATTATGTTTCAGACCATCCAATGCTGCCAGGTTGCACCTCAGACTGTCAAGGAGCTCAGTGATTGATGCCCTGTTCCAGAGCTGGGAGGAGATTCCCCAGGGCACCATCCATCATCTCATTAGGAGCATGCCCTGATGTTGTCAGGCATGCATACAAGCACGTGGGGGCCATACAAAATACTGAGTACGATTTTGAGTTGCTGCACTGAACTTTAGGCAAAATGGACTATCCTGCCGCATCATTTTTTCACTTAGATTTTTGGGGTGTTTTTGAATTCAGCCCTCTGTAAGTTGATAATTTTTATTTCCATCAAACGATGCAGCATCCATTCCTTCCTAACACATTACCCAGTCCATATCAGCATATATATCCAGAATGATTTTTTTGCCCATTGAGATCTGATGTGTTTCCAAAGCATTCCTTTAATTTTTTTGAGCAGTTTATAATATACAGTAAGTGCACATATTGTTCTTGAGTCCAATTTTTCAATATTATAAGAGACAACAAGGACAAGGAAATTTGCAGCAAATAAGAATATTTAAGTATTTTTACAAAAAATATCCTACACTTAAAAAATAAATCAGTCAGTATTCTGTATTAACAGAAAGAGGATTCATTAAGCTTAAAAGTAGATCTGAATGGTAGAATAAATTTTACACCATGTAATATTACTTATTTAACCAGGTAAAATTCTTATCTTTTTCCAGTGAAAAGTGAAACATTGTGATACGGTAAAGAAACTCTTGTATCTTGAGTGCAGAAAATTAAAATTGAAATTACATATACATAGAGTAAAAATTATTTTACAAACCCAACTTGAAAAGTGTTAAATAAGAGTACTTCTCAAAATTTATTAATTTTCAGTATCACTTTTGAAAAAGCCACAAGAGCATATAAAGTATCTTTTTCAAGGTAAGAATAAAAAAATACTACTTTTCAGGTAGAATAAAGTTGTCTCAATTATTGAGCATTTTCCGTGCTAGTGTGTGGTATGTGTTAATGAAGCAGTCATTACAAATTCATAAACATAAGGAGTTATGCAAATTGGTGATTAGCATGGCTGCTCTTTGGATCATATACAAATACATTTATAAATAAGGCAGATCCCTTGATAATGCTTCAGAGGTAATGACATGATAATATTACCTAGTATTTCAAGGAAGAAACACCATGAAATTTTGAAACATTCTCTTTCTAAAAAAAAATGACATTTCCACTCACTATCATTTGTATTAACCCAAATAGGCACCGAAAATGGGAGTTTCCTGGTCTAATTGTCTTTTAATCACATGAAAATGTGCATCATGCCTTGTATTATTAGAATAAAGTAGGCATTGCCTAACAACCAGGCTGCCCTGTAAAAAAGAAGCAATTATCCATGGCATACAACTGTGACAATTTCTGCATCACTGATATTCGATGTTGCATTTCTTTAACCTCTGTCTTTCTATTACCTAGTCATATGACAGGATAAAAAATACAATAAATAGGAATAAAGAAAGAACTGAGTGTATTTAGTCTGGCAGTCTAGGAGCTGTTAAAAACAGCAAAGAAGGCTGTTTTTCCAATCTATTCCACAATCAAATATTGTGCAGATATACCTCTACAGATCAGTGTACTGCATGCATATGCCCTTTAAAAGTCTAATTTAAATCTCACAAGTATAACCAGTAAGCATGTAACTGTTTAATTATTATGAATGGCATGTTTTATAAAACACCTTATACTTAACAAACATAAATCTGTCACAGATGTAAGCAAATACTAAACAAAAATAAACATATTCATGATCCGCTGTGGCAACCCCTAACAGAAGCAGCTGAAAGAAGAAGAAGAATCATGTGTTGAATGAACAGTGCTGATAATATGAATGTATGTTTCATTATACTTCACTCAGTCCACTAAAAACACAAAGCAAATAATATTCTCAGAATGATGCTGTTTGTAACATTTCACATGAAAAGAAACTGCATAATACTTAAGAAATGTTGTGCAGGGTCCAAATGAGTCATTACCTATCATGCTGTGTGTATATTCTAAAGAGCCAGTTTATCATGTTTAAAAAAATAATGCCAGGTAAGTGGCCTATAAGCAAATGTTGAACTGTAAATCAAAGTGAAACATTCACGGAGTTACAATCAAGGTTTTAGTGCCAGTGTGAATTTAGCTAGAATCCAGCAGATCTGAAATGGCTCCCAAGTTACTATTTGAGACTACAGAATTGTACATTAAAGATATTTCACTATTTTGTTACAAAATATGTTACATTTTGTGAAAACTGCCATAATATATTAAAGACAGTGTTGACCAAATCATTTATAATTCTGTTTTCAACTGAACCTTAGCAAACATAATGTTACATTTTTGGAAAAAATGTCCTGTTATTATGTGATCAATGAACTATTCACCTATTTTACTTTTGCATCATACAACTAAATCAAGGTAAATTTGATTGATCCTAAGTTTCAAGCTGATATACTTTAGCAAAGAATAATGTTCTCAATCACAGCTGCATCTTTAAGCTCTATTATAAAACAAAGACAGAGATTAGAGATTTTAATAAAACATGATTTTAGTTATTAATAACACCATTTAAAATATGCAGTAGTACCTGGCTGAATAGTGTTTAAAACACAAAGAAACTCACCCTAGTTTAATGAAGAGTACTCATGCTCTTAAATTAAAGTAATGAAATCTCTAGCGTAGGTGGACAGCAACAAAGCTGCAGGTCTTCCGAGCAGCATGGAGAGTTTCGAAAAGTATGGTAAAGCTCTCTTTGTGGCCTAATCTGACTACTACTCTAGATTAATAGATGACAACTGAAACAGATGACATCTGAAACAATCCTCGTCTTCTGTTTAGGACAGTGGCTAATCCAACAAATGAGAATTGTGAACTGCAACAAAAAATACCTACAGACATTAGTAGTTCAGATTTTATGAAAAAATTAACAAGATAAGATTTAAGATTTCAACATCACCTCACAAACTGAATATTACATTGGTAAACCATGTCTCACTTTGCACACACCACTTTTGCAATTTAAACTTGATAACAGAAAAAGAAGTCATAACCATAATTTCTAAAATTAAACCTACTACTTGTCCTTTAAACCTAAGTTTAACAAAACAAGTGAAAAGCTCAAAGACTACAAAAGACTTGATCAGTGACTGGTAAATTGGCCGATCACAAAAAACAATTTTTTCAGCATCTGCTTTCGTAAACTTTATGGTAATTATTATGGCAATTGAAGTGGACAGAACTTTTTTTGCCGCAGAGTTAGCGAGCAGTAAGGCAGACTATATGCAGAGAGAGACAGAAGATTGTAATATTAGGAGTTGTTCTGTACAATTAAACAAATGGCAAGAAAACCTATCTTAATTAATTAAGAACTTTTTATTTTGTCCTTTAATTAAACTAAATACTACTTGTCTGTTTGGATGGTGAGCATGCCTGTTTTAAGTACAATAGGTCACATTTTAAGTTATAAAAAGAAGACATAAAGAAGAATTTGAAATTGTTGCTTAAGAAACAAAAAGCATGGTAGCTTAACAACAAAATTTGCATGTTTTACTTGTGAACATTTTATGCATGTTAGACTTGTATCTACTTGATAAACATCTTATGAACCTTTGATAGATTTGTGGCTTTTTTATACACTCACCTAAAGGATTATTAGGAACACTTGTTCAATTTTTCATTAATGCAATTATCTAATCAACCAATCACATGGCAGTTGCTTCAATGCATTTAGGGGTGTGGTCTTCATCAAGACAATCTCCTAAACTCCAAACTGAATGTCAGAATGGGAAAGAAAGGTGATTTTAGCAATTTTGAGCGTGGCATGGTTGTTGGTGCCAGACGGGCCGGTCTGAGTATTTCACAATCTGCTCAGTTACTGGGATTTTCATGCACAACCATTTCTAGGGTTTACAAAGAATGGTGTAAAAAGGGAAAAACATCCAGTATGCGGCACTCCTGTGGGCGAAAGTGCCTTGTTGATGCTAGAGGTCAGAGGAGAATAGGCCGACTGATTCAAGCTGATAGAAGAGCAACTTTGACTGAAATAACCACTCGTTACAACCGAGGTATGCAGCAAAGCATTTGTGAAGCCACAACACGCACAACCTTGAGACGGATGGGCTACAACAGCAGAAGACCCCACCGGGTACCACTTATCTCCACTACAAATAGGAAAAAGAGGCTACAATTTGCACGAGCTCACCAAAATTGGACAGTTGAAGACTGGAAAAATGTTGCCTGGTCTGATGAGTCTCGATTTCTGTTGAGACATTCAAATGGTAGAGTCAGAATTTGGCGTAAACAGAATGAGAACATGGATCCATCATGCCTTGTTACCACTGTGCAGGCTGGTGGTGGTGGTGTAATGGTGTGGGGGATGTTTTCTTGGCACACTTTAGGCCCCTTAGTGCCAATTGGGCATCGTTTAAATGCCACGGGCTACCTGAGCATTGTTTCTGACCATGTCCATCCCTTCACAACCATCATGTACCCATCCTCTGATGGCTACTTCCAGCAGGATAATGCACCATGTCACAAAGCTCGAATCATTTCAAATTGGTTTCTTGAACATGACAATGAGTTCACTGTACTAAAATGGCCCCCACAGTCACCAGATCTCAACCCAATAGAGCATCTTTGGGATGTGTTGGAACGGGAGCTTCGTGCCCTGGATGTGCATCCCACAAGGTGAAACTCTTGGATATGATCAAAGATGGAAATACCCTACAAAAGCCTCCTCACGCATATGAAAAGACAGCCTATCAAGATGTTCTTCAGCCGCGCACCCAGACACCCACTGCCTACACCTAGTACTCCTTCAGCGGAAAAAGTTAACAACGCACCTACTGAGGTCGTGTCTTCATAGGTTAGTGGTTGTGTAAAAGAACTGTGTGTGTGTAATTAAATGTACAGTACAATAATCTACTATATAAAAGCGGTCAGGATTGTCCTTCCGTCCCGTGAGTACAAAGCGTACCAGTATTCCACTTATCACAGACTTGCTACTTGCGGCTTGTGGTACGAAGCGACTCAATGTGAGCAGAGTTCTGGTGCTCCCATTGTTCCCTTGCTTTTGTGCGCGATGCGCTGGAAAAATAGACAAAATTATGTCTCTGGAAATAATTAATGTTGATGGAGTACAAATGCCTCACCGCGGTACAGATTCGGGCTGACATTGTACGGCTTTGGACAGACACTCGAGGGGATAAAAAACTTTTCGGTTTTCGGGAGATGTTATGAATGGGCACTTTGATGTTCTCATTCTCTACACTTACATGCCTGATGTACACATGGAGCACATACAAACTGAGGATAAAAGTCGGTCGCCTTAAAAGGCGGGTGAGCCTAGTAATAATATGATATTTGTAACGTCTAATATGTCTTATTTTCTCTTATTTTGTCTAATATATTGGGTAATACGAGTGTAATTGTGACTAAAGGGTGTTATTTCATGTCTAGAGGGCTCTAATAATGTTAAAAAACGTATTTATAAAGTCGTAAACAGGTTTTCTATACTCTAACTGCGAAAATATTTGAATTATAAATAAAGAATCCAACTTCGCAAAAATTCATTTATCACGGTAGAGTCTGGAACGGATTAATCGTGATAAACGAGGGTTCACTGTACATGCTTTTTGTGCATACACATCGTTTATACATGAGGCCCCAGGTCTGAAGGCTGAAAGGAACCCAGAAATCTGAATACTTTCATTGCAGGTCTGAGCCTAAGGTACAGATGGGACAATAGGAATATTTTGCCTCATTACCATATAGATAGATAGATAGATAGATAATCTGCTCCCCACCAATAAATAACAAAATAAAAATTACAAATACAAATTACATATAATATTAGATAGGGCAGAGCAATATAGCCTCAAAATTATATCATGATATTTCAAAGAAATCTGCGATAATGATATTTATCACAATATAGAAAAAAAACTACAGAACAACCTATTATCGGTGATTGTAGCTTGTAGGTAGCACTTATTAGTGCAAACAAAAAGAAAGGCATTTTCCATCCTTCTTTTCAAATGAGCTATTGTCATTGACAGCAACTGCAGCATCATAGTGCAATAGTAGTGACTCAGCATAAGTCAAATGTAAGCACAAATGTAGACTAGGTAGAGGTTTCCCTAGAAATCTTAAGTATAACATAACTGCTTAACACTTTAGTTTAACAATTATAATAACTAAAGTAACTTAATATTGCAACTCTTCAGGAGTCTTCACAATGTTGTCACCTAATAAAATCAATCTCAGAATTTTAAGAAAACATATAAACAAACAGCAGCAATCCAAACAAACCTTCAGTCAAAATGTAAACACTCACTGCTTAAGAAAATATAATAAAAATGTTGTCAAAACTTAAAAAGCAGCTGCCTTTTTTGGATTGTAATCAAATGAGGTAAAATAACAGTGGTGGAACTGTTGCATTGCCCCTAATTTTTTGTATACACTTAAAAAGGATATACCGTGAAATGAGGCAGGTTAGAATGTCAGTGTTGGAACTGTACAAGTAAACACTTTAAGAGTTAACTTGTCATCCAAAATTTCACAATAGACTAATTTAAATCTTATAGGCTTCAATACCCCTCATTAAACCTTATGGGCCCACACGCACACACAGGTGATAAACAACAAACGGTGCATCCAATAAACATAAAATAAACTTATACTTATATGTGTAGAGGCACAAACATTAAACTGCCTGTGTGAGGCAAGTATTGCATTAACATTTTTATGTTGTCTTAATTTGAAAATTTGTAAAATTTATTTCATAGTTTAAGATTAGTTTATGCATTAAGAATACAGGTAGATAATGATTCAGTTTTATTGGGGTACTGTTTCTATAAGGAGGGGTGCTATGTTTCAGGGGTTATTGAGAACTAGGAAGTTTTAAGTCTTAAGTTTCTTTTTATAACTGTGGAAATAAATAACATAGAAAATAAATGTTTGAAGAGAACCTGGGGCTTTCTTTTTTGAGATTCACAGAGCATTGCCTCGTTTATCTCCTTTTTTTTTTCCTTCGCAAGTCTAACCCAGTTCAGACAGTAACTCGCCAGCATGCTGAGACCTCCCGCCATTAGTCGTAACTGCCACACTACCAAGTATGATGCTACCAGTCACACTCAGTGTTTACTTTTGTACTTTATCATTAAACTTCTTCTTTTCAATGTTTTTGTGTTCTGAGTGGTTTTCTCTCTCATTTCCCTTTTCAAAGCAAAAAGGAGCTGGCCAAAAAATATGTAACTGTATCAGTCATTTCAATTCACTGTTTGCTCTTCCTGTCAGATGGAGTGCAACTAGCAAATGCTCCAGTGATGCTGAGTCATTTGTTTGCTTTTTGGTTGCACATTATCAGCTGCTAGTATCTGCTTGCATGCCTTCATAGCCTGGTTGTATTGGACGGTGTGTTTTTGCTTCAAGTGATGAAACAAGATCGTTGTGTTTACACCTTTAACAATAACAGTTTTCTTGTATATTTTGCAAAGTATTGTGCTTTGTTGAAGGTTTGACATCTTGTAGCCAAATCACTTCCATACTATTGAAGTAGCTGCCTTATTAAGGTAATAAATCATTGTTTAGGATGAGCACTGCTCTCTCTCAGACATGTTTGGTATTGTGGCGTTGTCGAGCACACTAGAAAATGTATATCTTTGATATCACGAGATGACACTTTTTCATCACATAAAAATTTATACCGGTGTTATCTAGATGATATGATATGGCACAGCCCTAATATTAGGGTATTGGTACTGATGTCCCGATTCAATTCGATTCCAATTGAAAATGCCCCAATTCAATTTGATATCAATTTTATCATGACTGTATTAGCATGCACTGATAGATTTGAAGTGGTGGCCTTTTTAGAGATTACTTAACCATGCACTTTAACTTTATTTGAAGTGTGTCTACATAGTGACCTAATAACATATGCATAAGCATGGAATGATATTTAAGAATAAATACTTGATTTATAATTTATAATAATTTTTCACAGCACTGCATTAATTCAAAATTCACCATAATTTAACTACATATGTATCACCAAACATATAATAGGGGACTCCTAGTTCTAATATAACATATCATATTGGGAATAATATTATTATAAAATAATCAAATATTTTTTCTTAAATAATACATGTTATCCAATAACCTGTTTATGTGTTATGAACCTCCATGTAAACACCCAACTAAACTGTTATCCAAATGTATTATCCTATTAAAGATATTAAAGATACTGTGGTAGGACTTGTGTCTTTATGTAATTCTACAAGTTACAAATTCTTCAGTTGCTTACACGTACCAGTTACATTAATTAGTCTCAAAAATGTGTCCTCACTGTTCCTCCTCAGACAAAAAGGAAGCGTTTTAAAATTAGGATCGACAGCTGATGCTTTTTGACAGCAGAGTTGGATGAATCTATACTAATAAAAGGCAAAGCCCTCACTCACTCACTCACTCACTCACTGACTCACTCACTCACTCACTCACTGACTCATCACTAATTCTCCAACTTCCCGTGTGGGTGGAAGGCTGAAATTTGGCAGGTTCATTCCTTACAGCTTCCTTACAAAAGTTGGGCAGGTTTTATATCGAAATTCTACGCGTAATGGTCATAACTGGAAGCAGTTTTTCTCCATTTACTGTAATGGAGATGAGCTTCAACGCCGTGGGGGCGGAGTTTCGTGTGACATCATCACGCCTCCCACGTAATCACGCAGTACACAGAAAACCAGGAAGACCTCAAAAAAGCGCTGAAGAAAACATGCATTATATAATTGAGAAGGCAGCGAAACAATAAGAAGCGAAGCGAAAGTGACATATACAACCATATTCATGAGTTCTGCTACTGAAACAAAGCACGATGTAAACCTACACTTTAAATTAAGTTCATAGACAGGCTGCCGCTGGCGTTTGTAATTTAGTGCCTGCCCATATAAGGCCGTCCGTCAGCGGCAATCCAATAGCAAACTGCCACTAAATATTCACGGGTGAAGGACTGTGCTTATGGAGAGGAAGATGAGATGGTCAGGGTGGTGTTTGACACAAACTCAGCGAAACTGCGAGAGAAAGTTTTAAGTGCCAGGACTAAGGTAACATTAAATACAGCCATGGACATAGCACGAGATGGCACCAGCACAGCTGGGAACCTTCGATGCATGTACACCGAGCGGCTCACGTGAACTGACGAGTGCACAGATAAAAGCAACAGTTCCAAAAGAGCTGAACAAAACCGAATTACACAATTGAAAAGGCAGCAAAAATATGAAGCGCCTGATACATATAAGCATATTCATAAATCCAACTACTGCGGAAACAAAGCACACGTTGGAAAAAGTCAATGTCCCGCTAAAGGAAGACAGTGTAAAAAAAACCCGTGCATGCAGTGTGTCAGGTCTCAGATAAAGAAGAAGACGAGCTGTTTATTGATGCAGTAAGAAACGAATCGATGAATGAAACCTGTCATCTTTACAACGATTGACAAACACGGAATGTAACTTGAACACAACACATCCTACAAATACGAACCTGATTGAAAGAAATAATGATAATCAAATCCTTGATGACAGCAACACTCAGTAACACTCACAAAACAAATACTGTATATTGACAGTCATGTTACGTTATTTTTAAAATGTTCCCTTTTCTTTTCCAGCTTTTTAACACACTACTTCTCGCATGATACGCTGGTATATATATATATATATATATATATATCCCGATCTACATACTCGAATAATGGATACTTTATTCGCCATCAATGATTGTTTTGGTAAAGCCATACTCAGTGTATTCATTAGATGAACGGTAAAAAGTAAGAGCGAGGGAGGATGACTTATTGAGGCATGCAGGCTGTAGTGCGTCAACTCTATCTGAATTGCGCGATCACATTTGAAAAATATATCTTTTCAAGTTCTATTTAGTCCATATGTGTCAAACTCAAGGGCAGCGGGCCACATCCGCCCGGCGTAATTATATCCGCCCGAGATCATTTTATATACTGTATTATTGTTATTAAAGCCCGGTATATGAAGCGCTGGTAACACAATAAACTACAGATCCCATAATGCAGCGCTTCAGCTGCCTTGCCGAACACTTACCGTTAATCAAGTCTACCTTATGATGCTGCAAGTTATTGCGAAGCTAGCTCACACGATGCTGAAGAGAAAAGTTGATTCTGAAAATAGAGCCTTTAAAACCGATGGGAGGCTGAGTATATGTTTACTGAACCCGTGTGTCTCATTTGTGGAGCTAATGTGGCTGTAATTACAGAATTTAATCTAAGACGGCACTATGAGACAAAACATCAGGGTAACCTGAATGCAATGCAGAAGATACAGAAAGCAGAATAATTAAATAAGAATCTGACACTTCAGCGGACGTTTTAACCGTGCACAATCACAAAGTGATTTCAAGTGAAGCTGCTTTTATGGGAGACACAAATGCACCAGTTCACCTTGCCCCACTTTCCCTGTTGCCAAGTAATGTTAAACCAAGTCGTCACTACGGTGTTCCCAACTACGCACTTTGCTGATAAACTGAGCGACTGCGCACTGAGTTTGCACGGCGCTTTGGTGACTTTGAAGAACAAAAAGTCCGTCTACATGCGGCTCGAACCTTGTGCATGTTTGGTAGCACATATCTGTGTGAGAAGCTCTTCTCAGTGATAAAGACTAACAAAACAGCACACAGGAGTCGCCTCACTGATGAGCACCTGCAATCCATCCTGAGAATCTCCACAACACAGAACCTCACACCAAACAGAAACGAACCTGTGGCCAAAAAAAGATGCCAGGCGTCCAGCTCTAAAATGACATATGAGCAAAGACAACTGAATGATTTGATTTGTTATTGCTGAAAGGAACACATTTTATTTATATTTCCAGGTTTTGTTATGCAGCATGTTCATATTTGAATTTGTATAATTTTGACAGGATATATTTTTATGGAGAGCAAAATCTTTTGGGATATTTAAAATCTAAGTTTATTTTTTATATAAAATTACATAAGAGTAAAGAAATTTGAATGTTTGTTCTTTTAACGTTTACTTTATTTCTAACTTGTATAATTTAGACAGGATATATTTTTATGGAGAGCAAAATATTATAAGTTGTTTAAGGTTTGAGTTGATTTATTCACGAATAATATTCCTGTCTGTTTTTACCATTCCTACCAAAGATATTTCTGTCGACTAAATAAAAATTCCTTCTATTTAAAATAATATCCACGCAGACTTGCACGTAAGAGCGGGAGTCATCCGTTTTAACAAGCAGCGTATTGCACTGATACGAAATAGCTGTGTGTGTATATATGTAGATATGTATGTATATGTATATATATGTTTATATATGTGTGTGTGTATGTATGTATATATATATATATGTATTTGTGTGTATATATGTGTGTGTATGTATATATGTATGTGTGTATGTATTTATGTGTGTGTGTATATGTATGTGTATATATGTAGATATATATATATGTATGTATATATGTGTATATGTATAGATATGTATATATATATGTTTATGTGTGTGTGTGTAAATATATGTATATATATGACAACAACACTCATCACTCACAACAGTGACAAAACAATTACATTGACAATCATGTTACGTTATTTTCAAAATGTTTCCTTTTCTTTTTCATTGCTTCTTTAACACACTACTTCTCCGCTGCGAAGCGCGGGTATTTTGCTAGTTTAATATAAAAAACAACCATTGTGACTGATTAACGCCACTAATATGATCTGTATGGCACAGCTTATGCAATTACTTTACGGCGGCTACTTTCTGCACATGCTCTTTTTGGTATTGCAAGCTGGCCTGGTATGGCATGTTGGAAACTTTTTTCACCATTACAGTACAGTCTGCCAGAAGCTTAAAGAGAAGCGACATTTATTGGACTTGCCAACACACAAACTTGTGATTGTTGCAGTCCCATGATGGAACAGTGCATTGGAAATGCTAGAATGGTTTTTGAAACTACAGCCAACCAGCCATCTCAGTAGCTCTGTATACTGTATATGCAGTGAAGTTGCTCCCACTGTGACTGGCATACTGCATGCTTGCCTGTAACACATCTGCCGCAGCATGTTCATCTGTCGCAAGTTACAACTGCTGGAGCTTAGGGGGGGCGGGGTGCAAAGCTCAGAGGAGCGTGTACATACATGGGATTTCAAACCCGCTCAAGTAACGTTATCTGCGTTTGCATAGTTAGATGTCTGCATTCCCCCCGAAGAGCTCCATCTCTGCCCCATCCAAAGTACTGCAGTGGGGATATTTGTAGTAAAGCGCTTTTTCCATACAAAGCCTTAACTGGCACATTAGCAATATCTACTCAATCAGACGCAAAAAATGAAGATAAGCAAAACTCTACATATAGTAATTGAGCAGGATAAAGATTCACAAGATGGATCTTGAGACTTTAAGAATTGATATCGAATCATTTAAATGAAAAATAACGATTCACCACAACATAAATATTTTTACCCAGGCCTATACAATATATAAGATATGCAATTGCAAGTATTATATATTTATAAATTGTAAGCATTATATATTTATACAGACTATTATGATTGCACTTACTGCTATTATGAATGACTGTTCAGCAACCTAACAACTTGTGAGTAGAAACTATCCCTAAATCTACCAGTGTGAATGCCAATGATCCTATACCATAGGAGACAGAGATGTACAAGAATGTCTGTGGTTTTCTGATATTGTATACCTTTTCCCTTTCTATGGTACAACTTTGGTATATGTCCTGAATAGAAGGAAACTGGGTACCAGTAATGTGCTGTCACTTCCACTTGCTTCTAGAGTGTGTCTTGAGCTGAGCTGAGGGATGCAGCCAGCTTATGGACTCCACTGGGCACAGGTAGAAGCTCATAACAACACAACTTCTGTCTTCAACACAATCTGTCCTCAAATACAAGTCCTTTTTCTTCTACATAAAATGAGATTCAGGAATGATGTTTTGGGCAAAGTTACAAATAGCAATAATAGTACACATTCCAGGCTTAATACCTGTACTGGATCAAATGTTGCAGTTAAAGGCTGTGCATGTTTTCAGTAGAATCACTTGCATGCATACAATACTTCTGCCCTATATGCATTTGTAAAGAGGTTTCAGCACAAATGCATCATTGAGATGCAAGTAATCTAAAGTCAAAACATGACTAAAACTTAAATCACATTAGAAAATATATTCAGAATGTAATTACATGTTTTAATATACTTATACCTTGATGTGCAGAAATTTACTTAGGCTTTCTTGGTATTAATTATGAATACAACTGTAAACACATGAATCCTGTGCATGTGTTTTGGGAATCAAAGCATTTTAGGGACCCACTTTGTCTAGTTCAACAATAAGAATCAATACAGATTTAACAACAACAAGGAGGAGGAGGAGGCTGGGAACAACAACAAGGATCTCTATTAAAACACACACAAAGTGCAAGTGATTTTCGCAGAGTTCTGCATTTTTTACTATGCCAGAAGCTTTGAGTGCAACTCAGGAAACAACTCTAGACAGGCCACCAGCCAATCACAGAGCTCATAGAGACACACAGCAACATTCGCTCACAACAGAACAGTTTTGAATTTCTAATCAAATATTGCCCATTGATTTACAATGTTATGTTTTGCCCATACCTTGTTAGAGAAAGAATTCGGTAGGAAGTTGAACTTTACAAAAGGATTATCCATCCAACTAATTGACAGAAATACTCAAATAAAAAAATAAGATGTCAAAATCTTTCATTTTCACCTTAGTTCAACTCAGGACTGTCTTCTCCTAAATGGTGACTGTGCATGCTCAATGGGACATTTTTTAAAACAACTGTGTAAACTGCCTTATAGATGTATGTACTGTTTAAACATCAGAAAATAAAAACAACTGTGAAACATTACACATGCAAAACAAGTATGCAATCATCTAAATGGGTTCTACTGGCTTGATAATAGATGGACATACGGGCAAACAACAATATTAATAAATAAAAAGCATGCAAAATATTTTTGCACTTTGATTCCAAAACACAGTCATGATCTTTTTTACTGCAAGACGGTAGCACATGTAGATGCTGTAGCTGCTCCAGGTCCAAATAATTCAGTGCAAAATGTGTTAAAATATTGTGCAGAAAATGTACTATCGCTATAGTCTGCTTTACATCAGTCATCACTTCTGGGCATACAACATTACCTCAGTATTCAGGAAATAGTTAAACAGTCTTGGCATTCTGCAAAGATCGTGCTATAAGAATACAACTTCACATGAATCGGCTAGCGAAAGAATGATCGGCCACTGCCATAAACAATGTGAAAGGAAACAGTTATGTGGTAAACAATCTGATATTCACATCAGGATAGAAAAAAATCCAATCGGGCATAAGCATCTTACTATTCTACTTCAATGTGTGCCCACTGGACAACAAGCTGGATGACCTCACACTTCAACAAATAATCCAGAAAGAGATGGCAGATTGTTCCATCTTCATCTTTACTGGAAAGTGGCTGCATAATAACATCCCTGACACAGTCATTTAGTTGGATGGACTGGGCACTTTCTGAATACACAGAGTTGCTTCAACAACCGGTAAGGTGCACAGAGGTGGTCTTATTGTTTTTCGTAAACAATGAATCATGCAGCAACTCTGCAGTAGTGTCAAGCCACTGCCCTCCAGTACTAGAATGTCTAACTGTAAAGTGCAGTCCTTTTTGCTTGCCACAGGAGCAGCAAACTACGCACCCCATTGGTTTTATTATTATGGCTGGATTTTTTTAACCAAGTGAACTTGAAAGTTCTCCCCAACTTTTATCAACACGTAATTGTTTTCCAACCAGGGCAGAGAATAAACTGGACCTTGTGTTTACAACTCCTGTCAGGCTTAGAAAGCCATAACCTGCCCATATCTCATTTTTTCTAATCATGTTTCCATTATGCTACTGCCTGCATACAGAACACTGCTTAAATAGTACAAACCAATTGTTAAACAAATCAGGGTGTGGCCAGAGGCAGCTGTTTCAGCCCTGCAGTACTATCTTGAACACTCAGACTAGGCCAAGTTTAAAGCAACTGCCACCTATGGCCATCAGATCAATTTAGAGGGGTATGCATTATCGGTCAATGGCTAAATTAACAAGTGCATACAGTGGATGATATTACTGTCTGAAAGACAACCAGAACATGTGCAAATTGGAAACCTTGGGTCATATTTGAGCTATGTGCACTGTTAAAAACCTGTAATTCTGCCTTTAGCTCAGGTGACAGGGTAGCCCTCCGGACAGCGAGGACAAACCTGTCTAATGGCATCAAAGCACCAAGTCAGAGTATGGCAAGAAAATCCACAGACACATTCAGGACACCAGAGATACATGGCACATGTGGCAGGGAATGCAAGCCACCACAGACCATCTGCATAGGTGATTACTCCCTTACAAATGTTTTAAATAATTTTTACACACAGTTTCCTTCCTTAAACAACAAACCTGTGAGGAAGTCCATCCCTTCTCAGGAGGAATAAATACTGTGTTTTTCCAATGCTAACTGTGTTTAATGTAAACCTATGTAAAGCTACTGGACCAGAAAACATACCTGGCTGACAGCTCAGGGAATATGAAAACACCAGCTTATGGACATCTTTACATAAACCAACATTTCCCTGAGGCAGACAGATATCCCCAAGTACTTCAAAACCATCACTATCATCATATAGAACATATACTGGCAAGCAGGAGGTGTGCCTCCTCAGTAAGGCTGTACAATCAATAATATTAGGCAGATGATCTGGACCAGGCAGATGTCTATGACCTACTTAGTGAAATAAACTATGATGAAAGAAAAAGATGCAAAGCACTAAAGAAGTAAGCAGAAAAAGACCCCCCTTAAATCAGTTGAAACGTGCTGGAAGTTTACAAATATGGGAATGAGTTTTTCAGCAACCATGCTTGAATTTACATATTTTACACATTCACAATATACTAAACACCATACTTAATGAAGATGGTGTAAAATGCTCTGTGGTGCAAGTGCAAGTTTAGGGACCTGCCTGCTAGAGCACTGTGGTAGTCACTGTGCTAGCTCCGTACTTAGAGCAGTTATTTTCCTGTATTAATATAATATGCACTACAGAATGCAAAGGTATTATAAGTGAATGATTAGACATATCACATGTACCTAAGTTATTTTAATATATTATAAAAAATATATATATTTTCCTGATGTATCACAAAAATGTAAAGCACTTTAGAAACTAAAATGTAGATTATAAATAGGGGTAGAGGTACAGAATTTGTTTTTGGGTAGCACCTAGTTTAGCCAGTATAGAGCTTGAAAGTGGGGGTGCAGAGAGAGAATATTTACTGGCAAGCAGGAGGTGTACCTCCTCAGTAGGGCTGTACGATTAATCATATTAAAATCACAATCTGTTTGTTTGATAATGCTATCTGAGTGAACACCATAATCAATTCTGCTGCAGTACTTGCATTGAGACAGTCAGTACATAAAGTCTTGTCCCTGATAGATGCCACACAGTTCCATCTCGTAACTGTTTTTTAAAAGTTGTATTACTTGTTCAGTATACCATAAGTCAGGAGAAAATTGGAAAAAATGTGAAAAATACAGAATATTTTGTGGCTACCTGGTGTAGAAGAACCATGTAACCTTATTGTAACGAGCAAATAAGTGCAAACATTACACTGTGAGGCCACTGTCTATAAACTGCATTTTTCCCTGACGATCATACAAATGAACGTCAGAATAGTTGAATAAATTATTGCACTATATTTTCACAAAGGGAAACAAAGGGACCTTGTAAGTTTAGAATCATTGCTATTGTTTCAATAAAGGCATTTTATTTCGATGTAACCAATGATAAAATGTACACATTTGTCTACTGAACTAATGTTCACTTCAGTTTTCTTTTGAGATGACATTTAGTCATTAAAGAAAAACTCTTACAAAATATGTCTCATAAAAAATGGATCTACTATTAAATGAGAGTTTCCAGTCAGCTTAATAGCTGGCGAAATACTTTAGCAACCAATACCTATCTTGTTTTCCATCACATCACATGCTATTATTACCATAAAATAATTAGCACAAACAATATATTGAAAATCCAAGCAGTCTTATGACTTACTAACTCATGAGTTAAATGAAATAAAAGTTCAGTGTATGTTTTATTGTTCTGTTTTGCATATTCATATTATCTATGAAATTATATTTTACTCACACTATAACATAAATAAATGAATAACAGTTGAAAGATTCACCACTCTTCACTCTTTTTATCTGGAATCTCTTTACAGCAATTTATTTTGGATTTGATTGAAAGCATACTTTTTAATCACCTAGTAGTTTTAACAACAGGCACATAAGCCTAAGTTATTTTCTGTTGTACACAAAGGCAGTGCTAAAAATATTGAAAAGTAAAATCATTTACATTACCTAATTAATTGTACAGCAAAGAGTGAAAACTGCACTTCTTCCTTTTTCATTATAGTCTTAAACATTCAAATGGCATTTATATGGTCCTCATGTTATATATGGTTTCAAAGCCATTTGAAACCAGTGGTATTTTCTTTAACACTATGACACACTAAACAAATTTGACAACGACAAATTTTAATTCAAGTTGCAAATTTCCGACTCAGTCAAAAACAGTAATGCAGTTCAAGCCAATGGTCACAGAGAAAAAAAGAATCAACACTAAACACACATAAGCACTGAAATAATCTTTAGTATTAGTGTAGCCTTTGATATTCTTAACTGAAAAAGTGCATCTTACTCAAATTCAGAATACTTCAAATGCTTCTTGCTGTCCTCTGTTGATTAAGGCATTTTCTGCTAGAGTGTTTAAGGGTTGCCATTTTTTTCAAAGTGTTTAAATAACACATCAAGCAAAAGATCAAAAGACATGTTCAATTTTGTACATAGATAAATGAAGGCTATGTTAAAGCCAGGTTGTGCACAGTGTTATAAATTTGTTTACAAATGTAAAGAGCTACAAGCATTTCAATTAACATAAAATTCACTGCAAATTAAATGAGCTAATATTGCTTTTCCATTTTAGTGAAATTCTGACAAAACATATTGATTTCATCAACTTAAGATGCATCATAATTGTGTTGCACTTGTGTGTTTATTCATCTCTGCAATGTGACCTACTAACAAAATTTCACATTGGACTGGTCTGAGTTGGCTTAACCAAGGCACATTTAAATTGATATTACATATTTAGTATACTGTGAATCCTTCATTTTAACAAGCAATTTTACCATAATTTTAATATGTCAAACTGCACAGAGATGAATAACCTAGTGTTGTTTTGTGTTATGAAGACAAAAGAAGCATTTCTTAAGGTTTTCTACATTATCCTCTTTAATAAAACCCCTGTGTGCGTCCAGGTGTCCGTGTGTGTGCGCCTTCTGGTGAAGTGTGCATGTGCAGGGTCACACGGCACATGTTCAGTCTCTTCCAGTGCATTCCCTGTGCAGACACACACACAGGCGCATGAGAGACAGACACACACACACAGGCGCGTGCACGACAGACACACGCACACACACAGGCGCCCACGCGACAGACACACGCACACACACACACAGGCGCCCACGGGATGCACACACACACAGGCGAGCGCGGGACGCAAACACACACACACACACAGGCACGCGTGGGACGCACACACACACAGGAGCGCGTGGGACGCACGCACACACAGGCGCACGCGGGACGCACACACACACACACAGGCGAGCACGGGACGCACACACACACAGGTGTGCGCGTGCATTGTTGCAATGTTACTTTTCTTGGTTGTTTACTAAATTTTCAAATGTTCTTTTTTTTCCCTGTGCTTAAAACTCATTAAAAAAATGTGTTTTTAGCAAGCAGGTCGTAAGGCTGTAGCACGAACTCTTCCAGTCTTAGTTTTCTCAGTTGTTCAAGGTTTTCTTAGTGTTATTCAATGTTTTTACATTTAGTTTACTATTACGCTGTGCATTCAGTGGTATAATTAACTATATTTGTGCTTAAAAACGTAAAAAAATATATATTTACATACAGTTCATACGGTCTGGAATGGATTAAGTGTATTTACATACAATCCTATGGGGGAAATTACTTCGGTTCACGACCAAATCGGGTTAGAACCAGAGTTTTGAAACGAATTATGGTCGTGAGCCGAGGTTCCACTGTATTACTGTCATACAAAATTACAGGCATTTTACGGAAATACAAACCAGTATTACTGAGAGAGAAAATTAAAGGCACACAATACAGTGACATATATTACAGCTACATACAAGGTCCCTTGCCATTTAATATAGACTGTTCCTACTAATGTTTATGCACTACTTTTCTAGCGCCCGTTATTGTAACGGGCTTAATGTCTAGTAGTAATAATAATAATAATAATAATAATAATAATAATAATAATAAGAAGAAGAAGAAGAAGAAGAAGAAGAAATTTTATATACAGTATATATAGTAAATGAGTAATCGATGCACTTTTGCAGTAACTAAACTAAAGTGTTACCCATTCAGTTCCATAGACCAAATTTTGCAATTCTCAAATCAACCTTTAACTTGTTCTGTGGGCTATCTCTAGAATTATCACGTTCTTGTTTATCTGGAATTCTCATGCTACATTCCAGATGAAGCCTTACAAGTGCAGTAATATTAAGAATAACATTTCTTCATTTGTACTCAACTAGTATATCTGATTATTTAAATTTCTATATGTAAAGATATACCTTAATTTACATTACTCTTCATGTACAAAAGTGGATAGACAGAGGTTTGGAATGAATTTGCCTAGTTTTCTGAAGTCAATGTAATATTTGGCAATGTGTGATTATTTCAAATGAAATACTTTCTTGCCCACTCTTTCAGCAAGAATGATTAGAATTGAAATGATGCACATTTCAGAATTTTAATTTTAAAATACAGCAATTAAAGAGAATAATTATATGTTTCTAAAATTATAAATCAATATGTAATTTTACTAAGGCAGTAGAAAAAAATGGATGAGAAGAATGTATACTGTCTGCTATAAGTGATTTTTGAATTGTAGGGCAATATGATGGGCACAAAAAAATTTTATTATGTGTCATTATTAGAAACACCATTGAGTGTGGTGTAAATTTCAACATTTTTCAGTATATACTCACTGAATAATGTAATCCACTATACAATATTTTATCAAATTCAATAACTTTGTGTCATACCTTAATTCAAACTGCATACATGCTTACACACTTTATTATAATTTATACCTCTATTGTGACCTAATACATCATTACAAAAATATGCTACTAATGTTTTTAAAAATAAAATTTTTAACGAGGCATCATCCAATAGTATTAAATTATTCCACTTTACTGTTATTCTTAACTCAAAAATATAATGTAAGATATGCAACCTAAATAAACATAAATAAATAGAAAGGCTAACATTTTTGGTCATATTTGCTATAATGCCTGTAGATAACATAACATTAAGAAACCCGAAAATCCATACACGTATATTCCACTGCTTTCTGTGTGATTTACATGGGCAGAAAACTTCAAACATTAATTTGAAGATTACGTTTGAGCGTGTCAATATATATCAATTGTTATATTTTCTTCTCATTAATTATTTTAGCACTTCAAAATTTAGTCCTAAAATGTGTAGTTTATATTCTGAAGTATAGTGCCTACATCTATGTACTCTGCATAGGTATAAATAAGTACATGAGACTGAAAGTGGAGATGTTACCTGAAACCAACATAATAAAAAGTTATATATGTTCTTCCTTCCAGCATTTGTAACTGAAGAATGTTGCACTCTGATTGAATTTTACAATGTTTTAATTAAATATTTTATTGAAGGATGCCAACACCAAAAGGGCATAAAACATTTCAGGCAATTATGGATGTTTTGTCAAGATCCTGGCTTACCCATAACAAAACCACTGACACAAAATGCCCTTAGCTGTTAGTTACTTCTGGAGAAGGCCAATGGGCCTCATTAATAATTAAGTTGCAGCTTTTTCAAAATATTCCCCATGGTCCTATCATTAAAGCCTGCTTTGCAACATAACACAAACTTAATTCTTTATCCTCTTTCCAGCAAACCTACACAATTAAAATCTCTGGTACTTATTAAATTCAATCATACAAATTCTGTTCTTTCCTAGAACTTGTTAATTAGTCATTCTACGCAGTAAATAAATCTTACATGCATTTTCTATCTCACTTTTTCCTGCAGTATGTCACAGGAAGTCAGAGTCTATCCTTGCAAATGTCACTCCATTGTAGGTTACACTCTCATACACACTCAGACTCAGTCATACTTGTCAAATATACGGTGACCACTTAACACATATGTCTTTAAAATGTGCATAAATGACTAAATGACATTAGATGATGTAGAGATCTGATTTGGTAAGGAAGTCACATGCTCAGCTACATACAATCTGTGGCACACCAAGAAGATTTCAGGTGAAAGTAGATTTCACCCTGGAAACCATAATGGAGTTGTCAAGCAGGAATTCTTATGATCTTCACATGAACTTAGGTAAGTTAATGAGCAACATATCATTAATGCAAAGAGGCACAAAAGTATTGGATTGTCATGACTAAGAAAGGCACCCTTGTCCACTTTAAGTGCCTATTATGGTACAGCTATTCCTATATTGTGTTGCTCCTTTACCTTACTGATGCTACAAGAAGACACAAGAAGTTGTAGTCTATTCTTCATCCTTCAGCTTTTTCTGAAATGAATATCTCAACAGCCAGCTTGCTTGTCCTTTACCTCATACTAGCCAATCTTCCAGACAGTTCTGCGACTTTGATTCTTCTCACATATTTTGGTTATTCTTTGATTTTGCTCTAGTTACTGTTGAATCCTTCAGCTGCAGAATATGAGGAAATTTAGGACCTTCTGTAAATTGTAAACACTGTACACATGTAACACCAGCACCTTCAGTGCACTACTGAAGTGTGAATTGATAGAAAAGATGTAACTTGTATGTTTGTTTGACACAATGTCATTATCAAGCATTCATACTTTTATTTGACAAGCAGCAAGTTTCACAATATAATAATAAAGACACAAAGTTCTGTTTTGCTGAATGTAGAGGTGGTGTTGTACCCCAAGTAAAATATACATTTACTTATCTCAGCTTTTGCAGTTTTAAAGCTGAAGCCTATCCCAGCAGCAACCTAATAAATTACAAGGCACATTCAGAAATGCTACAATAATTTAGAGCTACCAGTTAGGTTAACATCTTTGTCTCTGGGATATTGTACAATAAACTACAGTAACTTAAAGGAAAACCCAAACAAACATGGGAAGAACAAGCCAACTCCACACAATAAGGACTGGATTCAAATTTTGTCTGCAGGAAGTGTTTACTTAGCAGTGATAACCTCTGTCATTAAGATCCACACTGCTAACTATTGTATCCCAAACTTGCTACAAACTTGAAACGTGTTACATTATTCATTTCTTTCACAAGTGCAGCCTGATACAAGTTGTTGTTTTCTTTAATCCATCTCAAGTTCTTATGGAAATGCCCTGGACATGGAAATGCCAGTCCAGTACAAAGCACGCACACACACGATGATATTCAGAAAATTAATTTAAAAGAGCACTAATATTCTGAAAAAAAAAAACATGTCAAGTCATGTAAAACAATAAGCAAAATCATTTTTCATTGTATTAATAAAAGCAATGCACTGTATCATATACAGTATTACATTCACAAATGCTACATTCTAGGAAAGCGCCTTCCTTAGCTAATCTCTGAAAATGCATGTTTTTCTTTTCACTGAAGCCATTTTACCATAATTATATATAATTATATTTCATGGTAATGTAGTGGGTAGTGTTACCTCCTCATGAATCCAACAACCTGAGCCCAAATCGGAATCTGAGTATTCCTGATATCCTGATATCCTGAGTATCAGTGTGGAGTGTGCATGTTCTTCCTTTGTGTGGTTGGGCTTTCTTCCTGGTAATCTCCTCTAGGTTTTTCTCCTACATACCCAAAGATGTCCATTTTAGCAAATGATGCTTCCATACTGGCCCTATGTGAGTAACAGTGTAGGTGTGCCCATGAATTTGCCCTGAATTGGTCTGGTGCAGGGCAGCACAGTGGCGCAGTGGTAGTGCGGCAGCCTCGCAGTTAGGAGACCCGGGTTCGCTTCCCGGGTCCACCCTGCGTGGAGTTTGCATGTTCTCCCTGTGTCTGCGTGGGTTTCCTCCCACAATCCAAAGACATGCAGGTTAGGTGGATTGGCGATTCTAAATTGGCCCTAGTGTGTGCTTGGTGTGTTTGTGTGTGTCCTGCGGTGGGTTGGCACCCTGCCCAGGATTGGTTCCTGCCTTGTGCCCTGTGTTGGCTGGGATTGGCTCCAGCAGACCCCCGTGACCCTGTGTTCGGATTCAGCGGGTTGGAAAATGGATGGATGGTCTGGTGCAGTGTTGAGGGTTGTTTTCTACTTTGCACCAAGATAAGCTCCAAACTGCTGCAATGCTGAATTGAATAAAGTAGGTTTGAGAATGTTATATAAATACATATTACATTTCCTTCAGTAACATGTGTGGTACAGAGCAGTAGACAGTGCTTGTACATCTTATCATCAGGGTTTGGGTTTGATTTTTAGATAAATTGCATATATTGTATTGTATCTCTGTGTTTTCATAGGTTTCCTCTGGTACCCTGGGTTCTATCTATGCTCTGAATATAAGTATTTGAAGTTAACAGTCCATTAAAGATTGGTTGAGTGTTACTGAGTGTACAGTGCTGGACTGTCATCTTCTCAACAGTTAGTTATTGATTTACATCTGTTGTCACTGAGATTGGCTATGACAGGGGTGCCCAATGCGTTAATCACCATCGACCGGTAGATTGCAAAGGTAGTGCAGGTAGATCGCATTGCATTAAAAAAAAATGTTTTTAAACGTTACTCTATCATATATCCTCTCAATGGCATTTGCCACTTGATTGACATACAGGGCGGCCAGTCTGAGATCTCTTTACTTCTAACACACTGGTTATCCCGCACGCACGATCAAATGTACAAGCTACTGCAAATCTAGTTAGCCTTCCAATTTATATGGACTAAAGAAGGGATTTAAAAAAAAATGTTTGGGGAAGGTATGGGCTGGATGTGGAATTTGAAGAGTATTTTTTTCTGACAATATCACAATCGAAGTGCGTTTGTCTGATCTGTCAATCTATCATTGCTATTCCAAAGAAGGAAAATGTGGAAAGGCACTTTCAAACTGTTCATAAAAACTACAAAACTGACGTCCTTCCAAAATGCGATCTGAGAAAGAGAAAGGAGAGGGAACTTAAATTGCAGCTCATTGGACAGCCGTCATTTTTCACTCGACTGAATTCAAAAGCTCGTTGCCTGCATTATTCGGCTCTACTTATTTATGTGAGTCAGCCTTTTCCCACATGACAATTATTATATCCAAATACTGTAGTGACCATGAATGTATTTAATTGTTATTGTGCCATATAGGTTATTCAGTTATGCAAGGAACGACAACATACATTTATGTATAAAGTATACTCAGTATATATATATATATATACTAGCCAACGCCGCATAATCAGGCCAGTTTTTTAATGATTTTTAAGCACAGGGAGAAAATTAACATTTGAAAAATCGGTAATGTAATAAATCAGCAAGAAAAGCAACATTGTAACAATGCACGGAACGAACCAACACACAATTGTCTGAAGTGACTGAAAACTGGCGGAGTGTGGAAACGGGAGGAAAGGAGAATGACGTCCATTCAGCTCTGTCCGTCATGCTAGTCTGCTGATTTCTCGTTCAGTATGCACTGCCCGCACATGTGCCCACTTCCAACTTGTCAAGTCGCGTCTTTACATAGTCCAGATGTACCTGTGAGTGACGTAGACTTTTCATTGCTCTGTGCGGATCTGGCTGCTTTTCTATATATAATCCACCAAGACACCCGACCACAGTATTAGCAAGGTGGGAGGGGGGTGTGTAGAAAGGGTTGGGACACAACCAGTAGGAGCGTAGGAGTCGCACTTAGTGGGACTTAGTTTGCAGCCTGAATGGGGTTCAACGGCTTACCCACGCCGGGTCGACACACGCTCAATGTCATGCATAACTATTTATTGAATGCTAAACACTTCTGGAAAGACACAGTTGTCTAAAACGGGTTGGTGTGAGAATACAACAGTAAGCGAATGAAAAGATGGAACTCTGGAGATAGCAAAATACAACACAATAGTGAACCCGCAGCATAACAACCGCCGCATAACTATTTAATGATGGTTGAACACTTCTGGAAAGATACAGTTGTCTAAAAAGGGAGGGTTTGAGGATACAACAGAATGAGAATGAAAAGATGGAACTTTTCATTGCTCTGTGCAGTTTTGGCTGCCTTTCTATATATAATCCACCAAGACACCAGATAACGGTAGTAGCGAGGTGGGAGGGGGGTGTGAACAAAGTGCAGGAACATCTAAGAAGACGCATGTTTGTCGCTGAAGCGAATTGCTGCATGTAGCGTGTAAAACAGTTTGCTATGGTGCACGCAGGCGTGCGTCGTAATCAAACCTCTTTTTTAAAGACTGCCTACTTCATTGTGTTTTAACCTCAGTTGTAAAGGAATGTTTTAAGGACCCCATGGGATACCCCTCGGTTTTGGCTGCTTTTCTATATATAATCCACCAAGATACCCGACCACGGTAGGAGGGGGATGTGCACAAAGGGTAGGGACGTAATGAGTGGGAGCGTATGAGTCACATTTAGTGGGAATTCCACGGCTTGCAGCCCGAATGGGGTTCAACGGCTTACCCATGCCTGTCTGTGCTGGGTAGACACACGGTCAATGTCATGCATAATTATTTATTGAATGCTAAACACTTCTGGAAAGACACGGATGTCTAAAACGGGTTGGTGTGAGAATACAACAGTAAGTGAATGAAAAGATGGAACTCTGGAGAGAGCAAAATACAACACAATAGTGAACCGGTTGCATAACAAACGCCGCGTGGCTCAGACGTGCATGTGGACTCTTACCGCAGACATAAGGGACTAACTGGGTGGTCGGTGAGTTTTTCCGTCCAGGCAAATGGGCAGGCAGTGTCAATGCCTAGAGAGCGAGGGTAGACGCCGGACGGTGAAAAAGGAGCGTTGGTGGGCAGGAAAACATCTTCCGTGTCCCTGCAGGAGCATCTAAGAAGACGCATGTTTGTCGCGGAAGCGAATAGCTATATGTAGCGTGTAAAACAGTTTGCTATGGTGCACGCGGTCATGCATCATAACCGAAAAGTTGTTTTTAAAGACTGCTTACTTCATTGTGCTTCAACCTCAGTTGTAAAGGATTGTTTTAAGGATCCCATGGGATACCCCTTGCAAACCGTTTCACACCGCTGCATATGGCGATTCACCTCCGTGAGAAACATGCCTCTATGAACAGTCAATGCACATGACATTAACCTGACCTGCACTGCATGTGGCCTCTACAACAGACGAATATAAATGATGTCCTTTTTTCTGTGTCGTCGCGTCCGAGTTGGTGGGCATGGCCCTGCGAGTTGTTGTCGTATCCAATGGTCTTGGAGTTGGTGGCTGTGGCTCTTTCCTGCGTGCGCCATAGGTGTCTCACTTGTCGGCAGCTTAGTGAATCCACACCTCTTCCGGCGTGCTTTCCATGGTTGTCTTGCCTTAGTGATTATATATATATATATATATATATATATATATATATATATATATATATATATATATATATATATATATATATATATATATATATATATATATACAGTATATAGGTAGATCATTTCGACCTGGTCATTTTAAAAGTAGCTTGCAAGCGGAAAAAGTGTGGGCACCCCTGGGCTATGACCCTATGAAATTATGAAATGGAAAAAAGGTTTAGAAAATTTATGAATGCATAATTTTAAAACATATTTAGCTATAAAAAAGTACAGGACCTAAGACAAGAATTTGATTAGAGTGACACAAACGTAATGCTAAGTCAAACTGTACAGGTGTTATGTTGAAGTTATCATTGGGTAATTGAGACACAACATCAAAATTAATAGGCTGCATAATGTAAAAACAATTGATGCTGACTTGCACATTAAGTTTTAATACAGAAAATTCAGTCCACTGCAAGGTATATTAATGAATACGTCCATACACATTTATACTGGGCCAGACCACAATCAACCTCTCACATACATCTGGGAAGACAACTAGAGCAGAAAACCCACAGAGAAACATGTAGGATGTACAGACAGATTGTCCAAAGTACATCACATAAAACCAAAACTATGAAACTATAAGGCAGAACTACCCACTGGGCCACCAAACTCATTCAAATCAGGCTTTTTAAAATTCAAAATAAAAAGAAGAAATACAAAATGTGTGTAGTTTAAAAATATCAGATTGCAAAAGTCAGAAGGTGTTAATAACTCAAGATATTCTTTTGTAATAGTTAAATTGAGCTGCAGCCCATTAATAGATGTTAGATTCCAAAAAGTACTGTATAACCTCTTGACTTTATAGGTATATGTTGTGTTATTGAACATTCCTCCACAAACAGAATACTGTATTGTAAAATTTCTGAAACCTTTGTGTTGTTTTTTTCCCTTAACATTTACATCATTTAAACACCAAACATGTAGATATACTATACTGTATATAAAGGAAATAATTCTGCAGAAGTATACTCAGTCCTACTCAAAAGGAAAACAATTTACACAATAATTAGCTGCAATAATTATTTAAATTGTAAAATACAACAGCTATACTGAATCAGATTACTGGACTAAACCTAACAAAGTGTAATTTCTTATTTCCAAGATTAAGCTGCAGATAATACTGTAGATCTAAGCTAAATGAAATTGAGCGCATTCAAAATGTACACAGATTAAAACTACTGTTACAGAAATCCAAAAAATATCTCCATTCCAGTGTGTTAACCTGCCTGAAAGCTAAATTTAATCTAAAGGCTCTAACATTTTAAATCTTAATTGCACACAGAAAAGGTTTAGCAGAGTAATTCAGTTCCAACAATAATGTGCATAGTTTTGTCCATGGGAGTAAAAAATTGACAGATTATAATGGCTGCCTGAAAATGAATAATCGACAAAGACAAGTGCTGATCACAGCAGGAGACTATTAGTACTGCATCCCAGCAGGTATCAGAAGTATTGATAATGTTGAATAACTAAGGCATTTTTGGTTTTCAGTAACACAGTTATTTTAATCATAGACACTGCAATAGTATTTATAATATAATCAGTTCTAGAATTTATTTAACATTTCAAAATTTCTTACAAATATTTAAATGACCAAGATTCAGGATACAGTGGAACCTCGGATCATGACCGTCATTTGTTCCAAAACTCTGGTCGTAACCTGATTTGGTCGTGACCCAAAGTCATTTCCCCCATAGGAATGTATGTAAATACAATTAATCTGTTCCAGACCATACAAACTGTATGTAAATATATTTTTTTAAAGATTTTTAAGCACAAATATAGTTAACAGCCAACCCACGGCGTACCATACGCCGCATTCAGGCTGTTTTTTTAATGATTTTTAAGCACAGGGAGAAAATTAACATTTGAAAAATTGGTACTGTAATAAATCAGCAAGAAAAGCAACATTGTAACAATGCACAGAACGAACCAACACACAATCGTCCGTGACTGAAAACTGGCGGACCTCCATCGCTCATGTGCCCACCTCTAACTCGTCACTTGAGTCATTGTCATCTTTGCACAGTCCAGATGCACCTGTGACTCACATAGACTTTCCGTGTTCCTGCAGGAGCATCTTAGAAGACGCATGTTTGTTGCGGATGCGAATTGCTGTATGTAGCATGTAAAACAGTTTGCTATGGTGCACACGGTCGTGCGTCGTAACTGAAAACTCGGTTTTTAAAGACTGCTTACTTAATTGTGTTTTAACCTCAGTTGTAAAGGATTGTTTTAAGGATTCCATGGGATACCCCTCGCAAACCGTTTTACACGCTGCATATGGCAATTCACCTTCGGCATGGCTCCTTCCTGCGTGCGAAATAGGTGTCTTACTTGTCAGCGGCTTAGTGAATCCACACCCCTTCCAGCGTGCTTTCCATGGTTGTCTTGCCTTTCCATGGGTGTCTTGCCTTAGTGAATTATATATATAGATTATACCATAGAATGCACAGCATAATAGTAAACTAAATGTAAAAATATTGAATAACACTGAGAAAACCTTGAACAACAGAGAAAACTAACACTTTAAGAGTTTGCGCTATAGCGTTACGAACCACTCGCTAAAAACACTTTTTTTAATGAGTTTTAAGCACAAGGAAAAAAATGAACATTTGAAAAATCCGTTATTAATAAACCACCAAGAAAAGTAACATTGCAACAATGCACGCTATGAACTGTTTGCTGTAAAGAGAAGTGAATTGGAGGTTAAAATCCTATAAAAAAAAAGTCTTCATTTAATACAACGAGGTTTAAACAATGCTTGAATCTGTCTCTTTAAAAACAAGCCCGGAGCATTCTTTAACTGCCTTCTTGGCCTTATAAAGCCAGCCCTCTCTCTTTCTCGCTCTCTCTCGAGCGCACACGTGTGTGTGTGTGTGTGTCTCTCTCTCGTGCATGTGTCTGTCTGTGTGTGTGTGTTGCGCTCTCTCTCGCGCTCTCTCTCTAGCTCGCTGCACAGGGAATGCACAGGGAGAGACTGAACACGTGCGGAAATCATCAGCGCGCATAAACGGAAAGGGAAATTGGCTTGTTCGTATACCGAGTGTGTGGTCGTGAACAGATGCAAAAGTTTGGTGAACTTTTTGGTCGTTACCCGATTTGTACGTGTTCAGAGAAGTTCATGAACCGAGGTTAAACTGTATTGTGATTTACACACAATATGCTGGGGCGAGCAGTCCGTCACAGTTGAGAGACTCTGCCTTTATCAAAGATCTCATCTACACTGAGCCACATTCAGTGAAAGGCTCATTACCATTGGATACCTGAGTTTCAAACCTTTTCAATGATGTATAGTTGTCAATGACTGTAACTTGTACTACATGTCATAGCTGTGCATAAAAGACATGAAATACTTTTACCTACTGTTCATACTAGGCAAATTTTTATCTTTTTCTTTAAAATAGTAAAAGTTGAGGAAGTTTTCGGAAAGTTACAGAATGCTAGTGATACAGAAGACCTTGAGTAACAGTTTTGACTCTGTTGAGAATGAACATTTTGCTGAAAGACTTGATGCTTTGCTTGATATGCAAGTACTGCTTATTATAATTAAAGCATTGTGGCGTTCACTTTTACAATTCAAGTGTACTGGGCTCAATTACCATATCAGGATGCTGTCTGCTGCATATTCTCACTATGTCAGCTTTGTGAGCAGTGTTCTTCCAGTTTTAGCTTCTTTGCGTGCCTGCTCAGTTTCACATGAGGAGCCCTTTGATCGTCACTGAATCACACAGCACAAACTTTCATGTGAAACCACTGCTTAGTCTAATGTTACTGAATCATGGGAAAACATGCCACACAGTTTTTATGTAGGGAATTCCCCATATGCCTCCCAATCAATCGAATGTCACTATATAACTCCGCTCATGTCACTATATCACAGGCAAATAAAGAAAAACAGGCTTTCATTGGCATGATACATTTTTTTTATCCCGTTTCTAATCATGCTCGCTTGAGGAAGGTGTGTAGTGGCGGCATGAAGCAAGCAAAGGTAGTGAGGGAATGGATCATAATGATAAACAGAAGTCTAGTAGTGATATAATGTATATATGTTTGTGTTTGTATTTTTTTTCCCAAAAAAAATATATAAAAAACTGCAACTGCAAAAGTCACTAAATTTTTCCAAAAATGTGGACACCTACTACAGTACATCTAAATTTGGTACAATGATAGCTGATGGATTGGGACACAAAAGAAAATTCATTCTAGGGATGTGCATCATAAAATGTCTTGGTTATGTATTGTAAAATCCTGTAAATGAACAAAAATCCTTAAACCGCAATATATTGTTGGTGTTTGATTTAGTTGATATTAGTGTAAACAAAAAGGTTTTTAATCATAAAAATATTTTTGTTTAAAAATTTGGAGTGTTGTACTCACTTCTGTACAGCTATATTCCAGTTTCCTTATTACATAATAATAATAGCAACTTATTTTTGGGTATGTAGTGTAGGTACAATAATGCTAAAAAAACCCTTAGTGCATAAGAAATTAAAAATGTGTGAGATAATTTGCCTTGATTTCAGCTTTTTCAACAACAAAAAAACTATATTTAAGTTCTTGCTTCTGTTTTGCCATGGTTATAATTTAATTTAATAATTTAATCTGAGAATTTTACTGAGAAGCAGGAAAAGCGCAGGAAAAAACTCTGCAAAGAACTTTACTATGACTGGACTGTGATACACAAAACTCATATTACTCCTTAAATGCCTTTTTGTAGGTAAAATAGTGCTTATAGTAGGGTGCAATTGGCCTAGCATTAATGAATGCAGTGGTCAAATGTGCCTTTTTAATAATTGCATCTCCCCTGAAATGCTGGTTTTGCTTCCTGCCCAGTACTGCTAGGACAGACTCTGACACCATTTATCAGTATAACTGGATTAAGAGGTTTGAGAAGATAAAATGAATAGTTCTGAGCAGGTATCAGCCACAGCACCCACTGTGGTCATCGCTGCTCTTGTGAAAAGAATGGAGATAAATGTGTATAAATGAGTATATCAGAGGGTCAGCTAAGGTTGGATGGTATGGAGGCAAAGTCAGAGAGGCGAAATTGCACTGGTTTGGACATGTGCAGAGGAGAGATGCTGGGTATATTGGTAAAAGGATGCCAAGGATGGAACTACCAGATAAGAATGCTAAAAGAAAACAGCTGTATGACTGTCATAAGAGCTTCCCCTGACCTTCAGATATCTAACTATTTTATTATTTCATATTTATAACTGGTCTAAACTTTCCATCAATACTTAGTCACTTAGCTTCCTGTCTGTTTGAAGTTCTTTTAAATTTCATCTGTCAGAGACTGTCAGAGCCTTAGACTCAAAATCTAATTTTAAATTAAACATTATACTTTTTTATATTTATATCTTTATTTTCAATTTTAACAAAGTTATAGTTAGGACTAAAATTTCTAGTATACTTGTATAAGTAAGGAACTGCAGCTTCATGTTTCCTGCCAAACTGACTTGATTACAATTGTTGAATTAAAAAAAAAATGTATGTTAATCCAGACAAAGTTAGAACTACACATCCTTACACAATATTATGACATACACTCACTTCTTCAGAGATGATTAATAAATGGGACCACCTAATTAATAACAGCAGCTTAATATATATCTTAATATCCCAAGATGCAATTTGTTCAACTTTTAACAAATCAAATGTCCCAGTGGGCCAGCAGTCTATTTTTTGGTCAAATAAAGCCATATCTTTTGGAAACAAATCAGAGGTTGTATTAACCTATATTAAAATTCTGAATGTTAGCAAATAATTTCTGCTTACGTTGTAACACATTACACAACAAGATCTTGAGCAATATGTGTTAACCTGAAACTCTTTTTGTTATTTAATAATTATTTAGCAATTATTATTCCGCTAATGTGAATATGTATAATATTTAATATTTATTTTTTAATATATACTTTTTAACCATATTCTCATACAATCTAAAGCCTCAAAAATGCATGCACTTCAGTCATCTAAGCATCCTTTCCAGGTACAGCTCTGACTCCACTGTAAAATTATGTCACAGTTGAGGTAGGCCTCATCAGCCCCAACAATCAGAAACCCTACCGAGATGGACTGGCTGGCCTATGGTGTCAGAAAAACTGTCAATCAGCGTCAGTAAAACAAAAGAGCTCACGGTGGATTTCAGCAGGGAGAACAAGAAGCAAAGCACTGAGCACATAGCATTTTAATAATGGTACTGCAGTGGAGAGGGTTGAGTGTTTCAAATACCTGGGAATCAACATCAGGAGTGATTTTTCAAGGTCTACACACACACAGATGACAGTGAGAAAGACAATGCAGCATGTTTATCATTTCTGACAACTGAAAGAAATTTGAGTGTTAAAAAGAGTTCTAAAGTCCTTCTACCACATCATTGTAACCATAATGGCAGGATTCATCACTGCCTGGTATGGAAATGGCTCAAAAAAGGACTATGCAGCACTGCAGAGAGTTGTGCGTTCAGCTGAGCACATCATGGAGATATCACTAAAATCCCTACAAGGCCTATATACAAAAAATGCACTACCAAAGTACCCTGAATTATTAAAGACTCCTCTCACCCTTTCAGCATCCAGTTAACATGGTTAAGATCTAGAATCAAGAACAGAGAGAAACTCAATAAAAAGAGCAAATGGTCATTTTGTCAGGCATTCCTCAGAATTGTAAAAACAGTCTAATTATTATTAAAATGTAAACATTTTTATTATTTAATAACTATTAAGCAATTATTATTCCTCTAATGTGAATGTGTTATAAAATTACAATTATTTGAGTATTTTCAATCTGCACCTTTTAATATTTAATATTTATTTTTAATGTATACTTTTAAAATGTATTGCACAGTACAGGCTGCTAAAAGAGCTGCATTTCACTGTGTACCCCTGTGTGTATATGTGACAAATAAAATGTAAATCTAATCTGAATCATATATACAGTATATGTGTGTGTTTGGGTATGTGCGTGTGTGTATGTGTGTATGAACCTCACTTTCAAATTTCAAAATAAGGTTACTGATTTTATGATGCACATGTTATGCCTATCATTAAATCAGGTAAGGATTTATTTCTGTTGTATTACAGCATTTAATGTATAAATACAAAGAAACTGTCTTAAATATGACAGATTGCACTAAAAAAATGTATCTGGCTATATATTGAGCCACACTTTAAAAAGTTACGTTTTCAGTTATTGGATTACTAAGGTGTAACGTATTAGCCGTTAAGAATGTAGTGAGAAGTCAAGCAAAATGACACAGCTTATTGGCTAAAAAGATTACAATATGCAAGCTTTCAAGGAAACTCAGGCCCTTTTTAATTGTATTCTGTACTTAGATGCAATATGCCCTTTATGACGCTCTCAATCACCTCTAAAACATGTTCTTTTTAAGAAGATCACAATATTTTTTTCATATCACCCAGATGCTGGCAGTGTTCACAGAATATAGCAAAACTGAATAACAACACTGAACTCTAATAAGTCCAGTACTGTTTAGTGACTATTTTAGCTCTATTTTATCTTAAATTAGCAGCAGATAGACCACTGCCTACTGGTGAAACAGAAATTGGAATTTGCTACTTGATACATTAAAATAAGGATGCACTATTACTGGTTTGTTTTTAACAGATATCCAATGCCATGAAAATGTTAGTTTGCATCTGGAGTTTACCAATAATCAGATTCTACCATCAAGTAAACTGTGACCCTAAGCAGAAGAATTCTACTTTGGGACTGGCATTTTCCACGTTCTTCCGCTACATAAATCCTGTTCAGCATGAAAAGTAATGCACGTGCACGCACCTGCTGCCACTTCCCAACTCCTCCCAGAATTACACCTCTTTGAATATGCAAATCAATATAAATAGCCCTTAAGCTCAGCATTCTGTAAAAAGGCAATGGCAAAAGCATGTGGGAAAACAAAAGAATTTCAGCGAATACTAAGAGGAAGCAAGGAAAAACATACTATTTGTTGGTTTAAACAGTGGTATAAACAACAAAAGGAAGTTGATCGAGTGACATAGTGTCAAAAAAACTCAAAAGCTCAAGTTCACAAAGTTGCACAGTGCCCGAAATAAAAAAGAAGTTGTCAGATATCAAAGTCACCGTGAAAAGGCGAGTTGTAGATATGAAAGCTTACTAGGGTACAGAGAAAAGAAAAAAAATGCAGTGGGAAAAAAGCTCGAAATGTCAGCTTTAATCTCGAAATTTCCAGTTTAATCACGTAGTTTATTTTGTCATTAAAGTAGAACATCATAAACTTCATCTTAAAATCGTTTAATTTAATAGTTTCTCAAATACCATTGTAACTAAAGTAGCACATTAAATGCTTTGTTTTGTATGTGTTCTTCTATGTGCTCTATGTGTGTGAATCACGTGTTTCTTAAACGGGCTTTCTCTTCCTCCACAGGACACAAAATCCATCACATTTGTGATATTGCAGTTCTCTGAATAATTTAAATAATGAGATGTATACTTGATATCATTTCAGTATTTATATCATATCAATTAAAGCATGCATTAAACATGGGAACACGGTGGTGCACTCATAGTGAGAAACTGGCGCCCCATCCAGAGATTTTTCCTGCCTCACGCAAGATGTTTCCTGCGCCATGCATGACCTTCAATGAAATAATTTAATGCAGCAGTACTGCCTTTTTCAAATGTACTAACCTCCAATTCCTGTCCTTCCTTTTCTTTCTCCATGTACCCAATCGCCACACAATCAGCTTAGTAATAGACATTAAGCCATCTGTAAGCTTAAAACTCCGATTCTTCAAAACTTTTAAGAAACATTGAAATATCTTCGTAGTACATGTTTAATTATTCTATCCATCTATCCTTCCAGTGTCGCGCCAGACCCAGCAAGAATACAGCACAAGGCAGGAATAATCCCTGTTCAGAGTGCCAGCTTTTCGGTAGCGTTGCGACACCGTGTCCTCATGTTTAATTATTAAAAATATAGATTATTTAAATCATGTTAACATTTTATCTGTATAATGTGGCAACCCCTAACAGGAGCAGCTGAAAGATGAAGAAGAAGGTGCAGTGAGAGTAACAATGCTAAAGCAGCTATGGTATTTAGAATAGTTTGGCCATTCAGTGGACCATTATATTGTTACACTTTAATTACAATCAGATGCCTTAAACTAATCTATACTAATAAAAGGCAAAGCCCTCACTGACTGACTCACTCACTGACTGACTCACTGACTGACTGACTCACTCATCACTAATTCTCCAACTTCCCATGTAGGTGGTAGGCTGAAATTTGGCAGGCTCATTCCTGACAGCTTACTTACAAAAGTTGGGCAGGTTTCATTTCGAAATTCTACACATAATGTTAACTGGAACCTATTTTTTCTCCATATACTGTAACAGACTGCAGAGTGATGGCCGTGGGAGGCGGAGTTGTGTGTCACGTCATCAAGCCTCCCACGTAATCACGTGAACTGACTGTGAAGGCAGTACGTAGAAAACAAGGAGGAGCTCCAAAGAGCGCTGAAGAAAACATGCATTATACAATTGAGAAGGCAGCGAAACAATAAGAAGCGAGCGAGTGACGCATATAAGCATACGCAGCTACTGTGGAAACAAAGCACGGTGTAAACCGTAAGTTTAAATTAAGTTTATAGACAGGCTGCCGCTGGCGTTTGTCATGCACACTAATAATACGATATTTGCGGGATACAAGTTTAATGAGAGGACGCAGGGCATAAACGAGAGTTTTGATCACTTTGTAACTAAGTTAAAATTGCTGGTGAAGGACTGTGCTTATGTAAATTCCAAGAGACTGTGTTTGTGGTTGGTTGACGTCATCATCTCCCCTCCCATTCACCTCATTTCATTCACTCATTTCGCTCTGAGCTGAGCTCCACAGCTAACGCGGTCTTGCGGAAGCAACTTTGTGACGCTGCCACCAAATACTCACAGAAAAATCCACAAATTAATACACACGCTGTCTCTAGGGTTTCTCCACACTCTGAATCCTCCAGGCACTACTGAGCATAATCTAATTTTAAGGGTTGGGACACCACTAATATTACTGAAAACCTTACAGCCACCGAGACTTTGTAACGGCACGAGACTTCAGGTCACGTGTCTGCAAAAGAACCTAATAGAGGCAACTATTTTTACTGGCAGTTGCTCAGGGGAGAGAGTTTGTATTCCTCGCATCCCCTTTATACTCTCTGATCTCCCATTTCAATTCAAATGCCTCCAATTTCCAGTAAGGCTCTGCTTCGCAATGACAATAAGTCTCAGGGACAGAGCCTACAAAAGGTTACATTGACAATCATGTTATGTTATTTTTAAAATGTTTCCTTTTCTTAGCACAAGCACAGCTGTGAAGCTTCGATGCATGTGCTCCATAACGCGTTAAAAAAATAATGCATTTAATCACACTTTGCATTCCAAGCAAAGGGGAACTTTTGTCAATGCATGATTTCCTGGTACATCAATTACATTGATGCACACATCAGAGCTACAAAATTGGAAGAGTCTGAAGAAAGCGCGTTGCTAGGACTGATTGGAGGCAAATTTCATTTCAAAAGACTACCCGATGGAAGCCTTGATAAAACCATGGTTTTGTGCAAACTGTGAAAACAGGAGTTTGCAGACCACCGAAGCACTTCAACCTTACGGTTCCATCTAAATGCAAAACATGTTACAGCGAGCACGGAAACTGTGTATGCTGTTAGCACTAGCAGTGCGAGTTCGAGTACCAACAAAAGGTGTCGGCAGCCCAAACCTGATGAAATGACTGGCTTCAGGACCAAAATTAGTAATCAACATCAGTCAAACATACAAATTCTCTCGCAAAATGGATTGCTTTGGACTGTAGACCACTAACAGTGGTGGAAGATAGGGGGTTAGAAAATGTGCTACAATTAGCGTCAGATCATCCAACTTTCCTACTACCGTGCTGAAAGACTATTTCAAGTAAAATTCAACAGCTTTATGACACTGAAAAGCAAGCAAATTTAGAAGTATTACAGAAATCGGACTTTGTAGTTCTTTCTGGGGATCATTGGACTTCCGTGACCATTAGTAATTTTACTTACATCTAATTACAAAATGTTCAATGATCACACTGTTTTAGCATAATGTACAAAATAATTTTTGCTAAGGTTACTCAGAGTTTAAAGGTGAACATGGTCAAATTACCATGTTTCTGCCTTATTTTTTTAAGAAGAAAAACTGCACTTTATGTTGAAATTTTTCTTATTATTTAAAGACAATACCATTCTGAACACATACTTAAAGTACTTAGAATACCACTTTATTTTTAAGTCTGCCCAATTTTAGCCAGGGATGATATTTTTGTTTCTGTTTTGAATTGAAATGCGGTTTAAATGCATTTTTTTTTTCAGAAATTAAAAGAGCTTGAGTTTACAATATTCATGTCCATGTCTATTATTTGATTCTGTCGCCCACTAAAACCCTTTTACATTAAAAAAAACCTTTGCGCTTTGGAGCAAATTTACTTGTGCGATTACATGCGATTAATCAAGATTAATTAATTACAAAGCCTCTAATTAATTAGATTTTTTTAATCGAGTCCCACCCCTAATATATATATATATGTAGATATGTATATATATATGTGTATATATATATATGTAGATATGTATATGCATATATAGTTATATATATATGTGTGTGTGTGTGTGTATATATATATATATATATATATATATATATATATATATATATATATATGCCAGCAACACTCATGAAAGTGACAAAACAATTACATTGTCAATCATGTTACGTTATTATTAAAATGTTTCCTTTTCTTTTTCATTACTTCTTTAACACACTACTTCTCCACTGCGAAGCGCGGGTATTTTGCTAGTAAACAATATTCGGTTAATTTTAGTGTATATGATTAAGCCACGTCAGGGATGTGGATCTAAAAAAGAAAGGGAAACCACACTGGAACAAAAGCACTGCTTTGACGTTGGGTGCCGCCAGTTTGCAAAACCGAGTGGGGAACTTGTGTACGCCAGGGTTTTAACTAGCATGAAAATGTGCATGGCTTTACGCCAAGTTTAAGTTTTATACATCACGTTTTGAGCGTGGAAACGGGAGTATGCAACATTTTTGTGCATATGCACCATTTATACATAAGGCCCCTGGTGTTTTTTTGACAGTAAAATAGAGGTAATTCATGTTATCATAAAGTGGTTGTATCCTATGATTCTGCATTAGTTCAGTTTTCCAGGTATCCACATTACTTTACAGTGCCATTTTAAATGGGGAAAATCATGTGCAATAGAGAAAAGATAGAAAAAACAGAAATATATTTTTTACATTTTAAGTTTAAAAACAAAGAGTACATACACACCAAAACAAACGGAATAAAAAAGAAAACCAAAACTTTTCTCAAGTAGTAACATTTACTATAAATTTTCACTCTTATTATTTATAATTCTGAGGCCACTTTTTAGCACCCCACTCCCAGTATTATTGAGTTTGTTTTGTGTTTTGTTCTTGAACATATCTTTATATTTTTTGACTGTTACACACTAATTATTACACAAAACCCTGTCCTTTCATTCAATGAAAATTCAGCTTTCAACTGAAAACTGCCAGGCAGATGTGAGCATCGTGGAACAGCAGATGAATTACAGTTAAAAAATAAAATAGGGAGTCAAAATCAATAAGGCAAAAACTGATTGTGCATTAGAACCAAAAATAGAAAAAAACAAATCTAAATTTCAAAAATCAGTAGCCAAAAGTATAAATAAGTAAATTTAAAAAGACCAAAACCAAAAAGATTTCGGGGAATATCCAAAAGCTACAGCAAAAAGAGACGCAAGGTACAGCTTAAAATACCGTTGTGCTGATACACCATGACATCCAGAACTGTTGTTATAATGATGAGTCAGGAACATGGCAAATGTAGTAGTGTGAGGCTGCCAAAAGCACTATAAAAGCTGGCCAGGACCTTCACTGGCAAGTACAGAAGAGAATAACTCCTGGCCAGCTTGCCCCAAAACAACTACCTGCTGGGTTCAACCTGTCTAAGCCTAAAATGAGGCAACTAACTTTTAAAGCTCAAAACGGTCTTCATGGCGTCAGAAATATATATAATTCATCACAAGTGGGAGAAATTGTGAAAATGAATACATTTATAAAATAAAAACTAAAAAAAGGCAATCCCAGGTAACAATGTCCCAGTATGCAATCCATAAGAATAATGTGAAAGCCAGAGCAGGAAAAATCAAGAAACCTGGAAATCCAAACATAAAGCACAATACTTGCAGATTCCAACAACTTTAATGCATCACTGCATGAGATCCCATTTTTTTGCACTTAAATAGCCAGAAGAAGGTCTCGGGAGTAATACAAAACACAAAACACATGAAATGTAACTCCATTTAAAGATACAGTACACAATTACAAAATAATAAGCAAAACCAACAGTAATCACAAAATATATATATATATATATATATATATATATATATATATATATATATGTACGAATAAACTCAAGTTGATACATAACAACTACACCCCCTTTTGACAATTAGTCGCATCATAGCAACTGACACCCAAACTTGGAGCATACACTAAAAGAGGAAATGGCATTCTAATCGTTCAAAAAAAATAATGATAAAAAAGTAACAAGTCTAAAATAACTATAATAAAGAAATTGAAACTGAAACTAAATTACCTAATTTCAAAACGGACAGGTCCCTAGGAAAGATAAACACACAAGCATTTCAAAACACAAGTTATGTCAGTCACAATGCAATATAACATCACAAGATATTGACATTATTATAAAACATATTCCAAAATGTCAATGGGTTTGTTACATTTTTATTATATAAACAATGTGAAAATAAAGGTTTGTTACACTTTTATTATATAAACAATGTGAAAATAAAGAATGAAAGATACTGAATAAAAACAAAACTGAAAATAAAGATTCTTTTGGAAGTGGTAACAATTAGTGCAAGTCAAATTGTATTTACAAGTTCATGGCCACTTTCTTGAACTACTGACCTATTTCAAAATAGTCATAGAACAGATGACTTAATTACACTAGTAGTAGTAGTAGTAGTAGTAGTAGTAGGCATGTATCCCTCAAAGACATAACAAACGATGACATCAGTTTTTCCTGGAATGTCTATGCGTGTGATGCCAGCCTAGATTTGGACAGGTAAAAATATATTAAAGTCCTCTACACATAGGTACAGAATGAAAAAAGAAATGAAAAGCGCAAACAAAAAAGTAAGTAAGTAAAGATAAATAAAAGCAACTTAAACATTATTTGCTTTTGGACTGGAGCCATTGCCAAGGTAATATGGCACTGCCATAAAACAAATACTCAAAAAGCTCTTCACTGGCTAAATAACTTCTGGTACTTCTGAAACTGTGGAGTTATTCTGCAACAATCTTACACACAATTAAATAAAAATGATTTGCAAAAAACACACTATAGAATGAAGAGGAAACACATAGCACTGACAAAGGCAGTCAGCCATGTTCTGCAGTCTCCGCAGATTTGCATGATAGTTCCCAACACCTGTAACATGGCATCAGCACAAAACACTGTTTTATTCTGTCTGGAAAAAGCATTTCCAGCTCTTCTATAACTGTAAAAGTTTTCATACAGCTATCTTTTACAGCAGTACCTTCACAAAAAAAATCATACAGAAGAATAAAAATGAAAAGAAACAGAACAAATAAAATACATTCAGTCATGTTCTGCAGTCTCTGCCGAATGGGATCACACATTGTGTAATCCAGTTGCTAGCTTCAATTGGTTTGGCTAAAAAATGCAGTGATCTGTTCTCTGATTTGCTAATAAACTACCAGGAAGCTACACAAAATGCCCTTCGATCAGTAAAGAATGACCTCAGTCTGCATACAAGCCCCTATCACATCACAGCTGGCCTTTCAAAATGGGCCAAATCATAAAGAAAGATTGCAAGAAGTACTTGACAAGCATACAAGAAATATATACCACTGGAAAGTTTAGGTTCATATGTATAAAATTATATTTTTAATAAAATGTATAAAATTTGATAGCTTGGTCAAGCTAACAGTTTTTGATATTTCAAACTTGTCTGTATTTGATAAGGACTGAAAAAATATATTGTAAATGTGCTGCAAACATCTTGTCAGAAACACTTTAGGTCTCAAAGAGTGTAGTTAATGGACACCCCCTATATGATGGTTAGCATCAATTCCATTCTTTCATTCATGTTATGAATCCATTTAGCCCATTTTAAAATATAATGTACTACAGCATACCATAGCACCAGTTGTCAAAGGCTCACATGCAGAAACTTAAACTGTTCTTTAAAATCTCCGGAAGCTATTACTATGTTTTTTTGTTATCATTATTTCGCATGACAATAGTAATTACTGCAATATAAGGTAAATAATGCTTTGTGTTGACTAAATTAAAGATTTTTTTTTAATTCAAATACAATTAAAGTTATTGTACAAAAAAATCAAAGGTTTAACCAATGCTTGATTTGTATTTTTTTTCAGACATAAACATTATGAATAAATAACATTTAAATGAAAAGTGTGGAAAACTTCATATGTTTACATATATGTCCTTAGCAGCATCTACTACTTACTGTAAATAGTTTGCTTAAAAGTAGGTGGTCAAGGAAAAGGAGGCAAGACTAAAATAATTAAATCATTTAAAATGTCTTTGGCCAGTTGTAGAAAATATCTAAACATCTTTCATTAATTTATAGTTCACTGTTTTAGGTGGTGTCTAACAACAAAGCAGCCAATGAGGACACAGACATGCAGATTATGCCAGAAGCAGCACCTATAAGGTCTTATACCTAGGGGAATATGTCATTGTTGAAAAGACTTTAAAAAATCATTTCTTTAACCCCATTAAAATAACTAAAAAACAGATATATGGTAATTATTTTCTACTACTATGACAGAGCAAGCCAGTTGCTATGTTTGTTGTAGTATCTCTTTAAAAGTTTTAGTATACAGCAAGCTACAATATAAGCTGAGTACCTCTAGTCTAAGGCACCTCTTATAGAATACTGTCAAACTGAAAACAAATCAGGTTAACAGTAACATCCATTTAGACATCCACTTTCCCAACCCCTTATTGCTGGAGAGGGTTGCAGAGAAGGTGGAGTTTATCCCAACAAGCAAAGGGCTTAAAGCAGCAACAATCCCTGAACAATGAGCCAGTCCATCACAGGGTGCACATGCACAGACACTAGGGACAATTAAACAATACCAATTCACCTGACCTTTAATGTCTTTGGACTGTGGCAGGAAACCTGAAGGAAATCTACACAGGCATGAGCAGTACAAGACAACTCCACACATGGAGAATCCTGTACATAATCCATGGGCACATCAATAACAACAAATACAAAAGTACAAGCATCCTAATTATAAATACTGTATATAAGTAGATTTTATTTGTCAGAATATTGATCCATACAACACTATCTGGAAAATTATTCTGAACTAATGCAGCATCTGATTTACTTTTAGAGGCACAGATTTCTAAATATCTATTAAAATAAATACAGTACTGCATATTTGTAATTCTAAATTAAACTGAAGTGCCCAGAGAATATCCGAAAATAGGTTTGTATAAGGTAACTCTGCGTAAGATCAGAGGGTCAAAATAAAAGATAGATAGATAGATAGATAGATAGATAGATAGATAGATAGATAGATAGATAGATAGATAGATAGATAGATAGATAGATAGATACTTTATTAATCCCAAGGGGAAATTCACATAATCCAGCAGCAGTTTACTGATACAAAGAAACAATATTACATTAAATAGTAATAAAAATGAAAAAAATAAAAATAAAATTAATGTTAGCATTTACTCCCCCGGATGGAATTGAAGAGTCGCATAGTGTGGGGGAGGAACGATCTCCTCAGTCTGTCAGTGAAGCAAGACAGTGACAAAAGTCTGTCACTGAAGCTACTCCTCTGCCTGAAGATGACACTGTTCAGTGGATGCAGTGGATTATTCATGATTGACAGGAGTTTGCTTAATGCCCGTCGCTCTGCCACAGATGTTAAACTGTCCAACTTTACTCCTACAATACAGCCTGCCTTCTTAACAAGTTTGCCCAGGTGTGAGGCGTCTTTCATCTGTATGCTGCCACCCCAGCACACCACTGCGTAGAAGAGGGCACTCGCCACAACCATCTGGTAGAACATCTGCAGCATCTTACTGCAGATGTTGAAGGATGCCAACCTTCTCAGAAAGTATAGTCTGCTCTGGCCTTTCTTACATAGAGTATCAGTATTGGCAGTCCAGTCTAATTTGTCATCCAGCTGCACTCCCAGATATTTATATTTCTGTACCCTCTGCACACAGTCACCTCTGATGATCACAGGGTCCATGAGGGGCCTAGGCCTCCTAAAATCCACCACCAGCTCCTTGGTCTTGCTGGTGTTAAGGTGTAAGTGGTTTGAGTCGCACCATTTAACAAAGTCTTTGATTAGCTTCCTGTACTCCTCCTCCTGCCCACTCCTGATGCAGCCCACGACAGCAGTGTCATCAGCGAACTTTTGCACGTGGCAGGACTCCGAGTCATATTAGAAGTCTGATGTATATAGATTGAACAGGACCGGAGAAAGTACAGTCCCCTGGCGCCCTGTATTGCTGAACACAATGTCAGACCTGCAGTTCCCAAGACGCACATATTGAGGTCTGTCTGTAAGATAGTCCACAATCCATGCCACCAGGTGTGAGTCTACTCCCATCTCAGTAAGCTTGTCTCTAAGGAGCAGAGGTTGGATGGTGTTGAAGGCGCTAGAGAAGTCCAAAAACATAATTCTTACAGCACCACTGCATCTGTCCAGGTGGGAGAGGGATTACGGCCAACAGTTCGATGTCCCTGCAGCAATTGGAGATTTTAATGTTTACATGTCCTGGGTTGCACCACTTTGTATTGACATAGAGAGCGAGTCCTCCTCCTTTCTTCTTTCCGCAGGTACTTGCGTCTCTGTCCGCTCTAACTGTGTTAAACCCGGGTAGCTCCACGTTAGCATCTGGGATGGTAGTCGTTAGCCACGTTTCACTGAAACACAGCAAGCTGCATTCTCTGTAGGTTATGACATTTTTCACCAGCACAGCCAGTTCATCGATCTTATTTGGTAGTGAGTTTACATTTCCCAGGATCACAGAAGGCACCGACGGTTTATAACGCCATTTTCTCTCAAGTTGTCTCGATTTAATCTTATCTTTTATCTTTGCGCCGGCTCGGCTGCCCCGATATCGTCTTCTTACCTCGTCAGGTAAATAAGGAACCACACCGGCATAAGCATTTCTTCTCAGTGCTTTAAGCTGACTACTTGAATAGGCGATTCTCGGAGTGTAAAAATCCATGTCAAGTAGTAAAATAGTAAAAAGTAAAAAGTAAATAGTAAAAAGTGTCCAGGGAGCAATTCCACATAAAAGAAAGTGGTAGAAGTGATCAGTGAAATAGAGAAAAATAGAGATAAAAAGGTAAAAAGATAAAGTCATATACAGAGCTGCTGGAAAGGCTGCCACTCGGATGTGGCGCGGAAAATAATCCAATAAAAATCAGTGTTACTTAGAATATTTGACATCACTGATTGTTAGCCGAACTTGTACCTTTGTATATTTTTCACTTCATCTTCATTGTTATGACATGACACATTCTCAGAGACACTTAATCTAATTCATGGTTGTAGGGAGGCACTGCCTATCCCATCACTGGACACAAAGCAGGAAACATCTCTGGAAAGGGGGTCGTTTCATCTTAGGGGCCACTCATGCCCACACCAAAACTTGCACAGGGCTAATTTTGAATCACCAATGACCTACCAAGCATGCCGAAGGGGATGTGGGAAGAAAAATGAAGTACCCACCTTCAGACAGGTTTGAGAATGTTGTTATTTTTAGGTTTCTATTTACAGCAATTTCTTCAACTGTTACTTAACAGTGAAAAAAGGCTAAATGTATCTCCAGTTAATAAAAAATAATGTATACTCTTACACATTGCATGATTCTTCTTAAAAACAAAATCACATCAGATTAAAAACAGCAGAAAAAAGTTTATCTGTTTTGTAAACTATAAAGCTAAAAATCTAATGCAGAAACAACCCATTTACAACTACTGTAATCTTTAAAACTGGAAATTCTTTATACACCCTGTATACTTAATGTCCCGCCACTCTGAAGTCACTTGGGCACAATTATCTTCATATTAGGAAAGGCAACTGTCGTTTCACCTTCTTGCATAAGATTATTCTGTGCATGATGAAACTCCAAAGGGGACCTAAATCATATGGGAATGGCTACACATGGAGAAAAATCAGGAGCCAATTTGTTACTTTGATTGAGCACTTATCTGTGAAAACTGTCACAGAAAGCACCAATATGACTTATACCTTACACACAGTAGGAGCATATACAATATACATTACACCAACTAAATTTTATTAAACCTAATAATTTAGAAGGTGTTTTGTAAAATACAAAATCACCAAACAATTCAAATTATCAGAATAATAATTTTGGTAGGAACTAAACCAAGATGTAACAGCAGTATTTTATATTAAATGCACAAACACAAATGTATTGAAACTCACAATTTAAGAGTGATAATTAATATACAGGTATGTATCTATTTTTTATCTTGGTAATCAGCTTCAACCTATGTTTATCTGGGTTATCTTTAGGTTCTCTGATTTAGTTTATTCTCAAAAACATAGATGTCAGTGTAATGGGTGACTCTAAATAGACAGAAATATGAGTGTACAGTATATATGAGTATCCCCTGCAATGGAACAGTATCATATTGAACTTTGTCTTCAGCCTTATAGTACTTGCATGCCAGAATTAAATCTCTCTCTCTCTCTCTCTCTCTCTGTAATCGCATATTGGTCACAGTGGGCCATGTATAAGTTGTTCAATTTTGCAGCATATACAATATTTTAACATAAGAATGCATTATAAAAATACAGTGGTATGACATCAGGACCTCTTAAGGACCAAGCTACCTTTAACTCTTTCTGATTTAAAATATGACTCAAATTTGTACAGCAAATACCGAGGGATGCAGCCACAGTTCTTCCATATAATCATTTTAGAGATTTATGAAGCACAATCTAATCTACTCTAAGGATCCATTTTTTTAAACTCAACAGCTGATTGTCTTTCAGTTCTTTTAGTAGTTTGACTCAGCACCCTCCAGCTCCTTAAACCTTGTAAACTAGTAAACTGTTTTTTGGTAGGAGGATATGTTGCAAACATACTGTATGGTCAAAGTTGGCCTGAATAAAGCATAATATACCCTAAATATTTTGTTAAATTAACAATATTTGACTGACTGTTGGTAAGGTGTTTAAGGTATTTAATATTTAACTACCACACAATTAATACAGTACACCCACAATTACTTTTATACTAGCACTCATCTTAAATATGTGAATAATACATTATTTTTTTTTACATATTCTAATACAAATATTACTCTTGTATTATATAAAATATACTCAAATTTTCAGAAAGAATTTTTTTTAAATAGTACAAAATACTTCAGAGTGTGGCACAGTGTTCCAGTGGTTAGCTTGCCACTACACAGCTCCAGAAGGCTGGGTTTTATGCAGCATTTGCAGATTCTTCCTGTGTCTGCATACTTTTTTTCAGAGTACTCTGCCTTTCTCTCCAGACCCATACCCATGTATAAGTGAGCACATAGTAGGTGTGAGACTGTGGCCTGTAATGGACTAGTGTTAAATCTTGGATCAGTTCCTGCCTTCTGCCCGGTCTTCCCCAGAGAGGCCACAGCCACTTTGAACCTAGAGCATGGATGAATGGAAAGAACTACAGTCAAAAATGACACAGTACAATTTTAATAAATACTGTATATTACAGTATAAAACAGCAAGTCATTAACTGCAGGCTTTTAACTGTTACTAAAGGTAAAATGTTCACAATCAAATTACATTTCTGAAGAGAAAAACAGCCTTAGAAGAACTTAATAAAATTATATAAAAGAAAGGAGCTGTTGTTCAAGTTCATTTGTTGTTTCCATTAATATAAGAAGTGGAAAGATTAATGATTAGATTTAATGTGAAAGCTAATGATCACACTAGGATGCTAAAAATCGACTTGAGTAACTATGGATGATGCTCAGTACCTTTATGCCATACATTTAATGCTGCTTGTTTTGATGCAAATAAAGAACGAAAGACTAAATACATGTGAAAAATAACATCTAATCAGAAATGTAGTTGCATCTAAGCTATAGTCAGTCTAAAGTTGATCAATGACTATGAAAGGGAAAAATGACAAAATGTGCCAGAAAACAATATTTAATATATGTCTTTCAAACTAAAATTAAAACGGGGTAAACTAATTCACAATTAAATACAGGTAAAATTCCGTTACAACGAACTCCCAGGGACCTAAAAAATATTTTGTTGTAACAAAAATTTTGTTGTAATGAGATTCTGCATTTATTACTACAGTGTTTTCTTTAACTTGCATCCAGGTATTTGCACTAATTTCAATAGCTTCTTTCGCGTTAATTTTAATCTCCTCCTGCCTACAAATTATGCTGACGAGAATTTTTCTCAGCATTTCCTTGCCATAATACACTTTCAGGGTGCAAATGATGCAATTGGGTGGGAGGAATTTAACGCGCACATTACCTAAATGTGGAAGCATGTTGTGTGCAGCACAGTTATCAATCAGAAGCCAAATCATCCCTTTCTTCTTCTTCATATTGTGAGGTTTCTGAACACTTTTTGGATCCCCTCCACTCCCCACCCAAAAGGAAAGACACACTTAAATACATCCCGTTGTGGAAGATTGTTTGTCCGTTGAAGGGGCAGGGCAATAGCATTCTCACAGCGGTGCAGTGAGGCGCCACAGAAGCGAGTCCTAAAAGATCGGAGTTGCACTATAAGTCCCTGTCTTGCACCCCAAAACACAAGGCTTAGTCTCAGTACTTTAGCAAAACCAGCTTTATTCACCTTGAAACAGGAACAGCACACCTATTTATTGTAGCGTGAGCTGCCACTCTGCTATACACAGACACAGCAGTCAGGAAGGGTCGTGGCCAGATCAGTGATCAAGTAACCCTGTTACCTGCATTTACAATGTTCCTTGCATCACCCATCAATTTCTTTTCTGTTTGCTTTCGCAGAGAGACGCAGCATAGCTGAGAGATGCAGCATAGCTTTGAGCCTGCTGTTGCCCTGGCAACAGATAAACAGTCTTCCATAGACGCGGAGATCGCACTTCGGGATGCTCTTCGGCGTGCTGTCTAGTTGGAGGAGGTCCCAAGAGAGTTTACAAACCTTCAAATTTTCTTGAATGAGTGGCGCATTAATAGGAATGTTTCTTGAACGAGCATCACTGAACCACATAAAAACTGCTTTTTCGACATCTTCAAAAGCAGGAGTTCACATACGTTTGTAACATGAGATTTTTCTTCTTTTTTTGCTTGGTCTTTCAAGAAAGTTGACAGCGTTGATGACAAAATTTCCGAATTCACTGGCAATGTCTTTTTTCTTTTTGCCGGAATCAAGAGCTGCAAAAATGTAAAGTTGTTTTTTTTCTAATATGAACTGTTATCGTTTTTTCGTGTCTGCCGTTTCTATAGGAGGGTGACAATGAGTTCAATTCCATTGGATGTTTTTCCAATGTTGACGAGCAAGAAGCAAAAGGTTTCACTTAAAACCGCAGGAAACAAAAAAGTAAAAAAAAAACAAAACAGTACAAGGAAAGTTCAAAGAAAGAAAAAAAATTAGTGTTCCTGTTTGGGGGATCCTTATGCACAACTGAGCTACAACCACAGAACTAACTGCTCTGTGGATGATTCATTCAGGCATTACAAGGTCTTTTGGGCACTTTGTTGTAATGAAAGTATCTGCTGAATGTACTTCGTAGTAACGAGATTTCTATAGACACGTGTCATATGGGGAAACTGTCGGGACCATAAAAATACTTAGTTGTAATGAAAATTTCATTGTAAAGATATTTGTTGTAACGGAATTTTACCTGTACTGTATATCAATTTGCAGTTAGGTATTTTAGGCTTGGAATACTGTGTCAACCATTAGTGATCAATATAAACATAAGATAATGTGTAAATATAAGCAGATGTATATTATAAAAATTTGCCTAGCACCAAACATTTGAACACCCTACAAATATAACTTCTATACATCTTTCTAGGATAAAGATTAGGGATAGTCCAATTGATTGGCCACTGATCTATCCATCCATTCATTTTCCAACCCGCTGAATCCGAACACAGGGTCACGGGGGTCTGCTGGAGCCAATCCCAGCCAACACAGGGCACAAGGCAGGAACCAATCCTGGGCAGGGTGCCAACCCACCGCAGGACACACACTAAACACACCCACATACCAAGCACACACTAGGGCCAATTTAGAATCGCCAAACCACCTAACCTGCATGTCTTTGGACTGTGGGAGGAAACCCATGCAGACACGGGGAGAACATGCAAACTCCACGCAGGGAGGGCCCGGGAAATGAACCTGGGTCTCCTAACTGCGAGGCAGCAGCGCTACCACTGCGCCACCGTACCGCCCCACTGCTGATCTAAATAGTCCAATTTTCTCCAACAATGACTTGATCAGTGTTCAGTAAATTGGCAAGTCACAAACACCAACCTTTGTAGCCCGTGCTTTTCTAAGGTAATTTAGTTGCAGTACTCCTTTATGCAAGGTATTACGGTAGTTGAGCCAGGGATGTCTTTTTTTTGCAGTAGTAATAGTGTGTTAAAAAGTGTCTTTTTGCTTGACTTTTTTTTTGCAGCAAAAACAAAAAGCAGCAAGTCGAGGCTTGTTTTAACACAGAACAAGAGGTAATGGGATTGTTAGCCTTTACATTAAATTAAAGGAGTAATAAACTTAGAAAAAGGAATCAGATGGTGGTTGAATTCTGGTTTGTTATGTATGACTTAACTGAGTGGAATGATGCTTTCTTCTAATAAAATCAATAAAATAGAAAAGAAAAGAAAAAGGAATCTGAGGAGTCATCCTGTGCAATTAGACAAATGGCAAGAAAAGCTTCTTTAATGAATTCAACCCTTCTTATTTTGTCCTTTAAATTATAACAGACACCATTTGTGTTTGGACAGTGAGCTTGTTTTAAGTGCAGCAGCTTATGTTTTTAATTGGAAAAAGAAAAGATAAAGCCAAATTTGAAATTACTGCATAATAAACAATAGGCTTGTTAACTTAACAGAAAAATGTGTCTTTTACTTAGAAGCCTGTTATTTGCAATTGCATTGAGCCACTGGCTATTCACTTTTAAAATGCATCGGAGATAAAAAAGGATTTTTAAAGAAGGACTTGAACAGAAAATATCACTATATGTAGATGATAGTGTGCTGTATATATCACACCCACAAAATGCAGTGCCTGCAGCCATCACTGTACTAGCAGAATTTCAAAAGCTATCCTGACTCAAAATTAATTTGAACAAAAGTGTGTTTTTTCCAGTGAATTCTCTAGCAAACAGCATTGGATTGGACACCTTCCCTTTTATCGTTGCAGATCAGTTTAAATATCTAGGGGTACACATCACAAGTAAATATAAAGCTCTTTTTCAACAAAATTTTGCTGTTTGCATGGACAAAATTAAAAAAAGTATATCCTCCCTACGCTTCTGTTTCTATTTCAAAGCATCCCTATATACATTAACAAATATACATTAACAAGTCACTTTTTAAGATATTAGATTCAATCATAACCTAATTTGAAATTCTAAATATCCACGCATCCAAAGAGTGATCCTACAATGATATAAATCAGAAGACGGCATGGCTCTACCTAATTTTCAATTTTATTACTGTGCGGCAAACATACAAGCTATAAAAATCTGCACACAAACACAAATAGATGAACACACACCAGCTTGGTCTGCAATAGAAATGGAATCCTGCAGTACCTCTTTATATTCCTTGCTTTGTACACCATTAAATACAAGGTATTGCCAATATACTAACAACCCAATTCTCCTTCATTCACTCAGACTATGCAACCAATGTAGGAAGCACTTCAAGTTAGAGAATATTTTTTATCTGTGGCACCTCTACATGATAACCACCTTTTTCCACACTTTCAAACTTACACAGTTTTTAAGGTGTGGAAAACGTATGGGATTAAATCATTTAGAGATTTGTACATAAATAATGTCTTTACATCATATGAACAATTACACTCTAAATTTAGTTTCCCATCAACACAATTTTTCCACTATCTCCAAATTAGAAACTTTGCTAAACAAAATCTGCCCAATTTTTCTCACCTCCCACCTATTTCTATTCCAGAAGAAATAACGATCAGTCTTGAAGAATCAGACAGCATTTCTATATTATATAAAACCATTTTAAAGTCTCCTCCTTTTAAAGATTACAAAGTGCAGTGGGAAAATGATCTCTTAACTCAACATTTCAGAAAAGAAGAGGAAGGCAGCCGCGCACAGAATTGACTCTAGTTCCATATGCGCAAAGCATTCAATTTCTCAACCTAAAATTTTTTACTGAGTACATCTATCTCACTTAAACTTGTCCAGAATGTTTCCAGGTAAAGATCCAACATGAAAACGTTGCAGCTTAACTAGGCCACATGTTTTGGACATGTACCAAATTAACATCACTCTGGACAAAATTTTTTAAATGCCTATCAGACAGCTTTTGGTGTCACAATCACTCCTAATCCATTAATAGCTATTTTTGGTGTACTCCCAGATGGACTTAAAGTGGAGAAGGTCAAACAAACTGCAGTTGCCTTTATTTCACTATTAGCATGCAGACTTATCTCTTCCTCAACTGGAAGAATCTTAACCCACCTCTGTTAGGTCAGTAGGTAACTGATGTTATATACTATTTGAAATTGGAAAAAATCAAATTCTCTCTTACAGGATCTGTTCAAAACATTTTTTAAAACCTGGCAGAATCTAATCAATCATTTTTAAGAATAAGCACTTATATTGGGGAGAAAGACTCCTTTCCCTCTATACTGCTTTCAAAAGTTTTACTCTGGCTGTTGGCCTTTCTTAAAACGATAATCCATATTTACAATAACACCTCAAGAATTATTAATGTCTAGCTGATACACTGAAGGACCTCCTTCAATTTTTGTGGAACATAACGAACAACTGTTGTAAACTATCATGAACTGTAAATCTCGTTCATTTTCTATGGGTATATTCAGAAAATAAGCTGCTGAATTTTAAAAAAATTCAGATATAATTAACATGATAATCAGTTTGAATTATTAATAAAATCAAAATCAGTGCCTAAATTAAATTGCCAACAGAAGTGTGTCTAATAATATTTTGCTTTCTCCTTATTTTTTGTTTTTAGTTATTGTACTCTGCAACAAAAAAGCTCAGAGCAAAAAAGGGTTTTGCTGACTTAATATATACTGATTTCTTACATACTGTATTTATTTATATACATAGGCTTCAGTTCTGCATGACAAAGACTTTAGCAGCTCAAAAAATAATATGTAATACCTCAGGAAAAGAGGAAAAGACAAAATCTGTAACATTAACAATGAATTAGAAATTAACACAATGTGGCATTTGTTATTTTAAACAGCTACCTTTTCTTTTTCTGTTACCTTTAGCAGTTTCTTCTTTCATTTGCTAACTTAATAAGCAAATTAACTATCAATCTTCACTTGAAAATTCAATAGCATTTACAAACTTAATGTATTATTCCTTGACATGTCTTCCCAACTTCTTTACTGCAAATATTCACAAATAAGGAGAAGAATAAAGCATTACATTCATGTCACTTTGCTACACAAACAAGAATAATTTGTCCATACCCATATATATACTCAATATCAAATCAGCATTAGTAAAGAGAAACAAAAACAAACAAACAGAACCCAATGCAAAGATGTTTAACTAACAACTTTATACTTTCTCACAGAAACTCTTCTGAAGACTGTTTAAGTAAGTTTAAATGAACATATTTCAATATATCATTTATCATGAATTAACCTTACTAAACATGTTATATACAATAGTTGCATTTTATACTGTTTATGTACTCTGAATTACTAAAACAGTACATTTCATACTGGTAAAAGTAAAAATACATCTTATAAAAAAAAGTATGTTCCAAAGCATCGTCCATAGTGGCAAGTCATGTTGTGTAGTGGAACGTCCTTAAGACTAATCTCTTACATGGCCCCCGAAAACAACAGTAAATACGGTTTAACCTGTTCTCACTAAAATGCACAGTATGTATAGTATATACACTGGTAAGGTGCATCAACATCTCTAAATGCTACATTCCGAGTAATGTCGCTTTGTGGGTGACTCGGACTGCAGTCTAATAAATTACAAATGATGCAGACAGAGTTCAACACAGCCTTGGTTAGGACAGAGCATTGTTTTACAAACTGACAGACAGTAAGATGACATCAACATTTGAGAACATCTACATGGTGAGCAAGACAGGTGCCATGTAGTGAGAAACTTTTGAGAAAATGAGAGGATTGTATCTCACTGTTACTAGTGCGATCTTGTACAGTAGTGTGAAAGGAAATGACAGTGCAGCAGGCACACAGGTATGACAGGTGCAAGCAGGGGTGTGGAAATCAAATTTGTTTCTACTTGTCCACAGACAAGTAAACTTAGAAAAATCCACTTGTCCGCCAGTTAAATTCACTTGCCCATAAACAAATAACAAAAGTGAAAAATAGTTTATTTTTTCTGATCTCTTTTATTGATACCAAAACTGCCTTCCATTTTAAAACTGAAAACATTTTTTTCAGGGAGTAGTATTTTGCCACCTTGCTCTAGAACATTATATAAAAGATTCCCTTATTTTAACTGGCTAATAAACAATGCCTTCATTATAGCTACACTAGTTCTTTTTTCATATATTACAGTTACATAACAGAACACTGTCCTGATTCATTTTCCGCCATGTTCTTCAGCTTTTGTCTTGCAACATCTTCTCCCCCAAGAATCTTTACCATCTCAGACAGCATGGGCTGAAAGCTGTTCATTTCTGCTTGAGCTGAACTGCATGGTTCCTGGACTGATGGTCCTGCAGAAGTGGATGCTGATGACTTTTCAGGTTTTTTATGAGTGATGTGCCTGTTGCCAGGTGACAGCCAGAATTCCAAAGCTGGTCATGGGCCAAACTCTTATAAAGAAGCAGTATTAAACAGCCTAGCATAACGCTCAACCTCCGAGCGTTCAGCTTCAGAAAACGCTTTTTCAATTGAACCAACGTTTTTCTTACTTTAAGACTCATGTATCTATCTGACGTACTAAACCCCCAGTTCCTATTCTTTTTCTTTCTGCACATAACCAATCACCACACGATTAACGTATTTGTGAAATTTAAACTAGTTATAAGCTTAGACCTTTGAATGGATGGCATAATTAAACATGTATAACGAAAATTGTTTTTAAAGTTCTAAAAACTGAGGTCTAGGTTTATAGCTAGTTTTAATTTCATAAAGACGTTTATCGTGTGGTGATTGGTTATATGGAGAAAGACAAAGGCTAGGAACTGGGGGTTTAGTACGACATAGACACAGCAAACATGCAATAAAGAAAGCCTGCTCAGAAAAACATCCATTGAATTCTTCGTTCGTATCTCCGACCTCCAGATCACGAACCCAACATTTACACAATATTTCAGTTAAACCTGTGCGATACCCATTCAAATACAGTATCCAGTTTTTTGGAGCCTCGTCACACCTGCCATAAACTTCTCTACACTGAACGTAGACCTGAGAACCCCATAATGCAAAGGAGAAGCACTACAGTCACGCCACCATGCCCCCCACCACCCATGTCTAATACATGCTTTAATGCATTTCATCGTGAAAAAGATATCAAGTATTTATCTTAGTATTCCGAATGTTCATTGAGCAGGAATATCATGAAGTCAATGTGCGGCGATTGCTGCCGGCGCCTCTCACTGCAAGAGAAAGTCAGTTTAAAAAGCGTGCAGAAATTAACAACTGGGTCGGGGAACACTTAATATAAAGCATTTAATGTGCTACATCAATTTATAACGTGGTTTGAGAAAATCTAGTAAATGAAACATTTATTTTAAGATGAAATTTAGTTTGCGACATTCAACTGACAAAATAAACTACGAGAATAAAGTCAACATGTCGACTTTAATCTCGACATTTACATTTTTTTGCCTTCACTGTGTCCGTATTTTTTTCACAGTGGCCTTACTACGCTTCCTTAGGTTTTTCAAGGCCTGTTGTGCCAGTTTTAATCAAGAAATGATCCATTTCTCATCCGCGATGCTACTTACTTCAGTTTCAACAACACGCATATAGCGAGAACGTGTTTACCGCAGTGCATTATGGGTTACGCAGGTAATTCCTAATGACGTATTCGAAATTCAGCAAGAGGTTACATTTCCAAAGAAGTAAATATTACCGATGTTGTCGGGAAAATAAATAATCGCGTCTAAGTGAAGATTTTTATTGATATTTCATAACATTTGGAAACCGTTAGAATGTTTTCTTTATTTTTAAAAAAACTGACAGCGCAAAACCAACTTGTTTTATATGAAAAATTCTCTAATCAAAAACGATCTATAGACAGCTCATCAAAATTGATGTCACGCAATAAATTTCTTAACTCCTCAACATATCACAACCTATGCGAAATCGCAAATTTCAGAAAAGATCAAATGCCTAACAAGCTTTATGTGGCGAAAACAATTGCATTGTAGGTGAAATGACCGCATTTTTATGTAGAAAAAATAGATTTTTAATATATAAAAGTTATCGATTATAATGAAAAATCATCAAATTACATCGTAATGTCGGCATGAAAAAAATGACCGCATCTCCAAGCGTGTAAATAGTAGGGTAAAATACTTATGTAAGACCACAAGAGTGCTTCCCCTTCGAAAAATTAGCCATCATTTTGTAAACAATATTGAATACCAATTTGAGACATGAAGAACATGCCTAAGTAAACTGTTTCCGCACAAAGTACATACCCAAATGTTTAAAATTTGAAAGTAGTGGTAAAAATGTGCCCTGCACTGCACATTTAATTCTTTTTTTCTCCAGAAAAATTGCACTTGTCCGTGGACAACTGAAACCAGAAAACACGCTTGTCCGACGGTCAATTTACCCGTGTCGGACGAGTCGGGCGTTGGATTTCCGCACCCCTGATGCAAGTTAAACAGAGAGGTGTTAAAGGATAAAGAAAAGGTGTATGATGAGTTGTATGAAAAGTTAAACACTATATTACATTAACAAAATATAATATAGTATTAATAAAACTAATTAATTAATATAATAACGACCAATGTAATAAGCAAACACAGCTCAGAGGTACTTATACTCTTATTATCTGCTTTAGGGAGCACACCTCTAAAACAATTAAAGAAAGCTTTTCCCTACCAATCAGTTTATTTCCTGCCACTCAAGTTCTGTCTTTCTCTATACTACAAACACTCCTGAGTCCCTACTCAATACTTCCTTCTGCCACACCTTCTTTTATCTCCTAACTTCTCCTGTCACTCATCGCCTAAGAGGTGTGTCCACCCCTTACAGAACACAAGCCCTTCATACAGTCCCATGACTAACACAATATTCCTTCCTCCCTGCTCCCCCACAGTACATCCCAGGCCCATGCCTGCACATCACAATATATTAACAAAACAGCAGAATTTATAAAGAAAATTACAGTACAGAAGAACATTAATACAAAATAACATTTACCAGTTGTGGTTTCCATTTCTGATACTCTTTTAATTTTGTCGGCATTACGCTTTATATCATTCACTGTTGCTCTTCATACTCTGTAAATTGAAGCAATACTTGAAGCACTTGTTTCGTAAATGTTTAATAATTAAAATGTTTTGTGGCAATTCCAACACCACGCGGTAACATTTACTGACCATACCAATTTATAGTACATTAATTATAACAAAAGAGAAAAGCTATAAAACACTATTGAAGGTACATAACTGACACAGTGATTTCAAAACCGGCATGACACGTGGTGCTGGGGAAGAACAATAAGTGCTAGCACAAGGGAGAATTATTCCAATGTGTATGGCTCACAGCGTACCACACAGCAGTAGTACAATAATAGGTAGAAGCTGGCGTGTGCAATTTTTTTGCTTTGGCCCTGATGGCTAACAGAGACTGATGGTGAATCAAGTAACAGATAATTGAGGTTTTACTGTATTAACATAAACTAAATCATGATGATATTAAGCCCATTAACATAACAATTATAAGATATATCCAGATGACAACAGCAGATATGTAAACAAAATCTCCAATCAATAGCATCCCAGGAGAAAATAAACATCTGGGAGTTCTAAAGGCTACCCTCCTCATATTACTTTATTATTTTCTAACCAAATGGCAGAATTAAACGTTCAAACAAACACTTAAGCTGATTAGGGACTTTGGCAGAAATCAGCAGTGACCTTATGTCTCCTTCAGTATTAGCTGCACTCAGATGGAATGGGTGGACAGTTTCAGATGCCTCAACTTCACATCATGAAGAACCTGACCTGGTCCAACCACATCAACTTGGTGAAGAAGGCAAAACAATATCTGTACCACCTTCAGCACCTAAGGGATTTCAGGCTGTCCTCCTAAAGATATTAAAGAACTTCTACACATCCACCATGGAAAGTAATTTTAAAAGAAAGTATGCCTGCCTGGTTTGGAAACAGCACATTTCAGGACTGCATGTCTATGTTAAGAGATATGAGGCCAGCTGAAAGCATCACTGGGTGTGCACTCGCCGAAGTTCATCTAAAGATTTTTTCTCTTTTCCATACACCTCTTACTTGCATTTAGGCAGTACCACAGAGGAGTGGAATTATAAAAGTCAAGACACTTAAGTGAGGGTTGTTTAATTGGTTCACTTTTATAGAGTGACAATTTGTAGGTAGCTTATCTGTTCATTATGGGTCGGCAGGTAGGAACTTTCAACTGTGATACATGATTGACAGCTAGTACCATGTGCTTACCTATCTGATAAAAGAGGCTGTGATAAAATAAAAAAGCACAAAAAAAGAAGTTAAAAAAAAAGAAATGAAAGTACAAAGTCAAGAAAAAGGCACAGAAATAGTTTTGGGATCCTAGACTTGTATGGCACAGCTTTTAAATACATTACCAGTTCAGACATCATCAGTTCCGCATCTACCACTGAATGCAAGGATGCTCCCATGGATACAGGAGATGCAAAACGCACAAAATAGTAGCACTTATCGAGAACCAAATAGCATCAAAGTAAGAAAGAAATAACCATCAGAACAGTCCAAGACTACACTTTCAAAAGTCTTCATGATGTGGGACATAAGGATGGTCTTCATTGGAACTGGAACAACACAGGATGTTTTCCACAATACTTTCTGGAGCCTTAGTGAAAAACTGAATAGGTAGGGCAATACCACAAAATTGGTCAGCACAAGCCTTAAAAACTCAAGGGCATCCAGTCTCATGTCACCTCCTCACTTGGCTGTAAGTTATGTGACAGTTCATAATGATGGTTTCAGGTTGACTCATCAGCAGTCATACCAGTTGAAGAGTAGGAGTTGTTGATTCAGTAGGCATCCTAAAATATCATAAGTATATGTTGAACAGTCTAATAAATATCAGATTGAATCTCTTTATTTCTGAATCCTAAGACTCCAAATATTTACTACGTTAACTTTTTGTGGGCAGGAGTGGTAGCTATGCAATGCAGCAGTAGGTATCAAAATTAGGATATCACATTAGGATACCAAGATAACAAAAAGAATTCAGATTTTGGCTAATACCCTCATGTTAACGATCTCCCAATTTTAAGTTTGGCTGTTTTTTTTTGGGCACATTTTCATCGTTTGGTCCATTTGTACTGCTCTAGAACAAACACGGCCTCTTCTGCTGAAGACTAAAAAGGTTTAATGCCCTGCCAGAGTTGGACATTTTCTTGGGATGTTCTCTTTCACCTAGCTTTTTTTTTACAGCATAGTGACCAGAACTGCACACAAAAGTCCAGATTTGGATTACTAGTCTAAGCATAACATCTCTTGATTTATATTCAACAGTTCTTACAATATAAGCTAAGATTATTTTTCCTTTTTAACTGTTTCCAAAATTTGCTTAGATTATGAAAGCATTGCATCAGCATAAATCCCCAAATCTTTGATGTGTCATTTGTTTGGTTTTTGAAGACAACCTATTGTTCATGAGCATAATCTCTAATAAGTGACAAATCTTGTGAGAGCACATATGTCATACATTTAAATGGTTAAGATTAATTGACCATAGATAATTTAATTTAATAATAGTAAAATCTAAGTCTCCAGTTTGTACATAAACTAAGCAAAACAATGTCTGATCACTCAAATAAGATACTCTAAAAACATCACAGCAAAGGCTGTTAAACAAGAGTTCTGAAATAATGGAATGATGTAAAACTGACAAGATGAACTTCACACAGGAAACCTTAAAGTTTGGATAAATGTAAAAAAAGAGAGACCAATCGGAACAATTAAAGCACCAGGAGTTGTGAGACTTTTGAAATTTACATTAATTTGACTCATTTGTTAAATAATACTCCTTCTTATTTTTTAACAAGCTAATAATATAAATATAAAAATAGCAAATGTTTCAGACCCATCAGAGTGCTTTTCTCACAAACCAGATTGTAAAAGCTTGTTGCTTGAAAAAATGGCTTTTTAAAATGAAAATATCCTGAATTATCTTAAAATTTGCTATTTATAAAATACAAATATATTAATATTTGAATTTTTATTTTTAGTATGAAGTTTATGCAGTATTTTTCAGTTACATGAGAGAAAATATTAAAGAATTAATTTAGAATGTGCACATATTAAGATAAATCAGGTAGTCAATTATAATATCACTCTTTATAAATGTTATCCTGAAATCCATCCAAGTATAAAACATCCCTCTATTGTGGTTTCTGTAACACAAGAGAGTGGAAGTGGTGTGAGGCCTCAAAGAACACAGCAGAATCGACAATTGTCCCATAAAGAGCTCAGAATGCTGAAAATGCCCACTACAGGATGTAAAGATCATCATATTTCTCAACTAGTCACACAAGGGCAAGTGAAGAATCTTTAAAATAGAAGAAATATATTATAAACAAAAATGCTCTGTAGCAAGACACTCCGAGGAGCACAAAAGATACAGAAAGCAATGCCTTCAAAATAGGCAATCTTAATAAAAAACACAATATTAAAGCAGAATCAAAGAGAAAAGTCAAAAACCAGAGCAAAATAGGAGAAAAAAACAGAAAGTCTGTAATAATCAAACACAACAATAAACACAGGAGAACTCACCAACCACCCAGCACATTCAATGAAATGCAAAGGACTTTACAGGGCTGAGAGCAGTCCTTTGACAGTGATGGGCAAGTGACCCTACCTCATGAAGGACAAGCCACAAAGCATACTAAAAGATACATAGACACACAGAAACTAAATGATCAACAATATTATCATAAACAAAAGAATGAAAAATGACATTAACTGTTGTTACACTTTTGGAGTCTCCATTTTCTATCGCATATCTCAATTGCACTGACCAGAAAGCAGGAGACAGAGCTGGAGGTGGCAGAGTTAAAGATGCTAAGATTTGCACTGGGTGTGACAAGGATGGTTAGGATTAGAAATGAGTACATTAGAGGGTCCGCTCAAGTTGGACAGTTGGGAGACAAAGTCAGAGAGGCAGGATTGCGTTGGTTTGGACATGTGCAGAGGAGAGATGCTGAGTATATTGGGAGAAGGATGCTAAGGATAGAGCTTCCAGGGAAGAGGAAAAGAGGAAGGCCTAAGCAAAGGTTTATGGATGTGGTGAGAGAGTACATGCAGGTGATGGGTGTAACAGAACAAGATGCAGAGGACAAAAAGATATGGAAAGAAGATGATCCACTGTGGCAACCCCTAACGGGAGCATCCAAAAGAAGAAGAAGAAGATTCCAATTCAAGCTCTGCATTGTATTTTGATATTCATGTATGTCAGTTTTAGTTTACTTAAATGATAGTTGCACAACTCATTGATGACATACCAGTACTTTAAAGCTGCCATCATTATTAGTATTTATATATTTTATACTCTATTACAGAAAATTGTACAATATTGTTCACGTGAGTAATGGAAGTGCATTTAATTAAAAGCCATTGAACTGAGTTTCTGTTTTTGGCATGGTATTGAATAGATGTCAAGTATCATGAAACTCCATTGGTATCGAATACAAAACATTCCGATATTGTGACATCCATCTCGCACCTGATACTACCAGGATAAGCCCCAGTCACCATGATCTGGAACTAGATAAAATTGATTTCATAATGAAATAATGAACTAATAGATAAATGATTTGTAAAATCCTTATCTAAACGTTAATGAAACATAAAGTTGTACTTTTTAAAAGGAAGACTAAAACTAAACATGTAAAAATCACACCAAAACATAGCAAATCCAGTATGAAAAACAAAAGGTTTTTACAGTGCGTGTGACCTGAAGGTGAGGGATTGAGTGGAAATATTGGGAAAACTTTGAATGTAACATCTAAACTGATGCAGATTCAGTTGCCTTATAGTGGGAGAGAATTTTCCAGAGGACCCATGATGTTGCTTCCTCCCAGAATCACAGTAGTCCTGCTTTTTCCACTTCCTTGTCAGAGCTAACAAGAGCTTACAGGAGAAAAGAGTCTAGCAAAAAAGTGACCATTCCAGGTCTCGAATGACGTCATTTTCATTGCACTTTTGTTTTGTTTCTGTCTGAATTCTTCTTTTGTCTCTTGCAGCATTTGTCACACTGGAAGTTCACAGCATCAATACCCAGTAAATTCAGTTTTTGTTAAATGCCTTCAGAATTCAACTATTCAACATGCTTTTACTGGGGCTGAATTAAGAAGCTACTATCATGTTTCTAATCTGCTTAAACTGAAACCATCTTTTTTCTTACAGGCAACTGTTCGTAAAAATGCTAAGCACAACTACAATAAGTATTTTTGGAGATGACAGATGCTACTATTTGAAGGAAAGTAAGTGCTATTCATAGTAATACAGATCATTTAGGAGAACTAGTCAAACTCGTTTCCTGTTGAGGTTGGACTCGGCCAGGACTGCCCTTTGTCACTGATTCTGCTATTTGCGGATGACGTGGTTCTGTTAGCTTCATTGGACAGTGACCTCCGTCTCTCACTGGAGCGGTTCACAGCCAAGTTTGAAGCGGCGGGGATCAGAATCAGCACCTCTAAATCAGAGGCCATGGTTCTCTGCCGGAAAAGGGTGTAATGCTGTCTCCGGGTTTCGGAACACATTACTGCCTCAAGTGGAGGAGGTCAAGTATCTCGTGGGCTTGTTCACGAGTGAGGGAATAATGGAGCGGGAGGTTGACAGACAGATCGATGCAGCATCTGCAATAATGCGGAGTCTGCAACGGTCCGAGGTGATGAAGAGAGAGCTAAGCCAAAAGGCGAGGCTGTCGATTTACCAGTCAATCTACATTCCTACCCTCACCTATAGCCACGAGCTTTGGGTAGTGACCGAAAGAGCAAGATTGCGGATACAGGCGGCCAAAATTAGTTCTCTCCGCAGGGTGGCTGGAGTTTCCCTTAGAGACAGGGTGAGGAGTTCAGTTATCCGAGAGAGACTCGGAGTAGAGTCACTGCTCCTCCGCATTGAGAGGAGTCAATTTAGGTGGTTCGGGCATCTGGTCAGGATGTCCCCTGGATGCCTCCCTGGGGGAGTGTTTTCCGGACATGTCCCACTGGGAGAAGGCCACAGGGCAGACCCAGGACATACTGCTGGGATTATATCTCCCGGTTGGCCTGGAAATGCCTCAGGGTCCCTCCAGAGGAGCTGGAGGAGGTGGCTGGGGAGAGAGAGGTCTGGGCTTCCCTGCTTAGGCTGCTGCTCCTGTGACCCAACCTCAGATAAGCGGTTGACAATGGATGGATTAGGAGAACTAGTAGAGCTATATCATTAAAATAATTGCCAAGATGACATCAAAATGCACAAGAAAATTTAACTTACAGCTAAACTATATTGTGTTACTTTTACTATTAAACTCTGCTTTCAAATGTCAGCCACTATCTTACTTTTTTCGCTAAACCTTGTTTACAATAGAATAAATCATTTATCCAGAACTTTAAATTCAATGGATGGAAGCTAATGGCAGCCCCTGCCAATAGCAGTTGTGCAGCTATGATACTGTATAAACATTTGTTTAACAGAAACATACTACACCCAATGCAGATAACTACTTGTAGTTAGATCAGTTTTGTGTCGAACTACAGTCGTTCCTCATAGGAGCCACTCCAGGGTACTTGGGTACTCCTTGCTTGGTACACCACCAAAACCACCATTTCAAAAGGGTCTCAGTCCTATCATTTTTGTTAAAAGTATAGAAATTATTAAGGCTTTCATAAAGATCAGGAAAGGTTGTCACACAAATAAAGTAAGTTAATCATTAGTGCAAATGTTAAATCTAACTTCAATAAACTTAAATGCATTTATATATAAATATCTTACAGTACAGTGGAACCTCTGGTTTTGGTCGTGAACCAAAGTAATTTCCCCCATAGGACTGTGTGTAAATACAATTAATCCGTTCCAGACCGTGCGAACTGTATGTAAATATCTTTTTTTAAGATTTTTAAGCACAAATATAGTTAATTATACCATAGAATGCACAGAGTAATAGTAAACTAAATGTAAAAACATTGAATAACACTGAGAAAACCTTGAACAACAGAGAAAATTAACACTACAAGAGTTTGCGCTATAGCGCTACGAACTGCTCGCTAAAAACACTTTTTTTAATGAGTTTTAAGCACAGGACAAAAAATTAACATTTTAAAAATCCTTAATTTAATAAACCACCACGAAAAGTAACATTGCAACAATGCACGCTACAAATCGATCGCTGTAAACAGAAGTGAAGTGGAGGTTAAAATCCAATAGAAAAAAGTCTTCATTAAATACAACGAGGTTAAAACAATGCTCGGATCTATCTCTTTAAAAGCAAGCCCAGTGCACTCTTTAACTGCCTTCTCGGCCTTATGCGTCCTGTGACAATATACAGGTATATATATATATAAATTACAAACAAAATGTGTAAAATGTAAATGAAAGCAGAATGCAATGATTTGCAAATTCATAGGCCCGTTTTTTATACACAATAGAACATAGAAAACATATTTAATGTTTATAGTGTGAGATTTTACTATTTCATTAAAAATATGAGTTCATTTTGAACTTGATGGCAGCAACATGTCTTAAAAAATTTTGTGGTACTAAAAAGAAACAGCTGGAGGAACATTTTGCATCAAATTAGGTTAATTGGTAACAGGTCAGTATCATGACTGGGTATAAAAGAGCATCTACTTTTTAGTACCACTTACGTTTCCAGCCTTTTGTTGCCCCGTCCCAGCACACAAATACTTATGCCACTTCATCATATTAAGGTAAAAAAGTACAATTAAAAAACATTTTTTTAAATTATTGCACATTTTAAAAATGAATCATATACAGTATACATTGAAGACTAACAAAAGATTTAAAAAAAAAGCTTCCCCATACATGTTACAAGAAGCATACCAATAATATAAAGCTCTTTGTTTTTGATAATAAGACAGATGTTGGCCAGAACAGAAAATTTATACCTGTTTTTTTGGTTTTTTTTTGCATTTACGTAGATACATACTGTTGGTATATTTAATTAACAAAAAACACATGACAACATGTTTCACTAACATTAGTGTCATATTAATAGAAATTAGTCAAAAGATTTTTCTGTGTGGCAATATTTGAAGAAGGAATGAAATGGTCCCTATGGAGTACATTCTATAAAAAGACCTGAGGCAAATGTTAAAAGCATGAAGAACACTAAAAAAACCAGAAGCAATGTTCAATAAAGGAAACGTGAAAAACTTTTCAATAACTCCCAGGTGGGAATTGAGCATAACACACAATCTTATACCAATATCTTTCTAATTGAAAAGTTAAGCAAAGCAAAAATATATTAAATACCCTTGGGAATTATGCAGTACTTACTGGATTTTCACCTTTCTAAATCACCACTGGTAAGAAAATGTGTCTAATTACTACTGCACTTGCAAACAGCTGCCATCACTTTGGAACCCAGATTGTTGAAAACAGTAGCCACAATATGTACCCCCACTACCTCGGCATATAGGGTTAATTTCTCCTCCTTTATTACAATATTTCTGTGGAATTCACAGTGCTATTATAATTTAATAGGTGATATTTCAGTAAAATGACTAGAACAGTAAATGGCCAAATGAACTACCTCTGCCAACATATGAAATACTCAAAATACATCAGGTTGTTTTATCACACCACCTGTTGATTTTTTTCTTCACCTTCTTACTTCATTTTCCTCTCCCTTAAAGAACCACATTCATATTTACATGTTTACTTCCATTATTTTCATTCCAATAAATTTAACATGCAGATCTTTGAAGACATGGAGAAAAAACTGAGCACTGGAATAAAACCATCATAAACAAGGGGAGAATATGTAACTTGACATGACCAAGATTCCACCTAAGAGAAATATTTAAATGAAACACATAAAATGAATTCCCTTAGAAAATACAATTACATAAACCTATCTATGTAAAGAATTAATGTGGCTATTTCTATTACAGGTGCTATAATATATCAGTTCCATCATTTTTACAGCACAGTATCAAAATGTACAGTATATCCTGAAGATGAAATAATCTTTCCAAGGTCAGATGGAAACTGTGCATGTATTAGCTGTTGTTGCATAACCAATGAACACAACATCATCAGGTATGTAGGTCTACATCAAAAAACCTACACACTTTAATTACAATTTCAATCTGCAAACCAGACATCTTACTTTACAGTCACACAGTATGTAAGATTTTTTCTTAATGTCTATACCAAGAACTACAGCCTAATCACACAACTGATTGTTTCCATGCCACAATGTAATTAATTGCCCTATAACTTTAATCAAAATACTCTCAAAAACTAGCAATTTATTTCATGGTCAAAAATGGCATTAAGAACATTAATCACCATTTAAATATGAAGAAATCATAACCTCCAATTGAATTTTCTTTAATTTTAATAATAAAGAATTAGAATGCAAATGCATACACTTATCCCAGAATTTCAGTGCTCTTTATTAATCAGAGCTTTAATGACAGCATATCCTAATTATGCCGAATATGAAATCACAAGCTGTAATCTAAACAACTAATTCACTATACAACAGGCTGTCTCTCTCATCAGTTAAAACAAGTAAAATATCAGCACAGAGTTGAAGGTTGCACAAGTGAAAATTAAGCTACAAAACTGTATGTTCTAAATATTGTTTCTTTTTTCATAAAAATATAATGAGATAGAATTTAATATTATTTAGTAAAAAGAAAAATATGCCAAATGAAACAGAATAATTCTTCAAACGGACCTAAAGCTGTCATTAATTCTTTGCAAATTTAACTAATTTGAAAATTAAGATTATTTAGTTATTCATGATTTAATTGCATAATACAAAAAGACAAAAGTTAAAAGAAAACAAATTGGTTCAAAATGCCCTTTGAAATATGCAAAGGTATTCTGTAAGCAATTAGAAATATGTTATAAAACTAATTAAAATAACTCTTAACCAATGGCACATAGACACTCTGAACTAGGTTCATATTTTGAAACACGAAACGGCTGTAATGATAATCCATATTATTAACACTATTTTTAATCCTTTGTAAACACATGAATATTTGCTTCATTTACCAATTCTCTAAAAATGTACCGTATATTTCAAAGCTCTTCGCATTATAAAATCGTGAAGTAACATTTTATGTTGAATTAATGGTGTTGTCCAACTATATCAGATTAAGATTACCCACTGTATTTTACAGCTGTGCAATATTTTACTACATTTTCTTCTATGATAGGATGTTTCTTGTTCTGTTGTAATTTTCAGAAAACTACTCATTGTAAGTATTTATTAAGGGACAGGTAGCAATGAATTTCAAAGGTTGTATCTATTTAAAAAACAGCACCTTAAGTAAGGATTGTATTTAATTCTTTACTAAAGAAGTACACACAAAGGCAAAGAGTTGGCTGATAGATTCTCTGTACTCAAAGGTCGTCAGTTAATTTTCTTTAGTATCAAAGTCAGGCTGAAAAGAATAGGTGTTCTGCATTCGACTTTAAACAGCCATGTGACATTTTTTTAACACTAGAATTACCAGAGCCTACGAAAAAACTCGTAATTCCGTCCCACCTTAAACTGCTTCTTAAATCCCTTCACACCTCTCCGCCAGCGCCCTTTGTCTTCTAAATGTGTTGATAAAGAGAAGTCGGCTATTCCATCCCCCCACCAATTTAGAACGTGCACGAACTTCTCTCAGCTCATGCCTTGATTGAGTATCTGGGAGTGAAGTGGAGTTTTAGAGTGGAAATAATAGATCGTTGTTTGGAACACACGCATTTCATGTCTGTTCCGTTTCTACAGTAATCTGTGTCAACACATTGTTAAAACAGAAACTTTTTTATATTCTAGTAGTAGATGACAAAATTTAGGCATAAACTATATAATGTATGAAGCCTGAAGTCCAAAGAGCAAAGAAACATTTTCACAAGAATAACACAATTGCACTTTTATTCAAACATATAACTGCAGAAACAAAAAGCCGCCTTAACATGCGACATTGACACCAGTTTACCGTAACTGACACCGTGGCTCAATAGACTCAGCCCCCGCTTGGGAATCAAGGTGTCGCGGGTTCGATCCTGCGCCCCTCCGTTTTGAGAAGTAAACTGCTCTTGTCTTACTGTTTTAGAATAAAAGCATACATTTGATTTCAGTCTGTAACAGCCGGTGCAGTTTATGATCCTTGTAAAGGTTAGCTTTTTTTATTCACTTTTCACTCTCTCAGTCGCGTTCAGAATCAATCCATACAACCCCATCTGACACGGCTGTTTTCACTAAAGACGCGCTATAGCTCTGCAGTGTACCACGATGCATACTAACGCACAATCACCCCCCCGGTTCTGACACACAAACGCTGGCGAAGCTGCCTTCTTCGTATCTCACCGTCACTTGCTTTTCGTTTTATTGAGTGTTCCTGCCAGTCCCGCATGTTGCTGTATGCTTTTCTTTTGTACTACAGGACATGCAGAGGAAAGAATGGTAAAGACCAGTAACTTCGCGCTATATGCAATCATCAGACACTCCCCATCTGCCCGTGTCGCTCAAACACAGGAACATATATTGGTGTAAAAGTATAACAAAAGTGCACTTTTATTCAAGTGCACTTTTTCCATCGCCTTTTCCTGTAAGAAGCAGTGTACACACTTCTCTCTATCCAGCATACAGCAACATGCGGGACTGGCAGGAACACTCAATAAAACTGAATAAAAAGAAAATCAAGTGACGGTGAGATACGAAGAAGGCAGCTTCGCCAGCGCCTGTGTGTCAGAACCGGTGGGGGCGTTAGTATGCATCGTGGTACAGCACAGAGCTATAGCGCCTGTATTCTGTTTCTTTTGTACTCCAGGGCACGCAGAGGAGAGAATAGTAAAGAGCAGTAAGGTTGGCGCTATATGCAAACATCAGACACTCCCCATCTGCCCGTTGTTTTGTTATACTTTTCAATACTTTTTATACTGCTCAAACTGGCATGCTCAAAAAATACACGTGTAATGCCACGAAAAGTGCACGCAGACACTTCATTTCGCAAACAAAACAAGTGCACTTTTATTCAAAACTACCTGTATAACCGAAGAAAAAAGAAAGCAAGTTACAGTAGGCGATTGATACGACATCTTGCATGGTGCAATGCTAAGAAGTGCAGATTTTCATTCCGTGCTATATGAAATCATCACATTCAAATATTAACAGTTCCCACACACCCAAGGACCGTCCTTCCTACATTTACGACACGTGTACTTGTTGCAGTGTACACACCTCTCTGTGCTATGGTTTCTATTACACTGAATGAGCACCTGACACTGTACTTTCTTCCCTGGGGGAAGGGTCCGCATCAGAGAATTTCCAGTTCCTGCATAAATTCACACCCGATCTGACGCTGTTCGTTTTCAAATAATATTGCATTAGTGCGATTATATTTTCACATATATTGTCTCTTTCTTTCAGGTGTGTAATAGAAACCACAGCATAGAGAGAAGTGTGTACACTGCTTCTTACAGGAAAAGGATGGAAAAAGTGCACTTGAATAAAAGTGCACTTTTGTTATACTTTTACACCAATATATGTTCCTGTGTTTGAACGACACGGGCAGATGGGGAGTGTCTGATGATTGCATATAGCCGAAGTTACTGGTCTTTACCATTCTTTCCTCTGCATGTCCTGTAGTACAAAAGAAAAAGCATACAGCAACATGCGGGACTGGCAGGAACACTCAATAAAACGAAAAGCAAGTGACGGTGAGATATGAAGAAGGCAGCTTCGCCAGCGTTTGTGTGTCAGAACCGGGGGGGTTGATTGTGCGTTAGTATGCATCGTGGTACACTGCAGAGCTATAGCGCGTCTTTAGTGAAAACAGCCGTGTCAGATGGGGTTGTATGGATTGATTCTGAACGCGACTGAGAGAGTGAAAAGTGAATAAAAAAAAAGCTAACCTTTACAAGGATCATAAACTGCACCGGCTGTTACAGACTGAAATCAAATGTATGCTTTTATTCTAAAACAGTAAGACAAGAGCAGTTTACTTCTCAAAACGGAGGGGCGCAGGATCGAACCCGCGACCCCTTGATTCCCAAGCGGGGGCTGAGTCTATTGAGCCACGGTGTCAGTTACAGTAAACTGGTGTCAATGTCGCATGTTAAGGCGGCTTTTTGTTTCTGCAGTTATATGTTTGAATAAAAGTGCAATTGTGTTATTCTTGTGAAAATGTTTCTTTGCTATTTGGACTTCAGGCTTCATACATTATATAGTTTATGCCTACATTTTGTCATCTACTACTAGAATATAAAAAAGTTTCTGTTTTAACAATGTGTTGACACAGATTACTGTAGAAACGGAACAGACATGAAATGCGTGTGTTCCAAACAACGATCTATTATTTCCACTCTAAAACTCCACTTCACTCCCAGATACTCAATCAAGGCATGAGCTGAGAGAAGTTCGTGCACGTTCTAAATTGGTGGGGGGATGGAATAGCCGACTTCTCTTTATCAGCACATTTAGAAGACAAAGGGCGCTGGCGGAGAGGTGTGAAGGGATTTAAGAAGCAGTTTAAGGTGGGACGGAATTACGAGTTTTTTCGTAGGCTCTGGTAATTCTAGTGTTAAAGCACTGGTTATCCACACTTCTGGCACAAAAATGTAAATGTTTCGACTACAATTGCTGTTACTAATGTAATTATTTTTCTTTACTAAAACAAAATAATCCTTTAAATAACAGGGCGATAAGGATTGATTTATATGTAAGACTTAACAATGTTTTCCATCATCATTGTAATGAAGAGTTTCTGAGGGAGAAACTATTATGGATTCATAATTTATTTCTCTTGTTCCTAGATCTATCTTTGATGTTCATTCAGTGTTGGAAACCACACTGTGTTCCTGAGACTTCGGTTATCTATGCTGTGTACTGCTTGGATGTAAAGAATAGTCTTTTTGTTTTGTATTTTAAAGCCAAACACTAAAGTATACACAAATGTATACTTTCTCTTTCTTTGCTTTGTATTTATTTTGTGTAGAGAGGCTTCTGTGTGCAAGGACAGCACCATACTGACTGAAGATGCCAGACATTGTCTCAATGTTTGCATGCATTTTTTTCAGTGCTGAGCAGACTTGATTAAGTTACTGTGCGATATGCAGTACTAATTAATTTGAACTTTCATATGATCTCTTGTACATTTTTACAGTGACTAAAATGCTTTAAACAGACACACATCTGACTTCTACACATATCAAAAATGTTTATTCATTCTAATCCTTCATATGACATATCCTTTCCTTTTAACTTTCAATAGAAGTGCTATTGAATTTTTATTCCTTTGTATAAAGTGAAAGAGCTTCAGCCAGATACAATTAAAATGTTTCACTCAAAGTGTTTTGGAGTAAAGCAGACTGGTTAATTATTTTGGTTTGGGTTCTGTAGTTCCCTGATATTTTTTTCAAAGTACTAGGCATCAGCGTGTAATACTTTAAAGGCAAGGAAAAGCCTAATGCACCACTAAGCCTGTCAGTACTGTAGTAATAATTAAGAGTTTTGAACTGAAGCACCAAGTAGGCCAGACCAACATACAGCTATACTTGAACTTTCCAAGACAATTAAAGTGATTTGTATTCTACTTATACTGTATATAAGTAATCAAAGAATGAAACGGTTTAGTCTTAGCATGTGTGGAAGAGTTTGTAAAGCTTCTGCCTTATGTGGCAAATGAAAGACTGAAAAGTGGGCAAATGCAAATAGTTTATTTTTTAAAAAAGTCATATTAACTCCAGACATTCAAGGATAATTTATTTAGGAAAGCCCCTTACTGTTTTGTCTTTTGTAAAATACAACAGATTGTCTTCAGTACCACTGTAATGCTTCATAATGACAGTTGCTCTGAGAAGAAAGTGAGGGTAGTATAGTAGGTAGTGTTAAGCCAATTACATTAATTTATACTGTATAATTAATTTTGATCAACAATATGACATGGCAGCATAATTAAAATTATTTAATAAAATAAAAAATATGCATAATAAAGTTAATAATTAGCTCTCTAACAATATTTAAATGTGAATTTCCCCTTGATGATTAATAAAGTATCTATCTATCTATCTATCTATCTATCTATCTATCTATCTATCTATCTGTCTGTCTGTCTATTTATTTATCTATCTATTTTTAACTATTTACAACTTGTATGTTTGAACAAATAAAATTTTAGGAAGTCAGATTTCACTGTTTCTGCCGCCTTAACTATGTAGCTGTATGTAATTTTTGATTTTAATGGGCTGGCAAGCTGACTTAGTGAGCAATCACATTTTTGTACATCTTTCAATGCATATGCAGATTACAACTCAAGAAATATTTCTGTAAATGTCAAAAAATTATGTAACGCTTTCTATATTTTTCACTTCTCTAAAGGCAAAATCTTTGTTAAATTACCAAACTACCTAGTTTTGTTTGGCTTGCACCACCACCATCTACTCAAAACACCGTGCTGTTCCAACAATGATGAATGGATTAAAAGCCAGAAGTCTATATGACCATCAACATCAAGGTGACTCCTTGAGAACGGTAACTACAAAGAGGACTATTTCATTTTTGTTAGGGAGAATGCCCAGAGGGGACTGGGCGGTCCCATAGCCTGGAACCCCTGCAGATTTTTTTTTTTTTTCCCTCCAGCCGTCTGGAGTTTTTTTTTTCTGTTTTTTCTGTCCACCCTGGACATCGGACCTTACTCCTTTTCTATGTTAACTAATGTTGTCTTATTTTAATTAATTATTTTGTCTTTTATTTTTCTTTTCTTCATTATGTAAAGCACTTTGAGCTACTTTTTGTATGAAAATGTGCTATATAAATAAATGTTGTTGTTGTTGTTTTACTTCTCATACATCTAGTTAATGTAACTGAAAAACATAAGTATGATATTATAAAATATTCACATAATTAAAAAGCTACATTTATCAATTTGAGACATAAACAATCAAAAGTTATACTATTTCTTGTAGCCAACAGGGATCAACAACAGAGTTCACTCCTTGTTACTGTCCGGCTGAAACAGCGCATCATCAACATCTGATTACTGTATAATTGTGGGTGTTGATTGCTCAGACTCAACAACAACAACAACAACATTTATTTATATAGCACATTTTCATACAAACAGTAGCTCAAAGTGCTTTACATATTAAAGAATAGAAAAATGAAAGACACAATTATAAAACAACATAAATCAACATTAATTAACATTGAATAAGAGTAAGGTTCAATGGCCAGGGGGGACAGAAAAAACAAAAAAACTCCAGACGGCTGCAGAAAAAATAAAATCTGTAGGGATTCCAGACCATGAGACCGCCCAGTCCCTTCTCTAGACTCAGAATAAGTTAGCAGCAGCCACTAAAGCGGAATAAAAAATATATATTTCTTTGCTTGTTTTGTTTATCTAGTCTCCGACATTTTATCTGCATCTACATTATAATGCCTGTTGTAATGGAAGATAATTAATTTGCAAATTACAACAAATGTTTACAATATGTATTTAATGTCTAGAATTTTAATATGCACTATCATTTTCAATATTATTGAATTAACATTATCTTAGTACCATTTTCTATTTTCCTTTTCTCATGAGCGCCATCATCTTCTGGTTCATTTCCAAGGCAGTTGGCCATATTATCAACTGATACGCCATATCATACACACGATGTCATCACATCACCACTATATAAGATGGCAGTGTGCTGTAATGGTGATTTTTGACATATACACCTAAGAAAGTTACTAAGGAAATTTGGACAGGTTAAGAAATATTGTCTTAATTTACTTTGAAGTAATGTTTTGCTTAGTGCTTAAATTTTGACAAATAGTTTTCTCATATTTTTGTTTTCATACTGATCTCTGATTGTCTCACTATTCTTTCAGTGCTACCATAAAGGGCAACTTTTCATTTCTGGGTCATTTTGACCTCCTTTAAGTCCATGGACTTGCAATTGTTCAACTTGGCTTTGAAAGTGTTTTCTATGTTGTCTAAGTGTTTTCTTTGTCAATCAATCAGTTCTTTTATTATTATTTGCCGAGTTTTCCATATGTGCACACATTTATGACATTTATGTGTATAAGCCATAGCTTACCATTGTTGTTAACATACAAGGAAAGTAGTTTATATTGATTTAGCGATTTTATTGATCAAGGTAAGATACACGATTTGTGCAGCACAGTTCAACACCAGACTGAACAAAATAAGGTCTGGAAATGATGGTTCCATTTAACTCTACCAAGCTTCCTTCTGCCAAGTGTCCCTTTTTCACCAAAAATGATGCATAAGATTCACCCAAACATGCGAAAATACTCAGATTTCTCAATGCTCTGTTGAAACCAGCACCAAAAAAGTACCAGATTGAGGCTGGGCTACTAGTTTTCTCAGTAGCACAAGCTGTTTGATCAGATAATCATTCACTTAATCTGTCATAACAACACAGGAGATTCAAGGTTAATTGTATTTAACTGTTTTGCTTTTCATAAAGTAAAATAGATTTCCCAAGCAAAGACGTGGAGGTGTGTGCTTTTATGCAAACCACCATTACTGCTCATATACCAAGATACTTTGAAAATGATGTTCTCCAGCATTAGAAACTTCTATCATTAAATGAAGACCCTTACATATCTGCCAAGAAAATTACTCTCTGACTTCTTATTGGTTGTTTACATTCCATGGCACTATATATTCCAACAGGTATCCAAGAAAATTACTAGAGTAGACATTTCACAATTAAACTCATGAACTGAATGCATGTATTTAGTGGACATTAGTCATGTTAATACATACATTTTAAGTTGCACCCAGGTCAAAGCAGTAGAAAGAAATTTTCACAAAACACAACAAACAATGGATTGCTTTACTTTACAGTTTATGAGGATTATCAGACAAGCTTCCACCTGTGGAGCCAACCCGGACACAGACAGGTGGACATGTTGTTTTTTAACCACCACACGTTTATTTACAGTTAAATCGGTCACACAGACTCCAGTCAATGGTCACTAAGACCCAGTCAAATGGTCACACAGACCCAGTCACGTGCACAAAAACCCCCCAATACAAAGTCCTGGCCACAAATGCCTTTCTTCGGGCCGCCTCCACACCTCTCCTGTGCTTCGTCCTTCCGCCTCCCGACTCCAGCACCGTTCCCCCAAATGTCCAGGCCACACAAGTCTAAAGACTCTCTCCTGGCCACCTCCCGTCCTCTCTCCAGTTCTGTCCTCTTCCACCCGACATCCACTGCTGACTGGAGGGAGACGGCCCCTTATATGGGAACCCGGATGGGCTCCAGCTGCTTCCCGGCTATCAGTTATAGCCACACCCCAGTGTGGCGGAAGTGCCGGCTGCGCACCCGGAAGCCATCCGGGTGTCCCCTGTCGTCTTCCCCCCAGCACTTCCTGGTGTGGCGGAAGTACTGGGCTCCAGGGATATGCAGACATTGAGGCGCCGCCTGGCGGTGGCCACGGGTCCCTACAGGGCTGGGCTTCCAAGCCCTTTACCCGAGGCCCCTTACATAACCAGGACGGACGCCCCCTCACGGTCTGGAGGAGGCACAAAGTGGGGTTTCTTGTGTCCAAATAAAACAGTGAAAGCCTACACACCAATCTTAAAAATCGCAAGGCAATGGATAGCTAAAACGGAGATAGTATTATCTTGTCATCTAGACATCAGAGACTGGAATATGTTCAGAAACACCTTTTACATCCATCTCTCTTTGAAGGTGTATTTTGTTTTGTTAAACACTAGGGGGCTTTGCCCGTGCTCACTTTGCTCACCAACCCTTGTGTTTGCTTTTCCAGATACACACTTTTACAATTTTATTTTTCTTTGAATTGTTGCTATTTCATTAGTTTCACTTTTATTTCAGAACTTCTTTGAAAACAATATTTGGAATCTTTCAAGTCCCAACATGCTAAATGTTTTAAATGAGGTCAGTGAGACATGTGTTTAATGACTTTGTACCATAATTCAGGATAGGTTTTTCTGTTTGGAATTTAAGCACAGACAAAATGATCTACATTATCAGCAGTTAATATGTTTTTTTGCAAAGTAACCAATAAATGCATGTGAGGTAAACCCCGTTTTTGAAATTCTCTGACTTAAACTTCAAAGCCTTACAATATTTGCATAATTCAGACATATCACCTTTGTCCATATATTCGATCTCTGTTCGCCTTTTCGTTATTTCTCCGAATAATAATTTCTCTTTGTTTGCGCTAATGCGATGTTTACTTTCTTTGTTTTGACACTGTCGTTTGTTTCTGCTTTCATATTCTGTATCTTGCTTTGCATGTGTTTCGTGCCTATGTTTTTTTTGAGTATTTTGAATTCCACTGTTTTCATTATCTCTAACCTGCTCTGCATGTGTTTGGCCCACTTGTTTTTTAACCTCTTTATGACGTTTTACTTTGTTTTCTACTCTGTCTTTTATTTCTGACCTTGCTTTGTTCTGCTATTTTTTCAACTACACCTGGTCTGTGATGAATAATTTCCCTTTGTTTCGAGTAATAATTTCCTTTTGTTTGTGCTAATGCGATCTTTACCATCTTTTTTGATACTATAGCGACAGACAGATGTACTAAAGTCTCACAAAATTTTTACTTGATCAATCAAGAAAAAGCACGCCGACTTCGTAACTCCAAACACAACCTTCTAGCACCCTCTTCAAACAGTCACTCAAAAAAAAGGCTTCAACCTGGCTCTGACGCTACAATACTTTCGAATTTTACTGCTTTCATATTCTTTACCTTTCTTTGCATGTGTATCTCGCCATCATTTTTTTTGAGCCTTTCAAATTCTACTGCTTTCATAATCTCCAACCTGCTCTGCATGTATTGTGTATAGCAACCAACGTTTTTGAACGCCTTTATGAAGTCCTACTTTGTCTTTTACTCTTTGTCTTTTAATTCTGAGCCCGATTGGATGTGCTTTTCTTTCAATTCTACTTGTTCCGGGCTGATTATTACTTTCCTTATTTTCTGAATTTGCACCTTGATTATTCTTTTTTGCATTTTTTTCTCTCCAACTGTTATGAGTCTCTTTTCTCCATGCTGCTCTTTCTTCTTCACTTAGTCTTCAACATTTTATCTATAACATATTGTCCATATACACTTTATATGCGCTTAGAGCCTGTGGTGTTATGGGTCCACAGCTCACTGAGCAAAGGCCGTTTCTTTTTAAATAAATAATCACCGCGCTCGCGGCTTCGTGAGGGAGCGTAGTAGTCGTAGCAAGCCGCAGGGCGATCTGTGGTGTGGGCGTTTCTCACCTAGTGCACAGGTGAGGGACTGCCCACATCCATGATTGTTCCCATGGCTAATGTGCTGCAGCTGCTATGGCCCCTCGCAATATAAAAAGCGCGAGGCGGTTGGGAGGGAGAGGGATGAAAAGAAAAAAGAACGAAAGAGAAGAGAAGGAGACGGAGGTTTTAGGGAAGCATGTCTGTACAAAAGAGAGCACCATGAAGAGCGTGTGGGTGAGCGAGCGAATGAGCGCTCGCGGGCAGCTGCGAGAGCCTGGGTGTTGGGCCTACACCCAGGGGTTGGAGTTGATGTTGCTCCCGCTGAGCAACCAGGTAGCGGGAGTGACCAGGGGAAGGCGACTGGCCGCGGAAGGCCGGAAAGGCAGCGGGAGTCGGGAGGCTTGGTCGGGGAATTATCCAGCATGAGCGTCCTGGCCGTTGGATTGGACCAAGTCTCGAGGCTGGGATGAGTGCCAGACCGAAGCCAGGAATCGGGAGGTCTCCAGTCTCATGTGGATGTGAGTTGATGAGGGCAGCTGCAGAGAGAATCTCGCCTGCTGCATAGCCCTAGCAGAATAAGCAGGTGAGACGGCTGCATAGGAGAAGCACTGAGCTTGTTGTTTTTAAAGATTGCTTCCTGTTGCACGTTTTAACCTCGTTTTTAAAGGATAGTTTTTTTTGTATATTTTTACCTCCATGTTTTTCTTTAATGGATTATTTATTTATAAGACTTTGGAATTACTGCACTATTTATTGAACACTGTTTTTGATTTGTTGGGTTTTAAATAAAAGCACTTTTGCACATCTTTACCATCCCCTTGCTCAGTTGTTTCCTCCACTATCTAGCTCACCTCGGTTATATTTATCGACAGTGTTGGGTTCAAGGGCTCCTGAACAGTGATGGGAGCATGGAGCAGAATCTGCATCGTCACAGAGCCCTGGATTTGTGTGTGCTCAAAGCCTTGACACAACTGAGTGTTTTGCTGCCCATGGTCTTATTTGATATTGGTTGTAAGTAGGGTGTGTCTTGCCAAAATGTCATGTTCTACGTCCCTGCAAGACGTGGCACAAAGTCTCATGTTTAAGGTCCCTGCGAGACGCTACATGGCCAATCTCTTTCATCACGTCTCGTCTACCTAGTCTTTCTCTCCCAGGATTTTATTTTATAATAGAGAGATATCAAAAATATTTTTTAATAGCAAACTTTTGAAAACATACAACTACCAAATATATGAACACCTTATACATTTTGATCATGAAGTGTTACCATTCAAAGTAGTTATCGCAATACATTGCTAATTTACATTGTTGCATTTGTCATGCTGTTGTTTTCTGTCTGTTGCTACACACTACACAGTCTGGTTTGGCTTCTTGCTCACACAAATAGCTGGAAAATGATGAAACATGAATGTGTTAATATCTCACAGGGTGAATCAAAAATATTCTGTACATCTGTTTGCCTTCACTCTTATTATTTCAAAATTGGCTCATGGTTTGTAGTTTATGTGATTTAGCTTTATAAGCCAAAACTGTTAAAACCCTGACCAAAAAAAGACTATAAACACCGAAATATAATTGGTTTTAATAAATTGTCTTGTGAATCAAATATATCAAAATTAAAGGAAGACATCAAGAGTACACTTCCAAAACACCTGAAAAAGCACCCAAAGAAGATTCCATTGAAAAAAAGATTCAAGCCAATGATTCAAGCAAAGGCATGCCCAAAACAACACAACCTTGCCATGCCATGAAATGCCATGCCACTCTACGCCCAGAATGACTGAAGCCAATGCCTCCAAATTAAAGGATGCCTCACCTGTATATCCTCTAATTACAGCACATTGGAATTGTAGATCAATTAAAGGTCTCATCCTACTGCCATCAAAATTAATAAGATACTTAAATACATTAAAACACAAGACCAACATAATTGCTTTTGTTAACTTCATTAAAAGAGGCTAACTTGTTAAGAACAAGCAGTTAACACAAAAATTAATGAAGAAAGAAAAAATAACTGAGAGGAAAAGTACAAAACAAAATGTAAAGGTAGGATTCACATTGAACCATAACAGTACTGTTAATCAGGACCCCATGTGTTTTTTTTTTTAATACGGCAATCAAAAGGGCTGCCATGGATCAGTCACAGGAATTTTAACAGTGATAGCGCACTCACTCAAATTTGGGCACATTTCAGCAGCTCTGTCATTGTCAATTTCTTCTGACAGCTCAAAATTTTCATTTGACAGTGCAGAATCCGAGTCATGGACAATACATAACACATTTTTTGATATGTATGTCTACTGATGATGCGCAGTACTTGATGCCATATTGTAAGGAATATCAGTACCTGAACTGAATAGTGTCCACTGTCTTTACTGCAAATTAATGTATTAAATCAAACAATACATTCTAGGCCTGGGCTCTTCAATTGGTTGTCCGCAGGCCACAACTGGCCTGAAAAATATCTGGCCCGTTAAAATGCATTTATTACCACAGATAAACTTGCTTCTGAGTATCAATGCACTGATTTCAAATTCCAGAAAGAGAAAACTGCTTTTTTTCTTTGCTCCTCCCCTTGCTGTCACTTCACATTAAGAGGCCCCTGAAGTGTGCACTACAAAGCTTCGCTAGGTACAGAGATTCCACTACACCTGTTTCTAGCTAACAAATATCTGCAAGCACATATACAAACATGTCTGTCTTAACCTTAAAAAAGAGAAGAGTTGACAATGAAAAAATAGGGCTTAATGATAATTGGAATGAGAAATATCTATTTGTACCTGTTTTAACAAAACCCATATGCCTACTAGGTAACAAGTCTGTTGCTGTCTCAAAAGAATACAATTTGAGAAGGAACTTTTATACGAAGCACTTAAAGTTTGACACAAATTTTCCAGCAGGCTCAGATGTTCACAGATGTAAAATGGAAAGCCTTGTAAAAAGCTATGAAAGAACAGACAAGCTATCCTTACTCAATCATGCTCTGAGCAGGTAAAGACAATAGCAGCCTCCCTTTTATCTAGATTCTCAGAAAAAAGAAAAACATGTTCACTGACTCAACAACTGTCAAAGAATGCATGTTAGCTACTATATATAGGATGTAGTGACAGATGACAAAGTAAGGAAGAGGCTAAGTTCATTCATACAGAAGATGCCAAAGACACAACAACCATGAGAAGAGTTAAGGTACTAGCAAGTGATGTACTGTATTCGAAACCCTTTTACAGAAATTGAAAAAGTCCGATGTAATGTCACTAGCTATTGATGAATCCACCGATGGCGATGACTTTACACAACTATGTCTGTACATGAGATTTTTTAATGAGAATTGTTTTTGTGAGGACTTACTAATTCCACTGTAAGGACAGACAACAGGGGAAATAATTTTTCAGAAAATTGTTTTATTTTTTTTTAAAAATGAACTAGATTTGCAACGAGTAACAGGTGGCGCCTCTTCCATAGCGGGAAAGATGCAGGGCTATATTGCCTGATATATAAAAACATTCTATGTGCAAAACTCAGCAATGAGTTAAAATAAACTAGCCACCCCACGGCGTACCATATGTCACATAATCAGGCCAGTTTTTAAGTGATTTTTAAGCACAGGGAGAAAATTAACATTTCAAAAATCGGTAATGTAATAAATCAGCAAGAAAAGCAACATTATAACAATGCACGGAACAAACCAACACACAATCGTCCGTGACTGAAAACTGGCGGACTGCCATCGCTCATGTGCCCACCTCCAACTTGTCACTTGAGTCGTTGTCATCTTTGCACAGTCCAGATGTACCTGTGACTCACGTAGACTTTCCGTGTTCCTGCAGGAGCATCTAAGAAGATGCATGTTTGTCGCGGAGGCGAATTGCTGTATGTAATGTGTAAAACAGTTTGCTATGGTGCACATGGTCGTGCGTCGTAATTGAAAACTCGGTTTTTAAAGACTGCTTACTTCATTGTGTTTTAACCTGAGTTGTAAAGGATTGTTTTAAGGATCCCATGGGATACCCCTCGCAAACTGTTTTCGCACATGGCGATTCACCTCCGCGGGAAACATGTCTCTATGAACAGTCAATGTGGCTCGGAGGTGCCAGGAGTTGGTGGACGTGGTTCCTTCCTGCGTGCACCATAGGTATCTTACTTGTCGGCGGCTCAGTGAATCCACACCCCTTCCGGCGTGCTTCCCATGGTTGTCTTGCCTTAGTGAATTTTATATATATAGATAATGGACAGTATTATATTGATGATCATTTTAATCAGAGCAACTTCGAGCCTACAACACCTCTTGTTTCACAAACTCCTGCCTGATATGTCAGCCGAGCACAATAATTTACTTGAACATAACGATTTTATGTAGCTATTTAAGGGTAATGCACTTAAAAGGGTTTATGAACTCTACCAAAAAACCATTGCTTTTCTCCATAGCTGTCATTTTAAAAAAGCAGAGGCATTTAGAGTATATCCAAAATACTACATGAGAAGTTCATGTTAGAAGTGCTCTTCCTGAATGACACCTTCCCACATTTAAATGGACATTATCTTTGTTTACAAGGAAAGGACAAAACAGTCGACGATCTTGGTAAAAAATGTAACCAATTTAAAAAGAAACTGGACTCGTTTTCAAATGATTTAAATAGGGGAAAATGCTTAATTTCCCAAAACTACATGCCTTAATAAATAACTCTGCATCTGCATAAATTGCGTAATGATGACAGAATTTCTAGGGAAGTTAAGTGCAAACTTTTCTGTAAAGTTTGACAGCTTTGACATTCCCACTGAGGTCTTGCAATTTTCAAAGAATCCATTTACGATTGATGTTGGAGGACAATTTGCATCAAATGGTGCTTATGTCACTTGAGGAATGTTCCCTGCAGCTAGAACTGATAGACATGCAAAAATCTTCTGAATTGAAACAGGTGCATTTATCTGTGGGATGTGTACAGTTTTAGACAGAACTGAACAAGGTGCAGTTCCCAAATGCTAAAAGGCTGGCTTGTGTCTCTTCTAACAATGTCTGATGCGATGTAAACTGCGGGTCAAGCTTTTCAGATACAAATGCAATAGAAATGAATACTTGCCCCCTTACAAGCACCCGCCTTCATGACTGTCTACAAATTGCTCTCACTTCATATGAACCTAACTTTAATCAATAAAAATAATGATAATGATATTTTTTTTTATATAGTACCTTTTCCAAGCTCAAGGTGCTTCACAGAGTCTTATATAGAAACAGCAGGTAACATTGGAAACAGATGTTTCCTAAATAGAACATTAAAAACAGACAGATACAGGATATACAAAGGCATGAAACAGGATAAAAAACAATAAACCAGAGTGAAATACTACATTCAATACTAAATGAAAGCCTAGCCAATAACATAATTTGTGATATAACACACACACACAAATTATACAGAGTATCTGGACAGAGAGGGAAGCCTCAAAGAGAAGGCAGAATGTCAGGTTAAGTTAAAAGCCTTCCTGAACAGATGAGTTTTAAGTTGTTTTTTAAAGAAATGAATGGAGTCAGCTGATCTAATTAATTTAGGGAGATCACTCCAAAGTCTGGGTGCTATACAGCTGAAGGCCCTGTCACCCACAGTGTGCAGGTTAGTGTGGGGCACAACAAAATTGACAGAATCAGAGGACCTTAGTGGGTGAACAGGAGCATAGTGATGGAGAATGTCACTGATGTAGTCCAGTGGGAGGCAATTTAAAGCTTTATAGGTAAATAATAGAATTGTATATTTAATTCTGTAAGACACAGGGAGCCAGTGGAGGCAAAGCAGGATGAGTGTTATGTGCTTGCTGTTGCTGGTTCAGGTTGGGACTCTTGTAGCAGAATTTTGAATCAGCTGGAGCTGTGATATACGATTAGAAGGGGCACCTGCCAGCAGAAAGTTACAGTGTGGGATGTGATAAAGTTTGTATGGACAAGTTTCTCAGAATTAGAAAAGGACAGGAATGTGCAAACATGTGATATGTCACAGAGGTGAAAGTAGAAACATTTCCTAGTGTGGTTTATGTGGGCGGAATAAGAAAGGGAGGAATCAAAAATGACACCAAGATTCTTAGAAAAAGGTCTCTGGCAAGAGTGACTGAGAAGTTGCACTTTAATGCCAATTAAATTATTTGAATAACTCAAAGTCAGAGTCTGTCTAATTTGAACTTGAATTTGTACCAGTTTGCCTGTGGAACAAATAGATCAGCAGAGACCTTGTTTCTCCTATGGATTAGCAACATTCTTTAACATCCACGTTGGCCAAGCATCTTCTTTATTAATTGCAGCACTTCAACTTTTTCTCTCAGCTATTTGAAAAACTGAGAGATATATGTAACAAACACTTCCTGTGTTATTCACAAATGAGCAATGGTAAATATGAAGAACATCTCTAAGTTACTCACCCTTAATATAGGTGCTTCAAAATGCTATGCCAGAAACGCACTCCTTTACTCATTGTACCCATAAGACTGCACATCCCTTTATGGATGCTGTGGGAAATGTCAAGTTTGCTGATGATGCCACTCATTAAAAATTACATCACTTTGTTGTGGGCAGTAAGAACCTCAATTATAATAAACATCCCCCAGAAAGAACATAAAGAAAGCACAGGTAAATATGAAGGGTTTATTTATTAAATAAATACACATTCACATGAACAGAATATGAGTTATAATAATAAACAAAAATATAAAATACCATCTAAAACATTTCTGGAACTAACCAAAAACAATAATGGGTCCTTTATTGTCATGTGCAGTAGTTGGTCTATTTGTCATAAGAACCACAAGTAAACACTCCTTCTCTCTATCTTTCTCAAACCATTCTGGCCTTCCTTCCCAATACCAGTAGAGCCTTTGCTTCTCATCCCACTCCTATCTCCAAGCTTATTCACTGGTCCTGTGAATGGGGTGAGCTTTTAAGACTCATTTGGGAACTATTTCCAGGTTAATTACCTCAACCACTTCTGGGGTCAGGATGATATCTGGAACTCACATTGCACCTTACTATTCTTCAACTGCAATTCTAGACCTAAACATGACTTACTTTTTACACTGTATAGAGAAATGTTGTGACTAAGGAAGTCAAATGGTACAGCCTAAATAATCTGAAACAAAATTTAAGAAAATAAAAGATACTATTAATGATGGCAAAAAGCCATGGCTATATCACTGGCTAGGAAAAGAGAAAATTACAAAATTGGAGAGTACAACTTTTAGAATCGCAGAACGTTACCCCCCCACTGCAGATTTACAGAAAAAATATCTTCAAAAAAATAAAAATAAAAAAATCTGTACTTTTTACAAACTAGGCAAACACTTGGAAAATTATGCTTACGGTAGGAACGTGCAAAGGGCTATATTTGTAGCAGGCAAAAGGAATATTAATTATAAAATACATTACACATGTTAAGATGTATTGCACACAGTCTGAATCTTGCCTCACGGAAAGCACTGAAATTGCCAGTGGTGAAGCGACTACTCGGCAGGATCAGACATGTTACAACCTTTTCAGAGACAGTACCATAGCCAGGTGAACAGCTCTTATGACATGATAGAAAGATATTTTAGAACAACCATCCATCTATGCAGCAATTTTTTCAGCAGAGGTCTGACAGAGTGAAAAGGATATCTTCACACTGAGTTTACATGCAGTGAAGGTGCACTCAAGGCACACAAGCCAATGAAGGATGCAGCCTTGGTAATGTCAAAGGAGAGCATGCCCAGTCTGTCTATCATTGCACCACATTATGCCAAGCTTGTCATGAGCGTCAAGGAAAGACTGGATGACAAACAGATAGTGAAGGACATCAAGGCCGCAATAGTACAAGATCTGGAAAAGAGATATGCCAGTGAGAGTCAGACTCTGTGCATAGCATCAGCTGTTGATCCTAGGTTTAAGGATCTACCTTTTCTCTCTGAAGCAGAGATGAATGAGACCTACTCCAGAATAATTGATTGCCATAAAAAAGCAACATAATGTAAGTATATAAATTAATAAATTAGGTTATTTGTTTTTATTACATATATTAAAGGTTATAACTCTGAGTAAAGAAATACAAATGAAAGTTGGATTTGGATAATTATGTACAAAAGTAGAAATGTGCAATAGGATGAACTTGGGTTCAGATTATTTGTTGTGGTAGTTGTAAATTTACTGAAAAGTTAATTTGATTTTAATATAGTTTATTAATCCTTGAGGAGAAACTGTCTTTTTGCATGACCTTTAGTGGTCAGGGCACTGAGTCAACCATTGTACAATACCCCTGGAGCAATTTTCAGGTGAAGGGCCTTGCTTAAGGGTCCAACGGAGTAGGATCCCTTCTGACAGTGATAGAATATAAACCAGCAACCTTACAGATACCAGCACAGATCCTTAGCCACAGAGCCACCACTTTGCCCAATAACAGTTTGATTTTATGCTTTGATGTTTTTCAGCAGCAAGAGGAGGTACACAATCTGGAGGAGAAAAATTGACCTGTCAGAGGAAGATGATCACTCACTTAACTACAAGTATTGCTCTGCCCCTATCCCCCAGCCACCTATGAAGAGACTAAGGAGCTCACATGCACTGACTGGCTTGCTTGGAGCTACTTTTGCCCCTGCCAAAGATAATGCTGCTGCAGCTAAGATTAATAGGTTTTGTGAAGAAACCCCTATGCCACTCCCAGAAAATTGTGTTAGCTGGTGGAAGAAACATGAACATGAGTACCCTTGGTTATCCAGAGTAGCAAAGTGTTTCCTGTGTATTCCTGGGATAAATGTCACTGCTTAGACAGTTTTCTCCACCACAGGAGACATCGTTACCACAGAGAGAAGTGTCCTGAAAACTGGGCATGCTGACCAGCTCATCTTCCTCTACAAAAACCTTGACATTAAAAAATAAGTACTAACATACAGTACATACAAATTGTAATAACGTGTAATTCAAGTTAAGCGTCTGAGAATGTTCACCATCTATATAGATATTTTTTTGTTTACATTTGTTTAATTTTTTTTAGGAATCTTGCAAGCACATTTAATTTTCTTTGATACAGGCATCTAAGATGTACAGTAATTACTTTGTTCAGACTGCAGAAAAAACAGTGTTATGATGTTGGATCTTACAGGCAGTATGGATTTTCTTTTATTAAATATTTCAGATTGAGAAATTAAAAACTGGCATACATACTACAATAGAAAATGAATCTTTAAAGCAGAATTTAATATATATACTGTCTGTATGTACAGGTGGAATCCCATTGCAACAAAATTCATGGGACCATAAAAATATTTTGTTATAACGAATATGGGGAAAATATGTATACTATTGTGACCAGTGTGGACGGCGTTTTGCCTTCTTTAACAGCAGCAGTGCAAGGACAGCTCGGTAGCTGCTCTTCTGCATCTGGTAAACAGTAAACACAGGGCAAAGTAATTGGTTGTCCTGTGCAGGACCAGGTTTACCATGTAAAATGCTTGTCACATGAAGTTTAGAACATTTAACACAAGGCTTTGACTTGCTCTTACTCACTCTTTCCTGTTCTGTCACAGCGGTGATTCTGAGATGCTGGTGTTCTTCAAGTCTGAAGAAGGGAGCTAAAGCAGGATGATTGCTATGTCGTGACTCCTATCTTGTGCTTGAGTGCTGAAGTAACAGATCCTATTTTGAATGAAGTATTCAGAATGTAACTGCCATATCTATATGGTAATAAAGTACCTTTAATTTCCTTGGAACCTGGAGTCACCTGTTTGGCTCTCATGCAACTAACTCTGTGACCCAACCTTGACAATAACTGTATAAAAAAATAGCAGTTGTTAAATTGAAAAAAAAAATATTTGAAAAGGGGATTTTAGATGTAACTTTTTTATAGAAATACAGGTATGAATACAGAATGAAAATGAGATGTTAGATGTAACCTTTTTTCCACAGAAATATAGTTATGAATGCAGAATGAAAATGAGACGTTAGATGTAGCTTTTTTTTTATAGAAATACAAATGCGCTTTAATTTTTTTTTTTTTGTTCAGGTCCCAATGCCTGATCTTTAACTTTATCTTCTATTTTTTTTCAGCCCTTCTAAATTGTTGACAGTGTGATTCTGAATGATTTTCTTCATTCCGGAATCAACTTTTTCAGGATTGTTAATTTTTCTTCCAGCATAAACTGATGCTATTTCTCACTCATTTGTTCATCACAAAGAAAAATTTGAGAAGCACTATGAAACTTGAACAGTACAGTATCTGCACACAAACAACCCACGTGGACATTCAATGGAGCACTGACTCAGAATTCGGCCATACCTGAATGATGTTGCTCCTACATTCTCGCTGAGGCTGCCTGAGACTGAAAATTTCACAACAGGCTATCATTTTCTTTTGGTCTAACAAGAAAGCATTCCCGGGACTCAGCAAAAGTGTAGGCACAGCATTACGTATTTTTGGTATTGCATTATTATCTTAAATATGCTCATTATACTGAAATTTACATTTCATTAAAATGAAATTGGTTAAACATGATGTTGTATGAATGTCTGTCCAGGTCAACAAAAAATATTGGTTATTCTGAAAATTTCATTCCTTCGGCATTCTCTATAAGGGGATTTGGCCAGTATTATATGTAACATTGTCTGTTTAAGATTTTTTTCATTTTCTTAATTTATTTACCTAAAGAATTCTAAGAGCACTTTTATTTTTTGCTAATTACAGTCAAATCTTAATTCCTTTTTTCACACACATGCGCATGGGAGGCAGCTAAAGGGCTCGGGTAAGGACAGTTCTGAGACATACCAGGATGTGGCAGAGTGCACGGACTCTTTTTCTTCCTTGCCTGCAGGCCATTCCCGGGGGATTCCGCCTGGCTCTCCTGACGTCACTTCCAGGACCGAGCCAGTGATGTCACGTCCGGGCTCGAACCAATGGCTGAAGACCTCAATGAGCCCAACCCCTATGATCTCACTTCCTGTCTTCCCCTTTAAAAACCTCTTCCTTTTCCCAATGCCCTAAGTTCTGTATTGGACTCGGTTTTGTGCACAGCAGTGCTATCATTTGAAAAGAACACTTTGCAGCCAGGAAAGCAAATTATACGAGTGGCTGCCCCAAACCTTGCTTTGTCTTATCGTGGCTTTTGTGACACTTTGTTCAGATTGCAGTGCTATGATGTTAGATGTTACGGGGACTATGCATTTTCTTTTATTAACTACTTGAGAAATACTATGGCATACTGTGAATCTCTAAGGCAGGATCTAAAAGTACAAGCACATGGGAAAGGTGCTATCTAAATAAAATGTATTATTATTATTTATTATTTTATTTTTTTACTGATATAGGCACATGTTAATTCCTTTCTCATACTACTCGAAAAGTATTGAAATTACAAGGACTGTGACAAATGCTGTGGTAGATCCCACTGTTCTGATTGCATAAAAAACTAAACTTTAATTACTCAGAGTTTATGCCTATGGTGGTGTGTTTTTTATACTATAACAGTGTTCCTAAAATTAGATTTAAAAAAATTGCAACATATTGCCTTGCATACAGTATTGCAATATATCTCAATATACTCAATCGTAACCCTATATTATGATACGTATCATATAGCGAGATTCTTGCCAATACACAGTCCTAGTGAACAGGCTATGCAGCATTGAATTTATAGGAGTCACAAACACCTGATGACCTAACTTTGGCACAAACATCTCAGATATAGTTAAGAAGGCTTAAAAACATCTTTCTCAGACATCTCAGGAAAGCTTAAATGTCTTCAACTACGTTCAACAACAACAACAACATTTATTTATATAGCACAATTTCATACAAATAATGCAGGTCAAAGTGCTTTACATGATGAAGAAAGAGAAAAAAGACAAAATAAATAAGAATTAAAATAAGGGAACACTAATTAACATAGAATAAAAGTAAGGTCCGATGGCCAGGGAGGACAAAAAAATAAAAACAAAAAAACTTCCAGACGGCTGGAGATAAAATAAAATCTGCAGGGGTTCCAGGCCACGAGACAGCCCAGCCCCTCTAGGCATTCTACCTAACATAAATGATCTTAATCAGTCTTCATGGTATTCAGGGTTCGCATGGAAGAACATAATGATGATGGTCATGTGGACTTCTGGCCTTTAATCCATCAATGTAGGTTCAGTAACTTTTATGTGTTTACAGTGGAGTCTATTCTCACTGTATGGATGACATCCTCCTAATATAGAACCTTCCCAGGTCAGGACCAAGAATCACATAGTACAAAAGGTGCTGACACTGTTAAAAAATACTACCAGCACACAGTCCAATTCTATTCAGGACATGTACAGTATATCATGCGCTGACTTATAAAAGTAAAAAGTATCATTAAAAACCTGCGGTGGGTTGGCACCCTGCCCAGGATTGGTTCCTGCCTTGTGCCCTGTGTTGGCTGGGATTGGCTCCAGCAGACCCCCGTGACCCTGTATTTGGATTCAGCGGGTTAGAAAATGGATGGATGGATCATTAAAAACCTCAGCTGTCATTCATACCCCCTCTTCTCTCTACTCCAATCTGGAAAATGGTACAGGACCACTAGTACATGCAAAAACATATTCACATATGAGACACATTTTTTACCCTTACACCATAAGGCTACTTAAAAGTCACTCATATTGTCAATCATGCCTGATACCGTCTTTATTATAATCGACTTTGTTATGTAATGTTACATTTACTGTATAATATTTCATTCCATTGTCTACGTATTATATTACATGATTATTACCACTCAACGAGATATTCATATATAATGATTTACAACTGAGATCCTCTAAACAGCAGTATGCTTAGTTTTTGTAAGACTAATTGTGCAACCTCTGGCCACCACAAGGTGTCTACTTTCTGGCAATTTCTTAGCCTTACCTGAGTAAGAATACACAGTGGGGGAAATGCAACTAAAAAGACAGGCAGAAGAAAATTTACAGCCTGTGCCCATTATTAGGAATAGTGCAGATAACAACTTAAGAATTAACTTTCTGTAATGCTTTCAAAAATACAAGGTTGCATCAGATGTTCACAGGAAAGGTACACAATAAAATCATCAATGTTAAATTAGCTTTGATAGTGTTAAAGTAACCCTTAGAAAGGAAATATATATTTGGAAAGAGGATTTTCATTTTTACATTTTATGAATTGATTTAACACTGGTGTTTTTGCTGTGTATAAAACTGCATATCTGTTAAAATGTGAAAATATTCATTCTTAGTAAATAGCTAACACATTATTTTAGATCGTTAATGTATGTAGAATCGATCTGCAGTATATACTATAACTAAGGGATTATTTCCATTTATCTCTGTGAAAACATCAAAAATTAAATGAAATACATGTACAAAATAAAATTAAACCCCAATTGTTGCCTTCACATTTGAATTTTAACTTTTGATTTCAAAATAAAGCATATTTCTCTAAGAAAATCCTCCATGCATCATCTATAATATTTAGTGAGTTAAAATCAAGCAAACATAATATAATACCCAAAATATAAACTAATGACCACTACAAACAGGCATTTTACAAATTACCAAATATCTTAAGACGTGATAAATAACGTGGGATCATTTGAAGACATTGACTAAAACAAAGAAAAAGGAATTTCAGATCCTGTGTCATCTTGCAGATCACAATAGCACTAACTCTCTACATTAATCAATCATATAATGACAAACTGCTGTTCCAACAAAACATAATGCTTCAGGGCTCTGAATACTTGCACTTCTTTATTTACCCATGGCATCTGCTAATAGGCTAAAGTGTTGATAAGGTGAAGAGGGGAGGTAAAGGCGAATCATGACAGGTTAATAAATTAACAGGTAAATCTGGCACAATGATTTATCAGAAAATGTTTAAAGACACAGAGAGCGGGAGAGCGAATGGGGAAGATCACTCTATTTTTCTTCCACTTACCATGGAATGAAATTACTACAGCCATTCTGATGCTAAGGTTAGCTAATTATAAAGCTTTATAGAATGAACAAGACAGGCTCTTACTGGAGTCAAATAACTGCATTATCTAAAAATCTAATTTGTCGGCAGATGTGGAAACATAAAACCAAGCAAGAGGATTTTTTTTCTGGGGAAAACTATTTTAGATGAAATCTTTCATTTACTGTTCATACACAGACTAACAAATTATATATATTATAACAGCAAATAATCTTAATAGATTTTTAGTTTTCAAAATAATCAAAGTAAACAAATTAAACATTTATATAAAAGAGTAAATCATGATAAAAAAACAGCAACAACTTAAATAAATGTGACACTCTTTATCACTCAAATAAAAATTTATAATAGTAACCATGAGTATTATAAAAAGATTGATAGTATATTTGTACAAGGTTCATTTCTGAATAGTTACTAAAGAAACTATTTTTAAAAGTTATATATTAATTACTTCATTAAATGATTTTCATATCATTTTCTGATTAAGCATAAAGATCAAACATAGCAGTTTACTCAATGACAGTACAGTTACCTCACTAACACTAAAACTAAATGATTGCATTTTAAGATGTCTTGTCCAAATATTTCACAGCTGATCAGTAATTAAAATTAACTTCTAAACAAGTTTAAGAGCAGATGCCCCAAGTCCACAAGTGCATACCTTGAATTAGTGGAATTAGCAAAACCTGGCAGTAGCACAGCTGCTGGTTGTGTATTTTTCATCAACAGCGTTAAAGAACAAATTAAGTAATACATTTAGGTTTCATATCCTATATGCTTAGTATAAAGAAGATGATGCAAGTTCTGCATGAATGCTTGTAATGCCCTCTGTACAACACTATCCAAACTAACTAATTAGAAGACTCTCATTCCTGTCTTTTTTGAATGTGCTCAATAGAATTATCTTGGGGCATCTGATGACTAAATAGGCCGTGCTTCAAAAACAATTAATACCATTTTCCACTCTGAAGCTAACCCATAATATTAAACAGGGGTAGCCTGATTTTCCACTGAATTTTGTGTATGGTGCATCTTGATGAAAAAACAGTCATTTAAGCTCAACAAACTCAATTAAACCACATCATGAACAGAGATTAAGGATATAATAACGGCTGGTTACTACAATGGGTGAATTTCCCATAAAATCTGAGAAACAAATTAATGTTTATTTTGTCACCCAACAGTCTTCTGTATTTGGGGATAATCATGATAAATGTCTTTTTTTAATTGTGTGCATATTGTAAGTTTGTAGCTGATAAAAATTTGTTTTCTAAAATAAGTATTTTAATACTTTCAAATTTAGCATTAATGAGAATAATCAGTTGCAATAGCTAGTGCTCTGAAAATTTGTTAGCTACTTTTTTAAAAGAAAAAAAAAAGCAAAAGAGAAACAATGCTCTTCTTCACTTGGTATAATAATGGTAAGCAAAATTAGAATAACTAGTTCTCAATGCTTTCATATTTGGCATCATCCACTTTCAGAAGGCCAACTGAAATTATTTAAGATGATGTTTTCTGGTTGTGTAATAAAAAATATTGTACAAATATTGTTACATTAGAAATTCAGCATCATTTAACATCTCACTAAATATAAAGGTACACATTATTAAAATATTGAGTACTGTCAGTATGGTTAAATATAGCTTTGTACAGAAAATAATTTTCTTAATGTTTAAATAATTCCGCAAGGAAAACATTTTTAAAACTCAATTTTATCAGGTACCACCAATGGCTATGTGCGTATACTGCACAGTCTATATCAGATTCTGAAAGAGCCAAGCATGAAGCAAAATAACACTGTACACTGCAGTTAAGCTGAAGCTGTATTATATAGAAAGAATGCAATAAACTAATGTAGTGTCACAGATTTAAATGTTAACATAAAATTTTTACTCTTACATGCAAGTCTATGTATCTTCCATTTATGAATATGCTCATAAAAACAATAATCTTGTAAGAGTATTTTCTTTCATATGCTAAACTTAAGCTTTATGTTGAACTGTATTTTATATGTGGTATATATTTACAATTATATTGCTGTTCCCAAAACTATGACCATTTCTTGTATTTTGACAACAAGAGCGTGGAAAACTAATGAGGAAAGCTAGTGATCTGACTAATAATTTTATGGAATGCCCAGTTCGATGAAAGCAATATGCTTCAGCACCTCATTGTTTTCTATTCATGGCACATCATCACCAACAGGTCACATGTGAAGCTGAACACACCACTTTTTTGAAAAACTTTTTTATTGTTTTATGTGTGAGGATAGAGCAACACAAATTATTAGGGCATTTACTATATAAAGGTAGAGACAAGCAGAAGATTCATTTAGATTTTCCCCCATAATGTTATTTAGTTGTGTTATATAAATGGAGTTTGTAAATATCAAGACTGTGTAACAGAATAAGATGCTTCTCACACCCTTGTACCCTCAGACTATACGTCAGACACCAGGTAAAAGTCCAAAGATGATATTTATTATAATAATAAGTGCACAAAGCACGCTCCCCTCCACAATTCACAATAACAATAAACCACAATAATAAACAATCCTCCACTCCCAGACGCTTAGCCACCCTGCCTCCCAACTCAGCTCCTCGTCTGGGAGCCCCCACAGTCCTTTTATATTCCCTGACCCGGAGGTGTTCCTTCCCAACAGTCCACAAGTCCTTATTCCTTCCGGGTCAGGGTAAATAATGTTTCTCACCCGGAAGCCCGCCGCTCTTCCTATGACGAACTTCCGGGTCATAGGGCATGAAGAATTCTTGGTCCTCCCTGCAGCTCCCTCTCGTGGCCCCATGGCATCCAGCAGGGCGGTGCACAAAAACTACATGGTCCATAATGCCCTGCTGGTCTTCTGGGGACCTCCATGCTGCAAGGAGGGCTCCACCTGGCGGCTTGGGGTATTGGCGGGTACATGGCCGGCCATATCTTACAGTACTCCCCAGCGACGAATTATAAAGATTCGGAGCGGCCTGCCCCGAGAGGGAAGTCTTCCTCCAAGAGGACGCGTCATCCGGGATCTGACTGCGTTGCCCCTGTCCTCGAGCAAACCTTGGGGACGGTGTACCTCCTGTCTCCCCGGGACATTGGCGCCACTCGTGACCCGGTCGCTGGCAATTGTAGCACCGACGCAGTCCTCCTGGTTGGCTCTTTTCCCGATACCTGAAACATCTCGGGAACTCGGTCAGCTCCACCCTTTCCCCCGCCAAGGAGGGTTTTCTGGCCGCCTCGCTGCTCTCCGCCCTTTTTCCACCTTGTCAGGAGACCCCTTCTTTATTCTAAGGATCTCCAGTTTACTCTGGGGCTTGTCCACAGTTTGGCTCTCTATTAATGAAAGAGAGCCCTTTTACTGTCTGCACGCCCTTTGATTTATAAACAACATGGGTCGGGGTCTTTAGGATCGAATCGCTCCAAGAGACAGCACCAACCAGCTGCTCTGGCTCGATCGGTCCTTCCCCCGGCCGCCCCTAAACGTTCGACCTCTCTTGTAGGGCGCACATCCATTTGGCACCCGCTATGGATTAAAAGCGGGCCCGGATCACACTGCGCCCCTATTACATTATATACGGTACCGACATTACCTGTCTGTACCGCCAAATCACAGAACACGGGAGGCTCTCGGTCCAATCGCCGCAGGTACTCACGCACTATTCTTAAAGGCGCCGCCGCTCCCAGATCTCCAACGATCTTCTTAATCGCCTCTAAAGTCTGCAAAATACTCCGCACGGGCTCGATTAATTTTTCGAGTTCCCGCACGCCAAAATAATTAGTTAATTCGGCCGGGTTTGGCTTACTCCTGGTTTGCCATACCGTCCGGCCGGAGCCAATGAACTCGCCCGCTGTCGGCACGTGTTCTGACGGGTTCCGCACGGGTTTCTGGGAATTGGAGTTCTCTACAGACGAGGACCGGGCCGCCATCTTTGGTCGACTGCGACCTGCCTTTATTAATTTGTCGGCAGATCGACCAGCCATTTCCCGGCCCTCCTTACCTTCTTTTGGGTTGAGCAGTGCTTCGCTCACCACCCCTTTCTCCTTCGGAAAAATCAAGTCCGTCTTTTCTTGGGCGAAGTCATAAACAGCTGGACACGGAACGTCACCTTTCTGGAATCCTTCGTGGTACTTCCCGTGTCCCTCGCCGGCACCCGTAATGCGGAAGTCCTTTTCGTTGTCCGTCTGCCCGTACAAAAGCGCCACACTATCTTCGGGAGATTCTCCTGCATCCCGCAGAACCTCCGGATGATCTTTTCCGAGGTATGTGCATGGTACAAAATGCGTAATTTTAAATAAATTATCTACGTTTGCAGCACATACCTCGTTGTAGGTTTCTTCGTCCGGAGTCCTCTCCCGATCCGTGTAGTCGCCTGTCGCTCATCCCGAGTGTCGGCCATGACGAACATGGAACTTCCGCTGGTGCTGTTGCCCTGTTTTGTCTTCTTTTTTCCCATTATAGACTTGAAAAAGGTGAGGTTTCTGGCGATTTTCCTGTGTGTGTTGTGACGCTGTCTTCCCGGGGTATTCTGTCCACAGTAAAATTTTTTAAATACAGGTCCTCTGCCAAACTGACGGCCAGAGAATCCTGCCGAGCTACGCCAACTGTAACAGAATAAGATGCTTGCTCGCACCCTTGCACCCTCAGACACTAGGTAAAAGTCCAAAGATGATATTTATTATAATAATAAGTGCACAAAGCACGCCCTCTCCACAATTCACAATAACAATAAACCACAATAATAAACAATCCTCCACTCCCAGACGCTTAGCCACCCTGCCTCCCAACTCAGCTCCTCGTCTGGGAGGCCCCACAGTCCTTTTATATTCCCTGACCCGGAGGTGTTCCTTCCCAACAGTCCACAAGTCCTTATTCCTTCCGGGTCAGGGTAAATAATGTTTCTCACCCCGGAAGCCCGTCGCTCTTCCTATGACGAACTTCCGGGTCATAGGGCATGAAGAATTCTTCGGTCCTCCCTGCAGCTCCCTCGTGGCCCCATGGCATCCAGCAGGGCGGTGCACAAAAACTACATGGTCCATAATGCCCTGCTGGTCTTCTGGGGACCTCCATGCTGCAAGGAGGGCTCCACCTGGCGGCTTGGGGTATTGGCGGGTACATGGCGCCATATCTTACAACTGCTTGCCACCTGACAATTTCACAAAACTACTATATCAAAGTCAAAACAGCAACAACAAAAACAATAAAGGCCTATTAAGAATTGGTCAATGTAGGAAGCGAATAATAGTATATTTATTACTATTTTTCCATGAAAATCTCCGGAGTGTAACAGAGCTAATGAATCAATAAAGGAGCACTTATGGCCTCTATGTTTAACTTTAAAAGAGCCTTTGTCAACCTCAATGAAACAGGTGTGCTGCTTTTCCTTCTTAACCTGTGTCAAATGACTGCCTTTAGATGTTTGAGATTAATGATGATATGAGAAATGTTTACTTGTGTGCATGGTAAAAATTACACTAATAATACTAACTGTGCATATATTAAATATACTATTAATAAATGTAGGGAATGTTTTTGTAAAAAAACTTCAAAGAAAATGTATTTATACATTTATACTATTTTTAAGGTTGTCTATTTCTCCCTCAATTCCACAAGCTTTTAAATTTGATAAAAATTAAATATGGTGTCTAAAGACAGTTTAATGTGCTTTAAACTTTAAATTGAATAACAACTTTTAAGACTAACATTCAAATATATCAGCATAATTACACTATGCTGTTTTCAAAAAAAGAATATTCTTTAGGGGCAAAATTATGACCAAAGGTTTACTCAAACCATAAGAAATATTCAGAGATGACTGGAGTAAGAACAGAGATTGTGCATACTTTATACAACTATGAAAGCCTTTAAGGTTAATAAAAAAAGAATTGGAGTTTGTGAAAAGTACATTTCTTCCCAATTACTGTGATAACCTCCCTGGACTATATGTATGTACTTCAACAAAGGTCTGTACTACTATTTCCCAGGAATAAATCTATTCATTTGCTCATTGATGCAGAGAGTTATCAAAAGCAACTTGAGGATGAAATCAGCATGTATAATTTCTCATCTGCAGGCTTAGATGCAAAGGTTTCCATTTAATCATGATTACCATTTTCTTTCAGCCTTTAGCATAGGCTCTGAATGCACACAAAGGATTGGGACAAGCAGAGAGGTGAGTTCCTAAATAGCACATGCACTCAAGCTTTAAGTGGAATGTTTTCAAGAAACAGGATCAGGATGCATGCATTCTGCTAAACCTGCTTCAGTTTACTAGCACCTGTTGACCACTGCTTTATAAATGCGGTGGCCCCAGGACACATAACACACAATGCACAGTAGTGTCTAGTTACTTTAAAAGAAAAAAGAAAAAGCTCACCTGCTAATATTTCACATATTGTATCAATCATTCTTTTGATGGCTCACAGTTTTTAAACAATCCATGGAATGTCACCTTAGATAATGAAATGTACAAATCTACATCTACCATAACACAACTATCAAAATAAACATTTCTTTAAAAGGGTAGTACATCTCTAACACATCGTCTACATTCATACATGTGTCTTGTTCAACCATTTACTCAGAAATAGGGTCACAGAGAGTCAAAGATTCTGTCCTACCATTTTTACAATGTAGGGCACAATCAACTCTTAATGTACAGCCAGTCTGTTACTCCAAGAACATCCATCCATCCATCCTCTTCCGCTTATCCGAGGTCGGGTCGCGGAGGTAGCAGCTTAAGCAGAGAGGCCCAGACTTCCCTCTCCCCGGCCACTTCTTCCAGCTCTTCCGGGAGAATCCCATGCGTTCCCAGGCCAGCCGGAGACATAGTCCCTCCAGCGTGTCCTGGGTCTTCCCGGGCCTCCTCCCGGTTGGCGTGCCGAACACCTCACCAGGAGGCGTCCAGGAGGCATCCTGATTAGATGCCCGAGCCACCTCATCTGACTCCTCTCGATGCGGAGGAGCAGCGGCTCTACTCTGAGCCCCTCCCGGATGACTGAGCTTCTCACCCTATCTTTAAGGGAAAGCCCAGACACCCTGCGGAGGAAACTCATTTCAGCCGCTTGTATTCGCGATCTCGTTCTTTCGGTCACTACCCACAGCTCATGACCATAGGTGAGGGTAGGAGCGTAGATCGACTGGTAAATTGAGAGCTTTGCCTTACGGCTCAGCTCCTTTTTCACCACGACAGACCGATGCAGAGCCCGCATCACTGCGGATGCCGCACCGATCCGCCTGTCGATCTCGCTCCATTCTTCCCTCACTCGTGAACAAGACCCCGAGATACTTGAACTCCTCCACTTGGGGCAGGATCTCTCCTCCAACCCTGAGAGGGCACTCCACCCTTTTCTGGCTGAGGACCATGCTCTCGGATTTGGAGGTGCTGATTCTCATCCCAGCCGCTTCACACTCAGCTGCGAACCGATCCAGAGAGAGCTGAAGATCACGGCCTGATGAAGCAAACAGGACAACATCATCTGCAAAAAGCAGTACTCCAAGAACAGTTTAGAATTAACAGTCAACCTCAAAGCATATGCTTAGGATCCTGCAAGATGCAAGATTCAAGAGAATTAGGGAAAAACATGGATAATGTGCAGACAACAAAGACTGTGGACGGTCTGAGAATCACACCTGGAAAACAAATAAATCTTTGTTCTTTATGCATGGCTTTGTTTTTCAAGCCACAGACTTGAAATTTATAGCAATATACACAATCAAAAAAAAATATTCTTGGGGCAAGTTGCTATTACACAGCCAGTTTAAACTGACCACTCAGAATGTACAAGTTTCAACTAACTTGGGTGCTGCATTAAGAATTATAATTTATGTAAGAATAGTAATTTATGTAAGAATAATATGAATAGATTTAATTTCTTTAAATGCCACCAACACTAGAAGAAATAGTTTCTGGAGTATACTGCAATTACCTAGTTACATGAAAATGCACAGGCTCTTAAAGCCTTAAAATTATTTTACAGAAAATTTGGATTACACAGCTACTTTAAGTTGACTTTGATTCAATTAAAAATTAGCATGTTAGTAAAATGTATTTATCATTTTCTAAAACAATCAACATAATTTTGATAGGTTAATTTTATGTTTAAAAAACAGTAAATGTCAGTGACATTAAATCAATATTGAAATTGGAATGGCATGCAGAAAGGTTTCCCCAAATCAGGTGATTTTTTTACCTTTTCAAAAGGAGCGAAAAGAACTTGAACAAGGTACTTTTTTCCTGGATATTTCAGTTTTTCAGTTATTTTCTTTGGCAAAAAATGCCTTATTAGCAAAACTATAGTTAATTTGCATTAACTGACCCCTCCTTTGTAAAGACTGCTGTCAGGAAAGATAAAAACCACACTTAAGAATATTGTTTAAGTGCCAGTGATTTACAGTATGTGGCCATTAAAATAGCTTTTTAACAGTTTAACTAAGATAATATGGCAAACATACTGTACATCACAAGAGCATGTTTTAATCTCTGTGTGATAAAGGGAAAGGTTAACTATATTAGTTATGTTGTCTGGTGTAATTGGTTACTTGGCAATCTAATTTAATAATGGTGTGATTGTGCGGTTAATCACCAAAGAATCAGCTGATTTGTCCACTTAATATGCAGAAATAAAGTTTCTTAAAGCAAAAGTTTGTATTTTTGGTTTATTCAATTGATATGAAGTTATCACATAGTGTGAGTGTGCATTCAACACATCTGAATTTTGTTCAGTACATCCAAATGGATTTAAAACAACTTCTAAATTAAAATGAGTTTTAGTAACTCAAATAAGTAAAGTTAACCTAATTTATTCCACTGCAGTTAGAGTAAGTAATTTGGCTAGTGTTAGACTAAACACTGTGTTCTGAGTTTGAGTTACTTGGTTTATTTATGTGGAATTTTTCCTGTGGTTTCCTCCAACAAATAATTTTTTGAATACATGAGCTTCTCACCATATGTCCAATTTTTGCAATATAATTTTGGTTTTGTCCTCTTCCCAAGGAACAGAAGCAGCTGCTTGAAGTCCTGAAATTATACACTGTGACTGATTTACCAACAGAGAAACAGCATCCTCTAGCATGTTTGTCATGAAACTAAGAAATACAGGTTTGATCCCTGTTTACAACAAACTTTTTTCTTAATTATCCTTGTCCTCGTCGTTTTTGTCATGGCCCCAAGCTGCCCCAGCTTCTGTTGTATTCTCTGTAGAGTTACTTATTAGGATTGTAAGCATAATCACTCACCAGTATACCACCCTTGGAACCTGATTCTCCTATATCTGAAGCTGACCTCTGCTATTAGTAGCCCTAAACATGAAGCACCAGGCAAATTTCCTTAAAATTCCATTTTAATACAAGAAATGAAAATTCAGCTAATGGACTCTATCCTTGGTAGGTCAGTCAGCCATTTACAAAACAGGGTCACAGAAGTCTGCTGGAGCCTATGCCAACTAGTACAAGGCGCAAGGCAGGAACAAACCATTGACAGGGTGCCAGCCCATCTCAGATAAGTAACTCTGTAATATCTGGAAGCTTAGTTAAAAAGTAATTCATTTTTAAATCATCAGCTATAATGGATGTCTTCTTTAAAGGCACTCATCTGTCATTCATATTAAAGTCACCACATTCAATAAAGACCCAACGCTGAAATGAATGTACAATAGTCCCCCCATATCCATGGGTTATATGTTCCATGCCCCACTGTGGAAAAATAAAATCCGTAGATAATACCAAACTCTACATACAAGTCAGTCTGTAGGGGCTATATTCCTGAAAACCTCATGCAGATAGTAAAGAAGCATTGATCCTAAAGTGGAGGACCGGCATGAAGAAACGGGGTCATTCAGATGTGCTGACCCTCTGCATTTGGCCCTCAAGTAGTTCACCTACAGTAAATTTCAGTTACAAGTTTTACTTCCTCTACAATCACATTTGATTGTTTTCTAGGCGCACTGCCAGAGACTACAAGTTGCCATAGCTGGGCTGACCTAAGGACCTCACTAAACCTTCCAGCAGTAGTAGCAACGTGCGGTGTGCACAAAGAGCAGGAGTTTAATCGGCGCAAGTAGATGACCCACATTTACTGGAAATTCCTTGTTCATGGGCACAATTACAAATGGGGTTCATCGGCTCACCCATTCCTCTAGGCGCCAGGTGGGCAGACTTTGATCCACTGAGTGCAGTGTACATGCTTTCCCCCGAGACATAAGGGCATCAAAGACTTGTTACTACTGCTGCATGTGTCGCAAAATGGGTTGCACTTTTGTAGATGTGGATAAGCAAATCCATATTAACATTTTACTGTATTAAGCAAAAAAAAAAATTATAATAATAGTGATGCCATGAGAGTGGGTATCTTTTACACTGTGGATGCTAAAGCACGACTAACACAGTAAGAGGGAGGTTGGCTAGGTGGTTCCAGCAAGAGACGTCAAAACAGAAGACAACATGATTATTCATGATGGATGTAGTTCAACAGGCAGGAACTTGGTTAATACACTTTTACGATTTTTTTAACTTTGCAATTTTTTTACTTAATATTTCCAAATAGGGGATAACTGAAACTATGGATGGAAAATCTGTGGTAGGGGAGGAACACTGGATACATTAAATTGAGATGATAGATGTCACCCCTGCAAGTTGCTTATGACATTTTGCACACATGATGTTCCTACAGTAAGATCCCCTGCTATATATTCTTTCACATATATTCAGTAGGGTGCTGATTATTTCTTCAGTGTCTTGCTATACAACATTTTTAAACCACAATTTGCTTCAAAATTGGATTCTCTAAACGAAGAAATTACATTTTATTATGACTGCAATATTTTGAATTTAATAAAACATACTTATAATAATATTTAAAAAAACTGTATTGTTTAATCGAGAGAGAATGACTACCACATTATTGAGTATGTTACAATCATTAACATGTACAAGCATGTAGTCTTCTGATTGGTATTAATTGATAACAAACTTTAAAACTACATTATGCTTCAGTAAGGAAAATAGATTTTAGAAAGCATTACATTGCAAATTTAAAAATAACATTCATCCTTACATTCAGTTCCTTGCTGTTTAATTGCATTTTAGGCCACAGGGAGAGCTAGAACCTAGCAGTAAATGTGAACAAGCAAAACAAATGAGTAAACAGAATGCCAAACAAAAACAATGCTTTATATATGTATACATATATAATGATTCTTCTTCATTTTCTTCTTCTTCTTAATATTACTCCAATTATTAATTTAAAATATATTGAACAATGAAATGCCTAATAAGCAAAAAGATCCGAGGGGGAGTCAAGCTAAGGTCAGAAAATGGTGTTTATTACAAAATGGAACGAACCTTAACAAAACTGATAATGTCATTTCTCAATGTAGTATCTACCCTTCTCAATGCACTTGCGCCACCTGCCTGGAAGTGCCTGGATTCCACCAGAATAAAAGGATTTGTCTTGTTCTCGCAACTACTCGTGCTCCCGAGTTATTTTCGAACACCACATACCGAGGGGTACAACAGTAACTAGTGCAAGTTACTGTCTTGAACTGACGATCACCCAGATGTTTTTTAGTGGTCTAAAAAGGTGGAAAATACCACAGTGCTAAATCTGGCAAATAAGGAGAATGTGGCAATACCTCAAACTTCAGTTTCTCCAGACAAGCACTGGTGTTCTTAGCAGTGTGTGGGCAGGCATTGTCTTGCCGCAAAAGGATTCCTTGAGACAGCAGTCCCTGCTGCTTGGATTGAATAGCAGGCTTCACATTGCTCTCCAGCAAGTCACAGTAACTTGCACTAGTGACTGTAGTATCCCTCGGCATGTAGTGTTTGACAATAACTCAGGTTCACGAATGGTTGTGAAGACAAGAAAAAAAACCTTTTATTCTGCTGGAATCCAGGCACTTCCAGGGAGGTGGAGCAAGTGCATTGAGAAGGGTAGATACTACATTGAGAAATTATATTATCAGTTTTGTTAAGGCTTGTTCCATTTTCTAATAAATCCCATTTTGTAACTTTAGCTTGACTCCCCCTTGTAAGTTAAAAAATAGCATTTTTAAAATAAATTTAATATTAACTTTCTTAAAATATAAGAACAAATTAGGTCCATTTTCTTTTTTCATTCTAGTGGGTGACAGAAATACAAAGACTATTCTGGGAGTAATGAGCATAAGGTGGGAACCAGCTATGGTACACCACTTTAATGAAGGTCACCATTACATACACAACCACACTTACATAAGATTAAAGTTAAATGATATTTTGTATTTTTGTACTTTTCAAGACAAAGTTCTTTCTTCAAATACATGGTATTAATGCATTTACCACACAAAATTGTGTTTTCTATAAATTTTTTAAAATACATAGCCACTCCTGTGTTTTATAATGGAACCATATGGATCACAGATCTCCTGAATATCAAAAGCCTAAAAAACTTAAGAAGTATGTCCATTTTTCAAGCCAAAAAAAGTTATTGAGCATTGATTAGATTTTTGAGATTATACACACATTGTATAATAGCATGTCATTTTCCAACAAACAAAATCAGTATTATGAGATCCACCAATTTTAAAAGATTTGCACACTATCTCGGCATTTGTCTTCTTCCACAACAACTTTTCAACTCCAGGGGCTTCCTCTCAAAGGAAAAAATCACAATAAACTACTCAAGATATATGATGATTTACTTCTGCATTTCTGTGACAACTCCACCCAGGGAGGCTACTGGTATCACAGAAGTGATTAGAAAATATATCCTCCCAATTAGTACCAGGAATATCCAATAAAGTGATTTTTTCCAGATCCCTTTTGTTGTCACAAGCATACAATGGAAACACGGAAAGTATGCTTTCTTTTGCCACATCAAAGAGTATGTATTGGGTAAGTTTTTAGGTTTTTATTTTATATTGGTACCCCATGGTCTATTGGTGACATTATAAAATGCCAGGCCTTTCTATGTATTTTTTAAAATTTAAGAAAATGCTTAACTGTAAAACACAATTCCACATGGCAAATACATACATACCATGTTTGTGAGGAAATCTGTGCAAACTGAAAAATACAGAACTTATCCTTTAAGCTATAGTAAATTCAAAATTTTTGGTGTGTGCAAGCAAACAAAAGTACATAGAATAATGCATCACAAATATGGATAATGTGACATCTTAGACTTAGGAGATGTGTGGCTGAAGTGTCAAATCTGTTCCACTGATTAGAAAATCTGCTCTGAAAATATTTATATTATAAAACACATATGAATAATACAGCTTTCTAGACCCAGCATTAGTGCTACTCAGTGAAATTCAGCAAATTGGAACTCTATGCGGAAGAGTATTATATATACAGAGAGAGAGAGATTGAGATATATGTGTATATAATTTATTTATTTATTTTTACTTATTGGAAGTTTGCTGTATTTTATTTGTGGTTATTGTTCTTTCTGTCCCTTTGGTTGTTTGAGGCACAGAGGCACAGTGGCTAACACTACTGCCTCACAGCTCAATCATATCACATATCTGGCCACAATAATCAGTCCAGCATTATTGGAAAGTGCTTCAGGAAAGCCCTCAGGATTCAATTAAGACACCACTGCACTACTTTTAAGCCACTCTAAACTAGTTCAATTCCTCCTTCCCTATTGACTTCAATGTATTTTGCACAGTGAGGCATATATCCTGAGAATTTCACTAATGGTAAAACAAACTCAGCAGGTTCTCTCATCATTACCTACAATATACAAATATTACATTAATAGAAAATAAAACAGGCTATATATGACAGGATACGAGATGATGGATTTAGACTCCCTTGATACTGATAATGGTTCTAAAAAATTAAAAACCCCAATATGCTTGTAAGGCACATGACAACTAATGAAAATACTGGATATAGAGTAACTTGATGAACAACTAAATACATAATGCCAGATCTATAAATAAATCCTGCTACTGTTCATTTAATTTCATAATAGCAGTATTTAATAAATAATTTACCACAACCCACTAACATTAGTTCAAATTGTGTGCTGTACAAAGGTAGAAGTTAAATTCTTAAAGGCATGATAATATTGTAAAGGTGCTGATTCTAACATTAGCAGGGGATAATAAGTCAGCAGCACTATGACCTGACATTCCACATTCAAATAAGCAGTTTCAGTGCCAGCTGCAGGGGAGGCTATAAAAATGGCGAGGAACTGTGTTAAAATGAAAAGCTGCATCTATGTAACAAAGTATGATTTTCTTGAGGAAGAAAATATTCCCAAATAACAATGGGATAGCTAAGGAACAATTGTAAGGCCATCCTTTAGATGGTTCAGTATTCCTGGATTCGTCCTTTTTAAACTGTATTTCTGGGACATTTATGCAAATATTGAAAGAATGCAGCATTTTAATCTAGTACTCTTTGGCACCAAAACAAATGATGCTTGGAATGGCGAAAAAGAGATAAGGGTGACTATGAACTAAAAGTGAGAAATAAAAGTATACATAGTTTGACTGAGGATAAACTACCTCCACTATCAAAAGGATCAGAGTGGTCAGAAAAACCTTAATATTATTATATTTATTACCTGCTCTATCCTGTACTCTGTGCTCAGAAATGGACAAAACTGATTATGTTCTACCTGATGTCGAAACTAGTATTCAAATGCTCCAAAGGGCTACGTTGTCACTTTATCTGGTGCATATGCACAAAAAAACTAAAAATACATGAAATTTTCTCCCAGTATTCAATTTTTTTTCAAAAATAAAGACTGTATCAATACTACTACACAGGTTGACGCTGACTATCTCAAATTTAGTCCTGTGTTTTCAGTATTAAATGGGTAAAAAACATACTGTAGCTTTGTTTTTCACCAAAGAAATGATGTATGCCCTTGTATAAAATTCTGACATCAAATGACTTTCATGGGCATGAAAATAACAGAGGACTATGCTTATAGTATACTGAAGTTTTCATATAGAAAAATGTATACACAGAGAATGTTTTTTTATTTATTAGAAATTGAAGTTCAAGTGTCTCTGATATGGAAGGTTCATGGCAGTTTTCCACAGAGACTAGTGATGGTAGTATTAAATAACCTTTTTATAGTGTTACCAACAAGCCGCCACTTAGTAGAAAAGTATGTTGAGAATGGACTGCTGTATTATATAACTGTACAGTAAACATGAACTTGTTTTATTTTAGTAATAAAACATTTTACAATGTACTGTACACTACAACCAAAAATGTCAAAGCACTTTCTGAAAGTACCCCCTGTCCCTTCTTAATGTGTACAGTGTCCAGTAAATACATAACATGTGAACCTTTAATTTTAGTAAAATGGTAATGGCGATTGCCAGCCACTCTTAAGTCAGCAAAGTGATATTTCTTGAGCAAAGTGACTTTTTATTGAGCACTTTATACTTCACATTTGACACATGGATCACATTTTGCTATGAATTTCTTTGATTTCAGCAAAGGCTGACCATTTTAATTAAGTATGATGCTGCTTATTTATTTTAGGCAAGTAACATATATTGTGTTAACTATAGATGGATGAGGAATTAATTGGATCTTATGTGTACACAAGAGGAATTTGAGTTTGCGTACTAGTAACAGGTCAAGAGACAACTAAAACTGAAAGCAATGCAGAGCAAATGTTTTTATATTGCCATCATGAACAATTAATGCTAAAATTTCTAGTTTAACATTCATAGAACACAAACAATTCAAATCAACAAATATGACAATATATAAGGCCTAACAAAAACCATTAAAACACTTCATATCCGAAAAATAATTTGGCAAGAAAATATTGTTAGCTGATTTGTTTCAAAATAAAGCTTCTACATTTTAACTCTATTAAATACGAAGTTTATAAGCATACTTTGTAGTTTATGCTCGGAAGTATACAGAATGAAGCTCTGCAATATTCAATACAAATATTCAAAAAAAGGTCACCATCTAAGTATAATATTATATATATAAATGTATATAAAAGGCATTAAAAATGCAGAATTTTAGGTGACTGCGTTTCAGTTTTTAAGATTTTAAGAACAACACAAATTTAATACATTTATGGAGATTTAGGCCATTGTTCGTGATTGTGACTACAAATGTAACTCCAGCTCCTTGAAAACCACATCAATTACCTTAGCCTTTAGCAGTAGTCTCTTACAAGTGCTTAATCCTTTAAGTCCATATATATATATGTATATATATAGATGGTGCTCATCCCCTGTTGAACCATTGCAAAACAGTAGGTCATATCTTGCCAAGGGGACTCAGAATCACCAAAATATTTATAGTATGAGACAAGCAAAAACATCAGAAGAGTTTACATGCAAAATATCTACTAGCAAAGATTTCTTCTGTTGCAGATCTCTGCTGCTATGGTTATTTGCATAGAGGATAGAAAGAGAATGATATGTCAAGCTGCGCCAATCCACAAAACATAGATGTGCATTTAAAAGGTCAGCCTCAACAAACATTTAAAAAAATTCTACCAATTCCTCTTGTGCTTTCTACATTACCCTCGACAAACACAACTATTGAGCTCCTTACTCATTTTTTATGTATGTTTCCTTTGTTTAGTTTTAAGTAATGGAATCACTTGGAAATTACATTTTCAAAAAAAATAACAATTGGTTTGCAATAAATCCATAGTATTAGAATAGACTTTTTAAATTAATTTACAACTTAAGAAAGAATTATTTATATTAATTATAATATTACTCAACACTGATTTTGTTCAATTTAAAAGGTAAGAAAATTATTAAAACCTCTTGAAAATGTATATATTGGCAAATAATCTTGCTCAAAGATACTCAGATACCATACCATATCAATCTGAGATAAGCACACAATTTTTGTCACCTCAGACTACATTTTAACAAATGATTAATTATTGAAAGACCTTTTTTTAATAACATAGTTAAAAGAAGTCCTTGAAAAGACAAAAAAAATCTACCTTCGAATAATACTTTTATTTGAACATAAAAGCCATTGACAAGACAAATAAACAGTTAATATAATTCCTGTCTTATCTGAAGCCTGGGTTCTAATGCAAACATCAAGCTTTTACTATTCTTCCAGACTACAGTGAAATGTGGAAATATATGTAGGGTATGACTTATGCTTGGTTTAGTTACAGCTGGGCAACAAAGATAGTTTAATTACTTTAAGATCAAATGAAAATCTGATACCATATCATGCATTTGACTTTGTATGAGCTATTATGTAGACATCAAGCTTGCAGAAATACTGCATGAATATTAATAGATTCAAATTAACAGAATACTAGCATACAACTACTAAAAATACAATGTTCACAAATGTTATTAATCAAAAAATTTCACAATGAAGTACAATTCATCTGAATGGTTATCATATTAAACATGCCATATTTGCTTACATGCTTTTTGTCAATGCCTTCACTATATGAAGAATGCAAGAAAAACACTGAGGTGTGTTTTCTGAAAATAATTTGCTACTCGCCTACACTGCCATGTAAGCCAATAGAGAACAGATGACCAATATAAGTGAAAAAGTCACACCTTTAATTGTAATATATGTTATATCTTGTATATGTGTGTGTGTGTGTGCCTGTGCGTTGTTTTTTCACTAACATTGTGCTTGCTTCATACTGTAATTGTCAAACGTATTAAGAATATACTGCTTAAAAGTACACAATATAAAACCCTTCTCTGTGTTTGCCGCGACGATCTAATCAGTTGTTACATTGGCATAAACTGGATTATCGATTTATGAATTTTCCAACTCAACAGTTCTTATTTGATTAGTCAGTCTCAAATAGGCCCCTCTCTCTCTCTTTCTGTCTCCCCCCTCCAGCGGCTCCTTTAGGTAGCACATTTTAACCGTAACACAAACAAAACACAATGTTCAACAGCTTAGCGGTTGCTCAAGAATAAGGCGTGTACCGTTATTATTCCCAATTGCTCAGTTCTTCTTGCACCTCAGTTGCATTCTGGACAATATGTGCACAGCAGAGTCGCCTTCATTGTCCGATTCATATAAAATATTCTTACTTCGGACAACAACTTACTTCAACTCATGTCCAGTAGTACATATTGGTACAACAGTGACAATAGATTCGATCGCAATTAATGCACTGCCAAGATTTACAATCACACCATAGAAAACGGACTATTTATTAAAGATTTACGAGCGCTGCTGTTCCTCATCTTGATTTGCTTTTGCGGAAGACCCACCGATAGGAAGAAAGAAACACTGGGGCGAGGACTGTGAGGGTAACACACCCCTACAGAAGTGAACGGGCGGGAGAAGCAATCCCAGTTGTTCTTGCATATACAAAACTAAAAGGTTGACTAGAATCCAAAAAAAGTGTCAACTTCTCGCCCAATTTGGGACTATGCATGTAGCATCTGTTTTGGTCTTTTCCAAAGTAGCGCCCACCGATTACAATAATGTCTCTTATTCATATAAAATGCATGCAACTCCGTTTGGTCTCGGAAGAAAACTGCAGGCTGTAGTTGATCTTGCTTCTTTCTCTTTTACATTCACAGTAAGCCATCCTTTGCAGAAAGGCATCGTTAATGCATTTTTTAATCTGTCATATCCCACACCAGTGCATCTCAGCCAATGTCACAAATATCTTGATGAGTGGCTCTCCATGTGCGATTTCCTACTGGAATTGATGACTATGTGAGACGAGCACAAATATGCTATTTTAAAATTGTGCAGCTCATACGGGCACGTACTGTAGATGCATCGCTTCCTTCTGCGCTACTGCTGTGGCAGTACGTGCCCGAATCGCTTCCCAATAACCTGGTGTAGCCTGGTTTTTGTGGACAGCTTTAACTATATGCATGGGGTAAACAGAAGGAGCATTCTAAATGAAATATACCAAAATCAGAACCTCTACGACACCACAATCATCTCCGCCACTGTAACTGCCCGCAAAGCAGCACAATTGAGACGGACTGTGATATGCAAACCCCGTTGCATGAGTATGAATCGTGTCGCGCCTCGCTGTCTTGTTTCCGCTAATATGAAAGGCATGCTTACCATTCTGCAGGTGTGCATAAAAAGCTCTCCTTCTTGGGTTTGACAGGTCCCAGTTTCTCGACGTCCCACCACTTAAAATATTGGTGCACAGTTTTCACTCACCGTTCAGTCCAAAAATGAAATAAACAGGCACATACAGCAAAAACTCTGTGCATTTAGGCGAAATTGATAGAGTGCAGATAAAAAGGGAAACGCACAGTATTTGTCCAGGCTTCCAGTTAAGATACGAACGGTCCTTCTGTAGAATAGCTCCGGAATAAGATTGCGCGTTCCAATTCAGTAGGCGGCGGCTGATTCTTTTTTCCTTTTTATTCTGGTCTCAACGCTCACATAAACACACTGAAAACGTGAATAGAGGAGACAGAGAATCCTACCGTGAATGCCTCGGAATGACAAGCTACACACTTGCACTGAAGCACTGGCCTGTACCAATGAAGTGGCAGGGGAGGGGAGCTACTCTGCAGGTACCAATGCGAGGCGGCACCCAACGCGCGGGGGTGTGTGGGCGGGAGAACGACGGAGCGCAGGTGGCACGCGCGCGCGCGACCGCGCATCGCCACAATTAACAGCGTGCTCTCCGACGCTCTGTTTGCTGAACGAAAACAGATGCTCAACAATTGTCACACATACTACAGAAATAAAATCTACATAAATAATTATACTAGGATATGTGAAAAAAGAGTTAAAATTGAAGGAGAATTTATAATGATTAGACTACTCATTAAATTCATTGGTTTTCACGTTGCATATTGTGCAATAAGATTAATTTTGTAGCTTCTTAATCTTCTTGTAATGCTCTGATTTTGAGTTTTATGTTCAATTACCAGTTAAATTTGTTTAAATTTTTTCAAATTATTTTTTTATGTTGAATGGAGTTTCATACTTGACTTTTGCAAGTTTCATAAATTGAAATACATAAAGTACATTAAAAACTAGCTTTTAGTTTAATCAAAACATAATATTGTTTACAGATACAAACTGATTGTTCTCTAATTTACATTGATAACAAAGTTCTGAATATTTGTAGTTTAATAAATAATTAAATATTAATATATTACTTACATTGGAATAAATTGTTACTGACACCAGTGAGCTCAGTTACAATTAAGAATGTATTATCCGATTAAGCTAAATTGCATTGCCTAAGACTTAATAAAACTGGTCACATCCTCGTCAGCAGAATCAGTACTTTATTATACACTCCTAGTAAGAACCTACATAACTGTAACTTGTAAATCCTACACATAATGTAACTTTATATGACAATAAGAGATTTTAATTAATTAAAAACTCCTTAATAATATGCAACATTGGCATTAAGCCAATTAATTACCCTACCTGAATTTCTTTCAGTTTTAAGCTACCCATTATTCTATATGCGTGGAGTTTGCATGTTCTCCCCGTGTCTGTGTGGGTTTCCTCTGGGCACTCCGGTTTCCTCCCACAGTCCAAAGACATGCCGGTTAGGTGGATTGGCAATTCTAAATTGGCCCTGGTGTGTGGATGTGTTTGTGTGTGTCCTGCGGTGGATTGGCACCCTGCCCAGGATTTGTTCCTGCCTTGTGCCCTGTGTTGGATTGGCTCCAGCAGACCCCTGTGACCCTGTGTTCGGATTCAGCGGGTTGGAAAATGGATGGATGGATTATTCTATAATACTGTAAATAGTTTATATATTCTTACTTTAATAACAATTTTCTGGCAATGACAATCTTTTTTATACCAACTGTAGTAAGAAGTCAAGTAAAATGACACATTTTATTGGCTAACTAATAAAGATTACAATATTCAAGCTTTTGAGGCAACTTACATCTTGCCTGAAAAAGGGGCCTGAGTTGCCTCGAAAGCTTGCATATTGTAATCTTTTTAGTTAGCCAATAAAAGGTGTAATTTTACTTGACTTCTCACTACATTCATAATGGCTAACACGGTACAACACCCTTGTACTATATACCAACTGTTAAAACAGTGCACTGGAAAGGTATTCTCCATTCATCCCTTCAGTTTTAAGAAACACACATTTAAATCATCATGCATTATTTTGGGAAACTTTCTTTTTTTATTTTTGTTTTAAACATGCTTCTAAACAGAGCTGATCTGAAAAACAACAAACAAACAAATTAATCTTCTGAGCATACAAGTGATCCATAGGCAAAAAGTTCCAGATAACACAATTATTCCAATACTTAGGGGCTAATACAAGTATTTTTAAGCTGCAAGAATGGGCATGATGTATTTTTTAAATTGATAAAAATGATCCACTTTAGAACACAGTTTCATGTGACAAATTAATATAAACTACATTTGTGAAGAAATAACTTCAACTTGAAAGGGTAAATTTCTCACAGATATTAAGACGTTTTGCATTGCAGAGCAAACCACAGATACATGGAATAGGTAATGTTTTACAGACTTTCTGAACACAATTCAATGTTATTTTACAAAAGGTGCACAAATAGGATTCTCAGGTTTTGTTAGAATGAATGACATATCCTGCTAAAACTGTTTAATTTTCTAGAGATGTTACAATCAAAAAGGTGGTGTCTGCCTTTAAAAAAATAACTCAAAATGGTAGTGCCCAGAAAGAAGAGAAGGTGGAATATATTTTTAATAAGTAATGTATGGTATACAAATGTTAAAGTCATCTCTAAAAGCTGTTTTCCTAATCTGGACCAATAAATATTTTATGTTTTAAGGGAGTTCACTAGCATTTTTCTTGTCACTGTTTACATTCCTTCTCAGGTCAACACCAAAAATAAAGTGAACAATCTCCAGATCATCATTACCTAATATGAACATTTACACTTTGAAGAATTATTTACTGTTGCTGGAGACTTAGAAAATGCAAATTTATGGAACGGTTACCCTAAATATCATCAGCATATCACCTGCTCCATGAGGGGTGGTAATAATCTGGACTGATGCTACACCCCAATAAAAGTGCTTACCATCCATTACTGTGGCCACATCTCAGATAATCTGATCACCTTTCAGTACTCACGCTGCAAACTTACGAGCAGAAACTGAAGCAGGAGGAGGCAATAAGAAAAGTTGTTCAGTTCTAAACTAATGAGGTAAAGAAAAAAATAAACACAGAACTGCTTTGATTTTGTAAAGTGGGGCACATTTTGGCTATTTTTGAGAAGGCTCATCAACACTTTTACCTCCTCAGCTTACATTAGTTTGTCTAGGTGCACAGTAGACTCAACTACAATGGCTGCATAACATCCTGGAGCATTGCCTGCTTGACTCAAGATCATAAAGCATTGGAGAGGGTGGTAAAGGTGACTCAGATTATGACTGGCATCCAGCTGGCATATGTTCAGGACATATATAATACAAGCTACCCAAGAAAGGCAAATTGTACAATGAAAGACCCTAGCCATTCAGAAGGGTTGTTTTTTTTACTCCTCCCTTCTGGCAAACTGTTCAGTACCATTTGTACTCCCATCAGTAGGTTCAAAGACAGTCTCAATCCATGGGCCAAGTTTACTGAGCAGCCTACAGTACAGTATGTGCTCTTACTTATTAGATTACTGAACAGTAAGTCATAATTAGAAATGCTGGATGTGTTCTTGTATACTTTTTATATATTGTATCAGATATATACAGTATATATAATTTGCTATTTATGTGTTGCACTCTATGTATGCTTTTGTATGAGTCTTTGTGTCTTTTTGCTGATATTGTATTATTATCACTATTTTGAGGAGACATACAATTAGGAGTTTCACTGTACTGTGTTTCCATGATTGAGTTTAATCTTGAACTTAATTATCTACAAAAATAAGTTACCAAATGTTATTGCATTTTACTGGATCATGTACTTTGTAATTGACATACCTCATGTTTCATCATGGATGGGTCACAGGGTGATCATATTCTTACTTTCAGGCATTTTAATCCATATAATAGAACAGAGTGTTCATGCATTATAGATTAGCATTGTGTAACTTAAGGTTCCTAATGCTATGTAAAATAAGTGTGATAAATTATACAACTATAACCTGAATTCATTGGAGGAGTTCTTGCTTGGAATCTCTGCTTGGATAACTCTGATCTGGCATGATCTCTAGATGGAACAGATGGAATGAGAGAGACATTTGGCTTTTGCATTGCTCTGAATTTATGCTGGTGTTGTTATTCCCTGCTGCCTTTTTTCAACCAATGGGACATTGTTGTGTAAGGTCCAACTCCACTCTTATGTTCAGACCTCGCGTCCTTCTCTGGCAATGACTTGTGCTTGGTTACATCCTACTATTTTCTGTGTCAGTGCTAGTCTCATTTGTATATCAGAAACACCTGTCTGGAATGTTAAGTTTAAGGAGAGGTTCAAGGGAAAGAGGTAGACTTTAGTAGTTGTTAGTGCCATGTTGTTTAAGCTTTAGTAATGTCAAGTCTAAGAAATTTTAGTCCAAACATTGCCTATGTCGAATATGTACACTCTTGCATTGCCCATTTTTAGCAATTTCCTTTGACATCCCAAAGACATGAGTGTTAAATTGATTGTTGCCTCTATTATTTTCATGTAAGTGAATGAGTGAGCGTGGAAGTATGTGTGTATGTTCCTTGCATTGGGTTGGTGTCAAATCCATTGATGGTTCCTCTCTTACATATAATGCTGTCAGGATAGAGTCTCATTCCCTGCAGAGCTGCAACTGAATTTGCATATTTAGACAATGGTTAAATTAAAGTAAAAGTTAGGTGTTGTAGGCAACAGATTCAAAACAGGACCAATTATGTCTTAAAAGACAGCCTAGTTATTGCATACAAGATAGTAAAATGAACATTCACTGTCTTTAAATTATCTAATATTGATGCTAGGAAACCTAAATATTACTGCCGGGTTACCAAAACCTTTTGATTAAAATATAGCCCCTTGTTGGGGTGGTAAAGTTGTAACAATCTATCCAACAATTCCAGAATCAACACTGCTGCTGAGTGTAACCAAAATAACAGCAAATATCATTGTTGGTGCCTAGCAGGGGAACTAAATCCATTTTCTTTAGCCATTACTAAAAATATTTGCCAGTATTCTTTGGAATTATTTCAAAGGAGTTTAGAAAAAAGTTTATTGATGAACCATGCAAAATTAGATTGACATCAGATTGAAACAATTGGTTAAACCTCATGAAATCAGTAATAGATTGCAAGATTTCATAATATGCTGCTAATAGGACAATGTGACAACAACATGAGCTTTTCTAAATAGTATAAGTTTTACAAATGTTTAAAGTTGCTTATTAATTTTCATTCAATTTACCTCAGGATGGTTATGGTAATACAAGGACCAACAATATGGCATCTCATAATCAGTAAGTATTACTTTTAGGATGGCAATAAAGATATTCCCAAAACGAGTCTATTCACTATTGAAGCAACTTTTTCAAATTTTCATTTAACCTAATATATAAATATTAGAATTGTTTGGAGCTAAGTTGACACAAACAATGATTAGGTCAGGGTTCAAACTTACTCTTCTGGAGCTGTAAGGCAACAGCCATAAGTACTTCATCAGCTTGGCACCCACATTGAAATTATAGATAATTTAATATATACTTGTAGCAAAATTCAGGTATTACAATTACAACTTTTTTTGCACATCCCTCTGCATTACAGGTGCAGAGTGCTGTGAATAATTCTCAGTTAAAAAACAAGAATACCATAGATTATACTAAATATGAAACTGGTACACAATATGAACACAATTTTGTTTAAAAACACAAAGAAAAAGGTAGGAACTAAAAACAGAAATGGAAACCAACAAAATCTGTTCATTAATTAATTGATGAACTGTGGTCAGTTGACAACAGAAGATATAAAAATTGTAAAAGAGAAAGTCATAAACAAAGTCACAGTTCTTAAGGCCTAGGCCAACTGGTTGCCTAACCCCAGCCGTGTTTCCAATACTGAAGTATATGCAGGCCATCCAATGTTTTCATCTGATGATTCCAATGCTCATCTATCCAACATGACTTTTTCATACACAGAAGAGTTAGCCTGGCAACAGAGCAGTGGCAACAGGTGCCATATCCAGATTCCAAGAAGAGAAACTGAATAGTAAAGGTTTAAAAATATTATATTACTTATTTTTCTGTACAAATGTAAAACTGAGACAGAAGGGGCATCTTTTGTATTAGCAGGCAGATCATTCTACAACTTTGTTGAGGCCCTGTAACTAAAACCTCGACCTCCCACTGCTATTTTATTAATCCTTGGAATCTTAAGTAGGCCGTCATCTTTAGATCTCAATGTGCACTCTGTTTTTTAAGTAATAATAAATTCAGTAAGTAGTGTCTTGGCCATTTAAGACTTTATATGTTAAAAGGTGGATTTTCAAATCAGCACTAAGCTTAACATGGAGCCAATGTAAGGATTTGAAAACTGGAGTTATGTGTTTGTTAACTGAAAGCTGTATAAGGAACAATTAGAACGGCCAGTAAATGACACATTGCAGTAGTCAGTCCTACTAGAAATAAACACATGAATTTCTTAGTACCCTGCATATTTAGAAAATGTCTCAATCTTTCAAAATTTACAAGTTGAAAAAAGATGTTTTGGATAGTTTTGTAATGTGTATTTTAAATTATATGCTAGTGTCAAAGATAACAGATAACACCATCAGATAAGCTAATGGTGATTCCAACTGAGTAACGAGTGACAACATTTTTTTGCAGTTGGCATCATTTCTTCCAACAACTAACATTTCTGTTTTTTCAGAAGACAAGTAGTTCTCATCCATCCACTCATTTAATTTACTGATACAATTAATTACAGACAGCATTGGAGAAACTTCATTTGGTCTAAAAGAAAGGTATAACTGAGTGTCAATTGCATATGACTAAAGATGTTATGTTTTCAAATGGTAGTTATCAATGGAAGCATGTAAAGTGAAAACAGTAAAGATCTCAGTACTGAGCCCTGCAGAACACCATATTTAATATCATATATATATATGATGAGTATAATGATGAAGTACTGTCAGCACATTTGTTTTGAACAATTATGCCTGAGTTTTTCAAAATATATACAAATTTTGATGCAGGGTTATGATTTACATGTCAGACTGACCTTGTTTTAAACTGCACATTTACTTGCAATGGCAGAACCAAGTCAAACATATTTAAGTTCTGTTTAGAAATAACTTAATTTAAAAGTGTATTATTTAAATTTTGAGTTTCAACTCCCTAAGTAATAATCACCTCTAATGTCAGGCCTTACTGCGTTTACAAATTAGTAAAACATTTGCTGAAAGTGCCAGTTTCAACATCAATCTGTATATTAAAAATAATACATTGGTACCAGGTGTGAGTTTGATGCTACATTTCTCACTCACATGGTTTATCAAGGATATTGAGGCCTCTCCTCAATAATTAGAACAACTGCAGTAAAAGCAAGACATAGTTTAGTTGGTAAGTAGCATATAACCAAAAGAGTTGCACATTTCTGTGTGTTGCAGTGACACCTGTATATTTGTTAGAGCTGTTGATAGTGAATCCCTATATGGAGAATCTTATGCAGAATATTTTGGAATGACTGGCAATTGGCACCACTCAAGACTTTACCTGAAAAGGATTGATATGTGCATGTGTTTGTATACCTGTGTGTGTATGTTAATCTTTAAGGGCGAGAGTAGATGAACCCAATAAACATTCCTGGTAAGTCTCACAAATTTCACAATAATATAGTGGTGTACTTTATGTATATGTTCTGCAATAGACTAGAGCCCTGTCAAGAACTGGTTCTTGCCTTGACCCCAGTGCTGCCAGGAAAGGCTGTAGCCTTCTGCAAACCTGAACTGGATTAGGAGAGTTTGGGTTGTTATGTTTTATTAAATGTATAGTTATCAGTTTGCTCCCTTCTTGGATGAAACATTTTTAGGGAACTGTAAACCAGGTTTCCATCCAAGGAGTTTTTGCGAAAAAATATTTAGCGCTTCAAATTTTTTTACCGATATAGCTGATGGAAATGCTAATTATCAATAAAATGTTGTACATGTCGACATAATATTTTTCCATTTAACTTTAGCACATAAATTCCATATCGATACTTCAGATGTCACAAAAACTACATTGGAAACACTTTTTGTCGGAAAACAGGGCTTTAACGCAAATAAATGTGTCACATGATACATTTTCATCACGTGCAATCAAAACGAGAATGGCGGAGCGGTTCGCATGGTCTGATGAAGAGACTCATTATTTCTCGTGATGAGCCAATACAGTAGCGGATAGGCTGGGTCTCCTGCTACTAAAAGGGGTACCTGAACTCCCTCCACATCAACTGTAGCCTGGGGGTGTCTCTCAGGATGTCTAAATAATACAAAAACCGCAAAGGTAATTTACTGTGCCAGGCAAAATATTTAATAAACCGTGTGTTTCATTATCTAAACATTTTTTTCTTATTATTAAATGGCACATGTTTTAGCATATATGAGAAATTCTCTCATTAATATTAACTTTAGTTTTTTTTTGATTAAACATCGTTATTTTGTATTAATTCAAATTTTAGTTTTAATTAAAAACCTTAAGGGAAGCAGGTTACAGTACTAATTCAGTTGTTATCGCACTGAGAAGGGATGTTGAAAGGTAGGCTCACCTGTACAGATCCGATGCTGCAAACACAGCTGCATAATGGGCACTTCCAGGAGTGCCAACGCAAATGTCTCATATCATGCACCTGTCATCAACAAGGGCCTGGAGAACAATAGATGGCCACCCTTTGCGATTAATGTAATCGCGGTAGCCTTCCATCGGGGGAAGAATAGGCACATGCGTGCCATCCAGCGCACCGTAAATCTGTGGCACAAGATGCACCAAGGAATTGCGGTATGCAATTTCATTGGCCTCCGCTACAGTCGGAAGTCTGATATAACGCCGCATTAATTTTTCTTTAATAGCGGTGCACACAGCATATACACATGGATGGACGATAGTTTTACTAACCCCGAAAGTTTCTCCAACTACTCTATACTCGGCGCAGGTTGCCAGCTTGTAAAGGCGATGGCAATCCGCTTTTGGGTTGGAACCGGTGGTCGGTGGCAACCTGTGATGGGCGCAACATCAGGACTGATGAATCCACACAACATCTCAAACGTCGGCCGTGTCATTCTAAAATGTTGCAGCCAGAGATTTTCTGTGAAGTGTCTCTCCACCACCTCCTCCCAGAAGGTCTTATTCCATCGTTTCTCCCATACCCGTGGGTTTCGTCGCACTGGGGTACTTTCTTCGAGCTCTAGGGCTATCAGACAAGCAACTGCTTCATTCTGCTGTCGTCTTCGGATATTATGTACAATTCCAATTATTTGTGAAACTGAAATAACAGTAAGCTGGCAAATTTCAAAAAACTGTCTGAATAATCTCTCCATTTCTTTGTTTCTTTGTTTAGTGGAGGGGATGTAACGTGGAAAACAAAAGGTAGATAATTTGCGTCATACACAAAATTATGTATGTAAACGGCTCAAGGGCAGATTTTTTTTCGCGATACAACAAAACCTATGCGACAGTTCGTTTTGGGGGGGGTGGGGGGGTGTGACGTCATCACGCACACCATTTTATAGATAAAAAGCCAGTGGGATGGAAACAGGCTGGAGACAGCAAATTTCACACATTTTTTTTACGTATATTCTGTTTGTCGATAACAAAACGTCGCAAAAAACTGGATGGAAACTTGGCTAATGAGGAACTGCAGGAAAAAGGCATGAAGAACTTTTATATATCAAAAAAAATCCAAAATGGAGGAGCGGAAATGCATAAAACCTCTGGTCTCAACATAAACAAAGCAGAGTTTCTTTAACATTTAAAAAATTCATTAATGAATAAAAAATATTAGCACAAAAAGAAAGTAACAGAAAAAAACAGGTTTTTCCTGCACAACGCAAACAAATCCAAACCAGAAACAATAAACAGGAGCCCCGAACAAAACAAGAGTTGAAGCCAGTAAATCCAAATATAACAAGAATCATAAAATCAAAAGTCAGGAATAGCAGCTAAAAATGCCGAAGCTACAAGTGTAGCCTGCTGCTTCTTCTTTTATACAGCTGGGGTAATCCCTCAGTTGCATCATCAGGTAGCTCCACCCATTTAGATTTCACACAAAGGGTTTAAGGTACTGTACATAAAAACAGCAAAGCATACTAATAAATACTGAGCAGAACAATATGAAATAAACAATATTCAACACATAAAATAACATAATAAAAATGTAAATTAAAAAATTACAGTAAATCCAAATGATGTGAAAATAGGTCAATAAAAATAAAACCCTCTCTAAGAAACGCCCTATGTGAGGAGTTAGACAAAGAACAATTCACAGGCCCTAATAATGCAGCTTTACAACAATAAAGAGAGTGCTGCACCTGGTTACCAGGGCCTGCACTTTAGCCAGGTCTGGGTGAGTGCCCACGTGTCACCAACAGGTTGCTGGGCCTCCCAGGGGGCCTCAAAAATTGTGTCACTACTTTTTGCAGATGATGTGGTCCTGTTGGCTTCACTGAGCTGTGAACTTCAGCATGTATTGCTATTGTTTGCTACCGAGTGTGAAGCAGCAGGGATGAGGACCAGAACCTCCAAGTCTGAGTCCATGGTCCTCAGTAGGAAAAAGGTGGACTCTCCCCTCCAAGTGGGAGGTGAGTTATTGCCTCAAGTGAATGGGTTTAAGAATCTTATGTTCTTGCTCACAGTTAAGATCAGATTTGAGGCAGTTATGCAGTGGATATAGTGATCCATATTGGTGAGAAGGAGCTGAGCCAGAATTCAGAGCTATCGATTTACCAGTCGATCTATGTCTGTACCCTCACCTATGGTCATGAGCTTTGGGTAATGACCAAAAGGACAAGATTGTGGGTACAAGTGGCCAAAATGAGATAGGCTGGACTCTCCCTTAGAAATAGGGTGAGAAAAGCAGATATCCAGGAGAGGCTAGGAGTATAGCCTCTGACCCTCCACATTGAGAGGATCCAGTTGAGGTAGTTTGAGCATTTTATATGGATGCCACCAGGACACTTCCCTATGGAGGTTTTACAGGTGCAACCAGCTGAGAGGAGACCAGAAGGAAGACTCAGGGCTTGCTGGAAAGATTATACCACCCAGATGACATAGGAACACACTGTGATCCCACAGTATAAATTGGAAAGTATTTCTGGGAAAAGGGACATATGGGCTTCACTGCTAAGACAGTTGTCCTCTCAACCTGATCCCGGATAAGCAGTAGAAAATGAATGGAAAAGAAAAGCCACCTGAGTGAGGGACGAAATTTTGACTGATCTATAATGGCATTAATGCTTGTATACTACAGAATGAAATAAAATCTATTCCAGCAGTAAATTTAACCTTAACCTGAAAGACATTTGAAAAGAGAGCAAATCCAATAAATTTTCATTGTCAGATTTCAGAAAGATTTTTAAACAAAATCTATGTAGGTGGTGACACCTATCAGGTTAGGGTTTTTTCAGGTATCCACATGCCTTTCTACTATGTATCAGTGCGCCATTTTTTTTTTGATTAGCAGAATAATCAAAAAATAAATATTATTATTATTATTACTATTATTGTTATTATTATTATTATTAAATATTCTCTAAATATTTAAAGGCTCGACTTACAAAAGTAGTGCATATCTAATGATGCTGATTATATTTATTTTCCTGGTTGTTTTTAAAGAGCCTTGTAATGATGCAGGTTGTGAAAAGTCAATATAAAATAAAGTCAGAGTGTATGACTTTCACAAAATTGATTAACTTTTGACAAAGATTTCAGTGATAGAATAATTTGTAAAAATGCAGAAGTGTTGTCATGAGGCAAGTGCCAGTTCATGTAGGTCATGTGAAACTGCTCTTTTAAGGTTGATACAAAGCATTTTTAACACATGTTTAATGTTAGGCTATTTCAGATCTACTACATATTAGATGTGAATCACTATGGTGTATCACTATGTCAAAATTGCCACTTTTTTGTTTTAAACAAGCAGCATATATAATTCTGAAGAAGGCTCACAAGATTTGTTATGGAATGGTTTATGTACTCTTGTTTTAGAACAATAGAACTTTTAGAAAAAAAATGTAATAAGAACATGCCATTAAGCACCACGGCCAGCACAGTGGTGCAGTGGTAGTGCTGCTGCCACGTAGTAAGGAGACCCGGGTTCACTTCTTGGGTCCTTCTTGTGTGGAGTGCATTGGTGATGCTAAATTGTCTCTAGTGTGTGTGTGTGTGTCCTGCAGTGGGCTGGCACCTGGGGTTTGTTCCTGCCTTGCACCCTGTGCTGGCTGGGATTGGCTCCATCATGACCCTGTGTTAGGATATAGTGGGTTGGATAATAACTGACTGACATTTAGCACAACAAAGCTCTTCAATCCTATCCAGCTAATTTAGCTAATCCACTTAATTTTTCTTAATAGTCAATGTCAATGTCAAATTTATTTATATAGCATATTTAAAACAACATAGGAATGCTGTGGCCAAAGTGCTTTACAATAAAAGAAGGAAAAACATACAATTAACATCAAAAAACATAAATATAAATAAAAATAAATGAACATAAATAAAATAAATAATAAATAGAAGTAAATGTTACATAATCACAATGAGGAAACCATCAGTATTACTGAAGGTCACGGAATTCAAGTGAATAGAAATGAGTCTTTAATCTTGTTTTGAGCAGTTCAATTGTAGATGACTCCTTTATGTAATGAGGTAAAGAGTTCCACAGGCGAGGAGCAGCAACTGCAAAAGCTCTGTCCCCCTTAGTTTTACACTTGGTACGAGGAACAAGAGACAACTGACCAGAAGATCTAAGCTCTCTGGATGGCTGGTGTAAATAGTATATACACATACACAGTCATACAGAAAGACTCACACATACTCACACTTAAGCACTGATTATGAGTGATATCTGCACAGCCTACCACTCCTCAGTACTTCACATAGGGTTCACTAGCTCTGGCTTGGCTAGTCCAGATAGGTTTCCCTTAGAGTAGCCAGTGGAGACTGACACACCTTAGTTATTACCACTTACCTATGGTGAATTACACCCTACTGTGCTGCTCATTATTGAAGATGTCACTCCCTAGCTGCTAACCCTATGGGAAAGATGTGGTAAAGTACCAACACCGGGTGCATTACATTTACTTCAATCACCAAAATTATGTAGACAAAGTATAAACATTTAACAGCAAAGCAATATTTATTAAAATAGATTGACAGCATTAGAAATATAAATGAATTAAATGATGGAAAAAACAAATGAATAATGAACAGTACACAGGTCTGAATATATACTTTTAAATACACCCTTGTTTCAAAGTCAAAAAAAATTTAAGAATACTTTCCATAAATATATGGAAGATGAAGAATAGCACCAAAGGAAACATCTGTGCTAGAAAGTGAGAGAAGAAGAGAGAGCTTGTCTTTCAGATGGCTTGTCTTAATTCAGAGTCGGGTTGATGCATGGACAGCATCTTCGATGCCAAAGTAGATGGTTGTCTCCTTCACCTTTGGGTAGGCCATCCTTTATGCCAAAACCACTATGTGCATTGCCAGACTTCAAAATGTTACACACAGATAACTGGCCATCTACTCTAATGATGAACACCTTGTTCCAGAAGCTTTGATCATAAAAGTATGTGCAAAACACTTTATCTTGTCAAGATGTTTATCTTTATGGTAGCCAATTCCCTTGGGATAAATACTGCTAACTGGGTTATAGAGTAAGTGGTCATTCAAACTGAAGATAAATGTGTCTATGCACTAAGATAAAATATAAAGAAAAATAAGTATAAACTTAGACTAAATACATATGGTGGTGAACTAAATAAGTAAAACAATGTCGCTCTGTCATAGGTTAAAAAAAAAGTTAAATTTCAGTTCATTATAGCGTGTCTGATGAAAACTTGCAGTAAAATGCAGTCCACTATAGTTTTTAAGCAAAATGTAGTTGGAAAATGATAATCTCCTTTGCACAGCATTACTCCAATTGACTTTCTGAGCACACTGTGTATTTACTGATTTTGCTGATGCATACAATTATACCACTTTTGCAAGAATGGTGTAATAATTAATTGATTGAATTATGGACAGAAATATTACTGTTAAGAAGTCTATATACTTTTGTGATGTGTATCTATTAGCAAATTGACATTCAGTTTAATAGGCTTGCATTTCTACAGCATATTTGGAGTCTCAAGACAAAATGGTATATAGCAGTCTAATTTTGTTCTCAATAAAGGATATTTAGGAGATATTTAGGCCAGTTGTATCTATTATAAAAATGTCCTGAGATATACAATAGATATGCTTTAATCTTAGAGGTGAATTTTAAAACCACCTATGTGGTTTTATCCAAACTATTTTAGCAATACATACAAATTTTAATATGACTGAATTTTTATGAACATAGATGTGCTCATTTTTTTAGAACTGTGAATTACCATTCACTACAAATATTTTGTTCCTTCACTTTTTTATTTAAATGGCCATTGATTTAACCTTGTAACATTTATTTTGCATACCTATGGTAATAAAATATGAGTATCAACAATAATAATATTTGTGGCATTAAGTACATCTAAACATTTACCTAATTTTTTCTTTGCCGGTAATAGATTAATTAAAAAAAATAAAGAGAAGAAACATTTTATATATTTTCCAATTGTACCATTTAGATTTTCTAGCAGGAAGGAAAGGTTTAACTTCAGCTATTACTTCCTTTTTCCTGTTGATCTATCACCCATATTGTCTTGGAGGTCTTTATAAAACTCATTGTATTGATTTTCAGGTTGACTTGAATTACTGATCACTTCATATCACAACAGCTGGGTGAGGATTTTAGCACACTTAAAAAATGTGAAATTTGTGTGTACTTCAGGTATTCTGACATTCATATGCATAATTGTTCTAATGAACTTCTTCCTCTTTTTCAAAACACAGTGTTTGTTTTTTTGTAAAATATAACATTTCTCATTTATGTTAAAAAATTACATTTTGAACACATTTTTCCAACAACTATCTGGATCATTTAAGTCGTATGCTATACATTTTCAATGGTAATTTACCATGCACACCATCCTTTATCAGCTTTTCCTTATGGTGAGCCCTTAAACACTAACTTTAGCCAAGAGAAGAGAGGTTTACAGATACCTACAATTCATCATGCTCTTTAAGAGCATTTGTTGGGTGGCTACCCCTGACTAAAATAGCAATGCTGTTGAATTTTCTACATTTATTCATTCTGTACTTAACTACAGTATATAAAGAAGAAGGCTAAAATCACTAAAAATTATGTGTAATCCTTTACACATTTATGATTATTAATCTGTGCCTTTTCTGGATTCTCAGTCAGACTATGATTAGCATTTAAAAACGTGTATTGTGAAGATCAGTCTGTGAAAGTGACAAGATAAATTTGAGTACAATATTTGACACCATAGACCAAAGCATTCTTATAAATCAACTTAGACAATGGATGAGTTTCAGTCCTATTTAATAGGTAGAAAAGAGTTAGTAGTGATGATTGTAGTTTAGTTCATGACATTTTATATGGTGTATCACAAGGATCTATGCTGGTCCGACTGCTTTTTCAATCTACATGCTTCCATTAGGCCAGATTATATTGAAACACAAGGTGATCTACCACAGTTACTCTATGCAGATGACACAAAGCTTTTCTTATCTATGGTACTTGATGAACCGGATGTTCTGGCCTCTCTGATCTAATGTCTTCCTTATATTTCTGAATGGATGAGTAGTAATGTTCTTAAGCTATATAAAGAAAAAACAAATCTTATTGGTGGGTGTAGAAGGAAAAAATTTTATATTAGTATAGAGAAAAGCAAATTAACATAAAGAGCCATAAAAAGTAATTAAAAACTTCTAAAATATTAGATTAAGCATAAATTAGAATGTTAAGCAAATAAGATAGGTCAAGCGAATAGTTAACTAAAAATCAGTTATATTGCATTATTTTTAAGCTTACAGCAAAATTTCCAGAGTAAGAAAAGAACAGAAATTGACACACTGAAACCAGCTTAGAACAGGATAAGTGTTTGAGAACACCTGTGTTCAAAGCTAGGAAGCTAGAAAGTGGTAACACAGAGAAGATGGCTCTGGAAGGCACGTAGTGAAAGCAGCTGGGTTGATGAATCAGCAGAAAGGCAACAAAAGGCTGTTGCTGTAAGCAAGGTCACACTGATGTAATGCATGAAGAGAAAATCTTGGTTTATTCAGACATTAGTAAAAATATTAGAAGAATTTTTGATTGAGTCCTAGAGAAAAGTCAAGCAAAATGACACCTTTTATTGGCTAACTAAAAAGATTACAATATGCAAGCTTTCGAGGCAACTCAGGCCCCTTCTTCAGGCAAGATGTAATACAGAAACTGAAGTTCCCTGAGTTTATATCCACACACTAGGACAAGAAACAACAATGGTAAATTTTTGAATGAAAACTCTTAAATGTAAAAAATTAATAGAGTCCTTGTTATTTTTTGTGTTGATTTATTGCAATAAAGCCTTAAAACTCTGTCTGTCTATCTCGAGTCCTAATAGCCTTTATTTTTAGGTAAAAAGCCTTCTGATGATGAATTTTTCGCCACGACATGGGCAAAAATGGATATAATGAAGGTCTTAGAAATAATTCTGGTCCCTTAGTATTAAAAGATAGTGTGGGGATAAAGCATTTAGGTGTAATCATGGGCTCTGACCTAAACTTTAAATTGAACATTAACCATATTAGTTGGACTGCATTTTTCCATTTGAACTCTTGTAACGCTGAAATATGCCGCAATTCAGCTTGATTACTATAATGCACCCTTAAAAGGACTACCTAAGAAAGACATCAACTAGTTACAATTAGTTAATAATGCAGGAACTTTTGATAACATCTCACCAGTTTTAGCATCTTTTGGAATTGGTTTTAAAATATTAGTAATGGTATATAAATCCTTAAATAATCTCAATTCTTCCTATGTTTTTGGAATGCCTGCCCCCCTAGTATATTGCAAGTCATAACCTTAGATATTCTAATAGCGGTCTGCCTATTATTCCAAGAGCTATGACTAAACGAAGAGGTAAAGCAGCCTCTTCATATTATGCACCCACATCTGGAATACTTTACCAACAGATACAGTACATGTTAGGCTAACACCGTAGAACATTTAAAAAAACTCCTAAAAACCCACCTTTTAATTTGCAGTTTTCATAGCTATATTTTAGTTGTATTCTTAATAGACTATAAATGCACATAATTTTTGTATTGTTCAGGGCTTTGCAGAATTTATTACTAATTGCTACTTTTCTCAGCATTTTTTTCTGATTTTTTCTTTGGTGCCACTCTGCCCACCACTGCCACCTGATCAAGGCACTATACAGCCACCTGTGATGCTCGAATAAAGTCAAGTGCCCAAGCTTTCCATGGGACCCACTGTACTAAATTCATATCTTTATGTTTTAGGGATTATATAAGTAGTATTTTTTTTCTATAAATGTCACCGGTCTGTTCAACTAGGAAATTCCATCACAGTTTAACATACAAAGGGTCTGCAGAATCTTTTGGTTCAAGCTGACAAAAGACCTTGTATTTTAGAGCATGATGAAAACTGGTCCCCAGTGGATCATCATTGTATTTCCAACACAATCATTTGCCAGTGAGACACCATTATGTTAATGGTTTATGACAACATTTTTTTTTTGTGATCAACATCATGCTTTAGGAATTGCTTAGTCCGAGATCGCAAAACCCTGCAAAAATGGTGCGTTTAGCAGAGCGCATCTTAAGGTTGGCACTGCCCTTTCTGCTGGACATCTATACCAAGCGCTGTAGGACATGGGCAATTAAATTAATTATGCACTTTACCCATTTCAGCAACAGACGTTTCAGCCTACTCAACTCAGGCAAGTGGCTGCACAGCCTAATGGCAAAAAATGAGAAATTCAGTAGGAGCTTTTACCCTCAGGCCATCAGAATCCTCTGACATGCCAACAATTATTCAAACCTAAAACTCACTTTAACTGTTTCAGTTTTTCAGAGTTTAACTTAACTTTAGTCTAGTTTAACCTAAATGAATTAAGTTAATATTAGTTAATTTTATTTAATGTAGTTAATTTTTTACTTTTCTTATTTTTACTATTTATTCTACTGTGTGTTTGCTTTTGTTTTGCACAACCTTGGCGTGAACCACCTTTTCATTTCACTGCATGTTATACCTGTATAACTGTGTGTGTGAGATAAATAAAACTCTTGAATCTTAAATTAAATAAAGACAAATTGACAGGATGCATCAATAAACAGACATGGCATACAGAGTAATGCAACTTATCCACTCCCATCCTTTCCTACCCAGATTGACACAAGGGATATATAAAAAAAATCAAGGAGTTATAAGCTAAAATGTACACCATTGAGCCAGAGCAGACTATGATTCAGTAACATTACTGGAAGCACCATTAAACCACGCTGCAGACAACTCCAATTGTATTAGGTTGTAGAAGGAGGACTGCCAGTTGTCAACACATTCAGGTGTCTTCCGGGGGAGGCAATAGTTAGTTTGGCTGCCAGGGTACCCAGACAAAAAAACTTGCATTCTGAGTGTTTGAGTGGAAGCCTGTCAGGTCTATAAGAAGAAAGAGCTAGCAGAGGAAAACTGCAGCAAAGAAAGGACGACACGTAACATATGTGTGTCCAAAAGGAAAAGACAGGGGGACAGTGCCAAAACATGTGGGATATATGTGAAGAAAAGTGTCACGTAAATCAAGGGACCATAATTGACAGGAAGGATCACAGTGAGGCCCATCAGAAAATGTGTTATATTTACAGTAAAAAACTGGCAGGTGTGGTTGCCAGAATTATACTGTAAAAACTAAAGTGACAGTATTTTTAGGTCTACGGTATCAGTTTGTAGTAAATAACTGTTTTTTCTTTACAACACATTCCAATAGAAGTGAAAATTTAACCATAACCTGATATCCATGCAGTGTGATAAATATGCCAATCAATAAACCATTAGAAAATACTGTCAGGATTAAACACCAGTACACAGTTTGCATCAGTAACAACAACCAATAGCAAACATGTATCATTTAATTATATACATTGAAAAGAATTCAATGTTTAAGAAAATTATGGCACATTGTCTGGTGGAGAAGTAAAGTTTGCTTTTGTGGTGTATGGTGTCCCACAGGTGTGCCAGCATATTGAATACAACCCACAATAATTCAGCTTCCATAACCTCAAAAAACCTTCAGCATGCAGAGAAAAATAAGTCTGCCAACTTTGTTTAAGCTTTTTCCCTACTTTTCAAAGGTATGTGATTCACCAAGAACAATATGGTAAAAGGGGGTGTTTCCTTAAGCAAATATCGTAACTTCGGTGTTACTGAAACAGCACTTTACCGTTTTACATTTTGCAGTTGTTTACCTTTGCTATTTAACAGTTTTACACTGTAAAATTAACAATTTTTTTCAGTGTAACTGTAATGTATCAGTTAACAGTATGTAGAATATTTTGAAGGTAGAAAAATAAAAAAATTTGCTTTAAAAAATAATGAAATGTATTGTTTAAGATTTGGTATACAGGTAGTTTTCAGTAGAACATAAGGTAACTTTTCTTTATAGATAGATAGATAGATAGATAGATACTTTATTAATCCCCATGGGGAAATTCACATACTCCAGCAGCATACTGATTAAAAAAAATTAATTAAAGAGTGATACAAATGCAGGTATAACAGACAATATTATTGTATAATGTTAACGTTTACCCCCCGGGTGGAATTGAAGAGTCGCATAGTGTGGGGGAGGAACGATCTCCTCAGTCTGTCAGTGGAGCAGGACAGTGACAGCAGTCTGTCACTGAAGTTACTTCTCTGTCTGGAGATGATCCTGTTCAGTGGATGCAGTGGATTTTCCATTATTGACCGGAGCCTGCTCAGCACCCATTGCTCTGCCACAGATGTCAAACTGTCCAGCTCCGTGCTTACAATAGAGCCTGCCTTCCTCACCAGTTTGTCCAGGCAGGAGGCGTCCCTCTTCTTTATGCTGCCTCCCCAGCACACCACCGCATAGAAAAGGTATTTTAATTTCATCATTCACAGTATTTTTATCATTAAATTAACTGACATTTTTTACAATGGTATAGATAATTTATTTTGTGAAAAAATTAAATACAAAGTGTAAAATATCCATCCATCCATCCATTGTCTAACCCGCTGAATCCGAATACAGGGTCAGGGGGGTCTGCTGGAGCCAATCCCAGCCAACACAGGGCACAAGGCAGGAACCAATCCTGGGCAGGGTGCCAACCCACCACAGGACACACACCCACACCCAAACACACACTAGGGCCAATTTAGAATCGCCAATCCACCTAACCTGCATGTCTTTGGATTGTGGGAGGAAACCGGAGCACCCGGAGGAAACCCACGCAGACACGGGGAGAACATGCAAACTCCACGCAGGGAGGACCCAGGAAGCGAACCCGGGAGTGTAAAATATATAACATATAATTGTGCATGTATTCATAGATTATACAAATAAAAAAAAAATTCCATTTCTAGCTTTATTGGACCATTATTGCCACATGTACAGAGAACAGTACTTGCATGTGCTAATCGACATGCAGCAGGTTGCCAATCTGCCTCGTGATTAATGAGTATAACTTCCTTTCCTTTTTGCCTTAATTAGCTGCAAAAAAAAATCTCCGAACATATTTCTTATAACTTAACAAGAAAATAAAAGCAGACAAATATCTAATTATACTAACTGATAAAGACTGCAATATAGTGAATCTGGTGGTACAAAATTAATTAAATATAATTGTTTGTAGTATCTATTAATCTACTGATTTAAAATCTAATCTATTAGTTTAACCCAATAGTTATAGTGACGTACTTTAAATTTATAAAATAAATTTCACTTTATTATTTGCTTTTTAAATAATAATTATTTCATCAAGGTAAAGATGAGTTGGGCCATTGACAGCTTTGCATGTAATAACGGTGAAGTATTTTCTTAAATGAATGGTAAACCAATTAAAAGCAGTAATAAAAAGTTGTAATTTATCCAGTATCTCATGTTGTGTTCTTTTTCATTGGAAGCTGAATTAACTAGTTCAAATAGAACAAACTGCAGAAATGTAGGTTTCTCAGTTCTGCTGTGTATAAATGGATTTGATTTTTTAAAATATTTCTATGATTAATAAAGAAGAGTACGAATGTTTATGATAGTCAGTTAATTAACATTAAGAGATAGTCATTCTAATACTTAATTCATTTTTATATACTTCTGCCTTGTGTGTCCTGAAAACCTTTACATCTAATGTGTAATTGTTTTGAATATTTTATCCTAGGTGCTACTTATAAAAAGTGATCAACTAAAGAACAGCTATTCTGCTAATGAAGATGAGAAATAATTCCATCCACCAATGTATCAAAAGTCCTTGGGTGGCATAGTGGAACTAGTATATCTTCGTAATGCTTAGTCATCAGATAAAATTAAGAACTGGAATTCTATGGAGTTTTATGTTTTTTCTTTATGGTTGAAAACATGTTGTCAGTTTGAATTCTGATGCTGAAGAGGCTAGGCTGCAAGGGTTTTTTTTCAGCAAGAATTGTTAAAGTAAGTATTGCAGTTCCTGTAGTAACACATACTTTGACTATGACTTCCAGGTGTCCTGTCCAGGATTCATTTATTAAATAATTAAATTTATTTATTTGTATTTTAAGTGTTTGATAGATCTACTTTAAAATTGAGTTTTCTTAATTATAGGATGATATATATATTATATTATATATTAATGTATCTATGAAAATTTTTGTATGTTGTAAACAGCTAATGTAAGAAAAAATAATCCACATAAAATAGATATGAACACAACATTTAAGTACCACGTTACCAATAAGATAAAAAATATTAATAAGAAAACAGATTGCCCGAGGATTATCAAAATGAAGCAGTATTATGTAGTGTCCTTTCTTGAAATTATTTTATGCAAATATTAATTAATACTTGTGACACAGTCCTGGGCATGAATCCTGGCCCTTTCACTGTGTTGATTTTGCATGTTCATCAAGTCTGTATGGGTTTTCACCAGGATACTGTGTCTTCCCATATCCCCTAGATGTTCATGTTAAGTTGATTGATGACTCTAAATTGGCATGTTGTGAATGAGTCTGGGTGTGCCTTATGATGAATTGGTGCCCTGTACAAGTATGGTTTCTACCTTGTGTTCGTTACTGCTTTGATATTCATATAAAAACACATTTACATTTTTCAAATAGTGCACAGATACAACACAAAAATACAATTGCTTAAAATGTTAATTTAATAATGCAATAATAGACACAGTGAGCAATAACAATACTGTATGAAGAATTAATTATGTATGAGAGGAATTGATAACATTTAAAAAATGTTTGCCATTCTAAATGAAATTTCTTGTTTGGCTCTCATGCTGCTCTGGGATATTTTGATTTTTCTATAAAGAATGGTATTAACTACTCCATATGTTCAAATTGGTCATTCAGATGATTGCCAATAATGTTCTGTCTAATATATCTAGAAAATAAACAATGATACTAAATTTAGGCTGCAAGTTTAGAGACTATTTATTTATGCCAGTTAAAAGATCAATACAAATGACTGTTGCGTATTTAAGTGAAAATATGATGAAAGCCAATTTGCGAAGTTCATACTGAACACATAAGGGGCAGGAGTTAATCCTGATGAAGATATGATAGATTACATCAAGATCAAATCCTTTTTTTCTCACGATGTTTTCATTTCTTAACAGTGAATATTGTGTTTTTTAATATGTTCTAATAAATGATATTATTATTAACACAAATCCTTAAAACACAAGTTAGTAAATAGTAATACCATTACAAGGAAAAGTAATTCACTCCATCTTCACTGATGAAAATAGAAGTACCTTTTAAAATATCATTGTCATTCATTATTTTTAAATATTTGCCCGTGGCATGCACATCTAAAATTCTTTCAATTATTGATGTGTAATAGCTAAACATATTTTTATACTCATGAGACCAAGCACAGTAACCAAAATACTTAAGTACTAAGTATCAAGTACTATAATCCAGTACAAAGATACAAAAATGGGTCCTACATATAGAAGGTAAAGTATATAATCAAACTCTGTAGTATAATAATATACTGCATCTGTTGATAAATGGTGTCTATAGATATTCAAAATAAAAAAATAACAGAGTAAAGATGTGAGCCTGTTGTACTAAGTAATGCAGTCAAGACACTAGCTTCTACCGAAGAGAAGTGAGCACAGCTTAACTGTGCCTTTAGTTTGCTGAGGTAGGCTACTCATTTTTTTCTCTTTCTGCTTCAGATGATGAGGCTGAAATTAAGTAGGGAACCGACTCGCTATGGTATGGCATGAGGAGAAACATATATAGTATATACAAGTAAGAACATCTTTCAAAAACCAGTGCCATGGCAAATATTTAACATATTTTTAAGTTAATATGACACAATTCATGAAAGGTAGAATCAGTTAAAGGTGCTGATTCAGTGTTTTCCAATCCTAATTCTAGGGGACCCTGCAAGTTTTTGTTCTAACCATTTTCAAAATCAGTAAATTGTTTTTACATATAATCTTTGTTTAATTAGTTGGCCTTTTTTTACACAATGAATGGTAGGAGACACCAGGTCAAACACCACAGAATAATGAAAAGCTTGACACCAGAAATTTCAAAACTGTATTTGTTAAATTTACATAGCAATCATTTACATTAGTCTTATGGACATAATTTAATGTTTTTATCTTGGTTTTTAAGATTTTTACCATCATCATCATGCTTTTCCAGATGTTTTGTTTATTTAAAATGTTATTTCCTGATGAGCACACTAGTGGGTCTTATACTAAGTTAGCAGCTTCCTAGTATTTTGCCATTATTAGGATGCAATTAAAGAAGTAAACACTACAATGACAAAAGGGAGTTAAGCATTTAAAACTAAATATTTTAAGCTTATAATAAATATTCCTAAATTTCTTATAATTTGTAATTGTTACGATATACAGTAGTTAGGGATGAAACTCTGTTTTAAGTGACTTTTTTATTCAAAATTTTCAAATGTTAATTGTAAAATTTGTTATTAAATATGCTGTTGTCAAATTTAGAGTTTATTTTGTAAAATTATTTTATTTGCTAATTATTAAATATAGTCCCTTGCCTTTTACATGCCTATCACACTCTATAATGACCCCTGACATTACAGATAAGGGACCTCCCTTAGCTTTTATATTGAGCTGAGAGGTTTGAGACTTTGTTAATGTTCTTAAGTGAAGTAGAAATTATGGTTAATACCTTAAAGCTGTATTAAATAGTATGATTAATACATGTTCAGGTTTCTACACTTCATTTTAAGTCAAATAAATATCTAGATGATTGTTTCCTCCTAAGAGAACTATAACTCATTAATCTAACTTTGTGGAAGCATATAAGAATGACACTTTAGATAATGAATATAGTAAAATGAATTAAAAAATATTAAACATACAACAGGTATATTGAAAGTAGATTCAATGTAAGTAAATGGTCAGCCACCGCAGAGTAATTTTTTTTTAAAGTGTAAATGAAAATTGTCAGTGAATTGTCATGGAAACCCTGTTCAAATACTGTGTGTTTTAGGGCTGTAAATCAAAAAAGCAAAAGATCTACAACCACATACATAAGTAAGTGAACTTTTTTCTGTTTTATTGAGAGCATGATTACATTTTTAGGATTATTTAATAACATGCTACACAGTTTCCAGTGATTTCAGAAAACAATATTAATAAATTAGTAATACTAATACCTGAGTAACATGAGATGGTGAACAGCATTTGGAAAATCGCCTTCAATATATCTAAGAAGTTCAATAATTCCATGCTGGTAATTTAGGATATGAAATATTATCTTATAGAAAAGGTATTCAATCCATTTATGCAGTGCAAACTTTAGATTTTACTGCCAAAACTAGCATTTTTATGTTGAAATTCATTTTTATAAATATGAAAGCCAGTACTTTTACACTTTACGTACTTTATTTTCAGGCTGGACAATTTTCATTTCTCATAATTTACCTTAGCCATTAAACCCTCAAGCCTCTTAACATTCAAATTACTTTTTTAACAGTTCAATCTTCACCTTCTGTTATTTACCCTTATTTTTCATCTTCTATCCTTTCCATCCATCAGTTCATGCACCCATTATCAAATATACTTAATTCAGTTTGGGGTCAGCAGGAATTGTAACTGGAAGCTAACTTCACAGAGCTGGTGCAATGCAAAAATGAAACTACAAAAGATCTCCCGTTCTTGTAATTCAATAATTATATAAACAAGTCTGAAAATTTCACTTTATATATCATAGAATTATAACTTCACTTTGATATAATTCATACAGAGTGAGCATTAAAATTCTTGGAAATCAACAAAGATTTCAAAACCCCTGCCCGGGGTTTGTTCCTGCCTTGCGCCCTGTGTTGGATGTGATTGGCTCCAGCAGACCCCCGTGACCCTGTAGTTAGGATATAGCGGGTTGGATAATGGATGGATGGAGAATGCTGATGTGTGTGTACGCTTGCATGTGCCTCTGTGTGTGCATATATGTACAGTATATTTAAATAAATGATCTATCTAAAAAGGTGCTTGTCCAAAATTAATAGGCCTGTTCCAGTGACTAAATAGAATAGACTGAAAAAACTTCAGGTAAATTAACCTATTTGTATGGATATTATCATTTTACATAAGTCATATGGTTTTTGAAGGATATTGAGATAAGTACTGGACCAAACTGGACCAAAAACAATAGGCCTCAGACCTATAACAAGACAAATATCTTGTTTAAAAATGATTGGTCACTTTTTTCAGAAGTTATCATTGTACACAGGTTCCACAGAAACACACCCATACACATTCAGAAACCATGCTAAAATTCAGCTTTTCACTACATTTTGATCCTTATAACCTCAGAATTTGAACTGAACTCAAAAGAAATTTTTGACCCCATAACTAAACTTCCATTCACATGGAAGTAAAACGGATTATATATTGTTTTAGGGTGTGTGGTGAAACAGTGTATAATGTCTCATTTCTTAAACTCTTCTTCTTCTAAAAAATACTAAAACGAGGAAGAGAGTTCATTACACAGCTTATACCTTATTTTAATGCTTTTCATGCATTGTACTGGAGACACCTTCAGTTTCTCCTTAGTCACAATTAATCTTATAAATTAATAATAATAATAATTAATCAAATCTTTAGTTCTTACTGTTTAAGTGGTGGATTTTAAAATAAAGATATTGTCTATTTTTGGAAATTTTAATTAAAAACTCACTGTCAGTAAACATAAATACATTATGCTTATATAATTTATTCACTGCGGTGGGCTGGCGCCCTGTCCGGGGTTTGTTTCCTGCCTTGTACCCTGTGTTGGCTGGGATTGGCTCCAGCAGACCCCCATGACCCTGTAGTTAGGATATAGCAGGTTGGATAATGGATGGCTTGATAATTTATTCAAGAGTGACACAGCCACATTGGTTTATAGTTTTTCATGCTTTTGGCAGAAGATGAGTTTTGTTAAAGTACAAAATTCCATTGCAAAATTCACATTTTACAGTGCATTAGATAAACTAGCATTTTTAATCAAAACATGTATAAAATGGCTTTGTTAAAACATATATAGGGTGCCTCAGAAGTAATAAGACAGTTAGTAGTACAATCAGCAGTTATTACATTTTAAAATTTTTTTGTGTTTATTTTTGTTTCTTATTAATAGCATTACAGTCAATTGTCACTGTAAATCTAACTTGAATAGACACTCTTTATTTTATTTTTTTACAAAACTAAAGCAAAAAAAAAAGAATTATAATAAAATGTCTAATGTGCTGCCCATTCAATAAACATTTCAACTCTTCTTCTCACTGGGTAGCAGCACAATTTAATTAAAATTAAAATTAAGAAATAATAACACTTATAAAATGTCTGCCCTGTTACTTAGTTTTCTGACTGTGCTGTGTGCAAGAACTACACTCAGGAACCTTTAGAACATTACAAAATAATGCTTTATGCTGATGTCCTGTCAACAACTGCAATTCATTGGTAAGAACATATAGTATAAAAGAGGTAGTATTTAAAGTAACCGTGAAGGAGGATAACCAACCAAGACCAGCATTTTCAGACTTTAAAATGTTACTATTCAAATCTGTTCCCTCAATCCAGAATCAAATATTGCATCACTGGACAGGACTCAACAAATATGTCATTATTGAAACAATACATTTCATGGTGGTGTGTAAGATTTTTTTATGCTTAATCAATTTTTAAATATTTATTTATAAAAAATAGGGTTGTGTTGCCTTTAGTAGAAAGCTACGCATAAAGCAAGCTACTGTCTGATTGACTTCTGTTGTAACTTACTAATTAACTATATTGCTTACAAAAAATAATGGTTATTTTCATAATTTATAACATGAGGCTCATTTTAAAGATTTATTATTTTTTTAATCCATTAAATACTACTACTTTTTCTCTTTCTTCTCTATTAGATTGCTTCAATTTATACTTTTTAGTATGTGCCAAGTACAACGCAAAACACTGGATTTTTCATCTTGTCATATGTTTGGCCCTTTATGTGACAACAACACATTAAACGGACTATAACTTAACCATACAAACAAGATTAACTTAGCAAATACAAATCCTGTTGCAATCCAAACTCATGGGCTATGTTCTAATTTCCCAAATTTTATTTTAAATAGACCTCTTCAACAAGGATTTCCTGAACTGTCTATCTATTTTGCAGGGATATACGTATCTGTTCTGGTAAGCACTGTGCTATCAAGAACATGAATGAAATAGAATCTTTCAGGCATCTAAAAAATATATTTACTGTACTTTTTAATATTGTGTTCATTATTCTTCTAACAATGTAACAATAAAATTAAATATGTCCAGTTTTTAAGAAGAATTATGATACTGATTCTTATATGCTATTATTGTAACTACATAAATATATCAATTCGTTCAGATATATAACATATTGGTTTATATACATTGCTTTGAATATATATATATATAAGGAAGCGCCATTTTGGTAATCAAGATATGTATATATATATATATATATATATATATATATATATATATATATATATATATATATATAATATAAAATTGAATATTTTACATGTGTATGTAAAGAGATAGTTGCAGCTTAATCTTAGTCCACAACTGTTAATATGGCAAAGAAACAAGTACAGCCTGTAGCCATGTTATAATGAACAATGGTATTAAAGGATAGGACAATTAGTCCAGTTACATTTTTATTAAAATGAAATGTAAATTAAATTAAAATTCAAGCAGTCAACCTCAAATAAAATAATAGAAATCAATGAGTTCTTTAACCCATATGGGGAAACAACATTTCATTTTTAAACCCAGTAAGTCTCCTCTCTGAGTATTACAATATCAAAACTTTAACCCGTAGGCTGTGATTTGACAATTTCAATTACAGAATAAAGTAACTGTATACAAGTGAGGGATTTATCATTGAAATGTCCGGAGATGGGTTGTTTTGTGTTCAATAATTCTATTTTTAACTGAATGGCTTGTTTTTCCAATACAGAAATAAAGGACAAGGGCAGAAATATGTAGATCACCCCTTTTGTATTATAATCAGAGTGGTCTGTGTGAGAAAAAAGACAACACTATTGATTTCCAGTGCGTTTCCTTTATAAATTTGAACAGAAACTATATCTTAAGCACAGGGAATGTCGTGTTTCCATCTACTTTGTAGTGTTTAATCAATTGTGAATATTCAAAAGGTGAGATCCTCACCACTCATATTCCTGCTACAACTTTATTTGTACCCAGGGGAAATTTTGGCTTTTTACAAAAACTTTTTAAATAAATAAACACCTACACATTTAGGTAAATAAGTATATATCAACACAAAACATGGTGTGAAAACACAACAGAATGACTGAAATAGAAGAAAATTTAAGCAGCCACAGTGAAGCATTATGCAGACGTATTGCATGTGGTTTAAATGATAAATTGGCTGAAATACTCAGTGTTACTGTGTCAGAGAGAGGATGGGCAGCGTTGTTCATAATGGCACTTAGTTTTGTTTTAATTCTCTCCTTTGCTACTACCTCCAGGGGTTCCAGAGTACATCCCGTAACTAACCCTGCCTTTTAATTAGCTTGTTAATTTGATAGGCCTCTATTGAAGTGATGTTACCAGCCCTGCACACCACAGTGTAGAAAATCACACTGAAAATCATGGGGCTGTAGAAGATGTAAAGGATGTCACTTCCCACACTAAAAGAACGCAATCTCTGCATGACTGATAGTCCATTTTCCAGGACACTATAGGCTCATCCACCTGCGTAACAGGGATGGATGGGTCATATTCAACAACAACAATAACAACAATATTTATTTATATAGCATATTTTCATTCAAATGATGTAGCTCAAAGTGCTTTATGGCATGAAGAAAGAGGGAAAAAAGACAAAATATAGAAATAAAATTAGGCAATACTGGTTAAAAGAATAAAAGTCCGATGGCCAGGGAGGCCAGAAAAAAAACAAAAGCAAAAAAAACTCCAGATGGCTGGAGAAAAAAAAGATAAAATCTGCAGAGGTTTTAGGCCATGAGATCACGCAGCCCCCTCTAGGCATTCTACCCAACATAAATTATCTTAATCAGTCCTCATGGTTTTCAGGCTTCACATGGAAGAATTTGATGGTGATGGTCATGTGAACCTCTGACCTTCAATCCATCAATGTTGGGACTGCTTGGTGCTTTGATCAGGTGGTGGTGGCGCAGATTGCCACCACAGAAAACTGAAAGGAGAACAGCAGAGAAAGTTGGGGTTGGATGGATTTTCGAGCCACGAAAAATAAAAATGATAATTAAATGCATATACAGAATATCAAGGTTAAACTAAAATGAAGCTATGAGAAAGCCATGCTAAAATAATGAGTTTGTAGCAGTTTTTTAAAGTGCTCCACTGTATTAGCCTGGTGAATTTCTATTGGTAAGCTATTCCAGAGTTTAGGTGCATAACAGCAGGAGGCTGCCTCACCACTTCTTTTAAGTTTAGCTCTTGGAATTATAAACAGATACTCATTTGAAGATCTAAGGTTATGATTTGAAGTGTAAGGTGAAAAGCATTTGAAATATGTGATGGAGAGAGATTATGGCTTTGTAAATTATAAGCAGAATTTTAAAGTCAATTCTAAATGGCACGGGTAACCAATGTAGTGACATCAAAACTGGAGAGATGTGTTCCCATTTCCTTTTCCTAGCTAAGTTTCTAGCAGCTGCATTCTGCAGTTGTTGCAATTGATTGAGTAGTCTAGCCAACTAAACAAAAGCGTGACCTAATTTCTCAGCATCTTGCAAAGTTATGAGATCTAACTTTTGCTATATTTCATAAGTGAAAAAATGCTGTCCTAGTAATCTGATTAATATGTGATTTAAAATTTAGATCAGAGTCAATAATAACCCCTACATTCTTTACCTCTATCTTGACTTTTAAGCCTAATGGATCAAGTTTATTTCTAATACCCTCATTATATCCATTTTTGCCAGTCACTAAAATTTCTGTTTTCTCCTTATTTAGTTTGAAAAAATTACTACTCATTCACTCAGAAACACAAATAAGAAATTGTGTCAGTGAATCAATAGTGTTGGCGTCGTCAGGCGCTATTGATAAATACAGTTGTGTGTCATCAGCATGGGTGTGGTAGCTCACGTTATACCTTGAGATAATCTAACCTAATGGAAGCATGTAGCATGAAAGCAGCAGTAGACCCATGATAGAACCTTCTGCAACACCAAATACTGTAGAATATCATGTGTCTTTGAAGTATAATTACCACAAATAACAAAAAATTTTCTACCTTTCAAGTAAGACTCAAATCAATTTAAGACACTGACAAAGAGGCCCACCCATTGACTAAGGTGATTTGTAAGAATGTTGTAATCAATGATCACAGCTCTGGAGAAATCAAAAACATAATCCTCATTGTACTACCAGCTTTGTCCAGGTGAGAATAAGCCTTCTGGAGCAGATAGATAATTGCATCCTTAATTTTAATTTGTGTTTGATAGGCAAACTGCAGTGGGTTCAGATGACATTCCACAACTGGACTCATATAATCCAGGACCAGTATCTCAAAAGTTATGATGTGAGACGTAAGCACACTAATCTGTAATTATTAGGTCAAGACGGGCCTGCCTTCTTTGCAACAGAAACAATGGAGGATGTTTTCTACAGCAGTGCCACTTTCTGGAGACTTAAGGACACACTGAATAAATGACAGAGGACACTGCAAAGTTGATCAGCCTTAAGAATTCAAGCCTTAAGAACTCGAGGACTGACTCGATCTGGTCCCACAGCTCAACTGATGGTCAGAGGTTGGCTTGTCACTGACCATTCCAGTTGACGTGGTAGGAGTTGTTGATGTAGTAGGGTTGGTGCGGGGACACTAGTCATTAAAAGAAGGTGGATGGGGGGAGGAAAAATCTGTACAACCTTTCTCTATTTCCCCTAATAGCACCTGAGTTCAGTAATTATGCCCAGACCTTTCCAGACATCTTTCATGCTATTCTGAGTGAGTCTATTTTCAATTTTTAGCTTTGTAAGCTTTCTTTCCTTTACTCAACTTTAGCACTTGCTGTGCATCTTTTAGAGCCTCTTTGTCACTTGATTTGAATGCTGCATTTATATCATTCAGGAGACCTTTTACAGTAGATGCTTAGTGATTCATGATTTGTTGGCTGGAAAGCAGCACACCACAATGTCCACGCAAAAGTTAATAAAGTCTTGGATGCAGTCTTTCAAAATTATCCCCATATGGTTTGCACATCATTTCCCTCTCTCATTTGGAAGCAATTATTCAGAACCATTTCAGACTCCAGACTCCTCTTCCTTATTATTCTGGTAGTCCCCGTGACCCTGTGTTTGGATTCGGCGGGTTGGAAAATGGATGGATGGATAACAAGTTGTTGTCTAATACCAAGCTTGTAGCTAGGAATAAGTTCATTCAGGTTGTGGTCAGATCTGCCCCAAGTGCCAGCAGTTTATGTTTAAAGGCATCTTTAACATTCGAATAGAGCAGGTCCTGCTTTTTGTTTCTTTGAGTGGAACAATACACAAATTGATAATAAACTGTCATAGTTCCTTCCAAAGTCACATGGTTGAAGTCACCACATATTATAACTGCTGGATCTGAGTGAGTCATCATTAAGCTGACAGAATAAACAATTTCTGCTGAGTCCCTATTTGTGGAGGGAGAAATATAAACTTTAATGAGGATGATGTAATTCATCTCCTTTGGCAAATTAGCTGGAAAATTTTAATTAGAGAAAAAAGTCATAAATACAGTATGTGTGTTTGTGTTTATATGTGTAGTGCAATTACCGTCCATCAAAAAATCTCTTTTTTAGTGCTCCTTGTGGTATCAAAGCAGGACTTGTAATTGTAGAAAAAATGGCTAACTGTAAATTGTGGAGAAGAGCTCAGAAATGTTTTTTAGGCAACAAGGTTTTTTGTTTTCTTTTTTATTTTCCAATTTTTTTCCTCTGTTATAATAGCTATCATTGTTTTCTTTTTTATTTTCCAATTTTTTTCCTCTGTTATAATAGCTATCTAGTAATATACATGCTTTACTATTTACTTTGTGTATCTTTGAAAATTTATGGTCTCACATACAGATTTTTCATCATTTGTCAATGTTTGGGTTTGACTGTTATTTTCAGTATGTTTTGTATGCTGTCTAATTGTTCAATGGATGCTTTAAACAAAATTACTCAGTATCTCTAAAAAATAGCAAAATAAATTGAACAAAAAGATCCCAAGTCTTAGAGTTTAATAGTTTATATTAGTCATTTAATAGGTTTCACACCGCTAACATTTGGTTATCTGCTGCAAAAATTCCTCTTTCATATGCAAAAAAAGTTGTAAATTATGTATGTATATACAGGTGCTGGTCATAAAATTAGAATATCATGACAAAGTTGATTTATTTCAGTAATTCCATTCAAAAAGTGAAACTTGTATATTAGATTCATTCATTACACACAGACTGATGTATTTCAAATGTTTATTTCTTTTAATTTTGATGATTATAACTGACAACTAATGAAAGCCAAATTCAGTATCTCGGAAAATTAAAATATCAATTAAGACCAATGCAAATAAAGGATTTTTAGAAATGTTGGCCAACTGAAAGGTATGAACATGAAAAGTATGAGCATGTACAGCACTCAATATTTAGTTGGGGCTCCTTTGGCTTGGATTACTGCAGCAATGCAGCGTGGCATGGAGTCGATCAGTCTGTGGCACTGCTCAGGTGTTATGAGAGCCCATGTTGCTCTGATAGTGGCCTTCAGGTCTTTTTGAATTGTTGGGTCTGGCGTATTGCATCTCCCTCTTCACAATACCCCATAGATTTCCTCAGGCGAGTTTGCTGGCCAATCAAGAAAAGGGATACCATGGTCCTTAAACCAGGTACTGGTAGCTTTGGCACTGTGTGCAGGTGCCAGGTCCTGTTGGAAAATGAAATCTGCATCTCCTTAAAGTTCGTCAGCAGCAGGAAGCATGAAGTGCTCTAAAAACTTCCTGGTAGATGGTTGCATTGACCTTGGACCTCAGAAAACACAATGGACCAACACCAGCAGATGACATGGCACCCCAAACCATCACTAACTGTGGAAACGTTACACTGGACCTCAAGCAACGTGGATTCTGTGCCTCACTTCTCTTCCTCCAGACTCTGGGACCTTAATTTCCAAAGGAAATGCAAAATTTACTTTCATCAGAGAACATAACTTTGGACCACTCAGCAGCAGTCCAGTCCTTTTTGTCTTTTTTTTTTAAATTTTTATTTATTAATTTTATTACAATCAATACATAGCAATCAAGTTTTTACAAAAAAAAGAATTATGCTAAGAACAAATCGATCCCCACCCTTGAGAGAGAGAGCAAGCCAAGCGGTGTAAAATTTAAGGCTTGTAAAAATACCTAAATCAACAAATTCTCTGTGCTTTATAAACTTATTTTAAAATATTACTGATTAGATCCTGCCATGTTTTGAAAAAAGTCTGTACAGATCCTCTAACTGAGTATTTGATTTTTCCAATTTTAAATAATATAACACATCAGTTTCCCACTGACTTAAAAGAGGAAAGTTTGGGTTCTTCCAGTTTATCAGAATAAGTCTGCGTGCCAACAGTGTAGTGAATGCAATCACAATTTGTTTGTCTTTCTCCACTTTAAGACCCTCTGGAAGAACCCCAAACACAGCTGTTAATGGGTTAGGAGGGATTGTGAGTCCAAGACTGTCTGAGAGGTAATTAAAAATTTTTGTCCAGAATAATGTTAATTTGGAGCAGGCCCAGAACATGTGACCTAGTGAGGCTGGGGCTTGGTTGCAACGTTCGCAGGTTGGATCATGCCCTGGAAACATTTTGGAGAGTTTTAGTCGAGACAGATGTGCTCGATATATAATTTTGAGTTGTATAATTGTATGCTTTGCATATGGAGCTTGAGTGAATTCTCTGCATTGCTACTTTCCACTCCTTTTCTGATATATTAATTGAGAGGTCATTTTCCCAGTGTCCTCTTGGATCTTTGAAAGGAAGGGATTGTAAAAGGATTTTATATATTGTAGAGATGGAGTCTAACTCCTTGAAATTGAGCAATATTTTTCCAGCGTGGATGAGGGTGCAAGATGAGGAAAATCTGGAAGGTTCTGTTTAACAAAGTTCCTGATTTGAAGATAGTGAAAGAAATTTGTAGCTGGAATGTTAAATTTGGAATGTAATTGTTCATAGGATGCAAAGACGTTGTCTATATAAAGATCTCTAAGCAAGTTAATTCCAAATTTTTCCAGATATTAAAACTGCATATGTTTGTGAGGTTGAAAGAGGTGGTTCTTTTGCAGGGTGCCACAGAAAGAAGCTTCTCCGTCTTAAAATGCTTTCTACATTGGTTCCAGATTCTAAGTGAGTGGAGCACAATTGGGTTATTAGTGTATTGCCGATAACGTGTGTTTATTGGAGCACAGAGCAAGGAATACAAAGAAGTACTGCAGGATTTTACTTCTATTGCGGTCCATGCCTGTGTATGTTCTTCTATTTGTGTCCAGGTTCTTATCGACTGTATATTTGCGCCAGTAATAAAACTGGAAGTTAGGTAGAGCCATGCCGCCTTCTGCCTTTTGTCTTTGTAGGGTCGCTCTTTTGATGCGTGGATGTTTAGAATTCCAAATAAATGAGGTTATTGTTGAATCTAATTGCTTAAAGAACGATTTATTAATGTATATTGGTATGTTTTGAAATAAAAAGGAGCTTAGGAAGAATATTCATCTTAACAGTGTTAATTCTTCCAGCTAGTGTGAGATGAAGGGTTGACCATCTATGCAAGTCTTGTTTAATTTTTTCCATGCAGACGATAAATTTTGTTGATAAAGAGCTTTATGTTTACTTGTGATGTTTACCCCGAGGTATTTAAACTGTTCTGCAATGATAAAAGGAAGGGTGTCTAATCTAATATTATATGCTTGAATTCACGGAAAGAGTACACTTTTATTCAGATTAATTCTGAGACCAGAGAGCTTTTGAAATTCTGTGAGTGCTGCTAAGACTGCAGGCACAGAATTTTCTGGGTCCGATATATACAGTACCATGTCATCTGCATATAATGAGATTTTCTGTTCCAGTCCTTCTCTGCTAATCCCCTTTATCTGATCAGTATTTCGACAATGTATTGCCAGTGGTTCAATGGCAATTGCAAACAGCAGTGGTGACAAAGGGCATCCTTGTCTTGTGCCACGTTCTAGTTTAAAGTAGTCTGAGCAAATGTTATTGATGCAAACTGAAGCTTCTGGGTTAGTATACAGTAATTTAATCCATGCACAAATGTTGGGCCAAACCCAAACTTCTCCAAAATAGTAAAAGGTATTTCCATTCAATCATGTCGAATGCTTTTCTGCATCCAATGATAATAATATTTCTGGGGTGTTTGATTTAGTTGGTGAGTATATTACATTAAACAGGCGTCGAAGATTTGAAGATAAGTGTCGGCCCCTAATAAATCCAGTTTGGTCTTGTGATATTACTGAGGGGAGCACTTTCTCCATCCTTCTAGCTATGATTTTAGAGAGTATTTTAACGTCGTTATTCAGAAGTGAAATTGGTCTGTATGATGCACATTGTAATAAGTCCTTATTTTGTTTTGGAAAGACAGTGATTAGTGCTTGGCGAAAGGTTTGTGGAAGAGATTGGTTATCTCTGGCTTCTGTAAATGTTGCTAATAGGAGGGAGCTAGCTGAGCGGAGAATTTCTTGTAAAACTCTGCAGGGTAGCCGTCAGGGCCTGCTGCTTTTCCACCTTGGAGTGACTTTATAGCATCCAGTAATTCTGATAATGACAGAGGTTTATCGAGTTCCTCCACACTAAAAGCGTCAATTTGTGGTATCTGTAATTTATCCAGAAATGCATTAGATTGTATATTGTCTTCTTTAAACTCAGTAGTATATAGGGATTTATAGTAGTCTCTAAAAGTGTACATTATATTTTTGTGTTCGATGATTTTATCTCCGTTAGTGTTAGTAATTACGAGATTGCGTTGCGTACATCTTGCTTGTGAATTTGTTGCGCTAAAAGCTTATTAGCTTTCTCTCCATGTTCATAATAATGATGTCTGGATTTGTAAATTAGTTGTTCAGTTTCTTTAGTTGTCAAGAGGTTTAATTCTGAATGTAGAGCCTGCCTCCTCTTATGTAGAGTCTCGCTTGGTAGTCTGGCATGTTCTTCATCTATTTTAGTAATTTCGCTTTTTATCTCTGCTACTTTCTTCGCTTCGGATTTATTTCTGTGGGAAAGATATGAGATAATCTGTCCTCTTAAGAAGGCCTTAAGAGTTTCCCAGAGTATTCCTGCAGAGATCTCAGGGGATGTATTTGTCTCTAGAAAGAATTCAATTTGTTTGGATATAAATTCAGTACAATTCTCGTCAGCTAATAGAAGCGGATTGAGCGCCATCTGCGGGTGAGTGTATGGGGCTTAGTAATTTCAGCTCCAAGATCATCGGAGCATGGTCTGAAATAACAATAGCATCGTATTTACAAGATTTAATCTTAGGCAAGAAGTTATTATCTATAAAGAAGTAATCAATCCTTGAGTAGCAATGATGTACTGGTGAGTAGAAAGAATATGTTCTTGAATTTGGGTTTAAAAACCTCCAGGGATCTGATAAGTTGTGATCAGTTATAAACTTTGTAATTATCTTTGCGGTGTTAGTTGCCGTTCCCCCTGTGGAGGAAGTCTTATCTAAAAGTGGATTTAGAACACAATTAAAGTCCCCAGCCATTATAAGTTTATGAGTGTTCAGATTGGGAATGGATGCAAATAAATTTTGTATAAATTCCTTATCATCAACATTAGGTGCATAAACATTTATCAAAATCATTTTACAGTTAGATAAGTCTCCCATGACCATCACATATCTCCCTTCAGGATCCAATACTACATCTGATGCTACAAATGGTACTGTTCTATGTATGAGAATTCCCACCCCTCTAGTTTTGTCTTTAGCCCAGGTGAGACGCTTCTGACGCTGTCTCTTGTTCAAGAGTGGCTTGACACAAGGAATGTGACAGCTGAAACCCATGTCTTGCATACGTCTGTGCGTGGTGGTTCTTGAAGCACTGACTCCAGCTGCAGTCCAGTCTTTGTGAATCTCCCCCACAGTTTTGAATGGGTTTTGTTTCACAATCCTCTCCAGGGTGTGGTTATCCCTATTGCTTGTACACTTTTTTCTACCACATCTTGTCCTTCCCTTCGCCTCTCTATTAATGTGCTTGGACACAGAGCTCTGTGAACAGCCAGCCTCTTTAGCAATGACCTTTTGTGTCTTGCACTCCTTGTGCAAGGTGTCAATGGTCGTCCTTTGGACAACTGTAAAGTCAGCAGTCTTCCCCATGATTGTGTAGCCTACAGAACTAGACTGAGAGACCATTTAAAGGCTTCTGCAGGTGTTTTGAGTTAATTAGCTGATTAGAGTGTGGCACCAGGTGTCTTCAATAGTGAACCTTTTCACAATATTCTAATTTTCCGAGATACTGAATTTGGGACTTTCATTAGTTGTCAGTTATAATCATCAAAATTAAAAGAAATAAACATTTGAAATATATCAGTCTGTGTGTAATAAATAAATCTAATATACAAGTTTCACTTTGTGAATGGAATTACTGAAATAAATCAACTTTGTCATGATATTCTAATTTTATGACCAGCACCTGGTATAAAGTGCAGAATCATTATGCCTGTTATGTTGCCTTAGGGTCATATTGGATATTATTATACATAACAATAACATAATGGTCTTTTATGGATTTAAATGTACAGATTTGTGTCGTAGGGAGTATTAGTTAGATGAATGAACCAGGTTTAGTGTTGTGAAATGCACTCTGGAAAGACAGTTATACATAAAGTACAGCCTTAAAGCCACAATGGCAGAAAAATAACAACAAAAACAATCATGACACAAGCAATGTTATGCTTAGATTGTGTTAATTAAATGTTCAGTCCATATCAGTCTCTACCAGGAACACCCAAGTGAAATTCAGGAGACACACATAATGATTCCAACTATAAAAACTGTTTCTCTCTCTTTCTCTTTCTCTCTGTTAGCTGAGATACTCTGGCCATTATGTTCTTTAGGTGTTTTCAGATCATGTAGAAGTTTGGAAAATGAACAGTTACATAGGGCTGTAGTTCAAAAGTCTAAAGTTTAAACAGGTCAATGATTGTGGAGCTTCAACATATACAGCAAGCAGAGGCTGTGAGATTCTTCAAGTTTCAGGGTATTTTAATTGTTTCTATAACTTTAAGAAGATATTATTTTGGGAATATAAATTAATCAGCATTTAAATAGGAGCTTTGCCCTTTTACTAGAAAATTCTGGAAACAATTAACATGCAGCCCCTATATTAGGGGGCTAGATGTCCACATGACCATCATCATCTAATTCTTCCACATGAAACCTGAAAACCATGAGGACTAATTTAGATCATTTATGTCAGGTAGAATGCCCAGTGGGGATAGGGCAGTCTCATGGTCTCGAACCCCTGCAGATTTTTTTTTCTCCATCCCTCTGGAATTTTTTTTTCTGTCCTCCTGGCCATTGGACATTACTTTATTCTTTATTATTTAGTATTGCCTAATGTTATTTTTATATTTTTCTTTTTTCTTTCTTCATCTTGTAAAGCACTTTGAGCTTCACACTTTGTATGAAAATGTGCTAAAAAAATAAATGTTGTTGTTGTTTCTCAGCATTTCTCCAGGCAGAATCCAAGACAAACTACTTGGGCTCCTTTATTAATGACTTGCGTAATACCTCATTGTGACTGTAACTGCCAAGTCAGAAATTTTCTTAAATTTAGTTTTCTTTGTTTTTAATCATTCTGGTGTGTGTTCAGATCATAATGTGTATGTTTGTTTATTTATTTAGCTTCCATAAAAAGCTATCTATCTATCTATCTATCTATCTATCTATCTATCTATCTATCTATCTATCTATCTATCTATCTGCCAATGTGTTATCCATCTCTCTAACTTTGTCCGCTTCATAACCACCAGGAACTTTTAATAGAAATTCACCAAGCCTCTACGGTAAATTTATAAAAATCAAATTATCTTAGAGATTAAAGAGCAACTTTATGATCAAAATAGATAAAGTACAAGGCATTTTTTCATTGGCTTCTGAAAACCCCTTTTAATTGACTGCTTTATGAGTAATATAAAGTACTGCTATCTTAAAACACAGCCCCCACAGTCGAATTCAAAAAAGCTTGATAATCCGATTAAAAAGCAATTGTGTCTTGAGATTGTTCTAGTAGTATTGAAGATATCGAAAACACAAGCCTCTGCTTTGTTTGCACAAACAGAAAACATACTGTCAAAACCAAAAGTGTATAACCAAAATCTGAAGTCAAAAAATCTACCCAATGTGAATAGTTAACAACTAACTATTCACAAATCAAAGTTATCCGGTGAGAAATCAATTTAAAATGACACCTTTTATTGACTAACTAAAAAGATTATAATATGCAAGCTTTCGAGGCAACTCAGGCCCCTTCTTCATGCAAGATCTTGAATTACTTTGCCACCATCTTAAATACTAACAGTATGATGACACAATGTGTAATGGTGCCATTCCCACATGACAATGAACACAGCAACAAAAACAACACAGTCACTGTCATGAAGAATTCCTCTCTAATGATGACAAGCAACAGAAAAAACAACATTGCACTGTGATGATGTCATAATATAACATTAATATCTCATAACATCAAGAAATGCATGAATCAGATCACAGATCAGATTTTAAAAAATAAATTTATGACAACTATAAAAGAAGTAACTATGTGAAACTTACGTTCAATTCAAATTAGGCAAACACTTATGTGAGTTTTAATATCACCACCAAACTGCTTCAGTTACGTTTACTGATTCAGCTTTCTCCATAACACAGTCATAAAGAGCCATGGCTTGTCCTTGCAGTAAGGGTGCTAAGCAGATGACAATTTTGGATGAGACATTGGTCCATTGCAGATGTAAAACTGTTGTTATTTTATCTTCAGCTTTCTGATAGGTTAAACAAAAACACACATGCTTGAGGGTGCAACATTTGTTATTCATTTACTTCCTTTCTTAAAAGAGGTACAGCATGTTAGCCCTTTCAGAATATTGTCTCTGTTTTTCTCCACCCTGCACCATAAGTAAAATAGCATGTTCTGTTAAGAAAGGGAGGTGAAAAAGCTATGAAACAATACCTATAACATAAGAGAAATATCTAAAAACAAAAAAAAAACATAATTTATAACTTACTTTTAGAAGTTATTGTTATTATTTCCAGCTCTCAAAACTGAAAGTAGGGCCCCTTTCTCAAAAGAGACCTGTATGTAGACAGACTTGAAAAATATCAGTAGGCGTCACCAACAAGGTAAGCCTGACTCACAAACTCTAGAAGCAGGCTTTGTGTCCTGTGCACCCCAAAAGGACCTCATCTGTATACAAGTAGGAAATTCCAAGCCCAAAATGTCAAAATCAAATAAATTAAAAATTGTAATATCAACAGAACTTTGAAACAGTAAACAAGATGAAGAAAATGAATGGAGAGATGCCCAAGGGCCAAACCAAAAGATAGAAAACCCAAATCCACAATTCCAAAAACAATTAACTAACAGAATTATCATACAATAATAATACCAAACAATTAATAAACAAGGCAATGTTCACTTAAAAGTACAATACAGGAAGAAAGAAAACAAAAACATTTTAAATAAAACGAAACATGAAAAACACAAAATAAACAGATACAAGGCACTAGGACCACAGGTGCAGACTTGGCCAAAACATAGGTTATTCTAAATAACAATCCCCTATACAGGACACATTCTCCATCAACAGAAAAATCAATTTAACATATATACCTCTTTGGTGGAAATGAAATAGGGGTATCTACAGAAAACCCACACAAATAGGAAGAAAATGTGCAAACTCCATATAAACAGTTGCCCAGATGGAAATGCTGGTTTCTGGAGCTCTGAACCAGTAGTGGTAATCACATACTAACAACACCACCTTTAAAAACATATTAACAGATTCTTTTCAGTCTGATCACCAGCTTTTGAAGTATTTTTCTAGCTAATCTTCTCTGTCCAAGCCTAAAATTATCCTGGTCATGACCTAGTGTTGTGAGGGTCAAGTTAGCACTTTCACACTGAAGCTTGAACAAGTAGCTCAGACCTTGGGTCAAAAAGCTAGCCTACAAAAGAAAAATGTAGTATTATGGAAACCACTCTTTGCACTCTTCTGACATTATCTAGTCTTCAGCTTTGACCAGAGTTTTCAGAAATGTTTGTTTCACACGCTTCTGTGACATGAATTGTCTGATTGATAAGCCAGTCATTGCTAAACATGAGAAGCCTCCAATTAAATTATATGTGTTGCAACCTCCCTACCCAAGACTTTGCATTTCAGTGGAAAGAACTTGAAGCAATGTTTGGTATATAATGAACAAAAGAAATAAACATCTATTGAGGGTACTACAATTCCAATACTGTGATTAGTCATGAGCCTAAAATAAATGTTTAAGAACTGTTAAGATAACATCTGACATATCCTTTAGCATAATGCACATATTATTATATTTATTATATTATATTATATTATATTATATTATATTATATTAAATTATATTATCAATCTTAGCTCCTTTTGTTTCACTGGTTCCAGATGAAGTGATATACTGAAGGATAATATAAATATGTTTTTAACATAACAAATATTTAAAATTATGTCTCATAAAGTAACTGCTAGAGTAAAAAATACTATTGCAAAGGATGTAAAATCTGTAAATCTAGTTGGAGGAAATATACCCTATATGCAACTCATATTTGTTTGACATAACCTAATGTCTATTGTGTGTTCTGTGATAAATGAGACAAGATTCATTCAATGAGGTTATGTACTTCTTCATAACAAAGTTGACCCTTAGCTCAAGTCTGTCTGCACTCGACACTGACACCCACTATAAAGATGTGTGTTACTTTAACAAACCATAGGCTGTAAACTAGATCTGTTCTCTGCTTAGATTATGATTATATATTTGGCTGATGCCTTCATCCAAAGTGAATAGCAAGATAAGCACTTATTGCAGTTTGTGGAAACATAAATACAGCACATGAAGTGAATTGCTCAGGGTCAAACAATTAGTCCAAGACGGTAATTGAGCTGCCAGCTTTGTGGTTTAATGGGGAGAGCCTTATCCATTACATCGCACTGTCTGCTCTGTGCTGCTACATCTTAAATGCAAAGCAAGGTAACACCTTTAGTCCCTATTTACAATCTGTGGTATAACCACTGTAACTTATTAAGTTTATCACATAGAAAATCACCCGAAAAATCCCGGACCATCGAGAAATGTGAGAACTGACGACATGAAAAATCATCTTTGCGTCGAACTGGAATCATCCCCGCATAAATCAAAGTCATCCAGACAATCTGGATTTGTATAATTAGATCTGGACCACCCTGTATATATACCAAGAATATATATCAACATGTCATACACCAAGAAACTGTTTTTGCATCACTTTGTAAAGTTAACAAAGACTTAGTGCTCCCAGCTTAAGTCACACCTTTTTTTACACTACTTGTGCAGTCTATAAGCTTGACATTAATCAGTCATACATAATTTTGAAGTGTAACTGGGGCAAACATGTTAGATGAAAAAAAAATCTAAACCTCATCAGGTGAAAAATAAACAGTCAAAACAGGACTAAGCAACCACAACAAGTACAAAACACTCCACTCCATATCAATGGCTCCCCTGTCCAGACAGCTATCAGCTGTACAACAACAACAACAACAACATTTATTTAAATAGCACATTTTCATACAAACAGTAGCTCAAAGTGCTTTACATATTAAAGAATAGAAAATTGAAAGACACAATTATAAAACAAAATAAATCAACATTAACATCGAATAAGAGTAAGGTTCAATGGCCAGGGGGGACAGAAAAAACAAAAAAAAAAAACTCCAGACGGCTGGAGAAAAAAATAATATAGGTTCCTAGATGCCCTGATCACCAACTGCTTTTCGTGGTCAGTCAACACCACCTGTATACTCAAAAAGACTCAGCAAAGGCTGTTTTTCCTGAGTAAGCAAAAGAGCTTTGGGGTGGTAATTAAAACTCTAGTGAACTTTTCCCACTGCACTTTTGAAAGTATTCTGACTGGATACATCATAACATGGTTTAGTAACATGACTTGTCAGGATCACAACCTCCTCCAAAACACTATCTGACAGCTTTTAAAATCATTGGGAATGACCTTCCATAGCTTCATGCCACCTGCCCTACCAGATGCCTGAGGAGAGCTGAATCCATCATCTTTTATGATAGCCATCCAGTTCATCTCCTGTTTTTACTTCTGCCTTATGGGAAGCACTACCAGTGCTTCACCACTTGCTCCACCCACATCAGAGTCAGCTTCTCCCCCAGACAGTAAGATCTCTGAACTTCCAATAACCTGATCCTACCTGCCCTGAACTGTACCCACCTGTAGGTTTACAGTATGTGTAATTGTAATGTACGTTACTTTTTTAACTTATTTTGTTTATCTTCTGCTACTCTTATTTATTTACTGTATTTTTTTATACATTACCTCAGCTGTAGCACATACATTTCACTATGCTCTTGCAGTGTATATGACAATAAAGATCTCTGATCTCTCTAATCTTATCTACACTTTCAGATAGTTGAATTAACAATAACCAGAATCTGCTCTGAAGTATTCTTTGCACTTCCATACTATTACTGGATTCTGGCACATTTTGGATATTTCATGAAACAAAGATATCTATTTGTCTTTATTTTATGCAGTCTCTTCCATGATGGGAACTTTCACAGGGTGTTTAGGAAAGTTTTCTACACAATAAGAATTAATCAGTAAACTCTGAAGAAAGAATTTTAATTAACTGTTTAAAGGCATAATGTTTCAGCTCTTCAGGTTCATTCATGTTCAGTTTAGTATGCTGTTGTCTCATTGCATTCTTGCTTCATTCATATTATAACTTTGTGTGATTATATTCAATGTGGTGTTTAACAATAAATTTTGAATGCCTCAGAATTAAGTTTTAATAGCTGTCATAGAAACAAATGTGTTCAACAGAAATTAATGTATTAGACAACATGAGAAAAGGCATCTTTTCTAAAAAGCTCTGTATTTCAGTTAAAAATTGTCCTCATTAGATATGTTTTTCATGGTTTTAGATTACATTTTTGGTAGATCTTTCTATGCACTTTCAGAAGGCTGATTTTGACATATGCTTAATAAGAAATGCATGAATAAACCTGAAGGACTTCAAGAAATCCCATGTTGAGAATTTTAGCTGGCATTGTAATTGAGTTTTGATGAGACCGTTGAGAAAGCGATTCTGCTTCCATGAGTTATCCCATCTCCATCACTGAATCTTGTTGCTAAATCTTTGTGCTCTTTCCAAATCTGAAATTGCCTGAAGGTTATAGGCTGCTGACAAAAGTTTATTTTCCTGAAAGAATGTTTAGTTGCCCTGAGAACGAGAAAAAAAGACAGCTGGGAGTTGTATATGATTCAATTCAGTGTATTATCCCTCAAAGCTAATCTCACCCTGGCTTAGGGTCTTACAGCTAGCAGCCTGTGAAAAGATGAGTGAAAAGTTAAATATTCTTTCAAATGTAAAACTGCTGGAATGAATTGGGTGCGGAATTCAGTTAAAGTGGGATTTGGATAAGATTCTCAACATGTGCAAAGGGAGGTGCAGACCTATCTCATTAACAGCTTAACTCGGCAAGTGCGGGTAAAGCAGCCTGTTGTTAATAAACTGGACGCTGTACATAAAAAAAGAATTGCATATTAATGAGTTTAAATACAAGTGGACTCGGTTCTTTTTGCTTTGTTTTTCTTTCCAGTTTTCCATTGTTGAGCATGTATAAAAAATTCAAGCGTAATATATTACTTTTTGACCTATAATTTTTAATTGCCTTAACCAAAGCTCCAGTAATACAGTCTATAAAACAGTAAGCATAGCTTGTGTTTTGGGTAATATATATAAATCATATTATTTTTTGTGGAATATATTTATATATATATATATATATTTTCTTTCAGAAAAGGTCATTAACTTCAATTAGAAACTATCACAAAAGAGCTTTGATACGTATTTTCTATTTCTTATATTACTCAATATAAATACTTCCATGTATCATGTCTTTTTCTGTGGTATTGAGTTAAATAGATTTGATTCAGTATCACACTATTCTTCAGTCCAAATATAAATATAAAATAAGGTTTCCAAATTTTGTAATGGTATAAAACAGTAATAGTCTGTCTAATGCTTGCAAAATTAATTTTGTAACATTAAACAACAATAAGTCCATTGAACCTGCTCATGAGTTAGTAAACTAAATTAGTAAAGTACTTTGTTTTTCCTTTCTCAAACTTCAAGAAGCATACTGCAGCAATTTGCCTCCCTTTTAAATTAGTATCAGGGCCATTTTGGGCTTTCTGACAACAAATAATCTTTCCTTTGTTTTGCATACATTTCTGTGTCTCTTAAACATATTTTATGTATGTACAGTAACTTAAAGAGAAAAAGGTTGATTGCACAAAATAAATATATTCCAATGAAAGAAAAATGGAAATTGCAAGAAATTTTCTAAATGGAGAAATATAGATGTTACTAACACACAGGCTAGTAAGAACTAGAGAAATAAACAGAAAGCAAAATTTAAAAAGAAACCCATTACATATTCTTCAAAAGTAACAGCCCTCTGAAGACATGCAAAAAAAAAGAGGCTAGGTATGATACAAAATGCCCTTTTTTCACAATTCAGATTTGTATTCCTAGGAAAATGATGTGAGTTTCTAAATCATTTTACATATGAGAAAAATCATAGGTGCAAGATGACAGAAGTGTTTTTTGCTTATTTTGTCAAACATACAAGAAAGGAGTCTACCTTTTTGAATGATCAGAAATCTATTATTTTCATTAAATGAGCACTTCAGCCTGAATTCAAGTGAAGCTATTCCATGTTTGAAGTTTAGTGTTGGGGATAGGAAACAGGAAGAAAATATTTCACAATAAGTGAATGCATTAAAAAAGAAAATTTGGTTGAAGAAATGTTAACAGACAAACTACGGTTTTTAGAAGAAATTGACTTATGCAAAGACAAAAATAAAAACAATAGTAACTTTAGAAAAAAAAAAGTTAAAATTGGTTATGATCATCCATATCTAGAACAGCCCTTTAGTCCTCCCAGTCTAATTTTCCAGCAAGTCTGTAAATGCACTTCACTATAAGTTACGGTACATTTGATGTGCCAGTTTCAATCTTAGGACCACCAGATTTTGCCTGGGGTTCATTATGACATATGCTATTCAAATCTTGTAAAATTAAAAGGATTTTAAGCAACATATCCACATGGCATTCTTACTTACCTATCTTTAACAAACATGTGTTATCTTTAAGTGGTTGTCCAAGCTTTTTGTTTGCCTGCATGCAGCATAGTATCAGTGCATTGGGTGATCTGTTTTGGGATTCACACCTCTAATCATTTCAAAATTTTCAGTCTTGGCTTGGAATTCTTTCTTCCACTCACTGGAGTAGCTGTAGTTTCATTTAATGATAAGGGCCTTTGGTGTCTTACTTATATTATCTTTACCCTCTCTTGCTATATCCTTTTCTTTTTTAGAACGCTTGTCTTTGTTCTCTATTTGTAGTTATGTAAGGCTTAATTTAAACCTGTACCCCCTGTGTCTCAGTGGTCTCAGGATCTTGTATTATCCTCTCCTCTTTCTCAGGAGAATCCTTGGGTACTGCTTGTTAGACTTTGTGTTGAATGAGCGGATGTTCATGTAGTCCCGAATGAGGCACATTATCTACATTGTGAGTGAGCATCAGTTACAGCACGTGCTGTGATTTCCTGAGGGTGATCCAGCTTGCAGGATGCTCACTGACCTGATTGTCTGGACCAGACCAAGGGGACACCCACGTAACATTATTATTTCTTAAACCAACCACCATAAGCAACATTTAACAGGGTCTCAGCCCCCTCTGTCAGTTTTGCCTGCATGACATCTCATGTAATTTCATGCACATATTTTGCTCTTATCCTACTATTGTAGCTTTCCGGTCTGTAATGTCCCGTTCTTTTATCAGTTAATATTGCCCGCTTGCCAGATATTCTTGTACTCTTAGACCTTTCAGACCTCACGATCTCTATGCACCAGCATAAATTGTTATGTTTAGACACAGTAGTTACTAAACATCTTCTTGCTTCTAGATGGAACATCACAGACGAGACTATACCATGAAGAACTAGCTGTCAACCTTTTATAATCTGAATCTTTTGGAGCTATGTGCGTCACAAGTTAATGGAACATTCAGCATTTCCACTCATGATGGGGATTCTGCTCCTTCCAAATTTAAATCTTTTATGAGCAGAGACTAGTGATGCAGTTGTTCCCTGCGTTGGGTATAGTGGTGTGATTGGTTGGCACTGCTGCAGTTCAATTTGGTATGGTTTAGAACGTAGCCCTTATAGGACCACCATTTGAGTTTATTTCACATAGTAATTACTTATTGTTGTGCAGGATGAATTCTTTATGATTTTAATTTTAAAATTTTACAAAAAAGACTTTTAAAATTGTAAAAGTAGGCATGAAGCACATTTTTGCACAAGGATAATCAGTATGACTTGAGAAATGCTTAAAATGCTCAAGGAAACATCTGTCCACCTGTCCATTTTTTAATCAACAAAGTCATTTCAGTTGTTTATTTTCTCATTTTTAAACTTCCCTTAGGCTTTGTTCATTTAGGATGTGTTCTTGAGTTTATTATTATATCTTCCATAGTGTTTATGTGTTTATCTCCTTTAAACTCTTTGCTTGCGTTTTTTTTCTTTGTTTAAGCATAGTGATTGCTATTGTCCCTTTTATTTCCTTATCTTTATGAAAATGATTTTTTCCTTTATTAATTTGGAACATCTCCCTCCTGAATGATTGCAATTATAGATTATTCATATTTTGTATGTTATCTTTGTTTAGTATAATTGAATTAATTATTAAACTAATCAAAGTATATTTTTGTAACATTTTAAGTTTAGGAATTTTTGTTATGGTTTTGTAACTTTACATTTGAGGATAAATCATAAAAGTACAAAGTAAACTTTTGATGAAAAAATTTTCAGAATTCAGTAACTGAAGGACATGTAGATTTCTTTTTTTTTTCCTTTATTAATTTTATTGCAATCCAAACAAATCAATCAAGTTTTTACAAAAAGAAGAATTGAGTTAAGAACAGATCGATCCCCACCCTGAGAGAGAGCAAGCCAAACGGCGTGAAATTTAAGGCTTGTAAACATACCTAAATAATAAATTCTCTGTGCTTTATGAGCTTATTTTAAAATATTACTGATTAGATCCTGCCATGTTTTGAAAAGAGTCTGTACGGATCCTCTAACTGAGTATTTGATTTTTTCCAATTTCAAATAGTATAACACATCGGTTTCCCACTGACTTAAAAGAGGAGAGTTTGGGTTCTTCCAGTTTATCAGAATAAGTCTGCGTGCCAACAGTGTAGTGAATGCAATCACAATTTGTTTGTCTTTCTCCACTTTAAACCCCTCTGGAAGAACCCCAAACACAGCTGTTAATAGGTTAGGAGGGATTGTGAGACCAAGGCTGTCTGAAAGGTAATTAAAAATTTTTGTCCAGAATAATGTTAATTTGGTGCAGGCCCAGAACATGTGACCCAGTGAGGCTGGGACTAGGTTGCAGTGTTCGCAGGTTGGATCATGCCCTGGAAAAATTTAGAGAGTTTTAGTCGAGACAGATGTGCTCGATATATAATTTTGCGTTGTATAATTGTATGCTTTGCGCATATGGAGCTTGAGTGAATTCTCTGCATTGCTGCATTCCACTCCTTTTCTGATATATTAATTGAGAGATCTTTTCCCAGTGTCCTCTTGGATCTTTGAAAGGAAGGGATTGTAAAATGATTTTATATATTGTAGAGATGGTGTCTAAGTCCTTGAGATTGAGCAATATTTTTTCCAGCATGGATGAGGGTGCAAGATGAGGAAAATCTGGAAGGTTCTGTTTAACAAAGTTCCTGATTTGAAGATAGTGAAAGAAATGTGTAGCTGGAATGTTAAATTTGGAATGTAATTGTTCATAGGATGCAAAGACGTCTATATAAAGATCTCTAAGCAAGTTAATTCCAAATTTTTTCCAGATATTAAAAACTGCATATGTTTGTGAAGGTTGAAAGAGGTGGTTCTTTTGCAGAGGTGCCACAGATAGAAGCTTCTCCATCTTAAAATGCTTTCTACATTGGTTCCAGATTCTAAGTGAGTGGAGCACAATTGGGTTATTAGTATATTGCCAATAATGTGTGTTTATTGGAGCACAGAGCAAGGAATACAAAGAAGTACTGCAGGATTTTACTTCTATTGCGGACCAAGCCTGTGTATGTTCTTCTATTTGTGTCCAGGTTCTTATCGCCTGTATATTTGCCCAGTAATAAAACTGGAAGTTAGGTAGAGCCATGCCACCTTCTGCCTTTTGTCTTTGTAGGATCGCTCTTTTGATGCGTGGATGTTTTGAATTCCAAATAAATGAGGTTATTGTTGAATCTAATTGCCTAAAGAATGATTTATTAATGTATATTGGAATGTTTTGAAATAAAAAAGGAGCTTAGGAAGAATATTCATCTTAACAGTGTTAATTCTTCCAGCTAGTGTGAGATGAAGGGTTGACCATCTATGCAAGTCTTGTTTAATTTTTTCCATGCAGACGGTAAAATTTTGTTGATAAAGAGCTTTATGTTTACTTGTGATGTTTGCCCTTAGGTATTTAAACTGTTCTGCAATGATAAAAGGTAGGGTGTCTAATCTAATATTATATGCTTGAGAATTCACTGGAAAGAGTACACTTTTATTCAGATTAATTCTGAGACCAGAGATCTTTTGAAATTCTGTGAGTGCTGCTAAGACTGCAGGCACAGAATTTTCTGGGTCCTATATATACAGTACCATATCATCTGCATATAATGAAATTTTCTGTTCCAGTCCTTCTCTGCTAATCCCCTTTATCTGATCAGTATTTCGACAATGTATTGCCAGTGGTTCAATGGCAATTGCAAACAGATGCGGTGACAAGGGGCATCCTTGTCTAGTACCACAATCTTGTTTAAAGTAGTCTGAGCAAATGTTGATGCAAACTGAAGCTTCTGGGTTAGTATACAGTAATTTAATCCAAACTTCTCCAATGTAGTAAAAAGGTATTTCCATTCAATCATGTTGAATGCTTTTTCTGCATCCAATGATAATAATATTTCTGGGGTGTTTGATTTAGTTGGTGAGTATATTACATTAAACAGGCGTTGAAAATAAGTGTCAGCCCCTAATAAATCCAGTTTGGTCTTGTGATATTACTGAGGTGAGCACTTTCTCCATCCTTCTAGCTATGATTTTAGAGAGTATTTTAATGTTGTTATTCAGAAGTGAAATTGGTCTGTATGATGCACATTGTAATAAGTCCTTATTTTGTTTTGGAAAAAAGTGATTAGTGCTTGAAAGGTTTGAGGAAGAGATTGGTTATCTCTGGCTTCTGTAAATGTTGCTAATAGGAGGGGAGCTAGCTGAGCGGAGAATTTCTTGTAAAATTCTGCAGGGTAGCCATCAGGGCCTGCTGCTTTCCCGCCTTGGAGTGACTTTATAGCATCTAGTAATTCTGATAACGCCAGAGGTTTATCAAGTTCCTCCACACTAAAAGTGTCTATTTGTGGTATCTGTAATGTATCCAGAAATGCATTAGATTGTGTATTGTCTTCTTTAAACTCAGTAGTATATAGGGATTTATAGTAGTCTCTGAAAGTGTGCATTATATTTTTGTGGTCGACGATTTTATCTCTGTTCGCGTTGGTGATTACTGAGATTGCGTTGCACTTCTTGCTTGTGAATTTGTTGAGCTAAAAGCTTATTAGCTTTCTCTCCATGTTCATAGTAATGATGTCTGGATTTGTAAATTAGTTGTTCAGTTTCTTTAGTTGTCAAGAGGTTTAATTCTGAATGTAGAGCCTGCCTTTTCCTATGTAGAGTCTCGCTTGGTAGTCTGGCATGTTCTTCATCTATTTTAGTAATTTCGCTTTTATCTCTGCTACTTTTTTGGCTTCGGATTTATTTCTGTGGGAAAGATATGAGATAATCTGTCCTCTTAAGAAGGCCTTAAGAGTTTCCCAGAGTATTCCTGCAGAGATCTCGGGGGATGTATTTGTCTCTAGAAAGAATTTGATTTGTTTGGATATAAATTCCGTACAATTCTCGTCAGCTAATAGAAGTGGGTTGAGCCATCTGCGGGTGAGTGTATGGGGCTTAGTAATTTTAGCTCCAAGATCATAGGTGCATGGTCAGAAATAACAATAGCATCGTATTTGCAAGATTTAATCATAGGCAAGAAGTTATTGTCTATAAAGAAGTAATCAATCCTTGAGTAGCAATGATGTACTGGTGAGTAGAAAGAATATGTTCTTGAATTTGGGTTTAAAAACCTTCAGGGGTCTGATAAGTTGTGATCAGTTATAAACTTTGTAATTATCTTTGCAGTGTTAGATGACGTTCACCCTGTGGAAGAAGTTCTATCTAAAAGTGGATTTAGAACACAATTAAAGTCCCCAGCCATTATAATTTTATGAGTGTTCAGATTGGGAATGGATGCAAATAAATTTTGTATAAATTCCTTATCATCAACATTAGGTGCATAAACATTTATCAAAATCATTTTACAGTTAGATAAGTCTCCCATGACCATTACATATCTCCCTTCAGGATCCAATACTACATCTGATGCTACAAATGGTACTGTTCTATGTATGAGAATTCCCACACCTCTAGTTTTCTTTGTAAAACTAGAATGGAACATTTGGCCAGTCCAGTCTTTTTGCAGTCGGAACTGATCCTTGCTTAGTAAGTGGGTCTCCTGTAAAAATACTATTTTAGCATTTAGACCTGTTAGGTGAGAGAGTACTTTCTTTCTCTTTAATTCGTGATTCAGGCCTTTAACATTCCAGCTCACGAAGTTAACTGTCCCATCATGGAGACACTGATTCTGAGTTTTTGATGTCATTTTATAGTCTTAACTGGAAGTGAGACAGCTTCAGCCTTAATTTCCTATTTTCCCTAGAGTTGTTGTCATGCAGCTTATTATTATGTTGGTAGTTATAATTATAAAGATTAAGAGGATAGATTAGGTATAGATCAAGCCTGCTCTCTTTCTCTCCCCCCCTTAACCCGCCACCCTCCCTTTTTGCCTCCCCAAGTGAGGCTAGAACACACTTCACACAGACCCAGTCCTTCACAAGCCCCCACGCAGCGGCGTTTTAGGGTTAAAAGATAGAGATATCTATTACCAATATAGTCTAAAAAAAATTATGCACTTAAAATATATATAGTCTTCAGCAATCTTAGTGCATTAAGATAATACACCCAGATAATAAACCCGGGGGATGGTGTTAAAAATTTGTCCAGAATAAGCATAATAAGTCTTAATGCAATAATAGCAATAACAATAAACCAAGGGTATGATGTTGAACAGTCTCGTTTAGGGTAGAGATGAAATAATTAGCTAAAAAAAAAAAGGAAAACAAGAAAAAAAAAAACGTAATTTAGCACAATAAAACATAAACAAATAGCACCCTAGTAATACTAAGTAATAATGAGAATATATGATGATAAAAATCTGTATTTTAAACAAATAGATCAGACAGTAGATTATTAATCCTTGCTATATCATTAACGGCAATGACTCACTATTATGTATCTGAATAGTCTCGGGATCAGCTTTCTTAATTCTTTTTCTGCTTCTTTCTTACCGTAACCGCTGTTTAATGTTGTAGAAGGCTATGCGTTTAGTAGCTGTTGCTGGAGAGAAGTCAGGGAAGATATGAATGTGGTTATTTTCATATATAATATCTAAGGAGTGCCATCACCTCTAGCTTAAATGATAATCTTTCAAAGCGATTAATAAAAGATATGGGTCTAACAGTGTTTGATCCACGTACGTGGTAAGCCGCTGCTATCTCAGATTCTGCTTTAAAGTCGTCCCTGATTATTTTAGAAAAAAGTTCAGCTGTGAATTTCACAGGGTTTGGACTTTCTCGATTCTCAGGAAGACCTTCAATTCTGACATTATACCTTCTGCTTCCATCTTCCAAAGCAGCCAATCTGTCTCCGAGTTTTTTGCATTCGGAGCTGACATTTACTGCTTTTTCTTCAGCACTGGCAGCTAAATTTTCGGCTATTTCAATCCGAGTCATGAATGTCTCCTTGAGATCCTCCAATTGATCAGTAAGCATGCTCAGTTTAACCGAGTTTTCCTGAATGTTCTCTTCAATTTTACCCAGCACCTGTCACAGCTCAAGTTGCATCTCCTGTTGCAGCCTTTCATTTGCCTGTTGCAGCCTTTTATTTGCCTGTTGCAGTTCCTGTCGCAGCTGTTCATTTGCCTGTTTTAACTCCTGTCTCACCTCCTGTCTCAGTTTCTCATTTGCCTTTACCCTTGCCTTCTCATTTGCCTTCTCGCTTTTCTTTATTTCTTGCATGAGCTCAGCGAACATCACCTGCAGTTTAGACATTTCAATTGTGCTTTCTTGTACCATAGATGAAGCGGCCGGCTCTACTGTAGCCGGTGTCCCCGCTGCTCCCGGCTCGCGTGGGGTAATTGAAGCCATGGACTACAAGGCCTTTTCCAGTTTCAGGTGATCTTCTCCGATTGGCGAGCCATCGAGATCTGCATTCACGATCGTACATTCGCTCCCCTTTTCGCTCTCAGCCGGCGACGATGTAGCGGACCATGGTCCCGAGGAGTCTGTAATTTCATCCATCTGATCCAGGACTGTCTCTGAAAGGCCGTATCTTGAACTAGGGCTTGCTGATCTTAGCTTGGGTGTAGCTTTAGTTTTCGATTCTTTCGGACCCCCTTTCTTGTTGGCCATGTTTATATATGCTTACATATACTGTAGCAGTCCCTCTCGGGTTGAATAAATACAGGATATCTCAGGATAATAAGCAAATAATATGAAAAATAACACCGCTGCTAGCGGAGCTCGCATTGGACGAGACCAATTCAACCAATGCAGATTTCAACCAGAAGGTTGTGAAGTAACTATAATGAACAAAACATGGTGGGTTGTAAATTTGTCAGATCGACCAAAATTCATAAGGGTGAAACTGATAAAATAGAAATTAAAAAAGTATGTTTCTTTAATTACTCATAAAATATTTTGTTCTTATAAGGCTCTTCCTCTAAGAATAGTTTCCAGCCATGCTAATTTTCACACAACAAGCTATGCAACTTGCTCATCCTATAGCAATTTTCTTGTTATACTACTTACAAAACAGATTGATCATGGGCAAATTGTATATTCAGAATTAAAGATGTTAAAATATAACATGTTATTTGATTTCAAAGTACATGTAATTACATCCAATGAAACTAAAGGTAAGAATCATGCACACTGGTCCTATGTCTCCTCATTTAGTGTTAAGAACAGATTTATTAAACTACTACACGTTTATCAGTTGTTCTAATTCCAGTATTCTAATGCAGAAATACAAACTGAAAGTGAGTAAAAGAAAATTAAGCAGCATCTACACAGTCTAAAACATTGCTGCAGTAAGAAGTTTTAGTTTTGATAAAAGAAAGGACCTTATACTGTTATCTAACATGTCACTTCTTGAACAGGAACTGTTCTTCTCCAAGAAGTTTAATCAAGTATATAAAAAACCCACATAGGTTTATTGGTTTTGTCTCCCTTCAGCAAAAAAAATGTAAAATTGTATTCAAGACACAAAGTACCATGAAACAAACATGCATTTTTTCAGTTTCCAGTCACTGAATTAAGATGAAACATGCTGCCCTTGTCCAGGCACTTTTAATCACCCTAGTAACAGATGTTTAAGTAAGTAAATGAAGATCGCATTTCCTCTCGAGCAATGGTTCTTGGTGTGTTTTGGATTAAGGGCCACTCTACTGAAGTCAAAGATACACTACCCCATATTGCCAACAGTCACTTTTTTGTGTAAATTCCAAGTTACAAATATTACTTATTATATCATTTATTGTACTACAAGTACTAAGATTCAAATCTAAATTGCTGAGTTGTCTTCCAAAGTCTTGGTTTTCTGGCACTGATGTATTATAACTCCTCAGCCTTGAAGACAGTGCATAAACAGACAGGCTGACAGCACTGACGCAGCAGAGGTGGCACATTGTCTATGCCGGGATGGGCTCACCAGCTAATGTCAATATGAATTTAAAACAGGGAACTGCATGGTAATGAAGACTGAGTGGATGCAAGGGAGACTGCAAGTTTGAAGAAGTAACAAAAGAGAGAGACAGAGAAGGGAGGGAGCGGAGGTTGAATGCACTACTCATGTGCACACAGTATAAGTAAATTTAATGTTTGTAGCACTCTAAATCTTTCACTATACTGATTGCTAAAATCAAGCAGAAGTAGTGTAGAAAGTTGTGGAATTAAAGAAAAAGTTTTTATTGTCGGCAGTAAAGTAGGACGGGGCACTCTGCTGTACAGTGGTATTCTACTGGTTGTTTCAGAAACCTTTCCCATGTTCCATCCACCCATCCATTATCCAACCCACTATATCCTAACTACAGGGTCACAGGGGTCTGCTGGAGCCAATCCCAGCCCACACAGGGCGCAAGGCAGGAAATAAACCCCGGGCAGGGTGCCAGCCCACTGCAGCCTCCCCATGTTTCCTCACAAAAAAGGAAGTTAATTTTGGAGTGTTGAGGTTAATCTGTAGCCTGAGTGTTCTAAGTAAATAAATAAATAACATAAGTACATAAAAGACCAATGTATCTGGGCAATTTAGATATCAGTCTGAGAATTGCCGCTCTAGATTAAGTGTGTGAACCCTAAGAGGAAGCACAAACAGATAAATCATAACATATACGTGTGCATTTTGGAGTTTAAAGGTATTTATCTGTAGTTCAGGTAGTAAATATATGTTAAAGTAATTCAGGTTTTTAGTTAATGAAGGAATTATCTTGAAATTTGCAGGGACTTTTTATGTGAAATACATGATCTATAATTGTTGCACACACTTTGTTTTAGAGCAACAGCCTGTGTTTCATACATCCATTTTCAGCCTTTACCATCCTTTTCTACTGAGTTCACACCTCTTTCACTCAACCTCAGCTCAAATCTCATGACCTTTCTTTTATGACAGGAAATCCCTACTCTGTCCAGTATTTTGATTTACAGACTTTCAATTTTAAGTTTTATTCAACATACTATAAATCACAAGTATAGATGAATTGTTACTGGTCCTTAGTCACACCTTAACAAATGCTAAAAGAAGAAGGTGACATAATAAATAGTAAAAATACAATATGTACACCCAAATACACATAATGTTCTTTACAACAAATTTTAAATCCGTAGGACAAGTAGCCAAAAACATCTAGTAGTGCTACATCATTAATAATGACTCATGAATGAGTCTTGGTCCACCGAGTCTGCTGATGATGATTAAGGTGCAGTATGCTATTCCTGGATCTCCTTCTATGTCTGTTTGGATGTAGTAACTCTATTTTGGTGGCTAATTCATATTTTGGTAATTTCTGTCCTGTGGTATCACTCCAGGTTCACTGTGTGGTCACTTCTGTTTATCATCTACAGGTTGTCACAGTTGCCACAGTGAATTACCAATAGAAAGTATTATGTAGTGTTACATTTGTTTGCTGATTATATCCAGCTTTATTCAAAGGTTAGTTCTAGGCACACATTGATGAGTGGCAAGCTTACTGCCTACCTAATAACATCCTACAGATGAAGATTACCAAAATAGTCCTGTTTCCTCATGGGACCGACTTCTCAGCTCAAAAAGCATGGCTCTTCACTGAACCTCAATTCTTATGAACTCATACAGTTGTCTTCTTTTGCCAGACTTATTTTAAGCATTTTGGCATTTAAATATTTCTGTACAGGACCATTAAAAACTTTTTTCCAACACCTAAGAAACACTGACAGAGTCAAATTTGTTCGTCCTCTGAGCAGAATTATTTTTTCCATTGTCTACCTATGCAAGGTATGAATAGATAACAAAACATAATCTCATGTCACTGAGAATCCATCTGATTTTCAGCTCCTTCTCCATATTACTACTAATAACATAAAACTGTGAATTTCAACACATTAGCCTGTCTATTATCATTGCTTGTCACACTCTGGTCTAACAAATCAAGTGTTGCCAGCCTTCTTATTATTCTTAAAGTCTTCATAAATGTTTGTGGAAGTTCATTTTGTTCTGTCATTTCTATTCTCTGGAACAGTTTCCCTACCTCATTCTGTGAGCCTCTGCTACGACTTTTACCTGCTGTACTAAAGCTAACTGTACTGTGTTGTTTTCAGCATCAGTTTCCAGTTTTCTTCAATGTAGCATTGCCTTGTTTTTACTTTTGTGAGCTCTTCCTGATACTCATAAGCCTATGCACTCTTGTCTACACTGTAAAACACCTTGTGATGGAGTGATCTGTAAAAGAATTTATGTAAAACAATTGTTTATTGATTAATTAATTCACAATAAGTTGAAATCTCAATCTATATTTTAGCCTATATTGATTAATAATTATTAAGCTATTGCCGTTTCATTCACTATGTCATTTAAGTCAATAGGTAAAATATTTTTTAAAGTGTTATGGAATTGAGACCTGGGGCCTCATGTATAAACAGTGTATACGCACAAAAATGTTGCATACATCCGTTTCCATGCTCACATGGCAATGTATAAAACTAAACTTGGCGTAAAGCCGTGCACATTTTACGACAGCTCAATCCCTTGTGTACGCAAGTTCTCCTCTTGGTTTTGCAAACTGGTGGCACCCAGCATCAAAGCAGTACTACTGTTCCTGTTTGGTTTCCCTTTATTTTTAGATTCACATCCCTAATGTGGCTTTATCAAATACCATGAAATTAACCGCATATCGCTTTTTAGTTCCAGGCATCTGATTTTAATCAACCTGTAACCATATAATGGTGCAGCGAATGGCCAAACTATTTTAAATACCATAGCCACTTTAGCGTTGTTACTCTCAGTGTACCACTTGGAGTATTTTAACCCAGTGTATCTAAGTGTGAAATTACAGCTGTACTGCAGCTGATCGGAAACCTCTATAGCAGATTGTGTCAAGAGCGGGGAGAAGTATTGGGATACAGCTTCTAGCACATACTGTCTTAGCCATGTACACAGTCTATTTGAACGTCTCCCATTCAGCAAATGCTGAGCCTTTCCTGTGTGGACCTTGCAGTTCAGAAACAGTTTCATCCCAAGAGCTATAAACGCACTTAATCAGTCCATCAAGTTCTCCCGGTAGAACTGTTTGTACTTATAAGTACAATTGCCTCATTGTAAACTTGCATTACAGTTTTAATATTGCACAATCTGAGCCACTTATGCTTTCAATTTGTAAATTTTCATTGTTTTTATCCTATTATTATTATTATTGTTGTTATTATTTTAACATTTTATAGGAAAATAAGTTTATGGAGGATTTCCATGTTGAATCTCATTAAACCATACAATAACAATAAAAGAATTAAATTCAATTCAATAGAAGAGAAGTTGATTTAGATTTCCAGGCACTATCTTCTTGAAGCTCTTGATATAATTTTTAAGATGAAACGCAGCAAAGTATATACAGTATATTATATTATGCAGATAAATAACTTCATTTAAGTAATGTATATTGTTATTGATTAAATATGCGAGGATTCAGTGGAAAGTGGTAGCGATGAGCTGGCACCCCGTTTAGGGATTGTTCCTGCCCCACGCTGTATGCTTGTTGGGACTGGCGCTACCCTGGATGGAATAATTAAACATGTACTATGAAGATATTTCAATGTTCCTTAAAAGTTTTAAGGAATTGGCGTTCTAAGCTTACAGATGGCTTGACATTTATTAAAGAGCTGGTTGTGTGGCGATTGGTTATTTGGAGAAAGAAAAGGAAGGACAGGAATCGGGGGTTAGTACATTTGAAAGACACAGTACTGCCGCAATAAATTATTTTATTGAGGTCCGCATATTTTTAAGAGGAATCCTTACTTTTCATGCTGACTGGGCTTTATGGAGCAGAAGAAAGTGGAAGTTGCCGTATGCACAGATTTATACGTCCAGATTTTTTTGTGCGTACGCAAAGTTCCACTTTTGTCCATATACCAAGTTTTACTGTGAATTCTGCACACAGTGTTATGTATGAGGCCCCTGGTCTGAAACAGACCTATATGTGATTTAAGGGAATTTTTGGAAAGGAGGCCAACAGTAAATTGCCAATGCAAAGACTACAACCACACTGACTATTTATGTCTACATGTTGGAGTAGTGGCACCACATAAGGCTTCTAGAGTAGTGCTAGATCAGTAAAATTTAAACAGTACAGCGTTTTCTGCCTGAACTCAGTGAAGAGCACTATACAACAATAAGCTAAATTGTAATTACATTGAATAGTGGAAGGACAGTGGGAATCTGTTATTAATAGAAGAGCACTGAATGCTAGATGGCAAAAGGGAGGCCCTTACATTGTATGTGGCATCCCTTACCCATTTAAATCAACAGGTGACTTAAAGTTTGTATGGTCCTTAACGGGGAGCTGTTAACTTAGGACATCATGGACACCTGGGGGCCCCTAGAGGGAAATGATATCTGAGTTTCCTCAGCCTAATTTTGACCCTGAAAGTAATTTTCAAAATGTACCCAGAAGTGATCCCTGGCCAAGGCTTAAAAGGTCTTAACTGCACAGTTCTTCCTGTATTTCTGAGAAGACAATAGTAGAATGGCCATCTAACTCTGTGGAGAGGATTACTTGTGTTTTTTATTTGTGTACTGTATTTACCCAGTTTTCCGACACCCATTGCATGTCCAGCAAATCTAGAAGGGTGTCTTTCTCTGAATTCCTTTTACCAAAATTTGTTCTACTTTTTTCCCTACAAGTTTTTTTTTTTTTTAACTTCTTAGGGAGTCAAGGCTGGAGGGCTGTCAAAGAACAAGTCTTTGAACTTTGAGTTGGGTGAAAGGTGGACCAGGCTTGAGTAAGATAGGAGAAAGTGTAGCCAAGGGTAAAATATACTGAGACAGCAAACCAGCTGTCCCTGTGGACCTTAACTCTACAGGTCTTACACATATGCCTATGTGATGATTTAGCTTGCATGCCTGCTTATCACATTACAACAGTAAGGCTCTCCTCTTCTCATCTACATGTTTCTCCGTGGCCTGCGTGTGTCCCATGAGTGTTTGTCCCACTCCCCCTGAGTTAGAATACAATTAGCCTTCCACACAGATGCGTCTTTAAACCCCATCAAGGGATCACTTCAATCAAAGCAAAAGAATTGCTTCTGGTATCAGGTGTGACCCAGCACTTCCTCTAGGGACACCAGGTTATAAATTTCTCTAGCAGCTCCTATTGTCCTTTCACATCTGAATTTTAGCAGAGGTACAACACAGGACTGTACATTCCCTTCCTTTCATTCAAAAGACCAAGAATATTTTCCTTCTGTGGAACAAGCATTTTGGAAAAATGTTACACTTTTCAAACTCAAAACAAATTACTCTCTTGCTGTTTTGCAGACATATAGGGTTGTCCCCTATTTGCCCCCTGCTCTCAAACTGGTATTTGTTTCACCATTCCTGCCGTGTCTTGCATGGAGGCTCCCAGCAGGACTTGACTCTGCCCTGTCCCATCTTGATGGTGTCCCTCCACTATAGAAAGGTCTCTACTTGTACACAAATGAATATGCATCTGTAAATAAGTCCTTTGTTTTTTGAGTAAATAAATAAAGAATATGTATTCATCAATATATTTTGGGATAAAAAAGAGCCTCATTAGATCCTTCTTTTTCTTTTACATTATTAACAATCCTAGTATAGCTCTTTACTGAAAATAAAATTATCTGCTGATGACATTTCAGAGGCATTTAGGGTAATCCCAAAACACTCACTCCATCAAATGTACTAAGAAGGTTTTTTGACTGACACACAAAAGGGATTACCAGAAAGACATTTAATTTTGAATTTCTTAGTATTATGTAAAAAGAATTTTCTTATACTGCAGCACTATGCTGCTTATGTCAATTATCAAGAGCTTGAGGATGAAATTAGCTGTAAAGGTAGGCTGTAAAGCACTCAGAAACTTTATTAATTATGTTTTCAGAAATACAAATGATATGAGGAGAAATTAATGGCTTGAGAGTGTTATGTGGGCAAAGTATTACTATCTCTGCTAATCAAGGATACTTCTTCATTGACTATAAGTGGCTTGTGATCTGTTTCAGATGGAGTCAATCTTTGACATAATTTGAGTTCAAAGATGGTTAAAGAAGCCAAAAACATAAAAAAGTTAACTTTTTTGTAAGAAAGAAAATGCATAAAAATTGTACATGGTTTTCCAGACTTAAAGTGCACAACAAATTGTAACATAAACAAAACAAAACCTATAGCCAGACTGGAAATATATAGCTAGTCCAGTCACCCACCTCATTCATTGTACCCATTATAAGCTTCTCTTGCTGCCAACTGCCAGCTTTTTGTTTTTCATCTGGCCTCTATGCCTCATGTAACTTAAGTCCTTGTGTTTCTCTTCTGATTCAAAGTTTATCCATCTGGAGGGGAGAATTAACTTTTGACCTTTTGCTCGGAATTACTTCCAGGGACTATTTCCAGGTTTACAACTAGCCTCTGGAACACTTAGGACTGTCCACATTGAATTACTTTTAGAAAAAAACATTTTTTTTTTAAATAATAAAAATAAATATAGCAAGAATTAAACCCACGAGAGTAAGAAAGCAGAGAGCAAAGGAAAACATAAAAGAAATAATAAATATACATCCTTTTTCACCTATATGAATGCTTCTTTTGATTTTTTTAAATTACGTCTTGTTATTTTTTTAAAAATGTTTTGGACATATCCTCTGAGAAGTTTGATTTTTTTGCAATTTCAAATCATATAGAACATCAGTTACCCACAAAAGGTGGGCTGGGATTCTTCCAGTTAAGCAAGATATGTCTATGTGCTAGTAGTGTAGCATAAGCAATTACAATCAATTTGTTTTTCTCCACTTTAAGCCCATCTGGGTGTACACCAAACACAGTTTCTAATGGCTTAGGAGTGATTGTGACATCAAGGCTGTCTGATAGGCACTCAAACATTTTGCTCCAGAATTATGTTCATTTGGTGCACACCTAAAATGTGAGGCCCAGTGAGACTGATGTTAGGTTGCAAGGCTTGTAGTTTGTTTCTTGCACTGTGTATGTTTTGAGCAATGAGATAAGTGTGATTGATGAAAGATTTTAAGTTGAATTATTGAGTGTGTTGCGCAAATAGGGGGTCTGCTGGAGCCAGTCCCAGCCAACACAGGGCGCAAGGCAGGAAACAAACCCTGGGCAGGGTGCCAGCCCACCGCAGGAGATGTTAAAATCGATTAAAGATCATTTTCCCACCTTACAGGAAAAAAACACATTGTTTGAAGTGTTTGAATGCTAAAGGCGAGGTCACAGAAGTTGCTGTTGTGATTGTCAGTGTACATGCTGTTAGGGCTCCAGTTATCGAACTTCAAAAAATTTGTGAGGCTTCAGTTCCAGCTGGACCCTTCATTACACTGCTTATATTACAAATTATTAAAATGTGTAAATATTTAAGTAATCATAATACATTTAAGAAAATTGACTGTCAAAAGAAAATCATTTAGCAAATTCTTCTGAAATTACATTGAAACTCCCATGACTAGAAACAGCTTTTTATTAAAATATCATTATACTTATCCTATATCATGGTTCATTTTAAAATGTACAGTAGGGGTCATTGAACAGTTTCTAATTAGCTGTAAAAGGGATATTCTCTAATTGGTTATGGAAATCCCTCAAACAGAAACTTAAGCCGTCATTACTTAGACAAATCCTGCATTTAAAGGCCAATTGATATTACAACCTATCTAGCATTTGTTTACATATCAAAAGCAATGTTGATTTGCAGGACAATTAATTGTTTATTCAGAGTTCCGTGTCAATGACACCTGGACACTGGCAATACACAAACTCTTTTTAAGATTTTCTCAAGAGCATTTGATATATCGTGTATGATATACTGCTTTTTGTTGATCATTTACTGTAACAGAACCAACATTTTCTTTGGCTGGTAAAAGATAAGAAGTAACATCTGAACTACTTGCTTTAGACTGAATTAAATACTGGACTAAATATAAAACATAAAAAGAGCACTAGGGACCATCCATTTAATTCACAGCTCATTTTTTCCAGACTCTCTTCCAGCAGTTTGTTAAATGTCTGCAGGGTATGTGCTTGAGTTGCATGATGGGGGCAGAGTTTTGCTGAGCTACACCATGCCTGGAATAACTGCAAGGTGCTCAAGTGCTTGTTTCAACATTTAGTAGGAACATGTCATATGAATAATCATTATTGTAATAATTATCTATTAGTATTACACATTCTTACATGTTTTGTGAACTTGCAGGGTGGGTCCACGAAATGATCACATTTTTATTATATCGAGTTAGTTCCCATAGCACTGCACTGTAATTAAGCTGGCCATAAATGGATTTGTGGATTAACCTGTAAGCCCATATATAAAAACTTTAAATATCATGAATAATTTTATTCACTATTATGTTTCATTATTTGGCACAACTTAAAAAGTTAATGTTTTCTACCATTAAAATATTTTTGCTGGACAATTACCATTAGGCCTATCATTTATTTGGGATCTCATTTATTAGATCCTTGTTGTTCTCTCTCTGGTGAACATCCTGTTCTCTTTCAAAAGAAACATGTTTTACATTCTATCATTTGTCTATCTGATAAATTCAAGGGGATGACAGAATACAAATCAGCAAGAATGCAAAGTGGGTCTAAAGAAAGCCTCACAGTCATTGTGGAACTGTTTTTCTTCACCAGTAGTACCTAATACCAAACATATTAATGAAGATCAGAAAGGCTAGCATGTATTTATTTATCACCTTGTTTATTAGTAACACATTAATAACTGTGTTATTGTTGTTTTATATTACACAATAATTAAACTGCATGGTGACACAATATTTCGTACTGTTGCCTGACAGACTCAGGAACCTTGGTTCAAATTTCAACACAATTTCTGTCCTGATATCATTTTTCAGTCGCACAGTATCTTCATGGGTCTTCTAATGAGACAGATTGATGGCTTTGATTTTACTCCAATGACTCAAAGCTGTGCAGCTCAAATTGATAGGCAACTTTAAATGTTTCAAGTTTAAGTACGTATGAAGTAGACTATGCAGTGGGGTAGCACTGCCTTTTCAGTGTAAGTTTTGGCTTGGATATGATGCTCTGTCGATAGACTTTGAGTCCTATGACTAGATAAAGTAAGCTGCTTTGAAGTTTAGATCATAATCAAAAACTATTTAATTGATTACCATTAATCTTCAATCATTTTGAAACATTAAATATAAAAAAAGAAATATTTGGTAAAAAAGATTCAACAGAATTCTAAATAAAATAATTTATGATATTCTTTTTTCTAAATTGTAACTGTTATGTACTGTAGCTTTTTTGAATATGGGACCAGATGGGCTCTATAAAAAGTTTCATCAGCTTTGTCAGTCGGCACTTAGGGGATAAATGTTGGCTGTGATATTCATTCCAGTTAGGATTTAAGATGCCTGATTTATAACAAATCTTAGATTTTTTTTTGTGTTACTAATATAAACGTTTCTCCATCTGTGCTTGCATTTTAAATGTAATGCTTTTACTAGTTAATGAAAAAGTCAGTTAGGAAGCAAGAAGCAAATAAGGGCTTGATATTTTTTTTCCACAAAATTACAATTTACAATAATGTTTAATAGTAATAGTACTGAGAGACTGACATGTTTGTTGTATTGATGAAGTTATGCATTCTGATGTTGGAAATGAACTATCATCAAAAGTGACGAACATAGTGTCACCTTTAATCATATTCTACCAAAATCATGGACATTTACATTATTTATGTAAGGAACATAAATAATTCATTACATATTCTCAAACATGTAAGCTTGTTACACCTCTTAAGGGGATCAATTAAAAAAAGCATACTCTATGGAACAGCTTGGATGCAGCACCACAGCTTACCTATTTTCCCTTCTGTTCTCAGCCAGGAAGACCAGAAACTGAAACAATGATTTTGCCTTAAACTCCACCACTGCTCCAGACTCTGCCAGTCACAACACGATAGGTTCCCTCATGGCAATAACATGTTTTCAGTCACTGTATGACTAAAGAGGAATATACAGGTGGAGTTTCCTGCCTCAGACTGACTGAATTTACAACTGTTTGTTTTTCCTTACCAACAGGCTTCATTAATTAAACAATTACACCAGTACCCTAATAGTTATGCTGTCCTGTGTTTCTAAGTACTATAAATGCAAATACTGTATTTAAATATTTATCGATAGATAAAAAGTTTATTAATCCCTAGAAATTGTAGGGTTACAGCAGCATGCAAAAAAGCCATGTAACAAGAATTATAATAATTTTAAATATGCTAACAAGGTCCAAACACACACATATCTTTAATTATCTATAACTAAATTAACAAAATGTAGGTATTTACTAATTATAAAATGTTTTGAACTGCACATACTTATAAGGTACAGTTTTACAGTGCAGGATGACAGTATGTTGCACTTAGTGTCACTGTCTGTTAAGATGTCTGCCAGACCAGCTCAGTAGCATTCAGCACACAGCGATCAAGGCCACTTTGGCCTAGGGGGGACTCATTATACAGTCTGATAGTGAAAGATAGAATCTCACATAACACTCTTCGGAGCAACATAGTTGTTTCAGTCTGTTACTGAATGTGCTCCACTGTTCAGCCACAACCTCATAAAAGGGTTGAGAGTTATTTTCCACAACAGTAAGCAGCTTCCTGAGTGATCTCTGTTTTACCACTTCCTCCAGTGAGTTCAGCCTGACTCCCAGTATTGAACTAGCCTTTTTAATCAGGTTATTTAATCTGTTGGCATCACCCCCATTAATTTAATTTCCCCAGGGTAAGTACCCCATACAACTTTACTCAAACATTTTGTTAAGATGCACCCTGAGTTATTTGTATTTCCTCACTACCTCCACATCTTACCCATGAATGAGAACCAGGGACAGACTGGCTTGACCCTCTCAAAGTCTATGGTTATCTCCTTTGTTCAGTTTGCACCATTCCAAAAAGTCCTTCATCAGTGCTCTGTATTCATTCTCCTACCCATTGCTTATACACCCAACTATGAATGTGACAGCAGTAAATTGAGGCAGATGACATGATTCAGTATTGTATCCAGAGTTAGAAGTGTGCAGAATAAACAGGAAGGGAGCCAGGACAAATCCATGTGGAACACTTGTACTACTTGTGACCATGTCAGATAAAGAGTTCTTAAGCCACACAAACCATGGTCTATCTGTTAATAGTCCATTATCCAGGACACAGCAGTAGCTTCAACCCTTACTGACCAGACCAGGACAGGGCAGGGCAGGTTACTGATGGCCTCCTGTCTGGCATGTGTTCTGCAGCTGTTGATACAGGCACTGTATATATATAATGTATATACTCTCTATTATGGGGTGAAAATAGGCAAATATATTTGATGTCTGAATATATAAAGTTAAACTCGGTATCTATGGTATCAATTGTAAATTCAAACATTGAGTATTAAGAATAATAATTAAAAGTGAGATTCACTATATATGTATATTGTCACACTTTTGTGAATTGAGGACATCTTCAGGGCTTGTATATTAATTGCAAAACTTCTTTGAGCAGAGGAGGCTTGGGGAGCAATGGCATCTTCTTTTTCCTAGCTGTTTTCCTGTTTTCTTATAGGGTTAGCTGTTAAACACACAAATTGCCACTTGTTCTGGCTATGGGCATTCCTAGGGGCGATGTTGATTGCCGCCTATCCTCTTTGATTCGGTCGAGCTAGCATTTTTTTGGTCTTCCTTGTGGTTGCTTGCCCAGTGGATTCAGGTGTAGAGATGTATTTGCCAGTGAGCTGTCATCACTTTGGATGACGTGGCCATATCATCGGAGCCATGCACTACGCAGCTTTTCATCAATTGGTGCCATGCACATGACCTTCCAGACATCTTCCTCCATGGCATGTTTGAATCTGTTGAGGCCGAGTACCCATTGCAGCATTCGCATCTCTGCTTGATGGAGGCTGGCCAGTATTTGGCCACATACATGGCTGCTGAGTGGAAGACCACTTTATAGATCTTCCCCTTGAGATAGTTTGGGATCTTGCAGACACAGAAGACACCAGTGACCTGGCACCACTTCAGCCAGGTGGCGTTGACTCTATCTCAGGTGTCTGGGAGGGTGTCACCATCTGTACAGATAAATGATCTCAATTCGGTGACCTTCTTGAGCTCTTGTCCATCGACTTGGATGGTTCCATCGGTCTGTGCGCCACACACAATATATATTCTGTTTTCTTGATATTCAATTGGAGACCATATACTTTGAGTGGTGTTTTCCATCACTGTGTAAGCTAATGCCTGTTGGGTTTAATTTGTAAGTATAACCTCATTAGCATATAAGAGTGTCCATGAATGTTGGGGTACTCGGTCGAACACCTTCATCAAGGTCTAGGAAGGCCACGTGAAGTTGGTTGCTCTTTTCCTGATATCCCTCCATCAGCTGGCAAAGGGCATGTACAGTATCTGTTGGGCCCAGCCGATGATGTATCCGCACTAATTGGTTGTGGCTAAAATGCTTCATAATCGTCTATCCAGCACATGTTTGAAAATATTCATGGTATGACAAACTAAGCAAGTTAGGTGGTAGTTTACACAGTCGCTGACATCTCTTTTGCCTTTCCGTATTAGGATCATAATGCTGGTGGACAAGGCTCAGGGGGTCTTGCCTTCAGCAACAATGCAGTTGAAGAGTGTTGCCAGCAGACTGGCACCACTACTGCAGAGTAACTTTGAGACCTCTTCATTTTCCTGACTCTGCCTGTTCAACATCCTTGGTGGTTATCTGGGGAACTGGGCCTTCAATCGGGTCGGCTTCTGGAATGGGCAAGTGCAGGAACTCTTTATTGTAAATCTTTGAGAAATTGACATTCCAGCACTGTAAGGTATCGATTGGGTCCTATAGGATTCTCTGGTCTTCTGCCTTGATATTCTGAACTTGTGCAATATCTTTGGTTGACAAGTGGTGCACGTTGGCAAAGCGGAATAATTTGCTGGCACTTCTGGGCTTGTCCAACTGGGAATACAGTTCTTTGTAATGTTTAGCCTTTGCTTTGGACATGGCCCACTTTGCTGCTGTTTTGAGCATCTTATATTGATGTCGATTAACAACAGTGGCCTAAAGAATAATGTCATCACTCCTGCTGATACAGGAACCAGATAAGAAGCATCATGACTGGTTGGTGGCAGTGAGTCAGGAGACTCTTACCTGAGAAGACATATCAATGTGGCACTGGCTAATACAAAGATCACTTTTAATTTATTTTTTGGTGAACTGTCTGCAAGTTAAACAAGGTCCATCAGCTACTGTCCCAAATCTTTAACTGTGCTTTTTCTACTTATTACAGTGATGTAGTTGGCAGGAATACTGGGAAAATGAGTGAACTAATGGAGTGTGCAATAGTGGTGACAACCCTGACAGATCAGTTACATACCCTCCAGAGAAAGATAGCCAAACAAGAAACCAGCTTCTTAGAAGTGGAAGTTCTACAGACCACACAGAAGATCCTGAGAGAAGAAAGGGCCTTTGACCCCTCCCAGGTACTCGTCGTAAGCATTTCTTTTGATGTTTGATAGAACTGATGTGTGAAATCTTTGGGCAAAGCAGGAAAGGGCACGCATTCTCTCACCCTTTTTAATGGGGGAAGTGCAGAGGGCTTATTATGACCTCAAAAGAACAAACTGGTGAAGACTATGATGTAATGAAAGCCAGGTACATGGCGACTGTGGCTCAGCAACCATGTAACTGCTAAGGATGGAGGTTCAGTCTGGAGTGACCATCATGCTTGCAGGCATTACACATGTGGAGTAAGGTCATTTGATGGTTGAAACTGGAAGAAAACTATGCAGAGAAAATTGTTGAAATTGTTGCCTGCAACTGCCTAATTAATGTTGTCCCAGAAGGTCTTCCCTGACAGGTCGATGTCAGACTTGGAAGAATATGGACATGTTCTTTGTGATGTTTGAACATGGACATGTTCTTTGTAATGTTTGAACAGCACTGTGCGACTATTCTCACCAAGAGATCATAAAGCACAAAGATTGCTTCAGGCCCTGTTCACAACTGCCCCAAATGTCCAAGCTTTAAAGGCAGGAAATTGCCACAGACATTCTGCAAAAAGTGTGTGGAGCTTGGGCGCACTGCACCTAGTTGTCTCCATCATCATGAACCAATGGACTGTGGATAGGCACAGGGGGAAGGTAATGTGGATTGACTGTTACTGAACCGCTTACTAACCCCTTTACATGTGCAGGTATCATAGATGAGCATAAGGCCACTACTTTAATACATTCTGGAAGCATTTTCATTGTTGCTCACTGATATGTCTTTTTGAACAATGAGCCCCTGGTAAGACCAGTCTTACCTGCACCCATAGGAAAATCCATGAGTACAAGACCACTTTGTGTTTTATCACATATCAAGGGTAAACCTGAAATCTGGTGGTGGTTGTTATTCATAGTCCTCCATTCCCAGTAATAATCTGGCGAGACTGGCATAAAGTAAAAAGAATAAACGTATTACTGAACCAAATTAATAACACTAGCGGGGCTATAGATGGGTAATCCCTATCTCAAGATGTCCCCACAGTATGTTTTACATGTAAACAGGTAGGAGATGATGTGGATGAACCGTGTAAGAAGGTGGATTTCTTCATGGTTATTTCAGACCCTTCTTTACAGGTGTTAAGTGAGACATCAGGGACTGAAACTTCATCCAAGGAGCTCCCTCTGGCCCTCTGAGTGACTTGCATTACTAATTCAGGCAGTTGGCTGTGTCTTTTAAAGGAGAAAATTGGAATGAAGATTCCCACAAATTTGCAAGGAATGCAGACTACTCAGCACATGTTTAAAAAAATGCTGCTCCCATACCAACTGGACCAAATTTTGTTGATTGGAAACAGTCTGATACACTGAGTAACCAAACATGAGAGTGAGGTCATTTACCTGTTGCTTCTGCCAAAAATCTACCAGCAGCAGGTTTGAAAGTTAGCACTCTTCTACCTCTTTAGGAACAGATTAAAATATGGAAAGAATTAAATTGATATTATATTAGCCAGCGATAAATGAGGAGGTCCATTGTTTTTGCATTTCTTGTCTAAAATGTCAACTAGGACAGATTCTGTATTGAGACCGTGCTCCTTTCATTACCCTGCTTTTGATTGACATTGCCTTAAAGTTGATCAGCATAGATAATGTCAGCTCAAGCTCTCAGCACAAGGACATAAATATATTCTGATCATATTGAATTATGCTACACGGTACCCAGAGGCTGTCCCACTGCAACAAGCTAACTCAAAAATATTGCACAGGAACTTGCGGGGTCTTATGGATCAGGGAATGCCTTTTACTTCAGACACATTCACAGAGGTTGCTAGGTTACTAAACATTTAAAACCCTCAGTATATAATTGATGGTTCAGTTGAGTGGTTTAATCAGACACTTAATCAATCATTAACAAAAGTGCTATATATACAGTATAGATATATTTATACATGTAGCAGTTAATGAATATGCATATGCTACTAGGTATCATATGCCTACAAGTTCCAAGTGATATTATGGTGAGTTGATTAAGTGCATATTTCTGCCGTTTATTCTACAATCAGGCAGGGGACTTTGGCAAAAAAAAAAATCTCTCCAAGCCATTATAGCAGATTTTCAAGAGACAATGATGATCATGTTTTTCAACATTGATGGACTGGTTCATAATAGTTCCCTATGAAGAGACTGTTAATCAGTGACAAATGATGAGCAAACCCCACAGAATTCTCTTCACCATGAGTTCAGTGAAATAACAGGAAATGTCAGAGCACATTACGGAATACACCAAAATGCATTGAGGTCAATGCGGAAGGAGGAACTGATCAAATTTTGAATGGATTGAAATAGTGCAATGGTCTTTTTATAATGTCCCTGAGTGGTAGGAAAGTATCTGTTTTCAAAGCTCTTAACTTAAGCTGTTAGGCAGCAGTTCTTGCCACTGTGCTGCTGGATCATTAACAACAAAAGTCGCAGCCTGAATGATAGCCATAAACAAAACTCAGCAAATGGCAACAAACTAGTGAAAAAAATATAGCATTGCTCTAACAGAGTTTCAATCTTTGATGCAGTGATTGGCTGTATAACACAGCATTTTTTGAAGTTGAGCTTTGAACAGCATGTACCCACTGCACGGTTCTGTCCACACAGCTGACAAGTCTTTTTTGTTTCTGTTTGTGCAGATGTTTCTTACTTTTCCATCAGGAAGATAGAAAGGCCTTGTAAATAGTAAGGAATCTTTCTTTATTATGTTATCAGGGTCTTGTGTTTTGTGGCTTGGGGAGCGGGAGGGGGAGGGCCTCTTTAAGGTTTGTTTTCAGTCATTGCTGGTCATGTGGCTAATTGTACATGTATTCAGCCAGCATATGAAATTAGCCATGCGGCGCAGCAGTATCAGTATTATATATCTGGTGGTAGTACTCATAATATTGTAATTATGGTGAGTTAATGGTGAGTCTTAAATGAAAATATGCAAGTTTAATATTTTTTATTATTATTTGTTAAATGCATGCAGGCTGCAAATTCATAAAATACATGGTGTAAAATGTAAAGTGGAGTGTCCTTATAGTACATATCTGTAAATATTTTATGTATGGCTGTTACACCTTTGTGATGTCACACTGGAGGCACAAATTATCATGGGAGTGCTGGCCACACAATGAATTTTAGGAAAATTTTTGGCAAGCAAGGTCACCACCGAATGCAGCATATTTCATGCAAAACAAATGCTTTGCCAAATTTTGCTTATCAACACTATTAGTGATGGTGCATTGATCTTCTGAGGCATCAATGGGAAAGCATCAATAAGAAAAATCTGGCGATATGGTGCATGCAAAAATTCATTCTGTACCATGACAAAGCAGCTGCACATGCTATGTTGTCAAAAAGTTTTTGGCCAAAAACAATTGGTAGTTAATTCACATCCCCTGTATTCACCAGATCGTACTCCTTGTGACTTTTTTTTTGTTCCTGAAATTAAAATTGAGTGAAAAAGACTTGCTACCTTGAAAGAAATCCAGCAAAATAGCAGGAGGCTCTAAACACAGTAACAAAAGATAAGTACAGGAATTGCTTCTGGGAAATCAGAGAAGAACTGGAACAAGCCTACTACATTTCAAGGACAGTATTTTGAAAGTAACTAAAAGTTTTATAATAAGTGTTTTTTTTAACAATTTTTGGGCCTTCCTCATATATTGTCAGATAGGGACGCATATGGATCATCATCACACAGTAATCATGTTATTATTCTGCTATTTTTGATTTGGGCTACAATGGAAACACATGCTACAGGGGACATGACTATGCTGTGTTTTGTTATGACTATGTGTGTGTAATGTTATGTTCTCATTATTATTCCAGTCTTTAGACCTTTTGTGAATCAATGCCTGCTCTGTTTAGGCTATTTTTCTTAATTTGCCCTTAAATGACCTCTGTCTACCGACCTTTTTAATCCACTTTAATACAAAAATCAGTTAAATATAGCAAGGCTCAGGAGTGGAGACAAATTTAGAAACACTAGTGGGGGTTCTATTCTGGTGTTAATGCAGTCAAACAAACATTATGGTAAATAATTCCAGGGCATGGTTAGAAGTGACCTTCAGAGAAAGATTAAACCTGAGTTGTGACAGAAAATAAATTGAGTCTAGGGTTGAAATAGGAATTTGAGGAAAAGGCTAGAGTTATGAGAGGGCTTGCTGCAAAAAGGGATGCGTTACAGTGGTACTTTGAAGGTAAATATGTATTCAAGCCGGTGATAAGTGGTCCATAGCGCTGTGCAGATTTTAAATGAATAACTGTACCCTAAATCCTACTGATTCAGAACTGGGTGAGAATGTGTGTGGAAGAGTTCCATTCTGTGGATGGTTCTGGTGGCTGGCTGATCACAAAAACATGTGCAAATGTAAGATTCAGTCACGTGTTTTATTTGTGTCACGGAGGGAGTGGCATCTCACACCTGTGCCCAATGAAGGTGATAGAAGGAGCCTGCATTGCAGAGATGGAGGAGATAAGGAACAGAGGAGAGAAAGACAGAGGTTAAAAGATGGAGGTGAAGGCAGGAATGGGAGAAAGATGGCACGGGGGAAAGGAGGCAGGTAGCCGGGAAGAAAGTCCCTCAAAAGAGTGTGAATCCAATGCTTGGGGACAAAAGTAAGGCTGAGGAGTGGCAGTGGGAGTTGAAGGAGCGAAGGCTCATCGCGGCATCCTGCTCGGAGCCATGAAGAGCAGGGACCTGAGCCTATAATAATAATACAATAATAATAATACATTTTATCTATTTCCTATGCTCAAGGCACTTCACATAATTTAAGATGAATGGCAGGGAATACAGTATATAGCCTTGTACAAACCAGATAAATAAATAATTGAAGATTAAGACAGTAAATTCAGAGAAAGCCTAACAGACAACATAATTGATGGTCTAGCACACACATACAGGTTACATGAGCATCTTGACAGAGTGGTAAACTGAGAGAAGGGTAATAAAGACAAATAGAGCTAAAAGCCTTCCTGAACAGATTAGTTTTGAGTTGTTTTTTAAAAGAATTCATGGAGTCAGCTGACCTGATTAATTTCGGTAGGTCATTCCAGAGTCTGGGGGTTATACAGCTGAAGGCCCTGTCACCCATGGAGTGTAGATTAGTGTGAGGTACAACAAGATTCCAGAATCAGAGGACCTTAGTGGCCGGACAGGCACATAGTAGTGAAGAAGGTCACTGATGTAGTTTGGTGCAAGGTCGTTTAAGGCTTTGTAGGTTATTAGTAGGATTTTATATTTGATTCTGTAAGACACAAGGAGTCAGTGAAGGCAGAGCAGGATGGGTTTGATGTGCTCGCTGCTGCTGGTTCGAGTAAGGACTCTTGCAGCTGAGTTTTGAATAAGCTGGAGCTGTGATATAAGATTAGAAGGGGCACCTGCCAGTAGGGAATTACAATAATCGATGCGGGATGTGATAAAAGCAGGGACAAGTTTCTCAGCATTAGAAAAGGAGAGGAAGGAGCGAACACGGGATATGTTACGGAGGTGGAAGTAAGAAAGTTTCTTAATGTGGTTTATGTGGGAAAAATAAGAAAGGGAAGAATCGAAAATGACACCAAGATTCTTTGCAGTAGAGGCAGGTCTGATGAGATCACTGCCAAGATTGACTGGGAAGGAGCTCATTTTATTAAGTTGCACTTTAGTCCCAATTTGGGGGAGTTCAGTTTTGTTGCAATTTAATTTTAAAGAGTTCTGCTCCATCCAGGTGTTAATTTCACTGAGGCAGGTTGTGAGCTGAGAGAGCTCTGATGAAGTTCCACTTTTAACATTGAAATAAAGTTGAGTATCATCTGCATAAGAATGATAACCCAGTCCAAAGGTACGAATAATATGGCCAAGGGGAAGCATATAAATACAGAAGAGAAGAGGGCCGAGGACAGAGCCCTGAGGGCCTCCTTGTGTGACTGCCGCTGAGCTGGATCTGCTTTTGCCAAGACTAACAAACTCTTGCGTATCAGTCACATAGGACTTGAACCACTGGAGGGCAGTGCCAGAGATACCCAGCATATTCTCCATTCTGGACAGTAGAATGTCATGTCTGACAGTGTCAAATGCTGCAATGAGGTCTAACAGAATTAATATGTTGATTTGTCCAGAGTCTGCTGCCATAAGCAAATCATTGGATACCTGTAGCAGAACAGTTTCACAGCTGTGCTGTGCCCTGAAACCAGACTGAAAGGGTTCCATCAAGTTATTAGTGGTTAAGTAATTGGTGAGCTGGGAGGCTACAACAAGCTCAAGAACTTTTGACAGAAAAGGTATGTGAGAAATAGGCCGAAAATTGTTAAGATTGTCAACATCAAGACCAGACATTGGGGTTATAGTGAGTGGCACAGAGCCAGTGTCAAGGGATGAGTTTATTATTGTTGTAATAGTCGGGATTATGGCATGACTCCAGCAGCTCCGTGTATGACTTTATCTTTCTACCTTTTTCTCTATTTTTCTCTGTTTCACTGATCACTCCTACCACTTTCTTTTATGTGGACTCATTCCCTGGGTCTGTTTTTACCTGCATTTTTATCACTCTTTAATTTAATATTGTTTTTTTATCATTATACTACTGCTGGAGTATGTGAATTTCTCCTTGGGATTATTAAAGTATCTATCTATCTACCTATGAAAGCAATATTTAAGTAGCATGCTGGGGATGGGGTCCAGTACACAAGTAGTCGGCCTCATCTTACAAAGCAGGTTATTAACAAACGCAGATGTGACTGGTGAGAACTTAGAGAAGGAGCTGGATAGAGTGGGAGAACAGAGAGAGATATAAACAGATGATGTATTTACTGTATGTTAGTTGAATTATTTAGATCTGCAATTTTGTTACGGAAAAAGTGGAGGAATTCCTCACAGACTTCAGTAGAAGAGGTAGTTGGGTCAGATGAGGGTTCGAGTAGTTTATTAACTACAGAAAACAAAACCCCTGGATTACCATGGCCACTTTCTATTATTTTGCCATAGTGGGTGTTCTTAGCAGCATTTAGTGCTTCTCTGTAAGCTCTTTGGTGGTCAGAGAAAGCCTGGATGTGCAAGTTGATACCAGTCTTACATGACATTCTCTCAAGGCGTCGGCCAAATTCTTTCATAGATCGCAATTCTGAGTTATACCAAGGAGCTGAATGCTTAAAGGAAACCTCCTTATGTTTTAAAGGAAGTGTTTTATCTAATACTGAGTGAAAGGCTGAGTTATAGTGGTCAACAAGATTATCCAGTGTTGATGGAATATGTGCAGACAGTAAAAGATCAGAAATGCATCCAGAAAGAACAGAGAGACAGATATTTTTTTAAGATTTCTGTAAGAAATTTGTCGTTTACAGGTAAGAGGAGGGAGAGATAATGATACAGTAAAAAGTACTGTTTTATGGTCAGAGAGTCCCAAATCAGTGCTGTAAATATTGGCAACAGATAGTCCAGATGTGCAGATCAGGTCCAATATATGATCACCAGAGTGGGTGGGAAAATCAACATGTTGTGTCAAGTCAAAATAGTCCAGTAAGGATATGAATTCATTTCTCAGTTTAGATGTGGTAATGTCAATATGGATGTTGAAATCACCAAGAAGGATAGTTCTCTGGGAGTAGGAGCTTAAGTGGGTTAAAAGTTCAATCAGATCAGATAAGAAGGATGTGTTGTATTTTGGAGGACGATAAAGAACAATGAGTGAGACGGGACCTGATCCCATTATTAGTTTAAGAGCCAGACACTCGAAAGACAATGGACAGTCAATTGGGATTCTTTTGATGTTTAAATCTACTCTGACAATTACTGCAAGTCCACCTCCTTGTCTTGAGCTGCGAGGCTCTGTGTGAAAAGTGAATCCAGGTAGTGTTGCCTCTGTGAGAGACGTAAATTTGTTCGGTTTTTGCCAAGTCTCCGTTAAACACAGTATATCAAGTTTGGTGTCAGTGATGAATTCTGACAGCACCAATGCTTTGCCATTAAAAGATCTCGAATTAAACAATGCAATATCAGTTAATAAGACTTCTTTTAGCACAGAGCCGTGGTCGGATTTTATTTTCACATAATGTATATTTGGCACACTGACACTTCTATTTCCAGGGCCATGAGTAGGACGCTGTATTCCTGAGCAAATGCCGCCATTGGTCTTTTCATTTGTAGCCCGGCAGTAGCGGCGACCTGACCCGCAATGTACATATTTTGGGCGCCACAAAATACCGGTGTCTTTTAGAATGTTCTAGTCAGACCATTTGCTCTGGACAAACTGTTTAATATGAAGAGTTTGTCATGAGAGTATTTTAGCATGATACTGAGCAATACTTATCTGATAGCAGTGGAGAAGCAGCACAGCACAGCGGAGCCAGTAGAACAGGTGGGTGTGGTAGCGTAGATGAGCTGCGATAGCAAATCAGCAGAAAGCATAACAGGAGAAGGTAGCAGGATATGGGGGTTCCAGCATACAGCCATAAACAGTAACCGTGGGTATTACAGGCGTGATCACCCCGGAGCCACACACCAGGGGGATAAGAACATCATATCAGTTCTTAGTCGTAGAGTACAGTAAAATGAAACGGGAGCCGGCCAGCATAGCAAATATAATCAAGGAGTCAGATCATCCCAGGCTCCTAGATTGCCAGGTACAAAGAAATTTTCGTAGGTCTTGTACTGTGATTCACAGATTCAGTTGTTCCCAGTCACAGTAGAGTCCATAAAATCTGTAAAAATTTAAACCAAATCCACACAATTCGAGTCAGCTGCATCCATGAACTTTACGTACAATAAAGGAAATAAAACAAGCGTAAGAAAGTGTAGGATTAAGACGAATTTTGCGAAAAGTGTTGTTAACAGGGTGGAGCGGCAACAGCATGCGTGCGCCAGCGTCCCCTCCCTATGAAGAAAGGTTAACTTTCCCTGTCGGCTGGGTGTCTCTTCACCTACAAGATCCTGTGCAGAGTAAGCAAAGGAGATGTCGGTTTTAGAAGAGGCGCCAAGGTCGTGAGTTTTTAAAAGACTGGGTCCTGCCTAGTGATTTTAAAATCAATCAATAATTGAATTATTTATATGGATATTTTAACCTTCACATTTGCACTGTTTTATGGGATTATTTGTTGAAGATTTTTGATGCACTGCACTCTTTATTTTGAACATATTTGATTTTTGATTGGACTAGTTTCAATAAAAGAACTTGTCAGTTTTTGCACCTACCCCTTTCTGCATGTACGTGTTCTCTGTTGCCCAGCCCATTTTGGTTATAAATATCAACGGTGGTGGGTTAAAGATGCTCCCATTGGGAGATGGAAGCATGGAGCTTGCCTGCAGTGTCACAAAGCCACCCCTCATGATGGATGGAGACATTATTTTCAAGGAAGGTTAGACAGAGAAAACAGGATTTAGTTTCTCTGCCTTTTGCTATGCTGTTTTGACCTCTCGCTTTTATCCCTCCTCTATATTTTATTGTTAAAGTAATGCTTTCCTCTTCATGTATTTATTCTACACAAGGTCCAACGCTTTATTTACAGGATGATATGAGCTTCAAAAAGTATTGATTAAGCTTGAGTCTTCTTCGTCCCAGGAGGAAAATGCGGGTTGTGACATACTCATTTTCACAATCATACAGCAACCTCAGCTCTTTCTGTGAAAACTGTCACAATACTCGTTACATGTGTGCTAGTCGCATTAAAAAAAAATGTTATGAAGCAGCTTCTTGAGCTGTGAGATCAGCTGATGTTTGCAGATCTTCTGATCCTTTTTTGTTTTGTTAGTCAGATATGACATGTTTTAGAGAAAAATGTGCATTAGGGAAAAAAGAAATGAGATGTAATATTTAAAAATAAACACCTCAAATACACATATGCAGCTGGAGTGAGGAGGAGAGAGAATTTTAAGCAGTGTGCCATATCATTATAAATACCTCAGAAGTTACACGTGCCATATCATACTTCAGCCAGAGTCATCAAATGTCATGTTCACCAACTCTATCCTACTCCACTTGCATACATTCATCAACTTTTTCTTAGCTTCAGAGTATTTTTCAGTATTATGCTGTTATTTTACAATACACCTGAAAATGAGCAAGCCAGAACATCTATTAACTCAATAGAAAACAGAACAAGACACAACTTCCTGCACCATAATTGCTCATTCACCTTGATCATCACCTTTTTTTCTATTTTTTTATCTCCATTTTCTGTGAATGAAATCTCTTTGGACACAACAATCAGATCCGTATCGAACTTTTCATTCTTTCTAGCATTCTGAAACACTCCATAGGATGTGACACTTCATTTCATCTTTCTTTATTAAATGTCTTTTGCTTTGTATGCTTGTAAGAATGGTTGATGGTTTTACTCTATTCTTTGTGATATTTTTGCAATGTATTGTTTCATTTTGATTTGTTCCTGTAAAGCATTATGTGCTCATTAATAAAGAAGCTCTATAAAATAAAGTATTGCTGCAATGACAGTCCATCTATCAATTAGTTTACTGCATTCACTTAATCCAGTTTCAACTGAAGTGTATCCTGGCAGGAGTGAGTGAAAGGTAGTAGCCAAGTCCATTACCCTCACACACACCTACAAACATTCACACAGGAACAATTTAGACTGATCAATTTCCTTACGCTGCATATTTCTGGGATGTGGGAGGTTAACATGAGACCCCAGCGAAAACTCCACACGTACATGATAAGAATGTGCTTACTGTATGCAGAGAGCAGAAGTTATAATTTGTAATGAATGGAGGTAGTTCTAAACATCACAGTAAACAGATGCAATGGGGACTGCTTTCTTTTTTGACTTCACTGAATAGAGCCATCACAGATGTATTATTATAAAACATATTATACAGTATGTTTTAGAGGTCTAGAGGAACACTTTTTTCTGTTGTGGTTTATGGAGATTACATTATTAGGAAAACGTAACATATTTTATACCATAATGTTATTTTTCTTACCTACTATATATAATATGCTACTTAAAATATGAACAACTGCAATTACATCTTATTTTTTAAATGTGCAATCAGTTTTTCTGGTATTAAGCATTCTTCCCTTAAAAGCACATGCACAATAGGCTTTGTTGAAAATACATGTGAAGCAGCTAGCCTTCAAAAGAGGTCCTCACATTGGGAGCCAAAAGCCTATTCATTGATGATTTTAAAAGGCTGAAAAACAATGAAGTGCCATAATCTTCTGCTGCTGTTATAAAAGAATGATTCACGGTTCAGCATCATTGACCCAGTATTAGTCTACAAAGAAAAAAATAGGCTGTATGGGCCAGTGGGTGAAGGAAGGGTCTTAAAAGCAGGGGATTATTGGTTCAAAGCCATTGACTCATTATGTGACCTTAAGCAAGTCACTTGACCTCATAGTGCACCCTTGCTTGGATGAGATGAACAAACTGAAGTCCTTTTGTGAGCAACTTGGCACTTATGACAGCCCTGCATGCACATTGTGAACATTTCATTATAAAAGCTACCAGCTAGATGTGGCTGGATGCAGCTCTCTGTCCCTAATTGTGCAGTGATGCTCTCTAGTTTACTCACTGCAAGGGCAAGGAATGTTTTTACAATACAAGACAAATAATTGGCACTTGCAGCTTTTTACATGAATTAAAAGAAGGCATTCATACAATGATTATGTAGTGGACAATACACTGACAGAAATAGAAGAATTCAATGCCTAAATACTGAACACCCATAACTGCTAATTATTAACTATTAAATATATCACTCTCACAAAAAAAGTGTTTTTCCTTCAAGTAATCTAGCACTTCTGTTTTAAAAGACATGTTAGACCCCATTCATAGTAAAGTCCGAGTGACTATTACATTGTTTACCTATGACTTTGACTGATTATAACCTACAGTAGCTCTTACTCTGTACAGTCAATAGAAACTCTTTAAAATGGCACCTCACATACAAAGAATTAGTTAACCATAGTTCACATTCTAAAAGGCAGACTAATCAGTTCACAAAATTCATAGAGTTGAACGTTTTGCACAAAACAAATGTATTCCTCACAGATGGTTTGTCTTCTCATGGACCAAAATAGCATTACGAAGGAAGAGACTGTTGCTGGCCACTTGTTTTGATGGCGGAGCTACAGTATGTGTGTTGTCACAATTGCTGACGCTACTTAATAAAGTGTTATGCTGTTGCCGGTGTCCAAGTTTCTGGATAAATTCCAAACAAACCTCATGCAAATTTTAGTTATCTGGGGAAAGGATTTGTTTTACAAAGTTTCAAATTTTCTTCTCTTATTTTATGCTATGACAATCTTTCACTTAATTCCTTCTGGTACTGTTATTTTTCAGTCCAGTTAACCAAATCATTGTTCAGGATAAACATTTCCAGTCAATCACAGTCACAAATGACTGATCTGATGGTAACACAACACAAATGAAATAAGTTTAATCAAAATTCAAATTTTCAAACCTGCTTCATCCAGCTCAGAAATTAGTCCGGGACAGCAAGCACTTAATTACATCAGAGAGTTAATTGTTGCAAACACTCATACTCACACTCACACAGGGTCAGTTTGCAAATTTCAATTAATCTAACATGTATGTCTTTTTGAAACAGAGGGGAAAACCCGAGTACCCTGAGAAGAAATGCCTACACACAGGAATTCGAATCTTGAGGGTAGGAACTGTGAGGCAGCGATGTTAAAAAACAGTGCCTCAGTGCCAACCTAACTGAAAGGTATATTTCAATTTTTCAATCAATAAACATTAAATGTCAATCTAAGCAAATAAAAGAGAAAGTTGGACATAGCTTTAAACTGGGGTTAAGCATCTAGACATAAAAAAATAGCTATTCAGTATCACTTATTTGTGTAAAATAACTTTTGAGGAAACAACTGTTATAGGGAAATATGCATTTCTGTATCACTAATTTATTTATTTATCATTTTATTTATGTATCATTATATTTAGCTATTTTTTATATATCAAAGAATAATACTTATTTAAAGTGAATTTGTATTTTCACTTTGATGTATTACAGTTCAAACTTTATACTTCTTTATAAGCTGAATCATGCTACTTAGCTTAATATGCTTCTGATCTCTTTATTAATACTGTATATCAGAAAATAACATAAGAGGTCGCAATGCAAGAATAAATCTTAAATTGGCACACACCCACACTCAGTCTTGTGGAGAGCTAGCTTCATTTACCTAACACACATGTTTTTGGTATGTGGGAGGAAATCCACACAGACACAGGGGTGAAATATAAATTATATACAGAGTGAGCAGGCACTGGATTTTGTCCAGGAGAGGATGAAGAGTGGCTTTTCACTTCTTAGCTGTGACTGTGAGCATATTATTTTAACAAATCTAACAATGTGTTTACCTGTAGATATTAGTTTAATTTTCAAATTGCTCCCCTTCTCTCAAGACTTTTAATAGGTTTGTTCATGTTGCTTTACTAAATAAAGTGACTAGTTATGCAAACTGATGTATATTAGGAAAAATGAAATCTCTGCTTTTTAAGTAATAAGGTAAATATGTGTGATGCAAATTATACTTCTCACAAAGCTTTTTGAATGGCATTAAAAAATCTTTTTTATATAAACCTCTAAGGATTTTAATCTAATGACAATCCCATTCCCGCTGGTTTTATCCTATAACTAGCATATTCTGTAGGCTGCAGAGTAGACAAAATAAAAGACTCCCTAGTTTTAGTAGCCAATGTTGAGACATACGTATTCACACCCAGATCACACCCAGATTGCCTCTGCATTCTCTGCCCAGTAACACTGCTGAACGTTTGGAAGCTCCAACCATCCCCCTGCTATAAATCCCCAGAGTAAACACTTCCACAAATAAAACTGTTTCAGATTCCAAATTCATCAGGATATAACTCAATGTACAGCTTTAAATAAGTTTTTAGCTACAGTTATATGAAAAAGTTTGGGAAAACCTCTTAATTCTTTGGATTTTTGTTTATCATTGGCTGAGCTTTCAAAGTAGCAACTTTCTTTTAATATATGACTTGCCTTATGGAAACAGTAGTATTTCAGCAGTGATATTAAGTTTATTGGATTAACAGAAAATATGCAATATGCATCATAACAAAATTAGACAGGTGCATAAATTTGGGCACCCCAACAGAGACATTACATCAATACTTAGTTGAGCCTTCTTTTGCAAATACAGTAATCCCTCCTCGATCGCGGGGGTTGCGTTCCAGAACCTCCCGCGATAGATGAAAATCCGTGAAGTAGAAACCATATGTTTGTATGGTTATTTTTATATATTTAAGCCCTTATAAACTCTCCAACACTGTTAACATTATTAGAGCCCTCTAGACATGAAATAACACCCTTTAGTCAAAAGTCTAAACTGTGCTCCATGACAAGACAGAGATGACAGTTCTTTCTCACAATTAAAAGTATGCAAACATATGTTTTCTTCAAAGGAATGTGTGCCAGGAGCAGAGAATGTCAGAGAGAGAGAGAGAGAAAGAGAGAGAGAGAGACACGCGCGAAAGAAAAGCAAACAATCAAAAAATCAATACATGCTTTTGGGCTTTTAAGTATGCCGAAGCACTGCGATAAAGCGGCATTTTTTAGAGGAGCATCCGTATCTTCTAAGCAAACAGCCTCTGTGCAAACAGCCCCTCTGCTCACACCCCCTCCATCAGGCACAGAGAATGTCAGTGAGAGTGAGAGAGACAGAGAAATGCAAACAATCAAGCACTGCACGTGAAGCACATCGTATATCATTGAGTTTTAGTTAATAAATAATACATGCTCTGATTGGGTAGCTTCTAAGCCATCCGTCAATAGCGTCCCTTGTATGAAATCAACTGGGCAAACAAACTGAGGAAGCATGTACCATAAATTAAAAGACCCATTGTCCGCAGAAATCCGCGAACCAGCGAAAAATCCGTGATATATATTTAGATATGCTTACATTTAAAATCCGTCATGGAGTGAAGCCGCAAAAGTCGAAGTGCGATATAGTGAGGGATCTCTGTATAACAGCCTCTAGATGCCTCCTATAGCCTTTGATAAGTGTCTGGATTCAGGATGGAGGTATTTTTGACCATTCTTCCATAAAAAATCTTTCTAGTTCAGTTAAATTTGATGGCTGCCGAACATGGACAGCATGCTTCAAATCATACCATAGATTTTCGATGATATTCAAGTCAGGGGACTGTGACGGCGATTCAAGAACATTGTATTTCTCCCTCTGCATGAATGCCTTTGTAGATTTCAAACTGTGTTTTGGGTCATTGTCTTTTTGGAATATCCAACCCCTGTGTAACTTCAACTTTGTGACTGATGCTTGAACATTATCCTGAAGAATTTGTTGATATTGGGTTGAATTAATCTGACCCTCGATTTTAACAAGGGCCCCAGTCCCTGAACTAGCCACACAGCCCCACAGCATGATGGAATGACCACCAAATATGACAGTAGGTAGCAGGTGTTTTTCTTGGAATGCAGTGTTCTTCCGCCATGCAAATCGCTTTTTGTTATGACCAAATAACTCAATTTTTGTCTCATCAGCCCAAAGCACTTTGTTCCAAAATGAATCTGGCTTGTCTAAATTATAAGACTCAGGCGCCTCCACGAGTGGCAGCCTTTCCAGCAGCTCCATGTATGACTTTATCTTTCTACCTTTTTCTCTATTTCACTGATCACTCCTACCACTTTCTTTTATGTGGACTTGTTCCCTGGACACTTTTTACTACTTTTTACTACTTGGACATGGATTTTTACACGCCGAGACTCATCTATTCAGGTAAGCAACTTTAAGTGCTGAGAACAAAGGCTCGTGCCGGTGTGGTTCTCTATTTTCCCAACGAGGTAAGAAGGTTGTATCGTGGCAGCAGTGCCCACACCTAAGATAAAAGCCAAGCGGCTAGCGAGAAAGTGATGCTACAAGCCTTCTGTAATCCTGGGAAATGTGAACTTACTACTAAATAAGATTGACAAACTGGCTGCACTCGTGAAAAATGTCAGGACGTACAGAGAATGCAGTTTGTTGTGTTTTTGTGAAACGTGGCTAACAACTAACATCCCAGATGCTAACATGGAGCTACCCGGGTTTAGCACAGATAGAGCAGACAGAGACGCAGGTACCTGTGGGAAGCGGAAAGGAGGAGGACTCGCTCTCTATATGAATACAAGGTGGTGCAACTCTGGACATATGTCAAAATCTCCACTTGCTGCAGAGACATCGAATTGTTGGCGGTAAGTCTGTGTCCCTACTACTTGCTCAGAGAGTTTGGACACATCATTGTTGTTATTGTTTACATCCCTCCTCGGGCGGACGTGGAGATAGCAGGTGATAAACTACAAACGCAGCACCCTGTGTTAATCGCTGGAGACATTAACCATGTGACGCTGGATATAACATTACCTGCCTTCTCCCAGTATGTGGATTGTAACAGGACTACAAATAGGACTATTGACCTACTGTTTGCAAATGTTAAAGACGCATACAGTGCCACCCCGCTGCCTGCACTTGGGAAAGCAGATTATAACCTGGTTCTGCTTCAGCCTGACTACAAATCAAGAGTGAGGGAGCTACCTACAACCACACGCTCATTCAGGAAGTGGTCCCCTGAGGCAGAGACTGCTTTGGAACTACAGACTGGGATATCCTGCAGGGATCTTATAATGAGAACATTGAGGAGGTTGTTGACTGCATTACTAACTACATCAACTTCTGTATGGACATTGTAGTTCCAGTAAGAACTGTACGCTGTTATGCCAACAACAAGCCATGGATTACAAGTGACATTAAGGGCCTTTTGAACCAGAAGAAAAGGGCTTTTAAAGGCAGTAATCAGCATGAGCTCAAGTGCGTGCAGAAGGAACTCCAAGTCCAGCTCAGGGCGGCGAAGGAGCAGTACAGGAGAAAGCTGGAGCAGAAGTTGCAGAATAGCATGAAGGAAGTGTGGGATGGGATGAAGATAATCACTAGCTGCAGCTCAAAGCAGGGTGCCACCATCAAGAGAGACGTGGAGAGAGCAAACCAGATGAATTTCTTTAACAGGTTTGACCACCCTAACCCACTCTCACCTCGGAGTATTGCACCCTCTACCCATCCTTTGGCTGATACCAGCATAGGAGAGAGTTTCCCCCCACCCACAATTACAACAGCCCAGGTAAGCAGAGAGCTGAGGAGACTTCGTGCCAGCAAAGCAGTGGGTCCAGATGGAGTATCGCCACGACTGTTGAAGGCCTGTGCATCGGAGCTGGGGAGTCCTCTACAGCACATCTTCAACCTGAGCCTGGAACAGGGGAGAGTCCCAAGGCTTTGGAAAACATCTTGCATCAACCAAGTCCCAAAGGTAACACGTCCTGGTGAGCTGAATGACTTCAGGCCTGTTGCCCTGATGTCACATGTGATGAAGACCATGGAGCAGCTGCTGCTTCATCACCTGAAGCCACAGGTCTGCCACGCCCTTGACCCTTTACAGTTTGCATACCAGGAGAAGATGGGAGTGGAGGATGCCATCATCTATATGCTACAACGATCTCTCTCCCACTTGGACGGAGGTAGTGGTGCTGTAAGAATTATGTTTCTGGACTTCTCTAGCACCTTCAACACCATCCAACCTCTGCTCCTTTGGGACAAGCTGACAGAGATGGGAGTAGATTCATACCTGGTGGCATGGATCGTGGACTATCTTACAGACAGACCTCAGTATGTGCGTCTCGGGAATTGCAGGTCTGACATTGTGGTCAGTAACAAAAGGAGCGCCGCAGGGGACTGTACTTTCTCTGGTACTGTTCAGCCTATATACATCGGACTTCCAATACAACTCGGAGTCCTGCCACGTGCAAAAGTTTACTGACGACACTGCTATTGTGGGCTGCACCAGGAGTGGGCAGGAGGAGGAGTATAGGAACTTAATCAAGGACTTTGTTAAATGGTGTGATTCAAACCACCTTCAACTGAACACCAGCAAAACCAAGGAGCTGGTGGTGGATTTTAGGAGGACCATGCCCCTCATGGACCCCGTGATCATCAGAGGTGACTGTGTGCAGAGATTGCAGACCTATAAATACCTGGGAGTGCAGCTGGATGATAAATTGGACTTGACTGACAATACTGATGTTCTGTGTAAGAAAGGACAGAGCTGACTATACTTCCTTAGAAGGCTGGCATCTTTCAACATTTGCAATTAGATGCTGCAGATGTTCTATCAGATGGTTGTGGCGAGTGCCCTCTTCTACGTGGTGGTGTGCTGGGGAGGCAGCAGAAAGAAGAGGGACGCCTCACACCTGGACAAACTGGTGAGGAAGGCAGGCTCTATTGTAGGCATGGAGCTGGACAGTTTGACGTCTGTGGCAGAGCGACGGGCGCTGAGCAGACCCCTGTCAATCATGGAGAATCCACTGCATCCACTAAACAGTGTCATCTCCAGACAGAGGAGCATCTTAAGCGACAAACTGCTGTCATTGTCCTACTCTACTGACAGACTGAGGAGATCGTTCCTCCTCCACACTATGCGACTCTTCAATTCCACCCGGGGGGGTAAACATTAACATTATACAAAGTTATTGTCTGTTATACCTACATTTTTATCACTCTTTAATTTAATATTGTTCTTTATCAGTATGCTGCTGCTGGAGTATGTGCATTTCCCTTTGGGATTAATAAAATACCTACCTACCTACCTACCTACCTACCTATCCAACTATCCAACTATCTATCTAAATGAGCACTTGCATACAACAAGGAACTCTGTTGGTGGTGTGAGTGCAGAAAGGGCTTCTTTCTCATCACCCTGCCATACAGATGTTCTTTGTGCAAATTGCACTGAATTGTAGAACGATGTACAGATACACCATCTGCAGCAAGATGTTCTTGCTGGTCTTTGGAGGTGATCTGTGGGTTGTCTGTAACCATTCTCACAATCCTGCACATATGCCGCTCCTTTATTTTTCTTGGCCTGCCAGACCTGGGTTTATCAGCAACTGTGCATGTGGCCTTCTATTTCCTGATTACATTCCTTACTGTTGAAACTGACAGTTTAAACCCCTGAGATAGCTTTTTGTAGCCTTCCCCTAAACCATGATACTGAACAATTTTTGTTTTCAGATCTTTTGAGAGTTGCTTTGAGGATCCCATGCTGTCACTCTTCAGAGGAGAGTCAAAGGGAAGGAAGCACAACTTGCAATTGACCACCTTAAATACCTTTACTCATGATTGGACACACCAGTCTATGAAGTTCAAGGCTTAATGAGCTAATCCAACCAATCTGGTGTTGCAAGGAATCAGTACTGAGCAGTTACATTCATTCAAATCAGCAAAATTACAAGGGGACCCAAATTTTTGCACATCCAGTTTTTCACGTTTGAATTAATTTCATACAACTAAATACTGCTTCACTAAAAATCTTTGTTTGGAAAACACCCCAGTACCCAGATGTTCCTAGGAAATGAAAGACATACCACCATTATCTTTTTTGTTGAAAGTACAGTAAATTATTATGCATCAGAGCAGGGTTCCCAAACTTTTTTTATATGACTGTATAGTGTATGAACTGAATTACACTACAAAAGTATAAGAAGTACAAAAGACATTCAATTTAACTATTGTAACCTGTGTGTTTTTTTGTTGTTGCACACCTCAGACACAACTTCACAGACACAAGTCTTGGGTTCAATATAAAAAGTTTATTACAGTTATAATACTTTACAAAGGCTTCTTCTTAATAACTGAACAAACACAATAAAATGGGCTTTATAAATAAAATGTATTATTAATTCTTCCTTCTCTTTCTCTTCTTCCTCCACTCCTCCCAGGCAAGCTTTGTCCATCCTACACACTCAACTCCAACTCATCTGGGTAAGGCAGAGTAATTCCTTTTATATCAGACCAAGGAGTACTTCTGGTGCTAAAACATGGTCCAGTTGAAGTACTTCCAGGTCAAGTAAAAGTCCCATGAAGTAGGGATTGTGAATCACTGCAGCTCCCCAGCTAGCAGCACCCACTGAACCCAACAGGTCTGAACTCTGGGACCCCTGTTCCCAGCATTCGCTGTGGATAGCCAAATGGGTTCCAAAGCCTAGGGACACTGTCATCTAGTTTATCAGGGGGAAGTATCTTTGTCTCCAACAGGCTTTCCATTTTTCTGGCCTCCAGGCCAGGTAAGGGTCCCTGTTCCATCCTGGCCAGGATATCTGCCCATGCATGCCATTCATTACATTATATATTATTTCTTCTTGTTTTGGTAAAAATGCATCATATTTCTATTACTCATTTATGGTTCATTTCTACTTCAGCTTTATCTATTTTGGTTCATGATAGCTGTAATATGTGAGAATGGTATGTACCATATTTTTAATTAATAATCATTTTTGTTCACATTGCTGAATATATTCTAAGATATATAAACACAAAATAAATAATTCCCAAAACTAGAATGCGTTTTGTCCACTTTCAATTTTTATATATAAGAGATGTAGCTAATAAAGAAATAATTACTCTGTTAAAACTAAAGCAGTATTTTACCTAGCAATAACATTGGCAAATATTATGGTATATTAACCTTTACTTTTTCATTAATCCAATCCCTTGCTGAGTTCCAAAATGGAGTATAATATTCATAGACCCAAAATATATGCTCAACAGTTTCTATATTATTTTTTTACAAAATGGGCTTTCGTTACATTCGATATTAAATATGTTCCTAAAAAAATCCTCTGGGAGTTACAGTAAATGTCACTAACAATTTTATTCTATTTTTGAGGTGAAACTCAAAGGTTTTATATTCATATTATGAATGAGCACTTGACTTGTATTAGGTTGCCAAGGTAAAGGACAAGACCAGAGTGGTACAAAGTAGGGCTAGGACCCACAGGAAGCCCCCAGGAAGGATAAAGAAAGAAAGAAGGACAGATCCAAAATGGCATCACTGAAACATTCAGCAGTTACCAACATGGGAGCCTAAGAATGACCATGGGTCCTGCATGTGTGCTATGTACCCTGAAAAGTATTTAGGAAGGACTACCAGCATGACTAGGACATTCAGATGACATGGGTAGAAAACTGCCGTGCTCCTACAGGATTATAGGTGGCAGATATTCCAGTAATTACCAAAAATTCCTGGCAAGAAACAGTAAAGACATTGAGGAAACATCAGAAGTGGGGAAGATGTAAGCAGGAGAAAGGATTGACCAACCAACTAGCAGGAATATGAATCTTTATAGTCCAGAAAGAAAGAGAGAGAGAAAGACGAGAAGTGAGAAAGGGATTGCTTTGATGTTCTACTGTGGTGGGCAAGATGGCAAGTCACTCCACCCGTCTGAAAGTGTTTTAAAACCTTTATGGTTAAGTCTGCATGGTTTGTTATATTATTTCTAGATATTTTTACTTTGTGATCATCCTGTGTTTGTTCCTCCCTGCAGTATATTTTGTTACGCAGTATTTTGTATCTTTTACCATCTGTGGGTTGCTTTGGTTATAGGAGATTGTCATGAGGGCACATCCCATCATAATTTATACAGTACCTTGTAGTACTATGGTGTTGTACCATTTTATCCATTATAGATGTAGTGAGACTCAAGCAAAATGACACATTTTGTTGGCTAACTGAAACGATTGCAATATGCAAGCTTTCAAGGCAACCTTGGCCCCTCGAAAGCTTGAATACTGTAATCCTTTTAGTTAGCCAATAAAAGGTATCATTTTGCTTGACTTCTAAATACAATACCTTCCAAAGTATTCAGACCCATGAACTTCACTGGTAAAGCACCAAATGCAAGGCATAATAGGTAATTGTTTTTCACCTATGTAAGCTTCCTCAACATAGAGAGAAACCACTTATACAAACATCATATTTCTGTATTCTAAAAACAGATTTTCCAATATAAAACAATGTCACATTAAAAAGCTAATTTTGACTTTCAATGCCATGCTTTGGATAAAGAATATCACAGGGAACCAAATTTAAGTGTACGATTTATTATATAGTAACATGAGGAAATTTGCTGCAGGTTTGTATACCTTTGCAAAATACTACCAATACAAAACTGAAAAAGCAAAGCATATAACAGTTAATTGTGTAATAAATTATATATTATTTGATGTCAAGTTCTGGTAGTAGTAGAGTTAAGCTAAGGTAGAAGAATTAGTTTTAAATTACAGCTTAAAAGGTGGTGGGATTCTTTGCATCAAATGACATAGATGTTCAAGTCAAACTCATCCTATGTATAAACCTTAACAAAATCAACAGCCATTTCTACACTTGTAAACTGCCATTAAAAAAACTGTGTAAGAGAGAATAAACTATTCTGCACCAGTTACTGCATGCTGACTGATTATCTATCAATCAATGTTGCTGCATGAAGCAGAGCTAATTAGAAGGTAGCCTTTTTCATAGTGATACTATTTGTTGAAAGCTCAGATAACCAATATAAATTAATAAATATATTTTTATCCTTTGAGCAACTGAAATATAACCTTTCATTAAAACATGTCTTTTACTGTATGTACATTTGAGGTTTTGCTAAAAGATACCTCACTAATGATATCTACTGTAGAAATTATACTTTGAAACTGCGATAAAACTAGAAATACTATCTTATTCCAGTCTTTTCGAAACAGGGCACCAATAGTAAACCTTAGGCAGCACTGGAAATGTGACCTATCAGAAGGATTGTCTGATTATGAATGGAAGCCAGCCACGATAAAATATCAGTCAAACATTTCCAATTCAAAATGGTACATTGCAAACATTTTTCTCCCCTTAAACAATATGAACCCTGGTGAAGATCTTAATTATGATCCACTGTAACTCAATGTACTTCAGTGTATAACATGTGTTTAGGATTTTTTGGATTAAAATCTATGCAACATTTTGGAAAATAACCACTGGGATACTAGTGTTTAATGAATGATGTATCAATCCTAATTCACCCTATATAGCACAATAATAAAATGTTTTATTTTACTTAAAATTAGACAAAAACCCATTTCACTGCATAAGGAGAAATTCAGAAGTTCTTTAATAGTACTGCACTCAAACAACTCAGCAAACTGGGCCATTGCTAACCTGTTGGACCTTTCAAATTTTTTGCGTGATAACTTTGAACTAAGTTGTTGCTTTTCTTTAATTTTTACTCTCTGAATTAATAGTGGAGGAAATATTTGATCTGTTTTAAATAAATAAAATGTAGTGCATACTTTACTGAAATGCAATGTACTTATTATAGTGGAATTTTAAAATCAACAAAATACGAAGGATGTTCAAAACATTTCTGCACTTGTATATTTTATTTGGAAACGGTGAAAGCGGGATGAGCAGTAATTAGGCATTAAAAAGTTGGTACGACGCGGGGAAAATTGCATTACAAATGAAGGTGGCTATGTAGAAAAGCGATGTAATTTATTTTTGAAATTCTTAATAAATAGGGTTAAAAAAAGGTGAGGAAATTTTTTGAATGCCCCTCATATATCAATCTTTTTAGAAAAAGAAAGCAAACTTTTATATTAAACCTATCTTCTGTTGAGGAAAACCTGTCTTGTCTGTTTACATTTTTATTTATTTTTTGCTCTGGCTAATTTTTTTTGTATATGAATGTATTATATTTCAAAAGTTAGATTTTCACATATTAGGTGCCATACATGCATGTCAGTGGATCATCCTGCAGGTTCTTCTGGGGTATGTACTACCACCTTGGGTTGAGAGGGGGTGCTGGCGCTAACCTTATCCTCTTCTGTTCCTTCCACAGTGCTGAGAAGATGTCCAATGAGGGAATTTGACTCTGCCCCTTTCACCCCCCAGCTATATTCCCTACTGTTCCTCTGAGGAGGCATCACTCGATATAAGAGTACACCACAGGGCAGAGCTTGTAGCCATAATGACTAAAGCAGGAAAGACAAGAGAAATTTCTTAAGGGAAGGAAACCATTTTTGTGTTCGTTTTGGCACCATCAAGTGCATATTTTGTTTACAAGTTTAATTTGATTAAATTGGGACAACTGGGTTGGTACCCCTCTATTTGTACCTGTGGACCTGCAAACCTTCCGTCAACCACATAGGTTAAGTTTTATTTGTTTGAAAGAATTTTTAATTCTATTTATTTTATTTGTTACTGCGATACATCCTCACATTCATTTGCAATTGGTACTTACCCGTTTGCTACGGCCTGCCCTCTTGATACGAGCTAATAAGTTATAATGCAGCGCCATCATTTGTTTGGCAAAGATATGGACCCAACCAGAGAACCAGTGCTTGTGGAAGTTTAGCATATCACATTCTGGCTTTTACTCTCCATTTTCATCTTAGTGTTTTGGCTCTGGTTATTTAATGACACTGGTCATTTTTTAGTGACTACAATCTGTCATTCAGGTCATCTGGTTAGAAAAACTACTTTTTTGTACTATGAAATTATCTTTTTTTAAAGTTTATTTCTCTTTGTTTCTGAAGTAAACACATTTATCTCAGTCAGCTTCATTTAAATATTATACCTTTGGAAAACATGGGTTGGCCAGTTTGAGAAAAATAGACATCGACAGTGCGGGTTGTTTGATAGTATTGTATTTTTTGTGATTGGGATAGCATCTTGAATAGGGGAAAAAAAAAATGAAAAAAAATCAATGCGACACATAATGAATTTTTAATGAATGAACCAAAGATTACCAAGAGTAAAATGTACACGCTCAATATCTGAGTTAAAGTTTATTATTAGCACTATTCATTATGAATATACTTCATTTGTTTAACATACTGTTGCCTTCTTACATTACTGACCATGTACAGAGAAGTCCTCACCTTTTGCCACATGAATGTTACTCACAAATGATTTGAAATACTCAGTGACCAAAACACACTAGAGTCTGCTTTCAGATAATTTAAAATCAGAATAATTTGCTACATTTTAGTAGTTTACCACATTAATTTGAGGTTTGGAAGGTCATATAGTCAACTGCCTCGACTGTATAGCATTTCAGGCAGTATGAGACAAAAAGAAAATTCATAATGCTGCTGATTAGGAAATATAGTGACAGAGAGAACTGGCTGAGAGTGACAAGTGCCCTTTTAACTCTTTAGCTATATGTAGCAAAAGAAAAAGTAGATTACAAGGAATACACTGCCCTGAAATATAATTAGAACTTACCCTAAAAGTCAGAAACCTAAAAAAAGAAAACCTTCCTACTAGTACAAAAGAGTAAAATCATCACACATCCAATGGTCATTTACCAGAATCACTAATAAACTTGTGTTGAAGTTGCAGGACATTTCAAATAAATATGTAAAATATGCCAGTCAGTCAGTCAGTCAGTCATGTTGATCTATTAACAACTATAATGTGCTTAATAAAAAGTACAATTATTTTGAAGAAGGGCCCTAGATAATATAAAACTCTGCAGGCTGGCCTAGAGAATGGTATATCATGGGTTTTATCTAAAGGCTCTTAGCTGGATTCATTTAGACTTTGTTTAAGTTAAGGGTTTCTGTAATATGTTTCTTATTTAAATATAAACATTCACTGAACTCAGGTTCATTCATAAAATGAATCAGAAAGAACTGATTTTCTTTATTTGGAAAAAAAAATAAATTTTTGGAGATGATTATTGTCATTATTCTTCACATTAGCTGGTAAAATGGGAGGGAATATATCTTAGCGTGACAATTCAGTGTTCTGTATCCAGCACTGAAAGTGGACCATCATATCACTAATTGTTTGCATTTCTGAACTGCAATTACATACTATAGTTGAGGATCCTTACACAGTAATTTTAATCATTATCCATCAGTCACAGATTAACTCAAAATTCATGTCTTAATTGTAAATTTTGACAGTCATTCCTTCATGGCAGTTAACAATAGAACAATAAATGCCCACCAATCCTCCACACACATTCAAAACTGTCACTGGGCATGAATTAATGAAATCAATTAGTGGGATATCAAACTGAAATTATTGCTATTGTTTTAGTGAAACAACACAATGCCCATCTTGTAGACAGCAGTGTCTGCACCTCCACAAAACAAGGGGCACAATGTCCTTATCAGTCTAAGGCTTCATTTACACTACAAAATGTTGCCTACCAAAAGCACTGTATAATCAGATACATAGCAATCAGAAACATAACAAATGTGTGTAGGTGTTCTTTCTACATCCAGTTTCGAAGGTACGGCTGTAATGCAGAATCATTCTAAACATAGCCTTTACCTTCCTTTTAGGAAACAACAGGCCTAAAATGAACCCAGCTGTAAATGTGAACATTCACAATATCAAAGGCGTTCTCAGATATTTTTAAAACATCCATCATTTTTGCTCTCTGGTTATAAAGGGTAACACTTGCTGGACAATCCTTTTTCTACATATTTCTTTTGCAGTGCAGCCTGTATTCTTTTCTGTTTAACAAAATGTGTCCCATTAATTTTGGCAGCATCTGTAGCCCCATTCATGTTAGTATTACCTAGGAGGCATAAATGAACAAGAAAGTCATATATCAATGGATTGTAAAAGACAGAGACAGCAGCCCTGCATGACGCATGCAAACGCTACAAGGTGAATTTTGAAAGTTTTTTTATTGCATGATTTGAAAACAGTAAAGGACAGTCAGCAAAGTAAGTGAATTTTCTTTTCTAAACAGTTAAGGATCTAGTACATGTTACAGACAAATAAAAGCAAAAAAATCAAGTTTCAAGACTAAAATACAAAACAGCTGATACAAAATGACATTTTCTTAAATGTAAAATAACACAATGTTACGGTACCCTTGTTCTGCTCACCTATACATGGTCTTTCAGTCATATGACTGCTTCAAAATGAAAGCCTTTGAGAACAGCGTTCTTAGAAGATACCAGAAAATGAAAAGACAGGTGAAAATTGGAGTCAAGAATTTAATTTTATTATGCTTTTTCTCTCTAATCCTGATTTTTAGTTTAAACTTTTTTTTATTAATAATAGTATAAAAGTTTTGCAAATGTGTTTTTTTTTTTTATAATCATTAATAGTAATTAGCTGGTTAAAATTCCCAATGCATCCCATCATATGCCTGCCTAATTGCAGATCACAGTTAAAGTTAAATAGTTCTCTTAACCAACTGCTTTATAAGGTGTGACAATTTAATTCCCGGAACAGCTGTGTAGTGTCATACATGCTACAAGGTGCTACTGAAACGCTGGAACTGTGGAAAGTGTTGTTTGGTGAGTATGCTATAAAAAAAAGTTAAGTGTCATTGAGTGCTATAAGAGATTCAATGAGGGACGAGAAGATGTGAAGTGGATCATCCTTAATGACAAAGCCCCAAGCCATGATGAGCTAGTGTTCGCGACTTCCTGGCTAAGAAATCATTTACCAAAATGGATCATCCACCTGACTTAAGAATAGCTTCTTGTGATTTGTGGCTCTTCCCAAAAATCCAAACTGCCATGAAACAACAAAGATTTTCTGACATCCAGCTTAATGTGACAAAGTAACCCAAGGGTATTCCAGAAACAGAATTGCAGGTATGTGTCTAGCAATGGCAACATCTTCTAACTAGATGCATAGGTGCAAAAGGAGATTACTTTGAAGGTGATATTAGCCACTAGTAGGCAGGTTCAAATTGTCACACCTTGTATTCCTACTCTAGATATCTCAATTAAATCACGGTAGAAAGCTCTTAAGGCACACCTGAGTGGCCAAACAATATCCTACTCTGCATATAAAATAAAACAAGTCTGAATTTATTTTGATAAAGTGTTTATTTTTCTGTTATTATTCAAAGTTGTCGAGATGTCAGAGTGTGCCCTTCTACTTGATTTTTGAACTGTATGTTTGATCCTAACTTTGAAATGTCTATTCGAGCTATACTGTGTTTTATTCAAATATATGATTAAAACAAATTACAACACTACTCTCCATACTCTTTTACTAAGTCTTTGTTATGTGAGTGTATAACTCAGAATGAAAGTAAATGAAAAGTTAAAAATTAAATAAAGTAAAAGATAATAAATTACATTCATTATTAATTAAGATGAATGATTAAATTGAATTAAATAAGATACCGTTTCCTGAGAAATAATATATTAAATTGTACAACTGTATGGGCAGCACGGTGGCACAGTGGGTAGTGCTGCTGCCTTGCAGTTAGGAGACCCGGGTTTGCTTCCCGAGTCCTCCCTGTGTGGAGTTTGCATGTTCTCCCCGTGTCTGTGTGAGTTTCCTCCGGGCGCTCCGGTTTTCTCCCACAGTCCAAAGACATGCAGGTTAGGTGCATTCGCGATTCTTAATTGTCCCTAGTGTGTGCTGTGTGTGTGTGTGTGTGCATGCCCAGCAGTGAGCTGGCGCCCTGCCCGGGGTTTGTTTCCTGCCTTGCGCCCTGTGTTGGCTTGGATTGGCTCCAGTAGACCCCCATGACCCTGTAGTTAGAATATAGCGGATTGGATAATGGATGGATAGATGTACAACTGTAAATGTAAATTCACTTTCATTTCTGGATGTCTTCGTATTTGTTAAGAGTTACTCTTTTCAATGTTCCCTGTATCGAAAGTTTACAGATTACAATACATTACTTCATGCATCAAGTTATCATGATCGATAATCAACAATTTACCACTTGCACAATTTCGCCGATAATATCGCATGTGCTCCAGTCATCAGGTATTTCTCGTAGAGGCACGCTCAGTTCAGAAAAGGTTTATTGAATGTAGTTATTCCATTACCTGTGCATGGAGGGCTTTTAAAAGACATTTCTGGTATATATTCTGGTGAGACTCCGATTAGCAGATTAAAATGCAATTTAACCTTTTCCAAATATACAAATGAGATAGATATCTATCTTGGGACATTAACATGTACTTGGTCTTAACCCTTCCATTAATAATCTGCCACTTTTCACATTTGCCCACCACAGTCATGTCTGGGACATTTTAATCAATACTCTCTGCACCACACCTAATTACCCATCAAGAAAGTAGCTATTTCTCTAGCATGGACACTGCCCATAGTTGCAATAGTTGCACCAATGAACTTAAAGGAAATTTAGTTGCTACTCCTAAAATGCAATATCACCTTGCGTGTTAAGGATCTTATTGTATTTCATCTGGTGTGATGATTCATTTATTATTAACCACTTGTCCTCTAGTTTAGGTAGGCAAGTAGTTTTACAAAGTCAAAGCATTAATTATGGAGCATAAAATTAATATATAAGAACATGCAATATCAAACATGTGGTTTCAAAACATTTCATCAAGGCTAAACATGGCCTTACTGATCTGACATATATGGTTTTGGAAACTTGTCAACCAGCATCCCAGGGTATGGGATTTCAACAATTTGTTAATATGTCGTGAAGCTTTTTAAATACAGTATACAAAGTATATTTAAGATTCATGTAACGATTCTGGCATTAACAAGTTAAATGAAGTGAGTTCGCTATAAATATGGCAAATTCCGTAACCAGCCATTTGCCAAGTCTGACCTTAATTTTAATCCACCAGGGTTTGAAGTTGGATGCTGTCCACGTTATATTTTGATAATGCCCGTTATTGTTTTTTTCCTGATCATTTTCCTTTATATCTACTTCATATAAATAATCCACCTTCCTTTTGTATGGAGGGATGTGGTTAGTGATACCTTTCTGTTATAGTTGATGGGCAGGGGGAGACTACTTCCCTGGGCCATGTGCTTCCCTAGTGCGCTGGCTAGCAACATCCCTCTGGTGTGTATCCCATTTGGACACCTGCAGGGTTGCATGGGAGTTGTAGTTTTGGTAGGCAGCCCTGTTGGATGCTTGGGTACCGCTAGGGAGAGCTGCTGCAGGCTGACTCTCCTATCATGGGGAGATTCCATCTGCCCCAGAAGTGCTTCCTGGATGCAATGTAATAGTGCCAGAAATAGACCTGGGTCTAGTATACATGAAGCGGCTCCACTTCATCTGGGGGTCAAAGTCGGGACAGTAGTCAAACAATAGTCAAAGAATACATTAAGGTAGCTGTGGCAATAAATCTCTTTATTAGAATCTGAAATTGTGTGTGTGCTGATGGGTTTGGGGTGTTGTAATGCCCCCTATTGGTTCACATAACTCAGGGCAATTTGTTTCTTTAGTCTTACATTCAGATGTTGATATTTGCTAATTGCAAATTCGATTTTGTGAAATAAGTCTGTATTTAAGGTAAATGATATATTTTTCTGTTCTTTTGTTTACATATGAGGTCTGTCTATTAAATAACGACACTGTGCTTCTATCTCTTAAACAAAGCAGTGAGAACTTATTATGAGCACTTGCCATGCAGGTTTAAACCTGTCAAAACCTGTACGACAAACATCAAAACTCTCTGCCATTTAGTTGATTGTCAGTCACCGTTTAATGCATTTACATTTCCCCTTGTCATGCTAAGTTTAAAAGTTGAGCAACGTGTCAATTTTAAATTTTTAGTAAAATTGAACAAAACACCAACAAAGTCTTTTCAAACTATTACTGGGGCTTATAGGGGAAGACTGTATGTCTTGTGTGCATAAGCTTTTCCTAAATTGAAATCGATGCTTAAAGAAACACATTTTGAGTCAGTGGATGCAGTAAAGAAGTAAAGAAGAAAACATCAGATGTCTTGAAATAGCTGACAGAAACTGATCTGCTCCACACCTTCGACCAGTGGAAACCAAGATTGCATTAGTGTGTAATTGCAAATGGGGAGAATTATTATATAAATAAAAGTGAGCTATTGTGTCACTGTCATTATTTAATAGACAGACCTTGTATGTATATTTTATCCATTTGGTCTCGATCACTGATATCAGTATGTACCATCTCATTTATATAACATTTAATTAAAAGGAAAACATATTTAGTCATTCCCTGGTCCCAAAAATTACCCCAGGTTTTGTTCAAATAACATTGAACTACATGAACATTGACAGAGCTATTTTAATAATAATGTTAGTCATCAAAGCAAACACTAATGTTTAATAAATTTCTTTATTTTCTGGTTTCACATTCAAACGAATGACCTTTTCAGTTTTCCAAATAGTTCATGATGAGTCACCATGCCCAGGATAAGAGAATATGTGTGAGCAACCCCAGAAAAAGGTGAGTTAAGCACAGCATGTGAAGTCACAAGTGTAACTTGCTGCAGCCAGCAGATCAGCCCCATGTTCAGGTGGACAGAGCCTGAACACAGCAGTATTAGCTGTGGAACAAAATGAGGCACTGACTGTTCATCTCCAATGACCTGCCCCACTCCAAACACTGTGCTCCACCATATTTGGCAGGCTACCATGAATACAGTGACTGAATGTGTCAGTATTATCTGTGAAAATAACCAAGACTGGGTTTGTGCATCATCAACATTCAAGCCCTTCACAATCTTCTAGCTCCCCACCAGGCTTGGCAAGGTGTACTTGGAATGACTGCGTAGATGATTTGCAGTTAACACAAATGGTAAACATCTGAAAATTGTCACTGACATTTCATATACATGAATATTCCTCAAGTGCGAAGTCTGTGTTTTAGATAACTAACTGAGCAAAACATTGTGCTTACTTGCATAGCCCTTTTGTTTACTGACCTAATATTTCAGTAAGGAGTTTCTCCAGCAAAATATGTCAAATATGTAAAAGTAGCAATGTGCATAATGAAATAAAAGAAAAAGAAATATTGTTACTAATAATAATTAATAATTCTTTACATTTATATAGTAAAACTTTTCTAACTATTCCAAGCGTTTTTGAGTTGTAGTATCCTCCTGGATGATGTGATGGCAGCAATTTCTGCTCCAGTAAGCTCACCACACATGAGCTATTAGGTGGTGGTATTGTGAGAAAGAGACAGCTAATCAGAAACAGAGGATGATTAGGGGGCCGGAATGACTAGACCATGGGTGGCAATTTAGCCTGGACATCAGGATACACCCTGCTCTTTACAAAGGATGCCCAGGAATGACCGCAGAGAGTCAGGACCTTTGTTTTATGTCTCATTTAAGGATGGTGTGCTCGTCACTGCACTGGGGAATTGGAATCCAAATTCACAGCACCGGGTTAGTACCCCTGATGGCCTCACCAACATGCCTTCCAGCAGCAATCCAAGCTTTTCCTACAGTAGATGGTCACCCATCTACGTACTGAACATGCTTAGCTTCAGGTGGATGAAGTGTTCTGAGGTGGTATGGCTGCTGGCAATAAATTCAATAGATTCACAATGTGAATTTGTAATTTGCCTGGATTTACTTGCTCTTGTTTTATAGACTTGTGATTAACAAACTAGCTGGGATTAAAGCAATAAAATGTAAAGACAACAGCACAGCGTCTTGTCAAAAGATTAGTTTTGACATTGACATATGCGCACACCTTAAATGTACATGAACTGTAAGAAGTAATTGCACCCATGGTTTCTAGACGGTCCCATTTATATTCTTAAAACATGCTGAAATATAGTAATGACATATTTCTACTTTACTGTTAATATGTAGCATCAAAAATGAAACGCTCTTGATTGAGCCCACAAGACTCTGTGAGTCACGTGGCCATTGGCAGTTTGTAGGTAAACAGGAGTGGACTCAGTCATCACCAGGTGAGGATTTATTTATTCCTGTTAAACAATCATTGACAGTCTATTTTTATATCACTGTGGCCTCACCGCTTTAACCATTTTGTCTAATGTACCCATACCGGAAAAAAGAAACATCTAACAGTCAGGCTCTAAGGGTTATCATGCCAAGGTCACCATCTTATTTTAATATTCCAGTGTTTGGTTTTTAAGACATTGACCTGAATGTAACTGGAGAGTTAGCTCTAGAAATTTCCCACTTAAACAATTATTTCCAATATCAATAATGTTTAAACTTCCATATTTCAAAGTTTTTCCAATTTACTTTAAACTTAACATAAGTTTAATGTTTTTTTAATACATGTGGAGGAAAAAAAAACTTCATAAAGTATATTTGATCTTAATTAATTTTTCTTTCATTTGAAGACTGACAGTCAGTTAACTAATGTTTTACAAAAAGCTGTCAGTAGTCCCTCAATTTTTTACTCAAGTAATAATACAACTGATCAGAACTGTGCCTTTGCACAGAAATCGCAATTTCCTCATCATGATAAGAACATAAGGGGCCTTGTCGTACTTCTTTGTGATGGATGAGAGATTAAAAAGATTCAAAAGACGATCATTTCAACTGATGCAGATCCTGAAGACTAAGACACTTTAACACCCTGCTGAGGTCCCATTTCTAGTTGTAGTAGAATCAGTGAATATACTGAAAGATGAGACCCCTGCAGAAGGAACATGAAACAAAACTAAAACAATGAGACAAAAGAGTTCTTCTAACTGGAGCAAGAGATAAAAAAGAAAACAGTAATCAAGTTATCTTATCTCATTTCATTCTTCTGGATTCATCAATATTGGATGATCATCACCTATTGATGAAGTCTGAAAGGGGTACAATAAAGAAAATGCATTTCACCTGCCAACCGCTATTTCACAAAAGAGTGTTTGCATTTGTAAATGATGTTAATCATGCAATTGAAAGAAAAGAAAAAGAATCCACACAGTTCATTCCTGCCCATCCCATTTATATGAACTGTATGCGAAAATAATGAGGTTTGAAAGAAACAGGATGGGAAAAAGTAGAGGAAAATGCTAAAGATGAAGCGTTGTTAATAAAAGAGATCAGACTCTCTCTAAGAATTAAGCAACGACTATGAATTCTGAAGTTGGACTGTTCAGAATAATAAGTACTTTGAATAATGCAAAAAAGAAACAATCTTAATGAAAGAAATGAAGATAATGAGGTGTTAAAAAAAGTCATAGGCTGGAGCCAGAGCGTGGAATGGGTCCCAGAATTCACATTCATCGAATCTTTTGCTGGAGAAGATCAACCTATGAATAGTTCACCAAACAAAAGAGCTGCTTAAGAAAATAAAAAATAAAAATAGAAAGGAGAACTAGGAGGCATACTTGAGTGGCTCACTTTAGAAATGTGGACTAGAACAATTGATCGGATTAACTGCCTCAAACCCTTTTTACATTTGGGAATTAAAAGATAGAAGAAATTGTTAAGGAAGTTTTGTAAAGTAAAGGAAAAAGAGGAGTCTTGAAGTAAGGTGGATTCCTTATTAGTGCAGGTGGTTTCTATATATTTCAAAATTTCTGCAAGGGTCAAAATGTCTAGCTGCTATTAGTGTATTATTATTTTTTCCACATGTGTTTGTTGCACCAATTATACTGATATAGAATGCTGAAGCATTTAACAACATCAAGAAACTGAGAAAGTATCAGTGTAAGAGAGACTTTCAACCTAAATACATTTTTCAAAAGTGCTTCCACTAATGAACATTTGTAATGAAAAGTAACAATTAGTACTGCCAAAGACGGGCTTAGTCAAGTTAAAAAATAGGCCACCAATCTTTGCAATCCCATAGCAGAAAAAAATAATTTGTGTAAGATAATGAACCAAAGGGGCAGTATGATGTCACAAAGGTAGAGTGGTTAGTGCTGCAGCCACATAGGTTGTGGAAACTGGTTTAAGACCCAGTCAGACAACTGCCTGCATGGAGGTTGCATAATCTCATTGTACCCACACATCCCAAAGTGAGTTTTAGATTACTTAAATATTTTAAATTTGTGAGTCATTGTGCCATGCAAAAGACTGGCAGCCTGGGGTTTTATCCCGACTTGTGCCCAGTGCTATCAGAACTTTAAAAAAATGTTTTTTGAGAGCACATTTAATGGATGGATAATGTTGAAGTTGATTACGTCAAGAAAGGAATATATGGTATATTTTCAAAAACAGCAAAGGCTCTGTCACATTGCATGATTTTTCTAGCAAATTTCAGTCACAGTGTTCATTTACATAATCTTAGAGAGCTGTACGCATTTGTGGCTCACTCCCATGACCACTGTAATTGGGGCAAAGCAACCCATAGTTGTAAACAACAGCTTCCACATAAGCAAAATAATTCCCAAAAGATGTTTTTAAACTTTCAAAAACTATTTCTTAAAACAAACTTCTTACTTTATTTTTTTTTAAAATGAAGTACACTTGCCCTTTAATACACTGCTTGATCTTAAATAGGAAACATGACATCACACAAAATGCAACACTTAGCATCATGTGAACTATCGCACAAAAATGTAACCAATACAATAATGAGATACAAATTGAAACATTTTATAAATCTGGATACAGCAACTCTACAAAACCTACAGGAGAGAATGTTGCTTAACAGCTCATTGCTCTATGGTCATTTAAGAACTAAATTGATTTAAGGCTTTTCATTGGCAAAAAGTTTGCAAAGCAAAATATATAGCTTAGTTTAGAGGCCTAATCTTCTATGAATATGAATCATTTTGCCTTTTTGCCACATGCCTACTGCACCATGCTGCTTGACATGTGTGATTTGAGTCACCAGGCATATCACAGAAGTTCAGTCATACAATGTTATATGCATCAGTTTTCCTTTGAAGTAAAATCTGAAGAAGTTCAAGTGAGATAAAGAAACTGTCCATCATTATATAGTAACCTTGGTTAAGCAAAGGATCAGTCAGGGAGATCACAGATAATGTATTGATGCCATATTGACTGAATTTGCCATTCTATTTGGTCCCTCTACCATTGTAAAGTACTGAGTTCCAGATGTACCCACAGCTTTATTCCAGTAGCTTGAGGAACTTGACACGGAGTCTTGCCCATTTGAATGAGATGCACTATATCCACGACAGCCTTCCCTTGTAACCTATTAGACTTTTGCCAATGCTTATGTCACAAACAGGAACACGCACCCGCTGCATATTTTTGATGATGATCATTAAATTCATTATCAGTGAAATGCAGGTATTTCATAAGGAAGAAAAAAATGACACTCACTCACAACTTTACTTACGGGCGCCTGCAACAATTGATTTGTGGACCATCACCATTGCTGGACTGGTTTACACACAATGCTCTGCAGTATCTGGAGACTGAAAAGCACCCACATGTTGTCTACAGCAACAGGCTACCAGTGACTTTGACTCAGCATAGTGGATCTTTTTGACAACAATTATCTCCACCAGACTGTCATGAACAAATCATAAATCAATAAGATAATCATGATCATCAGATATCTTTAGACTAGGGTTACCCGTAATTGGTCAAAAGAAGATGCAGGATTGTCAGCAATAGGATGAATTTGACACCAAACAAGAACATCACTTAAACTTGGCAGGTTGTAATCTATTGCAGGTATTTATCTTATAGGTATAAGTTTCACTGTCTGTTTCAACATGTAATGACCAATTCATATCATCATCATTATCACTCAATTCGAGCAATGACTCGGTTTCAGTGTCTTGTTACATTGGCTTTATGGCATTTCATTTGCTATTGTGTTTTTGGTTGAAGACTCTGCCCAACTCATGGATATTGATTAGTGAGCATGGCATTATATAGTTGGAAGAACAGATAAGGGCTTTAGTAGACAGAGGATTGAAGATAAACAGGAAGAAGATGTTATATATGAGGTTTAATGATGATCAGGATTCAGAAGTTAGGATGCAGGCTGAGCTACTGAAAAGAGTGAATAAACTTAAATATCTAGGATCAGCGGTAGCTGATCCCAAAGGTGGGAAATTAGATGCCGAGGTATCCCATAGAGAACATTTGGGTAAAGGTATCAGCAGTATAGACGGTTAAAAGTAAGGTTTTAAAGACAGCGGTTGAGGACAGCAAAGATAAATGGAGTTGAGACTTGGGAAGCAAAGGGAGCACCGGAGAAGTCAGATGTGAGAAAAACGAGAATGTTGAGATGGGTTTGTATAGTTACAAAAAAGGAAAATATAAGAATCGAGATAATCAGAGGTACAACAAACATAAAAGAGATATCTAACAAAGTACAGGAGAGTAGGTTGAAATGGTATCAACATTTGATGAGGAGAAACAATTACTATTTAGGCAAAAGAGTGATAGGAATGAAAGTATAAGGAAAAATAAAGCAAGAGAGGTCAAAATGGAGGTGGATGGATAAAGTAAAAGAAGATCTGAAGGAATTGTGTTTGGTGAGGAAGTGGAAGACCAAACTGTTTGGAGAAAGTTGATATAGAACATAGAATTTGGAGAAGAAGAAGAAGAAAAAGAAAAAGAAAATTACACAAAATGAAAATGTGTTGTTATGAAGCCTATGAAAACAGTGGTTACAGTTTAGGCAAAAGTACTCCTTAAAGTCTGTGATACATCCTACACTGAAACAAACTATTTTAGATCTATGTATCAGAATGCAAAAAAGGCCATACACATCTCAGCGGCATGAAACAAACAAATTAAGGGTGCCGAAGTTCACAGAGTATGTGACACTAACTCAGACACAAACAATTTATTCCGTTAACAAACTGGGAAAGGTATGGTGGGGCACTGGTCACTTCTTGCTGCTCAGCAAATCTGGGTTCAAATTCCAGGTCAGACCCTGCACATTGTGTACATTCTGTTTGTGTCTACATTAATTTACACGTGTTTTTCTCCCATATCCAAAATATTTGTTAAGTATGAACTGACGCTCTGAAAGTGAGTTGGGTTATGTGTGTATAAGTAATAGCCTAGAATCCCATTCAGGTTTTTTTCCAGCCTTGTAGCAAAAGCTGCTGGGAAAAGCTCTAGGTCTTCTTAACACTCTAATGCAAAAAGCAAATTTAGAAAATGAAAAGAAATGTTTAGTTTACAAATGATCAAACTTTTGTTTTAGGCATATTTAATATATACAGTACATAGATGATGAAGTGCAAAATTTCATCTTGTTTGCTGGCTCTGGGGCACCACTAGGCATTACATACGGTATATTCTTTAAAGAAAGTTGCCCTTTTCCCACTTACAGTTGTTTACAGTTATATTGTTAGTACATTATGAAAATGACACATTTTATGGTTTTGTTTTGATTAAGCTACAGGCACTAGAGTTAACATATGGCTTTTTTATCAGACTGTAAGGGGCTACTTCATGTGCTATAGAAGATATGGGAAACTTGAGCTTTCCAGTGAGAAATTTCACACGAACACCCTTCTATAAGATAACCACCAATGGGACACTTTAAACTTAACTTTTTAACTCTAGTTGACAGAGTTATGATGTCACTGTAGCCTCTCACCTCTTTAGATCACCTCTAAATCAGGTCTGTCAGAAATGGCATTTTGCCATCGTGTTCTACAGTATTTGGAGCGATGCAATATCCTGTTTCTGTTTTGTTTGGTATGTTATGTCTAGTTTTTAATGACTAAAATATGTGTGCTATGCAGCACTTTCTGAGGCATTGTCCATGGTAACATAGCCTTGCCTTGCTTGTGGTTGTGGCTAAAGTGGCTTTTACATATGATAAGATCTCACTGAGCTTCAACCATCCTGGCCCTCAACATCAACGAAAGACTCACTAAGGACATCAGAGTAGAGTGTCAGAGAGTAGAGCACAGTCTGAAATCTTTGAAGAACGACGTTTTTAAGCATCAACTTGAACATCTGGCTTGCTTCCTCTGAGTTGTCACTACTGCCTGTTACTGTCACTTAGGGAGTTGCTTTGACTTGATATGCTACAAAGATACAGAACGTGTGGCAATTTTCTTGTAAACTGCCACAGCAACAATGTGTGTAAGGTCTTTCCTTTGTTGTCCTACCATTCATGTTCCATTCACAGCTGGTTTGAAAACTGATATGTAATTTCTGTTGGAGCCTCGTGAATAAAGTGACAAATTTGACTGCTTGCAGCCTTTGAACACTCTGGTCAGAAAATATTGTTTTGACATTTTGTAAACTTGTATGTTTGTGGAAGAATATTTAAAACATTATATGTTTGCTTCTGTTATGCAGGTCAAGTGTGGAAAAAAATAATTCCCTTGTTTTTTCTGATATTTGACAATAAAAATACTAAATGACTAACTAACTTACTAACTAATAAGTAATCCCTTCACTAAAAAAATCTGACTTTCTCTGTTTTCAAATGAAATCTCAAATAATCATTGACAGATGGGCTCTGCACATTTTGGCGAGCAGATAGAAAAGCATAACTAAAAATGTTATGATTGTATTTAAATCATTTTACTCATCAACATAAAAAAAACCTTAAAATCTGTTTTTGGTTTATTATGATAATACTTAACAATTATACATATTTTTACTTACGTTAAAAACCCAGGCATAGTACAGTTGGTTCTTTGACAATTTATTTATCTTCAAATGAAGAGCATCCCTGACAGCAGTACCTTACAGTCAAATTGAATAATAGTCTTTTATTGTTTTAGATTGAAGTGAGTGTGGATTGTATTTTAGTACCCAAAAAAGCAGTACACCATGAAAAAGGTAAACTGGTGATGTTTTAGACATGGGCCTGGAGCTTTAGCTTGGAATTTGAATATCCACGTTAAATGTTACCATTGTTCCTTTCTTTTTTGTGGTAGCAAGACATCAGGGCTGATTTTCAGGAGTAATTAAAAACACAAAGATTTTTGGCCAACACTGAAAAGTGGGAAGTTAGAATAAAAATGATGAAATAAATAAAGAATAAAGTCAAGTGCATTTGTCACTTGCAGAATCACACAGTAAGGGAAACTAACATAAATTATGGTATGCACTGATGAATTGTTGTGAATATTTCTTAATCTTTACTAGAGTCTTAAAGGCTTCAAAATTTGAAAAGATATTCTGTTATATTTGCAAGCAACAGTAAAACAGTGCCTATAAAAAGTATTCACCCATAGCAAGTTTTCACATTTTTTATTATGTAATGTTGAAACACTGAATTTCTTTTTTTGTTATTGAAAAAGACTATTTAATGTCAAATCGAAAACAGATCTCTGCAAAGTGATTTAATTTAATTACACTGATAAAATGCAAAATAATTGATCACGTAAGGATTCACCCCCTTCAATTTGCTATTTAGTAGATACACCTTGGTGAGCCATGACAGCCTTGAGTGAGTCTGCTTTGCACATGAGGAGACTACTATTTTTCCTCATTCTTCTTTGCAGAACTGCCTAAGCTCTGTCAGGTTGCATGGGAATTGTGAGTGAACAGCAAGTTTTAAAGTCCAGCAACAAATTTTAAAGTGGATTGAGATCTATGATTCAGCCGCTTCAGGACATTAACTTTGTTGTTTTTAAGCCGTTCCAGTGTAGCTTTGGCATTAAGAGGTTGTTATCTTGCTGGAAAACAAATATACTCCCACCATACAGGTTTCTTGCAGACTGCATGAGGTTTTCCACCAGAATTTCTCTGTATTTTCCTGAATTCTTTTTACCCTTCCAAGCCTTCCAGGATCTACTGCAGAAAAACATTCCCAATGCTTCAGGGTGGGGATTCTGTGTTTGTGCTAATGCGCAGTGTTTGGATATGGCATTTAGTCAGATGGCCAAAAAGCTCCACAGAACATTAGGCACCTGGCTTCAGAGTCTCCCATGTACCTTCTGGCAAACTCTAGCCAAGATATCATGTGTATTTTTATATTTTGCCACTCTCCCATTTAGCTGTGACTGCTGAAGCACCTGGACAACAGTTGTATTTACAGTCTCTCCAGCCTCAGCTACTGAAGCTTGCAACTCCTTCAGAGTTAACATTGGTGGGCTCCATCACTAGATAGATAGATAGATAGATAGATAGATAGCTAATTGCCTTCTTGTGGGATCACTCAGTTTTTGTAGAAGGCCTGCTCAAGGCAGATTTACAGAGGAGTTAGTCTTTCCAGATAAGGCGCATTTATACTACAATCAATGAAACCCCATTACTACAGACATTCATCCATCCATCCATTATCCAACCCGCTATATCCTAACTACAGGGTCACTGGGGTCTGCTGGAGCCAATCCTAGCCAACACAGGGCACAAGGCAGGAAACAAACCCCGGGCAGGGTGCCAGCCCACCACATGACTACAGACAGGTGATTTCTATTTAACTAATTAGGTGACTTCTAAAACTAATTGGCTCCATCAGTGATGAGTTGGATGTGTCATATTAAAGAGGTAAATATACTTATGCAATCAATTATTTTGTGTTTTATATTTATAATTCATATAGATTACAAAGATCACTTTTCACTTTGACCCTAAAGAGTCTTTTTTTGTAGATCAGTGTCAGAAAATGGCAAATCAAATCTACTGTGAGGCAGTATTTAATAGATTATAAAATGTGAAAACTTCCTGGGGGTGAATAATTTTATTATTATAATAATTATTTATTTAGCATACACCTTTATCCAAGGTGCCTTAAAAAGCAAATTATAATAATCACAAGAATGAAGGTGCCAGCATCAAAGCAACAGAGAACAAGTTCAAAAAGTGAGCAGAAGAAAGTAGAACTACTCCACAATCATACCTATAGCTAGAGTAAGAAAAAAGGCAAAACTCAGTATTCTAAACTCTTTGTCAATACAGCAGCATCAGTCCTGTAGGAGAGAAGCTAAGAATATCCAAAATATTTAACGAAAATCTGTGCTTTCAAAAGATGCTCAAACACAAGTAAATTGGGTGCAGTACAAATAGAAAAAAAGAAAATCATTTCACAGCTTTAGGGTAAGAACAAAGAATCACAGTCCAGGCTTGGCACAGCTCACAAGAGTAGACAGGCAGAGGCAGAACCTAAACTTCTTGAAGGGACATATGGAGAGAGCAAGGATTGGAGATATTGAAGAGCAGACCTAAAGATGTACATACATTTATAATGTTTATAATGTATGTGTTCTGCCACTGATGAAAAATGCCAGATATAAGATAAATTCCAGAGTGACAAGGAGAAAAGAGAGAATTATTGTATGAAATGGGAAAAGCTCAAAAATGGGTAAAATCATTAAAGCAAATGCAAACCAACAATTAAAAATTTAAAAAAAAAAACATGTCATTACTTCAAAAAAATTATTTTGAGAAACTAAACATACCACTGAGTTTAAAATAATATCCAAAAAAATTGAAAAATGGGGTTAGAGTGCCACCATCTTATATAGGCTTGGAGCAATAATATATCATGTAACACCCATGTCATGTGACCATCAAAGGATATATCAATAGTAAATAATATGTCCACAGCCATTCACATGTGATAAAAAACTAAAAGATAGCAACATGGTGATTCAGTAAAATTACCAAAACAATGATCACAACGTGGAAATGAACAAATGCAATGCAAAAGCAGAACTGAAATCTGCATGTATTAAAATTCAAAATCATTTCAGAATGTGTAAACAAGTGGACTTAGAATGGTGAATGTTTAGAACTTCCCCTTTGACAGGCAATTATTAATGTATGTATTTTTTAAACCCAATATTTTTATGGGGTGCCTCAGCATAGCCTGTCAGCAGTGGGCACAAAGTATTATTACTTTGAGCAAACACATGCTAGTCAAAATGTAGCATACTGAATCAAATTAAAACTCTAAAAGGGCTTGTTTAAAATGATTATCAATTAATTCCATATGGTATGCAAGAAACATGAAATTCATGACTAGTTTTTAACAATCTTGACTCTAAATACTGAAGTCTTAATTTATTCTTTATTAGTGTTGAAATATAGTTAGGAGCAGCTAGAAGCCATTACACAAAAATAAACACCACTGAGTGTCCATTTTCTAATAAAGAGCACTTTTGTCTAGTATCAACATTGTCATTCTTTGTGAGAATTCCAGTATTTTCAGAATTGTATTTTAATATTCAAGGATACTACAAAAAATGGAGGGGGTATTATTTAGAAAAAAATGGATAAAAAGCAAAATATTATTCTTTACTTTGTGACACCTCCTTTATTAATGTCTTTATGGTTCATAAGAAGATTACTGTACTCCTCTATTGTATTCAAGTGTTTAGACCTTTCAAATTAAAAAGTGCCTCTGGATTTCCTTCACATACTTTAAGCAATAACTATTTTTTCTTTGTAAACCTTGATAAAATACTTGTTGATCAGAGCTTAAGTAAGAAATGTAAACCTATGCTGCTTTTACTTGATTTGACAGCGATATTATCCACTAGCTTATTCATTTTTGAAACGTTCTTTATCCAATACAGGGACACCGAGAGCCTATTCTAGCACTAGTAAGTCAGGTAAGAACAATAGATATCGAGTTAAGCCATAGGTGGGAAAGCTCACACTCATTCGTCTCAGGCCAGTTAATCTAACTGCACATCTTTGGACTCTGGGAGTAAACGAAGGGGAGAATGAAAACACTCAAAAAAAGCAATCAAACTTAAATCATAGTGCTAAGAGGTAGCAAAGACGTCATTATGATTAATCCCAAATAAGAAGGTCAAAACCATGAAAAACAATTCCCAAACTCAAAAAAAAAGTTAAATGAACTGTTAATCAAATTTATTATAAATATAAATCAGCAGAAGATGAATAGAAAGTACAAAAGGAAGATCAGTACCCATATTTATCAAGCATTTCAGAAGTACTCATAGGAATTGAACTAAAAGTCTGATTGGGGTAAGAATTTCACCACTTCAGAGTAGGACATGAGAAGAAATTACTGAGCATCCTACTTCCAGTCCCAGCAAGGAATAGGAGGTAACGTTTAAGAATGAATGACACCCCAATTTTACGGCACCCCCAAGCCTCAGATTAGTGTTTATGATGATGTTTTGTAGTTTTTTGATATACTAATGGTAAGGCTTCACCACACAGATAAAGATAATAATAAAAAGTAATAAAGTAGTAGTAGAAGAAGAAAGAAAACATAATAAGGTTGGATATTGCACTAAACTGCATGTAATTATTGCCACTTTGGAACGAAGACTGAGATGAAAACACTGAAACACACACAACGAATGACAGTTAAGCTCGATATTGGACACTTTATTTAAAAATGAGTGATCAACAGCCATACTCAGTAGAATCACTTTCCGACTGTTATTCCCATGGGAAACACCTCATAAAATAGTTACTAAAACAAGCCATTGCAATTTGTGTGTGTTTCTGAAATAGTGTTCACTCTTCCAGTTTTCCCGATCGTCTTCCAGAGTTGCGTGAATTTCTGTCTTACTCTGTGATCGCCTCTTATGTTCTGCAAGGCTGTTTTTTATCCAATGCCCTGGGTATCTCTGCTTGCTTTCTTGAAACATCTCAGGTTAGTAAGTGTTACATGAAAAACCCATGAGGATTGAACCTTGGTACAAAGCTCAGTGCATCTTTGGAACATTTTGCTGTCAATTACACAGATCGACTTATCTTTTGATAATATTCTGGCTATCACAGTACAGTTTGCATCCATGACAACCCATTTCTTAATACTGTGATATCACTTGCAAACAACATATACATGCTTATCCACAATTGGGGCATCTGAAAATCCTTACTAAAGCATGCAGAGGGCCTAGAATTAGTTAATGTCACAGCAATGTTCTAGTATAAGACAGATGTCTAATACAGGACCCTTGGGTAATTGTGGCTGTAATGGCTACAGTACCTGGGAGCCCTAATCCATAATGAGGCACTGTCTCTAAAGAATACAACTGAGGGTAAAATACTGGGGGAAAATAAACAATAAATATAAATATAAATAAATAAATATAAATAAAACAGAAACAAGACAGCAACCATGGAGCAGGGAAAATGACAAATTCATAAACCAAGCAACCACCATTGAAGCAAACAACTCTCAGTGCTAAAGCAGCTGTTGTCAGTTACCAAAAGCCTCCTCTCACCTGTTCACATTTTTACTTTCCTAATGTTCTGCTATTACTAGGAAGAGGCAGGACAGTACAGAAAGCAGCTAGGACCAGGGGCCTCATGTATAAACAGTGCATATGCACAAAAATGTTGCGTGCAAACATTTCCACACTCAAATTGCAATGTATAAAACCTAAACTTGGCATAAAGCCATGCACATTTTCATGGTAGCCCTGGTGTACTCAAGTTCACCGCTCAGTTTTGCAAACTGGCAGCACCCAGCATCAAAGCAGTGCTACTGTTCCAGTGTGGTTACCCTTTCTTTTTTAGATCCACATCCCTAATGTGGCTTTATCAGATACACTAAAACTAACTGCATATTGGTTATTAGTTTAATGCATCTGATTGTAATTAACCTGTAACAATATAATGACCCAGGGAATAACCAAACTATTCTAAATACCATAGCTGTTTTAGCGTTGTTACTCTCACTGCACCTTCTTTTTCTTCTTTCAGCTGCTCCCGTTAGGGGTTGCCACAGCGGATCATCTTTTTCCATATTACTCTCACTGCACCACTCAGAGTATTTATATCACTGTATCTGAGTGGGGAATCACAGCTCAGCAGCTGATTGGAAAGAGAATTATCTGTATACAGCATCAAGCACACGCTGCCTCAGCCATGCTACCTATTGAACTGCTCTCATATGGCAAACGCTTCAGAGACTTTCCTTGCAGTTCAGAAACAGTTTCATCCCAAGAACTATAAACGCACTCAATCAGTCCATCAAGTGCTCCTTGTAGAACTGTTAGTACTTATTAGTACAATCACCTCACTGTAAACTTGCAATACAGTTATAATATTGCACAACCTGAGCCACTTTATTAAGTTCGTATTTACATATGATGACGATATCATTTTTAAGATGAAATGCAGCAAAATATGTATATTATATTATATAGATAGAACTTTAACTTCATTTAAATAATCTATATTGTTAATAATTAAACATGTGAGGACATGGTGCTGCAGCGCTGGCGAGGATCTGGCACTCCATTCACAGATTGTTCCTGCCTCACGCTGTATTCTTCAAAACATGTACTACAAAGATATTTCAATGTTCCTTAAAAGTTTTGAAGAATAGGCATTCTAAGCTTACAGATAGTTTAACGTCTATTACAGAGCTAATTGTGTGGCGATTGGGTATTTGGAGAAAGAAAAGGAAGGACAGGAATTGGGGGTTAGTACGTTTGAAAGAGACAGTACTGCTGCAATAAATTATTTCATCGAAGGTCACACACGGCAAAGCAAGCATTTTGCGTGAGGCAGGAACAATCACTGCGCCACCATGTTCCCATGTTTAATAACATGCTTTAACTTTTATCAACATGAAAATGATATCACGTATACATGTCAGTATTTAATTTATTCAGAGAGCTGTAATATTGCGAATGTAATGGATTCTGTGTCCTGCTGGAGGAAGAGAAAGCCCGGAAGCACGTAGTGATTCACACACATAGAGCACATAGAAGATCAAATAAAAAACAAAGCATTTAATGTGCTGCTTTAGTTACAATCTGATTTTAGAAACTAGTAAATTAAACGATTTTAAGGTTAAGTTTATGATGTGCTACTTTAATGACAAAATAAACTATGTGATTAAAGTGGAAATCTCAAGATTAAGTAGACATTTCCTGCTTTTTTCCTACTGTGTGACAATTTTTTTTCTCTGTACCCTAATAAGCTTTCATATGACACTCAGACAGTGAGCTACAACTTGCCTTTTCAGGGCGACTTTGATATCTGACAACTTTTGTGCAACATTGTGAACTTGAGCTTTTGATTTTCTCTGACACTCTATGTCACTCGATCAACTTCCTTTTGTTGTTTATACCACTGTTTAAACCAGAAAATAGTATGTTTTTCCCCCATGCTTTTGCCATTGTCTTTTTACAGAAGGCTGAGCTTAAGGGCCATTTATATTGACTTGCATATTCAAAGAGGCGTAATTCTGAGAGGAGTTGGGGCGGGACAGCAGGCGCATGCACGTGCGTTACTTTTCATGCTGACCGGAGTTTATGTAGAGGAAGAACGTGGAAGTTGCCGTTCGCACAGATTTATGCATCTGGATATTTTTGTGCGTACGAAAATTTTTTCTGCTTTTGTGCTTACACCATGTTATAGTGTGAATTCTACGCACAGTGTTACACATAAGGCCCCAGGAGATGAAGCCAAACCTGTTAAAATGTAACACACCCAAAAAGCCAGAAAGTCAAGACAGTACCAAATTCCCTCATCCAAAACACTTAATATGAATTTGAAAGTTTAAGACAAAAATCAAACGTTTAAGGGAAAGATTTATTGGCTCAGTCAAAAAAACACCACTACATTATGGAGGAATATTTCGGACAAAATTAAATAAATAAATAAATGCGTAAATAAATAAAATACTGTGAAATGTGATTATAAATAAATAAATATGTCATGAAATGAGAGCCTAAATAAATAAATATGTCATGAAATGAAAGCATAAATAAATAAATGTGTCACGAAATATGTTTTTTGTTGCTTATTTATTTATTTATTTCATTTTGTCCGTAACATTCTTGCAAACCGTCATGAAATACGACTTGAAATAAAACTGTCACTTTCACTCGTCAAAGTTGAGAGGATGGGCTCTAACACGCCCTCTAGTTACTGATTGGTGAATCGATGGCACAAGAATTAATTAGAAAAATGCTTACTACTGCCGATGAAATGGATTCTGCCGAAGATACTTCGTATTTCAGAGAGAGAAGTGACAGTCTACAAAGGACACAATGCTGCATCCATTGAACTTCACAGCGAACCAGCTGATGGTGTTTTCCAACATGACAAGACACAGACTTTCCTTGACGGTATGTATGTTAGTGCTCCTGAGGCTATGTGGCGTTTGAACGAGTACAGTCTTTCAGAAAAATCTCACTTTATTATACGATTACCAGTTCATTTGCCAGAACAACAAATCATCTTCTTTCATGAGGGTCATGAGGAACAAGCGCTACAAAGACACACCAACAAAAACACTATGCTCTTAGCATGGTTTAAACTCAACAAGACAGATCCCGAAGCTGTGGAGTTACATTACACTGATGTTCCCCAACATTACACATTCCAAAAGTCCTCTGGAAAATGGAAAATGAGAATCAGAGGAGGCACAAAAGTGATCGTTGTTGTTCCCATTAACGACACCGAACGTTATTACCTCAGAGTTCTCCTTACCCGTTCCGGTGGCGTCACAAGTTTCCAGGATATATAAACAGTCAACGGCATCGGATGTGACACTTTTAAAGAAGCTTGCCAACAATTAGGTCTTCTTAAATACGACAAGATATGACATGATACTCTTACAGAGGCATCCCAGATACGAATGCCACCATTCCTGCGAGAACTTTTCGTTTTCGTCTGTGTCTTCGGCAAACCACACAACGTTCCAATCCTTTTGGACATGCAAAAACTCTTCCTTTCTGAGAACTTTCTCACAAAATATTCCACACACACCTCTTGCATGCATGCACTCATGGAAATTAATGACATGCTGCTACCACATGGCCTCAACCTGAACAAATTACACTTACCCCCACTGACATTCTTCCACTTTGTCATTCATCTCCCACCTTTGATGCTCAGGCTGAACACTCACACGCTATGGAACACTATGACATACTCAACACAGAACAGAAGCAAGCTGTTGACACTGTTTTACACACTGCATACAACTATTCCCATCCCTGACAAACATGCTTCTTTTTAGATGGTCCTGCAGGAACAGGGAAAACATTTGTCTACAAAACCCTGATTCTTATCATCAGAGCTAGGGGGGACATTCCTACAACCGTAGCATCTACAGGAATAGCTGCAACGTTGTTACCGGGTGGATGAACTGCACATTCCGTTTTTAAAATACCGTTGAAGCTGAGTACTACTTCCACATGCAACATCAAACCTTCCTCGCCACAAGCTCAACATCGCCTGAAATCCAAATTGATAATATGGGATGAGGCACCAATGACACATGCATACGCATTCCAGGCAGTTGACAGGTTATTACATGACCTCTCGCATGTCACACAGCCATTTGGAGGCAAAACATACTATTAGGTGGAGATTTCCGACAAATACTCCCCATCATTATGCGTGGCTACCAAGCACTTACTGTCGCCAGTTGCATTAACAAGCAACCTTTGTGGCGTCACATGCATGTTCCTACACTGACGACAAATATGAGAGCTCTTCCTGAAGAACAACACTTCGCAAAATGGCTACTCGATGTTGGAGACAGGAAAAACGGAACACCTGTGACTTTGCCAAACATTGTTTTCCTTTTTTTCTGATCCTGCTCATCAATTATATGGTGACATTGACTTCTCAACTGTCACTCTGGAACAACTTAGTACACAAGCTATATTAAGCGTCACCAACAAAGACTCACTACACTTTAATGAACAGGTGCTGAAACTTACTTGCATTCCCTGAAGAATTTCTTAATAGTCTTACTCCCACTAGCATGCCTCTGCATAAACTCATAATTAAAATTGGTTCAGTCATCATGCTTCTCAGGAACCTCATGCGAGCAAAGGGTCTCTGTAATGGCACTAGACTTTCTGTTACCAGCATTCACCGCAATGTACTGGAATGTAAGACTATCACATCTGCTACCTCACAAACTGTCCTTATTCCCCAGATTTCCCTGACCCCATCAGATTCTAATTTGCCTTTTACTTTTACACGCAGACAATTTCCTGTTAGATTGGCATTTGCAATGACTATTAATAAGGCACAAGGACAAACTTTCAAAAAAATATGCCTGTATCTGCCAAAACCTGTTTTCACTCACAGACAATTGTATGTTGCTCTCTCCAGAGTTCCATCTTTTCATTCACTGACAGTTGTATCCTCAAACCCTCCCCATTTGGACAACTGTGTCTTTCAGGAAGTGTTCACACATCAATAAATAATTATATGCGGCGTATGCTACGCCGTGGGTTGGCTAGTGTATTATAGTTTACCTCCAGATAACAGTTATCTGAATGTATTTCAGAAAGACTAAATGAACGTTCAGGAAAACCAATTCAAATATGCATTGTAATTGCTGTTTCAGGCTTGATTTTGAAGAATGTGAAGATGACTTCAAAAACTGGGTTAGGTTTTATTACGGATTTATCGAAATTTTGTAGATTTGCATATCACTTTTATGATTTCTGTTTACACTTTTCAGAAGTTGAGGATTTATTTTAAAAATGTGTGAAGGCAATTGACTAAAAAGTATAATTATAATTTTATATAATTGGTTTTATATAATATCTGACTCTGCTCAGTATGTTTACATTGTAATTAAATTCATGCATACTATATGCTGCCTTCAGGTCAGAAAATACAAAAATATCTCAGGATTAACTAACAGTTTACAAAAAAGGCAAGGCTAAGGATTTCATTTTCTGCCAGGATCTGACTCATGATTTTTCCAATAAGATTTCAGAACTGGGGCATGTCTCTATTTCCTGACATAGAATATAGCAGATTCTTTACTGTATTACTCAGTGTCCAGTTCATCACAGAATGAAGCGTAATCCAGGCCTCTATCTATTAAACACAAAAGCCTCCAGGCTGTTGCTTCACTTATTTCAGTTCAGTAATCTAGTAGTCCAAATCATATTTATTTGTGTAACAGACTCACATGGAATGTGCATTTCTGCACTGTCACATATATCCTATAAACATACAGTAACTGTGCTGTAAATGACAGTGTACAAGCCTGCATGTTGTGATTGTTTTGAATTAAACACTCCAGAAGAAATATTAAATGTCTGGCAAGAAAAGAAGGCTGTTGTACCGAAATGGACACTTCAAAAACTGACCAGGAGATCAAAAGTGTGGATACAAACACAGATAGTCAATGACAGGCAGAGATTTATTACTTCTAAAAGTAAAGAAGGCAAACAATAGAAATTCAAATGTTGGGAATTTGTCTAAATACATAATAATAATAATTTTTATTTATGTAGCGCCTTCATACACTCAAGCACACTTTACAATTCAAACACATTAACAAGACAATATAAATTACATACAAGAAAATGAATAATACTCATTGAAGAAATGGTTTTTTTTAGATTTTTTCTCGCGAAGGCCAAAAGGAAGAGCATTTCAAATTTTAGGGGCTATCACACTGAAAGCTCTGCCATCCATAGTTACTAACCTATATTTAGGTACAATCAGTAAGTTAGTTCTGATGATCTTAATGCACAAGCAGGAGTGTAAGGAAGCAACAGCTCAGACAAATAATGATGGGTTAAACCATGAAGATCTTTAAAGGTGAGAAGAATAATTTTATATTTAATTCTGGAAAAGACTGGTAACCAGTGCAAATCATAAAGGACAGGAGTGATGTGAGCAAATTTTTTAGTGTGTGAAAGTAGACGAGCAGCAGAATTCTGAACATATTGTGATCTATTGATATATTTAGTCGGGAGGCCATAAAACAATGCATTACAATAGTCCAAAACGGTAGTGATGAAAGCACGAATCAGTGTTCTAGTATTCTTCACACTGTGGAAGAATGCAGATGAGCAATGTTACGGAGATGAAAAAAGCTGTCGGTATTATTGAGCTAATGTGTGGTTAAAAAGTAAGAAGCTGGTCAACGATGACTCCCAAATTACGGACTGATGCTGAGGGTTCAACCAGGATCCCATCAACGTCAATTTTTATCCCACGAAGGGTAAAGAGGACAGATTTGGTACCAACTAATGAGATTTCTGTTTTATCAGGATTAAGTCATAAAAAATGATCTGTCATTCAATGATTGATTTCCCAAATGCAATCAGTCAGTGCAACAGGTGAAGATGTTACAGTTGCATCAACGCTTATATAAAGTTGTGTGTCACTAGCATAGCAGTGGAAGCTTAGACCATACCAACGAATAATCTCACCTATTGGGAGCATATAGATGTTAAAGAGAATTGGACCTAGAACTGACCCTTGACGGATACCTTGTGTGCGTGACATAGTTGCAGATTTGTGTTCACTAATGAAGACATAATACTGACGATCACTAAGGTATGATATGAACCAAGAAATAGCAGCACCAGAGAAACCAATACCTGGAAGTCAGGACCGTAAAATGGCATGGTTAACTCTATCAAATGCTGCGCTTAAATCAAGGAGATCTAGAATAGCCGCCATCCCAGAATCTGTGGCTATAAGTAAGTCATTGGTTACCTTAAGTATAGCAGTTTCAGTGCAATGTAGGGCTCTGAATCCAGATTGAAAAGGCTCAAGCAAGTCATGTAAGTTTAAATAATCATTAAATTGAGCAGCAACAACCTTTTGTAAGATCTTAGCCATAAATCGAAGATTAGAGATTGGGTGATACAATTTTAGCTGTAACAGATCTAAGCCAGTTTTTTTTTAAAACAGGGGTTACAACAGCAGTTTTTAAATCACCAGGAACAACACAGGTGCAGAAACTAAAGTTGATAAAGTGAGAAATAGGAGCAGAAAGTTTATCAGTATAAGCCTTAATCAGTAAAGTAGAGGCAGGTTCTAAGTGACAACTAGATTGATATCATTTAGATATTGCTTTAGCAATATAAGTTGATGTAGTGGGGTGAAATTTAGATAAATAAACTGGAGATTTACAAGTAGAAATGATCGACAGAGATGATGAATGGTTAGTATCCAGCAGACCCCGTGACCCTGAGTTCGGATTCAGCGTGTTGGAAAATGTATGGATGGATAATGATCCAAAATTTGTGACAATGTGGAATTATATACAGACAAAATCTACATAGGGTAAGACAACCCGGAAACATCATGGAGACAGGAAGCACCAACAGACATAGGAAAGGATAACTGATCTATATTCTTGATATTACGATAGGTGAGAATCTGTCCATAAAATATAAACAGCACAAGCAAGGCAGAGGACGTAGTAACACCGGACACCAGTGTGAGGCAGCAGCCAGATCACTCTCATCTGGAACAGGAACTTCAACATTGGTGCAAGTTTCATCTTCCTAGAGATTCTGGAAACAGGAAAGTGAAAGACAGCCATCAACTCTATTATAATGTGAAGCAGACATGTCATAGATGTTCAACATTGTATTATTTTAAATTGTAAACAAGGCCAGCCTTACTTGTATTATCCCTGTACTGCTGAAAGGAATATGTTACAAACCGAGAAAGTCTATGTGAAGAATATTGTTAATAAAGCGAACAGGGGATTAAAAGCACAGGCAGACATCAAAACTTGTAAAGCTAACAAGATCTGTGAACTATGCAGGGCACAAGAAGAATCAAAGTTAAAAATCTAGGCAAGATTCAGAAACCACATTATCCAAAATAAATCCTTAACCAAAGAAAACATGAACATATGCAGCAAAGATTTCTTTCAAAAAAACCCAAAACAAGGATAACCAGATGCTGTGCTGATATTGTTAGCCACGAACCTGCTCAGAATAAAGTGGGCTTAGAAAATTAATGGATGAATGTGGACAGTGATGATGTCACATATCATAAGGTCAAAGTCACATGACCAAAAACAGCCAAACAATTCACAACAAAGATAGCAGACCTCACCAAAATGGTGGCAGCATGACAGTTGTCAAAACATTAAAAATAAACAAATGCAACTAAACCCAACCATATAATAAAAATGATATTGAACCTAAAAATAATGAGATTTACTAGAAATAGAACAGGGAAGAGTGATATAACATGAGGTAAACTGAAAAAACTATAAAATCAAGAAAATCTTCAGAACAACCGGGCTCTTCTGTGTTATTTGTCTTTCTTGTTTGTCTAGCCTCCTGTTTTCTATGTCGATATACTATATTTGCAGTTTTTTCTGTATTTATTTCATATATCTATATTTATGTCCTTCTGTTTACCAATAAATGGTATTATTCTGTATCTTATCATGAATGTGCTACAGTTACCATGATATAAGTCTAACAGTCAGAAACACATTCTACAGAAAAAGATAAAGAAAAAAGTGGGAGCCTTAACAAATGATCTAATAATTACTGAACTGATTGATGAGCATTAATTAATTCATTCTTCTGCTCAAATCAACATTCTGCACACAAAATAAATTACAAAAACAAAAACAATCCAACAACCCCTACCTTTACTTGTAAAATATCCCTCATTCTTGCCACTGCTATACCACCCACTTTTCACCTAAACAGTCAACCCACTGCCATCCAATAATATTTGCCATAATTTCTGCTGTATATACTGATAATCCATTAGTTAGACTTTTTTCTAATTCTGTATTACAGGGGGAATAAAAATCCATAAGATCACATTATTACTTTCTGGGTCTTCTGAGGTTTCTTCCGCTGCAACTGATACTACTTGATCTGCTTAATACTCTGATATTTCAAGATCTACATCTGTCTCAGAAGATTTCGATGGTGGAACTCCTGGTCAAGCTAAACTGCATATTGTTTATTCCATATTTTTTATTTTATATAGGCCTAAATGTCTCTAAATTCCAGATTCATTTCAGACCCTAAAGCCATTCATTGTGTAGTCCTGAATGCCCCTCTTTTAAAGAGCACTGGCCTACAGTATATTTGTCCTACTGTACAATGAAGTAACTGTTTTTCCATGCCATATAAAATTATTACCCAAGAGTGAAACATATTAAATCCTGATACATCTTTAGAAAAACAACCAAAGAACACATGAAGTTAATAACTTTTTCAATCAACCTCTAAATATGTAATATCAATTATACAGTGTGAGTCAGTCTTTCATTTAACCAGAATTCAGAATATTTAAAACCTGATACTTTAATCAATTATTGTTCACTTAATAAGACAGTGTTTCTTTTATGTGTAAAGCATATAACAGTGTTATTCAAGATGTGGTGTGGGAGGTGCTACATAAATATGGGTAACAGGGCTGTTCTTGCATGCTATTTGTTTCCTATATGAATAAAGTGAGGGTTGTGTCTGAATACTTGCCAAAAAATTGAATTTGTTGACTTTGGGTATCATACTCCATACAGGCTGTGTCTTGTCACTGCTCCTGTTTGTAACTGTTAAGTACAAGATATCTAGGCACAGCTCAGGATGTAACATTGTCCAGTTGGTGTGGCTAGGGGTATCATTATATATTTATGCAGATAATGTTGTTCTCTTTTTCACATCTATTTGTGACCTTTGGTGTGTACTTGATGAATTCACTGCCACAGGTATAGGCCTAAGGATCAGCACCTCCAAGTCTGAGGTCATGGATCTCTTTCACGGAAAAGAGAGGATTACTCTGTCCAGGTGAGGAGAAACAACTGCCCTTAGTTGAGGAGTTCAAGCATCTAGGAATCTTGTTTACGAATGATGGAAGAAGGCAACGTGAGATTCAAGTGGCAGCAGCTGTTCTACGGGTCTTATACCAGTTTATGGTGGTGAAGGAAGAGCTGAGTCTAAAGACAAAACTCTTGGTTTACTGGTTGATTTACATCCCTATTTTCACCTATATTCACGAACAGTGTGTAAAGATTGAAAGAATAAAATATGAATACAAGTGGCAGCAATGAAGTTTCTTTGCAGAGTCACTGGTGTGACACTCTGTGACAGTGTAATAAGCTCAGCAATTAAGGTGAGCCTCAGAGTAGAATCATTAGTCCTTCAGATCAAAAGGAACCGATTGAGGTGGTTTGGGCATTTTATAAGGATTTACCCCCATGCAGCTCCCTCTGGGCAGACATCAGACATGCTGGCGGGATTATATCTCTCTGCTGGCTTGGGAATTCTTTTTAATTCTCCAAGAAGTGCTGGAATCTGTAGATGGGGTCAGTGATGTCTGGGCTTACCTGTTTGGCCTGTTGCCACCATGGCCTTCTTCCAGAAAAGCAGTTTCAAAAGTTGAGAAACTTAGATTTTCAAATAGGAAATCAAAAAGCCCAATTTAATGACCAGTTTTGAAATACTGATAATTTTCTTTGCATTGTTCATGTCACATGGCTACTGTTTGGCCTCTTTTCCATATTGACTGTTAATATAAAAAGCCCCACCAAATCCTGGTTCAGCTTCTTCTAAAATATAATCTATCATCAAATTTAATAGAAGGGGGCTTACAACACTACCTAGAGGGGTTCTTTACCTATTATAATCTGATTATTATTTCACTTCCATGTATACTTCAAATTAACACCCAAATAAGAATTCTAATATCCAGTTATACGAGCCACTTGCTATACCAAATCAATTTAATCAGGCATCCCTCCTTCCAGTGTTTCATGCTCCTTTTCAATAACAAGAAAAACTTCCCAGAAGATTCCTTTACTGTAAATGCTTTTTTTAACATTTCCAAAAAATAATAATTATATGTCGACCTCCTTTCTTAAACACAGTCATTTACATTTCGTAAACTATGAACCCTTGCACAATTTTCCCCCAAACATTCTGCCTCCTATTAACTTGTTACGGCCATCATCTTGTTCTCTATCATCCCTGGAACCTGTTGAAAATGATACTTCATATTAACTCTATCAATAAGTTTCTAGTTCAATAAAATTGCAGAAATTCTGCCAGAACTTTCTCTTAGCATTCTAAATAAAATTCTGTGCAACAGCCAATTTTTGAAATTTTATTAGGTCTCTAGCAATTTGATTTTAAAACTATAAAAGCTAATTTCTGCACTTTAATTGCCTTAAAACATTTCTCAGTACAACATGGAACACATTTCTTTCTATTTCTCCCTGACTACAAAGGGATAGTGTGATTTCTATTTTAATCAAAATTTCAACTACTGCATAAAAATCGTCCTGTGAAGCATTTAAAAATATTTGTTCAAATCATCTTCTACACAAATAACAAAATATTTCCCAATTTACCTGCTTAAAGTACCATCCTTTACAACCATCTACATTCTTATGATATAAATTAACCCCAAGTGTGCTCAGCACAGGAAATCGATAATTTCCTAAACAACCTTTCTTATTATTTAAAAAATCCAGTTAGAGCTGCAGATACTAAAATTAAAAATAAAACATGAAGCCCCATTCTGGTGATGCCTTATATTTTAATCATGTAGACACATTATATTATATTTTGCAAGGAACTCTTCTATAATTGTTCTATTACAGTGGCAAAGCTATTCAGCCCCTCTGTAAAATAATCTTCACATTAGACAACCCAGGACCTCATCTGATTGTCATAAAACCGACCCTCTCAAATCTTACTGCTTATTGTTTGCCCACCTATTGTGTTTCCAGGCCCACTCACTTTGCAATTTCTGGTTTTGCCACTGCTCTTTTAATAAATTAGACCACACTCATCCATATAATACTACCAAATAATACCACAAAGTTTCTGCCTTAATGGATCCATTCACTAATATGCCTGCAAAAGCCAAAAATAAATAATACATCACTTGGTTCTTTACTTACTTTATTTCCTTTTTGCCAAGTTATGTTCAATTATTCTTTGCAGAATCTTTGTACTGGGACAGATTTAGCTCTTCATATTGTCTCTGCATAAGTTATATTTTTCAATATTTTACCATTTTGGAATTCTTGAGCCATGCTTAACAGAGGACAACCTAAATAAGCTGCACAAGGTGCACCTCCATAATTACAACACTTTACCATTTACCTTTCCTTGTAATTCCTTAGGAATGATTTTCTCCACATTTTTACATATGTAATTTTTCTTTACAATTTCAGCTCTACAGTATATTTTATATCCCAGCCTTTAAAACATCTTAGAGGAGTAGGTTGCTACTCTCTAATTGAAAAGCAAAGATCTCCTAAAAACATCTTTAAAGTTTGATCTCAAAAAATCAGTAACACTAAGTATTAGTTTTTTGTTCTCTCCGGGTTTGGAGTCTCTGTGCTGATATAAAATTAACACTTTTTAAATTATCTACAATGTCTTCTATAGATACATACATTGGTAAACCTGAGTTAACACACCTAACTTTCAGTATCTTTTCAATTACTGATCAAATGACCTTACTTACATTTAGAAATTTTTTTTCTTGTGGTATACGATCAACACATCTTATCAGTTCTCACCCATTTCTTTATTAATTACCTTTTTACTTTGACCAGATATAGATGTTTACCTGCCTTTACAGAAAGCTCGGTCTTAGGCCCAGCACACATTTCTTTGCTGTCCCAGTACCCATTTTCAAACAACATCCCCTATGGCTCTTTTTGCTTTTGGTATACGGCAAACTCCATTCCTGTTAATTTCTCACTCCATTTGAACTTCCTGCCATGGTCTTACTTCATTCACAACACAGTTGATGTGAGGTACCATTCTTCTTTAGTTGAAAATTAAATCATACCACGTGGAAAATGTGGTAATCCACGGATCTTATAGGTATGACCTGATGATAGAAAACATTATGTGACTTCCATGTCACACGAGTAGCAACAAGATGAGATAGTGCGGCCTACTAAAATTTGCAAATGACATTGCACAACACTGAAATAAAAGAAATTAATAATTTCCCTTCATTGTGTAAAATGAACAATATCCGTATTTAACCTAACAAACCATGACCCCACCAAAGTCAAGGAACTAGCGTTTTACACGTATGTGTCTGATGGTCACTGCAAGCTGCTGACAGAATTAGGGAGGCTTGGCTTGGTTACTAGGTGAGTTGCTCCAATGGAACAACAGGATATGGGCAGCGTGTGATGCCATTGCTGTGACAGTATAAAGGTATGTGTTGGGCACATCCAGGTTGGCCAAGTCTAGGGATATTTTGAGTTGTGTTGACAGGTAGCTGAGATTAAGAGGTTAAAGTAAATATTTTTGACTTCTGATTTTGGATTAAATGCTCTTTAGTATGTTTCTATGTTATTTGAACTGTGAATTGATTTTCTACTTTGATTTTTTTTTTTTGGTGGTCCCTAAGGCCCTATTGTCTACCACACTACTTAGTACTGTATTATTCCATGTGTCTGTGGTTCTTTGTGTGAACACAAATTTTGGATTATTTGTACAAAATCTGCTCCATGTCGATGTGTTCTTGTTGCAAATTGTTTTTAAACTAACATTGAACTTTAATTTATTTTGAAGTTTCCTGTATCCCAGTCATGAACTAAGCAAGATCAGGAAAAAAGTAGATGAAAATAATTTATAAAAATTTTTCGATTGTATTAGTTTGTTTTTATTGCTTATATTATTAATTGTGGAATGTGTACATTCTTTAATTTTATGTACTGAGAATGGGATTATTGGACAATAAATTGAATTGAAAAAACTTAGTAGCATTCTAGCCTAAGGAAGGAGGAAATGTGGCAGTCTGAGACAAAATATACAATTCTCTGCTGCAAATGAAAAGACTACTATTCTGAAAACTATTTTGTACAGGAGTACTGATTCTGCGCCTTACATTTCCATACATTAGCTTGAAAAAAAAGTCTTAATGACAATATGACATTATTTTTATTGTTCTTTCTGATTTATCTTCATATAACTACAAAGTAAATTGATAAACTAATCATGCATAAAAAAGAAACATGCAAATGTTGAATGTTTTCTTCAGAAATGTGAGTACATAAAATGTGATGTAATGTTTTATATACAGCACAATATTGGAGAACTTCTCTATCTAAACAAAATTTAGCTCAAATAAAATATTTACTTTTTTATTAAGTTTGTAAAAAAAAGTACCTACAAAGAAATAAGCCAATTCTGAATACTGTAACAAAGTAAAATGACAGACAATGATTAGTTTAATTACCACTTCTTAAATTAAACAGCTGAGAAGAAATCAGCTCCTGGTAAATTATTTATCTCATGGTGCAGATTCCAAACAGACTGGTAAGTGCCATTAGGTAAGCCATTGAATGGTAGTCATTAGCTGACATGATATTGCACACTTTGCAAAAAGCAAATCAATACTTCACCATTTTAAAGCGCATTAGTCAGCTAAGTTTCAAGTTACCGTATGATATTGAAGTATCCAAGATACATTCCAAAGTAAATGAACAAGCAGAGCACCCAAAGAGTCCTACGGTGTTTGCTCATTAGTCACATGAAAAGATGTAGTGTTTCACATTATTATTTTGCTTGCAACATTAACCATATTATTCTGAAATAATTTTATATAAAAAGAAAATACATTTGGCTGGTTGAAAGCCTCTGCGTTATTTTGACAGGGTCCTTGCTCCCAGACAATTATTTCTTAAGAGTATGGTAAATAATATCAAGCAGCCTGCCATACATCTTCCTTTTTTAATTCTAAAGGTCTGTTGAGGCTTATCTGTCTAAATGGAAGATAATGGAACACAAATACCTGGCTTATGATCCAGCTGTGGTTTTGATTTTAACTGGCCTATTTCTGCTGTGAATCAGACTGTGCTTCATAGATCTTCATGGTATGATATCTGTAAGTTTAGGGAAAAAGGCTGAGGGAAAAAAACACATTGATACTTTACCAAGAAAATTGGAAGAGAGCCATATAGTTGCATAAACCTTTCATAAGTTATTATCATTACTGTACAGTAGTAAAGAAAGCCAAAGACTTCTCTGCAGCGTACAGTCAATAACAGCCTGGCTCTGAATGAGCTCACAAGTTAAGGTGTGTGGTTTTATTTACTAAGTTAATGTCTGCCTGTGTGCAATGTTTTATTCGATCAACAGATATGGTAGGATTTCTAAGATGTGCTTAGTTTGCTTAGCTGTCCATCTAACTCCTGAGTCCATTGACTGTATATGTTGTATTTCTTTATTAATAACATGCAGTCTTATGAGAATTACTATAGTGAACAACTCTAGATAATGTATTTTTTTAGAAATAGGCTGTATCTGAAACTATGAATATTTATTGCACATAAAGTCAGCAAGTAATTATTTTCCCTTGAGTGTCTTCTGAATTATATTTGTTATATTTGACGTAAAAATGCATCTTCCAAAGAGTTTTATTTTTTTGTAGGCAACCCATTTGATTGTGAAATCGCATTTAATGTGCAGTCTGTAGAGCAGCCTCCCTGCCAGTGCTAAAAATGTATAAACACCACATAAAATGCTTAGGTGTAATTCAAAGGAGAGATAAAATATGAAATGAGAAAATGTGCAAATTAATGAGAAAGATGTGAAAGAGAAACACTGTAGATATTGAACATACTTTCAAAATTCACAAATCTATGGGTCTCATTTTAAAGTCATATTTTTGAAATTAATAAATAATAAACACCTCTGGCAAAGCATACATGCACATTTCTTTTCTTATTAACTTAAAAACTTGCATTGAATATTTCATATGTAGCCAGGCCACCTCCTCAAAACACTATTCCAAGTAATTACAAGAACAAAGTATTCAAAATCTAAAGAAAACTTAAAACTATAAATGAATGATTAAATACAATTAAATCAATGGAAGAAAGCCACAATAAAAAGACAAAGGGTAAAAAGCACACTTTATCCAACAGCTATAACAGTGCAGCATTAGGTAAAATTGTACATTTTATAAAGCACTGCTGACTTTTACTGTATACTGTTTAAAAATTGTATTATTTATATACTATGCTTAGGATAGTGAAAACTGTCATGCATGACACTTAACATGAAACATTCATGTGCAGAAAGAGAAAGAGAGGACAATACTCTGGAAAGAAGTGTGCAGTGCTCACACAGGGAACTAGCAGGAGTGTTGGTAACTAAGAGATGGAGACAGTGGACATTAGCCTTTTTCTAAACCTGGGTCCAGCTGTTCCTTAGAGAGGCATACATAATATTGACTTTTTAAAATCTGATAGAAAACTACCCATCTATCCATTACTTAAACCATTTGATCCATCTCAGTGTTTAATGGACAGTAGAGAATAAAAAAGCTAAAATGAAATATTCATGCCATGTTTATATGTATCTGTTATTAAGGGTAGTCAGACACATGGAAACCATATCAAATTCATACAATGTCAGACAGTCAGTCCCAGTATTTACTAACTATATGCTATGCTTGAAGCTAGACCTGCTGCAAGACAGAAGTGGTTTTATGCCATTTAACATATTGGAATCTGGGGTGGATTCCATTACAATGAAGACTGTGGTTTAGGAGATCTTTAGGAAACAGCATGAGTTTAGAGGAGGGAGGTCATTTTTTACCAGCAAGCTGGAATTCTATAATGAAGCAACAAAAGGATATGAGAAGGGTGGTACATGTGATATTATTTATCTTTTCTTTCATAACGCATTTGATAAGGTGCCACATGAATTGTTGGGTATCACTCTAAGAGAAGTGGGAGGTTAGGGTGTTGTTTGTGGATGGGGAAAAAATATGCTCTGACACAGGAAGCAGAGGGTTATGGTGTTCCACAGGGGCCAATCATTGGGATAGGAATATAAGTACCAAGATGGTTAAATTTGCAGATTATGCCAAAATAGGTGGATTATCAGATAATCTAGAATCCATTGAATTATTACAGAGGGAATAGGACAGCCTACAGGCTTGGGCAGTTTTGTGGTAGATTAAATGTAATGTCAGTAAATGTAAAGTGTTAAATGTAGGAAGTGAAAATGTTAGGTTTGAATACACAATGGGAGGTCTGAAAATTGAAAGTACACCTTATGAGAAGTATTTAGGAGTTGTAATGGACTGGTCAGTATTAACTTCCAGACAGTGTTCAGAAGCAATTAAACTAAAATCCCTGAAGCCTACAAAAAAATGTAATCCCAAAATGAAACCCCTTCGCACCTATCAATCAGCGTCTTTTGTTTTGTAAATGCATCAATCAACACAAGCAGCAAACTGCCTGCTGTCCCATCCCCTCCCTTGAAGGAGCTCAGTTGTGGGCAAAAAGTTCTACCCGCTCAAGCCAAGGCTCCTTTTCTGTGTGTGAGGTGCCAAAAGCTTTATAGGGTAAATAATACAGTATATCATTATTTCGAATACATGCATTTCATGTCTACAAAAATCTGGGTAAGTCTAGGATGAAAGGAAATGCGAGGCAAGAATATTCCAAATAGCGATATATTGTATTAATTACCCTATACAACTCCAGGAACATCACACCCAGATAAGGAGCCTTGGCTTGAGCTCCGTCAAAAGGTGAGATAGGACAGCAGTCTGCTTGCTGCTTATGCTGATTGACACATTTGCAAAACAAAAGACGCTGAGGTGCGAAGGAATTTAAGGTGTGCCGGGATCACAAGTTTTTTCGTAGGTTTCAGGGATTCTAGTGTTAAGCAGGCTAACAGAATGTTAGGTTATATAGCATGATGTTTAGATTGTTAGGTTATATAGCACGATGTGTGGAGTACAAGTCCAAGGAGGTTATGCTCAAGCTTTGTAACTCACTGGTGAGGCCTCATCTGGAGTACCTAGAACATTTTTGGTCTCCAGGCTACAAAAGGAAATAGCAGCGCTAGAAAAAATCCAGAGAAGATATCAACTAGGCTGATTCCAGGGCCACAGGGGATGTTTTATGAGGAAGGATTCAAAGAGCTGAGCCTCTTCAGCGTAAGAAAAAGGAGATAAAGAAGAGATATGATGTAAGTGAAGAGAACTGGTGAACTTTGATGGGCTGAATGGTCTGTTCTCGTCTAGATTGTTCTAATGTTGTTATAAAGGCTTCATAAATTTGAATTGTTTTTAACTTTTATTTATAGTTAAACAAAATACTTATGCTACATTAATTGCTTTTAAGTAACTGTCTATATCACACTTGACATACTCAACACACTGTCAGAAAAACAGAAAATGATACTGTGTTTTAAAAAGATGCTAATAATAGTCACAAGAATTAAATTATTTTGAATGTAAAACCTTTGAAGCATTTTCAAATCTAGGTTCAAAAATTCAACATGCAACTATATTCAATCTACAAATTTTAGAAGGAAACATCAAAATTAAGTGCATGAGAAGAATATTACGTTATTCGAGAATGCAATGTTCATATTAAATATAAAAGTCTAGTTTTTAAGCTGCATAAATTATACTTTTGAAAATGTAATATTTGTTGCATACCATTAAATCCAACTATAAAGATATATTTTTACAGTTATTGAACTGTAAAGCCATCCACCCCTCCACACCCTATTCATATTTTAGTACCATTTTAAGCTTCTGAGAAACCCGCCTACTGTGTATACAATTGTATAATTCAAAATGAAATGAATAAACTTTATACCAAACAAAGCTGCTTGCTTCTTGCATTGTTCTATTCAATTTCAATGCTGTTATTTTTGAAGCTGCACTGTTAGTACGTAGATGTTGCTTTGTTTTTAATTTTCGCTTGTTCAAATAATTACAATTATAGTTAGAAATCTGTAATTTATGTCATGCACTGTATAGTTAGACTCCCTTTTGGTGATGCCCATAATTTTCATGTTTTCATCCAACACAGAATAAGATGATATGGTTTAGAAAACAGAAATCAAAAGGAGATTAAAGGTTTGCTCCAGTGTTCTCTTCTGAGCTCACAATGCTTAATAATAAGAGAGAGTCACTGATCATTTAAATTATGCAGTAATTTAATGCATGATTAATACGGTGTGTCTTAGAGTGGAAAACATTGGCCAAAAACGTAAGAAAAACCTTGATTTTTTAAAACTTTATTTAACTAACATAAACTCATAAAGAAATAAAGCATCTGTAAGAAATGAATGTGAAGTTTTGTATATTATTGATTATCACAGATTTTGTAAATGTATTGCTTTTTAATGTAAATAGGGCATGGATTAAGTTGGAGAACTCCACAGCAGAGAAATTTCTGCACATCTTTAAATCTCCAACCCCCACAAACAAATGCCCCTCCACTGTTCTGGGCAATTCTGACACACTGGCACACCAACTGCATTGAAGAGTTATGCGGCGCTTGGTGTCATCTTTGATCTTATAAGAAATTAGTATGATACCTAGGGAAGATGGAAGAATCTCCTTCAGTTGTTAAGAAGAGAGGGATGTCTGCACTCAAGGATAGTACGCTGTGTGGGGTGGGGTATTAACGCCATGAGCAGTATGACTTGTGTATCAACTAGGCTTCGGCATTAAAGTCAACAGACTGGCTTGCTATTAAGATGGTGAATATGTGTGTCTACTAATCTTTGTACTAGCATTCATGGCCAATTGCACTCCTCTGTGCATGGTTGCTATAGAAGGTTTTGGTTTCCGAAAATCAGGGTTGTAACCTTTCTGGTCATCATTATAAACCCCTGGTGGCATCATCTAAGCAGGTGTATACCACACTCACTGCATCCCAGACTCATAACAAGCAGCAAGTGGGCAGACCTCATCCAGAGAACATACAGCGTATTAAATAAGCCATCCTCTAAATGGGTAAGGCCTGAATGGAAATGGACAAATATTGGTGTGCAATCATGTAAAATGGCTTTTTGTTTCTCCTTGTGATACTCAAACCCATTTTCCTAAATTTGCAAGCTCTATCTAAGCATTAACTCAGATAGTAATTACTTCCTTTCAGTTTCACCCACTCATTTATATTCCCACTAGGGGCATATTAAGTTGTGAAGCAATAATAAAAATTAACTGTTAAAACCGTTTATTATTCTTTAGCTCTCTTTTTTACTCTGCTGCTAGTCAAATATATTCAAAATGCCAAAGACAATTTACAATTTATTTTCAGATGAATATAGGAGCAATTGAAAAATCCAGTCACTCACTTCCTATAGCCTTTTATTTATTTATTTTTTTGCTACAGTCACAGTTAGAAAACAGCCATTTATAGTAATGATAAATTAATCTGCCAAATTGTTATGATTTGTAAAATGTATTAAAAACTCCTGTTCACTTGGAAGCCAAGATAGGCCGCTAATATTGCTATATATATATATATATATATATATATATATATATATATATATATATATATATATATATATATATATATATATATATATATATTACACAAAAGGAGGCTAATACAGATTATACTGTAATGCAACTAAGCTGGCCAAGGAGTAATTTAGAGGCAGAAATGCAGGAATCCAGTGTGACATGTAATTAAAATTAAAAACGATAATCTAAGAAATAAGGGCTGCATGGTGCCGTGGTGTGGGGTTTGCATGTTCTCCCCATGGGTTTGTTCTCAAAGTCAAAAGACATGCAAGTTAGGTGATACTAAATTTGCCCTGGTGTGTGTGTGTGTGTGTGTGTAGGTGTTTGTGCCCCATGATGAACTGGCACCCTGTCCAGGGCTTGTTACTGCCTTGCACCCTGTGCTAGCTGGGGTAGACCCCTGGAGACCCTCATGACACTGGTCTGAATTAAGCAGGTTAGAAAATGACATGACATGTAAGACAAAGATGAATTAAATACCTTGAGCAGTTTACAAAAAGTAAAGCCGTCTAGATCGGTATACTGTGTTTATTCTAACAATTTTCTAAACATTTGTTTGAAAGCTATTTTCTTGGGCAAGTCCTAGAGAGTTGGATGGATTGCTTTTTTGTCTGAATTGTGAATAGAGGTTCAAAAATAATACCAAAAGCTTATTCATTCAGAATATTCAAAATGAAGGACTTACATTAGTTTTGGAATATGTCTCTATCAGGCACATACCTATTTGAAATATATTTATATGATGTTTGAAAGCAAATTTATGGGCTTAGCTAAGCACTGTCTTAAGTTTGTTTTTACAATAATGTGTTTTAATATGTTGAACTACAAAATGTATAACCAAGGGTTTTGGGTAAAAAGACGGCAGGTACTGACTTTAACGACAGCAATGTTGCCGTTATACAGAAATCTTTGCAGACAATAATGTGTATCTGATTTAAATGTTTAGGAATAATTCAAGTAAAGTCCAAACACCATTGCAGAACATATCCTGGACAAAAACATGCAGGATGAAATTAACAAACTGATGTTATATTCTTTACCTTCTGGGCAACACTTTCCAGACAGAGGATACTGGTAATATGTGAAACTATATATTTTGCATATAAAAGGTGCAATCTATAATTCAAAGTATCATATAATGGTACGCATGTGACTTCAGAAAATCTGCGGATATTCTGCATAACTGCAGAGAAAATTTCTGCACAATGTACAAAATGTCTTTGTTTCTTTTCTTAATGTACCAAGCAGATTGGACTGCCTCAACACAACCTTTACCATAACTTGCCTTGCAAGAGACCAGGGTAAAAACTCAATGTGCAACCTACTGGAATGGCGTAAGCATTGCAAGTTTCAGTCGTTTTCCAATCCTGTTCGCCTAATCTCTCCAAGGTAATATCAAGTCGAGTTTTGAAGATCTCTAATGTCCTTCTTTCCACCACACTACTTGGTAAATTATTCCATGAATTTATAGTTCTCTTTGAGAAGAAAACTTTTCTAACATTTGTGGGAAATTTACAAGTTTTCAACTGTGTCCCTTTATTCTTGTTGAATTCATTTTAATGTAACAGAATGGATTCACTGTACTGCTGCATCACAAACTCACATGTAGCATGACTGAAAGAAAGACAGAGAGAGACCAGAATGCTTGAAATTTGTTAAACTCCTACAAAAGTGATGCATGCTGTACTGTATACATGGCCTAGTTATTTTATTTTAAAGAAAAGTGTTTCACTATAATACCAAATCTGATTTTGTATACTTACACACACATATCTCAATGCAATAAAAATCACTTTGAAAGTATAATATCCTCTTTGAAGTGGAGTCAATGAATTAACATCATTATTAATATTTATAACAGTAATTTACAATTGTTGAACCATGTCTCCCTACCTTCAAAGTATTAGGTATCAGACATTCCGTAACAATGCCTATAGTATATTGCCATTTGTATTTTAAAGAATTCTGAGTAAGAAACATTATGACCCTATCTCAGGCTTTAATATTTCAACTAGATATTAGAGAAAATAATAAAATAAGAGTTAAAATATTTTAAGTATAGATTAGATGAGCAGTGCATCTAAATTTGAAAAGAAAAATCAGTTTATTTTGCCGAGTAGTTGTCATTTTAAAACTGCTTGCATTCTTAGGTATACAGCTTTGTATTTTATACCTGTAATGTTGAATGTTTAATTATAGTTAAGGAGTTCCTTTAAATCAGTGATAATGTAACTATGAAAAACACTGATTTCTGCTTGCTGATTTTAAGGATACCATATTTCAGTTATATTTCTAAATTTGATACTTTTAGGTATTTTTTTTATTGTTGTTTCTACTTTACTACGGTAAAAGGGACATTTTTTGGGTTCCTACAACAACATAAATGTTAATGTGCATTATTACGTATGATGCAAAAGTAACAGACTTTTTTTGTAAAATGACAATGTAAGGTTGCCAGCAATATAATTATTTGGCTATGGTTAAAAAGTGTAAGTGGAAAAATTATTTTAGGCAATCAGCAGTAGACAGAGAATTCACAAAGTTGAGATCATCTATCATTACAGGCCTTTTATCTATTTCTATTATTATATATTTGCCTGATATCATTATTAAAAATAAGATACAAATTCAGCCATGGTACTTTGCTGTTTGCAGATATTTTTTTAATGTTGGATCACAGGAAGGATACGTAGCAGGCTCGTGGTCACCAAGTGACTCACAGGCAGGAATTGAGACAGCTTGAGATTTTAAATCAAACTATTCCACTGTGCCTGCCTTTCTACTCTCCTTTACTATTTGATCACAAACAGCTAAGCATGTAGATTACTTTGTATCTCTATTATTTATACAATTTAACCTCGCTGTAGATTAATGAAAGTGACTAGAGGCATAACCGACATGACAAGGGGCAAGCGTTCAGCTGCCAATGTTCACCTTAGATGTTGCAGAAATGGCTAATATGCAGGGTACTGCTGTGCAAGCAAAACACTGGTGGTTAGTAAACTACAGAGGCAGCTGCAAACATTTGATGAATTACAAAAGGCATTATCTTAATATAGCCTCTCCTTATTTGTCTGTGGTGGCGAAAATGGAAAATTAAAAGGCTTCAGGCTTATCATTCACCTGATGGTAAAATCCAATTAAATTTCACACCATGTAATGAAATATTTTGTATGTCATGGTTTAACAAAAAGACTGATGCCAGGCATGCTAAAATAAAAACACATTTCTGACTTTTGTAAAGATGCAGTAGCTAAGAAGGGATGCACGCATCAATACAGAACCTAAGAAATAAACCATAGACAGGATTAAAACAAATGTACAGAGTGCGGGATATCTGGAATTGTGTCATCAGGAAAATGATGACAAATATTCAGACTGCCAGTTTCAATTAAGAGATGACTGTTTCAGCTAGAAGGCACCATGTATTCAGTCTAAAAGTATGGAATTCCATAAACAATATAAGTCATAAATTATATTATTTTTTAGATTGGTTTTATTAACATTTGAGGGCATAGAAATATTACAAACTATACTAGAAAAAAGGAAATTCCAGGAATGTTAAGTATTATTTGAATTTCTGAATTTCAAATAGGTTTTAAAGAAACAGAAGGTAAAATGATCTAGTCTTGTATTCATCATTGGAATATTAGGTGCCACAACTAAGGATCCGAGTCTGGAGGCACAACCCAAAGTCCAGCCTCTCTGCTCTTTAGTGATTACAGCATTTTGATATTCCTCTTATATTAATGCAGTATCTATTTTTGCAATTAACTGTTTGGCAGCATATGTCAAATGTTTTGCTTATTATTTACTATTAAAAACTAACATAACATTCTTAAACCTGCTAAATCAAATTCAGTGAGGCCTGAACCAGAGTACTGGAAGCAGAAAGCAACCTACAGTAACTGTAATGCTAGTTAATCATAGCCACAACTGTTTTGCACTGACAAAGGAATCAGTTAGAAGCCATCAGTTAACCTGATCTGCACGTCTTTAGGGATGTGGGAGGAAAACTGGAGTACATGTTGGTATACCTCTGCAGATAGAGAAAGATTCTGCAAACTGCACATGGACAAGACATGCAGCTTCAAACGCAGGGAGTTGGATGTGTGAGGCAGCTGAAAAAGAAACTGTGTTACAGTGCTGCCCTGCTATTAAAAGATGATACATAAAATAAATATGGACTCGTTTGAACGTTTGAAATAATTGTAATGTGTATCACATACTGAAGGAAATATATTTTTATATTTTGCTTTGCAGCCTACTGACCAGGTTATATTACAGCTGTCTGTTGTTAATAATTTTTAATATGATTATCTATTATGAACAATAGTTTATAATTATAAATACAGCCATTTGATAAGACTTTGTAATTATGAAGTCTAAAAAAATACTGTTTAACGGACAGCCAAGTGGGACTCCTCCACACCGGAACGACAGAGGGCAGCCCCGTTGATGTATACCAGTGCCATGGGTTTGGAGCCCGTGGCCACCTCCAGGAGGCATATGGAGAATGGCCGAGCCCTCCTCTGCAGGGCTGCCGCCACACTGATAGTGCAGCCAGAAGAAGATTATGGCAGAGGTGAGTAGTAATGAGTTAAATTTACTCCGTTACATTTACTTGAGTATCTTTTAAAAAAAAAATGTAACTTCTAAGAGTACTTTTACTGCACCATACTTTTTACTTTTACTTGAGTACATTTGTGAAGAAGAAACACTACTCTTACTCCGCTACATTGGGCAACACTCAAATCATTACTTTGTTCCATTAGATACGCGATATTTTTGCCAGAGAGAAGCTGCCAGTGGATCTACTACATGACTGTTTCACAGATATAGCAACAATAATCACAAGACTCCGTTTCATCAATCAGACGTAGAACAATAATCATATGGCTCTGTTTCACCAATCAGACGTAGCCATGCAGTCACATGACCACACACAAACTGTGGCGGCCATAGACATAGAATTATTAGATGCCGCATGACCAGCAGCATCATAAGTCAACGTTGCCGTCATATTGCGAGTGGTACTGCTGTGGAGTGAAGTAATGGATAAAGATGCCTCACGCATGTGCTGCTTGGGATTGTACAAACCACTGTATGTTCCAAACCAGATCCTGGGGATTACATTTAATAGGTAAGGCTGAACAATTGTTTTGGTTATATTTGGCCATAAGAAAATCCCTTTTATAATCTTAACTTTAGCTATACCAGGCTAAGCTAGCAAAGCTATGTATTTATGTGCTCAAGTGAGCCTCCAAACAACGTTTTGGCTAAACATATTTAGTCACTAACTATGTAGATGTTGTTAGCTGTTAAGATTTCTCAAACTTTGAAAGTTTCCCAAAGAAATCCACCTCAGGAAGCAGTGGGAGATAGTCCTTAGATGGGATTTTGAGAAAGCTGTCCTGTGATATGTGCTGTGCTAGTTTGGTAACAGATCCTGTACCGGCATCATATGATCAAAGCTACCACTTGCTCACATTATAAAACAAAGGAGGTTTGATGATTCCTTCTGAGGGTGCAGTCAAGGTGGTCAATGTAGCTGAGCGTGTTATCTGACATTAGGGCAAGCTGTCAGTGGATCTTTGATCAATCAGTTTGTTTGGGCTGAGATTGGTTCAGATGATGTGAATTTTCTCAAGGAGCACATTGAGGAAACACAGTTTGAAATTGACAACCATTTCATGCTCATGTCTTTAGTTGTGTCTGTCTTCCACAAACTAAGGCTGCACCATATTGCCAGACTGAATGCTCTCAAATTACAGAGTGGCAACACACGGAAAAAGCTATGTAAGACAGTTCTGTGTCAAGGATTTTAGATCCTAATCTGTATATATTTAAATTACCAAATTGTGTGTGTGCGTGTGTGTGTGTGAGAGAGAGAGGGAGATTGAGAGAAGAATGACTGAAATGTTTTCAGATATTATTAAGCCAATTTGTATACAATAAAATTTTTTATTTTTGTCATTGAGTGTATTATTTCACTGTTAAAAGTAAGACCAGACTGCCAATTGCAGTCTTACTATTTTGACTTTCAGACTTTGGTCAAGTTTTCGTCTCAATAATTAATAATAATAATAATAATAATAATAATAATAATAATAATAATAATAATAATACATTTTATTTAATAGGCGCCTTTGTTAGCACTCAAGGTCATCTTACAATAAAATTAAACAACAGTAAAATTAAAACAAGAGAATGATAAATTAAAAAGCAATAATTAGCAAACAAAGATAACTGGTGTGGACGCTGGCCCGGACACAGACAGATGGACAACATAGTTCCACCCAACACACTGTTTATTTACAAACTATTTACAATAATTATGTCACTCAGACACAGTCACGTTAGTGCACAAACCCCAATTCACAGTCCTGGCCACTCAATGCCTTCTCTTCGGGCTGCCTCCACACTCTCTCTTGCCTCGCCCCTTTTATAGGAACCCGAATGGGCTCCAGCTGCTTCCCGGCAATCAGTCCTAGCCACACCCCAGTGTGGCGGAAGTGCGCGCGCACCGGAAGCCGTCCGGTGTCCCCTGTCGTCTTCCCCAGCACTTCCTGGTGTGGCGGAAGTGCTGGGCTCCAGGGTTCCTCAGGCACCTGGGCGCCGCCTGGCGGTGGCCACGGGCCCCTACAGGGTTGGGCTTCCAAGCCCTCTACCCGTGGCCCCCAACATAACCAGGACGGACGCCCCCTCGCAGTCTGGAGGAGGCACAAGCCCTCCTCTGGTCCTCCTGGGAGCTCGGCCGGGGACCACACGGGATATTCCGGCATCTGGGCGCCACCTGGCGGTGGCCACGGGTCCCTACAGGGCTGGGCTTCCAAGCCCTCTACCCGTGGCCCCCAACATAACCAGGACGGATGCCCCCTCGCGGTCTGGAGGAGGCACAAGCCCTCCTCTGGTCCTCCTGGGCGGGACCACACTGGCAACAGTGTAAATTCACAATTGGTATGCCAAAAGATAAGTTTTGAGGGTAGTTTTAAAATGAATTGAGCTGACATATATGAGAGAGAAGAGAATTCCAGAGTTGAGGAGCACAGCATAGAACAGAGTTTGATGTGTTGTACAGAAAATGGAGCAGCAGATGAGAATATGAGTGAGCAAGAGGGAGTGCAAGTTTGTAGGAGATCAGTGAGGTAAGGGGGGAGCGAGGCAGTTGGAGAGCTTTAAATGTTAAGAACAGTATTTTGTATTGTATTCTGTAGTTAACAGGGAGCCAGTGAAGTTGAGAGACAATCGGTGTAATATGTTCAGTGGATTTTTAGTGTTATTATCCTGGCAGCAGAATTTTGAAGAAGTTTTAAGCGATGGATAAGTTTTTGTGGGATGCCAGATAGAATAGCATTACAGTAATCTATATGTGAGGTGACTCGGGCATTAACCAATACTTCAGTACTGTGTTGCGTAAGAACAGGACAAAGTCTAGAAATGTTTCGGAGATGGAAGAAGGCAGTCCGAGAAATGTTACTGATATGGTAGGAATTATTATTATTTAATAATTGCCATTATTAATGTATACATGGATATAAATAATTGCATTTAAACGATTCACCAAAATTTGTTGCATATAAACGATACTGTTTTAAACATTATTGTTTTTTCATCAGAAAACCCAATTTACACTTCTACCTGTATTAGTTTAAATAGCACTTTTGCCACTCGCAATATGGCAGATGTGCTGACGTATCATATCGACTGGGCAACACAGTGAATGCGGCGTCTACCTATATATGTCTATGGTGGCGGCATAGCGGCACAAACTCCTCACAGACAGTGGACAGGGAAAGAAAGAATACGGGGGGTCCTTGGGTTACAACGTCTCAACATATGACGTTTCGAGTTTACAACACTCACTTCCATAAAAACTTAGAAAATTGAGACGTGAGTGTTTTGGCTTATGCCGTTAGAGTCATACTTACAGACTACGTGTGCAAACTAGTTTGGTTGCACGCGGAGGAAGTGTTCCATTTGTGTTGCTTTGTGTGGCAACTTTTTGGCCCTTATCATGGCTCCTAAACGAAAGTCAGAGTCTTCAGATGGTAGTGCTTCGAAGAAGAGGAAAGCCATCATGAAGGAAGTGAAAACAGACATTGTAAAGAGATCAAAAGGAATAAAGGCAAGGAATTTTTTTCACACTCATTTTTTGCCATTTTTTCTGCTACTACAGTACAGTGTACAGTACAGTATATTTATGTCCTTTTTCTTTTTCTGTGGCTTAGTTGTGTTTTTATGTTCTAGATTAGGATTTTGCAAATGTGTTAAGATAGGTAAATGACTAGGGTGTGTTTCGTCTTAAACCAAAATTCGGGTTACATCACTGTTGTAGGAATGGAACTGTGTCATAACCCGAGGACCCCCTGTACATGAAAAATGAGAGCCAACTCCTGCTGAAGCTTAACCATCACTTTACTGAGTGAAGAACAAGCATGTTTTAACCAAACATGCACAGACACAGACAGTCAAGGTAAAGTGAGATTTCTCGTACGTGGACAAGCTGCCTTGTTCTAATGTTATTTTCTATCAGCTGTGCTATTTGGAGGGCAAGTGAATATGTAGTATTATACAGTCAGTGTAAGTAGTTTCACTGTTCAAACATACATGTTACCTACTGTAGGCATTGGCTTCAAAAGCTTTGTAGTGAAAAACTGAGATTTGGAACTTTGTGTTATTTGTGCATCTTTATTTTGTAAAAATGTTATTTATTTTTACTCATTTTTTATTTTATTATTTGGAAATAGCAGAATTTGCACATTATTTTATATTTTTGTCTGTCTTATTACAACATTTCTAAAAAATAAATCATTTATTATGATCAAACAGTTACTCAGTACTTGAGTAGTCTTTTCACCAAATACTTTTTTACTCTTACTTGAGTAATTGGATTTGGATGACTACTTTTTACTTCTACTTGAGTAATATTTTTTTGAAGTAATGCTGCTCTTACTTGAGTACAATTTTTGGCTACTCTATCCACCTGTGGATTATGGAGCACCTGGAACATGTCTGGGTGCTGTGTAAAAGGGGCCAGCTGCCACAACTCGAGGAGCCAGAGTCGGGAAGAGGTGGACAAAGCTTGCTGGTGAAGGAGTGGAGCTGAGAGAAAGAAAGAAAGAAAGAAAGAAAGAAAGAAAGAAAGAAAGAAAGAAAGAAAGAAAGAAAGAAAGAAAGAAAGGGACAGGGTATTAGTGCTTTGTACTATACTGTGCTGTGTAGTGGGGAGCAAAGGAAAAGTGCTTCCCCTCTTAAAATAAACGGGTGCTGTGTGGCAAGACTGGGCTCTGTGTCTGTTGTGTCTGGGTTTGGGGAGCTGTATGCCCCTTGGTCGTTCACAACTGCTAGAGTAATTTGTTGTAGTAACCCCTTTCTATTGTAGAATATTAAAAAATATTTTTTGTAAATCTAGACTGGGTTCTTCTATTATTCCTAGAACAAGGGGAGAAATGAAAATTCAGAATTAACCCAATTTATCAATGTTTTGGATACATATGATAATAACAACTAAGATGTTAATTTATTCAAAAAGGCAACAAGTACTGATTTATGGAAAAAAAAAATTAAAGCATTTTATTATCATCATGATTTTTCTCATAAGGAATATTCCACCTGCTCCCAAAACAATTCAGAGATATAATCCCTCCTGTTTATTCAGAGTCTTCCCCTTTGTTTTCTCCCATTTGGCCATTCCTTGTACCCCACCTGAGAGAGGCACCAAGGAATATCCTAACTACATGCCTCTCTGGCTGCCTTTGGAAAACAGAGGCAGTGGTTCCAGTATGAAATACTCCTATATTACTAAGTGCCTTAACCCTAACAAGGGCAATGATTCCAGCAACCCCTGCGTAGGACTCTCATTTCAAATTCTTACATTTTCACCGTAATTCATTTAGTCAGTCACTGCCCAGAGCCTGTGGCGAGGTCAAGTGCAATGCCAGTTAGGTGACAGGCAACACTGGGGTTTACAGCCTTTCCACTTATAAAACATGAAAACCTTCCAACATTAGCACATTGTCTGGAAAAAGAACAAAACCTTCAAAACTAATAACGCCCCTTCTAGATTAATTTAAAAGGAATGTCAGAAGAAAATGAAAGGACAGTAAAATATTTAAATTTTTAATAGTACATAGGCATCAATTATGCTATTCAGCAAAGCAAAATGTTTTTAAATTTATACATAATTTTTCAACTAATTGGACTAACTTGTCTAACTAGTCAAACATCTAACTAGTCTAAAGGGAAAAATAAAAAACAGTTCAGTATTAGTTAAAACTAGAGAAAAACAGTACTGTGTCCATTTTAGGACACCATCATTTTTCACTTGTACAGTAAAACTGTGCTGTGCAGAGTAGTACATATATAAAAAAATATGATAAAATAAATTTGCTATGAATTTACAAAATGTAATGTTAATGTAACTTTAAACAAAAATCATCTCAAACCAAAAGGTTATTAACAGTGTCATACTGCAAATGATGTAAGATAAATAAGTAAGTAAGTTAGTTTTATTTATAAGGCACATTTAAAAATAAACAATGATAACCTAAGTTCTGTACAGGAATATATAAATTAAGAAAACAATTTTAAAAATACAGTACCAACTGATCATCATTTAAATGCCTCAGCCTCCCTGAGTATTGTTGCTGACCATGTCCAACCCTTTATGACCACAGTGTACCAGTCTTCTTATGGGATATGCGCCATGTCACAAAGCTCAAATCATCTCAAACTGCTCTCTTGAACATGCCAATGAGTTCATTGTAATTGAATGGCCTCCACAGTCACCAGATCTCAATTCAATAGAACATCTTTGGTATGTTGTGGAATGGGAGATTCACATCATGGATGTGCAGCCTACAAATCTGCTGTCATGTCAATGTGGATCAAAATCCCTGAGGAATGTTTCCAGCACCTTGTTGAATCTATGCCACAAAGGATTATGGCAGATAATGAAGGCAAAATGGAGTCCAACTTGGTAGTAGTAAGGTGTACTTAAAAAGGTGTCCAATGAGTGTTTAAGGCATCAAATATAGTCCCAGTAACATACGCCTAAATATAGATATATGTGAAAATATAACCAGTCAAATAAAATGGAAAATGTGCCAGTGACACTGGCTTATATTTATGCTGCATTGTATCCAACATGAACAGGAACCACAAGCAGAGCTAGAAATCAAAGCATAAAATGAAGTTTAATACTTTCCATGAGGCAGAATCAAGAACAGATGTGTGATTAAAAGATGCAGAAAGGCAACTATAACATAAACTCAAAGCAGAGGACAAAACACTGAAAGAGAAACTGAAATAAAAAAATATCAAATTAGGCACCGTGAGTACTAAGAGGGCCTGCTTTTCTTTTACTTCACCAGCTCTTCTCAAAGTAGCTATGGGACAGACAAGAAATTGAAGCTTCCCATTGGGAAATTTATTAAAATGCAACAATTCATAGAAAACAATGCTAACTAATCTGTAGTGTAACATTGGTCATTTAATACTGTAAAATAAAAAAGTAGTTCAGTCAGAACTTAATTTATTTTGATTGCTTTTCATTATTGCAAAAAAAATATAGATTTAATCGTTTATTGGTTTTGCTGCAAATCAAGTAGCAGATCAGCAGAAACCTTGCATTTCTTCCGAAATATCGACCATTAATGTATGTGAACACAATAAAGATGGGAAGGTGAGATGTTACAAGTGGTAACACTGAAATTCTCCTAGCATGTGAACACAGCATTAGTAACATACAAATACTGGGTTAGGGCTGGCATAATATGACGAGAGTGGTCATGAGCAGGGTTAAGAGCAATATTTGACATATTTGAGGTAAAACATCAGGATACAAATACATCAGAAGAAGATGAGCCTATGTATCAATTTAAATAGTTGTGAATGACTTGATCCAGTTCAAAGAGAGGAAGAAAACCTTCATTTATACAATATCAGTTCCAACCTGAGTTTTGCAAGCCAGCAATATAACAGTAGCAATGCAGGAAGGATCCTTAGGCAGGGCTGCAGATGATCCATACTTGCCCATAAACACACACATCCTGGGTCACTTCACAGTTGTCATTTAATCTAACCTTCACATCATTGAACTGTTGTAGAAAAACTGAAGTACCCGGAGAAATACTAATGCAAACATGGGAAGACTTTGCACCTACAGTGACTGGATCAGGAATTTGGACCCAGTCTGCAGAACTCTCAGGCTTAAAAAGCTGTCTTTTAATAAAAGTAAGTAATTCAGCATGTCAAGAATGCAACAGCTCTTTACTCATATAGCTGAATATGAAGAAATCCGTTGTTCAGGATATTTTTCACCTGCTGTAGATTTCAGCTGTCTGGTACTATTCAACCCTATGAAATGAAACTTACAATAATTTGGTTCTATTTTAGATTACTTCATTATTCGAAGAGTCCACAATACCTTGTATCATGTGCTGTGAAGCCCAGTCTATTCACAGCTCAGATGTGATATGATTTTGCTATTAATGAATTTAAACTTGCATCTGAATATTTTGGTCTCAACTGAGTTTTATTACAGCATTCATATTTCAGAAACAATATGGAATGGAACAGAGCAGGTATTGTAGCAAGGTCAAAAAATATAACACTATCAGCCCAGGAAAACAATAAAAATAAATGTGTCATTGAAAAGAGACGTACTACCTCTGGTTAGAGTGATACGCTGCTTTAGTGAGGGACTCATTTATTATGAAAATAAATAAGTAAGTCTGCATGTTTCAACTTATACTAAAATGAGAATTGTGTGTAACCCTGAAGCCTTAGAATCTTTAAAGGGAGGAACAACCACATTTACCAGTCTTAATGACAGGTATTATTGTAACAATAAAAGGAAATAATTTTCTTACGATGTTTTGACAGAAAACTGCATGAAGACTTCGCATAAACTGTCATGTGAGTAACAGTTAAAACGGAAAACTTAAAAGCAATTGGAGAGGAATATTGCAGAAAATGTAAAAGATAAACCAAAGAGATTTTTTTTTAGTATTATATTAGTAAAAGAAGTGGAAGGGTGAACTTAAATATAGAGATAGTGACATAGCACATGCTGTAAATTCCCATTTTTCTGAGGTCAATACCCTCGCAGTTACAGTAACTATTAAAAGTCGACACTGTGATCTGGAAATTGTACACCAGACTAGGTAACGTTTATCTTAGAATACTGAAGGAGGTTAGTGAGCACATATGCTATATACCCTGTAACCACAAAAGGGCGCCAGAGAGCCCCAAACCACAGACACAGCAGTAAAGCCCACAATGTAATAAAATAAAGGGTTTTTATTCCACAAAGCACCTAACAATGAATACCTCTCCAACAATTAGCCACAATCATACAATAAACCAAAAATAAATCACCAATCCTTCCTTCTTCTCTCTGCTGAGTATTGCCCACTGCCTCCCAGTATATAATCAGAAAGGCTTTCCTCCAGGATTACAATACCCAACATGTCTTGTGGGCACCCATGCGGATCTCAGCCTGCATTTGCTGCCCTCTTGCTTTCCGAGGGAAGCAGTGCCCTAAATAAGCTTTCTCACCCTATCCTTTGGTTCACAACCCATGATGCATTTTTTCCAAAAATCACTGTACAATGGGGAAATTCTTAGAGAGTAGAAGTTAGCAAATGTTATGTCATTACAAAAAAAGGAGATCAACTCAATCTTAGCAACTGTAAGCCAGTGAGAGTTACGTTAACCTTTCCACCTGGCAGATTTCAGGTGATAGGCCAGAAGCCTGAAAGTTTTCTGTCAAGCTGAAGAGGAGTGCAGTGCATGCTGAAAGTAAAATCAGGATTCATTTTATTTAGATACACTGCCTAGTTAGACAGTGTACTTTACAATTCCTATGTGAAAATTAACCTTGAGTTTGTTATAATGATTCAGTAACATTCTGTGTTTCAGAATCTGAAAAACGTAATGGCACCTTCTGCTAATTGAGATGATTGTGTAAGAAGGGAGGGGAGACTGGTTCCCTTTTATTAGATTTTTTTTTCCAACAAAGATTTCTCTGCTGCTTGTTGCAGAAATGGAGCTTTCTCTCAGTTCAGTTGCTTCCTTTCTGACACTCTTAAAGAGCTCAGCATAGCTGCAAAAATAGGCGCTTGCAAGAAACCTTTCCCTAAGTGAGATGGACACTTAAATGCATCTCTCTCTTAGCTGGTAAACACTTGAAAAAGAACTATCTACTGCAAGAAATCTTTTTTTTTTTATTAATCACATGTAATTTGCATCTAAAGTAAAGAAACTACCTGAGAATTGTCATCTGGGACTGAATGAAGACTACAGAAACCCACACAGTTTGTGTAATTCTTTGCAGTGCTTATAATGGCTGATATTAGTTTTTATACAAATAAATAAAAATTTAAGTGAAAACTTAATTCAGGGTTTCATCCTACTTCCTATTAGCATAGTTGAGAAGCTAGATTGTTCATGCCTTGTATAGCTGCAGTTCTTTAAATAAATGAGTGGATGCTCTTGTGTAACCCTCTATTGGTGATAAACTGGGTTGGAATTTAAAAAAGTGAAAGTAAAGACAGCCCCAGTTAATAAGCAGACTGTGATTAGAGGTCTCTAGAGCTGAATATGCGGAGTACAATATGGACAGGGAGATAGCTAAGTAGTTATAGGTAATATTTATAAAGGTGGTTTTGATATTTCTTCCTTTCCCTCATTAAGCAAAGAAGTTAAAGATTACCTGGTACCTTTCGTGTTAGGTGCATCTGATCACATGATAAAATGCTAACCCTTATCTCAAACATGTTTAGAATGAGAGGCTGTGTTTCACTAATATGCTGGATTTCTGTGATGATTCAACAAATATATTATTAATCTTGCTTTTCAGAAAGGTTTTGATAAAATCTCCCACGTGTGGATTATTCAAGTGTGTGGATGGGTGATGTCATGACTGTTTCATAATTAATTTTTTCTGTCTTTTTCTGTCACTTTTTAAATTTTCTTTCTCCCATTAGGTTATTTTGAAGGCCACAGAATTCATTTCTGCACTTGAACTTCATGTGAGATTAATATTTGGCCATGTTGACTTTGGTTTATGTGTTTCCAATGCCGTTTGTTGTTGTTGTCATCAAGGGATGAACAGAGGTTGCGACCTGTAATGTCATCAGGTTCACAGTATAAAGGTCAGCACTACTCATTTTCTGATATTCGAGTCTGGGAAAAAACAAAATACTTCTTTGTTAGTGTGTGCTTTTGTGTGTTCTAGCACTAAGAATTATTGCTTTGTTTTCTGACTTTGATTGAACGTACTTTTGTCTGTTGAATTTAGACTTGATTCATGTTCACTGTTTTCATCTTATTGCTTCTATTTCCCTTTTGCTTCCTTCACCGAAGATGCAAAACTGACTTAAACACAGAAAGAAAAGGCTCATGATGAGAGAAACGTTGGCAGAATTAGGTGATGTTGAAAATTGTGTCCCATGGACGATATTGCTGGGGCTGTTGCTTCTGGTTAATATACATAAATAATCTGAATAAGCATATACATAACAAGCCGGTTTAGAGATGATGCCAAATAGGAGGAAAGGCAAATAATCTCGAATCAGCTGAATCACTGCAGATTTTACTTGAAAATTACTTGGACAGAATTCAGACCTTTGGTAAATTTCTAACAGATCAAATTTAACATAAGTAAATGTAAAGTATTACACATAGGAAATAAAAAAATGTTACCTTAAATACACAATAGGCAATATGAACCTTGAAAGTAAACCTTATGAGAAGATTGTAGTGGACTTAGGAGAGTTCATAGGATGTTAGACTTGTATAACCTGTTTGGTGGATAACAAGTCAAGGGCAGGTATATTACACACTTGTAAGGTGTCATCTAAAAGACATTGTAGGGTTGGAAAAATTATATGGAAGAACAACTAATCTGATTTCAGGACTGTGAGTTTTGAGATAAGGGAATGACTGAAGGAGTTGTATCATTTCAATTTAAGTAGATGGACATTAAGAGTCAACAATTCAAGTGAATCATGAGGAGAATTAGTACAGAGGAACAAATATGTAATTTTAAAATGAGTTCTTCAACAAAAACATGGAAAAACCGAGGGAAACTGTGTAAGGGTCAATTCTGCATAATGTTTCTTTGCACTGAGAACTATACACACATGATATAAGGTGCCAAGTAGTGTGGTAGATAAATCCTTAGGCACATTCAGGACTCAATGTTTCTTCATTTTGGAGAAATTAGGGCATCAGGGATTGATAAGTTTGGCTGGGCTGAATGTCAAGTTCTCTTCAAAATTGTTCTAATGTTCAGTCCACCTGTTTGCTGCAAGCGGTGAAAGCTAACAATAGGTATTTTGACTCACTCAGATGATCTGAATAATTTGCTTCTGCCATTCACATTCTGAACTTGCTTAATCTATCACATGCAAGGTAGTACTCAACCTATAATAGGACATCAGTTCCTTGCAGGACACACCTCCAGACACACACCCACAATAACTCATAATAGCCTAATATGTGAGTCTTTAGAATGTGGGAAGATCAGAACACTCTGAGAAATAACCATATAGACAAAATAAGAATATTCACACTCCATAGAGACAGAGAATGTGCTGTGATATCAGTTCAGGTCCCCAGAGCTGTGAAGCAGCAACAGCATTTACCACTGACCCACTCTGTCACCATGATATCTTCAGTTTATTCAAATCAAAATCTTCATCATGTTATTATGTGTATGACGCCTCATTAACAGCAACTCCACTAAAACCCAATGAGTAATGGCTCTGCCACATCCTCCACATGAACATTTGGAAACAAACAATAATGAATTCAAGTAGTTATATGTAATACGTGCGAGATATAAATATAAAAGTTTAATACAAATATTAAAATTTCACAATCCAACAATCCCAGATAAAAGCCTCAAATCAGTGCTAGCATAACCAAATTGAATTCTTTAGGAATTCTAATGGCTTCAATAAAGCAATTTCATTGGTTAATACTTTCAAACTGTATCACATCTTTTCATTTCTGATGAAGTTTTATTCCTGCTGCTTCAAAGCTCCATCTGTGTGGTATTTGCACATTCTCTCTGGATTTTCTCTTAGTATTCCATGTTTCCTTAAAGATCACAAAGATGAGTGTTTCAATTTAATTTGTGACACTAAATTAATACTGTTTGAGTGAGTGTGTGTCCTGAAACAAACTGTCACCTCAGCCATTGTGTATGATGCCGCTTAGCTTAGGTCTGTTGTTAACTGAATTAACTATGTTTAATACTAGATGAGTGGATAAAGTTTATCTTAAATGACCAAATCTATTTTTAAGAGTTCAGAATATTAACTGTTCAGGACATCTTGAACTCAGAACCTCAGAAAATTTGTTCATTCCATTTCCTCCAAGATTTTCCTGTATTTTGCTGCATTCTCACAAGTCCTCTAGGGTTTTCTGCAAAGAAGCAACACCACAGCATAATACTACCATTATCATGCCTTCCGGTGGGGATTTTCTCATCAAACCATGTGACCTTCTTCTAGCTGAATTGTCTCCCCCGTGCTTTCTAACAAACTCCAGCAGAGATGTTCTATGGGTTTTTTTAACAGTGATTCCCCCATAAAGCTACAACTGGTGAATCAACCGGGCAACAGTTGTTGTCTCTTGGTGTCCTCTTTCACTGGTCTTCTTCTTACACAGACACTCAGTTTTTATGGGGTGCATGCTTTAGGCGGATTTACAGCTGTGCCATGCTCTTTCAATTTCTGGTTACTAAGGGATATCGATTGACTTGGATAATGTCTTACATCCCTCCCCTGATTTCTGCTTTGTCTTCATGCTGTAGGTTAGGTAATCATACCGGCTCTCCAAAGCTGGACTGTTCAGGTAAGATGCATTTACACTACAATCAATTAAAATGGCAGGCGTCTATTGGATAAATGATGTGACATCTAAAACCAATTGACTGTGCCACAGATGATTTAGGTGTGTCATACTACAGTACTTTGCAATCATTTTGTGTTTCGTATCAATACTTAATTTCAATCACTTTGCAGAGATCTGTTATCACTTTGAGTCTTTAATGATCAGTAGGCAAAAGGCAAATTAAATCCACTGTGATTCAAAATTATATAACAATAAAGTATGAAAACTTTAGAAGAAGGTGAATACATTTTATAGGCGCTGTATGTAACCACACTTTTCATAGTTTCGAGCCAACAATCTTGGTTACAAGATATCTGGGCACTTAGGGTTATCAAAACGAGAAAAACATTTGCTGTACTTTGAAAGCCAATCATTTTGGAGTTCAGGCGCTGCCTTGCATTCATGGTGTCAGAGTGTCCCTCCTAAATAATACCCCAGATCTTCAAAATTCTAAATTGGGGTCAATCTATAAAAACTGTTGCAAAGAACCAGCGACCTATAACATAGATGCCAGTGTGCAGTGGGAGTGCACACAAATTATGATCCAGGAGGTATTTCTTCACGTAAAATACAGCAGAGGGCAAAGGGGTAAACTGTCCGATAATTTCGCTGATGTATATAATCTGCTATTGAGTAAATGGTGAGCGGTAGATACTCTTGGATAAAAAGCCTGCGCTCTCATTTGCAAATTGTATTTACATTGTGTTCCCCGAATGTTTTTTTTCCATTATAGTAAGGTTTCAGGCACTGTGTATACTGTATGCTACAAACTTTGGCAGACAAACAAAAGCATTTGCTATGACATAGTCCCTAATTTCCTGACCCTGGTGATTATGTCTTAATTCCAGTGCTAAAAACTCCAATACTAATTTTGTATCACTGGAAAAGATCCAAAGAGCTGTGAACAATAATTTAGGCAATAACTTAAAATGTGCTCTGAAGAAGAAGATAAATGGCATTGGCAAGTATGTACTGTACAGCAGAGCCTCTCAGGAAGAATACTTAAATTTCATTCTCAGATGTCTACAACAAAGGCTCCTGTTGCTTTTATATTTTTAAGCAAAATATTACTGGACCATGAATAAGATGAAGTGTTTTTTTCTGAGTAGGACATGTAAATCATAATGTATGTTAAATCATTTATATAAAGTGTAAACATGAAGTGGATTAAAGGGTGAAAACATTTCTGAAACGGAAAAGGATATCTGTTTTCTTTGATTATTACAAGTAGATTCTGTGTGCTATAGAATTCAGGGTTTCACAAGCTTAAATTGTATGACAAAGCTATAAGAGATCACCATCAAAGAATATCGAAATGTGTATTGTAAATGGGTTTTTGAATATTTATTAAGGAATCAACCCCGGAACAATGGGGGCAGGAACTGAAAGTATGAAAATAGCCTAAAACTGGAAGGATATAAAGAAAACTGTGAATCAGAGGGACTGCTGGAGAGTGTGACTTTCTGCTATTGTCACTCTCAAATGATCTGCTTTCCTGGGACAAGCAGATGAAAAGGTTTAGTACATTCAGAGTATTGAGAGATATTTTCCTCATTGCATTCTTAAGTTTGCTTATTCCAATTAAGAATCATTTTGGAGCCATAGCCTATTTTTGTACAAAGATAAGAAGTAAACTTTAACAGGCATCTGTCCATGACAGGCATCTTTGAGATGTGGGAGACAAACAAATGTATCTAAAGAAAAGCCTACACAGCACACGATTTGAACAATGGACGCTCTATAAGTGAGGCATTAGACAACATGACAGCCACCTCACCATATTTATATTTGTAATACGTTTTATTCATTTCACTTTTCATGTTGAACATGTTGGCCCACATATCCCCAGGAACTTTCTCCAGACCTTCCTTTAGTGTATCCAACACAATCAAGAGATATAATCCTAGCAATATTAAAGATGGTATTAAAGTTTCCTGTTAGTATTGCACTTAAAATATTATTATTAGCTGTTGATTCTTTAATCAATTTAATTTGCTTAAAGGTAATAACAACAGCTCAATTATGATTTCATCAATTGCCTAGATGTAACTAATTTTTAATACGAAGGTTTAAAAGATGGGAAAAAATGATAGTAAATTTGGATGCGAAAATCTACTGATAAAATGTAACCTGCAGGTAGCTTCAATTCATTTGCTTGGAGATGAGGTCAATTTTCAGCCACATTTCTATGATGTGACAGGTTTGTTATTCTCATGATAATCTTAAGATGAAGGGGTAGGCAGCTTGCAGACGTTTTGATCTAGATGATATGATGATGGATAAAAAAAGACTTAGCTAATTTACTTTTGTTGGATAAAGAATCTGATGTATTTTAAGGCAATGATTAAAAAGCCTCATTCCTGTGGGTCTTCTTCAATAAATGCTTTTATAAGGCAAAAAGAAATACACTGCAAATGAAAAGTTTTATGTGGTGTTCCAGTGAGGCTAACCAAACACATTTTAATGAGCTGTCATTTTTGTTTCACAAAGCAGTTATTAGTTTAAGCTTTCCAACACATCTATAATATTTTATCCATTTAATATTTAGCTTGAACTTTTTCTTAGTAATTTTATATCATCTAAAGACCTTTAGAAATGCCAGAAAAATCAGACTACATCATCAGGGGTTGTGTGAAATGCTTATAGAAAAGCTGGTGTGAAATATTTTCATGTTTTAAATAGGTCTGGGAGTTATGAGGGAGGTCAGGTTCAATAACAGGTTAAACATTCCATTGCAAGTTGCTAGATTAGCAGTAATTTCATAAATAGTGCTTGGCAGGCTTTTAGACATGAGCAAACAGAATCTTCTAAAGTAGATAGCAATCTTAAACTCTTTGGAATACATATGAAAAATCATGTTTATTTAAATGTTGAGATGAACCACAAATTAAATTCTGAAACAACATCCACTAACCACCACCCTACTATACAGTTAAAGTTCACAAGACCAGAGCCTATCCTGACACATACAGTCCATTTAGAAACAAGGCACTGGGCTTTGAACTATGGAAGAAAATCTGATGTAGCTGAGGAAAATCACACATGGACAAGTAAAATGCATGCAGACTTCACAGAGACATCAACTGGGCCAGGATTCAAACTCAGGACTCTAGAGTTGTGAAACATCAGTTCTCAGCAATAAACCAAATGTTAGCTTCTATTGAAACCATTAAAAAGCTGCAAGGCAATGGCTTCAGCATGGACTTGTGTTTATGTAGGTGCTTGGGCATCAGGCCGCAGAAACCTATAATATTTCTATACAGATCTTTCAGATGAAGGTTTCTGGTAGCAAACTGCAAAAGCAAAAGACATTGACCTGGCTAGGACTGATAAGTTGTGTGGATACTCAACCGTTGACCCTAAGCATGACTGTGTAGGTGTCCTGCCTAGATAGCACCAGGATACAGGTGGGAATGTATGAGGCCAGAAAGTCCATCCTGTCTTTCACATCAGCCCAAACAGAAACTATAATAAGAGTGAAACAAAGAAACCTACTAACTCTCAGGTTTATCTCTAACCTCAAATGGCTAGGAAGTGCATTTAGCCAACCTTAATACTGTCGAAGTATTTAGTCACAGAACACAGTCTCTGAGATCACAGGCCACTGATAATGCAGATCACTAGGAATTACTGTGAGTGAGTAACAAGACTGGGGGCATATTTATTAAAAATAACTTTTGTGCGGAATGCTGTGTTCGCACATTTTGAGCGTATTTTTATGTTTATGCAGATTTCCACGCAGAGGTGAGGATTTTTATGAAAGAAAACTTAACAGGAAAGCTTGTGTATTTTAAGGGCAACTCTGATCCATACATATATGGAACATTTTAGAGAAAGTAGGAACGATGACCCCCTTTGTCAAGTAGGGAAATGTAGCCAAACCAGCTAAATGACAACTCATACATGTAATAATTCATATCACCAAGGAATTATTATAATATGTGTTCACGTAACAAACATATTAAACCTTAAAAGTTATGGATGTTATGTGTAGACTATTCCAGATCCCTTTTAAGAGGGCCAGTGCTGCGTATTTGCACTGAAAAACGTTTTGTTAGTTAATATTAGTTATCTGTTGTCACTTCTCAGGATTGGAAACCAAAGTGCAGAAAAAACACAGGCATGATTCTCTCCCTGTGAATGTAAAGATATAAATATTTTTCCTTACAGCCTATTTATAGCCTAATGGTTTGACACAACCGGGCATAATTAGCACTACTTGAAGACCACACAAATGGTCATACTGTATATAAATTAAATGAGTATTAAGAACTCTCCATCTTGGTGATTTTTTGGCCCTGGTATTAGAGAGACAGACTGCTGGAAATCAGCATCTACCTATACATATCCAGATTTTTACTTAATGGTTGGCATTCTAGAAACAGGTGCCTACTAGAGGGAACTGGCCAGCAGGTTAGGAATATCTCAGCCAAGCTTCAGCTCCATCATACATCTTGTGCTAGAAACCATACACAACTGATGAGGCACTGCATTCAGTTTCTGTATGGCATGGCAACATAAAAAAGAAATTTGCAGCAGTGTAATTGTGGCAGGTAACAGCACTAACGTCACAATAAGGGCATCTAGTGAGAATGACGCTGCATTTGTTAACTGTAAGCAGTTATTCTATTAATGAACAAGTTATCTGTGATACCAAAATGAGACTGATAAACATCATTGGTTCAATGGCTTGGGTTATACCATGATTCATTTGTTTTGAGGCAACGTAGTGTTGATCAGATTATTTGGTAAAGTCCTGTATGTGATGGCTGGCTGGTTAGTAAGATAATTGTCTGAACCCTCAATGTTTCCTACGGTCTATACTACAAGTAATCATTGTAACAACAAACATGTCATTACATGTGCCCAGTAACAGTGGCTACCCACTTAGACACTAGCACCTTACGCCTTTCCTTGACCCCAGAGTGCACCATAGAACTCATTAAAATGCAATTGGTGGTGGCTGGATGCATCAGGTGGGAGACTGTTCAACCAGTTAATGAAGGTCTGCGGCATAATTATTGAATATTAATGAGGTTCATTAGCCATAGTCCATATATGATTATTTCCGAGTGGCAACCAGTTGGGGCTCGAGGTGTGTTCACGTACGCACATTTACAAGATTATTGTAATTTATAAAGGTCAGTTGAATAGAATATGTGCATACACCAAGTTTTGTTAATTAGATTTTTTTATGTTTATATTTTATATTTTTGGTGTTCATGCTGAAATCCATACAAAGTTGTAATAATGAGACCCCAGAAGATGGTAACATGAACAATAAAATATGAAAAAAATAAATGAGTAGCCAAAATCAAAGTACAGAGCAAAAATCATTGTTGAAGTTCGTAAAAGGAGATCAAAAATGTGTAACTAAAGGCTACTTGAGATGAAACTAACTAATGCTAGGCTTAACAAAGTTTTATCTATTAAGGCTAATCTTCTATGACAAATGTTGGGAATGCTGCCATATTCACAGTATATTATGAATTCTGGTGATGTCATAATCGTGATGGAATAGTCATATGACATAAATAAACTGAGACTTAACTAAAAAGTGAAATTTCCAAATGAAATAACCTAAAGCATTCATCTTTGAGAAATAATGGAAGTATTCTGAAAAGAACAACAAGGACACAAATAGACACTTAGTGCCATTGTGGAGTTATAGAAGATCATTGACCATTCTTGAGAATTCCTTTTAATGTAAGGGCCCTTGTAACACTTCTAGCTTATTGAAGAACTCTACACCACTTTTTGTTTTTTTTGTAAAGGCTTAGTTAGGGAGGTACAAAAAGATCTAAATAAATAACTCATTAATTAATTAAACTTCACTCATAGGGATCAAACCATTACTTTTATATAATATGTCATCTTAGATCTTTCTCTTTGGCTTGTTGTTTCCTTATGTTGTTTGTGGGGAAAGTAGATAAAGAAATGATGGGAATATTGAAAGGGGCAAAATAAATAAATGAAGATATGTTGTTTAAATAATATAATGCTTAAAAACTCAATTAAAAGATTACAACTGGGATTAATTACAGCTGTGCTAAGTGCTACATCAGCAGGACGGCTTCTTAGGTAGTTACAAATAACAAACAATAATGGAACATGCTGTATATTGACGTATTTATAATTTTACTTTTTGAGGTTTTCAATTACACACCAATAATAGAAGTAATAAATCACGCTCTTGCACAATTTTACAAACAGTACAATTACAGTCTAGCTTAATAAAACACCAACTCTCCATTCAACCATCCTTTTTTGTTTATTCTAAAAGAATAATCTGCCTTTTGCTGAGTAGCAAAGTGAAAAATTACACATTTAAATTTCGTACTGCACACATTCATATAAACTGACAACTTGGCAATCAACAATACCTTATAACAGCTTTGAAATAATAACACTTATAAATAATATGGACATTTAGATTTAAATATATTGCTTATGGTTATTATTAAGGAAATGGATATACTTTAGGTATCTATGTTAGGACACACATAATAAACCCTACATTTCCACAACTGCAACAAACATAATAATACACCCAGTGATGTTTAGCATACAATGTGTTCAAAATAAAAGTTAGGTCAGTAAGAGCAAAATAACTGGAGCTGCTTATATTAATTTTCTTTCTGTTTGCCATAGACTTTTCAGTTCTGATGAGCAATGCCAGCCTGACAGCCTTAGTTTGTTGATGGCGCTCTGCCTGAGTGGTGGTATGCTACACACGTCTTGTTTGGGCTTCAGCCTTCTGACCTTCAGATTTTTTATTATTAATGCTAGTGGGCAACTTTTGTCGCCAGTGAAGCAGAGGGTATTCTAGACTCCTGGAGTAAGAAATTCTAGAACTGCAAAATCTTGGTTACAGAAAGCCGCTAAGCTCTCTAAGAATTACTTTTCAAATCCTGAAAGAACCAAATAGTTTTGCTGTCTGTCAGATTATAAGACAAAGACTTATATTATTGATTTGTAACATTCTTTGGTACTTAACATTCTCAAAGCATCTTACTCTAATTCATGCTTATGTGGATAGATAGATAGATAGATAGATAGATAGATAGATAGATAGATAGATAGATAGATAGATAGATAGATAGATAGATAGATAGATAGATAGATAGATAGATAGATAGATACTTTATTAATCCCAAGGGGAAATTCACATACTCCAGCAGCAGCATACTGATAAAAAACAATATTAAATTAAAGAGTGATAACAATGAAGGTATAACAGACAATAACTTTGTATAATATTAACGTTTAACCCACCAGGTGAAATTGAAGAGTCACATAGTGTGGGGTAGGAACGATCTCCTCAGTCTGTCAGTGGAGCAGGACAGTGACAGCAGTCTGTCACTGAAGCTGCTTCTCTGTCTGGAGATGATACTGTTCAGTGGATGCAGTGGATTCTCCATGATTGATAGGAGCCTGCTCTGAGCCCATCACTCTGCCACGGATGTCAAACTGTCCAGCTTCGTGCCTACAATAGAGCCTGCCTTCCTCACCAGTTTGTCCAGGCGTGAGGTGTCCCTCTTCTTTATGCTGCCTCCCCAGCACACCACCGCGTAGAATAGGGCACTCACCATAACCGTCTGATAGAACATCTGCTGCATCTTATTGCAGATGTTGAAAGACGCCAGCCTTCTAAGGAAGTATAGTCGGCTCTGTCCTCTCTTGCATAGAGCATCAGTATATGCAGTCCAGTACAATTTTTCATCCAGCTGCACTCCCAGGTATTTATAGGTCTGTATCCTCTGCACACAGTCGCCTCTGATAATCATGGGGTCCGGGAGGGGCCTGGGCCTCCTAAAATCCACCACCAGCTCCTTGGTTTTGCTGGTGTTCAGGTGTAAGTGGTTTAAGTCACACCATTTAACAAAGTCCTTGATTAGGTTCCTATACTCCTTCTCCTGCCCACTCCTGATGCAGCCCACGATAGCAGTGTCGTCAGTGAACTTTGTGAGTTGGAGCCCATCCCAATGACACTGGGCACAAGACAGGTAACAACCCAGAAATGGTCTGGGGAGGTTAGGTATCTTGCAGGTTACTTTTATCCTATAATTAGTGATAAACCAGCGATTTGAACAAAATTGAATTGCAGCAAAATGTGGAGTTTTATTCCACTTCAGAAAAAGAATCTCAAAATTTGCCATTTGATCACCATTAAAATTTCTTGATTATAGGTTTTACTCTAAGGGCTAATGTTTTTCTGTCATTGTGGGCAGTGTTTAGCCATGCTGCTCTTCCAAAAGAAAATGTTCTCCTCTTTATTTTCATGTAAGATCTAAGAGGTGTGTACGCTGTTGCTAAATCCTTAGAGAGCAGTGTTGCTTTATTTTCATTTCCCAAAAACCTTTTAAAAAAAAAAAACCCTTTTCATTGACTTTTATCATTAAAAAATGACATTAAATCAATTTTGTTTTCATTTCAAAAAAGTTTATGTCAAAGCAAACCCAACTGTTTTGCTCATTGCTACCTACTCTATTTTGTGATATTGTATTTTATATATCCTATGAAGTGACATTTGAGCTGTGGTGCATGTTGGTCAACCATGTAAAAGGAATTTCATTGTATAATGTACACTTTATAATAAATCTGAAATGAACTGATCACAATACATTTTGTATCAAAGCAAAGCAGTGTAATTTTGAAAAGGCAAACTCTATTGTCAACCTGCATAACATTATTATGTTCTCAGTACGTCTCCAGACTCAGTATTACTTTTTACAGTGTGTCGTTTGCATGCATGATAAGAAGCATACTGTGGGAAAAAAAATATTCAATAGAGCTAAGCCAGAATGAAACATGATAAGATACTTTTTTCAGCAGTGCATGCTGAGCTTCTGTTATTCAGAATGTGGTAGACAGAAAACAAATGAGGATGGTGTTAGTAAAAGTAAATTTTTAACATTTCCTGTTTGTATGTCGGAGTTATGTAGCAGTTTCTAGCAATTCTAAATCAAGTTTCAGTGAATCTATTTTCATCGTTTTTGTAACAATACCAAATACATTCATAACCCCCTTTCACACCCAGATCTTTTCTTTCTGCCAGGTCTTTGCACAAGTCCATTGCAGAGCCCATCACACACACCCACATGGGGCTATTTAAGAATTGCAGAATAACACAATTTTTGTGGAAAACCTACCAATGGAAAACCAAACACAGACAAGATGCAAACTTTACAAAGTAAATGAACCCAGGATGCTGGATCTGTAAAGCAGTAGAACTTACTATCTAATGACTGTGTCATCCACATTTATTAAATCTGGTCATTTTTCCTTAACCTTCAATCCACCAGAATTGTGAACCACATGAAAGTTGATAAATAGGGTTTTCCTGTTTCTGTTCACAGCATGCTTCTGAGGACAATTTCTATTTTAAGTCCATCAGAGCTGACTTATAAAATATTGAATAACCAAACAACCATACTCTCAAGTGTAAATTTCACATTCATATATTTGTAATCATGGAAAATGAGTAAAACATTTTAGAATTTTAATCAATTATCTAATACCTTAGGTTTGTTAATTGGTAAGTGAAAGTGGAGCCTTAATTGTTGAAATGGCTCTTAATCACTGCTTTCAAAGGACAGACTGGTGTGCACATATTGAGGGAGTCATCCACTACGTAACAGACTACTGTACATTATTCTGTATTGGCACTATTTTACCCGTAATAACAGTGTGCTGCTGTGTTCCAAATAACAAGTCATGGATTACTAAAATGTCTCCTAAATAAGAAGAAGAGATCATTCAGTTCTGGTGACAAAGGCATTCTAAAGGGTGTAAAGCAAGTGCAGGGAAAAAAATGAGAATAGAAAATTCTTTCAGATTAACATGTCAGAGGTTTTGAATGGACTTGACATAATTACAGGACTCAAGCAGGCTAGGGTTAAGGTACTAGAAGGAATGTGGACAAATTTAATGCCCTGAACTAATTGTTTAATAGATTTCACATCCTTCCACCATCACCACCTTATCTCAGCCATCACTTCAGCTGGTACAGCCAATGATAAGTCCACCTCTAATCATCAGTATGGGCTATCCATAAATAATGACAAAGTGAGTAGACAATGGAGGAGATGACACACAAGAAAAGCTGCAAGACCTAATGGAGTCAGCCCTTGAGTTCTTAAGGCCTGTGATGACCAACTACTGTATGTGGTTCTCTCTGTTTCCTATTCAGTTTGTGTACCGCCGCTGTGTAAAGCATCCTGTATTGTTCTAGATTCAAAGAAGGTAGTTGCCTCTTCACCTAATGACTACGAACCACTAATGTCTCACATCATGAAGACCTATGAGAGGCTCGTCTTGGATTATATGAATGGTCTTGTGACAGAACTCCTGAATCCATTGCATTTTGCCTATCAGACAAAGATTGAAGTGGAGGGTGCAATTATCTTTCTCCTCCACAAGTTTTATTCTTATTCAGTACTGTAAGCATTATGTTTTTTGATTTCTCCAGTGCCTTCAATAATATCCAGCCAGTGCTGTTAAGGGGTAAGCTCAGGGATATGCAGGTAGACGAACCAATGGTGTCCTGGGTAATGGTCTATTATCACCACAAGTAATAGTCCTGTCTCCTTTACTGTTTACTGACTATAAGTGTAACACCAGGTCATGTCACATACAGAAATTCTCCAATGATTCTGCACTACAGGGGTGTGTTGACAAAGTATAGAAGTCTGGTGGAGAAGTTTGCTTTTTGGTACAGAAAGAATCTTCTGCAACTTAACATTTTTTTGAGCTTCTGTAGAAATGCCAGTTTTCCTCTGGGGTCAAATAAGGTGCTATCTATAATTATTATGTTATTCTTTTAATTCATTCAATGGTAATAAAATGACAGCCTCTCTAATAAGGTATTCTTCCTGTCTTGTGCCAGATGATCGCTGGGACAGACTCCATCTATCTTGCAATCCTGTCCTGTATAAGCAGGTTATATAAATGGATGGTTGGATGAGTGGTTATAAAAACGCATTTAATATTATCGACTACTTCTGTTTTCAAGCACTCAAACCTAAAAATCAAATAATAATAAGTTGGTATTTTTAAAGTGACGGGATTGGTCAAATGTTTCATGTACATGGCTCTCTTGGATGTAAGGGTTCGTCTGGCTGGTGCTAAAAGTAAATGTTTAACCAAAGAATATATAGCATGTAAGGAATTAATATGGATTTTGTATAAACATGGTGAGTATAATCTATAATAAACTAGACACAATCAATACATTTTTTAAAAAGGATGAAAATGGAAAACCTTAGGGAAAACTAAATGTCACTGATGGTGCCCAGAGTCTACTAGAATGGGCTCTGACATGAAGCAGAGCTCTGCAGGCAGATAGAATTAATTATAATAGATTGATGTCATTAACTTTTAACGACCCTAAATAAGACTTTAATTTCAAATCTTCCTTATTACTGCTGTTTCTCTCAAAAATAAAATGCTGTTGAACTGCTGCCTACTTTCATTATTCATAAACATACTGCTGCCAGACATACAGTAATGCTGATTTGTAATACCTTTTTCAAAGGTATATGTGCCAGTTTTATTAAACAACAAAAAACTTAGCGTAGTATTTATTTTCCTACGTCTTGTGTCACATTTGATCTTAAACAACCATTTAAAAGAAGGAGGAGATGGAACACCATGGTGAATGAGAGTAGGTAAAGTTGTCAAAAATAAATTAAATACGAATAATCAATGAGCTTACTGAAAGTGTGACAGGTTAATTCAACCACCAGCTGAGATTTGCATCAGATAAATAATAAAGGTTTTTGGTAAAGCAGAAACTCTCCTGCTGGGAGTCAAGTGTATTGTGATGAAGCTCTCACAAACAAACAATATTAATCACCTGTATAAAATAAATAATCACATAATCACTTCGAACCAAAAAAAAAAAAATCAATGCGAACTCCAAAAAAGCACAGATACTGAAATTTCTCAATAATGTTTTGACTTTGAAGCACAGAGTGGTTTTAGGAAACAATGAGTTTGAATAACTTCCAGAAAATCCTGTTTGTTTGTTGTCAAGAATATGAGAATATTTTTAATTAATAAAAGACTTATTTAAATATTTTTATTATTAAAATCAAACAAAATGCTCTCAGATTTCTCTTTCCCATTAACTTGCTTTAAATAAAAAGAAATTGCCTTTTCATATAGTATGTGGTGAAGGTTCAGGCCTTGGTTAGTTAGTTATAATTATTCTTATCGCAGAAACGTAGTCACAAGGAGAGGAGACCATTCAGTCCATAAGGCTCATTTCATCTTATCCAGACTCTTCTTAAAGGTTGTCAAAGGTTTCTGCTTCAAATACATTTCTCAATAGTTTCTTGGGTTTGCCAACCAGAATCCTAAGCTGTTTCATCGTTTGGTGGGTGTGGCAAACTGTACCTAACTTGACCTGACCTGATTGCAAAAGGGCCTTCTTCAGAGAACAACTAACAAGATACAACTTACAGATGTTCTGCAGCAATTAAAGTAAATTAAACCTTGCAAGTTGAAATAGACAATTTGCACAGGCGTCCCGTCTTCTGTTTTTTACATAAAACTCTGTGTCTGTCTTTTCGCCATTTTTGGTCATTCATTGCATTTCAACTGATTACATTTGAAGAAAATCTGGAAAAACTGAGGTGTTCTAAAACTTTTGACCAGAGTGTACATGGGATCACCTTTAGCTCAGGCAGTTAAGGTGCCTATGAATCCTATTCATGATGGTTCTGTGAGCTGAAAGGTTGAGGTTCTGTTCACAAACGTGGGCAAACCATTTAATCTAATCTAATTAATTAATTGATAATTACTGGACAAAAGCTATCTAGGGCTCAGGTGCTAGAAAGGTATGTTGAAAAAGCTATTACCCTGAACCTAATTTTTAAATAATGTTCTCTTCTCCCACCACCACCTTTTTCCAATGACCAGTCCCGTGACACCATCTTTACTGCATCAACAACTACCACCACTTTAACTGGCATGGCCAGTGATAAGTTTAACTTACTGGCCGCCCACTACTAATGACCAAGTGAGGAGAAAACTGAGGACCATACACATGGAAATACCTGGTGGGCTGCATGGAATCAGCGCTCGGGTACTTAATGCCTGTAGTGTTCTCTGTTACCTGTTTAGTCTGATAATAAGGCTGAAAAAGGTGCCACTGATGTTGAAAACATCCTGTATTGTTTTAGTTCCAAAGCAGGCAGATGTCTCTTCACCTAATGATAAGAAACCATTGGTTATTATCCAACATTATGGAGATCTTTGAGAGACTGGTCCTGGATTATATGATTATATGATTATATGACCCAATGCCTATTAGACAAAGACTAAAGTGGAATTTGCAAATATTTGCTCTACAAGGCTTATTCCCATCTGGGCAAAGCTGGCAGCATTGTGAGGATTATGTTTTTTGATTTTTCAAGTTCCTTCAATAACATCCAACTATCCATGGTCTCAGAACACAGAGGAACTATAGAAGAAAGAGCCGAGCTGAGATTATCTTTCTTTAATATGGTTAGTGACATCCTTTACATGTTTTATACTGTATCTCTGATAGCCAGTGCGACTGGCATGCTGTGTCGGTAACATCTCTTCAAGAGATCCACTGAATCAGCAACCTAATTAAAGGCAGGCTAAGTTATGGGCACACTCTCAACCCACTGGAGGTGAGAGTGGAGAAGAGAAAGAAGACATTTTGAACAATGTTACACTTTCTCTCTCTAACACACTACCACTGAGTACTTTCAGCCAACAAAGTATTCAACAGAAGTTGTCAAAAAACGCTACTCGGCTCCTTTTCCTTACAGCAATACGCCTTTATAATGCCTCACTTTGTCTGCGACTGCTCTCTTATCTTTGGCAAAATCACAAGCGGGGATGGCCTGGCCGATAACAAAAAGTGTAAGCTGGGAAAGTGTAACTGAACCTTGTTCAGTGCACAAGCCCTTTATGGTACAGTTACAGCATTATTAATGGAAAGAAAAGAGCTATAAAATTTCTTCAGTCTGACAATTAGATTGCTTTGTTGTCACATTTGTCGTGGTGGTGCTAAGGATGAACCAATTTTAATTTACAGCAGAGGAGTACAAGTGAAACATTAAACTGTCATCGCAACTGCTCATTCACTGGACATGCTAGCTCTTTAAGGAAATGTGTAGCTTCCTCCACCAGGGATACACTGATAATGTGCCATATAATGTACAGTACTGCTAACTTTGTAATGGATCTGAAAAAATGATTAGCACTCAGAGTCTGAAATAACTCAAAGAGAGAGGAAAATGGTAGCAGAAGTCATATATAGAGTCAAGAGCACACATATGCTACCAGCAGGACCACATTAAATACTGAGAACATTATAACACAGTATGCTAAATAAATATTCACACGACACGGTTATTTAAAAATACATTAATGCAATGAACACCAGCCAAATGTTATTCTAGCAATTATTTGAAGTCTTCCAACAATCAATGTTTCTTTGCCAATGAAAGATTAAAGTAGCTCAAGTAACTGCAAAGATATCTTCCATTTATTATTAAAATCAGTCACCTTAAAAAGTTCTATATTCACAAGTGTAGTCTTAGAGCTAATGCTGTGCATGCATTGGCATTTTTCACATCTATTGCTTTACTCAAGCTATAAAATCGTATCCCTTGAGGGACTCTGGTTTCCAACAGAAGCTGTTATATCTGTAATGCAGTGCCTTAGCAACCGGGGGTTGCTAGACATCTATGAGGATAGATCCTTCTGCTAAACAGTAAGACAGATATTTCTTCATCTAATGAACAAATCTGATGTGTTCTTTACTTTTGCTTCTGGATCTTTCAAACAGGTTTCTCACAAGGCATGGTTTCAGAACCTATAGTTAAAAAGCATATATTTGCCCAAGCAGAGCAGAACACTTTAAAATTCTGTCTGCATTAATACATAATTAAAAAAAGATTATTCTGAATTAAACAATGGAATTCAAATGAAATTATTAGTTAACCATTCATCGATTTACTCAACTTGCTTTACTTAAAACTGGATAACAAAGAGCCAGTTGCTATTTTGGCATTCGTATATTCAAGGCAGTTACTACTCCTGCATGGGATGTAGAGTCTATCATAGGGTGTGTGCACACACACACACACACATACAAACATACACTCTCATATTAACAGGCCAATATGAAGTGCAACAACCACAAAACACCACAACCTTTGACAGATCTATCTGCAACATTCGGATTTGTGGTAACACAAACCTCATACATCTGTAGCAATCTCAGAGATGTAATCTCCTTTACATGTAAATGTAGAATGAGCACTAGTCCATCATAGGGAACATTTAGGCAAACACCCACATTCACTAATATAAAGCAAAACAGGATTTGCTAGTCTAACGTGCATATCTTTGGGATGTGTGAGGAAAATGAAGTACTGATATGGATACACAGGGAATGTATACTCTCCAAGCAGTGACCAGGCTGAGAATTAAACCTGGGCTCACAAAATTACCATACGAGGAAGCAATGCTGCTCGCTTCACTAAATCCTGAGTCAATCAAGGTAAAACATTTTATAATATTGTACAATGTTATTCATTCATTATTGTTAAATAATTCATGCCACATAACAGAAAATATGCTGCATTTTATCATGTATACCAGTTATTTCTGTTATATCCATAATGTTTATATTTTTTTTCTGTAGTTGCTTAAGTTTGTTAAAATTAAATTGATGATTTATCTAAGAGATCATTTGTGTGAAACATATACATGTTTTTATTTTGGCATGATACATTATTGGAAAAAAAAATAAGCAAAAATGGTGATCATTTTTTTATATATATATATTGTGGAGGATGGCAGAAGCTCATGGCAAGCCAGAACACCCAGAGAGTGGAAGGACCAGGAGAGGAGCAGTATCTCCCCTGGAACATGAAAGGGAAGCCGCCCTGGTGGGTGTTGGGGCCACGGGAGCAGAGCTTGGAAGCTCAACCTTGTGGGGGCTTGTGCCCACCGCCAGGGTGCGCTTGGACATTTGCTAAGCTCTGGACTGCAGCACTTCCGCCACACCAGGAAGTGCTACAGGAAGGTCATCAGGGAACACCTGGAGCACATCTAGGTGATCTATAAAAGGGGCTGCCTCACTCCATTCAAGGAGCTGGAGTCGTGAGGAAGAGGCCTGAGCTTGCGAGGAGAGGAGTGGAGGTGGCAGAAGATTAAAGGAATGAGGAAGAAAAGGACTGAGCTATATTTGTGGTGATTTGAGTACAGTGTGCTGTGCTGAATTGAAAAAGAAGAAAATAAAAAGTGTGAACTTGTGTAAGTATTAAGTTATAGTTAAGTGTTAAGCGCTGCTATAGTGCCATCTATTGTCACTATATATACAGTATATATATATATATATATATATATATATATATATATATATATATATATATATATATATATATATATATATATATATATATATATATATATATAGTGATGGATGGCCAGCCATTTATCCCGCCAATACCCCAAGCGCTGGTGGAGCCCTCCTTGCAGCGTGGAGGTCCCCAGAAGACAAGCAGGGCATCATGGACATTGGAGTTTTTATGCAAAGCCCTGCTGGATGCCGTGGGGGCCACAGGAGGGAGCTGCAGGGAGGACCGAGGGCTTCTTCGTGCCCTGTGACCCGGAGGTTCGTCACAGGAAGAGCGACGGACTTCCGGGTTGAAGAAAGGGACTATTTACCCTGACCCGGAAGGAATAAGTACTTGTGGACTATTGGGCAGAAACACTTCCGGGTCAGGAGATATAAAAGGACTATGGGAACTCCCAGACGGCGAGCTGAGCTGGGTGGAAGGGTGGCAACGCGTCTGGGAGCTGGAGGATTGTGTTTATTGATTGTATTGGTGATTTATGAGTATTGTGGTGGAGAGTGTGCTTTGTGCACTGTGGCGACAAAATAAAGTCAACTTGAGGACTTTTACCTGGTGTCTGGAGTCGTGGACAGGGGTTCAAGGGAGCGAGAGCGCCCCTTATCGTTCACAATATATATATATATATTCTCCTTTTCACTTACGTCAGTCTCTAGACTGGTGTATTTAACAAAAACATTCAATAAACAGCAGTTAATGAAAGGTTAAAGGAGAATGGACAAAGCAACTGAAAAGCCACAAATACCGGGCATCTGTCATACACCTCAGTTTATGAAATGTGGTATAAATGTGGTTTCTTTTCTAAATGTTTTTGGTTAGGACATAGAAAATTTCTAGTTTGATAAAGACCTTTTTGATTTACTACCTATTTTTAGATTTTGCTTACATTTTGATGATTGTTATTTTTGTCACTTCTTCTGTTTGACACTTCTGTTTGTCCTTTGGATCATTTCTTCTGCATGCTTCCCAAAACAACTTTTAGCTTCTGGTTATTCAGTGGACCTCTGGTTATTCAGCTAGCCTTTTACAGGTGACTCACAACAGCTTCTATAAATACACAATAGGAGTGTCAGATCTTGAAATGGGTGGGCTACAGCAGCAAAAGACCAAGTCAGATTCCTCTCTAACCATCTTAGAGCAAGATGAGATTACAGTTGGCATATGATGATAACAACTGTTTAGCTTTAGTTTGGAAGAAAGACATTTGGCTTGATGCTGGCGATGAGTATTATTATTATATATTAGACACCTTTATCCAAGGTGATATACAAAGCAAGTTACCACAATGCAGGTAATGTGTCTAATTTGGAAATCCGCAAGCAACCACTCGTTTAAGACAAAATTAAACCAGCAGCACCCATAGATTTTCCGAAGAGACACAGAACCAAAGGAGTCCAGTCTTGGCTCAGGTAACTTGTCTCGCAACCATCCTGTTCCATGTCTCACAACCATATGGCAAAACAGGGAGCACCAGGACTCTAAAGACTTAGACCTTTGTCCTTTTGCAAAGATATCGAGAGTGCCACACACCACTTTCCAGTGACCTCATGACACCCCATGATCTGCCAATCCGTCTACTGACTTCATAGGAAGAGTCACCAGAGACATTAATTTCACTGCTGAGCTAAGTAAAATACTCAAAGAGGTTGAAACTCTCTCCACAAACAGACACACTGCTGAATGCTGTGCCCAACAAGTCAAAGGCCTGGATTTTCCCATCAAGTCCCATTTTCCAGTGTGGTCAGAGTTCACAAACTGGAAACTTCTGGATACTTCTGTAGACCCTGCATTTCTGTAGTACCCTCCAGGGTCTGCCCATGAGGATTTGATTAATCTCCTTCACCATACCACCTGTATTGGAGTACTAAATCTGTGTGGCTCAGTAGACTGAAATCAGCCTCTGACCTTTTGCAAAGTCAAGGAACATGGAGCCACTTTCACAACAGTCGGCAGACACATGGGGACCAACACAACCTTCACAGCCCGACCTGTCAGTACCAGTGGTCTCATTGAAGTCACCCATGACCAGAGGTGTGTCACCTTGCGAGCACCCACACTGAACAAATTTGCTTATGGAATGTCTCCCTCACTGAGACATCACTCACCATTGTTGGATCATGCACTAAGACAACAGACAAGGCACCCAAAGAGTACCGTAATTTGAGTCTCATAATACACTGTTTGAAATGAGTGACATCGGACAACACTGGGAGGAGCTGATCCACCACAGCAACAGCCATTCCCTGAATATGACAACTATCAGAATGACCAGACCAATAAAAGGGATACCCACCTATAGAGATCTGACCAATCCCAGGTCTATGTACCTAGAGAGTGCTGTCACTGAAATGCAGAGTTTACAAAGCTCCTCTGACAGCAGAGGAAGATCGTCATCATGAAGGAGAGACAAGACATTCCATGCACCTACCCAGATGTTAGAACCCATGTGCTGCCATGCAATGTCTGAAGCTTCAGCACCACACCAGTTCTGATCCCCACCAGGCTTAACCCCATTGGCTCTCTAGCGGTTTTGACTTCTGAATGTATGAGGCTCCTGAGCCCCCCCACCCCTTCATCATGCAAGCAGCCTTTCTATGGGTGGCTTCAGCAGCAGTCATGTCTGTCATTTCAGAGATACGTGAAGTTTTTACGGTGGCTGGAGTGCCAATCCTGTCACCAACCTCCAAGTCTTCCCTACAAGTTGGAGGTCTGTTTCCAGAGTCAGATGCAGTGTAACGTCACACCCAGGACGCATGCTTATCAGTAAGCTGCATATAAACTTCATACAATAATATAATTTATGACTTTATGACCTCCAAATTGATTACACTAGAGGGATACAATTTCTAGTTGCTATTGTGAATGTATTACACAATTACACAATCAACATAACCTTTAAAAGTTTGTTCATTATTTTAGAGAAACAGCAACTTTCTGTTCAGTATTAATCTGTGTATACATTTTATTGGTTTCTGCATATTCAGATCTGGATTTCTCTTTAGCCATTTTAAATTATTCATTTACAGTATACTCATGCTATTATACAAACTATTTTTGTATGTATGCCATATGTTGGTATGCACATCAAATATATTGCTTTACATTTCTAAGCATGTGACCTTCATGGTGATAAGACAAGCCTAATTAAAAAAAGAGCATGAGAGCTGCTGACATATGGAGGTAGGTTGCCTGCAGCCAGGGGTGTTTCACAGCTCAGATAGTAAATGCCCCCTCAATGTCATAATGACAGGCCTGACTGTGCATTAATAAGGGAATTAAAACAACTGAATCAATGTTCAAAACACCTGTAAAAGGCCACTGTACCAATCACTTATTGTGTCTGCTGTATTTATAGAATTATTTGACAGTGGCTCCTTAAAATATAAAATGACAGAAGAAAGGAATGACCACAGAATGTCATGCTGTGGCAATATCTGTATCAAGCTTTTGTCTTCCACATACATATTACAAACCTGTCCAGTCTACAAGATGTTAAGTTTAATAACTGATTATAAAATGAATATAAAAAGTAAAACTAACGGTGTTTGTGGATTCAGGCTGTCTCTATTTGTTAGCAGATCTCTTATTTTTTTTTAAAGCAATATGCAGCTGTAAGCTAGGCTTAGATAGGTCCAAGACATTATTTTTTTTCTTGAATAGTCCACCTATGCTGAATCTACAACAAATGAAAGACAGAATTGTTCAATATTATTCATATTACATGCAATTAAATAATGAACCACTATAGACTGATAACCCAGCAAGCATGAAATAAAGCATGAATGACCCTAGAAAGGGAACTAGTCTATCGTAGGTCACACTGACTCATACACGTATACACACATAAGTATTGGGCACAAGGCTCAGAAGCTTTTTCCCATTTTGATCAGGCTGAGGAAAGTCAATTTGACTTTCTTTAAGTCTTTATTAGATGTACAGTGGAGAACATGTTTATTTCACAAAATGTCTTACATGGCAACTGTACTGTCTGTGTAGCAAGTGAATACAACACCCCAGTTCATAACTGGAGCCATGTTCCCATTCATACAGAATATTTATGACAAGAGATGCCCCAAGAAAGAACATTCCATTCTCAAAATCACCACACTCACCCAAGTAGCAAATGATACTGAAGCTTTCAATGCAATACCACAGGACTTGAAAACCTTATACTGTTCAATCAGATAGAGTAATCTGTGCCTAAAACTTCTGGATATAAGAACCAGCATTATTATTTATTTTCCACACTAGTTCAGTTACTTGTATTGTCTGATTGTTACTTGTTCCATCTGATGCATAATTCATATTTATATATGATTACGATTAGATATTTATTTACTTATCCTGTTACCCTAAACTGTATTATGAGAGCCTTAGAATGTTATATTATATTTTTATCATCTCCTTTACTTTCTTCCTTTCCTGTCATGGGTCACCACGGCAGCCTACTGGACTAACGAAGCCTACCTATCCCCAGATGCCCCAGGACAACTGAAAGAGCCAATAATACCAGCGTGTTCTAGATGCCCCTTGTTCTTTTTCCAGTGAGCAGTGTCTTCTACACCTCTCATGGGAGATACCTGGAGGCATCTTAAATACTGTACATACCCAAAATACCTCAGCTGGCATTGATAAGCAGCAGTTTAATTCCAAAGTCCTCCCATATTGTCCTACCACAGCAAATTAGCTCATTTTGGTCACTGGTACTCACAATCTCACTCTTTTGGTCAATATACAAAGTCATGACTATAGGTGAGGATGGAAATGTTGTCTGAGATCTTGCTTCACCATCATGGTCCAGTACACAGTGTGTTAGCGCAATAGCTACTTCAGTTACTTAGCCAACCTGACAATCACCTTTACCTTCAGTCATATACAAGACTCAGAAGTACTAGAATGACTCTGCTTTGGAAAACTGCTTAACCCTTACCTGAAGGGAGCAGACCACACTTCCAGAACCATGACCTCAGGTTTACAGCTATTAGACCACTTGCAACTGCACCAAGCTCAACTGCAAAGCATTTCAGCACATCCTCACTACGCCTTTGAATATTTAAGATGTGTTCTATGCCAGGTTCCCACCCTGTGATATTCAGTTGATGACTCAGCACCTCTATTTTTTCAAATATCCAGGACATACTTCACATCTGACATGATGCAACTACAAAGCTGATAATTGACCAAAGCACTCCATGTATTACGTACGCTTAATGATGCTGTGTTTAAACTGAGGAGTTCATTTTAGACAATCCATTCTACCATAACAACTATTCTCTCCTTGAGATCAGAGCAGGAAAATCAGAAAGGCTATTTTTCTCTGGTTATGTCTCTCGATCTGTTTCCATCATTCCCCTCAAGATCATTGAAATCTCCCAGTAGGGTTTTACAGTCAGTAGATGATACCCTGACAAGCACCAAATCCAAAGTCTTGAACCAGTTTGAATGCTCTGACTGTCAATTTGACACATACATGCATACAACAGTCACAGATTTCCCCTGTGCAGCAGAAAGTCACATTAAGGAAACTCTATAATGCACAATTCTTAAACACAAATTATACAATAGCAAACCAGGGATTTATGAGTATTCTCATCCAGGCCCAAGGATTCTCCCCAAGGTGAACTCCAGATTACGATATACCCTGTCCTGGATTATGATGTCTGGTTCCAGGACAAATGTTTTGCATATGTTATACCTTTGCAAAGAGGGGAATGATTAATAAACCCGCATAGCAGAAGTGTTTCCTCAGTAGTGTCTGTGTAACAAATTAGGAAAGCTGGAAAAGTGCCCCCATATAGCATCTGGTGGACAACTAAAATCAATTACGCAACCACCTATCAAATCTGACCCACCAAATTGATTTGAAAAATATGTCATTGTGAGTTGTCACATGCATATTAACGGGAGACAGCTAAAGAGCTTTGGTGATGGTATTTGCTCATTGGACCAGGGGTTGGCACTATGTTTTAAACTCTTCTCCTCTCTCTGCAAAATGAAAGACTAACAGCCACTCCATTGCTGATGTCACTTCCATTTTCTGTTCACCTGGACCAGCCCCTTCCTGCCACATGGCTACTTGACCAAGTGAACCTGCCATCTTGTTCCAGACCAATAATGAACTTGCATCTGAGAAGACATCTCCGTAATTTTTTCATGCCGTTTGTTGTTTTCATTTACTCAATTATATGGGGCCACCAAAGTGGTGTCTCAACTCTTTATCTTTGCAGTTCTCATCTTTTACACAGCATTGAAAACATTAACCAATTTTGTACCATTGTTTTCATCTTTAACAAAAAAGCAAGCATACAAACTTCATACATATATTCAAACTGCATTAATGTATCCATTTAACATTACTTTTAAACCTGAAATACATGTGTTATAAATATATATACGATTCTCTCAATCCATCTCAAAATCTAATTATATTGCATTGCCTCGCTCCTCACCGTTTCAAACATAAGTAACATTCCCAATTAGTCAGTGTCAATTGCCAAGGTCTAGTATGACTTGATCCATCCAGCTTTTGCCTGACACCAGGCTAGTATGGCACCTGATGCTCACCCTTCTTCTTGTGTTTTTCTGGCTGAGCCTGACCCGGCTATGTGGGTCACCTGACCGCCAGGCGCATTTTTGGTGAATACCACCCCTAGGCCTGGCTACTTGTTCTAGACAAGGCTTTCTTAAATTTAAGTAGAATGTTTATGAGGATTAAATTGTGGATTGTTCTTGATCTTATTCCTTCTCTGCATACAGTGCTCCAGTACTCATAATACCCCATTGTGGAGGTATAGCAAAATTTCTGGTTTAAAGTCTAAATTCCATACAACTAATATTATGGTAATGATGTATCTACTTACTTGCTTAATATATGTTAACAGTTTATTAGTTGTCTTAATAGCTTCTGTGCACTGCCTTGATTATGAGAATGTTGTGTCACAGTGCACTTCTTAACTTGTGGAGATACTGCTTAAAAGGATTATTTTTTGCGTTAGTATGTTCTGTGTGAATTTTGGATTTTCTGTTTAACTAATTAATTACTATTCTGTTTTCTGTTTTGGAAGTAGCTTTCCAAAACAATTCGGGGCTATTTCTTTAAGGAGGGAATGGTGGGATGTGGTGGGGTTTTATAAGTACTGTTGTTTGTTTATTGGTTACCCTGTATAACTCCATGGGGAAGGCTGTCAGGGAAACCATTTTGTTCAACTTTCTCATTTATAAATAATGAGGAAGAATTCTTAGCCAGGAAACAACACTTCCGTGCCAAAAGATCCAGTGTTACAGCATCAGTGAAGAGCAGTGAATGAGTGAGTTTCATCAACGTACCTGTTCAACATTGCTCCTTCTGTAGGGGAAATGCACCTCTGAAGCATAGACATACTTCAAGATTTTTCAGTAGGATTGTTTGTTATTTTTATGGCTAACCACCATCATCCATAAGTATTCATCATTTACATTTGGACTGTTTATCACTTTTGCTATATTAGACGTGTTTGGGACTCTGTACAATTTGGTGTTCATGTGTGTTTATTTCTCGTGGCAGAAAATCAGTGTACTTGGTGATGAAAATGTTACAGCACTGCGCACTGCACGATGTAAACAATACTTCACCTATGAAAACAGGAAGAAATACATAGAAATAAAAAAATAAAGAAGTTATACTCAAAATATACACAAACCAAGTTATTCCTATTCTTAGTCTCAGAAGGTCCCAAGGTTATTCGGCTGGTTAAGGCACTTTGCAGGTCTTCTGTCATTCAGTAGGCCCACTTTCCTTCACACCCACATGGGGCCAGTTTAGAATCATCATTTAGCTTAACACGAGTATTTTTGGAATGAAAGAGTGGTACCTGAAGAAAAACCCTCACAGACATGAAGAGGACCTCCACATTACCGCCATAATTCACACAAACAGCAACCAAGTAGGAGATTCAAACCTGGAATGCTGGACCTTTGTGGCAGGAGCAATTATCACAGTGCCATTACGATTCTCTGAAACATATAAACCAAAAATATGAATGCTTGAAGTATGCCGTGTATGACTATTAATTATAAGAAGTGATCAGAACAGATACAAAAATAAAAGTAATTTTACAGACAAAGAAAAAATCTAATAACGCTAATTCTGCCTATTCAAAAGTGAAATTTCCACTTGTTTTTGCATACCGTACATCCAAATAACTCTAGTATACCCGTTGCTGAGTTATTTTGTTGGTATTTAAGTGCTTTGCTTTTAAAAAGAAATCTGTGGCTTCTATCAACTTTTGTTAAGCTTTTTCACTCACTTTTGATAGAAATCACACTTCCCACAATTAGAATAATCAGAGTACAAACTGCTTCTGTAAACTAGTTGACGGTAATTACAGGAAAGCATAAAACCAATGAAATAAGCACAGGAATGTTTTATAAAAACTGCCTTAATGCCACTTAATTAAGTTTGTTGCTGCATCAAAAATGCAATATTCAAGTGGCTTATCATTTCCTTCTTTGCTAGGAACCTACTTAGTGTATCACATTTATGGTCATGTAGTTTTTCGGCTTCACTTAATTGGTGTGCTATTTTACAGCTCTGTCTTTCATCCTTAAATAAAAATAAACAAAATACTGGAAGTGTTAATTAAGAACCGATGCGTTTTATGAGGTATCAGAAACTGTAAGAAGTGTATGACTATTTCAAAGCTGATTATCTAATGTACCGTTACTTCATTAAAATTACAGTGACAATTGAAATGGAATAATGTATTCATTCATTAGATTGTGATATTGCTTTCATTTCTAATATCCGTTAAGTAAAGAAGTCTGACTCAGAATCTTGCTGCACCAGGGATGAGATTTACAGAGTATGCCCATGTGTATTCCCTCAGAATGACTTGCATAAAGGCAGCACACGTTCTTAAAGGGTATAGCCATATCTGATGAAACGCATTGAGGTGGTGATTAATTACGGAAATTATCCACACCTTCAGACTGGAATATAGGAAATAAGCCATCCTAATTTTCTTTTTACACTCTTTAGCCTCATCTAAATTAAAGATCATGCTCCAGGAAAATAACACCTCAATGGAAAACTGTTCTTCATAAGCAGAAGGCTTTATTTTTAAAATATTACGTGGTTTTTGCAGAGTACGCTGATGCACCGTACACATGATGCTATCACTGGACCTCTAACATGGCCAGGCGAACAGTATGTCAGCTTTCAGAAAAAGCATTTGGCTTGGCTGTGCTCAATGTGAATTGATTATCATTCAACAGTGACAAATGTCGGGATGTGTCTTAATAGCTTTTGACCACAAGCTAAGACAGGCCTGTCCTGTAAAGAGAATAAAGCATGATCTCTGGAAAAAAGTTCAGTAAATGTAGCATTCAATATAAAGTATCTGGATTCTACTTGGTAACAAAAATTAGACAAACATTAGCTTTTCCAAGCACTCAGATTGCAGGTAAAGTTACTATTACATTGTGGAAAGCTTATGTTGTATAGCAATTAGTTTAACATTGTTCTGGAGGATGTTATTTGATTAACTCTTTAAGCTGATAAAACAAGCAAATAAATTAGCTAAACACGAATAATTAAATATGCAGTTAATAAATGGACAAAAATGTCAGTGTGGCCATCAGTCACAAATGATTAATCAGTGTCTTCATTTGCAAGTACATAATCATATGCTTTCTCCATATCAAGAAAAGACTTCTAAATATGGCAACAGTTAAAAATAATTCCAAGTCTTCCCCTCATTCCAATGAACAATGGGCTGGGAATCCATTTTCCATACCTAAACATTTCAATTCAGGGCCATGTAAGCCAAAGCTGATCCCAGCATAATGAAGAAAAGAACTGATCCTGTACTGTATGCCAGCACCAAAAATTATCCATTGTTTCGCACATGCGAGTAGGAGTACATTGTATGGACCAAGTGAAGATAATTCCATGTCAGGCCAGGGGGTGGCGGGGTGCACTAAACCTTCCTCTGTTATCTCTGCAGACCAGCTGCGGAAAAACCTGTCTGACTCAACGTTGAATACATCACTTCTGGTTTCAGCACCTCGACTGACATCATTTCCAGTTCCGGTGCCTCGATTGACGTCAGAAGACGGCCACTTCCGGTTCCTCCTTCTGACTATTTAAAACCACTATCTTTGCAACTCAAGTTCAGTTCTGTTTTGGACTCGGTCTTGTGAACATCTCTGTTCCTTTCAAAACCTTTTGCAGCCAGGGATAATATATAGATGGCTGCCCCAAACCTTTTTAAGTGTGTCGAGGCTGATCTTTTTACACCATCCATCTGTTATCAAACTATACTGCTCAAAAGATTTAAAGGAACTGGTGTGAATGTCTCTGACCAAACAACCAGAAAGACTTCATGAGGGTGACCCAAGGGCCCCATGTCCTCTAATGGGCCCTGAGCTCACTGCCCAGCAGCATGCAGCTCGATTGGCATTCGCCATAGAATACCAGAATTGGCAGATGCACCACTGGTGCCCTGTGCTTTTTACAGATGAAAGCAGGTTCACCCTGAGCACGTGACAGAAGTGAAAGGGTCTGGAGAAGCCATGGAGAACATTATGCTGCCTGTAACATCATTCAGCATGAGCAGTTTGGTGGTGGGTTAATGATTGTCTGGGGAGGCATATCCATGGAGGGTCACACAGACCGCTACAGGCTTGACAAAGGCACCTTGGCTGCCATTAGGTATCAGGATGAAATCCTTGGACCCATTGTCAGACCCTATGCTGGTACAGTTGCTCCTGGTGCACGACAATTCCTGGCCTCATGTGTTGAGAGTATGCAGGCAATTCCTGGAGGATGAAGGAATTGATACCATTGACTGGCCACCACACTTTCCTGACCTAAATCCAATAGAACACCTCTGGGACATTATGTTTTGGTCCATCCAATGCCACCAGGTTGCACCTCAGACTGTCCAGGAGCTCAGTGATGCCCTAGTCCAGATCTGGGAGGAGATCCCCCACAACACCATCTGTCATCTCATTAGAAACATGCACCGATGTTGTCAGGCATGTATACAAGACCACAGGGGCCATACAAAGTGCTGCGTACAATTTTGAGTTGCTGCAATTAAATTTTGGCAAAATGGACTAGCCTGCCACATAATTTTTTCACTCTGATTTTTGGGGCGTCTTTGAATTCAGGGCTCTGTAGGTTGATCATTTTCATTTCCATCAAACGATGTGGCATCCTTTCGTTCCTAACACATTACCCAGTCTATATCAGTATAGCTATCCAGGAGGATTTCTTTTTCCCATTGAGATCTGATGTGTTTTCAAAGTGTTCCTTTAATTTTTTTGAGCAGTTTAGTTTAATCCTGTAAAATGTTACTGTGGGTTTGTGCCTATTGTGTGCAAAGTACAGTAGGGACCATCACTGAAGGTGGCGGCAGTCCATTACAGACTACAGTGTTTTTACACTTACTCATGCAGTGCAAATTTAAAGCTTAACAAATACACAGCATGTTCTGTTGTGGTTTAGAGGTCCAATGTGCTCTACTTTGGAATCTCATTATTTGTTAAGGAGCTAGTATCAGTTCTTAGTGAAATGATGCTATGCTCCTGCCATTAGATGTAAAACTGTTTTAAAAAATACCAAATCATTTTATGCCCATAATAGTATTGCCCCTCACAATTGTTTATGCCCACAGAAATGAAAACACTGCAATTAAAAAAGCATAGTAAAGTAGCCAACACTAAACCTCAAGTGTAACTTTGAAAGTGATTCACAAACTACAGCATGAATATACATGTGGTAATACATTCAAGATATACTGCATACTTGTATTGCTGTAGACCACGTGCCATCTCAATTTGCAGTTTTACACTGTAGAAACACTGGTGCCAGCATCTGGATTATAACACCCCTCGGAAGCAGTTTCTTTATGGCTTTGCCTTGGCTGAGCTGTTACTGCTTCTGAACACTGTGAGTGAACCACTTCCTTGTGATGTCAGTTGAGCTCTGTTTCTTACTGCGTGGCTGTGCCACGTCACACTCTACCCCTCCAAAGGACAAAGCCAGCCAGCTATTCCAAGTGTACTGCTATGTCCTCACACCATCAGCCGTCTCAATTCATATGTTTACACTCTGGTAACTGCCGAAGGATAGCCATGAACCTGCAACATCTGGATTACAATGGTCCTCAGAAGCAGTTTCTTTACAGCTTTAGTTTAAATTGGTTCTTCCAGGCTTTGGTCGAGTTGATCCTGATGTGAGCGGAGTGATTTCTGGTGACATCAACTGAGATCTCTTTCACTCAGCCTTAACCTTACTCAGTGGCTTTGCAACACCACAGTACTTAAGAGAAAAACTGCAGAAGAGAATAATAACACAGGCTGGTGCCACTCAGGTCCTGCCTAAATTTGGGTACTGGATTGCATTGCTCTTAACATTGAATTATGTCATCAGCCAAATAAATTCATACTTATATGCATAATTGTATACATAAATTAGCATTTTATTTAGATATGTTGCAATATTAAATAGTTCTGCTGTCCAAAATCTGTGCATCATACTCATATAGGTGGTTTTGCTCACCTTACCCTCATCTGATGTTTCCACTACCTATCCCGTTTCTTATAGCTCTCAACCTCCATGTCAGCATCCACATCCAGATTTCTTTTCCTCTATCTATACTGCCCAAATGATTTATTTATAGTTAAGTGGCTTACAATATTTTAGCGACACTTTTTTCTTTTTCACATCAGTAACTCAAAAAACAGACAGGCGTTTCATTAGCTATTCTGCTTTATTACAGTTTAAAAAAAATCAGTGCACTAAACTTTGACTATTTAAATGTTACAAAAATTAAAAACCCAATATTTTATGTCGGTTTTGGGGTCCTGGTACACAGATAGCTCAAAGTCAGAGGTGTAAGAACTGAGCTCCAGTTAGCTCTGGCACCAATTAAGCGCTTCTACCTAACCCCCTGCTTTCCACTATAAATAGCACCACTTTGACACTCCTTCTCATTCAATTCAACTCACTTCAGTTTATTTTGTATAACACTCTTCACTGAGTGCAAACGCAGAGCACTGTAACAAGTTCAGATGCAAGTAATTACATAATGGTTACACAAAAAGCCACACATTTGTTTATACAGACACAGTTTCTTCTGATTCTTTATATTTTCCATTCCATTTTCTCTAGCAACTCTTTCTCCAGCCACACAAGATCTTGCCTCCCATCCATTCCAGTCCTGGCTCCAAGCTCCTAGAATTGAAGACAGGAATGACATTTAAATGTACCCCTGGTTGATGTCCAGGTCAAATCTTCAAACTACTTTCAGGGTAAGGGATGATCTGAGGAACTCCTAAAGATGTTATTCCAAAGTTACCCTGTAAGCGTCAGTCCCAAAATGCCATGCACTTAGAAAGAGGTTGTCAGTTCTGTAGAGCCCTGACAATACAAGGCTGTGTACAATTAAACATTAGCTCTGGAATAGTTGCCTAGGATCCTTTCATTATTAACAATCTGGAATCCTTGTCAGGACATATTAATGTTGCCGTCCCTTCTGGGTAATTGCCCCACAAGTTGTAATTATGGCTCCGCACTTGTCAACATCTACACGTGCAGTTGACAGTGACTTGCCACTCAAACATATTCAGACCATGTGGCATATTATGAGTTTAAAATGTACATAGCAACACTCACTTCAATAATTCAGCAAATAATCTGGCAGATCTGACAGGCAATTCATCATGGTTGGAGCTCAGCAATACGTTGTATCCAGGCTTGCTCCATATTCAGTCCCATGCCACAGGCCTTCCCACCTCCACCCTGCACTGGAAGCACACACATCCTCACACATCTAAATCAGTTTACTTCTCCAGCACACAAAATAGACATCCTTATCTTCCCGTGGAATGGTTTCATGCTTATCCAGCACACACGAAAAACTTACACAATGGTGGCACTCTGTGTGTCGAATTCTGTGGATGGTCAAGTGGCTGAAAATGGTAAGACTAGAAAGCTGCAATCAATGCTGGAAAAATACAATTGGCTTGTGAAAGTGACCTTTCTGCCTCACTGCCTTACTCTCCTCCTCTAATGTGGTAGGTGAAGTACAAGCAGAGAACAACTCAGAAAGCTAAAGTAAGAGAAAACATAGACGCATTTGGCAAAGGCAAAAATGCTCCAGAGCCAAGGTATTCAGATTGAAGAGGTTAAAATAAACTTCAGCAATGGTGATGACTTTTTAAGGTTCAATATTTGTTAAGTTTGAATTTGAATTGAGCAGTATGATGGTAATATCAATAGTCCTGGGTTCAAATTCCATCCTGGGTACTGCCTGTGTGGAGTTTATATATTCTCCTCATGTCCTTGTGGATAGTTTCTGATCAGGCATTGAACTAAATATCCTGGACAGGGCTATGGAAGGAAGTTTTCTGAAAAATTCTGGTCCAGTCAGTCTATGACATGCTTCCAAGTCCATCTAACCTATACAGGTTGGGCAAAGCTGAATCACCAGCATGTTGCTTATACTCCATGACAGGGACACTGGAGCACATTCTTAGCAGTTACCCAATATCCCTGGAAGGGTGTTTCTGCTAGTGGTGCCATGATCAAGTAGTGGAAACCATCTACTTGGCCATCAATTAGCACAAGCACTCTCAGCCAGTACAGTGGCTGATTCTCTTTGATAAAGCAGGGGAGAAGATCCCGGTGCAACCAAGGGCACAGTCAGGGTTGTTTGCAACAGTCCTGGGCTGGCAGTTGAAAGTTGATCCGGGGAAGCAGTTCCAGTTTACAGAGTCCATCACTGTGACCGTGCTTAAGCCAGACATATTGCTGCTGTCTGAGTCATCAAGACAGGTGGTCATGCTGGAGCTCACAGTCCCCTGGGAAGACAAGATGGAGGAAGCCACAGAGAGAAATTGAGTTAGGTATACAGACTTGGTTGTGGAATGCCACAGACAAGGGTGGAGGGCACAGTGTTTGCCCATAGAGGGTTTGTTGGAAAATCCATCTGCAAGGCATTCCATCTCTAAGGGCATAAAGAGGGCAATAAGAAAGCAGGCCTTCAGGAAAAGCACAGAGGCAGTTGACAGGGCCTCAAGATGGCTGTGGTTGAGGAGAAGTGATCTGTTGAACAACGCTTCTCAGACATAGGTTAGGGTCTGATCCACCCCTGCTGAGTCACCTAAGTGAGGGTGTATGATGTTGAAAGACACTAAACACCCAGTGACCCGAGTATACATCACTGATGATGCATCTGAGTGCATTGGAGGATGTATGTAAGAAGTATACTTTACTATCTCCGCTTCTATTTGAACCAGTGAATTAATCGTGTGTAAAAGAGTGTGCATCTAAGGTCCGTATATGACTTTTATCTAGTAGTACCAAGGGTAGCTATGACATCTAGTGGAATAAATGACCATTTAAAGCTATGATGTTTTTCTTCAAGCAGTTGTCCATTAACTTGCTGTTTTATCAAAGACTAGCAGAATACCCGCGCTTCGCAGCGGAGAAGTAGTGTGTTAAAGAAGGTACGAAAAAGAAAAGGAAAAATTTGAAAAATAACGTAACTTGATTGTTAATGTAATTGTTTTGTCATTGATATGAGTGTTGTTCTCATATCTATCTATATATATATATATCTCTATCTATCTATCTATATATATATGTTGTTCTCATATCTATCTATATATATATATATATGTTGTTCTCATATCTATCTATATATATATATATCTATCTATCTATCTATATATATATATATATATATATATATATATATATATATACCCGCAGCATGGAGAAGTAGTGTGTTAAAGAAGGAAAGAGAAAGAAAAGGAAACATTTTGAAAATAACGTAACATGATTGTCAATGTAATTGTTTTGTCACTGTTATGAGTGTCGCTGTGATATATATATATATAGTAAAATACCCGCTCGCTTGATGTCATGTGTTAAAGAAGTTATGAAAAGAAAAGGAAACATTTTAAAAATAATGTAACATGATTGTCAAAGTAATTGTTTTGTGTATTTGGCGGCAGCGCCACAAAGTTTTTTTCGTCTAGCTGCATCAGAAAATGTACCACAACGTCTGACACGCCTCCTTTTTAGTGTTTTCTCACAGCTGCTGTCATATATATACACACACACACACACAAACACACACACACACACACACACATACATACATATATACACATACATATCTTCATATCTACATATCTATATACATATCTACATATACACATATATATATATACATACCTATCTACATATATATACACACACATACATACATACACACACAAATTATATATATGTATGTATGTATGTGTGTGTGTGTGTATGTATATATATATATATATATATATATACTAATAAAAGGCAAAGCCCTCACTCACTCACTCACTCACTCACTCACTCACTCACTCACTCACTCACTCACTCATCACTAATTCTCCAACTTCCCGTGTGGGTGGAAGGCTGAAATTTGGCAGGTTCATTCCTTACAGCTTCCTTACAAAAGTTGGGCAGGTTTTATATCGAAATTCTACGCGTAATGGTCATAACTGGAAGCAGTTTTTCTCCATTTACTGTAATGGAGATGAGCTTCAACGCCGTGGGGGCGGAGTTTCGTGTGACATCATCACGCCTCCCACGTAATCACGCAGTACATAGAAAACCAGGAAGACCTCAAAAAGCGCTTGAAGAAAACATGCATTATATAATTGAGAAGGCAGCTAAACAATAAGAAGCGAGCGAAAGTGACATATACAACCATATTCATGAGTTCTGCTACTTGAAACAAAGCACATGTAAACCTACACTTTAAATTAAGTTCATAGACAGGCTACGCTGGCGCTTGTAATTTAGTGCCTGCCCATATAAGGCCGTCTGTCAGCGGCAATCCAATAGCAAACTGCCACGGGTAAATATTCACGGGTGAAGGACTGTGCTTATGGAGAGGAAGATGAGATGGTCATCGAAACTGCGAGAGAAAGTTTTAAGTGCCAGGACTAAGGTAACATTAAATACAGCCATGGACATAGCACGAGATGGCACCAGCACAGCTGGGAACCTTCGATGCATGTACACCGAGTGGCTCACGTGAACTGACGCAGTGCACAGATAAAAGCAACAGTTCCAAAGAGCGCTGAACAAAAGCCGAATTACACAATTGAAAAGGCAGCAAAAAATATGAAGCGTCTGATACATACAAGCATATTCATAAATCCAACTACTGCGGAAACAAAGCACACGTTGGAAAAAGTCAATGTCCCGCTAAAGGAAGACAGTGTAAAAAACCCGTGCATGCAGTGTGTCAGGTCTCAGATAAAGAAGAAGACGAGCTGTTTATTGATGCAGTAAGAAACGAATCGATGAATGAAACCTGTCATCTTTACAACGATTGACAAACACGGAATGTAACTTGAACACAACACATCCTACAAATATGAACCTGATTGAAAGAAATAATGATAATCAAATCCTTGATGACAGCAACACTCAGTAACACTCACAAAACAAATACTGTATATTGACAGTCATGTTACGTTATTTTTAAAATGTTCCCTTTTCTTTTTCTAGCTCTTTAACACACTACTTCTCCGCTGCGATACACGGGTATATATATATGTATATATATAACCCGATCTACATACTCGAATAATGGATACTTTATTCGCCATCAATGATTGTTTTGGTAAAGCCATACTCAGTGTATTCATTAGATGAACGGTAAAAAAGTAAGAGCGAGGGGAGGATGACTTATTGAGGCATGCAGGCTGTAGTCTTGCGCCAACTCTATCTGAATTGCGCGATCACATTTAAAAAATATATCTTTTCAAGTTCTATTTAGTCCATATGTGTCAAACTCAAGGGCGCGGGCCACATCCGCCCGCGTAATTATATCCGCCCGCGAGATCATTTTATATACTGTATTATTGTTATTAATGGCCCGGTATATGAAGCGCTGGTAACACAATAAACTACAGATCCCATAATGCAGCGCTTCAGCTGCCTTGCCAACACTTATCGCGTTAATCAAGTCTAGCTTATGATGCTGCAAGTTATTGCGGCTAGCTCACACGATGCTGAAGAGAAAAGTTGATTCTGAAAATAGAGCCTTTAAAAACCGATAGGAGGCTGAGTATATGTTTACTGAACCCGTGTGTCTCATTTGTGGAGCTAATGTGGCTGTAATTACAGAATTTAATCTAAGACGGCACTATGAGACAAAACATCAGGGTAACCTGAAAGACCTGAATGCAATGCAGAAGATACAGAAAGCAGAAGAATTAAATAAGAATCTGACACTTCAGCGGACGTTTTACCCGTGCACAATCACAAAGTGATTTCAAGTGAAGCTGCTTTTATGGGAGACACAAATGCAACTTGCCCCACTTTCCCTGTTGCCAAGTAATGTTAAACCAAGTCGTCACTACGGTGTTCCCAAATACGCACTGAGTTTGCACGGCGCTTTGGTGACTTTGAAGAACAAAAAAAGTCCGTCTACATGCGGCTCGAACCTTGTGCATGTTTGGTAGCACATATCTGTGTGAGAAGCTCTTCTCAGTGATAAAGACTAACAAAACAGCACACAGGAGTCGCCTCACTGATGAGCACCTGCAATCCATCCTGAGAATCTCCACAACACAGAACCTCACACCAAACATAAACGAACTTGTGGCCAAAAAGATGCCAGGCGCCCAGCTCTAAAATGACATATGAGCAAAGACAACTGAATGATTTGATTTGTTATTGCTGAAAGGAACACATTTTATTTATATTTCCAGGTTTTGTTATGCAGCATGTTCATATTTGAATTTGTATAATTTTGACAGGATATATTTTTATGGAGAGCAAAATCTTTTGGGATATTTAAAATCTAAGTTTATTTTTTATATAAAATTACATAAGAGTAAAGAAATTTGAATGTTTGTTCTTTTAACGTTTACTTTATTTCTAACTTGTATAATTTAGACAGGATATATTTTTATGGAGAGCAAAATATTATAAGTTGTTTAAGGTTTGAGTTGATTTATTCACGAATAATATTCCTGTCTGTTTTTACCATTCCTACCAAAGATATTTCTGTCGACTAAATAAAAATTCCTTCTATTTAAAATTTAAATAGAACTTGAACAAATATGATAGTTCATAATATCCATGCAGACTTGCACGTAAGAGCGGGAGTTATCCGTTTTAACAAGCAGCGTATTGCACTGATACGAAATAGCTGTGTGTGTATATATGTAGATATGTATGTATATGTATATATATGTTTATATATGTGTGTGTGTATGTATATATATATATATGTATTTGTGTGTATATATGTGTGTGTATGTATGTATGTGTGTATGCATATGTATGTGTATATAGTAGATATATATGTATGTATATATGTGTATATATATGTGTATATATATATGTGTATATGTATAGATATGTATATATATATGTTTATGTGTGTGTGTAAATATATATATATATATATATGACAACAACACTCATCACTCACAACAGTGACAAAACAATTACATTGACAGTCATGTTACGTTATTTTCAAAATGTTTCCTTTTCTTTTTCATTGCTTCTTTAACACACTACTTCTCGCTCATGGCGGTATTTTGCTAGTATATATATAATGTAGATAGGGGTGTGTGTGTGTTTATATATATATATATACACATACATACATATATATACACATACATATACTTGTGTGTATGTTTGTATGCGTCTATATGTGTGTGTATAGCTTTGGTCACTGAGTGCAAGGGAAAAATAATAAAATATAGTCTATAAGTTATTAAACAGTAAAACATTAACGTTTTAAGAAGTACAGGTACATTGAGCACTACTGGAGTGGTTTCAGGTAAACTACATTTTAAAGACTGTGTAACACAACAGGTAAGTAACTAACAGCAGCTAAAATGTATATGGATCATCTCTCGGTAGTTGATCCCTTTTGAAAGGCGCTACACGACGGCTGTGGTATAGAAATTACATTTTCTTTGTGAACGTTCAAATTTGTGCCTCTGGTAATGTGCCTTACCGGCATTTAAAGCAAATTCGTTTTGTGTCCTCTGCAGTGTTAAGAGAGAAAGGCTTTGGTTTGGGATAAAAGGAAAAAAGGTGTAAAGAAAGGAAAGTTGCCTTTTTCTTTTATATAGTATAGAGAGATGTGTTCGCTGACGCTATGATCGCCTTTTGGGACAGTCGCGTGGGTCTTGTGTAGACTGGTGAGACGTCCCTGCCATTAATCGGCTGTGATGGCACTGTCAGTCCTCCACTCGTGTGCGTGTCTTCATAATCCGTGGTGAGGACCTCATAATCGTATACGTGCAAAAGAAAGTGTAAATCGCCTTAATATTATTTTGCCGCGGTGTAGAAAAGGGGTCCCGTGTTTGCACTTGTCTGGGCTATAGCGCAGGGGGAGGATGAAAAAAATTAAAAGTGCTCACTTTGACTTAAGGCAGAAGCGCAGTCAGCGCCTCAAAGGCCGGCACAGCTATGCACGCGCTGGCTGCTCGACTTTTGCTGGGCAGGAGACCACAGTTTTGCAGACACGCTCATGATATCAAAAGTCTCAGCGCTCTTTGGAGGTCATTCATATATTATATATATAGCAAAATACCCGCTACGAGCGGAGAAGTAGTGTGTTAAAGAAGTAATGAAAAAGAAAAGGAAACATTTTAATAATAACGTAACATGATTGACATTGTCATGAGTGTTGCTGTCATATATATGCCTGCCTAAATAAGTCACCCTCGCTTTGCTCTTACTTTATTTACCGTTCATTTAATCATGGCTATTGGCGGAAAAATTATAAAATGGAAAGAGGATGGTTTTACCAAATCAATTATTGATGGCGAATCGATTATTCATAAAGCTTGAATTGGTGATGTTTTTCTGTGTTAACCTCATATTTTTTCAGACTTCTTCTCAAACTAAGGTGGTGTGAGGGTAAAATGAATCGGGATGCGCTGATCAATGTAATCGGTGTACCAGGAAATCATGCATTGACAAAAGCTCCCCTTTGCTTGTAATGCAAAGTGTGATTAAATGCATTATTTTTTAAAGCGTTATGGAGCACATGCATCGAAGCTTCTCAGCTGTGCTTGTGCTAAGAAAAGGAAAGATTTTAAAAATAACGTAACACGATTGTCAATGTGACCTTTTGTAAGTAGTGCCTGGAGGATTCAGTGTGGAGAAACTCGAGAGATAGCGTGTGTATTAACTTGTGGATTTTTCTGTGAGTATTTGGTGGCAGTCTGACGAAGTTGCTTGAAGACGGCATTAGCCGCGGAGCTCAGCTCAGACCGAAATTAGATGAATGGGAGGGGAGATGATGACGTGACTCCCCCACCTGCCTTAACTGTCAATCCCCCACAAACACAGTCTCGGAATTTGCATAAGCACACCCCTTCACCTACAATTTTAACTTAGTTACAAAGTGATCAAAACTCTCGTTTATATCCTGCGCCCTCTCATTAAACTTGTATCCCGCATTACCTGTGGGCATGTGAAACGCCAGCGGTAGCCTGTCTATGAACTTAATTTAAAGTTTAGGTTTACACCTTGCTTTCTTTCCGAGGCAGCAGCACTCATGAATATGGTTGTATATGTCACTCGCTCGCTTCTTATTGTTTCGCTGCCTTCTCAATTATATAATGCATGTTTTCTTAAGCGCTTTTTGGAGGTCTTCCTGGTTTTCTACGCACTGCGTTGACAGTCAGTTCACGTGATTACGTGGGAGGCGTGATGATGTCACACGAAACTCCGCCCCCCACGTCATTCCAGCTCAACTCCATTACAGTTAATGGAGAAAAATACCTTCCAGTTATGACCATTAGGCGTAGAATTTCGAAATGAAACCTGCCCAACTTTTGTAAGTAAGCTGTAAGGAATGAGCCTGCCAAATTTCAGCCTTCTACCTACACGGGAAGTTGGAGAATTAGTGATGAGTGAGTGAGTGAGTGAGTGAGTGAGTGAGTGAGTGAGTGAGGGCTTTGCCTTTTATTAGTATAGATCTTACATGTAATGGCTATGTCTCAAATAGGAGATTGTTCCAGTTGTTCTAGTTTCAGTCACTGCTGCTAGATTTACATTAATTTTGAGGTGCTGATTGCAAAGGTTTTCTAGTGCCATGCTCCCATTTTGGAATCTTTAATAATAATAATTAGTGAAAAAAGTGGTGAGAGAGATAGCCAATTAGAGACAAAAGATGATTAGGAGGCCAGAATGACTAGGCCATGGTAGGTGATTTAGCCAGGACATCAGGAAACACCCTACTCGTTACAAAGGATGCAAAAAGGATCTTTAATGACCACAGACAGTCAGGACTTTAAGTCTCATTTCAGCACAATTTTTACAGCAAAGTGTCCCCACCACTGCATTGGGGCACTGGGATCCACATTCAGATCACAGGGTAAGTACCCCCTGCTGACCTTATGACTATCTCTTTCAGCAGCAACCCAAGATTTTCCTAGATAGTCTCCCATTCAAGTACTGGCTGGGCCCGAACATGAGTTGGTATGGCTGCTGGCAACAGATTCAATAGATTCACAATGTGAATTTGTAATTTGCCTGGATTTGCTTGCTCTTGTTTTATAGACTTGTGATTAGCAAGCCATCTGGGATTAAAGCAATAAAATGTAAAGGTTTAGTTCTGACACTGACACATTTGCACACTCCTAAGAATGCACATGAACTGTGTAAGAAGTAATTGAGCCCATGGTTGGGTTCTGGAGGTTGTAAGTGTGACAGGATGCAAGGCTTTTAAAGGTAGTGCCAGTTCTAAAATCTGTCTGAAGGCAGTTCCATTATTGTCCATAATCTAGGTGACAAGTCTGCACCATTAGAAATGATGGGAGCAAGCATGTGCTAGAGGGCTGTTTGCCTTAAAATTAATAAAATAATACAGGCAGGCAGCTAAAAGGGTATGATATGTGCCTTAGAGACACCAGGAAGATCTAGAACTAGAGTAAATCTGGGGCTGTTTGTCTTTTTAATTGAATGTCATGGACATCAAAGCAAGGCTAAGCCATCCATAAGAAGCAGATGTATCCTTTCTATCAGAAGAGTTCACTAAAGGCAGACACTCCAGCTGCACTAGCATGTTAAATTAGTTAATGGAGATCAATAAGAAGTGGAAGGAGTTTCTTCTGTTAAGCAGGAGAAAAGGGTGCCAAGCAAGAAAAGAGAGGTTCATGCTGCAGATTTTAAAGGGCAGGCTGGAGAAGGTTAATAACTGAACTGGGCCTTTTAAACATTTAGGCTTAGTGATGCAGGATAAGGTTCCCAGGTCCCGGAAAAATCCCCACCCCAAAGATAGCTCAAACCCGCGTAAAGGCACTAAAAACCAACCCAACAAGTTATGTATTTTCCATTTTCACCATAATATAGGGAATAAGAAAAAGAAAGAAAAAAAACAGTAAAAGAAAGCAATGGTGTACACAGACAATCCAATCGACAATGGCTGTATAAGTGATTCCCACCATTTTTAACACATTCAGAGTTTATTTAACACTGGACATTTTAACGTAGAGGGAGCCTGCGCCAACAGAAGGAGCTCTGGAAGTCAGGCCAGAAGACTATCTGGGGTGCAATTTAGGTAGTTCCCTGAAAGTATCTAACCAGCCCCTTGGCCAGTGGACATTTGTACTTAGAGTTAAGAAAAGATTTGGGTAAAGGTTCAGTGTGATAGGAAGTCAGTGCAGATTGGAAGGAAGGAGTTTGACAGAGAGGTCGCTGTGGTGTGTGGTGTCAAAGAGGACTGTTTCATTTATGTTAGGTAGAATGCCCAGAGGGGACTGGGCGGTCTCATGGTCTGGAATCCTTACAGATTTTATTTTTTCTCCAGCTGTCTGGAGTTTTTTTTGTTTTTTCACCCCCCTGGCCATTGAACCTTACTCTTATTCGATGTTAATTAATGTTGATTTATTTTGTTTTCTTATTGTGTTTTTTATTTTTCTATTCTTTAATATGTAAAGCACTTTGAGCTACTGTTTGTATGAAAATGTGCTATATAAATAAATGTTGTTGTTGTTGTTGTTGGTGTGATGCTCAGCTGATGTTACCAGGTAACGTGCCATCTGCAGTTTTCAGAAGCAGTATCTGCACAGTCAAAGCCAGGATTCTCCTATTAGCTCAGGCTGATCAGAGACAGCTTCTAAAGACCATTGTAATCCAGACATTATGGGTCCACTGCTGGCCATGGAGAGCTGCCACAGTGTAAATCTGCAAGCTGAGATGATTTATGGTGTGAGTCCATGGCAATGCACTGTTCTGAAATGCCTGGCTCCTGAATGAGTCATTTCATCTGGAAAACAGTAGTTATAGCTGTATAGTGAGGTTTACTTTGACAGCTTTTTGTCTCTTTATTTTGATACCTTGTGTTCTGCTACAATTTATCCCTCACTAGCTTCCAGTTTTGGTATTAACTTACTATTCTAGTTTTGCCTCCATATAAATAGTATCAAAGTCCTCCAAATGCATTTGTCATTGTGGAAGGAAAAATGAAGATAGCTGTGTGGTAGGCACACTTCACAGTACAGAACTGAGCTAAAAACACAGAATATCTTAAAGACATTAAATGCTCAAAGTAGGTGAGTTTATATGAACCACACTCCCACCAGGACAGAGCAGTGGTTCTTACACTTTTTTATCTCACAACCCAATTTTGCCTATCAGTGCAGTTCCCTTGAACATCATCCCTCCCCCTTGGAGAATTGCCAGCAATCGTTCTCCTTGTGGCAGTGGGGGTCCTCCTTGTAGAATGTCACCCGATTGAGGGTCAGTGTCCCCTTGGAGAATCTCCATTGAACGCTGTCCCATTTGGTTTGTTTCGGCCATGCAAACAGCGACCCATCAAAAGGCTTTCCACAAAACATTTGCAACCTTTTCTCATGCACTACAATTGTAAGTCAAGACTCAATTTGACCCATTTATAGATATCTTATGACCAAAAATGGGTTGTTATGCATAGTTTAAGAAACATTGGGATAGAGGTTGGATTTTGTTAACTATCAAGAGATAGTGACACAAAGAATATTAAGAACTAGGCTGACCCGCCTTTTAAGGCGATCGACGTTTAAGTTGACCACTTCTTAAGGCAATTCAATATGTAGATCAACTTGATATTTTATACAAACTCATTAATTTGGTTATATTGCATTTGAGCGGTATTACTTTAATACTCGAAGTTTCTGTTATTTTTGTGATGAAATTTAAACTTTTTTTCTATATTGAGGTTGCCCTTTTGAACCCCCCTGATTTTTACTACTCGGTGAGGCATTTGTACTCCATCAACATTAATTATTTCCAGAGACATCATTTTGTCTATTTTTCCAGTGCATCGCACACAAAAGCAAGGGAACGATGGGAGCACCAGAACTCTGCTCACATCATGTCGCTTCGTACCGCAAGCTGCAAGTAGTAAGTCTGTGATAAGCGGAATACCGCTATGCTTTCCACTCACGGGACGGAAGGAGAATCCCGACCGCTTTTATATAGTAAGAAAAAAGAAGATATCGCACAGTCTGGAGTAGAAAATCATCTTTTACCTGAAAAAACGAAACCACAAATCCCATCGTGCATTGCAAAATGGACAGGCGTGTGTGAAACTCCGCGCCTGCGTAGCACTCACGGGACGGAAGGACAATCCTGACCGCTTTTATATAGAAGGATACCTTCATTTACTTAGAAGTACACCATTGAGGGCTCCTGCTTTGTTGCTTTTAAATACCTTCTGTTGTCAAAGATATAAGAATCATGTCTGCTGTCAAATCACTTTGCTGCAATGGTTAGAATTTATAGATGGTTGTTTCTCGTCCTAATGTATGTATATAAACACAAGGAACTCCAGTTTCTGTATTACATCCTGCCTGAAGAAGGGGCCTGAGTTGCCTTGAAAGCTTGCATATTGTAATCTTTTTAGTTAGCCTTTAAAAGGTGTCATTTTGCTTGGCTTTTCTCTACATTCATAATGGCTAACACGATACAACACCCTAGTACTATAGATTGTTGTCAAGTACCAGGTGAAAATTTAGTGGATTTTAACAAGAACTGTAAAACTAATGAAAACGGCAATACGAATACCAATCACTTCTGGTGTGCCCATTTTTATATAAGATGTATAAACACATAGAATAAAATAGTGTAGCGAAAAACAGGATTTTGAAACTCTCAACTCAATGTTATTTTCGACACTCTACAAAAGTAGGGCGGATGAGCTTGTAGGGTTAAATGGCCTTTTCTTGTCACTATTGCTCTAATGTTCTAAAGGTTATGTCAAGCTGCTTGTCTTTATTTGGCAAGACAGTATATTGGTTGTGGCAAGAAAGGAGGCATTTGCCCTTCCTGTTATATAATACATTGTACATGTAATGATTAATGATTGTGCAATTAAACCCGGACTTGTAATATCACTGAAAAGGACTAATTGTCAACAGTAAAATGAGAAAAGTAATTAGCAGGCTTGGGTACTTTGCAGATCAGAGGAAGAAACGGGTTAACCCTGATAAATGAGGAGAAGTAGAAACTGTAACTCATTTCACAATTGGACAGCTAACTTAAGTGTGCTGACAGTTTTTTTCTCCTCTTTCTGGCAAAAGTACAGAAGGAGTTTAATTGTAGAATTTGCTTTCTTTCTCTGTTTTCTGTAGCAGATTGATCACAAGAGGAGGTCTGCTGTATGTACTCAAAATAATTATGCTGTTAATGAAACGAGCACAGGATTTGTGTTCTCTTTTTTACCAAATATACAGAAAAGCCCCTTGGACGTTTATGTGATCTATCTCATATGTCAGTGCGTGTATTTGTAGATTGCTGCAGTGCCTTAACGTTTAGAAATGAAACACTAGTAAGCATGGTTGACTTTCTACAGGAAAACATATATAAATTGCACAATTTGTATAAAGGAATAATTCCTCTTTCAGTGAAAGAAGAAGGAACACATTTGTCTTTGAAGAAGAAGACAGGATTACTTGTACACATTAAAGTCTTCAGGAAGCTAAAGTTGAGAGATACTGTAGCTCCAGAATGAGAAACCTTTTATCTCTTATTTGTTCATGATAAACAATATAATAATATAATATATATAAACAGCCCAGAAAAGACTTTGTGTTTTAGGATCTTTTGCAAGAGAATTGTGTTTTGGTGCTAGTTTTGGAAATTTTCTACATTTTGTTTCTTCACAAACAAGTTTTATTAGTGGTTTCCATTTTTCCTGTTTCTCACTGTCGTAAATCAATTTATGTATTGATTTACCATTACCTTCAATCAATGCTTTGACTCTTTAAAGGATAATTTACATTTACTTATTTGACTGACACCTTTATCCAAGGCGACATACGACATTTATGATACAATTGGTTACATTTCCTTTAGTTTTCCAAGTGGAGCACAGGCAGGTCAAGTGACTTGCTCAGAGTCATACAGTGTCAGTAGCGGGATTTGATTTCAGGATTTGAAGTCCAAAGCCTTAACCACTACACCACACTGCCTGCCTAATTGATTTCCCAAACACTTTGTATTAGCAACATCATAGAATTCAGCTTTTTGAGAGAAGATGAGACAATGGTGTAAAACAGCGAGACACCAAGAATGTTATGAAGTCCTACCAAACCCCAACATGAAAATAAGTCTTCTAAAATCTAGGCTCAGGCTTGAGGCCTACTGTTAACAATGTCCTCTTCCTATAAGGTTAAATAGAATTTGTCCTACATATGCATGTCATCAGAAGGGTCTTTGGTGTTGGGTATTTTAAAAATAAATACATATGGCGCACTTCAGCTTCAGAGGGGTGTGCCTGTGTGTGGTAGCATAGTGAAGCAGCTCTGGATGTTAATGGAGTGATCAGTTGATCTCCCTTTCACGTGCACTCTTGTGTAGTTCAGTCAATTGTCTTGTTAGCGCTCTGCAGTCAGGTAACCAGCACATCTGCATCCCTAGCAATTTATAGGAATCCTGAGATAGAGGTTAAATGGAAGATGGACGAAAAAGACAGAGACAGGATCTTTGTGAAGCTGGTGCCAAAGAATGAAGAAAGGTGGTTAGTTTTGGCCCTGACAAGAACAAGTGGCAGACTCTCGAGGGACAGTGTCACTCCTGCTGAGCGAACATAGAGTTGGAGTGACCCACCTGCCTTAATGGGCTCCTACCTTAAGGCCATGCGCTGGTGGCAGGGCTTGTGTGGTCCTGCAGGCGCTGAGAGAAGGCAGCAAGGGATATGAATTGACTTGGAGCAGCGGTGACCAAATGAAGTGGCTAGGGTGCAAGTCCATGTGAGAGTGGAGTGTGCCTATCAGTGGACATCTACTTAGGAGGAAGATACCTTGTGGTGAGCTGAAGAGACATCAGGGTGAGAGAACACAGAGGCAAGATATGGCTTGGGGGAATGACAGATTCTGTGCGATTTCAACCTCATTTTAATGGATTATTTATCGTTAATTATTTATGAACATTTAACCTCCATTTTAGCACCTGTATTTACTAGGATTATTTATGGACATGTTCATTAAATTATTTATTATTTAGGAAGATTTTTTATCAAAAAAAGAAGACAAAACACAAGTTTTGCCAGAAGCTCAACCCCAGCAACAAAAATCCAATCCACAAATCAAATGTCAAAATGCAGAAAATAGAGTACAAAGAATTGAAAAACAAAAAGTTCACAATCATATTCACGAAAAGATTTTCCCACTGCAATTCTCAATCCGGAGGATCTAATTCTCTGCCAGGAGTATAAAGGCACAGAACAGACAACCAGCTGTATGTCATGGTGGTCCTACTGCTTGACACACCATTTTATTGGCAAAGGGCACATAAATAAATATGTTTACAGAAAACTAAATATATATACATAAATCATTAATAAACAAAACCATATTCTAAAAAGCACAAACGCTTTCTAAGTGTGTGGCAAATCCTGTACTTTACTCTTTCGAAGATGCTCCATAACTTCAACAACATGCATGAAAATGTCAGTCAAACTAATGTGAGAACATCAGTATGACTTCTATGTTATGAAGAGAATTAAAAGTCAACCCTGAGACTGTTATAAGAAAAATAAAAATGATTAGAACAAAATGTTAACTAAACATATATACAGTAATCATGACGTCTTGGAGCTTTAGCTGCTTTGAGTTTTAACATGGAGAATCTCTCCTTCTCATTTGCTTGCTCAGGAGAGCCAATAACTCACTTTCTTAAATTAGACTGAAAGCAGTTTGAAAGGGAACATGAATAGTTGGAACAAACAATTCCTGCATTTTTGCACTATGAGCCTCCTAGTGTTTGCTGTCTTTGTTTTATTGTGTGGTGCTCTTGTTATATATTTTTGGAACCTTGATGTATTCCTTTACTGTCTATTACTATTTTTTCTAGCCTTTCTTTATTCTGATCATTTCTCTAAGTCCTCTTGTCCTTTGTGTTAAATTAATAAGTCATGTTTTAAAACAACACCCATATATCACAGCTTTCTTCAAATCCCACGGTTAATTTAATTTAGTTCCATTAAAATCCAAAGGTTTAACCATTGTGTAAAAATGGAATTTCCAGCCAGGATGGATTGGTGATCTCCACTCATGGAGCTCTGGCATTTCTCTAATATAGGATTGGAAGGAATGGATGTGTTCAGGCATAAGACAGCAACCACAAAGCTGAAAGATATATTTGTAACAGAACAGGTATGGGAAATACTGTGATTCAGTATGACTTAATTATCATGTTACCCAAGTTAAACCTCACTATCCTGCAGAAAATGTAAAGCAGTTCTTTGAACTTTACCACAATCAAGCCAGGCCCTCAGTACACAGCTTGACTTAAGCATGGCCAGTGTTAACACATATCAGTAGAGTAGGCCTTGTTACTGCAAGTACAGTACATTCTAAACTAACTCAGGGTCACTTTGAGGTAATTCAATAAAGGAACCATACTGAAACTGCCACTTACAGTATAGTTGTTCATTTGAAAATGCTGTTTTCAACATATCTGTTGCAAAAGAGCTTCTGTTCTGTAGTTTGAAGTTTCAAATTTCTGGCAAGATTAAGAAGAAATTGGTGTTGACATTAAAACTGAATTAATGCCAGCAGTGATAAAATAAATGTGACTCACTTATAACTGCTGACTAATTTACATGTCTTGATTTTGTTTAACTGGATAGTGCAGTGCAGTTTATCGGCTTGAGGGACCAGTTTGTGACCCGGAGTGACCTAAGTTACTTAACCTGCCTGCAGTCCAACCTTAAAAAATACCTGCAACCAATAATGTATCTGATATTGCCTTGGATAAAGAAGTTAAGATAAGAAGTCATGCAATATTATGTTTGTTATTATCATTATTAGTTTATCATTTGCTGGTGGCTGCTGAGGTGACTATGACCTAACAAGAGACAACCCAACACTAAAGAATGCAAATGGTTCCCACCAGTGTAATCTTCTGCACTTTGCTCGGCTGTGTGGTATCCTTGCAACTTCTGCAGATTCTTGTCAATTCTTTCCCGATGGTACCAAGAGCCATTCAGGAGCAGCTCTAGTCATGGTACATCACATCATACTGATCTTGGCTGCCAGATCTTGTGCTGCTTTTCAGCATCTTTGAGCATGATGTTGTTGTTGTCATCTGGGACAGCTACATTGATAAGTAGGCAGTGTTTATTCCTTTTTGGGATCAACTACCAGGACAGACAGCTTAAATGGTACGATCAGTTAGCACTGCCATATGCCATATTGATGATAGTGTCTCCATATCTAAAGCATGTGTTGCCACCTTTTTTTAGGCATTGGTCCACCGAGCGCACAGCTGATAATTCAGTGCAGCTAACTGATAACCTTGTTTTTCAGGTTTAAGCATCCGATAGAAGCTAATGTTGTACTCTCAGTGAATATATAGCTGATCAGCTCCTCAGCCTTGCTGCACATTCTGCACTTTCTGTCAACCTGCTGCTTCAAGATTTTCTGAGGTACAACTAAGTGCTTAGTGCTGGTACTGAGCTGCAATGATTAGGCTTTCAATCTTTCCCTTGAGTCCGTGTGTTGAGCCATTAAACATTACTTTTGCACTTTTGTCCACATTTGATCTATTAATATTACTTTATAGTAGGTATTTGTAATATCCTAGAAAATTTCTGGAATTTCTAAAACACTATTAATGGGTATTGAAATTTTTTCAATGATATGAAAAGTTTACATACACTATGTTATTATCAGCTCAAAATGTCATATTGTTGCATAGTCTGAGCTTTTGTCAGTCGTGCTAGAATAACAATGTCTTTTCATTTCATAATTAAAAAATGCAACAGCCAGTTTTATGAAAAATATTCAAAAATATTACAAGTTACTATAATTACAAAAATATTGGAGTAAAGTATATTTACTTATACACATCTTGCAAAATCAGCGTTTAGACTTTTCTACTGCAAAAACTACACTTTACCTTTCATTACATTTACATAAAATATATGCAGGACTGGTTAAATTTATGGCATGAAGAGTAAAATATTGCATTATGCATAAAAATATACATATATCTCAATTCACTGAAGTCGTTCATCTATGTCTAAATGTATTGGTTTGTGTTTTGATCCACTATGGATGTAATGGTAAGCCAGGACAGAGGCTAAACAGGAGAACAAGATCTAACCAGATTCCCAAAGGTCTTAACACAAAAGTCCAGTGGTAAAAATTCCTAGTGGATGGATGTCCCATTCCCCCAACTCTGCCCTTTAATGAATAAGAGTGGAGTGTTTATTAAAGGGTCTTTTGTTGTTCCATAAAAAACAGGAGAGGAGGGATTTTACATCTAAGCAATATTTGATTATTTGGGTGGGTTAGGCCACATCGCATTAGGAAAATTAAAACAAAGCATTATAGTCATTTTAATAAAAGGTAATATGGAGTAAAAAGACAAAGGAAGGGAACACCATGAAGCGACTATTTAACACTCTTAAGAACATCACACTAATATCTGAAAGTATGGGAGGACATCAAGATATTTACATTTAGCTGAAGCAGAAACATTGACAATCTTTAAGAAGTAACTGGATAAAATATTGAAACTGCTTAGCTATTAGCTAAACAAACAAGATTGATGGACTGAATGGTCTCCTCTCGTTTGTCAAATTTCTTATATACTTAAATGATCTGGGGCCTCATGTATAAATGGTGCATGCGCACAAAAATGTTGCGTACTCCTGTTTCCACGCTCTAATTGCAATGTATAAAACTTAAACTTGGTGTAAAGCCATGCACATTTTCACTCTAGCTCAAACCTTGGCGTACACAAGTTCTCCACTTGGTTTTGCAAACTGGTGGCACGCAGCGTGAAAGTAGTGCTTTTGTTCCAGTGTGGTTTCCCATTCTTTTTTAAATCCGAATCCCTGACCCAGCTTTATCATATACACTGAAATTAACCACATATTGTCTATAAGTTTAAGGCATCTGATTGCAATTAACCTGTAACAATATAATGGTCCACAGAATGGCCAAACTATTCCAAATACCATAGCTGCTTTAGCATTGTTACTCTCACTGCACCTTCTTCTTCTTCTTTCAGCTGCTCCTGTTAGAGGTTGCCACAGCGGATCATCTTTTTCCATATTACTCTCACTGCACCACTCACAGTATTTATATCACTGTATCTGAGTGGGGAATCTCAGCTGTACAGCAGCTGATCGGAAAGAGAATTATCGATGTATAAAATCAAGCACACGCTCTCTCAGCCATCCTGCATATCTCATGTTCTCATATGACAAACACTTCAGAGCCTTTCCTGTACTGAGCTCGCGGTTCAGAAACAGTTTCATCCCAAGAACTATAAACGCACTCAATCAAGTGCTCCTTGTATAACTGTTTGTACTTATTAGTAAATTACCTCACTGTAAACTTGCGATACAGTTATAATATTACACAAACTGGGCTACTTTATAAAGCGCTAAACAATCTCTGGATGAGGAGCCAACTTGTCACTATCACTGCACCACCGTGTTCCCATTTTTAATACATGCTTTAATTCCTATAATCATGAAAATTATTTCAAGTATACATCTCAGTATTTAAATTATTCAAAGGAAGAGAAAGCCCGTTTAAGAAGCACGTAGTGATTCACACACATAGAGCACATAGAAGATCAAATACAAAACAAAGCATTTAACATGCTACTTTAGTTACGATGGGATTTGTGAAACTAATAAATTAATCGATTTTCAAATGAAGTTTATGATATTCTACTTTAATGACAAAATAAACTGCGTGATTATAGTGGAAATTCCGAGATTAAATTTGACATTTCAAGTTTTTTTCCCACTGTGTCCCTTTTTTTTCTTTTCTCTATATCCTAATAAGCTTACATATGACACTCAGACGGTGGGCTACGACTCACCTTTCCAAGGCCACTTTGATATCTGACAACTTCTTTTTTATTTCGGGCACTATGCGACTTTGTGAACTTGAGCTTTCAAGTTTCTCCGACACTCTATGTCACTCGAACAACTTCCTTTTGTTGTTTATACCACTGTTTAAACCAACAAATAGTATGGTTTTCCTTGCCTCCACTTGGTATTCGCTTAAATTCTTCTATTTCGCCCGGTGCTTTTGCATATTCAAAAAGACTTAATTCTGGGTGGAGTTTGGGGTGGAGCAGCAGGTGTGTGCACGTGCATTACATTTCACTGACTTGGATTTATGTAGCGGAAGAACGTGGAAGTTGGCGAACGCTCAGATTTATGCATCTGAATTTTTTTGTGCATACGAACATTTCCGCTTTTGTCTGTACGCCATGTTTTAGTGTGAATTCTGTGCACGGCATTATGCATGAAGCCCCTGGTCTGTAGAAGAGAGGAGGTGAAGATAGTCGGAGGAGATGGGGCAGATTTTGTCTAATTAAATTTATAGTACAGTAATTTGTAAAAAATGGTAGCAATCAATGTCAAAACATGAGAAAGATCCATAGGTATATTAATAAGGAACAGTAAAATATCGTAGGTAAAATGAGAGTTTTATATATATATATTATATATACATATATATACACTGTGTATATATATATATATATATATATATATATATATATATATATATATGGTCACACATGTATGATTAGGAGGAAGCTGAATGGACCAAGTAGAAGAATAGTAGAAATAATTACCCTCCAGGCCAGGGGTTGGCGGGGTGCACTAAACCTGCTTCTGTTGTCTCTGCAGGACAAAAACGGGAACCTACCAGATTCATCTTTGCAGATGTCACTTCTGATTTCAGCACCAAGGGCAACGCTACTTCCAGTTCCACCATATTTCCTAACCGAAGTCAGTTCAATTCAGGACTCCAAACTATGGCAAAAGTATTGAGAGAGAGAGAGAGAAACTGAAAAGAAAGGGGTGAGTGTGGATATCCCTGTCTAGTATCCTTGGTTATCTGGAATTGGTAGGAAGTAACCATTTTGGTATGAATTACCACTATTGGGGGGAATACCATAATTTAATCATATATGTGAAGTTCTCATCACACCCATTTAATTCATAACCAGCTATAGTTAGCATTAGTTCATTCAATTAAACATTCTCCACATTTAGCCATATTAGAGATAATAATTGATCTAGGGCAGGGGTGGGCAATGTCGGTCCTGGAGAGCTGCTGAGGCTACAGGTTTTCATTCCAACCCAATCGCAAAAGCCTAAAACGTTTGATTTTCAGTCTGTCACATTTTTGTGTTAAGTGTTTTATTAACTCAAACAGTGCATGATGAACCCACAGAGATGTAAATGGAAACAAGTAAGATGGGGAACTGCTGGCTGCTTTGTCATTTACATCTCATTGCTAATAGGGAGCCATTAAAACACTGAATGCAGCTCTTTAAAATTGAAATAAGCAATTAAGGGCTGGGAACCTTAACAAACATGGCAACTAAAATGAAGCATCAAAATGTCACTTAAGCAATAAGTGCTTCATCAGCAATAATTGACTTCTCATACAGAAACTGGGTTGGAATAAAAACCTGCAGCCACTGTGGCTCTCCAGGACCAACATTGCAAACCCCTGATCTAGGGCATGTAACACACAATGGAGGCTTTCCATAGCATAATGAGAGCAGATGAAGCCAGTCTGGTCTGGATTAATTAATTTGTGAAGGACTTTGTGTAAATCTCTTCTAAAAGTTTTGCTAGTGTGTTTTCTGCAAAAAGGGCAGTCATAGGGGAAAGAACACAGGCAATGAATAAACAAGGGTAAAAACCAAAAGTAAAGAAGAGAGAACATCAGTGCCAAATTGTAAACCAACAATCAGAGTCAAAAGGCAGTGCTTTGTTTCAATAACTAGTAATCAAAATTAACACATAAAGTGAGTTGCAAGGTTCCGTCCAACCTCGGATATGAAATGGCTGTTGAAGCAACCTTTTAACCCCTCACTAATTTCCCTAATGTCATGACCCTAGTGGCCACACACTTAGTAACCAGGACCAGCATCTTGATGAATGAAACCACAAAATGGCCACCGTCTTAGTCCAAACAAAATGACGTCCAAAAAGACATTAATTAAAAGTTTCTAAATGAAGCCTCCAATCAACAAATTGAACAAAAACTCCAGAGAATTAAATTTCCTGAGTGCATAAAGCACAGAAACAACACTTAGATAATTTGCAAAACCTCAAAAAGCCTGGAAAATTTCAAAAGAATCTCTATTCATAACATCTTGCGGCTTTGAATTCATAAAGGAATTAGGGTGCTAGCTGGAATCTTTACCCTGTTTAAGAAGAAGGGTAATCATGGGTCAGTTTACTGAGGGAAGTTATTTGGAAGTGCTGAATTCAACATCTGCAAATAAGGAGGCACCAGATGTTTCCAGATGGTTGACAGTAATTCAGTGGCCAGTCAGAGCCCGGTGAATTATTAGGGTTCATTGAATCAAGTGAATTGAATCAGCTCAAACAATAAAATATAATAATCTAAAGTCATGATTTCCTCCCCTAATGAAGCAATAATTGGCTTAGAATGCAGTGTAGGTCATCAGAGGAAGCATTCTGATTTTCAGTGAAAAGGTCAGTATAGAATTCCAAATTATTAATTCAAGAGAGGTTACTAGACAGGTTTTCCACATTATGTTTAATATAGGCAATATAGATGCAAAGGCCTACATTCTCTGCAATAAAGAGCTCAACATTGTCTAGGTTTATGTTGATACAATGAATTTCAAATTGTACACTTAGCAACAGCAGTGAATTTATTTCAAAGAACATGTGTCCATTTCATAATACTGGTCTACCACAGAATGGCAAGCAACTTTAAAAGATACAAAACACAACTCCAGTCCCTACCCTTTGTTTATGACCTTCTCTAGCAAATATTATTGAGAAATTAATCATAAAATCCTGTACTGCACCCTTTCATACAAATATCCTCTTGTTTTTTTAAATGTAGGGTTGTGCAGCAAACAAGAATTAAATTGTCAGTTTGCATTCCAAGAATGATGCATTAGCAAGTCTAAACAGGTTAGCACAAAATGGTGATCCAATAATGACATAGAACTTATGTGTGTTTTTTTTTTTAATTTTATTGATTTTATTCAAATCAAATAACATTCTATACAAATAGCTCAAGTTTTACATAAAAAGGTTAGAAACAAATCAACCTCCACCCCTGAGAAAGAGAGTTAGGCCAGCAGAGTAAAAAATTAAGCTAGTAAAAATAAGTAAATAGATAAATTAATAAATGAATAAAGATAAATGGAGTAAACAATGGGAGAGCACCTGCTTCCTCAATTTAAATGCTTATTCTAATATGTTATTGATTTTGATCCTGCCAGGTTTTGAATAAGTTTTGTACAGATCCTCTAACTGCAAATCTGATTTTTTTCCAGTTTCAAATAGTATATATCATCAGTTACCCACTGACTTAGGATAGGAATGATTTGAACATTAAGGAAGGAGTCTTGTAGGTAGACCAATGGAAATAATATTGTGAGGAGCTATAGATCTTGATTGGTCTGCATTAAAAGTTGCATAACAGGGTACTATAGAAGCAAGACTGCCAATGACAGTGCAGTATTTGTTAGCTTTACAGGCTTGAAGGCAGGTTGACAGTCATTCATGTCTGTTGGAGTTGACAGATTTCTAAGACAGGTGCCGAATGTTCAAGATAATTCACAAAGCAAGTACAGTGAAGCCAAGACATAGGTCATCAAGCAGCATTATGAAGTTCTACTAATTTGTTACTTAGTTTATCTCTATCTTATACAATGCTGTTAATGGAGCACACTACTACAAGTGTATTTAGTAGATGTACCTTTGCCAACAATGTCTGAGTCTGTGTTCACAGGAACTCTAAAAGCTTTTCCATTTTTTTCCATTCTTCATTGCAAAAGTGAGTGAGTGAGTATTTTGTTGCATTCATTTTTATTTCTATTCTCACATGCCTTACAGGGCCCGCTGCTCTGCACAGAAACATCCCCACATCACGATGCTGCCACCACCATGCTTCATAGTGGGGATGGTGTGTTTTTGATAATAAGCAATGTAACATGATGTTTAGTCTGAAGGCCAGAACGCTTGATTAATCGGACCATGGAACTTTCTTCTAACTGACTTCTGACAAACACATTTTTGTTTAATAGTGGGTTTTTCTTCCCATAAAACTGCACCTCACTCCTTTGGAGTTATGAGAAGTCTCTGGGAGGTCTCCTTCACTAGTCTTCTTCTTGCACAATCACTTAGTTTTAGTGAATGACCTGCTCCAGGCAGATTTACAGCTGTGCCACACTCTGTTCATTTCTTAATGATTGCGTTAAGTGCATTCCAAGGGATATTCAGTGACTTGGATATTTGTCTTGCCTTCATCTCCTGACTTTTTTTCATGGAGTTGTATGGAATGTTTTTTTTTCATTTATTGTGTAGATTAGGCCATCAGACTGACCTTCCGCAAGATAGACCTTTCATATCCAGGTCTACCTACATTTGTACTACAATCAATTGTAACCCCTTTACAACAGACCGGTGATCTCTTTTGAACTAATTATGTGACTTCTAAAATCAACTGGCTACACCAGTGATGATTGAGATGTATAATTTTAAAGGGAATAAATAATTGTGCAATCAATTATTTTGTGTTTTATATACGCATAGGTCATCAAGCAGGATTATGAAGTTCTACTAATTTGTTACTTCGTTTATCTCTATCTTATACAATGCTGTTAATGGAGCACACTACTATAAGGAATTTTTATAAACATTTTTTTTTTAGTTTATGAAAGTGTATCAGCAATGAGGATTGTAGCTATCCACTTGAGAGTTAACAAAGTCCGGTACAGGATGTAACCTTCTCATCCTTGAACATATATTTAGAAGTAAATTTAAAAAAAATGTATTTTTTTTTTAGAAATTCTGAAGGCTTGGGATATTTAAAGAGGGAGTAACTGCTAACAGAGCATGTGTGCATTCACAATCAGTCCTACTGTACCTGGCGGATTCTTCTCTGTGTGTTTGCTCATTATCACCTTCTCTGGTTTGGCACATGCCGCCTGTCAAGCATAATGTGGCATGATTTTGCTGTAAAGTCTTGTAGGTTCACAGAGGCTGATGATGGGGAGTTGTTCTAAGTGAGCAACCGCCTATGATGGCATGTCTAGTTGGAGCACTCCTGACAGCTGTGTTTTTTAAAGTGTAATTTATCATTTGAACTTAATTTTTCACATTTCTTTCTTCTCTGTTATTAAAACATACTTAATATAAGCAAGCAGGAAAATCACTAATACCAAAATAAAATACAATAACAACTAAGGAACTATAGCCTACATATAGTGTGTTAATTAATGATGCAAACTAAATTAAAAATATCACAGGTAACTGTGCTTAGAAAGTGTTATAAAGACTATAGTCAATATCTAAATATATACTAGATAGATAGATAGATAGATAGATAGATAGATAGATATGTATGCACCATATTATAGATAGATAGATAGATAGATAGATAGATAGATAGATAGATAGATAGATAGATAGATAGATAGATAGATAGATAGATAGATAGATAGATAGATAGAACAAACTTTATTTGTCCCCGAGGAGAATCTGGCTTTTTACAGAAGCTCTTTAAATAAATAAATACATGAAGAAGCAAAATGTAGATATTCTTACCCTTTTTTAAAATCCATTAACAAAAAACACAGTTTTAACACTGCAGTTCCCACTGCAATCTACTGTCATCTATGGCATTCAGAACAAGTACAAAATTAACAACATATAAACCTGATAACAAAAACACAAATACTAACATAAAGAGAATTTAGTTCTGGTATTTTTTCATTACTAAGAGACTAAATAATACCAAAAAGTGATCAGTTATCGCACAAGAATATCTTTAAGAATGTGTTGGTCTCTTTATGGGCAGGCTGAGGTGAAGGCTATGGAGGTGAAGACATTCTATGTGGGAAGCTCCTGTCTGTCCAGTTAAAGTTGATGTAATCTATATTTAATGAAGTGATGAAAACTCAGAGCCCCTAATTCTTGCCTGTCTCCATACCTTAATCAGCCTAACTTTATTTTATATACCATCTTTCTGTGATGCACCTTACCAATAAGATCTCGGCACAACCTTGACTCCTGGGCATCTAGCAGTTTGTGAACCGAGACCATTAGTGGAGAGGAATGAGACACAGACAAAAAACATACAGTGGAAAAAACTAGAAAGTCTTGTGGGATATGGCCCAGACACAGACAGGCAGACATCATTTTAACACCCAACACACGTTTATTTTACAACTAATATTTAGAATAAGTGCCCACAACCCTAAAACTCCCCCAAAGTCCAGGCCTCACAATGCGTCTCTCTTAAGGCCGCCTCCTTTCCTCTCCTCCCGAGCTCTGTCCTTCTCCTCTCCCGACTCCAGCCATCGAATGGAGGGAGGCGGCCCCTTTTATACACACAGAGACATGCTCCAGGTGCCTCCCGATTAGCTTCCGCCAGCACTCCCCAGTGTGGAGGAAGTACCAGCTGCACACCCGGAAACACTCCAGTTGTCCCTGGTCTTCTTTCCCCCAGCACTTCTGGGTGTGGCGGAAGTGTGGAGGGCCAGGGCTCCTCAGGCATTCAGACACCCCCTGGTGGTCTGGAAGAGGCGTAAGCCCTCCTCCGGTCCTCCTGGGCATCCCGGATGGGTACCACCCCCAGCCACTCGCCACAGTCTTTATTTACAGTGCAACAAAAATAAAAAAATGAATCAAAGTCAGCATCATGTCATCAAAAAGAAAAATAACAGAAAACTCAAAGTCCCAATGACACTTTCATATCCAACAATAATAAAAAGGAAAGAATTTATTTACAAAACAAACACCCTGTCTTCTTTATTCCAAGTTTAATTCAAAAAGAAAAAGGAATTTCACACAAAACAAAATTAGCACAAAGCTGACCAGATCAGCCCTTCATTAAACACTCTAAGGCTTCTCCTGACTTGCTCCTACAGGTGTCCCTTGCTGTACTGTCATCAAAGGCAGACCAGATGCTACAGCTCTGAGATCGCAATGTCATTTGGTGGAGTAATATGTTGCATAATGAGAACAATGAGGAGGTTGTTGACTGCACTACTGACTACATCAACTTCTGTATGGACTGAGGGGCAGAAATGCTACTATTACAGACTTCATTCAATTGAAATTAGATAGATAATCTATCTATCTATCTATCTATCTATCTATCTATCTATCTATCTATCTATCTATCTATCTATCTATCTATCTATTTGACCCCAGGGAAAATTTTGCTTTTTATAGGATATCTTTAAATAAATAAATGCATAAATTAATAGAGAAATCAATATACTCACAGAGTATAGTCTGAACATACACCGAATGACTAAAAAGGAAGACAATTAACATGAAAGAAAATTTCTGCCTTGGTTGTTACAGCTAGAGAGAGGATGTGTAGCACTGTTCATAATGGCACTCAGTTTTGTTTTAATTTTTGCCTTCTCTACGTCCTCCAAGGGGTTCAGAGTGTGTCCTATAACTGAGCTTAGCTTGTTAATTTGGTGGGCCTTTCTTGAAGTGATGTTACCAGACCAGCACACCCCAGTGTAGAAAATTGCACTAGCTATCACAGAGTTATAAAAGATGTGAAGGATGTTGCTTATATTACATTAATAGAATGCAGTCTCCTAAGGAAAAACAGCCTGCTCTGCCTCTTCTGTGTTCCCAGACCAGTTCAACCTGTCAGGGATGTGGACCTCCAAGTACTTGTAGGAGTAGACCATCTCTACAGTACATCCACTCCTTGAATAGTGACCAAACATAGAGGCTTTTTGGAGCAGCCAAAGTCAATAACCAGTTCCTTGGTGTTGCTGTTAAGATGCAGACAATTCTGTTTGCACCAAGAAACAAACAAAGTTCTCCCTCTGACTCCTATACTCTGTCCCATCCTCTTTATCGATTCTATCGTCTGAGAATTTCTACAAGTGACATGACCTGGTGTTATATTTGTAGTCAGACATGTACAGAGTGAAGAGAAAAGGAGACAAGATTATTCCTTGTGGTACTCCGGTGTTACTCACAACACAAACACAGTCCTTGAGTCTCACAAACTGCTGTCTGCCCAACAAATGGAATAACAAATGTGAAGTAATGCTTGATTAAAGGACAATGAAAAAAGAAAGATCGGTGGTTATTCAGTATTAGTGTTATGGTGTATAAAATCTGTACATTTTGGTTTCTATTATATTTTGTTCAAGACAAGACAACAGATGAACTAAGACAAATTAAAGCAGGTTTTCTTCCCTTACACCTTACATTTTGTTCATAGCTTAGTGCTAATTAGATAGATGCAACAATGCAACAATAAGTTATCGAGCATCTGAAATTACACATCTAGTATTATCAGACTGTATGGTCTTGGTTTACAAAGCCAGTTTCTATTTGCTCGTATAGCATTTGTTATAAAAATTGTATTACGTATAACACATAGTTAAACATGTAGCTGTTTCTCCTGCCTGTTTTCTGACCCTACCTAATTGCCTGAGGTTATAGATTAAGAAGGGAAGTGAGGAGGAAGTGCTGAACAGAAGTACTGCATCTGACCACAGAGTGGTAAGTGTATGGGATTTGTGGCATTTTGGTTAAGTCTACATAATAAAAAATATTAAGGGGAAAATAAGGTCACCATAGAACCCTACACAGCAAACATGTGACCAATCCCATTAAAAGCTATTCCCCTTTCCTCCTGTGCGGGCACCGGCCACTTGCCATGCCCCCTCCTCTGGGACTTTGTCTCACCTCCAGCCACAGTCAGACATTCCTTTCTCTCCATCTGGTAATCTTTCATTTACTCTTAAATCAGTGGTTCCTTGAGGACCCACTGTGTCCGCAGGTTTTAGTTACTACCAGTTCCACAATCAGTAAATCATTTTAACTTTGATCTAATTTCATTATCTAGTCTTTTTTTCTCTTCTCTTAGTCTGCATTAATAAAAGAGCAGAAAGGGTAATGTGATTTTTTTAAATTTACACTTGGAAATATTTGTATTTTTGCTATAGGTTTAAATATGTAACTCTCTTTTATTGTTTTCCAATCAATTTGCCCATTTTGTGTAATTTCCACCTTTACTTGTATCCTTAATAATGACAATAACAACCAGGGCAGACATCCAGACAAACTGCAGCTACTTCAGCATAAAACTCACCAATGTGCTCTTTAGTAAATAGTGAGTTAAATAAACAGAACACCTGGAAAAGCAGAATAAAAATCATGATAATGGTAAAAATCTCACAAAGCAAGTTAAAATAAAAAACATAATAAGTTATTCCAATGTAATAAACATAAATGCTTTGTAAATTCTAATAGTACTAGGGTGTTGTACCATATTAGCCATTATGAATGTAGTGAGAAGTCAAGCAAAATGACACCTTTTATTGGCTAACTAAAAAGATTACAATATGCAAGCTTTCGAGGCAACTCAGGCCCCTTCTTGCATATTTGTTTTATCTTGGTAGAGTAATATATAAATTGCTCTACTGTCCCCTATTGTATTATTAATATGTAGCCTTAGAATACCTAATCTCACAGACTTACCACTGTATATAACTTATCCCCACCTTCCCTTCTATATCTATAACCTCAGGCAATTAGATGTAGTAAAAAGACAAGCAGGAGTTAAGTTACACATAAAATATTGTATTACTGATAATATTCATAAATAATAACAAAATGCAAAGTACATTTGAATATTGGCAACCATACAACCTGATAAAATGGTGGTGTGTAATTCAGGTGGCACACAGACTTGCAGTTACTTAAAATGTCTCTAGTTAAGGCATCGTTGGTGCTCAGCTTTCTGCCACATGTCTGTTCAATATGGCTGCTGAGCTGAGCTCTTCATTGTGTGGTCTTCATCCTCACAGGTTAGCAAGAGAGATGCTTCTTCATCATATGTTAGTTAGAGAGAGAGAATGTGGTTGAGCAAGCAGATTTATAGGCTTTCTGTCCAACTCCCTACAGCGAATAGGATATCATGGTACTTGAAGGCCTCTGAGACAAGCCAATTCCAAACAGCCATATCTCAGACCAATGGGAGCAATAGTACATTTAACACCTGCAACCCCCCCCCAAGACCATATGTTAAGCTAACCTGGCTTTGTGTGGGGGAAAACTGGTTTAAGACACATCCCCCCCCCAAATCCTGTCATAAAATTACAAAGAGACAGTCGTAAAAAGGGGGATGGGGGAAGGCAAACATGAATACCTCTCACCAAGGTACCACTAAATTACATTGGTTTGCCTAAATTATAAATAAAGACATACAAAACATTTATCAAGTTATATGCAAAATCTTACATCACAACACATATTGTAATGTTTTTAATTAGCCAATAAAAGGTGTCATTTTGCTTGACTTCTCACTACATTCTAAAACAAATTTATATCACTTAGTTTTGAAATGTCTACATTGAACCCAAAATATAGAAAATGGCAAATAAAAGCCTTCTTAATTAGGGTAGCAGTCCAATTAAAACAATAGTTTTTTGCTTTATAATTCAAAAATAAATTAAACATGATAAACTGCAGAGATATTAACAATGTAAGAATTGGGGTGCCCCATGCAATGGCACTATTGCACAGTTTTATACTTTGGGCTCCTGGAGCTGTAACCGAACAACCTGGAGATGGGAGAATTGAGGCAGAGACAATAATGACTGTTAGAATAAAATAGAATTGTAGAAATGCCAGTAACTATTTAGAGTAATGTCTTGTTGAGCCCTTTTAATCAGTGGGGCGACTCACAAGAGAAAACCAAACACCAGCCCATCACTGAGTTCTCCATCACTGCAGCACTAAAATAACAGGTAAATAACTTTTACCCCTATATCTATTTATTTGTTTGTGATAAAAGTGTTTTGGCTTATCACAAAGTATGAAGTATGAAATTAAAAGGCCATTTTGACACAAATCAGCATAAAAAACTCTTTGATGATAAAGTAAAAAAAACAGATCTCTGCAAAGTGCTATGATTTCATTACAAGTATAAAATACCTCACAACTAAACAAATAAGTATTCACTCCCTTAGAAGGTCAGTAGATGTACCTTTGCCAGCAATGTCCGAGTCCGTGTTCACAGGAACTCTATAAGCTTTGCATATCTGGACACTACCATTTTCCTCCATTCTTCATTGCAAAAGTGCTAAAGCTCTGTCAGGTCACATGGGGATCATGAGTGAACAGCCTTTTTAAGTTCAGCCATGAATTCTCAATTGAATTAGATCTGGACTCTGACTCGGCCACTCAGGACTTTAACATTGTTGCTTCTTTTTAGGTTTGACTTTATACTTGGGGTCATTGTCTTTCTGAAAAACAAATCTTCCTCCAGTGCTCAGGAACCAGGATTTCCCCATATATTATTTGATTCATTTCTACTCTCACAAGCCTTCCAGGGCCTGCTGCAGAGAAACATCCCCACATCACGATGCTGCCACCTACATGCTTCATAGTGGGGATGATGTGTTTTTCATAATAAGCAATGTAACATGATGTTTAGTCTGTTGGCCAGAAAGCTTGATTAATCGGACCATGGGACTTTCTTCTAACTGACTTCTGAGTCTCCCATGTGACTTCTGACAAACACTCGGTGCATTTTTATTTAACAGTGGTTTTTTTTTGCCATTCTCTCATAAACTTGCATCTCATCTGTAGCTTGTAACTCCTTTGGAGTTATGAGAGATCTCTGGGTGGTCTCCCTCACTAGTCTTCTTCTTGCACAATCACTTAGTTTTAGTGAATGACCTGCTCCAGGCAGATTTACAGCTGTGCCACACTCTGTTCATTTCTTAATGATTGCGTTAAGTGCATTCCAATGGATATTCAGTGACTTGGATATTTTTCTTGCCTTCATCTCCTGACTTTTTTTATGTAGTTGTTTGGAATGTTTTTTTTTTTCATTCATTGTGTAGATTAGGCCATCAGACTGACCTTCTCCAAGATAGACCTTTCATATCCAGGTCTACCTACATTTGTTTTACAATCAATTGTAACCCCTTTACAACAGACCGGTGATCTCTTTTGAACTAATTATGTGACTTCAAAACCAACTGGCTACACCAGTGGTGATTGAGATGTATCATTTTAAAGGGAATAAATACTTGTGCAATCAATAATTTTGTGTTTTATATTTGTAATTAATTTATACCACATTGCAAAGAAGTGTTTTCACTTTGACCTTAAAGTCTTTTTCTGCTGATTAGCATCACAAAAGCCAAATTAAGTACACTGCAAACCACTGTGGTATAACAATGAAATATGTAATTTACCAAGGTAATGCATACTTTTTATAGGCACTGTAAGTCAGAATCAATCCCGTAGGTACAGCCAAGTCAGTCAGCTTGTCTAAATGCAAAAGAAAAAGGTGTTTTTAAGGAATGATTTTAACAATAATGCTGATGGAGTCTTGTGGACCGACCTGTGGAAACAATAGAAGCTGCAGATGTAAGAGGAGGGTTCACTGAAAGTTACATAACATTGAAATGAAAAAGCAAGAATATCTATGACAGAGGATCTTTGGTGTCTGATAGATTTATAACCCTGAAGCTGGAACAACAGCCGTTCTAGTCTGTTGAAACTGAAAGAAGTCAGGTGCAGAGTTCTGAAGGTAATTCTACACTGGACATGGAGTAAGTAAAGTGAAGCCAAGACAGAACCCGTCATGCAGAATTATGAAATTCTTGTTCTGTGACGTTCTTGATGCTCAAGTGATCAATTTATATTTATTTTATATACGGAGTACACTATCACTCGCAACTTTACAAATCAAACAGATTCTTTATTATTATTATTAATGTAGATTAGCAAAGAGAATTGTAGCAATCCACTTCAGAGATAACAAACGGCTGATGCAGAATTTCTGAGGATTGGTTTAGACTCTGGCACAACTGACATAATTCATCTCAGAGTTTCCCTAGTGTGGTAGGCAAGGAGCAACAATTTTCAATATATCGCTCAGGGAAGTCATTATTTATTACCTGATATGGATCATACAGTAGAACAGCAGAACCAGTCAAAAGTTTGAAGATAAATATTTACACTAAAACTAACACATGGTGAGCAGCCCCATATTAATTTAATATGCAGAACTGAAAAACCATAGGGAAAAGACATTAACATCCAGAAAAGCAAAATAACATGCCTCCTCAAGGTGTACAGGTTTTAAGCTTAAGAGGCTGACTTTTTCATTTTTCACTGAATAAATATCACAAGTGAAGACATGCAGGTAGAGCAGAATCCTCTAAGATGCTTGAAGTTATCCGATTACACAGCTCATTAAATAGGCTACACTTCTCTCAGACAGGCTGCCTCTTTTGGTCCCTATCATTCAAGAAGCTTTGGCAGTAGACAACAGTAATTTGTCTGTCACTCAGTCTCATGTGGTTTCATTAGAGAATTCTGTCTTTCCTTCTGCATAGATTAACTACTGTGACTAACAAGAGCGGTCAGACTTCATGCCTTCTCCCTTTGGAGTCTGTCTGCAATAATTTGAACAACTGTTCTGTTACTTCAAGGTTTAAGGTTGTAAGCAAATGAAGGTGCCTTAAAGTCTACCATATTGTGGTAAGTATGAACTGCACAGCTGGCATAGACAGCAGCATCTGTAAAACAGATCAGTTTTTCATTAAATGAGTGAGGCTGCAGCCTTATAGTGCTATAAAGTAGTCATTGTATACCTAGGCTAGCTTTTGGTAGTTTACGCTCCATTCTTGCTTTAGAATACAATGATGACACCTTCTCCTGTAAGTAATGGTGGACTGCTGCTCCCTTACCCTGGACTGGCCTTTTGCATACGTGAATGTACTGTAATTGGGTGCCCTTAGATTACAGGGGATTTTATCTTGTCTAGTTTGATAGCAAACTAGAAACTAATTTCTGCATACTCTAGTAAACCTTTATTTAGTAATACTGCTAGCAAGATGCAACTAAGGAATCAGTTTCAAAATAAAGCTGCCGCAGAAGTTCTTTCTTTGAGCACTGGTCAGGTCAGGTCAGGTTAGGGAACATGCACTGGTACAGTACGTTGCCACACCCACCACACAACAAAACAGCTCAGGATCCTTGGTGGCAACCCTCCAGGCAGACACACGGTCCAGTCCCACCCTCTGGAAATGACCATCTATCTGCCGCAGCCTGGTGTTACGTGGGTGTCCCCTGACCTGGTCCAGCAACTAGGGTCCTCAACAATTAGGATCCTGCGAGCCAGATCACTCTCAGGAAATCGTGTTACATGGCAGTAGTACTGTAACTGATGCTCCCTCACAATACAGGTAATGTGCATCATTCTGGACACCATGAGCAACTGCTAATTCGACACAAAGTCAAACCAACGGTACCCAAGAATTCTCCAAAGAGACATAGTACCAAAGGAGTCCAGTCTTCATCTTAGGTCACTGGATAGCGTCCATGTCTCACAACCATAGAGCAAGACAGGAAGCACCAGGACTCTAAAGACTTGGACCTTCGTTCTTTTTCAAAGATATCGGTACTGCCACACACCCCATTTTAGTGACCTCATGACCACCCAATGTGCTCCCAATCCATCTACTGACTTCATAGGAAGAGTCACCAGAGACATGAATGTCACTGTCGAGGCAAGAAAACCTCTCGACAAGATCAACAGTCTCTTCACCGAAAGACACACTGCTGATGACTGTGCCTAAAAGGTCATTAAGGCCCGGATTTTGTTTTTTATCCAGGATACTCGCAAGCCCAGACACTTTGACTCCTCGCTCAGTCTCAAAAGCCCTGATCAGAGCCTCCATCACAGTAATGTCAGTAAAGTCAAGATCAGTGAATCTTTCTTCACCAACAGATGCATCAACTGAGAAATTCTGAGTACTATAAAATTCTTTGAGTACTTATATTCTATAATTTATGGATTTTTGATTCAGTACTCCAATTGTATGTCTTGAGTAGAGTTTGAATATATTGCAAAGGATCAGACTGGAATACAAAACTATTTAGCAATTTGTTGTGCCTTTGCTTGTCATTTTCCTCAAAGTTTGCATTACCTTCCTGTCCCAAAGAGCTTCAGTGCAAGAGAGAGATAAACAGAAACACTATATTAAATAAAAAAAACAAAGCTTCCAAGGCAAGTGTTACAGTACTTCATTAAATAGTGCCCACTGATACTGGCAGCTTGGAGTTCAGTCCAGGATTTGATGTGAATGTTCCACCTGAAGGGCTGGCATTTCTAAGAAGGTAATTATTTTGAGGTCTTCAGCTCCGTCACTTTCTAACCCCAGATAGAGATTTTGATTGTTGTCAGATTTTCCTTCATCTTGACCTGAAGGAAATGTTTAACCAAATTTAGATTAACATTGTGATTAAACTAATCAAGCAGTGCTTATTAAAAAAAGAAGAGAGGATTTCTTCTGAGAAGAGTAAAACTGTACAGAGAATCATGCAATACTTAAGAAGAGGCATCTAATTACACAGATTGTTTAAACTAAAGGATATTACTGTTTTGATATTTGCTTAATATATCTAATTTACATCTTCTATGAATTTTCTTTTATTTTGTATGCACAGTTTCTATAGCAATATATTTATTAAATTGTTAACTAATTGTATTATCGTGGTATTTCCCTCTACTTGCCCTTTACCTCAAGGGTAAGTGTTCTTGTCAAGTTCGTTATCGGGTTGGTCTACTATTGTACTTTAAGATGAACACACACACACATAGATAAACACACACACAGACCCTAACCACAACAGTGCCCCATGAATGACACACACACGCTGATTAACCCTTAGCACTTTAAACCACACAAGTGCTATAGGAATAACAGCCTGTCATTCAGCACTTCAAGAGACTTACTTATTTTCGGCACGAACAACATACAATGTTTTAGTGATATCTCAGACCTAAATATTACTTTTGGTCTACAAGAATACATTTAAACATACAAAGACTCAGCACTCTTGACTATAGGCCATTTATCAGCCAAGAAAACCTTCTTTATCGTATTTGTCCCTTCTGTTGAGTAGCGCTCTCACTCTCAGCCTTATAAACCTCGCAGCACAGAAATAATGCCAAAAATCCGGCTGTCACCAGGTGCTCAAAGAAATCTAACTTATTAACTCAATCACTCTAGACATTAAGACAAAGCATTGAAAGTTAAAAGCAGCATGGTATTTATTACAAGAATAATAATAATACCACAAGAACAAAGAATACTAGAAAATAGGTAGGCTACTGATAGGAAAGTCTGAATATATAGTCTTTAGAAAAAGCTTACGAAAAAGTTACAGACAAGGATGAATGTCCCAGGGAGGCGTTTGATTTAGCAATCGATGTTCATGATGCCTTTCTGACGACCAGGGCCGTCTTTGTCCGTTCCTCTTCTTCTTCTCTTCTTCTCCCTTTGCTTCTCTCTATCTTGCATATTTATTATGAAATGTCAAGCCTTGGTTTCACAACACATGCACCTGATTGGCTGGCTGTCCAAATGATTGATGAATTAATTCACTGTCCGTTTTCCCACACAACAAAACCTTTGATGTACTCTGAGGTATCAGTAGTTCTTCCTGTCCCAGGCTGTAAACCAAATTGTTGTTCCAGATGTCCATCCATAAAGTAATCAATAGCCTGAGGTACCAGCTCAGCATCCTTTCCCAGGCTATAAACCAAATTAGCACTAAGCTATGAACAAAATGTAAGGTGTAAGGGAAGAAAACCTGCTTTAATTTGTCTTGTCTTGAACAAAATATAATAGAAACCAAAATTTACAGATTTTATACACCATAACATTAATACTAAATAACCACCAATCTTTTTTCATTGTCCTTTAATCAAGCATTACTTCACATTTGTTATTCCATTTGTTGGGCAGACAGCAGTTTGTGAGACTCAAGGACTGTGTTTGTGTTGTGAGTACCACAAGGAATAATCTTGTCTCCTTTTCTCTTCACTCTGTACATGTCTGACTACAAATATAACACCAGGTCATGTCACTTGTAGAAATTCTCAGACGATAGAATCGATAAAGAGGATGGGCCAGAGTATAGGAGTCAGAGGGAGAACTTTGTTTGTTTCTTGGTGCAAACAGAATTGTCTGCATCTTAACAGCAATACCAAGGAACTGGTTATTGACTTTGGCTGCTCCAAAAAGCCTCTATGTTTGGTCACTATTCAAGGAGTGGATGTACTGTAGAGATGGTCTACTCCTACAAGTACTAGGGGGTCCACATCCCTGACAGGTTGAACTGGTCTGGGAACACAGAAGAGGCAGAGCAGGCTGTTTTTCCTTAGGAGACTGCATTCTATTAATGTAATGTAAGCAACATCCTTCACATCTTTTATAACTCTGTGATAGCTAGTGCAATTTTCTACACTGGGGTGTGCTGGTCTGGTAACATCACTTCAAGAAAGGCCCACCAAATTAACAAGCTAAGCTCAGTTATAGGACACACTTTGAACCCCCTGGAGGACGTAGAGAAGGCAAAAATTAAAACAAAACTGAGTGCCATTATGAACAGTGCTACACATCCTGTCTCTAGCTGTAACAACCAAGGCAGAAATTTTCTTTCATGTTAATTGTCTTCCTTTTTAGTCATTCGGGTGTATGTTCAGACTATACTCTGTGAGTATATTGATTTCTCTATCTATTTATGCATTTATTTATTTAAAGATATCCTATAAAAAGCAAAATTTTCCCTGGGGACAAATAGATAGATAGATAGATAGATAGATAGATAGATAGATAGATAGATAGATAGATAGATAGATAATCTATCTATCTATCTATCTATCTATCTATTTTTTGAGACCAAAACATCAACAAGGCAACAGTTAATTTTTTAATTGTATAATTTTGTTTAATTTCCAGAAGGCTCTATTAATGACTTATGACTTTAATTTCAATTGAATGAAGTCTGTAATAGTAGCATTTCTGCCCCTCAGCCCCACCAGCTGTTGTACAAAATCACTTTTTTATCATCAAGCTTCCCACAGTAATTTAACTCATTATTTAAAATATTTAGAACAATTTAGCATTTTTTTTACAATTTTCTATCATATACCTATACTCCATGTAATTACTTACGTGGAGTATGTGAAATGGTCTCTGTGCTGGGTGGTGCAAGCCTGTTTCTGGCTGAGGGTTTGGACCAATTGGCCCTGCATTGTCCTCGATACACTTTAGTGTGTGTGCACATGTACAGCCTCTTTTGCAATGGGACGTGAAGGTCATCACTTGTATAAAATGAGGACTGCCTCCTGTTGTTGCTTTTTTAATCATCCACTTGCACTTTTGGTTGAAATTTTGAAATCGTGGCTATGCAGTACATGCCAGTGAATATATACAGAATTTTCAGTACCATTTGTTCCCTTAAAGGTATCTACAGCAATTTGAAAAAAAGAATCAAGAAATCAATATCAGGAATGAATCATTTACAAGACATTATATTTCACCTTGATTTTCACCCACTGCTGAGGAGAACCAAGCTAAATTTGAAAAATCCAGCAATGATGCCCATGGGTGCTCTTTACACGTTGTTGAAGTGTGTGTGGCTCATTCAGAATTCAATTGATGGTATTAAAAAAAGGTCTACTTAACATATACTGAATGTCAAACGAATCATATGGCAGAGATCTTATACTGAAAGGTGCAAAGTCCTGGCACATCAGTTAAAGATTCCAAGTGTACATCTAAAGCGAATTGAAAATACTTTTGTGGTTGGTTGAATCAGTGACTGTCAATTAATTATAAGGTAGACACAGTCTGCAGTTACAAAAGACTGCAGATTATATTATTTAAAAAAATAAAATATCATTTCATTTTAACAAGTTACTAAAATTTACAACAAATATTGCAATTGTCAGAGTTGAAAGGGCAAGTCCAAAGATACCTGAAAACAGCATAGTGGAAAAAGGGTTACACATGCCAAGAGAAAACACAACTCGCGGGTAATAGTCTTAGCATCAACCATTTATATTATAATACCACCATACTGTATAAGACAATACTAAATATAATGTAATACTTTAGTTTTGAAAATTATGGTAATGGAAAACTTAAATGGCCCCTTCTATAAGTACTTTATTGATATCCTATATAAGCTGCCTGAACATTTGGCCTATCTTGTTAAAGGCATCTTATAAAGCCAGCTGTCTGAATAAAAAATCTATTTTCTGTCAGAGCTCTACTAGTACATCCGTTTGACTTCTCATTTCATTGCTGAGCTCAAAAAGACCTTTGGTTTGATTTCATCAATTCCTAATTCCAAGGATTCGGAATGTTTTACCCAAATCTCTGAGCAGCTAATTTGGGCTAAAAGGATTCAGATCTCTTTATCTTTACTAATAACCTCTCTGTTCACAGGCATCCCTGCTTTGTTGAGCAAGCAGCAGTTGCAAAAGTACATCTCCTGCTTCCAAGGCCTACAGAGTCCTGTCATTTTACAATGGCTGATTGCAAAGCAATGGATGTTTCCGAATTGCTGAAGTAAAAAACAGAAAGGTCTGCATAAAGTGCCCTGTATAAGACAAGCTGAATGTCAATAGTGACCAGCTTTATCTTCTTGTCAATATTAAACAGATTAAACGTGACTTCAATTCATGTATCATGTAAACTGCTACTTGCAGTCCCTAAGTATGTAGTCTATAGTGCCATATTGTTTCTTTTAAGCAAAAGTCAAAATACATGAGTGATTCATTTCATTATTTATAAATGATTAGAAATTATACTAATAAAACATTGAATATTTTAGCACCTAGAAAGAGAAAGGAGATATCATTTCTAGGCTAGTTTTTTGGCAGACAAAGGCTGAAAGGCTTAGAGTGAATGAAATTCTAGTTAGTAGTTTGTACATGATAATTAAATCGGAAAATATGAATATATGTTTAATTGAAGAAGAAAACATTTAATGTTTTAGAAAATTATATACTTGTTGAATAAGTAGCATTTTAAGTTGAAATTAATACTGTTTTAGATGTTTAATTATGAGGAAAGAGGGGCAGCATGGCGGTGCAGTGGGTAGTGCTGCTGCCTCGCAGTTAGGAGACCCGGGTTCGCTTCCTGGGTCCTCCCTACGTGGAGTTTGCATGTTCTTCCCGTGTCTGCGTGGGTTTCTTCCCACAGTCCCAAGACATGCAGGTTAGGTGCATTGGCGATTCTAAATTGTCCTTAGTGTGTGTTTGGTGTGCCCTGCGGGGTTTGTTCCTGCCTTGCGACATGTACTGGCTGGGATTGGCTCAAGCAGACCCCCATGACCCTGTAATTAGGATATAGCGGGTTGCATAATGGATGAATGGATTATAAAGGAAAGAAAACTATTGCAATTTTAACTTCAACTTTATTGTCAAGCATACAGAGTAGAGTAAAATTTTTACTCTCCGATGCTTTGATCAGCCATTTTTAGTCAAATGTATACTGTATACACACACATGCTACCTGTGCTACTTTTCTAAGACAGATTAAAATCTAAGTAATTGACATAGACCTCATGTTTTTATTTGATACTTGGGATGTCCCTTTGGTCTGATATAATAACCCTTCACAGTGGCCTTTTCCACTTCGGATAGAGATTCCCATTTTTTGCCACTTCCTCTTGGCATCACTAGTCAAAATGGCCACTGTTATAGTCAAAGTGTTTAGCTGGGAAAATGCACTTGGTTTAGTGACTCTCTATCGTAGTTTCATTGGGATGCTTTGGTTTCCTTATGTGTGCAGTGATTTATCATTATTTTCAGTCATTCATTGACCACCACGCAAAGTTGCCATCATTAGCATTACAGCTATAAACCTCATTCATATGGCCAGAGTGGGTGCAAGAAAGTCACTACCATGCTGCTGTTGCCAGTGTATAAATATGGACAACAAAATAGGCAGATAAAAACAATATACTTATTTTTAGACACCTTATTTGGTATTACTATTATTAGTAGTTTTTACCTTTCTTGTACTGTATATGTTTTGACTATTTTTAAAACTGTCTTAATAGCTGTAGCAACCCAAATAGTCACACAGATACACAGGAACACACACAGGCATTTGTCCTTTAATTAATGTGGATAAGCAAATTTCTGTCTATTCAGCAATTACTTTCTGTTGGATATATTCGTCATTAACATTTGTGGTGCACCATCTACTGGAATGTATTTTGTAACGCATGTAGTATTAAAATGCATTGAATTTTTCATTCCAACAGATGCCACATCACCAATATTAGCACTGCTTTTATAAATCCCATGTGCCAATTATACTCAGCAATCTACACTTAGCAACCCATCATAGCAAAGTGAAAATATGTTTTCAGAAAATTTTGCAAATTTATTACAAATCAAAAAATGAAATCTGTCATTCATGTAAGTATTCTGACCCTTAAATCATCACTTTTTTTTAGAAACTCCTCTGCTAGCTTTGAGTGTTCTTGGGTAAGTCTCTCAAAGCTTTGCAAACCTGGATTTGAACAGATTATCCCATTCTTCCTGGCAAATTTTCTCAAGCTCTGTTAGACTGGAAGGGATGAGTCTGTAAACTGCCACCTCCAGATGCAGATGTTTTACGTCTAGGCTTTTCTTGGGCTACTTGTCCTGAAGCCACTTCAGTGTTGTTTGTATGCTTCAGGTGATTATCATGCTGAAAGATAAACCATCTCCCTGGTCTGAAGTTGCATGCACTCTGGAGCCGGTTTTCTTCAAAGACCTTTCAGGGTTTGGCTGCATTCACTCAAGTCTGACTAGTTTCTCTGTCTCTATACTACTGAGAAGGAGCAGCAATGGCTGATGATAACACCACCATGTTTCACCTTAGAAATGGAATTACGAAGGTGATGAGCAGTGCTTGGTCTTCGATAGATAGATAGATAGATAGATAGATAGATAGATAGATAGATAGATAGATAGATAGATAGATAGATAGATAGATACTTTATTAATCCCAAGGGGAAATTCACATAATCCAGCAGCAGTATACTGATACAAAGAAACAATATTAAATTAAATAGTAATAAAAATGAAAAGAATTAAAATAAAATTAATGTTCGCATTTACTCCCCCGGGTGGAATTGAAGAGTCGCATAGTGTGGGGGAGGAACGATCTCTTTAGTCTGTCAGTGGAACAGGACAGTGACAAAAGTCTGTCACTGAAGCTACTCCTCTGTCTGGAGATGACACTGTTAAGTGGATCGATAGACATAGTACTTAGATTTCTGCCCAAAGACTTACATTTTTGTGTCGTCAGACCAGAGTCTTTTAATTCTTTCAGGGGGGATGTCAGCTTTTTTCAAAAGGAGGGGTTGATGGTGGGAATGAACTGCAAACAGTGACAAAATCCACCATTAGGTTTTAGTTAGACTCTGTTTGCTAGAAGGAAAGTTAGCTTCATTGATCTGATCGAGATTTCCTGCGTTCACGTTAGTAGCGAAGAGCAAACAACGGCAAAAATGGCATCAACATCTGGTGAGAGATCGAAGCGAATGAGTAAAGAAAACTACACAGTGGATGACGTTTTACATATTATCTCTGAATTGGATTCTAAATTGTCAGACTCTGAGTTTGATACAAGTGATAGAAAACGAATGTGAGGCACCAGCACCAGCTGATTGATCCCCATCTGATCAATCTCCAGCTGATCGAGGTGCTGAACAGGTTCTTGTACCTGATGTGCCTACAGCTATGTTTCGCCTGGGAGGACCGCCACTAAGCATGACAAGAGGTACAAACCAGATTGTGATGCTCTGCGATTGCGAACGCTGCTGCTGCCCCCGCCACACAAAGATAGCCTGGCAGCCACACCATGCAGCATTAGCTGTTTTATGTTGATTTCTGTGTGACATCATTCCTTTGTGTGCTTTTTAGAAAACTAGTTTTATGGAAAAAACATTCAGCTCTCAAAAGAGTTAAATGACATTTGACAAATTCCAGCTACGCTAGCAAATGCCTTTTCCTCCAGAGAGGCTTTTATTTAGCCACTATACCATAAATATAAATGCCTTATTAATGGAGTTCATCTGAGATGACAGGTTCCTCCATTTCAGCAAAGAACTGACCAATGGATTCTTGGTTATCTCCCTACTCAGTTTGACTGGACAGTCAACTCTAGGTAGAAACCTGGTAGTTTCTGGGAACACTCAAAGCTTTAAAAATGCTTGCTCTGATCTACCAATACTAGCAGTCAAAATTTAAGAACACCTCCATTTTTTTAGATTTTATTGAGATTTAAGCAGTGAATTCCCTTAAGTATTGCAAAGGTAAGCAATGAACTGTGTGGTAGAAATTAAATATCTTATTAAAGAAAGAAACATCCTCTAACAAGAAAATTCAGTAATAAGTCAGGAGAAAAGTCAGGTTCATTGCATGTTTTAATTACTCCTCAGCAAAATGCCTTGGATGAAGCATTCTTCAAAAGCAGTCTGTTACAGCATGGTCAGAATGATCAGAGAAAATAAAGAATACAGGTTCATTTAATAAACTACTGAATTTACATACTGTGTCAATCAATGTATACATTTTACTCTGATTGGTTTATTGGTTTACACCCAAATTATATGATTTATATAAAATAAAAGTCTGGTTCTTCTTATACCTTTGAGTTGCGCCACCACCCTTGAAATTTCTGTGCATATAAGAACTGTCCATTCTCGTTTATAGGACATCTGCTGATATCTTAATCATCTCTTAGTCATCCTGTAGTATATTTTGTATATTACATCAACTTTTCTTCTGCTGCATTCATTATTTACTTGACCATCTCAGTATTTTCCTAAATTAATTTCAGTGCACATTTTGTTGTTCACTTGACCTTTATCTGGTTTCCTGGTGTGCCTGAACAGGTTTATGTCGTATAGATAGATAGATAGATAGATAGATAGATAGATAGATAGATAGATAGATAGATAGATAGATAGATAGAAACTTTACCAATCTCCAAGGGGAAATTCACATACTCCAGCAGCAGCATACTGATAAAAACAATAAAAACAATATTAATTAAAGAGTGATAAAAATGCAGTGCAAGTTAAAAAATGCAAGATGGAGAGTGTGAGGCAGGCATAACAGTCTATAATCTTGTTTAGTGTTAACGTTTACTCCCCCGGGTGGAACTGAAGAGTCGCATAGTGTGGTGGAGGAACGATCTCCTCAGTCTGTCAGTAGAGTAGGACAATGACAGCAGTCTGTCGCTGAAACTGCTCCTCTGCCTGGAGATGATACTGTTCAGTGGATGCAGTGGATTCTCCATGATTGACTGAAGCCTGCTCAGCGCCCGTCGCTCTGCCACAGATGTCAAACTGTCCAGCTCCATGCATAAAATAAAGCCTGCCTTCCTAACAAGATTGTCCAGCTGTGAGGCGTCCTTCATCTTTATGCTGCCTCCCCAGCACACCACAGCGTAGAAGAGGGCGCTTGTCACAACCGTCTCATAGAACATCTGCAGCATCTTATTGCAGATGTTGAAGGACGCCAGCCTTCTAAGAAAGTATAGTTGGCTCTGTTCTCTCTTGCACAGAGCATCAGTACTGGCAGTCCAGTCCAATTTATCATCCAGCTACACTCCCAGGTATTTATAGGTCTGCACTCTCTGCACTCAGTCACCTCTGATAATCATGGGGTCCGTGAGGGGCCTGGGCCTCCTAAAATCCACCACCAGCTCCTTGGTTTTGCTGGGTTTTAGGTGTAGGTGGTTTGAGCCGCACCATTTAACAAAGTCCTAGATTAGGTTCCTATACTTCTCCTCCTGCCCACTCCTGGTGCAGCCCACGATAGCAGTGTCGTCAGCGAACTTTTGCATGTGGCAGGACTCCAAGTTGTATTTGAAGTCTGATGTATATAGGCTGAACAGGACCGGAGAAATTACAGTCTACTTCGGCGCCCCTGTGCTGCTAACCACAATGTCAGACCTGCAGTTCCCGAGACACACATACTGAGGTCTGTCTGTAAGATAGTCCATGATCCATGCCACCAGGTATGAATCTACTCCCATCTCTGTCAGCTTGTCCCTAAGGAGCAGAGGTTAGATTGTGTTGAAGGCACTAGTGAAGTCCAGAAACATAATTCTTAGTGCACTACTGCCTCTGTCCAAGTGACAGAGGAATCAGTGTAGCATATAGATAATGTCATCCTCTGCTCCCACCTTCTCCTGGTATGTAAACTGCAGAGGGTCAAGGGCGTGGCCTTTATGCTATTCCTTTAAGATGAATGCCATGTTACCCTAAAATTATTCTTCCACAACTGCCAGAAGGTAAAAAAAGAAGAACATTTAGGTTACCAAAAACTGAAAAATAATGTAATTGCTCTAAAGGAAAGACTTTAAAGACACTTTTAAGGGTTATAATGGTCTGTCTGGTGTGACAGATAGGGGGCGCTGTCGTCCCCTTGAACCTTCAGAGCAGACACCAGACACCAGATAAAAGTCCAAATTATTAATTTATTTGAACTATACAGTGCACAAAGCACCCTTCATTAAACTATACTCATAAATAATCACAATACTCAAATACAATACACAATAATCAATCCTCCTCTCCCAGGCCCGTTGTCCCTCTGCCACCCTACTCAGCTCGCCCATCTGGGATCTCTCACAGTCTCTTGTAGTTCTTGACCCGGAAGTGCTTCTGAACTCTCAGTCCATGTGACTTCGTAGCACTTCCAGGTCAGCTCAAAACTCTTCTTTTTCATCCCGGAAGTATATCTTAGGCACAGCGACAGAGGAAAAATAAACATCTCTGAGCCTCCCTGCAGTGTCTCCTGGTGGCCCCGACGTTATCCAGCAGGGTTGTGTAATAAAACTACATAGTCCATGATGCCCTGCTGGAATTGGAGGCATCTCCATCTCCAAAGCTGTTTTTTAACAGACAAGATAGCTTGTGAGTAAACCACAAATGTTTGCAAAGTTTTAAGAACTGTTTGTATCAACTTTCAAGGCTTAATTAACTTTCACTGCCTCAAAAAAAAAATAATGATAGATTTTATTTAATAGCACCTTTCCAATGCTCAAGGTGCTTCACAGAGTTTCACAAACAGCAGGTATGTAACATTGGATACGAATGCTTCTAGAATAGAACACTAAAACAGATTGATACCGGATACACAAAATCATTAAAAAGAATAAAAAGACAATAGTAAAATACTAAATTCAATACTAAAAGTAAAGCCTGTCAAATGGCATCATTTGTGATATAACACACACAGACAGAGAGGAAGCCTGAAAGAGAAGGCAGAATGTCAGGTTAAGTTAAAAGCCTTCCTGAACAGATGAGTTTTAAGTTGTTTTTTAAAGAAATGAATGGAGTCAGCTGATCTAATTAATTTAGGGAGATCACTCCAAAGTCTGGGTGCTATACAGCTGAAGGCCCTGTCACCCACAGTGTGCAGGTTAGTGTGGGGCACAACAAAATTGACAGAATCAGAGGACCTTAGTGGGTGAACAGGAGCATAGTGATGGAGAATGTCACTGATGTAGTCCAGTGGGAGGCAATTTAAAGCTTTATAGGTAAATAATAGAATTGTATATTTAATTCTGTAAATTAAAAAACAGGGAGCCAGTGGAGGTGAAGCATGAAGGGTGTGATGTGATCGCTGTTGCTGATCCAACGGGAGCTGTGATATAAAATTAGAAGTGGCATCTGTCAGTAGACAGTTACAAAAACTGATGTTAGATATAAAAGCATGGACAAGTTTCTCAGCATTAGAAAATGAGAGGAATGAGCTAACACTGGATACATTATGGGGGTAAGAGTAGAAGAGTTTGTGGTTTAAAAAGTAAAAAAAAAGTGGTTTATGTGGGTGGAATATGAAAGGGAGGAATCAAAGATGACATCAAGATTCCTTGTATCAGAAGAAGGTCTGATGAGATCACTGTCAAGAGTAACTGAGAAGGAGCTCATTCTCTAAAGTTTAATTTTGCAGGAGTTCAGTTTTTTTTTGCAATTTAATTTTAAAGAGTTCTGCTCCATCCAAGTTTTAATTTCACTGAGGTAGATTGTGAGCTGAGAAAGTTTTCATGAAGTTTCACTTTTTACATTTAAATAGAGATGAATATCAGCTGCATAAAAATAATAACCTAGTCCATGCCTATGAATGATATGGCCAAAGGGGAAGCATATAGACACAGAAGAGCAATGGGATGAGGACAGAGCCCTGAGGAACCCCTTGTGTGACTGGCGCTAGGACTTAAACCACTGGAGGGCAGTGCCAGAGATACCCAGTATGTTCTCCATTCTGGACTGTAAAATGTCATGTCTGACAGTGTCAAATGCTGCACTAAGGTCTAACAGAATTATTATGCTGGTTTGTCCAGAGCCTGTTAAAATAAGCAAATTATTGGTTACCCAAAGCAGAGCTGTTTCTCAGCTGTGCTGTGCCCTGAAATCAGACTAAAAGGGTTCTATCATTTTTTTAGGGGTTAAGTAATTGGTAAGTTGGGAGGTTATAACACACTCAAGGAATTTTGACAGAAAAAGTAAGTGAGAAATGGGCTGAAAATTGTTAAGACTGTCAGCATCAAGACCAGACTTTTTTTAACCTTTGGGTTACAGAAGCGATTTTAAAAATGGCTGGTACAAAGCCAATGTCAAGGGATGTATTTATTATGGTCGTAACAGAATTATGGCATGAAGGCAGGTTTCAAGAAGTGTGATTAGCATGGGGTCCAGTACACAGGCAGTCAGCCTCATCTTACAAAGCAGGTCATTAACAAATGCAGATGTGACTGGTGAAAATTTAGAAAAAGAGCTGGATGCAGTGGGAACTTAGGGAAAGATATAAATGGATGATGTATTTATTTTAGTCAAATTATTTAGCTCTTTAATTTTATTGCGGAAAAATTGGAGGAATATTTCAGAAATTTTGGTAGAGTAGTTGAAGTAGTTTATTAACTGCATAGAACAAAACCCATGGATTATCATGGCAACTTTCTATTATTCTGCAATAATGTGTATGCTTGGCTGCAGTTAGGGCATCCCTGTAAGCTCTTTGATGGTCAGAAAAAGCCTGGATGTGCACGGTGAGGCCAGTCTTACGTGACATTCTCTCGGGGTCTTGTTCAGCTTACATGTAATAATATCAATATGGATGTTGAAATCGCCAAGAAGAATGACTCTACAAAAGGGAACTTAAGTGGGTTAATAATTCAGTCAAATCAGATAAAAAAAGATGCATTGTAATTTGGGGGGTGATAGAAAACAATGAGTAATATTTGACCTGATTTAATTATTAGCTTAAGAGCCAGACACTCGAAAGACAATGGGCAGTCAATTGGGATTCTTCTGATGTTTAGTACCACTCTAACAATTACTGTGACTCCTCCAGCTTGTGTTGAGCTGTGAGGGTCTGAGAAGTAAATGTTTTCAGATGGTGTCACCTCTGTGAGAGAAGTAATATTTGGTTAGTTTTTGCCAGGTTTCTATTAGGCATAGCATGTCAAGGTTGGAGTCTGTAGTGTTTTGCCATTAAGACAGGGTTGCCCAATATGTTGATCGCAATCTACTGGTCGATCGCAAAGGTATTGTGGGTGGATCGCATGGCATAAAAAAAAATAGGGGATGGGTGATAGGCTATCATCCATCCGCACTATGACATTTGTCACTTGATTAACATACAGGGCAGCCATTCTGACATCTGATCTTTTTTTGACACATGGGTCACCACACCACACATGTGTGTTCAACCGCTCCAAATGCTTCAAAACTCTAGCAAGCTAGTTAGTCTCCAATTTAATTCTACTAACCTTAAGAAAGGGTATAAAATGAGTGGGGGAGCTGGATCAAGTAAGAAGCCAAAAACCTACCACTTTCATATGGAATGGGAGGAGGACTTTTTTTTCACAATGTCATATTCGAAGTGCGTTTGCCTCTTCTGTCAGTCTACCATTGCTATTCTGAAGAAGGAAAATGTGGAACGGCGTATACACACATGCATACATCCACATATATACACACACATATATATATATATATATACATATATATATATACACATACATACATACATACATACATACATATATATATATATATATACACACACACATATATATACATATACAGTGGAACCTCGATTCACGTACAACTCGGTTCACGACCAAAAAGTTCGCCAAACTTTTGCCTCGGTTCACAACCACACAATCGGTATACGAACAAGCCAGTTTCCCTTGCCTGCCTGCAAGCTGAGAGAGAGAGAGAGAGCGAGCGAGCCACGTGCCTGCTGGGGAGGGGAGGGGAGGGAGGGGAGATTGCTGCACATACTGCCTGCCTTCTGCATAAGGGGAGGGGGGTACAGCTGAGACTCTCTCTCTGAGAAGCAGGCAGTACGTGCACATCCCCCCAACTCCACCCCCAGCACAGGCAGGCTGAGAGAGAAAGCGAGCGTGTGCCTGCCTGGCTTTTTCATTTAAGCAAAGCCGCTCCTTGTTCATTGCTCTCAGTCAGACGTGCACTCTCTTTGTGCTCTACAGTATTTTGTGTGCTTTTGCAGTTAACTATGGCTTCTAAGCAAGTGAAGAGTGGTGAGAAGAAAGTTTTGAAGAAAATTGAAATCGAAGTAAAGAAAGAAATTACAAGAGGTGGAAAAACTGTTTACCAGTTTACTCATTTACCAATTTGAGAACCCTCGTGCTTTCAAGCAGGACAATGTAAACAAAGCCAGACTGCCAGTAATGTGGGGCGCAAACACGAAGGGTTGGGTCACAAAGACTTTCTTTTTGGAATGGCTGCATGAGGCTTTCGCTCCCACCAGCTAAACATCTAAAAACACCAGAAACCCAAGAAATCACAAGAGAGAAAACACCTGAAGGAAAACACTTCATGCCAGAACTCGACTCATGCTAGGTTAGTTTTCTTGGTGGTTTTTGTATTACGGATTTTTCAAAAGTTAATTTTTCAGTTCGTAGCGTGAATTGTTGCAATGTTACTTTTCTCTTTTTTCAAATGTTCACTTTTTTCCCTGTGCTTAAAACTCATTAAAGTGTTTACAGATGGAGTTTTTCATAGCGCGATTAGTTGCAATGTTACTTTTCTCTTTTTTCAAATGTTCGATTTTTTTCTGCTGTGCTTAAAACTCATTTTAAAAAAAGTGTTTACAGTGATCGGGCTGTAAGGCTATTAGCATGAACTCCTGCGATGTTTTTTGGTTGCTTGTGCTTGGTTTTTAAATTAAAGTTCGGATTTGTTCAAATGTTCCCCTCAGTTCAGAGAGAGAGAGCGCAAGCAAGGGCGTGCTGCGACGGGGGTGTGTGTGTGCTACAGAGAAAGAGAGAGCGGGAGCAAGCACACGCCGCTGACAAAGTGGGAGGGGTTGACAGTGGGGGGGTGTGCTACAGAGAGTGAGCGAGCGCGAGCGAGCCAGGGCGTGCTGCTGACAGAGGGGGAAGGGGGTGTGTGCGCTACAGAAAAAGAAAGCAAGTGCGTGCTGTTGACGGGGGTGTGTGTGTGCTACAGAGAAAGAGAGAGTGGGAGCGAGCGCACGCCGCTGACAAAGGGGGGGGCTGACAGTGGGGGTGTGCTACAGAGAGAGAGAGAGAGCGCGAGCGAGCCTGCTCGTGTAGCTGAGCAGGGAGCCAGGGTGTTTTGTGTCAGTGAGATTCAATGTTTTTACATTAGTTTACTATTACACTGTGCATTCTATGGCGTAATTAACTATACAGTATTTGTGCTTAATCTTTACATATATTTACATATTTACATACAGTTCGTACGGTCTGGAATGGATTAATTGTATTTACATACAATCCTATGGGGGAAATTGCTTCGGTTCCACTGTATATACATATCTACACACATACATATACACATATATATACTAATAAAAGGCAAAGCCCTCACTCACTCACTCACTCACTCACTCATTCACTCATTCACTCACTCACTCACTGACTCATCACTAATTCTCCAACTTCCCGTGTAGGTAGAAGGCTGAAATTTGGCAGGCTCATTCCTTACAGCTTACTTACAAAAGTTGGGCAGGTTTCATTTCGAAATTCTATGCCTAATGGTCATAACTGGAAGGTATTTTTCTCCATTAACTGTAATAGAGTTGAGCTGGAAAGACGTGGGGGCGGAGTTTCGTGTGACATCATCACGCCTCCCACGTAATCACGTGAACTGACTGTCAACGCAGTGCGTAGAAAACCAGGAAGACCTCCAAAAGCGCTTAAGAAAACATGCATTATATAATTGAAAAGGCAGCGAAACAATAAGAAGCGAGCGAGTGACATATACTACCATATTCATGAGTGCTGCTACCTCGGAAAGAAAGCATGGTGTAAACCTAAACTTTAAATTAAGTTCATAGACAGGCTACCGCTGGCGTTTCACATGCCCACAGGTAATGCGGGATACAAGTTTAATGAGAGGACGCAGGATATAAACGAGAGTTTTGATCACTTTGTAACTAAGTTAAAATTGTAGGTGAAGGGGTGTGCTTATGCAAATTCCGAGAGACTGTGTTTGTGGGGGATTGACAGTTAAGGCGGGTGGGGGAGTCACGTCATCATCTCCCCTCCCATTCATCTCATTTCGCTCTGAGCTGAGCTCTGTGGCTAACGCCATCTTCAAGCAACTTCGTCAGACTGCCACCAAATACTCACAGAAAAGAAGTTAATACACACGCTGTCTCTAGAGTTTCTCCACACTGAATCCTCCAGGCACTACTTACAAAAGGTCACATTGACAATCGTGTTACGTTATTTTTAAAATCTTTCCTTTTCTTAGCACAAGCACAGCTGAGAAGCTTCGATGCATGTGCTCCATAATGTGTTAAAAAATAATGCATTTAATCACACTTTGCATTACAAGCAAAGGGGAGCTTTTGTCAATGCATGATTTCCTGGTACAATGATTACATTGATCAGCGCATCCCGATTCATTTTACCCTCGCACCACCTTAGTTTGAGAAGAAGTATGAAAAAATATGAGGTTAACACAGAAAAACAGATCACCAATTCAAGCTTTATGAATAATCGATTCGCCATCAATAATTGTTTTGGTAAAGCCATCCTCCTTCCATTTTATAATTTTTCCGCCACTAGCCATGATTAAATGAACGGTAAAAAGTAAGAGCAAAGCTAGGGTGACTTATTTAGGCAGGCATATATATGACAGCAACACTCATGACAATGTCAATCATGTTACGTTATTATTAAAATGTTTCCTTTTCTTTTCATTACTTCTTTAACACACTACTTCCGCTCTGGTAGCGGATATTTTGCTATATATATATATATGAATGACCTCCAAAGAGCACTGAGACTTTTGATATCATGAACGTGTCTGCAAAAACTGTGGTCTCCTGCCCAGCAAAAGTCGAGCAGCCAGCGCGCGTGCATAGCTGTGCCGGCCTTTGAGACGCTGACTGCGCTTCTGCCTTAAGTCAAAGTGAGCACTTTTAATTTTTTTCATCCTCCCCCTGCACTATAGCCCAGACAAGTGCAAACACGGGACCCTTTTTCTACAAAATAATATTAAGGCGATTTACACTTTCTTTTGCACGTATATGATTATGAGGTCCTCAGCGCGGATTATGAAGACACGCACACGAGTGGAGGACTGACAGTGCCATCACAGCCGATTAATGGCGGGGACGTCTCACCAGTCTACACAAGACCCACGCGACTGTCCCCAAAAGGCGATCATAACGTCAGCTTAACACATCTCTCTATACTATATAAAAGAAAAAGGCAACTTTCCTTTCTTTACACCTTTTTTCCTTTTATCCCAAACCAAAGCCTTTCTCTCTTAACACTGCAGAGGACACAAAACTAATTTTCTTTAAATGCCGGTAAGGCACATTACCAGAGGCACAAATTTGAACGTTCACATAGAAAATGTTATTTCAATGTACCTGTACTTCTTAAAACGTTAATGTTTTACTGTTTAATAACTTATAGACTATAATTTGTTATTTTTCCCTTGCACTCAGTGACCAAACCTATACACACACATATAGACACATACAAACATACACACAAGTATATGTATGTGTATATATATATACACACACACACACATACATACATACACACATATATATAATTTGTGTGTGTATGTATGTATGTGTGCGTATACATGATGTAGATAGGTATGTATGTATATATATATATATATGTGTATATGTAGATATGTATATATGAAGATATGTATGTGTATATATGTATGTATGTATGTATGTGTGTGTGTGTGTGTGTGTGTGTGTGTCATGTTACGTTATTTTCAAAATGTTTCCTTTTCTTTCTCTTTCCTTCTTTAACACACTACTTCTCTGCTGCCAAACGCGGGTATATATATATATATATATATATATATATATATAGATAGATAGATAGATAGAGATATATATATATAGATAGATATGAGAACAACATATCTATACTAATAAAAGGCAAAGCCCTCACTCACTCACTCACTCACTCACTCACTCACTGACTCACTCACTGACTCATCACTAATTCTCCAACTTCCCGTGTGGGTGGAAGGCTGAAATTTGGCAGGTTCATTCCTTACAGCTTCCTTACAAAAGTTGGGCAGGTTTTATATCGAAATTCTACGCGTAATGGTCATAACTGGAAGCAGTTTTTCTTCATTTACTGTAATGGAGATGAGCTTCAATGCCGTGGGGGCGGAGTTTCGTGTGACATCATCACGCCTCCCACGTAATCACGCAGCACATAGAAAATCAGGAAGACCTCAAAAAAGCGCTGAAGAAAACATATAATTGAGAAGGCAGCGAAACAATAAGAAGCGAGCGAGTGACATATACAACCATATTGATGAGTTCTGCTACTTCGGAAACAAAGCACGATGTAAACCTACACTTTAAATTAAGTTTATAGACAGGCTGCCGCTGGCGTTTGTAATTTAGTGCCTGCCCATATAAGGCCGTCCGTCAGCGGCAATCCAATAGCAAACTCCACTAAATATTCACGGGTTAAGGACTGTGCTTATGCAGAGGAAGATGAGATGGTCGTGGTGTTTGGCACAAACTCAGCGAAACTGCGAGAGAAAGTTTTAAGTGCCAGGACTAAGGTAACATTAAATACAGCTATGGACATAGCACGAGATGGCACCAGCACAGCTGGGAACCTTCGATGCAAGTACACCGAGTGGCTCACGTGAACTGACGCAGTGCACAGATAAAAGCAACAGTTCCAAAGAGCTGAACAAAACCGAATTACACAATTGAAAAGGCAGCAAAAATATGAAGCGCCTGATAAGCATATTCATAAATCCAGCTACTGTGGAAACAAAGCACACGGTGGAAAAAGTCAATGTCCCGCTAAAGGAAGACAGTGTAAAAAACCCGTGCATGCAGTGTGTCAGGTCTCAGATAAAGAAGAAGACGAGCTGTTTATTGATGCAGTAAGAAACGAATCGATGAATGAAACCTGTCATCTTTACAACGATTGACAAACACGGAATGTAACTTGAACACAACACATCCTACAAATACGAACCTGATTGAAAGAAATAATGATAATCAAATCCTTGATGACAGCAACACTCAGTAACACTCACAAAACAAATACTGTATATTGAAAGTCATGTTACGTATTTTTAAAATGTTCCCTTTTCTTTTCTACCTTTTTAACACACTACTTCTCGCTGCGATATATATATATATATATATATATATATATATATATATCCCGCTCTACATACTCGAATAATGGATACTTTATTTGCCATCAATGATTGTTTTGGTAAAGCCATACTCAGTGTATTCATTAGATGAACGGGAAAAAGTAAGAGCGAGGGAGGATGACTCATTGAGGCATGCAGGCTGTAGTCTTGCGTCAACTCTATCTGAATTGCGCGATCACATTTGAAAAAATATATCTTTTCAAGTTTAGTCCATATGTGTCAAACTCAAGGGCCGCGGGCCACATCCGCCCGGCGTAATTATATCCGGCCCGAGATCATTTTATATACTGTATTATTGTTATTAAAGCCCGGTATATGAAGCGCTGGTAACACAATAAACTACAGATCCCATAATGCAGCGCTTCAGCTGCCTTGCCGAAACTTACCATGTTAATCAAGTCTACCTTTGATGCTGCAAGTTATTGCGAAGCTAGAGTTATTGCGCACTGAGTTTGCACGGCGCTTTGGTGACTTTGAAGAACAAAAAAAGTCCGTCTACATGCGGCTCGAACCTTGTGCATGTTTGGTAGCACATATCTGTGTGAGAAGCTCTTCTCAGTGATAAAGACTAACAAAACAGCACACAGGAGTCGCCTCACTGATGAGCACCTGCAATCCATCCTGAGAATCTCCACAACACAGAACCTCACACCAAACAGAAACGAACTTGTGGCCAAAAAAAGATGCCAGGCGTCCAGCTCTAAAATGACATATGAGCAAAGACAACTGAATGATTTGATTTGTTATTGCACGTAAGAGCGGAGTCAACGTTTTAACAAACAGCGTATTGCACTGATACGAAATAGCTGTGTGTGTATATATGTAGATATGTATGTATATGTATATATATGTTTATATATGTGTGTGTGTATGTATGTGTGTGTATATATGTAGATATATATATGTATGTATATATGTGTATATGTATAGATATGTATATATATATATATATATATATGACAACAACACTCAACACTCACAACAGTGACAAAACAATTACATTGACAATCAGGTTACGTTATTTTCAAAATGTTTCCTTTTCTTTTCATTACTTCTTTAACACACTACTTCTCCGCCATGCCT